>NC_134702.1:158084943-159478277 GCF_043290135.1 Rhipicephalus microplus
GTTTGGTTCCCGGTGTCGGAAGTATTTTTTATCTGCTATCCCCAAGTCTCCAATTTGCGCATGCTTTATAGGTTCAATACTTTTACCCTGTTGGCCGAATTGCTAAGCGATCGCTCCGTCCCTTTCCGTTCTCGGCGTTGTCTAGTGGCTAGGATACCTGGCTTTCACCCAGGAGGCCCGGGTTCGATCCTGGTGTCGGAAGTATTTTCTTTTATGTGTTGTCATCAAGTTTCCATTTTGCGCACGGTATGTAACTTCAATACTTTTACCCTGTTGGCCGAATGCCAAAGCTATCGCTCCATCCCTCTCCGTTCTCCGGCGTGGTCTGGTGGCTAGGATATCTGGCTCTCACCCAGGTGACCTGGGTTTGGTTCTCGGTGTCGGAAGTATTTTTTATCTGCTATCCTGAAGTCTCGAAATTGCGCACGCTATACAGGTTATATACTGTTACCCTGTTGGCCGAATTGCTAAGCGATTGCTCTGTCCCTCTCCGTTCTCCGGCATGGTCTAGTGGCTAGGATACCTGGCTCTCACCCAGGAGGCCCGGGTTCTATTCTCAGTGTCGGAAGTATTTTCTTTTATCATCTATCATCAATTCTCTAATTTGCGCACGCTATGTAACTTCAATACTTTTACCTTGTTGGCCGAATCGCTAAGCGATCGCTCCGTCCTTCTCCGTTCTGCGGCATGGTCTAGTGGCTAGGATACCTGGCTTTCCCCCAGGAGGCCCGGGTACGATTCCCGTTGCGGAAGTGTTTTCTTTTATTGCTATCATCAAGTCTCCAATCTGCGCACGCGATGTAAATTCAATACTTTTACCCTGTTGGCCGAATGCCTAAGCGATCGCTCCATCCCTCTCCGTTCTCCGGCGTGGTCTAGTGGCTGGGATATCTGGCTCTCACCCTGGTGACCTGGGTTTGGTTCTCGGTGTCGGAAGTATTTTTTATCTGCTATCCTGAAGTCTCCAAATTGCGCACGCTATACAGGTTCAATACTGTTACCCTGTTGGCCGAATTGCTAAGCGATTGCTCTGCCCTCTCCGTTCTCCGGCATGGTCTAGTGACTAGGATACCTGGCTCTCGCCCAGCAGGCCCGGGTTCAATTCTCGGTGTGGGAAGTATTTTCTTTTATCATCTATCATCAAGTCTCCAATTGGCGCACGCGATGTAACTTTAATACTTTTACCCTGTGGGCCGAATAGCTAAGCGATCGCTCGTTCCCTCTCTGTTCTCCAGCATGGTGTAGTGGCTAGGATACCTGGCTCGCACCCAGGAGGCCCGGGTGCGATTTCTGGTGTCGGAAGTATTTTCTTTTATCAGCTATCATCAAGTCTCCAATTTGCGCATGCAATATATTTTCAATACTTTTACCCTGTTGGCCGAATGCCTAAGCGATCGCTCCGTTCTTTCCGTTCTCCGGCGTGGTCTGGTGGCTAGGATATCTGGCTCTCACCCAGAAGGCCCGGGTGCGATTCCCAGCGTCGGAAGTATTTTCTTTTATCTGCTATCATCAAGTCTCCAATTTGCGCACGCTATATAACTTCAATACTTTTACCTTGTCCGAATGACTAAGCGATCGCTCCGCCCCTCTCCGGCGTGGTCTAGTGGCTAGGATACCTGGTTCCACCCAGGAGGCCCGGGTTCGATTCCCGGTGTCGGAAGTATTTTGTTTTATCTGCTGTCATCAAGTCTCCAGTTTCTGAACGGTATGTAACTTCAATGGTTTTACCCTGTTGGCCGAATGGCTAAGCGATCGCGGCGCTCAATGTATCCCCCAACATTATCTAGTGGCTAGGATACCTGGCTCTCACCCAGGAGGCCCGGGTGCGAGTCCCGGCGTCGGAAGTATTTTCTTTTATCTGCTATCATCAAGTCTCCTATTTGAGCACGCTACGTGAATTCAATATGTTTACCCTTTTGGCTGAATGGCTCAGCGATCGCGGCGCTCAATGTATCCCCCGACATTGTCTAGTGGCTAGGATACCTGGCTCTCACTCAGGAGGCCCGGGTTCGATTTCTGGTGTCGGAAGTATTTTCTTTTATCTGCTATCATCAAGTCTCCGATTGGCGCACGCTATGTAACTTCAATACTTTTACCCTGTTGGCCGAATGGCTAAGCGATCGCTCGGTCCCTCTTTGGCATGGTCTAGTGGCTTGGAACCTGGCTTTCAACTGGGAGGCCCGGGTACGATTCCCGGTGTCGGAAGTATTTATTTTTATCCGCTATCATCAAGTCTCCAATTTGCGCACGCTATGTAAGTTCAGTACTTTTACCCTGTTGGCCGAATCGCCAAGCAATCGCTCCGTTCCGCTCCATTCTGCGGCATGGTCTAGTGGCTAGAATGCCTGGTTCCACTCAGGAGGCCGGGTTCGATTCCCGGTGTCGGAAGTATTTTGTTTTATCTGCTGTCATCAAGTCTCCAATTTGTGAATGGTATGTAACTTCAATAGTTTTACCCTGTTGGCCGAATGGCTAAGCGATCGCCCCGTCTCTGTCCGTTCTCCGGCGTGGTCTAGTGGCTAGGATACCTGGCTCTCACCCAGGAGGCCCAGGTTCAAGTCCCGGTGTCGAAAGTATTTTCTTTTATCTGCTATCATCAAGTCTCCTATTTGAGCACGCTACGTGAATTCAATATGTTTACCCTTTTGGCTGAATGGCTCAGCGATCGCGGCGCTCAATGTATCCCCCGACATTGTCTAGTGGCTAGGATACCTGGCTCTCACTCAGGAGGCCCGGGTTCGATTTCTGGTGTCGGAAGTATTTTCTTTTATCTGCTATCATCAAGTCTCCGATTGGCGCACGCTATGTAACTTCAATACTTTTACCCTGTTGGCCGAATGACTAAGCGATCGCTTCGTCCCCCTCTGGTCTCCGGCATGGTCTAGTGGCTAGGATACCTGGCTCTCACCCAGGAGGCCCGGGTGCGATTCCCGGTTTCGGAAGTATTTTTTTATCTGCTATCATCAAGTCTCCAATTTGCGCACGCTATGTAAGTTCAATACTTTTACCCTGTTGGCCAAATGGCTAAGGGATCGCTCCCTCCCTCTCCGTTCTCCGGCATTGTCTAGTGGCTAGGATACCTGGCTCTCAACCAGGAGGCCCGGGTGCGATTCTCGGTGTCGGAAGTATTTTCTTTTGTCTGCTATCTTCAAGTCTGCAGTTGGCGCACGCTATATATCTTCAATACTTTCACGCTGTTGGCCGAATGGCTGAGCGATCGCTCCGTCCCTTTCCGTTCTTCGGCATGGTCTAGTGGCTAGGATACCTGGCTCTCTCCCAGGAGGCCCGGGTGCGATTCCTGGTGTCGCAAATACTTTCTTTTATCTGCTATCTTCAAGTCACCAATTTGCGCGCGCTATGTAACTTCAATACTTTTACCCTGTTGGCCGAATGGCTAAGCCATCGCTCCGTCACTCGCTGTTCTCCGGCATGGTCTAGTGGCTAGGAGACCTGGCTCTCAACCAGGAGGCCCGGGTGCGATTCCCGGTGTCGGAAATATTTTCTTTTATCTGCTATCATCAAGTCTCCTATTTGCGCACGCTATATAACTTCAATACTTTTACCTTGTTGGCAGAGTGAATAAGCGATCGCTCCGTCCCTCTCTGGCATGGTCTGGTGGCTTGGATACCTGGCTCTCAACTAGGAAGCCCGGGTGCGATTCCCGGCGTCGGAAGTTTTTTCTTTTATCTGCTATCATCAAGTCTCCAAATTGCGCACGCTATATAACTTTAATATTGTACCTTGTTGGCCGAACGAATAAGCGATCGCTCCGTCTTTCTCCGCCATGGTCTAGTGGCTTGGATACCTGGCTCTCAACTAGGAGGCCCGGGTACGATTCCCGGTGCCGGAAGTATTTTTATATGCTAACATCAAGTCTCCAATTTGCGCAGGGTATGTAACTTCAATAGTTTTACCATGTTGGCTGAATGGCTAAGCGATCGCACCGTTCCGCTCCGTTCTCTGGCATCGTCTAGTGGCTAGGATACCTGGCTCTCACCCAGGAGGCCCTGGTTCGATTCCCCGTGTCGGAAGTATTTTCTTTTATCTGATATCATAAAGTTTTCAATTTGCGCACTCAATGTAACTTCAATAGTTTTACCCTGTTGGCCGAATGGCTAAGCGATCGCTCCGTCTTTCTCTGTTCTCCGGCGTGGTCAAGTGGCTAGGATACCTGGTTCCACCCAGGAGGCCCGGGTTCAATTCGCGGTGTCGGAAGTATTTTGTTTTATCTGCTGTCATCAAGTCTCCAGTTTCTGAACGGTATGTAACTTCAATTGTTTTACCCTGTTGGCCGAATGGCTAAGCGATCGCGGCGCTCAATGTATCCCCCAACATTATCTAGTGGCTAGGATACCTGGCTCTCACCCAGGAGGCCCGGGTGCGATTCCCGGCGTCGGAAGTATTTTC
This sequence comes from Rhipicephalus microplus, assembly GCF_043290135.1. NCBI lineage: Eukaryota > Metazoa > Arthropoda > Arachnida > Ixodida > Ixodidae > Rhipicephalus > Rhipicephalus microplus. Next base: position 158,089,351 of record NC_134702.1, read on the forward strand.
TCTTATCTGCTATCATCAAGCCTCCAATTGCGCACGCTAAAAAACTTCAATACTTTTACCTTGTTTGCCGAATAACTAAGCGATCGCTCCGTCCCTCTCCGGCATGGTCTAGTGGCTTGGATACCTGGCTCTCAACTAGGAGGCCCGGGTACGATTCCCGGTGTCGGAAGTATTTATTTTTATCCGCTATCATCAAGTCTCCAATTTGCGCACGCTATGTAAGTTCAGTACTTTTACCCTGTTGGCCGAATCGCCAAGCGATCGCTCCGTCCCGCTCCATTCTCCGGCATGGTCGGGTGGCTAGAATACCTGGTTCCACCCAGGAGGCCGGGTTCGATTCCCGGTGTCGGAAGTATTTTGTTTTATCTGCTGTCATCAAGTCTCCAATTTGTGAATGGTATGTAACTTCAATAGTTTTACCCTGTTGGCCGAATGGCTAAGCGATCGCCCCGTCTCTGTCCGTTCTCCTGCGTGGTCTAGTGGCTAGTATACCTGGCTTTCACCCAGGAGGCCCAGGTTCAAGTCCCGGTGTCGAAAGTATTTTATTTTATCTGCTATTATCAAGTCGCCTATTTGAGCACGCTACGTGAATTCAATATGTTTACCCTTTTGGCTGAATGGCTCAGCGATCGCGGCGCTCAATGTATCCCCCTACATTGTCTAGTGGCTAGGATACCTGGCTCTCACTCAGGAGGCCCGGGTTCGATTTCTGGTGTCGGAAGTATTTTCTTTTATCTGCTATCATCAAGTCTCCGATTGGCGCACGCTATGTAACTTCAATACTTTTACCCTGTTGACCGAATGGCTAAGCGATCGCTCCGTCCCTCTCTGGTCTCCGGCATGGTCTAGTGGCTAGGATACCTGGCTCTCACCCAGGAGGCCCGGGTGCGATTCCCGGTTTCGGAAGTATTTTTTTCTCTGCTATCATCAAGTCTCCAATTTGCGCACGCTATGTAAGTTCAATACTTTTACCCTGTTGGCCAAATGGCTAAGGGATCGCTCCCTCCCTCTCCGTTCTCCGGCATTGTCTAGTGGCTAGGATACCTAACTCTCAACCAGGAGGCCCGGGTGCGATTCCCGGTGTCGGAAGTATTTTCTTTTGTCTGCTATCTTCAAGTCTGCAGTTGGCGCACGCTATGTAACTTCAATACTTTTACCCTGTTGGCCGAATGGCTAAGCCATCGCTCCGTCACTCGCCGTTCTCCGGCATGGTCTAATGGCTAGGAGACCTGGCTCTCAACCAGGAGGCTCGGGTGCGATTCCCGGTGTCGGAAATATTTTCTTTTATCTGCTATCATCAAGTCTCCTATTTGCGCACGCTATATAACTTCAATACTTTTACCTTGTTGGCAGAGTGAATAAGCGACCGCTCCGTCCCTCTCCGCCATGGTCTAGTGGCTTGGATACCTGGCTCTCAACTAGGAGGCCCGGGTACGATTCCCGGTGTCGGAAGTATTTTCTTTTATATGCTAACATCAAGTCTCCAATTTGCGCAGGGTATGTAACTTCAATAGTTTTACCATGTTGGCTGAATGGCTATGCGATCGCACCGTCCCGCTCCGTTCTCTGGCATCGTCTAGTGGCTAGGATACCTGGCTCTCACCCAGGAGGCCTTGGTTCGATTCCCCGTGTCGGAAGTATTTTCTTTTATCTGATATCATAAAGTCTTCAGTTTACGCACTCAATGTAACTTCAATAGTTTTACCCTGTTGGCCGAATGGCTAAGCGATCGCTCTTTCCCTCTCCGTTCTCCGGCATGGTCTAGTGGCTAGAATACCTGGTTCCACCCAGGAGGCCGGGTTCGATTCCCGGTGTCGGAAGTATTTTGTTTTATCTGCTGTCATCAAGTCTCCAATTTCTGAATGGTATGTAACTTCAATAGTTTTACCCTGTTGGCCGAATGGCTAAGCGATCGCCCCGTCTCTGTCCGTTCTCCGGCGTGGTCTAGTGGCTAGGATACCTGGCTCTCACCCAGGAGGCCCAGGTTCAAGTCCCGGTGTCGAAAGTATTTTCTTTTATCTGCTATTATCAAGTCGCCTATTCGAGCACGCTACGTGAATTCAATATGTTTACCCTTTTGGCTGAATGGCTCAGCGATCGCGGCGCTCAATGTATCCCCCGACATTGTCTAGTGGCTAGGATACCTGGCTCTCACTCAGGAGGCCCGGGTTCGATTTCTGGTGTCGGAAGTATTTTCTTTTATCTGCTATCATCAAGTCTCCGATTGGCGCACGCTATGTAACTTCAATACTTTTAGCCTGTTGACCGAATGGCTAAGCGATCGCTCCGTCCCTCTCTGGTCTCCGGCATGGTCTAGTGGCTAGGATACCTGGCTCTCACCCAGGAGGCCCGGGTGTGATTCCCGGTTTCGGAAGTATTTTTTTCTCTGCTATCATCAAGTCTCCAATTTGCGCACGCTATGTAAGTTCAATACTTTTACCCTGTTGGCCAAATGGCTAAGGGATCGCTCCCTCCCTCTCCGTTCTCCGGCATTGTCTAGTGGCTAGGATACCTGGCTCTCAACCAGGAGGCCCGGTTGCGATTCCCGGTGTCGGAAGTATTTTCTTTTGTCTGCTATCTTCAAGTCTGCAGTTGGCGCACGCTATATATCTTCAATACTTTCACGCTGTTGGCCGAATGGCTGAGCGATCGCTCCGTCCCTTTCCGTTCTTCGGCATGGTCTAGTGGCTAGGATACCTGGCTCTCTCCCAGGAGGCCCGGGTTCGATTCCTGGTGTCGGACATACTTTCTTTAATCTGCTATCTTCAAGTCTCCAATTTGCGCGCGCTATGTAACTTCAATACTTTTTCCTTGTTGGCCGAATGGCTAAGCCATCGCTCCGTCACTCGCCGTTCTCCGGCTTGGTCTAGTGGCTAGGAGACCTGGCTCTCAACCAGGAGGCCCGGGTGCGATTCCCGGTGTCGGAAATATTTTCTTTTATCTGCTATCATCAAGTCTCCTATTTGCGCACGCTATATACCTTCAATACTTTTATCTTGTTGGCAGAGCGAATAAGCGATCGCTCCGTCCCTCTCTGGCATGGCCTGGTGGCTTGGATACCTGGCTCTCAACTAGGAAGCCCGGGTGCGATTCCCGGTGTCGGAAGTATTTTCTTTTATCTGCTATCATCAAGTCTCCAAATTGCGCACGCTATATAACTTTAATATTGTACCTTGTTGGCCGAACGAATAAGCGATCGCTCCGTCTTTCTCCGCCATGGTCTAGTGGCTTGGATACCTGGCTCTCAACTAGGAGGCCCGGGTACGATTCCCGGTGTCGGAAGTATTTTCTTTTATATGCTAACATCAAGTCTCCAATTTGCGCAGAGTATGTAACTTCAATAGTTTTACCATGTTGGCTGAATGGCTAAGCGATCGCACCGTCCCGCTCCGTTCTCTGGCATCGTCTTGTGGCTAGGATACCTGGCTCTCACCCAGGAGGCCGTGGTTCGATTCCCCGTGTCGGAAGTATTTTCTTTTATCTGATATCATAAAGTCTTCAATTTGCGCACTCAATGTAACTTCAATAGTTTTACCCTGTTGGCCGAATGGCTAAGCGATCGCTCTTTCCCTCTCCGTTCTCCGGCATGGTCTAGTGGCTAGGATACCTGGCTCTACCCAGGAGGCCCGGTTGCGATTCCCGGTGTCGGAAGTATTTTCTTTTATCTGCTGTCATCAAGTCTCCAATCTGCGCACGGTATGTACCTTCCATAGTTTTACCCTGTTGGCCGAGTCGCTAAGCGATCGCTCCGTCCCTCTCCATTCTCCGGCATTGTCTAATGGCTAGAATACGTGGTTTTCACCAAGGAGGCCCGGGTTCGATTCCCGGCGTCGGAAGTATTTTCTTTTATCTGCTATCATAAAGTCTCCTATTTGCGCACGCTATATAACTTCAATACTTTTACCTTGTTGGCCGAATGACTAAGCGATCGCTCCGTCCCTCTCTGGCATGGTCTGGTGGCTTGGATACCTGGCTCTCAACTAGGAGGCCCGGGTGCGATTCCCGGCGTCGGAAGTATTTTCTTTTATCTGCTATCATCAACTCTCCTATTTTAACACGCTACGTAAATTCATTATGTTTACCCTTTTGGCTGAATGGCTCAGCGATCGCGGCGCTCAATGTATCCCCCGACATTGTCTAGTGGCTAGGATACCTGGCTCTCACTCAAGAGGCCCGTGTTTGATTTCTGGTGTCGGAAGTATTTTCTTTTATCTGCTATCATCAAGTCTCCGATTTGCGCAAGCTATGCAAGTTCAATACTTTTACCCTGTTGGCCAAATGGCTAAGCGATCGTTCCGTCCCTCTCCGGCTCCGGCATGGTCTAGTGGCTAGGATACCTGGCACTCACCCAGGAGGCCCGGGTGCGATTCCCGGTTTTGGAAGTATTTTTTATCTGCTATCATCAACTCTTCTATTTGCGCACGCTATGTAAGTTCAATACATTTACCCTGTTGGCCAAATGGCTAAGGGATCGCTCCCTCCCTCTCCGTTCTCCGGCATTGTCTAGTGGCTAGGATACCTGGCTCTCATCTCAACTAGGAGTCCCGGTTATGATTCCCAGTGTCAGAAGTATTTTCTTTTATCTGCAATCATCAAGTCTCCAATTTGCGCACGGTATGTAACTTCAATAGTTTTACCTTTTTGGCCGAATGGCTAAGCGATCTCTCTTTCCCTCTCCATTCTCCAGCATGGTCTAGTGGCTAGGATACCTGGTTTTCGCCAAGGAGGCCCGGGTTCGATTACCAGTGTCGGAAGTATTTTCTTGTATCTGCTATCATCAAGTCTCCAATTTGCGCACGCTATGTAAATTCAATAGTTTTACCCTGTTGGCCGAATGGCTAAGCGATCGCTCTTTCCCTATTCGTTCTCCGACATGGTCTAGTGGCTAAGATGCCTGGCTCTCACCCAGCAGTTCGGGTGCCATTCCCGCTGTCAGATTTATTTTCTTTTATCTGCTATCATCAAGTCTTCAATTCGCGCAGGCTATGTAACTTCAATAGTTTTACCCTGTTGCCCGAATGGCTAAGCGATCGCTCCATCCCTCTCCGTTCTCGGCGTGGTCCTGTGGTTTGGATATCTGGCTTTCACCCAGGAGGCCCGTGTTCGATTCCCGGTGTCGGAAATATTTTTTATCTGCTATCTTCAAGTCTCCAATTGGCGCACGCTATATAACTTCATTACTTTTACCTTGTTGGCCGAATGACTAAGAGATCGCTCCGCCCCTCTTCGGCATGGTCTAGTGGCTTCGATATCTGGCTCTCACCCAGGAGGCTCGGGCACGATTCCCGTTGCGGAAGTGTTTTCTTTTATCTGCTATCATCAAGTCTCCAATTTGCGCACGCTATGTAACTTCAATACTTTTACCCTGTTGGCCGAATCGCTAAGCGATCACTCCGTCCCACTCTGTTCTCCGGCATGGTCTAAAGGCTAGGATACCTGGCTCTCACCCAGGAGGCCCGGGTGCGATTCCCGTCGTCTAAAGTATTTTCTTCTATCGGTTATCATCAAGTCTCCAATTGGCGCATGCAATATAACTTCAATACTTTTACCTTGTTTGCCGAATGACTAAGCGATCGCTCCATCTCTCTCCGGCATGGTTTAGTGGCTTGGATATCTGGCTCTCACCCAGGATCAGGTAGGATTCCCGGTGTCGGAAGTAGTTTCTTTTATCTGCTATCATCAAGTCTCCAATTTGCGCACGGTATGTGACTTCAATAGTTTTATCCTGTTGGCCGAATGGCTAAGCGATCGCACCGTCCAGCTCCGTTCTCCGGCATCGTCTAGTGGTTAGGATACCTGGCTCTCACCCAGGAGACCCGGGTTCGATTCGCAGTGTCGGAAGTATTTTGTTTTATCTGATATCATAAAGTCTTCAATTTGTGCACGCAATATAACTTCAATAGTTTTAACCTGTTGGCCGAATGGCTAAGCGATCGCTCCGTCCCTCTCCTTTCTCCGGCATGGTCTAGTGGCTAAGATACCTGGCTCTCACCCAGGAGGCCCGGGTTCCATTCCCGGTGTCGGAAGTATTTTTTATCTGCTATCATCAAGTCTCCAATTTTCGCACGCGATGTAACTTCAATACTTTTACCCTGTGACCCGAATGGCTAAGCGATCGCTCGTTCCCTCTCTGTTCTCGAGCATAGTCTAGTGGCTAGAACACCTGGCTCTCACCCAGGAGGCCCGGGTTCGATTCCCGGTGTCGGAAGTATTTTCTTTTATCTGCTGTCATCAAGTCTCCAATTCGCGCACGGTATGGCTCTTATACTTTTACCTTGTTGGCCGAATCGCTAAGCGATCGCCCGACCTTCTCCGTTCTGCGGCATGGTCTAGTAGCTAGGATACCTGGCTTTCACCCAAGAGGCCCGGGTTCGATTCCCGGTGTCGGAAGTATTTTCTTTTATCTGCTGTCTTCAAATCTCCAATTTGCGCACGCTATGTAACTTGAATAGTTTTACCCTGTTGGCTGAATGGCTAAGCGATCGCTCCGTCCCTTTCCGTTCTCGGCGTTGTCTAGTGGCTAGGATACCTGGCTTTCACCCAGGAGGCCCAGGTTCGATTCCCGGTGTCGGAAGTATTTTCTTTTATGTGTTGTCATCAAGTTTCCAATTTGCGCACGGCATGTAACTTCAATAGTTTTACCCTGTTGGCCGAATGGCTAAGCGATCGCTCCGTCCCTCTCCATTCTCCGGCATGGTCTAGCGACTAGGATACCTGGCTCTCACCCAGGATGCCCGGGTTCAATTCCCGGGGTCGAAGGTATTTTCTTTTATCTGCTGTCATCAAGTCTCCAATTTGCGCACAGTATGTCTCTTCGATAGTTTTACCCTGTTGGCCGAATGGCTAAGCGATCTCTCCGTCCCTCTCCGTTCTCCGGCATGGTCTAGTGGCTAGGATACCTGGCTCTCACCCAGGAGGCCCGGGTTCTATTCTCGGTGTCGGAAGTATTTTCTTTTATCATCTATCATCAATTCTCCAATTTGCGCATGCTATTTAACTTCAATACTTTTACCTTGTTGGCCGAATCGCTAAGCGATCGCTCCGTCCTTCTCCGTTCTGCGGCATGGTCTAGTGGCTAGGATAACTGGCTTTCCCCCAGGAGGCCCGGGTACGATTCTCGGTGTCGGAAGTATTTTCTTTTATCATCTATCATCAAGTCTCCAATTTGCGCACGCTATGTAACTTTAATACTTTTACCCTGTGGGCCGAATAGCTAAGCGATCGCTCGTTCCCTCTCTGTTATCCAGCATGGTGTAGTGGCTAGGATACTTGGCTCGCACCCAGGAGGCCCGGGTGCGATTTCTGGTGTCGGAAGTATTTTCTTTTATCAGCTATCATCAAGTCTCCAATTTGCGCATGCAATATATTTTCAATACTTTTACCCTGTTGGCCGAATGCCTAAGCGATCGCTCCGTTCTCTCCGTTCTCCGGCGTGGTCTGGTGGCTAGGATATCTGGCTCTCGCCCAGGTGACCTGGGTTTGGTTCCCGGTGTCGGAAGTATTTTTTATCTGCTATCCCCAAGTCTCCAATTTGCGCATGCTTTATAGGTTCAATACTTTTACCCTGTTGGCCGAATTGCTAAGCGATCGCTCCGTCCCTTTCCGTTCTCGGCGTTGTCTAGTGGCTAGGATACCTGGCTTTCACCCAGGAGGCCCGGGTTCGATCCTGGTGTCGGAAGTATTTTCTTTTATGTGTTGTCATCAAGTTTCCATTTTGCGCACGGTATGTAACTTCAATACTTTTACCCTGTTGGCCGAATGCCTAAGCGATCGCTCCATCCCTCTCCGTTCTCCGGCGTGGTCTGGTGGCTAGGATATCTGGCTCTCACCCAGGTGACCTGGGTTTGGTTCCCGGTGTCGGAAGTATTTTTTATCTGCTATCCCCAAGTCTCCAATTTGCGCATGCTATATAGGTTCAATACTTTTACCCTGTTGGCCGAATTGCTAAGCGATCGCTCCGTTCCTTTCCGTTCTCGGCGTTGTCTAGTGGCTAGGATACCTGGCTTTCACCCAGGAGCCCTGGTTCGATTCCCGGTGTCGGAAGTATTTTCTTTTATATGTTGTCATCAAGTTTCCAATTTGCGCACGGTATATAACTTCAATACTTTTACCCTGTTGGCCAAATGGCTAAGCGATCGCTCGGTCCCTCTTTGGCATGGTCTAGTGGCTTGGAACCTGGCTTTCAACTGGGAGGCCCGGGTACGATTCCCGGTGTCGGAAGTATTTATTTTTATCCGCTATCATCAAGTCTCCAATTTGCACACGCTATGTAAGTTCAGTACTTTTACCCTGTTGGCCGAATCGCCAAGCAATCGCTCCGTTCCGCTCCATTCTGCGGCATGGTCTAGTGGCTAGAATGCCTGGTTCCACTCAGGAGGCCGGGTTCGATTCCCGGTGTCGGAAGTATTTTGTTTTATCTGCTGTCATCAAGTCTCCAATTTGTGAATGGTATGTAACTTCAATAGTTTTACCCTGTTGGCCGAATGGCTAAGCGATCGCCCCGTCTCTGTCCGTTCTCCGGCGTGGTCTAGTGGCTAGGATACCTGGCTCTCACCCAGGAGGCCCAGGTTCAAGTCCCGGTGTCGAAAGTATTTTCTTTTATCTGCTATCATCAAGTCTCCTATTTGAGCACGCTACGTGAATTCAATATGTTTACCCTTTTGGCTGAATGGCTCAGCGATCGCGGCGCTCAATGTATCCCCCGACATTGTCTAGTGGCTAGGATACCTGGCTCTCACTCAGGAGGCCCGGGTTCGATTTCTGGTGTCGGAAGTATTTTCTTTTATCTGCTATCATCAAGTCTCCGATTGGCGCACGCTATGTAACTTCAATACTTTTACCCTGTTGGCCGAATGACTAAGCGATCGCTTCGTCCCCCTCTGGTCTCCGGCATGGTCTAGTGGCTAGGATACCTGGCTCTCACCCAGGAGGCCCGGGTGCGATTCCCGGTTTCGGAAGTATTTTTTTATCTGCTATCATCAAGTCTCCAATTTGCGCACGCTATGTAAGTTCAATACTTTTACCCTGTTGGCCAAATGGCTAAGGGATCGCTCCCTCCCTCTCCGTTCTCCGGCATTGTCTAGTGGCTAGGATACCTGGCTCTCAACCAGGAGGCCCGGGTGCGATTCTCGGTGTCGGAAGTATTTTCTTTTGTCTGCTATCTTCAAGTCTGCAGTTGGCGCACGCTATATATCTTCAATACTTTCACGCTGTTGGCCGAATGGCTGAGCGATCGCTCCGTCCCTTTCCGTTCTTCGGCATGGTCTAGTGGCTAGGATACCTGGCTCTCTCCCAGGAGGCCCGGGTGCGATTCCTGGTGTCGCAAATACTTTCTTTTATCTGCTATCTTCAAGTCACCAATTTGCGCGCGCTATGTAACTTCAATACTTTTACCCTGTTGGCCGAATGGCTAAGCCATCGCTCCGTCACTCGCTGTTCTCCGGCATGGTCTAGTGGCTAGGAGACCTGGCTCTCAACCAGGAGGCCCGGGTGCGATTCCCGGTGTCGGAAATATTTTCTTTTATCTGCTATCATCAAGTCTCCTATTTGCGCACGCTATATAACTTCAATACTTTTACCTTGTTGGCAGAGTGAATAAGCGATCGCTCCGTCCCTCTCTGGCATGGTCTGGTGGCTTGGATACCTGGCTCTCAACTAGGAAGCCCGGGTGCGATTCCCGGCGTCGGAAGTTTTTTCTTTTATCTGCTATCATCAAGTCTCCAAATTGCGTACGCTATATAACTTTATTATTGTACCTTGTTGGCCGAACGAATAAGCGATCGCTCCGTCTTTCTCCGCCATGGTCTAGTGGCTTGGATACCTGGCTCTCAACTAGGAGGCCCGGGTACGATTCCCGGTGTCGGAAGTATTTTTTATATGCTAACATCAAGTCTCCAATTTGCGCAGGGTATGTAACTTCAATAGTTTTACCATGTTGGCTGAATGGCTAAGCGATCGCACCGTCCCGCTCCGTTCTCTGGCATCGTCTAGTGGCTAGGATACCTGGCTCTCACCCAGGAGGCCCTGGTTCGATTCCCCGTGTCGGAAGTATTTTCTTTTATCTGATATCATAAAGTTTTCAATTTGCGCACTCAATGTAACTTCAATAGTTTTACCCTGTTGACCGAATGGCTAAGCGATCGCTCCGTCTTTCTCTGTTCTCCGGCGTGGTCAAGTGGCTAGGATACCTGGTTCCACCCAGGAGGCCCGGGTTCAATTCGCGGTGTCGGAAGTATTTTGTTTTATCTGCTGTCATCAAGTCTCCAGTTTCTGAACGGTATGTAACTTCAATTGTTTTACCCTGTTGGCCGAATGGCTAAGCGATCGCGGCGCTCAATGTATCCCCCAACATTATCTAGTGGCTAGGATACCTGGCTCTCACCCAGGAGGCCCGGGTGCGATTCCCGGCGTCGGAAGTATTTTCTCTTATCTGCTATCATCAAGTCTCCAATTGCGCACGCTAAAAAACTTCAATACTTTTACCTTGTTTGCCGAATAACTAAGCGATCGCTCCGTCCCTCTCCGGCATGGTCTAGTGGATTGGATACCTGGCTCTCAACTAGGAGGCCCGGGTACGATTCCCGGTGTCGGAAGTATTTATTTTTATCCGCTATCATCAAGTCTCCAATTTGCGCACGCTATGTAAGTTCAGTACTTTTACCCTGTTGGCCGAATCGCCAAGCGATCGCTCCGTCCCGCTCCATTCTCCGGCATGGTCGGGTGGCTAGAATACCTGGTTCCACCCAGGAGGCCGGGTTCGATTCCCGGTGTCGGAAGTATTTTGTTTTATCTGCTGTCATCAAGTCTCCAATTTGTGAATGGTATGTAACTTCAATAGTTTTACCCTGTTGGCCGAATGGCTAAGCGATCGCCCCGTCTCTGTCCGTTCTCCTGCGTGGTCTAGTGGCTAGTATACCTGGCTCTCACCCAGGAGGCCCAGGTTCAAGTCCCGGTGTCGAAAGTATTTTATTTTATCTGCTATTATCAAGTCGCCTATTTGAGCACGCTACGTGAATTCAATATGTTTACCCTTTTGGCTGAATGGCTCAGCGATCGCGGCGCTCAATGTATCCCCCGACATTGTCTAGTGGCTAGGATACCTGGCTCTCACTCAGGAGGCCCGGGTTCGATTTCTGGTGTCGGAAGTATTTTCTTTTATCTGCTATCATCAAGTCTCCGATTGGCGCACGCTATGTAACTTCAATACTTTTACCCTGTTGACCGAATGGCTAAGCGATCGCTCCGTCCCTCTCTGGTCTCCGGCATGGTCTAGTGGCTAGGATACCTGGCTCTCACCCAGGAGGCCCGGGTGCGATTCCCGGTTTCGGAAGTATTTTTTTCTCTGCTATCATCAAGTCTCCAATTTGCGCACGCTATGTAAGTTCAATACTTTTACCCTGTTGGCCAAATGGCTAAGGGATCGCTCCCTCCCTCTCCGTTCTCCGGCATTGTCTAGTGGCTAGGATACCTGGCTCTCAACCAGGAGGCCCGGTTGCGATTCCCGGTGTCGGAAGTATTTTCTTTTGTCTGCTATCTTCAAGTCTGCAGTTGGCGCACGCTATATATCTTCAATACTTTCACGCTGTTGGCCGAATGGCTGAGCGATCGCTCCGTTCCTTTCCGTTCTTCGGCATGGTCTAGTGGCTAGGATACCTGGCTCTCTCCCAGGAGGCCCGGGTGCGATTCCTGGTGTCGGAAATACTTTCTTTTATCTGCTATCTTCAAGTCTCCAATTTGCGCGCGCTATGTAACTTCAATACTTTTACCCTGTTGACCGAATGGCTAAGCCATCGCTCCGTCACTCGCCGTTCTCCGGCATGGTCTAATGGCTAGGAGACCTGGCTCTCAACCAGGAGGCTCGGGTGCGATTCCCGGTGTCGGAAATATTTTCTTTTATCTGCTATCATCAAGTCTCCTATTTGCGCACGCTATATAACTTCAATACTTTTACCTTGTTGGCAGAGTGAATAAGCGACCGCTCCGTCCCTCTCTGGCATGGTCTGGTGGCTTGGATACCTGGCTCTCAACTAGGAAGCCCGGGTGCGATTCCCGGTGTCGGAAGTATTTTCTTTTATCTGCTATCATCAAGTCTCCAAATTGCGCACGCTATATAACTTTAATATTGTACCTTGTTGGCCGAACGAATAAGCGATCGCTCCGTCTTTCTCCGCCATGGTCTAGTGGCTTGGATACCTGGCTCTCAACTAGAAGGCCCGGGTACGATTCCCGGTGTCGGAAGTATTTTCTTTTATATGCTAACATCAAGTCTCCAATTTGCGCAGGGTATGTAACTTCAATAGTTTTACCATGTTGGCTGAATGGCTAAGCGATCGCACCGTCCCGCTCCGTTCTCTGGCATCGTCTAGTGGCTAGGATACCTGGCTCTCACTCAGGAGGCCTTGGTTCGATTCCCCGTGTCGGAAGTATTTTCTTTTATCTGATATCATAAAGTCTTCAGTTTGCGCACTCAATGTAACTTCAATAGTTTTACCCTGTTGGCCGAATGGCTAAGCGATCGCTCTTTCCCTCTCCGTTCTCCGGCATGGTCTAGTGGCTAGAATACCTGGTTCCACCCAGGAGGCCGGGTTCGATTCCCGGTGTCGGAAGTATTTTGTTTTATCTGCTGTCATCAAGTCTCCAATTTCTGAATGGTATGTAACTTCAATAGTTTTACCCTGTTGGCCGAATGGCTAAGCGATCGCCCCGTCTCTGTCCGTTCTCCGGCGTGGTCTAGTGGCTAGGATACCTGGCTCTCACCCAGGAGGCCCAGGTTCAAGTCCCGGTGTCGAAAGTATTTTCTTTTATCTGCTATTATCAAGTCGCCTATTCGAGCACGCTACGTGAATTCAATATGTTTACCCTTTTGGCTGAATGGCTCAGCGATCGCGGCGCTCAATGTATCCCCCGACATTGTCTAGTGGCTAGGATACCTGGCTCTCACTCAGGAGGCCCGGGTTCGATTTCTGGTGTCGGAAGTATTTTCTTTTATCTGCTATCATCAAGTCTCCGATTGGCGCACGCTATGTAACTTCAATACTTTTAGCCTGTTGACCGAATGGCTAAGCGATCGCTCCGTCCCTCTCTGGTCTCCGGCATGGTCTAGTGGCTAGGATACCTGGCTCTCACCCAGGAGGCCCGGGTGTGATTCCCGGTTTCGGAAGTATTTTTTTCTCTGCTATCATCAAGTCTCCAATTTGCGCACGCTATGTAAGTTCAATACTTTTACCCTGTTGGCCAAATGGCTAAGGGATCGCTCCCTCCCTCTCCGTTCTCCGGCATTGTCTAGTGGCTAGGATACCTGGCTCTCAACCAGGAGGCCCGGTTGCGATTCCCGGTGTCGGAAGTATTTTCTTTTGTCTGCTATCTTCAAGTCTGCAGTTGGCGCACGCTATATATCTTCAATACTTTCACGCTGTTGGCCGAATGGCTGAGCGATCGCTCCGTCCCTTTCCGTTCTTCGGCATGGTCTAGTGGCTAGGATACCTGGCTCTCTCCCAGGAGGCCCGGGTTCGATTCCTGGTGTCGGACATACTTTCTTTAATCTGCTATCTTCAAGTCTCCAATTTGCGCGCGCTATGTAACTTCAATACTTTTTCCTTGTTGGCCGAATGGCTAAGCCATCGCTCCGTCACTCGCCGTTCTCCGGCTTGGTCTAGTGGCTAGGAGACCTGGCTCTCAACCAGGAGGCCCGGGTGCGATTCCCGGTGTCGGAAATATTTTCTTTTATCTGCTATCATCAAGTCTCCTATTTGCGCACGCTATATACCTTCAATACTTTTATCTTGTTGGCAGAGTGAATAAGCGATCGCTCCGTCCCTCTCTGGCATGGCCTGGTGGCTTGGATACCTGGCTCTCAACTAGGAAGCCCGGGTGCGATTCCCGGTGTCGGAAGTATTTTCTTTTATCTGCTATCATCAAGTCTCCAAATTGCGCACGCTATATAACTTTAATATTGTACCTTGTTGGCCGAACGAATAAGCGATCGCTCCGTCTTTCTCCGCCATGGTCTAGTGGCTTGGATACCTGGCTCTCAACTAGGAGGCCCGGGTACGATTCCCGGTGTCGGAAGTATTTTCTTTTATATGCTAACATCAAGTCTCCAATTTGCGCAGGGTATGTAACTTCAATAGTTTTACCATGTTGGCTGAATGGCTAAGCGATCGCACCGTCCCGCTCCGTTCTCTGGCATCGTCTAGTGGCTAGGATACCTGGCTCTCACCCAGGAGGCCTTGGTTCGATTCCCCGTGTCGGAAGTATTTTCTTTTATCTGATATCATAAAGTCTTCAGTTTGCGCACTCAATGTAACTTCAATAGTTTTACCCTGTTGGCCGAATGGCTAAGCGATCGCTCTTTCCCTCTCCGTTCTCCGGCGTGGTCTAGTGGCTAGGATACCTGGCTCTCACCCAGGAGGCCCAGGTTCAAGTCCCGGTGTCGAAAGTATTTTCTTTTATCTGCTATTATCAAGTCGCCTATTCGAGCACGCTACGTGAATTCAATATGTTTACCCTTTTGGCTGAATGGCTCAGCGATCGCGGCGCTCAATGTATCCCCCGACATTGTCTAGTGGCTAGGATACCTGGCTCTCACTCAGGAGGCCCGGGTTCGATTTCTGGTGTCGGAAGTATTTTCTTTTATCTGCTATCATCAAGTCTCCGATTGGCGCACGCTATGTAACTTCAATACTTTTAGCCTGTTGACCGAATGGCTAAGCGATCGCTCCGTCCCTCTCTGGTCTCCGGCATGGTCTAGTGGCTAGGATACCTGGCTCTCACCCAGGAGGCCCGGGTGTGATTCCCGGTTTCGGAAGTATTTTTTTCTCTGCTATCATCAAGTCTCCAATTTGCGCACGCTATGTAAGTTCAATACTTTTACCCTGTTGGCCAAATGGCTAAGGGATCGCTCCCTCCCTCTCCGTTCTCCGGCATTGTCTAGTGGCTAGGATACCTGGCTCTCAACCAGGAGGCCCGGTTGCGATTCCCGGTGTCGGAAGTATTTTCTTTTGTCTGCTATCTTCAAGTCTGCAGTTGGCGCACGCTATATATCTTCAATACTTTCACGCTGTTGGCCGAATGGCTGAGCGATCGCTCCGTCCCTTTCCGTTCTTCGGCATGGTCTAGTGGCTAGGATACCTGGCTCTCTCCCAGGAGGCCCGGGTTCGATTCCTGGTGTCGGACATACTTTCTTTAATCTGCTATCTTCAAGTCTCCAATTTGCGCGCGCTATGTAACTTCAATACTTTTTCCTTGTTGGCCGAATGGCTAAGCCATCGCTCCGTCACTCGCCGTTCTCCGGCTTGGTCTAGTGGCTAGGAGACCTGGCTCTCAACCAGGAGGCCCGGGTGCGATTCCCGGTGTCGGAAATATTTTCTTTTATCTGCTATCATCAAGTCTCCTATTTGCGCACGCTATATACCTTCAATACTTTTATCTTGTTGGCAGAGTGAATAAGCGATCGCTCCGTCCCTCTCTGGCATGGCCTGGTGGCTTGGATACCTGGCTCTCAACTAGGAAGCCCGGGTGCGATTCCCGGTGTCGGAAGTATTTTCTTTTATCTGCTATCATCAAGTCTCCAAATTGCGCACGCTATATAACTTTAATATTGTACCTTGTTGGCCGAACGAATAAGCGATCGCTCCGTCTTTCTCCGCCATGGTCTAGTGGCTTGTATACCTGGCTCTCAACTAGGAGGCCCGGGTACGATTCCCGGTGTCGGAAGTATTTTCTTTTATATGCTAACATCAAGTCTCCAATTTGCGCAGAGTATGTAACTTCAATAGTTTTACCATGTTGGCTGAATGGCTAAGCGATCGCACCGTCCCGCTCCGTTCTCTGGCATCGTCTTGTGGCTAGGATACCTGGCTCTCACCCAGGAGGCCGTGGTTCGATTCCCCGTGTCGGAAGTATTTTCTTTTATCTGATATCATAAAGTCTTCAATTTGCGCATTCAATGTCTCTTCAATAGTTTTACCCTGTTGGCCGAATGGCTAAGCGATCGCTCTTTCCCTCTCCGTTCTCCGGCATGGTCTAGTGGCTAGGATACCTGGCTCTACCCAGGAGGCCCGGTTGCGATTCCCGGTTTCGGCAGTATTTTCTTTTATCTGCTGTCATCAAGTCTCCAATCTGCGCACGGTATGTACCTTCCATAGTTTTACCCTGTTGGCCGAGTCGCTAAGCGATCGCTCCGTCCCTCTCCATTCTCCGGCATTGTCTAATGGCTAGAATACGTGGTTTTCACCAAGGAGGCCCGGGTTCGATTCCCGGCGTCGGAAGTATTTTCTTTTATCTGCTATCATAAAGTCTCCTATTTGCGCACGCTATATAACTTCAATACTTTTACCTTGTTGGCCGAATGACTAAGCGATCGCTCCGTCCCTCTCTGGCATGGTCTGGTGGCTTGGATACCTGGCTCTCAACTAGGAGGCCCGGGTGCGATTCCCGGCGTCGGAAGTATTTTCTTTTATCTGCTATCATCAACTCTCCTATTTTAACACGCTACGTAAATTCAATATGTTTACCCTTTTGGCTGAATGGCTCAGCGATCGCGGCGCTCAATGTATCCCCCGACATTGTCTAGTGGCTAGGATACCTGGCTCTCACTCAAGAGGCCCGTGTTTGATTTCTGGTGTCGGAAGTATTTTCTTTTATCTGCTATCATCAAGTCTCCGATTTGCGCAAGCTATGCAAGTTCAATACTTTTACCCTGTTGGCCAAATGGCTAAGCGATCGTTCCGTCCCTCTCCGGCTCCGGCATGGTCTAGTGGCTAGGATACCTGGCACTCACCCAGGTGGCCCGGGTGCGATTCCCGGTTTTGGAAGTATTTTTTATCTGCTATCATCAACTCTTCTATTTGCGCACGCTATGTAAGTTCAATACATTTACCCTGTTGGCCAAATGGCTAAGGGATCGCTCCCTCCCTCTCCGTTCTCCGGCATTGTCTAGTGGCTAGGATACCTGGCTCTCATCTCAACTAGGAGTCCCGGTTATGATTCCCAGTGTCAGAAGTATTTTCTTTTATCTGCAATCATCAAGTCTCCAATTTGCGCACGGTATGTAACTTCAATAGTTTTACCTTTTTGGCCGAATGGCTAAGCGATCTCTCTTTCCCTCTCCATTCTCCAGCATGGTCTAGTGGCTAGGATACCTGGTTTTCGCCAAGGAGGCCCGGGTTTGATTACCAGTGTCGGAAGTATTTTCTTGTATCTGCTATCATCAAGTCTCCAATTTGCGCACGCTATGTAAATTCAATAGTTTTACCCTGTTGGCCGAATGGCTAAGCGATCGCTCTTTCCCTATTCGTTCTCCGACATGGTCTAGTGGCTAAGATGCCTGGCTCTCACCCAGCAGTTCGGGTGCGATTCCCGCTGTCAGATTTATTTTCTTTTATCTGCTATCATCAAGTCTTCAATTCGCGCAGGCTATGTAACTTCAATAGTTTTACCCTGTTGCCCGAATGGCTAAGCGATCGCTCCATCCCTCTCCGTTCTCGGCGTGGTCCTGTGGTTTGGATATCTGGCTCTCACCCAGGAGGCCCGTGTTCGATTCCCGGTGTCGGAAATATTTTTTATCTGCTATCTTCAAGTCTCCAATTGGCGCACGCTATATAACTTCATTACTTTTACCTTGTTGGCCGAATGACTAAGAGATCGCTCCGCCCCTCTTCGGCATGGTCTAGAGGCTTCGATATCTGGCTCTCACCCAGGAGGCTCGGGCACGATTCCCGTTGCGGAAGTGTTTTCTTTTATCTGCTATCATCAAGTCTCCAATTTGCGCACGCTATGTAACTTCAATACTTTTACCCTGTTGGCCGAATCGCTAAGCGATCACTCCGTCCCACTCTGTTCTCCGGCATGGTCTAAAGGCTAGGATACCTGGCTCTCACCCAGGAGGCCCTGGTGCGATTCCCGTCGTCTAAAGTATTTTCTTCTATCGGTTATCATCAAGTCTCCAATTGGCGCATGCAATATAACTTCAATACTTTTACCTTGTTTGCCGAATGACTAAGCGATCGCTCCATCTCTCTCCGGCATGGTTTAGTGGCTTGGATATCTGGCTCTCACCCAGGATCAGGTAGGATTCCCGGTGTCGGAAGTAGTTTCTTTTATCTGCTATCATCAAGTCTCCAATTTGCGCACGGTATGTGACTTCAATAGTTTTATCCTGTTGGCCGAATGGCTAAGCGATCGCTCCGTCCCTCTCCTTTCTCCGGCATGGTCTAGTGGCTAAGATACCTGGCTCTCACCCAGGAGGCCCGGGTTCCATTCCCGGTGTCGGAAGTATTTTTTATCTGCTATCATCAAGTCTCCAATTTTCGCACGCGATGTAACTTCAATACTTTTACCCTGTGACCCGAATGGCTAAGCGATCGCTCGTTCCCTCTCTGTTCTCGAGCATAGTCTAGTGGCTAGAACACCTGGCTCTCACCCAGGAGGCCCGGGTTCGATTCCCGGTGTCGGAAGTATTTTCTTTTATCTGCTGTCATCAAGTCTCCAATTCGCGCACGGTATGGCTCTTATACTTTTACCTTGTTGGCCGAATCGCTAAGCGATCGCCCGACCTTCTCCGTTCTGCGGCATGGTCTAGTAGCTAGGATACCTGGCTTTCACCCAAGAGGCCCGGGTTCGATTCCCGGTGTCGGAAGTATTTTCTTTTATCTGCTGTCTTCAAATCTCCAATTTGCGCACGCTATGTAACTTGAATAGTTTTACCCTGTTGGCTGAATGGCTAAGCGATCGCTCCGTCCCTTTCCGTTCTCGGCGTTGTCTAGTGGCTAGGATACCTGGCTTTCACCCAGGAGGCCCAGGTTCGATTCCCGGTGTCGGAAGTATTTTCTTTTATGTGTTGTCATCAAGTTTCCAATTTGCGCACGGCATGTAACTTCAATAGTTTTACCCTGTTGGCCGAATGGCTAAGCGATCGCTCCGTCCCTCTCCATTCTCCGGCATGGTCTAGCGACTAGGATACCTGGCTCTCACCCAGGATGCCCGGGTTCAATTCCCGGGGTCGAAGGTATTTTCTTTTATCTGCTGTCATCAAGTCTCCAATTTGCGCACAGTATGTCTCTTCGATAGTTTTACCCTGTTGGCCGAATGGCTAAGCGATCTCTCCGTCCCTCTCCGTTCTCCGGCATGGTCTAGTGGCTAGGATACCTGGCTCTCACCCAGGAGGCCCGGGTTCTATTCTCGGTGTCGGAAGTATTTTCTTTTATCATCTATCATCAATTCTCCAATTTGCGCATGCTATTTAACTTCAATACTTTTACCTTGTTGGCCGAATCGCTAAGCGATCGCTCCGTCCTTCTCCGTTCTGCGGCATGGTCTAGTGGCTAGGATACCTGGCTTTCCCCCAGGAGGCCCGGGTACGATTCCCGTTGCGGAAGTGTTTTCTTTTATCTGCTATCATCAAGTCTCCAATTTGCGCACGCTATGTAACTTCAATACTTTTATCCTGTTGGCCGAATCGCTAAGCGATCACTCCGTCCCTCTCTGTTCTCCGCCATGGTCTAAAGGCTAGGATACCTGGCTCTCAACCAGGAGGCCCGGGTGCGATTCCCGGCGTCGGAAGTATTTTCTTTTATCGGCTATCATCAAGTCTCCAATGGGCGCATGCAATATAACTTCAATACTTTTAACTTGTTGGCCGAATGACTAAGCGATCGCTCCGTCTCTCTCCGGCATGGTCTAGTGGCTTGTACACCTGGCTCTCACCCAGGAGGCCCGGGTAGGATTCCCGGTGTTGGAAGTATTTTCTTTTATCTGCTATCATCAACTCTCCATTTTGCGCACGGTATGTAACTTCAATAGTTTTACCATGTGGCCAAATCGCTAAGCGATCGCTCCTTCCCTTTCTGTTCTCCGGCATGGTCTAGTGGCTAGGATACCTGGCTCTCACTCAGGAGGCCCGGGTGCGATTTCTGGTGTCGGAAGTATTTTCTTTTATTGCTATCATCAAGTCTCCAATCTGCGCACGCGATGTAAATTCAATACTTTTACCCTGTCGGCCGAATGCCAAAGCTATCGCTCCATCCCTCTCCGTTCTCCGGCGTGGTCTGGTGGCTAGGATATCTGGCTCTCACCCAGGTGACCTGGGTTTGGTTCTCGGTGTCGGAAGTATTTTTTATCTGCTATCCTGAAGTCTCGAAATTGCGCACGCTATACAGGTTATATACTGTTACCCTGTTGGCCGAATTGCTAAGCGATTGCTCTGTCCCTCTCCGTTCTCCGGCATGGTCTAGTGACTAGGATAACTGGCTCTCGCCCAGGAGGCCCGGGTTCAATTCTCGGTGTCGGAAGTATTTTCTTTTATCATCTATCATCAAGTCTCCAATTTGCGCACGCGATGTAACTTTAATACTTTTACCCTGTGGGCCGAATAGCTAAGCGATCGCTCGTTCCCTCTCTGTTATCCAGCATGGTGTAGTGGCTAGGATACCTGGCTCGCACCCAGGAGGCCCGGGTGCGATTTCTGGTGTCGGAAGTATTTTCTTTTATCAGCTATCATCAAGTCTCCAATTTGCGCATGCAATATATTTTCAATACTTTTACCCTGTTGGCCGAATGTTTAAGCGATCGCTCCGTTCTCTCCGTTCTCCGGCGTGGTCTGGTGGCTAGGATATCTGGCTCTCACCCAGGTGACCTGGGTTTGGTTCCCGGTGTCGGAAGTATTTTTTATCTGCTATCCCCAAGTCTCCAATTTGCGCATGCTTTATAGGTTCAATACTTTTACCCTGTTGGCCGAATTGCTAAGCGATCGCTCCGTCCCTTTCCGTTCTCGGCGTTGTCTAGTGGCTAGGATACCTGGCTTTCACCCAGGAGGCCCGGGTTCGATCCTGGTGTCGGAAGTATTTTCTTTTATGTGTTGTCATCAAGTTTCCATTTTGCGCACGGTATGTAACTTAAATAGTTTTACCCTGTTGGCCGAATGGCTAAGCGATCGCTCCGTCCCTCTCCATTCTCCGGCATGGTCTAGTGGCTAGGATACCTGGCTCTCACCCAGGATGCCCGGGTTCAATTCCCGGGGTCGAAGGTATTTTCTTTTATCTGCTGTCATCAAGTCTCCAATTTGCGCACAGTATGTCTCTTCAATAGTTTTACCCTGTTGGCCGAATGGCTAAGCGATCTCTCCGTCCCTCTCCGTTCTCCGGCATGGTCTAGTGGCTAGGATACCTGGCTCTCACCCAGGAGGCCCGGGTTCTATTCTCGGTGTCGGAAGTATTTTCTTTTATCATCTATCATCAATTCTCCAATTTGCGCATGCTATGTAACTTCAATACTTTTACCTTGTTGGCCGAATCGCTAAGCGATCGCTCCGTCCTTCTCCGTTCTGCGGCATGGTCTAGTGGCTAGGATACCTGGCTTTCCCCCAGGAGGCCCGGGCACGATTCCCGTTGCGGAAGTGTTTGCTTTTATCTGCTATCATCAAGTCTCCAATTTGCGCACGCTATGTAACTTCAATACTTTTACCCTGTTGGCCGAATCGCTAAGCGATCACTCCGTCCCTTTCTGTTCTCCGGCATGGTCTAAAGGCTAGGATACCTGACTCTCAACCAGGAGGCCCGGGTGCGATTCCCGGCGTCGGAAGTATTTTCTTTTATCGGCTATCATCAAGTCTCCAATGGGCGCATGCAATATAACTTCAATACTTTTACCTTGTTGGCCGAATGACTAAGCGATCGCTCTGTCTCTCTCCGGAATGGTCTAGTGGCTTGGATACCTGGCTCTCACCCAGGAGGCCCGGGTAGGATTCCCGGTGTTGGAAGTATTTTCTTTTATCTGCTATCATCAACTCTCCATTTTGCGCCTGGTATGTAACTTCAATAGTTTTACCATGTGGCCAAATCGCTAAGCGATCGCTCCTTCCCTTTTTGTTCTCCGGCATGGTCTAGTGGCTAGGATAACTGGCTCTCACTGAGGAGGCCCGGGTGCGATTTCTGGTGTCGGAAGTATTTTCTTTTATTGCTATTATCAAGTCTCCAATCTGCGCACGCGATGTAAATTCAATACTTTTACCCTATTGGCCGAATGCCTAAGCGATCGCTCTATCCCTCTCCGTTCTCCGGTGTGGTCTGGTGGCTAGGATATCTGGCTCTCACCCAGGTGACCTGGGTTTGGTTCTCGGTGTCGGAAGTATTTTTTATCTGCTATCTTGAAGTCTCCAAATTGCGCACGCTATACAGGTTCAATACTGTTACCCTGTTGGCCGAATAGCTAAGCGATTGCTCTGTCCCTCTCCGTTCTCTGGCATGGTCTAGTGACTAGGATACCTGGCTCTCGCCCAGGAGGCCCGGGTTCAATTCTCGGTGTCGGAAGTATTTTCTTTTATCATCTATCATCAAGTCTCCAATTTGCGCACGCGATGTAACTTTAATATTTTTACCCTGTGGGCCGAATAGCTAAGCCATCGCTCGTTCCCTCTCTGTTCTCCAGCATGGTGTAGTGGCTAGGATACCTGGCTCGCACCAGGGAGGCCCGGGTGCGATTTCTGGTGTCGGAGGTATTTTCTTTTATCAGCTATCATCAAGTCTCCAATTTGCGCATGCAATATATTTTCAATACTTTTACCCTGTTGGCCGAATGCCTAAGCGATCGCTCCGTTCTCTCCGTTCTCCGGCGTGGTCTGGTGGCTAGGATATCTGGCTCTCACCCAGGTGACCTGGGTTTGGTTCCCGGTGTCGGAAGTATTTTTTATCTGCTATCCCCAAGTCTCCAATTTGCGCACGCTATATAGGTTCAATACTTTTACCCTGTTGGCCGAATTGCTAAGCGATCGCTCCTTCCCTTTCTGTTCTCCGGCATGGTCTAGTGGCTAGGATAACTGGCTCTCACTCAGGAGGCCCGGGTGCGATTTCTGGTGTCGGAAGTATTTTCTTTTATTGCTATTATCAAGTCTCCAATCTGCGCACGCGATGTAAATTCAATACTTTTACCCTATTGGCCGAATGCCTAAGCGATCGCTCCATCCCTCTCCGTTCTCCGGTGTGGTCTGGTGGCTAGGATATCTGGCTCTCACCCAGGTGACCTGGGTTTGGTTCTCGGTGTCGGAAGTAGTTTTTATCTGCTATCTTGAAGTCTCCAAATTGCGCACGCTATACAGGTTCAATACTGTTACCCTGTTGGCCGAATAGCTAAGCGATTGCTCTGTCCCTCTCCGTTCTCTGGCATGGTCTAGTGACTAGGATACCTGGCTCTCGCCCAGGAGGCCCGGGTTCAATTCTCGGTGTCGGAAGTATTTTCTTTTATCATCTATCATCAAGTCTCCAATTTGCGCACGCGATGTAACTTTAATATTTTTACCCTGTGGGCCGAATAGCTAAGCCATCGCTCGTTCCCTCTCTGTTCTCCAGCATGGTGTAGTGGCTAGGATACCTGGCTCGCACCAGGGAGGCCCGGGTGCGATTTCTGGTGTCGGAGGTATTTTCTTTTATCAGCTATCATCAAGTCTCCAATTTGCGCATGCAATATATTTTCAATACTTTTACCCTGTTGGCCGAATGCCTAAGCGATCGCTCCGTTCTCTCCGTTCTCCGGCGTGGTCTGGTGGCTAGGATATCTGGCTCTCACCCAGGTGACCTGGGTTTGGTTCCCGGTGTCGGAAGTATTTTTTATCTGCTATCCCCAAGTCTCCAATTTGCGCACGCTATATAGGTTCAATACTTTTACCCTGTTGGCCGAATTGCTAAGCGATCGCTCCGTCCCTTTCCGTTCTCGGCGTTGTCTAGTGGCTAGGATACCTGGCTTTCACCCAGGAGGCCCGGGTTCGATTCCCGGTGTCGGAAGTATTTTCTTTTATGTGCTGTCATTAAGTCTCCAATTTGCGCACGCGATGTATCTTCAATACTTTTACCCTGTGGGCCGAATGGCTAAGCGATCGCTCGTTCCCTCTCTGTTCTCCGGCATGGTCTAGTGACTAGGATACCTGGCTCGCACCCAGGAGGCCCGGGTGCGATTTCCGGTGTTGGAAGTATTTTCTTTTATCTGCAATTATCAAGTCTCCAATTTGCGCACGGTATGTAACTTCAATAGTTTTACCTTTTTGGCCGAATGGCTAAGCGATCTCTCTTTCCCTCTCCATTCTCCAGCATGGTCTAGTGGCTAGGATACCTGGCTTTCCCCCAGGAGGCCCGGGTACGATTCCCGTTGCGGAAGTGTTTTCTTTTATCTGCTATCATCAAGTCTCCAATTTGCGCACGCTATGTAACTTGAATACTTTTACCCTGTTGGCCGAATCGCTAAGCGATCACTCCGTCCCTCTCTGTTCTCCGGCATGGTCTAAAGACTAGGATACCTGGCTCTCAACCAGGAGGCCCGGGTGCGATTCCCAGCGTCGGAAGTATTTTCTTTTATCGGCTATCATCAAGTATCCAATGGGCGCATGCAATATAACTTCAATACTTTTACCCTGTTGGCAGAATCGCTAAGCGATCACTCCGTCCCTTTCTGTTCTCCGGCATGGTCTAAAGGCTAGGATACCTGACTCTCAACCAGGAGGCCCGGGTGCGATTCCCGGCGTCGGAAGTATTTTTTTTATTGGCTATCATCAAGTCTCCAATGGGCGCATGCAATATAACTTCAATACTTTTACCTTGTTGGCCGAATGACTAAGCGATCGCTCTGTCTCTCTCCGGAATGGTCTAGTGGCTTGGATACCTGGCTCTCACCCAGGAGGCCCGGGTAGGATTCCCGGTGTTGGAAGTATTTTCTTTTATCTGCTATCATCAACTCTCCATTTTGCGCCTGGTATGTAACTTCAATAGTTTTACCATGTGGCCAAATCGCTAAGCGATCGCTCCTTCCCTTTCTGTTCTCCGGCATGGTCTAGTGGCTAGGATAACTGGCTCTCACTCAGGAGGCCCGGGTGCGATTTCTGGTGTCGGAAGTATTTTCTTTTATTGCTATTATCAAGTCTCCAATCTGCGCACGCGATGTAAATTCAATACTTTTACCCTATTGGCCGAATGCCTAAGCGATCGCTCCATCCCTCTCCGTTCTCCGGTGTGGTCTGGTGGCTAGGATATCTGGCTCTCACCCAGGTGACCTGGGTTTGGTTCTCGGTGTCGAAAGTATTTTTTATCTGCTATCCTGAAGTCTCCAAATTGCGCACGCTATACAGGTTCAATACTGTTACCCTGTTGGCCGAACTGCTAAGCGATTGCTCTGTCCCTCTCCGTTCTCTGGCATGGTCTAGTGACTAGGATACCTGGCTCTCGCCCAGGAGGCCCGGGTTCAATTCTCGGTGTCGGAAGTATTTTCTTTTATCATCTATCATCAAGTCTCCAATTTGTGCACGCAATGTAACTTTAATATTTTTACCCTGTGGGCCGAATAGCTAAGCCATCGCTCGTTCCCTCTCTGTTCTCCAGCATGGTGTAGTGGCTAGGATACCTGGCTCGCACCAGGGAGGCCCGGGTGCGATTTCTGGTGTCGGAGGTATTTTCTTTTATCAGCTATCATCAAGTCTCCAATTTGCGCATGCAATATATTTTCAATACTTTTATCCTGTTGGCCGAATGCCTAAGCGATCGCTCCGTTCTCTCCGTTCTCCGGCGTGGTCTGGTGGCTAGGATATCTGGCTCTCACCCAGGTGACCTGGGTTTGGTTCCCGGTGTCGGAAGTATGTTTTATCTGCTATCCCCAAGTCTCCAATTTGCGCACGCTATATAGGTTCAATACTTTGACCCTGTTGGCCGAATTGCTAATCGATCGCTCCGTCCTTTTCCGTTCTCGGCGTTGTCTAGTGGCTAGGATACCTGGCTTTCACCCAGGAGGCCCGGGTTCGATTCCCGGTGTCGGAAGTATTTTCTTTTATGTGCTGTCATCAAGTCTCCAATTTGCGCACGCGATGTATCTTCAATACTTTTACCCTGTGGGCCGAATGGCTAAGCGATCGCTCGTTCCCTCTCTGTTCTCCGGCATGGTCTAGTGACTAGGATACCTGGCTCGCACCCAGGAGGCCCGGGTGCGATTTCCGGTGTTGGAAGTATTTTCTTTTATCTGCAATCATCAAGTCTCCAATTTGCGCACGGTATGTAACTTCAATAGTTTTACCTTTTTGGCCGAATGGCTAAGCGATCTCTCTTTCCCTCTCCATTCTCCAGCATGGTCTAGTGGCTAGGATACCTGGCTTTCCCCCAGGAGGCCCGGGTACGATTCCCGTTGCGGAAGTGTTTTCTTTTATCTGCTATCATCAAGTCTCCAATTTGCGCACGCTATGTAACTTCAATACTTTTACCCTGTTGGCCGAATCGCTAAGCGATCACTCCGTCCCTCTCTGTTCTCCGGCATGGTCTAAAGGCTAGGATACCTGGCTCTCAACCAGGAGGCCCGGGTGCGATTCCCAGCGTCGGAAGTATTTTCTTTTATCGGCTATCATCAAGTCTCCAATGGGCGCATGCAATATAACTTCAATACTTTTACCTTGTTGGCCGAATGACTAAGCGATCGCTCCGTCTCTCTCCGGCATGGTCCTGTGGCTTGGATACCTGGCTCTCACCCAGGAGGCCCGGGTAGGATTCCCGGTGTTGGAAGTATTTTCTTTTATCTGCTATCATCAACTCTCCATTTTGCGCATGGTATGTAACTTCAATAGTTTTACCATGTGGCCAAATCGCTAAGCGATCGCTCGTTCCCTCTCTGTTCTCGAGCATAGTCTAGTGGCTAGAACACCTGGCTCTCACCCAGGAGGCCCGGGTTCGATTCCCGGTGTCGGAAGTATTTTCTTTTATCTGCTGTCATCAAGTCTCCAATTCGCGCACGGTATGGCTCTTATACTTTTACCTTGTTGGCCGAATCGCTAAGCGATCGCCCGACCTTCTCCGTTCTGCGGCATGGTCTAGTAGCTAGGATACCTGGCTTTCACCCAAGAGGCCCGGGTTCGATTCCCGGTGTCGGAAGTATTTTCTTTTATCTGCTGTCTTCAAATCTCCAATTTGCGCACGCTATGTAACTTGAATAGTTTTACCCTGTTGGCTGAATGGCTAAGCGATCGCTCCGTCCCTTTCCGTTCTCGGCGTTGTCTAGTGGCTAGGATACCTGGCTTTCACCCAGGATGCCCAGGTTCGATTCCCGGTGTCGGAAGTATTTTCTTTTATGTGTTGTCATCAAGTTTCCAATTTGCGCACGGCATGTAACTTCAATAGTTTTACCCTGTTGGCCGAATGGCTAAGCGATCGCTCCGTCCTTCTCCGTTCTGCGGCATGGTCTAGTGGCTAGGATACCTGGCTTTCCCCCAGGAGGCCCGGGTACGATTCCCGTTGCGGAAGTGTTTTCTTTTATCTGCTATCATCAAGTCTCCAATTTGCGCACGCTATGTAACTTCAATACTTTTATCCTGTTGGCCGAATCGCTAAGCGATCACTCCGTCCCTCTCTGTTCTCCGCCATGGTCTAAAGGCTAGGATACCTGGCTCTCAACCAGGAGGCCCGGGTGCGATTCCCGGCGTCGGAAGTATTTTCTTTTATCGGCTATCACCAAGTCTCCAATGGGCGCATGCAATATAACTTCAATACTTTTAACTTGTTGGCCGAATGACTAAGCGATCGCTCCGTCTCTCTCCAGCATGGTCTAGTGGCTTGTACACCTGGCTCTCACCCAGGAGGCCCGGGTAGGATTCCCGGTGTTGGAAGTATTTTCTTTTATCTGCTATCATCAACTCTCCATTTTGCGCACGGTATGTAACTTCAATAGTTTTACCATGTGGCCAAATCGCTAAGCAATCGCTCCTTCCCTTTCTGTTCTCCGGCATGGTCTAGTGGCTAGGATACCTGGCTCTCACTCAGGAGGCCCGGGTGCGATTTCTGGTGTCGGAAGTATTTTCTTTTATTGCTATCATCAAGTCTCCAATCTGCGCACGCGATGTAAATTCAATACTTTTACCCTGTTGGCCGAATGCCAAAGCTATCGCTCCATCCCTCTCCGTTCTCCGGCGTGGTCTGGTGGCTAGGATATCTGGCTCTCACCCAGGTGACCTGGGTTTGGTTCTCGGTGTCGGAAGTATTTTTTATCTGCTATCCTGAAGTCTCGAAATTGCGCACGCTATACAGGTTATATACTGTTACCCTGTGCCGAATTGCTAAGCGATTGCTCTGTCCCTCTCCGTTCTCCGGCATGGTCTAGTGACTAGGATAACTGGCTCTCGCCCAGGAGGCCCGGGTTCAATTCTCGGTGTCGGAAGTATTTTCTTTTATCATCTATCATCAAGTCTCCAATTTGCGCACGCGATGTAACTTTAATACTTTTACCCTGTGGGCCGAATAGCTAAGCGATCGCTCGTTCCCTCTCTGTTATCCAGCATGGTGTAGTGGCTAGGATACCTGGCTCGCACCCAGGAGGCCCGGGTGCGATTTCTGGTGTCGGAAGTATTTTCTTTTATCAGCTATCATCAAGTCTCCAATTTGCGCATGCAATATATTTTCAATACTTTTACCCTGTTGGCCGAATGCCTAAGCGATCGCTCCGTTCTCTCCGTTCTCCGGCGTGGTCTGGTGGCTAGGATATCTGGCTCTCACCCAGGTGACCTGGGTTTGGTTCCCGGTGTCGGAAGTATTTTTTATCTGCTATCCCCAAGTCTCCAATTTGCGCATGCTTTATAGGTTCAATACTTTTACCCTGTTGGCCGAATTGCTAAGCGATCGCTCCGTCCCTTTCCGTTCTCGGCGTTGTCTAGTGGCTAGGATACCTGGCTTTCACCCAGGAGGCCCGGGTTCGATCCTGGTGTCGGAAGTATTTTCTTTTATGTGTTGTCATCAAGTTTCCATTTTGCGCACGGTATGTAACTTCAATAGTTTTACCCTGTTGGCCGAATGGCTAAGCGATCGCTCCGTCCCTCTCCATTCTCCGGCATGGTCTAGTGGCTAGGATACCTGGCTCTCACCCAGGATGCCCGGGTTCAATTCCCGGGGTCGAAGGTATTTTCTTTTATCTGCTGTCATCAAGTCTCCAATTTGCGCACAGTATGTCTCTTCAATAGTTTTACCCTGTTGGCCGAATGGCTAAGCGATCTCTCCATCCCTCTCCGTTCTCCGGCATGGTCTAGTGGCTAGGATACCTGGCTCTCACCCAGGAGGCCGGGGTTCTATTCTCAGTGTCGGAAGTATTTTCTTTTATCATCTATCATCAATTCTCCAATTTGCGCACGCTATGTAACTTCAATACTTTTACCTTGTTGGCCGAATCGCTAAGCGATCGCTCCGTCCTTCTCCGTTCTGCGGCATGGTCTAGTGGCTAGGATACCTGGCTTTCCCCCAGGAGGCCCGGGTACGATTCCCGTTGCGGAAGTGTTTTCTGTTATCTGCTATCATCAAGTCTCCAATTTGCGCACGCTATGTAACTTCAATACTTTTACCCTGTTGGCCGAATCGCTAAGCGATCACTCCGTCCCTCTCTGTTCTCCGGCATGGTCTAAAGGCTAGGATACCTGACTCTCAACCAGGAGGCCCGGGTGCGATTCCCGGCGTCGGAAGTATTTTCTTTTATCGGCTATCATCAAGTCTCCAATGGGCGCATGCAATATAACTTCAATACTTTTACCTTGTTGGCCGAATGACTAAGCGATCGCTCTGTCTCTCTCCGGAATGGTCTAGTGGCTTGGATACCTGGCTCTCACCCAGGAGGCCCGGGTAGGATTCCCGGTGTTGGAAGTATTTTCTTTTATCTGCTATCATCAACTCTCCATTTTGCGCCTGGTATGTAACTTCAATAGTTTTACCATGTGGCCAAATCGCTAAGCGATCGCTCCTTCCCTTTCTGTTCTCCGGCATGGTCTAGTGGCTAGGATAACTGGCTCTCACTCAGGAGGCCCGGGTGCGATTTCTGGTGTCGGAAGTATTTTCTTTTATTGCTATTATCAAGTCTCCAATCTGCGCACGCGATGTAAATTCAATACTTTTACCCTATTGGCCGAATGCCTAAGCGATCGCTCCATCCCTCTCCGTCCTCCGGTGTGGTCTGGTGGCTAGGATATCTGGCTCTCACCCAGGTGACCTGGGTTTGGTTCTCGGTGTCGGAAGTATTTTTTATCTGCTATCCTGAAGTCTCCAAATTGCGCACGCTATACAGGTTCAATACTGTTACCCTGTTGGCCGAATTGCTAAGCGATTGCTCTGTCCCTCTCCGTTCTCTGGCATGGTCTAGTGACTAGGATACCTGGCTCTCGCCCAGGAGGCCCGGGTTCAATTCTCGGTGTCGGAAGTATTTTCTTTTATCATCTATCATCAAGTCTCCAATTTGCGCACGCGATGTAACTTTAATATTTTTACCCTGTGGGCCGAATAGCTAAGCCATCGCTCGTTCCCTCTCTGTTCTCCAGCATGGTGTAGTGGCTAGGATACCTGGCTCGCACCAGGGAGGCCCGGGTGCGATTTCTGGTGTCGGAGGTATTTTCTTTTATCAGCTATCATCAAGTCTCCAATTTGCGCATGCAATATATTTTCAATACTTTTACCCTGTTGGCCGAATGCCTAAGCGATCGCTCCGTTCTCTCCGTTCTCCGGCGTGGTCTGGTGGCTAGGATATCTGGCTCTCACCCAGGTGACCTGGGTTTGGTTCCCGGTGTCGGAAGTATTTTTTATCTGCTATCCCCAAGTCTCCAATTTGCGCACGCTATATAGGTTCAATACTTTTACCCTGTTGGCCGAATTGCTAAGCGATCGCTCCGTTCCTTTCCGTTCTCGGCGTTGTCTAGTGGCTAGGATACCTGGCTTTCACCCAGGAGGCCCGGGTTCGATTCCCGGTGTCGGAAGTATTTTCTTTTATGTGCTGTCATCAAGTCTCCAATTTGCGCACGCGATGTATCTTCAATACTTTTACCCTGTGGGCCGAATGGCTAAGCGATCGCTCGTTCCCTCTCTGTTCTCCGGCATGGTCTAGTGACTAGGATACCTGGCTCGCACCCAGGAGGCCCGGGTGCGATTTCTGGTGTTGGAAGTATTTTCTTTTATCTGCAATCATCAAGTCTCCAATTTGCGCACGGTATGTAACTTCAATAGTTTTACCTTTTTGGCCGAATGGCTAAGCGATCTCTCTTTCCCTCTCCATTCTCCAGCATGGTCTAGTGGCTAGGATACCTGGCTTTCCCCCAGGAGGCCCGGGTACGATTCCCGTTGCGGAAGTGTTTTCTTTTATCTGCTATCATCAAGTCTCCAATTTGCGCACGCTATGTAACTTCAATACTTTTACCCTGTTGGCCGAATCGCTAAGCGATCACTCCGTCCCTCTCTGTTCTCCGGCATGGTCTAAAGGCTAGGATACCTGGCTCTCAACCAGGAGGCCCGGGTGCGATTCCCAGCGTCGGAAGTATTTTCTTTTATCGGCTATCATCAAGTCTCCAATGGGCGCATGCAATATAACTTCAATACTTTTACCTTGTTGGCCGAATGACTAAGCGATCGCTCCGTCTCTCTCCGGCATGGTCCTGTGGCTTGGATACCTGGCTCTCACCCAGGAGGCCCGGGTAGGATTCCCGGTGTTGGAAGTATTTTCTTTTATCTGCTATCATCAACTCTCCATTTTGCGCATGGTATGTAACTTCAATAGTTTTACCATGTGGCCAAATCGCTAAGCGATCGCTCCTTCCCTTTCTGTTCTCCGGCATGGTCTAGTGGCTAGGATACCTGGCTCTCACTCAGGAGGCCCAGGTGCGATTTCTGGTGTCGGAAGTATTTTCTTTTACTGCTATCATCAAGTCTCCAATCTGCGCACGCGATGTAAATTCAATACTTTCACCCTGTTGGCCGAATGCCTAAGCGATCGCTCCATCCCTCTCCGTTCTCCGGCGTGATCTGGTGGCTAGGATATCTGGCTCTCACCCAGGTGACCGGGGTTTGGTTCCCGGTGTCGGAAGTATTTTTTATCTGCTATCCCCAAGTCTCCAATTTGCGCATGCTATATAGGTTCAATACTTTTACCCTGTTGGCCGAATTGCTAAGCGATCGCTCCGTTCCTTTACGTTCTCGGCATTGCCTAGTGGCTAGGATACCTGGCTTTCAACCAGGAGGCCCGGGTTCGATTCTCGGTGTCGGAAGTATTTTTTTATGTGTTGTCATCAAGTTTCCAATTTGCGCACGGTATGTAACTTCAATAGTTTTACCCTGTTGGCCGAATGGCTAAGCGATCGTTCCGTCCCTCTCCATTCTCCGGCATGGTCTAGCGGCTAGGATACCTGGCTCTCACCCAGGATGCCCGGGTTCAATTCCCGGGGTCGAAGGTATTTTCTTTTATCTGCTGTCATCAAGTCTCCAATTTGCGCACAGTATGTCTCTTCAATAGTTTTACCCTGTTGGCCGAATGGCTAAGCGATCTCTCCGTCCCTCTCCGTTCTCCGGCATGGTCTAGTGGCTAGGATACCTGGCTCTCATCCAGGAGGCCCGGGTTCTATTCTCGGTGTCGGAAGTATATTCTTTTATCATCTATCATCAATTCTCCAATTTGCGCACGCTATGTAACTTCAATACTTTTATCTTGTTGGCCGAATCGCTAAGCGATCGCTCCGTCCTTCTCCGTTCTGCGGCATGGTCTCGTGGCTAGGATACCTGGCTTTCCCCCAGGAGGCCCGGGCACGATTCCCGTTGCGGAAGTGTTTTCTTTTATCTGCTATCATCAAGTCTCCAACTTGCGCACGCTATGTAACTTCAATACTTTTACCCTGTTGGCCGAATCGCTAAGCGATCACTCCGTCCCTTTCTGTTCTCCTGCATGGTCTAAAGGCTAGGATACCTGACTCTCAACCAGGAGGCCCGGGTGCGATTCCCGGCGTCGGAAGTATTTTCTTTTATCGGCTATCATCAAGTCTCCAATGGGCGCATGCATTATAACTTCAATACTTTTACCTTGTTGGCCGAATGACTAAGCGATCGCTCTGTCTCTCTCCGGAATGGTCTAGTGGCTTGGATACCTGGCTCTCACCCAGGAGGCCCGGGTAGGATTCCCGGTGTTGGAAGTATTTTCTTTTATCTGCTATCATCAACTCTCCATTTTGCGCCTGGTATGTAACTTCAATAGTTTTACCATGTGGCCAAATCTCTAAGCGATCGCTCCTTCCCTTTCTGTTCTCCGGCATGGTCTAGTGGCTAGGATACCTGGCTCTCACTCAGGAGGCCCGGGTGCGATTTCCGGTGTCGGAAGTATTTTCTTTTATTTCTATTATCAAGTCTCCAATCTGCGCACGCGATGTAAATTCAATACTTTAACCCTGTTGGCCGAATGCCTAAGCGATCGCTCCATCCCTCTCCGTTCTCCGGTGTGGTCTGGTGGCTAGGATATCTGGCTCTCACCCAGGTGACCTGGGTTTGGTTCTCGGTGTCGGAAGTATTTTTTATCTGCTATCCTGAAGTCTCCAAATTGCGCACGCTATACAGGTTCAATACTGTTACCCTGTTGGCCGAATTGCTAAGCGATTGCTCTGTCCCTCTCCGTTCTCTGGCATGGTCTAGTGACTAGGATACCTGGCTCTCGCCCAGGAGGCCAGGGTTCAATTCTCGTTGTCGGAAGTATTTTCTTTTATCATCTATCATCAAGTCTCAAATTTGCGCACGCGATGTAACTTTAATATTTTTACCCTGTGGGCCGAATAGCTAAGCCATCGCTCGTTCCCTCTCTGTTCTCCAGCATGGTGTAGTGGCTAGGATACCTGGCTCGCACCAGGGAGGCCCGGGTGCGATTTCTGGTGTCGGAGGTATTTTCTTTTATCAGCTATCATCAAGTCTCCAATTTGCGCATGCAATATATTTTCAATACTTTTACCCTGTTGGCCGAATGCCTAAGCGATCGCTACGTTCTCTCCGTTCTCTGGCGTGGTCTGGTGGCTAGGATATCTGGCTCTCACCCAGGTGACCTGGGTTTGGTTCCCGGTGTCGGAAGTATTTTTTATCTGCTATCCCCAAGTCTCCAATTTGCGCACGCTATATAGGTTCAATACTTTTACCCTGTTGGCCGAATTGCTAAGCGATCGCTCCGTCCCTTTCCGTTCTCGGCGTTGTCTAGTGGCTAGGATACCTGGCTTTCACCCAGGAGGCCCGGGTTCGATTCCCGATGTCGGAAGTATTTTCTTTTATGTGCTGTCATCAAGTCTCAAATTTGCGCACGCGATGTAACTTCAATACTTTTACCCTGTGGGCCGAATGGCTAAGCGATCGCTCGTTCCCTCTCTGTTCTCCGGCATGGTCTAGTGACTAGGATACCTGGCTCGCACCCCGGAGGCCTGCGTGCGATTTCCGGTGTTGGAAGTATTTTCTTTTATCTGCAATCATCAAGTCTCCAATTTGCGCACGGTATGTAACTTCAATAGTTTTACCTTTTTGGCCGAATGGCTAAGCGATCTCTCTTTCCCTCTCCATTCTCCGACATGGTCTAGTGGCTAAGATACCTGGCTCTCACCCAGGAGGCCCGGGTGCGATTCCCGCTGTCGGACTTATTTTCTTTTATCTGCTATCATCAAGTCTTCATTTCGCGCAGGCTATGTAACTTCAATAGTTTTACCCTGTTGCCCGAATGGCTAAGCGATCGCTCCATCCCTCTCCGTTCTCGGCGTGGTCCTGTGGCTTGAATATCTGGCTCTCACACAGGAAGCCCATGTTCGATTCCCGGTGTCGGAAATATTTTTATCTGCTATCTTCAAGTCTCCAATTGGCGCACGCTATATAACTTCGTTACTTTTACCTTGTTGGCCGAATGACTAAGCGATCGCTCCGCCCCTCTTCGGTATGGTCTAGTGGCTTGGATATCTGGCTCTCACCCAGGAGGCCCGGGTACGATTCCCGTTGTGGAAGTGTTTTCTTTTATCTGCTATCATCAAGTCTCCAATTTGCGCACGCTATGTAACTTCAATACTTTTACCCTGTTGGCCGAATCGCTAAGCGATCACTCCGTCCCTCTCTGTTCTCCAGCATGTTCTAAAGGCTAGGATACCTGGCTCTCACCCAGGAGGCCCGGGTGCGATTCCCGGCATCGGAAGTATTTTCTTTTATCGGCTATCATCAAGTCTCCAATGGGCGCATGCAATATAACTTCAATACTTTTACCTTGTTGGACGAATGACTAAGCGATCGCTCCGTCACTCTCTGGCATGGTTTAGTGGCTTGGATACCTGGCTCTCACCCAGGATAAGGTAGGATTCCCGGTGTCGGAAGTAGTTTCTTTTATCTGCTATCATCAAGTCTCCAATTTGCGCACGGTATGTGACTTCAATAGTTTTACCCTGTTGGCCGAATGGCTAAGCGATCGCACCGTCCCGCTCCGTTCTCCAGCATCGTCTAGCGGCTAGGATACCTGGCTCTCACCCAGGAGACCCGGGTTCGATTCCCTGTGTCGGAAGTATTTTCTTTTGTCTGATATCATAAAGTCTTCAATTTGCACACGCAATATAACTTCAATAGTTTTACCCTGTTGGCCGAATGGCTAAGAGATCGCTCTTTTCCTGTCCGATCTCCGGTATGGTCTTGTGGCTAGGATACCTGGCTCTCACCCAGGAGGCCCGGGTGCGATTTCCGGTGTCGGAAGCATTTTCTTTTATCTGCTGTCATCAAATCTCCAATTTGCGGAGGGTATGTAACTTCAATAGTTTTACCCTATTGGCCGAAAGGCTAAGCGATCACTCCGGCCCTCTCTGTTCTCCAGCATGATCTAAAGGCTAGGATACCTGGCTCTCACCCAGGAGGCCCGGGTGCAATTGCCGGCGTCGGAAGTATTTTCTTTTATCGGCCATCATCAAGTCTCCAATGGGCGCATGCAATATAACTTCAATACTTTTACCTTGTTGGCCGAATGACTAAGCGATCGCTCCGTCTCTCTCCGGCATGGTCTATTGGCTTGGATATCTGGCTCACCCAAGAGGCCCGGGTACGGTTCCCGGTGTCGGAAGTGTTTTCTTTTATCTGCTGTCATCAAGTCTCCAATTGGCGCACGCTATGTAACTTCAATACTTTTACCCTGTTGGCCGAATCGCTAAGCGATCACTCCGGCCCTCTCTGTCCTCCGGCATGATCTAAAGGCTAGGATACCTGGCTCTCACCCAGGAGGCCCGGGTGCGATTCCCGGCGTCGGAAGTATTTTCTTTTATCGGCTATCATCAAGTCTCCAATTGGCGCATGCAATATAACTTCAATACTTTTACCTTGTTGGTCGAATGACTAAGCGATCGCTCCGTCTCTCTCCGGCATGGTTTAGTGGCTTGGATACCTGGCTCTCACACAGGATCATGTAGGATTCCCGGTGTCGGAAGTAGTTTCTTTTATCTGCTATCATCAAGTCTCCAATTTTCACATGGTATGTGACTTCAATAGTTTTATCTTGTTAGCCGAATGGCTAAGCGATCGCACCGTCCCGCTCCGTTCTCCAGCATTGTCTAGCGGCTAGGATACCTGGCTCTCACCCAGGAGACCCGGGTTTGATTCCCAGTGTCGGAAGTATTTTCTTTTATCTGATATCATAAAGTCTTCACTTTGCGCACGCAATATAACTTCAATAGTTTTACCCTGTTAGCCGAATGGCTAAGCGATCGCTCTTTTCCTCTCCGTTCTCCGGCATGGTCTAGTGGCTACGATACTTGCTCTCACCAAGGAGGCCCGGGTGCGATTCCCGGTGTCGGAAGTATTTTCTTTTATGTGCTGTCATCAAGTCTCCAATTTGCGCACGGCATGTAACTTCAATAGTTTTACCCTGTTGGCCGAATGGCTAAGCGATCACTCCGGCCCTCTCTGTTCTCCGGCATGATCTAAAGGCTAGAATACCTGGCTCTCACCCAAGAGGCCCGGGTGCAATCCAGGCGTCGGAAATATTTTTTTATCTGCTATCATCAAGTCTCCAATTTGCGAACGCGATGTAACTTCAATACTTTTACCCTGTTTGCCGAATGCCTAAGCGATCGCTCCGTCCCTCTCCGTTCTCCGGCGTGGTCTGGTGGCTAGGACACCTGGCTCTCACCAAGGAGGCCCGATTGCGATCTCGCTGTCGGAAGTATTTTCTTTTCTCTGCTATCATCAAGTCTCCAATTTGCGCACGCTATGTAAATTCAATAGTTTTACCCTGTTGGCCGAATGGCTAAGCGATCGCTCTTTCCCTCTTCGTTCTCCGACATGGTCTAGTGGCTAAGATACCTGGCTTTCCCCCAGGAAGCCCGGGTACGATTCCCGTTGCGGAAGTGTTTTCTTTTATCTGCTATCATCAAGTCTCCAATTTGCGCACGCTATGTAACTTCAATACTTTTACCCTGTTGGCCGAATCGCTAAGCGATCACTCCGTCCCTCTCTGTTCTCCGGCATGGTCTAAAGGCTAGGATACCTGGCTCTCAACCAGGAGGCCCGGGTGCGATTCCCGGCGTCGGAAGTATTTTCTTTTATCGGCTATCATCAAGTCTCCAATGGGCGCATGCAATATAACTTCAATACTTTTACCTTGTTGGCCGAATGACTAAGCGATCGCTCCGTCTCCCTCCGGCATGGTCTAGTGGCTTGGATACCTGGCTCTCACCCAGGAGGCCCGGGTAGGATTCCCGGTGTTGGAAGTATTTTCTTTTATCTGCTATCATCAACTCTCCATTGTGCGCACGGTATGTAACTTCAATAGTTTTACCATGTGGCCAAATCGCTAAGCGATCGCTCCTTCCCTTTCTGTTCTCCGGCATGGTCTAGTGGCTAGGATACCTGGCTCTCACTCAGGAGGCCCGGGTGCGATTTCTGGTGTCGGAAGTATTTTCTTTTATTGCTATCATCAAGTCTCCAATCTGCGCACGCGATGTAAATTCAATACTTTTACCCTGTTGGCCGAATGCCTAAGCGATCGCTCCATCCCTCTCCGTTCTCCGGCGTGGTCTGGTGGCTGGGATATCTGGCTCTCACCCTGGTGACCTGGGTTTGGTTCTCGGTGTCGGAAGTATTTTTTATCTGCTATCCTGAAGTCTCCAAATTGCGCACGCTATACAGGTTCAATACTGCTACCCTGTTGGCCGAATTGCTAAGCGATTGCTCTGCCCTCTCCGTTCTCCGGCATGGTCTAGTGACTAGGATACCTGGCTCTCGCCCAGCAGGCCCGGGTTCAATTCTCGGTGTGGGAAGTATTTTCTTTTATCATCTATCATCAAGTCTCCAATTTGCGCACGCGATGTAACTTTAATACTTTTACCCTGTGGGCCGAATAGCTAAGCGATCGCTCGTTAACTCTCTGTTCTCCAGCATGGTGTAGTGGCTAGGATACCTGGCTCGCACCCAGGAGGCCCGGGTGCGATTTCTGGTGTCGGAAGTATTTTCTTTTATCAGCTATCATCAAGTCTCCAATTTGCGCATGCAATATATTTTCAATACTTTTACCCTGTTGGCCGAATGCCTAAGCGATCGCTCCGTTCTTTCCGTTCTCCGGCGTGGTCTGGTGGCTAGGATATCTGGCTCTCACCCAGGTGACCTGGGTTTGGTTCCCGGTGTCGGAAGTATTTTTTATCTGCTATCCCCAAGTCTCCAATTTGCGCATGCTATATAGGTTCAATACTTTTACCCCGTTGGGCGAATTGCTAAGCGATCGCTCCGTTCCTTTCCGTTCTCGGCGTTGTCTAGTGGCTAGGATACCTGGCTTTCACCCAGGAGCCCTGGTTCGATTCCCGGTGTCGGAAGTATTTTCTTTTATATGTCGTCATCAAGTTTCCAATTTGCGCACGGTATGTAACTTCAATAGTTTTACCCTGTTGGCCGAATGGCTAAGCCATCGCTCCGTCCCTCTCCATTCTCCGGCATGGTCTAGCGGCTAGGATACCTGGCTCTCACCCAGGATGCCCAGGTTCAATTCCCGGGGTCAAAGGTATTTTCTTTTATCTGCTGTCATCAAGTCTCCAATTTGCGCACAGTATGTTTCTTCAATAGTTTTACCCTGTTGGCCGAATGGCTAAGCGATCTCTCCGTCCCTCTCCGTTCTCCGGCATGGTCTAGTGGCTAGGATACCTGGCTCTCACCCAGGAGGCCCGGGTTCTATTCTCGGTGTCGGAAGTATTTTCTTTTATCATCTATCATCAATTCTCCAATTTGCGCACGCTATGTAACTTCAATACTTTTACCTTGTTGGCCGAATCGCTAAGCGATAGCTCCGTCCTTCTCCGTTCTGCGGCATGGTCTAGTGGCTAGGATACCTGGCTTTCCCCCAGGAGGCCCGGGCACGATTCCCGTTGCGGAAGTGCTTGCTTTTATCTGCTATCATCAAGTCTCCAATTTGCGCACGCTATGTAACTTCAATACTTTTACCCTGTTGGCCGAATCGCTAAGCGATCACTCCGTCCCTTTCTGTTCTCCGGCATGGTCTAAAGGCTAGGATACCTGACTCTCAACCAGGAGGCCCGGGTGCGATTCCCGGCGTCGGA
This sequence comes from Rhipicephalus microplus, assembly GCF_043290135.1. Lineage (NCBI taxonomy): Eukaryota > Metazoa > Arthropoda > Arachnida > Ixodida > Ixodidae > Rhipicephalus > Rhipicephalus microplus. The sequence continues at coordinate 158,128,673 of NC_134702.1, forward strand.
AGTATTTTCTTTTATCGGCTATCATCAAGTCTCCAATGGGCGCATGCAATATAACTTCAATACTTTTACCTTGTTGGCCGAATGACTAAGCGATCGCTCTGTCTCTCTCCGGAATGGTCTAGTGGCTTGGATACCTGGCTCTCACCCAGGAGGCCCGGGTAGGATTCCCGGTGTTGGAAGTATTTTCTTTTATCTGCTATCATCAACTCTCCATTTTGCGCCTGGTATGTAACTTCAATAGTTTTACCATGTGGCCAAATCGCTAAGCGATCGCTCCTTCCCTTTCTGTTCTCCGGCATGGTCTAGTGGCTAGGATAACTGGCTCTCACTCAGGAGGCCCGGGTGCGATTTCTGGTGTCGGAAGTATTTTCTTTTATTGCTATTATCAAGTCTCCAATCTGCGCACGCGATGTAAATTCAATACTTTTACCCTATTGGCCGAATGCCTAAGCGATCGCTCCATCCCTCTCCGTTCTCCGGTGTGGTCTGGTGGCTAGGATATCTGGCTCTCACCCAGGTGACCTGGGTTTGGTTCTCGGTGTCGGAAGTATTTTTTATCTGCTATCCTGAAGTCTCCAAATTGCGCACGCTATACAGGTTCAATACTGTTACCCTGTTGGCCGAATTGCTAAGCGATTGCTCTGTCCCTCTCCGTTCTCTGGCATGGTCTAGTGACTAGGATACCTGGCTCTCGCCCAGGAGGCCCGGGTTCAATTCTCGGTGTCGGAAGTATTTTCTTTTATCATCTATCATCAAGTCTCCAATTTGCGCACGCGATGTAACTTTAATATTTTTACCCTGTGGGCCGAATAGCTAAGCCATCGCTCGTTCCCTCTCTGTTCTCCAGCATGGTGTAGTGGCTAGGATACCTGGCTCGCACCAGGGAGGCCCGGGTGCGATTTCTGGTGTCGGAGGTATTTTCTTTTATCAGCTATCATCAAGTCTCCAATTTGCGCATGCAATATATTTTCAATACTTTTACCCTGTTGGCCGAATGCCTAAGCGATCGCTCCGTTCTCTCCGTTCTCCGGCGTGGTCTGGTGGCTAGGATATCTGGCTCTCACCCAGGTGACCTGGGTTTGGTTCCCGGTGTCGGAAGTATTTTTTATCTGCTATCCCCAAGTCTCCAATTTGCGCACGCTATATAGGTTCAATACTTTTACCCTGTTGGCCGAATTGCTAAGCGATCGCTCCGTCCCTTTCCGTTCTTGGCGTTGTCTAGTGGCTAGGATACCTGGCTTTCACCCAGGAGGCCCGGGTTCGATTCCCGGTGTCGGAAGTATTTTCTTTTATGTGCTGTCATCAAGTCTCCAATTTGCGCACGCGATGTATCTTCAATACTTTTACCCTGTTGGCCGAACGGCTAAGCCATCGCTCCGTCCCTCTCCATTCTCCGGCATGGTCTAGCGGCTAGGATACCTGGCTCTCACCCAGGATGCCCGGGTTCAATTCCCGGGGTCAAAGGTATTTTCTTTTATCTGCTGTCATCAAGTCTCCAATTTGCGCACAGTATGTCTCTTCAATAGTTTTACCCTGTTGGCCGAATGGCTAAGCGATCTCTCCGTCCCTCTCCGTTCTCCGGCATGGTCTAGTGGCTAGGATACCTGGCTCTCACCCAGGAGGCCCGGGTTCTATTCTCGGTGTCGGAAGTATTTTCTTTTATCATCTATCATCAATTCTCCAATTTGCGCACGCTATGTAACTTCAATACTTTTACCTTGTTGGCCGAATCGCTAAGCGATCGCTCCGTCCTTCTCCGTTCTGCAGCATGGTCTAGTGGCTAGGATACCTGGCTTTCCCCCAGGAGGCCCGGGCACGATTCCCGTTGCGGAAGTGCTTGCTTTTATCTGCTATCATCAAGTCTCCAATTTGCGCACGCTATGTAACTTCAATACTTTTACCCTGTTGGCCGAATCGCTAAGCGATCACTCCGTCCCTTTCTGTTCTCCGGCATGGTCTAAAGGCTAGGATACCTGACTCTCAACCAGGAGGCCCGGGTGCGATTCCCGGCGTCGGAAGTATTTTCTTTTATCGGCTATCATCAAGTCTCCAATGGGCGCATGCAATATAACTTCAATACTTTTACCTTGTTGGCCGAATGACTAAGCGATCGCTCTGTCTCTCTCCGGAATGGTCTAGTGGCTTGGATACCTGGCTCTCACCCAGGAGGCCCGGGTAGGATTCCCGGTGTTGGAAGTATTTTCTTTTATCTGCTATCATCAACTCTCCATTTTGCGCCTGGTATGTAACTTCAATAGTTTTACCATGTGGCCAAATCGCTAAGCGATCGCTCCTTCCCTTTTTGTTCTCCGGCATGGTCTAGTGGCTAGGATAACTGGCTCTCACTGAGGAGGCCCGGGTGCGATTTCTGGTGTCGGAAGTATTTTCTTTTATTGCTATTATCAAGTCTCCAATCTGCGCACGCGATGTAAATTCAATACTTTTACCCTATTGGCCGAATGCCTAAGCGATCGCTCCATCCCTCTCCGTTCTCCGGTGTGGTCTGGTGGCTAGGATATCTGGCTCTCACCCAGGTGACCTGGGTTTGGTTCTCGGTGTCGGAAGTATTTTTTATCTGCTATCTTGAAGTCTCCAAATTGCGCACGCTATACAGGTTCAATACTGTTACCCTGTTGGCCGAATAGCTAAGCGATTGCTCTGTCCCTCTCCGTTCTCTGGCATGGTCTAGTGACTAGGATACCTGGCTCTCGCCCAGGAGGCCCGGGTTCAATTCTCGGTGTCGGAAGTATTTTCTTTTATCATCTATCATCAAGTCTCCAATTTGCGCACGCGATGTAACTTTAATATTTTTACCCTGTGGGCCGAATAGCTAAGCCATCGCTCGTTCCCTCTCTGTTCTCCAGCATGGTGTAGTGGCTAGGATACCTGGCTCGCACCAGGGAGGCCCGGGTGCGATTTCTGGTGTCGGAGGTATTTTCTTTTATCAGCTATCATCAAGTCTCCAATTTGCGCATGCAATATATTTTCAATACTTTTACCCTGTTGGCCGAATGCCTAAGCGATCGCTCCGTTCTCTCCGTTCTCCGGCGTGGTCTGGTGGCTAGGATATCTGGCTCTCACCCAGGTGACCTGGGTTTGGTTCCCGGTGTCGGAAGTATTTTTTATCTGCTATCCCCAAGTCTCCAATTTGCGCACGCTATATAGGTTCAATACTTTTACCCTGTTGGCCGAATTGCTAAGCGATCGCTCCTTCCCTTTCTGTTCTCCGGCATGGTCTAGTGGCTAGGATAACTGGCTCTCACTCAGGAGGCCCGGGTGCGATTTCTGGTGTCGGAAGTATTTTCTTTTATTGCTATTATCAAGTCTCCAATCTGCGCACGCGATGTAAATTCAATACTTTTACCCTATTGGCCGAATGCCTAAGCGATCGCTCCATCCCTCTCCGTTCTCCGGTGTGGTCTGGTGGCTAGGATATCTGGCTCTCACCCAGGTGACCTGGGTTTGGTTCTCGGTGTCGGAAGTAGTTTTTATCTGCTATCTTGAAGTCTCCAAATTGCGCACGCTATACAGGTTCAATACTGTTACCCTGTTGGCCGAATAGCTAAGCGATTGCTCTGTCCCTCTCCGTTCTCTGGCATGGTCTAGTGACTAGGATACCTGGCTCTCGCCCAGGAGGCCCGGGTTCAATTCTCGGTGTCGGAAGTATTTTCTTTTATCATCTATCATCAAGTCTCCAATTTGCGCACGCGATGTAACTTTAATATTTTTACCCTGTGGGCCGAATAGCTAAGCCATCGCTCGTTCCCTCTCTGTTCTCCAGCATGGTGTAGTGGCTAGGATACCTGGCTCGCACCAGGGAGGCCCGGGTGCGATTTCTGGTGTCGGAGGTATTTTCTTTTATCAGCTATCATCAAGTCTCCAATTTGCGCATGCAATATATTTTCAATACTTTTACCCTGTTGGCCGAATGCCTAAGCGATCGCTCCGTTCTCTCCGTTCTCCGGCGTGGTCTGGTGGCTAGGATATCTGGCTCTCACCCAGGTGACCTGGGTTTGGTTCCCGGTGTCGGAAGTATTTTTTATCTGCTATCCCCAAGTCTCCAATTTGCGCACGCTATATAGGTTCAATACTTTTACCCTGTTGGCCGAATTGCTAAGCGATCGCTCCGTCCCTTTCCGTTCTCGGCGTTGTCTAGTGGCTAGGATACCTGGCTTTCACCCAGGAGGCCCGGGTTCGATTCCCGGTGTCGGAAGTATTTTCTTTTATGTGCTGTCATTAAGTCTCCAATTTGCGCACGCGATGTATCTTCAATACTTTTACCCTGTGGGCCGAATGGCTAAGCGATCGCTCGTTCCCTCTCTGTTCTCCGGCATGGTCTAGTGACTAGGATACCTGGCTCGCACCCAGGAGGCCCGGGTGCGATTTCCGGTGTTGGAAGTATTTTCTTTTATCTGCAATCATCAAGTCTCCAATTTGCGCACGGTATGTAACTTCAATAGTTTTACCTTTTTGGCCGAATGGCTAAGCGATCTCTCTTTCCCTCTCCATTCTCCAGCATGGTCTAGTGGCTAGGATACCTGGCTTTCCCCCAGGAGGCCCGGGTACGATTCCCGTTGCGGAAGTGTTTTCTTTTATCTGCTATCATCAAGTCTCCAATTTGCGCACGCTATGTAACTTCAATACTTTTACCCTGTTGGCCGAATCGCTAAGCGATCACTCCGTCCCTCTCTGTTCTCCGGCATGGTCTAAAGACTAGGATACCTGGCTCTCAACCAGGAGGCCCGGGTGCGATTCCCAGCGTCGGAAGTATTTTCTTTTATCGGCTATCATCAAGTATCCAATGGGCGCATGCAATATAACTTCAATACTTTTACCCTGTTGGCCGAATCGCTAAGCGATCACTCCGTCCCTTTCTGTTCTCCGGCATGGTCTAAAGGCTAGGATACCTGACTCTCAACCAGGAGGCCCGGGTGCGATTCCCGGCGTCGGAAGTATTTTCTTTTATTGGCTATCATCAAGTCTCCAATGGGCGCATGCAATATAACTTCAATACTTTTACCTTGTTGGCCGAATGACTAAGCGATCGCTCTGTCTCTCTCCGGAATGGTCTAGTGGCTTGGATACCTGGCTCTCACCCAGGAGGCCCGGGTCGGATTCCCGGTGTTGGAAGTATTTTCTTTTATCTGCTATCATCAACTCTCCATTTTGCGCCTGGTATGTAACTTCAATAGTTTTACCATGTGGCCAAATCGCTAAGCGATCGCTCCTTCCCTTTCTGTTCTCCGGCATGGTCTAGTGGCTAGGATAACTGGCTCTCACTCAGGAGGCCCGGGTGCGATTTCTGGTGTCGGAAGTATTTTCTTTTATTGCTAATATCAAGTCTCCAATCTGCGCACGCGATGTAAATTCAATACTTTTACCCTATTGGCCGAATGCCTAAGCGATCGCTCCATCCCTCTCCGTTCTCCGGTGTGGTCTGGTGGCTAGGATATCTGGCTCTCACCCAGGTGACCTGGGTTTGGTTCTCGGTGTCGAAAGTATTTTTTATCTGCTATCCTGAAGTCTCCAAATTGCGCACGCTATACAGGTTCAATACTGTTACCCTGTTGGCCGAATTGCTAAGCGATTGCTCTGTCCCTCTCCGTTCTCTGGCATGGTCTAGTGACTAGGATACCTGGCTCTCGCCCAGGAGGCCCGGGTTCAATTCTCGGTGTCGGAAGTATTTTCTTTTATCATCTATCATCAAGTCTCCAATTTGTGCACGCAATGTAACTTTAATATTTTTACCCTGTGGGCCGAATAGCTAAGCCATCGCTCGTTCCCTCTCTGTTCTCCAGCATGGTGTAGTGGCTAGGATACCTGGCTCGCACCAGGGAGGCCCGGGTGCGATTTCTGGTGTCGGAGGTATTTTCTTTTATCAGCTATCATCAAGTCTCCAATTTGCGCATGCAATATATTTTCAATACTTTTACCCTGTTGGCCGAATGCCTAAGCGATCGCTCCGTTCTCTCCGTTCTCCGGCGTGGTCTGGTGGCTAGGATATCTGGCTCTCACCCAGGTGACCTGGGTTTGGTTCCCGGTGTCGGAAGTATGTTTTATCTGCTATCCCCAAGTCTCCAATTTGCGCACGCTATATAGGTTCAATACTTTGACCCTGTTGGCCGAATTGCTAATCGATCGCTCCGTCCTTTTCCGTTCTCGGCGTTGTCTAGTGGCTAGGATACCTGGCTTTCACCCAGGAGGCCCGGGTTCGATTCCCGGTGTCGGAAGTATTTTCTTTTATGTGCTGTCATCAAGTCTCCAATTTGCGCACGCGATGTATCTTCAATACTTTTACCCTGTGGGCCGAATGGCTAAGCGATCGCTCGTTCCCTCTCTGTTCTCCGGCATGGTCTAGTGACTAGGATACCTGGCTCGCACCCAGGAGGCCCGGGTGCGATTTCCGGTGTTGGAAGTATTTTCTTTTATCTGCAATCATCAAGTCTCCAATTTGCGCACGGTATGTAACTTCAATAGTTTTACCTTTTTGGCCGAATGGCTAAGCGATCTCTCTTTCCCTCTCCATTCTCCAGCATGGTCTAGTGGCTAGGATACCTGGCTTTCCCCCAGGAGGCCCGGGTACGATTCCCGTTGCGGAAGTGTTTTCTTTTATCTGCTATCATCAAGTCTCCAATTTGCGCACGCTATGTAACTTCAATACTTTTACCCTGTTGGCCGAATCGCTAAGCGATCACTCCGTCCCTCTCTGTTCTCCGGCATGGTCTAAAGGCTAGGATACCTGGCTCTCAACCAGGAGGCCCGGGTGCGATTCCCAGCGTCGGAAGTATTTTCTTTTATCGGCTATCATCAAGTCTCCAATGGGCGCATGCAATATAACTTCAATACTTTTACCTTGTTGGCCGAATGACTAAGCGATCGCTCCGTCTCTCTCCGGCATGGTCCTGTGGCTTGGATACCTGGCTCTCACCCAGGAGGCCCGGGTAGGATTCCCGGTGTTGGAAGTATTTTTTTTTATCTGCTATCATCAACTCTCCATTTTGCGCATGGTATGTAACTTCAATAGTTTTACCATGTGGCCAAATCGCTAAGCGATCGCTCGTTCCCTCTCTGTTCTCGAGCATAGTCTAGTGGCTAGAACACCTGGCTCTCACCCAGGAGGCCCGGGTTCGATTCCCGGTGTCGGAAGTATTTTCTTTTATCTGCTGTCATCAAGTCTCCAATTCGCGCACGGTATGGCTCTTATACTTTTACCTTGTTGGCCGAATCGCTAAGCGATCGCCCGACCTTCTCCGTTCTGCGGCATGGTCTAGTAGCTAGGATACCTGGCTTTCACCCAAGAGGCCCGGGTTCGATTCCCGGTGTCGGAAGTATTTTCTTTTATCTGCTGTCTTCAAATCTCCAATTTGCGCACGCTATGTAACTTGAATAGTTTTACCCTGTTGGCTGAATGGCTAAGCGATCGCTCCGTCCCTTTCCGTTCTCGGCGTTGTCTAGTGGCTAGGATACCTGGCTTTCACCCAGGAGGCCCAGGTTCGATTCCCGGTGTCGGAAGTATTTTCTTTTATGTGTTGTCATCAAGTTTCCAATTTGCGCACGGCATGTAACTTCAATAGTTTTACCCTGTTGGCCGAATGGCTAAGCGATCGCTCCGTCCCTCTCCATTCTCCGGCATGGTCTAGCGGCTAGGATACCTGGCTCTCACCCAGGATGCCCGGGTTCAATTCCCGGGGTCGAAGGTATTTTCTTTTATCTGCTGTCATCAAGTCTCCAATTTGCGCACAGTATGTCTCTTCGATAGTTTTACCCTGTTGGCCGAATGGCTAAGCGATCTCTCCGTCCCTCTCCGTTCTCCGGCATGGTCTAGTGGCTAGGATACCTGGCTCTCACCCAGGAGGCCTGGGTTCTATTCTCGGTGTCGGAAGTATTTTCTTTTATCATCTATCATCAATTCTCAAATTTGCGCACGCTATTTAACTTCAATACTTTTACCTTGTTGGCCGAATCGCTAAGCGATCGCTCCGTCCTTCTCCGTTCTGCGGCATGGTCTAGTGGCTAGGATACCTGGCTTTCCCCCAGGAGGCCCGGGTACGATTCCCGTTGCGGAAGTGTTTTCTTTTATCTGCTATCATCAAGTCTCCAATTTGCGCACGCTATGTAACTTCAATACTTTTATCCTGTTGGCCGAATCGCTAAGCGATCACTCCGTCCCTCTCTGTTCTCCGCCATGGTCTAAAGGCTAGGATACCTGGCTCTCAACCAGGAGGCCCGGGTGCGATTCCCGGCGTCGGAAGTATTTTCTTTTATCGGCTATCACCAAGTCTCCAATGGGCGCATGCAATATAACTTCAATACTTTTAACTTGTTGGCCGAATGACTAAGCGATCGCTCCGTCTCTCTCCAGCATGGTCTAGTGGCTTGTACACCTGGCTCTCACCCAGGAGGCCCGGGTAGGATTCCCGGTGTTGGAAGTATTTTCTTTTATCTGCTATCATCAACTCTCCATTTTGCGCACGGTATGTAACTTCAATAGTTTTACCATGTGGCCAAATCGCTAAGCAATCGCTCCTTCCCTTTCTGTTCTCCGGCATGGTCTAGTGGCTAGGATACCTGGCTCTCACTCAGGAGGCCCGGGTGCGATTTCTGGTGTCGGAAGTATTTTCTTTTATTGCTATCATCAAGTCTCCAATCTGCGCACGCGATGTAAATTCAATACTTTTACCCTGTTGGCCGAATGCCAAAGCTATCGCTCCATCCCTCTCCGTTCTCCGGCGTGGTCTGGTGGCTAGGATATCTGGCTCTCACCCAGGTGACCTGGGTTTGGTTCTCGGTGTCGGAAGTATTTTTTATCTGCTATCCTGAAGTCTCGAAATTGCGCACGCTATACAGGTTATATACTGTTACCCTGTGCCGAATTGCTAAGCGATTGCTCTGTCCCTCTCCGTTCTCCGGCATGGTCTAGTGACTAGGATAACTGGCTCTCGCCCAGGAGGCCCGGGTTCAATTCTCGGTGTCGGAAGTATTTTCTTTTATCATCTATCATCAAGTCTCCAATTTGCGCACGCGATGTAACTTTAATACTTTTACCCTGTGGGCCGAATAGCTAAGCGATCGCTCGTTCCCTCTCTGTTATCCAGCATGGTGTAGTGGCTAGGATACCTGGCTCGCACCCAGGAGGCCCGGGTGCGATTTCTGGTGTCGGAAGTATTTTCTTTTATCAGCTATCATCAAGTCTCCAATTTGCGCATGCAATATATTTTCAATACTTTTACCCTGTTGGCCGAATGCCTAAGCGATCGCTCCGTTCTCTCCGTTCTCCGGCGTGGTCTGGTGGCTAGGATATCTGGCTCTCACCCAGGTGACCTGGGTTTGGTTCCCGGTGTCGGAAGTATTTTTTATCTGCTATCCCCAAGTCTCCAATTTGCGCATGCTTTATAGGTTCAATACTTTTACCCTGTTGGCCGAATTGCTAAGCGATCGCTCCGTCCCTTTCCGTTCTCGGCGTTGTCTAGTGGCTAGGATACCTGGCTTTCACCCAGGAGGCCCGGGTTCGATCCTGGTGTCGGAAGTATTTTCTTTTATGTGTTGTCATCAAGTTTCCATTTTGCGCACGGTATGTAACTTCAATAGTTTTACCCTGTTGGCCGAATGGCTAAGCGATCGCTCCGTCCCTCTCCATTCTCCGGCATGGTCTAGTGGCTAGGATACCTGGCTCTCACCCAGGATGCCCGGGTTCAATTCCCGGGGTCGAAGGTATTTTCTTTTATCTGCTGTCATCAAGTCTCCAATTTGCGCACAGTATGTCTCTTCAATAGTTTTACCCTGTTGGCCGAATGGCTAAGCGATCTCTCCATCCCTCTCCGTTCTCCGGCATGGTCTAGTGGCTAGGATACCTGGCTCTCACCCAGGAGGCCCGGGTTCTATTCTCAGTGTCGGAAGTATTTTCTTTTATCATCTATCATCAATTCTCCAATTTGCGCACGCTATGTAACTTCAATACTTTTACCTTGTTGGCCGAATCGCTAAGCGATCGCTCCGTCCTTCTCCGTTCTGCGGCATGGTCTAGTGGCTAGGATACCTGGCTTTCCCCCAGGAGGCCCGGGTACGATTCCCGTTGCGGAAGTGTTTTCTTTTATCTGCTATCATCAAGTCTCCAATTTGCGCACGCTATGTAACTTCAATACTTTTACCCTGTTGGCCGAATCGCTAAGCGATCACTCCGTCCCTCTCTGTTCTCCGGCATGGTCTAAAGGCTAGGATACCTGACTCTCAACCAGGAGGCCCGGGTGCGATTCCCGGCGTCGGAAGTATTTTCTTTTATCGGCTATCATCAAGTCTCCAATGGGCGCATGCAATATAACTTCAATACTTTTACCTTGTTGGCCGAATGACTAAGCGATCGCTCTGTCTCTCTCCGGAATGGTCTAGTGGCTTGGATACCTGGCTCTCACCCAGGAGGCCCGGGTAGGATTCCCGGTGTTGGAAGTATTTTCTTTTATCTGCTATCATCAACTCTCCATTTTGCGCCTGGTATGTAACTTCAATAGTTTTACCATGTGGCCAAATCGCTAAGCGATCGCTCCTTCCCTTTCTGTTCTCCGGCATGGTCTAGTGGCTAGGATAACTGGCTCTCACTCAGGAGGCCCGGGTGCGATTTCTGGTGTCGGAAGTATTTTCTTTTATTGCTATTATCAAGTCTCCAATCTGCGCACGCGATGTAAATTCAATACTTTTACCCTATTGGCCGAATGCCTAAGCGATCGCTCCATCCCTCTCCGTCCTCCGGTGTGGTCTGGTGGCTAGGATATCTGGCTCTCACCCAGGTGACCTGGGTTTGGTTCTCGGTGTCGGAAGTATTTTTTATCTGCTATCCTGAAGTCTCCAAATTGCGCACGCTATACAGGTTCAATACTGTTACCCTGTTGGCCGAATTGCTAAGCGATTGCTCTGTCCCTCTCCGTTCTCTGGCATGGTCTAGTGACTAGGATACCTGGCTCTCGCCAAGGAGGCCCGGGTTCAATTCTCGGTGTCGGAAGTATTTTCTTTTATCATCTATCATCAAGTCTCCAATTTGCGCACGCGATGTAACTTTAATATTTTTACCCTGTTGGCCGAATAGCTAAGCCATCGCTCGTTCCCTCTCTGTTCTCCAGCATGGTGTAGTGGCTAGGATACCTGGCTCGCACCAGGGAGGCCCGGGTGCGATTTCTGGTGTCGGAGGTATTTTCTTTTATCAGCTATCATCAAGTCTCCAATTTGCGCATGCAATATATTTTCAATACTTTTACCCTGTTGGCCGAATGCCTAAGCGATCGCTCCGTTCTCTCCGTTCTCCGGCGTGGTCTGGTGGCTAGGATATCTGGCTCTCACCCAGGTGACCTGGGTTTGGTTCCCGGTGTCGGAAGTATTTTTTATCTGCTATCCCCAAGTCTCCAATTTGCGCACGCTATATAGGTTCAATACTTTTACCCTGTTGGCCGAATTGCTAAGCGATCGCTCCGTCCCTTTCCGTTCTCGGCGTTGTCTAGTGGCTAGGATACCTGGCTTTCACCCAGGAGGCCCGGGTTCGATTCCCGGTGTCGGAAGTATTTTCTTTTATGTGCTGTCATCAAGTCTCCAATTTGCGCACGCGATGTATCTTCAATACTTTTACCCTGTGGGCCGAATGGCTAAGCGATCGCTCGTTCCCTCTCTGTTCTCCGGCATGGTCTAGTGACTAGGATACCTGGCTCGCACCCAGGAGGCCCGGGTGCGATTTCCGGTGTTGGAAGTATTTTCTTTTATCTGCAATCATCAAGTCTCCAATTTGCGCACGGTATGTAACTTCAATAGTTTTACCTTTTTGGCCGAATGGCTAAGCGATCTCTCTTTCCCTCTCCATTCTCCAGCATGGTCTAGTGGCTAGGATACCTGGCTTTCCCCCAGGAGGCCCGGGTACGATTCCCGTTGCGGAAGTGTTTTCTTTTATCTGCTATCATCAAGTCTCCAATTTGCGCACGCTATGTAACTTCAATACTTTTACCCTGTTGGCCGAATCGCTAAGCGATCACTCCGTCCCTCTCTGTTCTCCGGCATGGTCTAAAGGCTAGGATACCTGGCTCTCAACCAGGAGGCCCGGGTGCGATTCCCAGCGTCGGAAGTATTTTCTTTTATCGGCTATCATCAAGTCTCCAATGGGCGCATGCAATATAACTTCAATACTTTTACCTTGTTGGCCGAATGACTAAGCGATCGCTCCGTCTCTCTCCGGCATGGTCCTGTGGCTTGGATACCTGGCTCTCACCCAGGAGGCCCGGGTAGGATTCCCGGTGTTGGAAGTATTTTCTTTTATCTGCTATCATCAACTCTCCATTTTGCGCATGGTATGTAACTTCAATAGTTTTACCATGTGGCCAAATCGCTAAGCGATCGCTCCTTCCCTTTCTGTTCTCCGGCATGGTCTAGTGGCTAGGATACCTGGCTCTCACTCAGGAGGCCCAGGTGCGATTTCTGGTGTCGGAAGTATTTTCTTTTACTGCTATCATCAAGTCTCCAATCTGCGCACGCGATGTAAATTCAATACTTTCACCCTGTTGGCCGAATGCCTAAGCGATCGCTCCATCCCTCTCCGTTCTCCGGCGTGATCTGGTGGCTAGGATATCTGGCTCTCACCCAGGTGACCGGGGTTTGGTTCCCGGTGTCGGAAGTATTTTTTATCTGCTATCCCCAAGTCTCCAATTTGCGCATGCTATATAGGTTCAATACTTTTACCCTGTTGGCCGAATTGCTAAGCGATCGCTCCGTTCCTTTACGTTCTCGGCATTGCCTAGTGGCTAGGATACCTGGCTTTCAACCAGGAGGCCCGGGTTCGATTCTCGGTGTCGGAAGTATTTTTTTATGTGTTGTCATCAAGTTTCCAATTTGCGCACGGTATGTAACTTCAATAGTTTTACCCTGTTGGCCGAATGGCTAAGCGATCGTTCCGTCCCTCTCCATTCTCCGGCATGGTCTAGCGGCTAGGATACCTGGCTCTCACCCAGGATGCCCGGGTTCAATTCCCGGGGTCGAAGGTATTTTCTTTTATCTGCTGTCATCAAGTCTCCAATTTGCGCACAGTATGTCTCTTCAATAGTTTTACCCTGTTGGCCGAATGGCTAAGCGATCTCTCCGTCCCTCTCCGTTCTCCGGCATGGTCTAGTGGCTAGGATACCTGGCTCTCATCCAGGAGGCCCGGGTTCTATTCTCGGTGTCGGAAGTATATTCTTTTATCATCTATCATCAATTCTCCAATTTGCGCACGCTATGTAACTTCAATACTTTTACCTTGTTGGCCGAATCGCTAAGCGATCGCTCCGTCCTTCTCCGTTCTGCGGCATGGTCTCGTGGCTAGGATACCTGGCTTTCCCCCAGGAGGCCCGGGCACGATTCCCGTTGCGGAAGTGTTTTCTTTTATCTGCTATCATCAAGTCTCCAACTTGCGCACGCTATGTAACTTCAATACTTTTACCCTGTTGGCCGAATCGCTAAGCGATCACTCCGTCCCTTTCTGTTCTCCTGCATGGTCTAAAGGCTAGGATACCTGACTCTCAACCAGGAGGCCCGGGTGCGATTCCCGGCGTCGGAAGTATTTTCTTTTATCGGCTATCATCAAGTCTCCAATGGGCGCATGCATTATAACTTCAATACTTTTACCTTGTTGGCCGAATGACTAAGCGATCGCTCTGTCTCTCTCCGGAATGGTCTAGTGGCTTGGATACCTGGCTCTCACCCAGGAGGCCCGGGTAGGATTCCCGGTGTTGGAAGTATTTTCTTTTATCTGCTATCATCAACTCTCCATTTTGCGCCTGGTATGTAACTTCAATAGTTTTACCATGTGGCCAAATCTCTAAGCGATCACTCCTTCCCTTTCTGTTCTCCGGCATGGTCTAGTGGCTAGGATACCTGGCTCTCACTCAGGAGGCCCGGGTGCGATTTCTGGTGTCGGAAGTATTTTCTTTTATTTCTATTATCAAGTCTCCAATCTGCGCACGCGATGTAAATTCAATACTTTAACCCTGTTGGCCGAATGCCTAAGCGATCGCTCCATCCCTCTCCGTTCTCCGGTGTGGTCTGGTGGCTAGGATATCTGGCTCTCACCCAGGTGACCTGGGTTTGGTTCTCGGTGTCGGAAGTATTTTTTATCTGCTATCCTGAAGTCTCCAAATTGCGCACGCTATACAGGTTCAATACTGTTACCCTGTTGGCCGAATTGCTAAGCGATTGCTCTGTCCCTCTCCGTTCTCTGGCATGGTCTAGTGACTAGGATACCTGGCTCTCGCCCAGGAGGCCAGGGTTCAATTCTCGTTGTCGGAAGTATTTTCTTTTATCATCTATCATCAAGTCTCAAATTTGCGCACGCGATGTAACTTTAATATTTTTACCCTGTGGGCCGAATAGCTAAGCCATCGCTCGTTCCCTCTCTGTTCTCCAGCATGGTGTAGTGGCTAGGATACCTGGCTCGCACCAGGGAGGCCCGGGTGCGATTTCTGGTGTCGGAGGTATTTTCTTTTATCAGCTATCATCAAGTCTCCAATTTGCGCATGCAATATATTTTCAATACTTTTACCCTGTTGGCCGAATGCCTAAGCGATCGCTACGTTCTCTCCGTTCTCTGGCGTGGTCTGGTGGCTAGGATATCTGGCTCTCACCCAGGTGACCTGGGTTTGGTTCCCGGTGTCGGAAGTATTTTTTATCTGCTATCCCCAAGTCTCCAATTTGCGCACGCTATATAGGTTCAATACTTTTACCCTGTTGGCTGGCCGAATTGCTAAGCGATCGCTCCGTCCCTTTCCGTTCTCGGCGTTGTCTAGTGGCTAGGATACCTGGCTTTCACCCAGGAGGCCCGGGTTCGATTCCCGATGTCGGAAGTATTTTCTTTTATGTGCTGTCATCAAGTCTCAAATTTGCGCACGCGATGTAACTTCAATACTTTTACCCTGTGGGCCGAATGGCTAAGCGATCGCTCGTTCCCTCTCTGTTCTCCGGCATGGTCTAGTGACTAGGATACCTGGCTCGCACCCCGGAGGCCTGCGTGCGATTTCCGGTGTTGGAAGTATTTTCTTTTATCTGCAATCATCAAGTCTCCAATTTGCGCACGGTATGTAACTTCAATAGTTTTACCTTTTTGGCCGAATGGCTAAGCGATCTCTCTTTCCCTCTCCATTCTCCGACATGGTCTAGTGGCTAAGATACCTGGCTCTCACCCAGGAGGCCCGGGTGCGATTCCCGCTGTCGGACTTATTTTCTTTTATCTGCTATCATCAAGTCTTCATTTCGCGCAGGCTATGTAACTTCAATAGTTTTACCCTGTTGCCCGAATGGCTAAGCGATCGCTCCATCCCTCTCCGTTCTCGGCGTGGTCCTGTGGCTTGAATATCTGGCTCTCACACAGGAAGCCCATGTTCGATTCCCGGTGTCGGAAATATTTTTATCTGCTATCTTCAAGTCTCCAATTGGCGCACGCTATATAACTTCGTTACTTTTACCTTGTTGGCCGAATGACTAAGCGATCGCTCCGCCCCTCTTCGGTATGGTCTAGTGGCTTGGATATCTGGCTCTCACCCAGGAGGCCCGGGTACGATTCCCGTTGTGGAAGTGTTTTCTTTTATCTGCTATCATCAAGTCTCCAATTTGCGCACGCTATGTAACTTCAATACTTTTACCCTGTTGGCCGAATCGCTAAGCGATCACTCCGTCCCTCTCTGTTCTCCAGCATGTTCTAAAGGCTAGGATACCTGGCTCTCACCCAGGAGGCCCGGGTGCGATTCCCGGCATCGGAAGTATTTTCTTTTATCGGCTATCATCAAGTCTCCAATGGGCGCATGCAATATAACTTCAATACTTTTACCTTGTTGGACGAATGACTAAGCGATCGCTCCGTCACTCTCTGGCATGGTTTAGTGGCTTGGATACCTGGCTCTCACCCAGGATAAGGTAGGATTCCCGGTGTCGGAAGTAGTTTCTTTTATCTGCTATCATCAAGTCTCCAATTTGCGCACGGTATGTGACTTCAATAGTTTTACCCTGTTGGCCGAATGGCTAAGCGATCGCACCGTCCCGCTCCGTTCTCCAGCATCGTCTAGCGGCTAGGATACCTGGCTCTCACCCAGGAGACCCGGGTTCGATTCCCTGTGTCGGAAGTATTTTCTTTTGTCTGATATCATAAAGTCTTCAATTTGCACACGCAATATAACTTCAATAGTTTTACCCTGTTGGCCGAATGGCTAAGAGATCGCTCTTTTCCTGTCCGATCTCCGGTATGGTCTTGTGGCTAGGATACCTGGCTCTCACCCAGGAGGCCCGGGTGCGATTTCCGGTGTCGGAAGCATTTTCTTTTATCTGCTGTCATCAAATCTCCAATTTGCGGAGGGTATGTAACTTCAATAGTTTTACCCTATTGGCCGAAAGGCTAAGCGATCACTCCGGCCCTCTCTGTTCTCCAGCATGATCTAAAGGCTAGGATACCTGGCTCTCACCCAGGAGGCCCGGGTGCAATTGCCGGCGTCGGAAGTATTTTCTTTTATCGGCCATCATCAAGTCTCCAATGGGCGCATGCAATATAACTTCAATACTTTTACCTTGTTGGCCGAATGACTAAGCGATCGCTCCGTCTCTCTCCGGCATGGTCTATTGGCTTGGATATCTGGCTCACCCAAGAGGCCCGGGTACGGTTCCCGGTGTCGGAAGTGTTTTCTTTTATCTGCTGTCATCAAGTCTCCAATTGGCGCACGCTATGTAACTTCAATACTTTTACCCTGTTGGCCGAATCGCTAAGCGATCACTCCGGCCCTCTCTGTCCTCCGGCATGATCTAAAGGCTAGGATACCTGGCTCTCACCCAGGAGGCCCGGGTGCGATTCCCGGCGTCGGAAGTATTTTCTTTTATCGGCTATCATCAAGTCTCCAATTGGCGCATGCAATATAACTTCAATACTTTTACCTTGTTGGTCGAATGACTAAGCGATCGCTCCGTCTCTCTCCGGCATGGTTTAGTGGCTTGGATACCTGGCTCTCACACAGGATCATGTAGGATTCCCGGTGTCGGAAGTAGTTTCTTTTATCTGCTATCATCAAGTCTCCAATTTTCACATGGTATGTGACTTCAATAGTTTTATCCTGTTAGCCGAATGGCTAAGCGATCGCACCGTCCCGCTCCGTTCTCCAGCATTGTCTAGCGGCTAGGATACCTGGCTCTCACCCAGGAGACCCGGGTTTGATTCCCAGTGTCGGAAGTATTTTCTTTTATCTGATATCATAAAGTCTTCACTTTGCGCACGCAATATAACTTCAATAGTTTTACCCTGTTAGCCGAATGGCTAAGTGATCGCTCTTTTCCTCTCCGTTCTCCGGCATGGTCTAGTGGCTACGATACTTGCTCTCACCCAGGAGGCCCGGGTGCGATTCCCGGTGTCGGAAGTATTTTCTTTTATGTGCTGTCATCAAGTCTCCAATTTGCGCACGGCATGTAACTTCAATAGTTTTACCCTGTTGGCCGAATGGCTAAGCGATCACTCCGGCCCTCTCTGTTCTCCGGCATGATCTAAAGGCTAGAATACCTGGCTCTCACCCAAGAGGCCCGGGTGCAATCCAGGCGTCGGAAATATTTTTTTATCTGCTATCATCAAGTCTCCAATTTGCGAACGCGATGTAACTTCAATACTTTTACCCTGTTTGCCGAATGCCTAAGCGATCGCTCCGTCCCTCTCCGTTCTCCGGCGTGGTCTGGTGGCTAGGACACCTGGCTCTCACCAAGGAGGCCCGATTGCGATCTCGCTGTCGGAAGTATTTTCTTTTCTCTGCTATCATCAAGTCTCCAATTTGCGCACGCTATGTAAATTCAATAGTTTTACCCTGTTGGCCGAATGGCTAAGCGATCGCTCTTTCCCTCTTCGTTCTCCGACATGGTCTAGTGGCTAAGATACCTGGCTTTCCCCCAGGAGGCCCGGGTACGATTCCCGTTGCGGAAGTGTTTTCTTTTATCTGCTATCATCAAGTCTCCAATTTGCGCACGCTATGTAACTTCAATACTTTTACCCTGTTGGCCGAATCGCTAAGCGATCACTCCGTCCCTCTCTGTTCTCCGGCATGGTCTAAAGGCTAGGATACCTGGCTCTCAACCAGGAGGCCCGGGTGCGATTCCCGGCGTCGGAAGTATTTTCTTTTATCGGCTATCATCAAGTCTCCAATGGGCGCATGCAATATAACTTCAATACTTTTACCTTGTTGGCCGAATGACTAAGCGATCGCTCCGTCTCCCTCCGGCATGGTCTAGTGGCTTGGATACCTGGCTCTCACCCAGGAGGCCCGGGTAGGATTCCCGGTGTTGGAAGTATTTTCTTTTATCTGCTATCATCAACTCTCCATTGTGCGCACGGTATGTAACTTCAATAGTTTTACCATGTGGCCAAATCGCTAAGCGATCGCTCCTTCCCTTTCTGTTCTCCGGCATGGTCTAGTGGCTAGGATACCTGGCTCTCACTCAGGAGGCCCGGGTGCGATTTCTGGTGTCGGAAGTATTTTCTTTTATTGCTATCATCAAGTCTCCAATCTGCGCACGCGATGTAAATTCAATACTTTTACCCTGTTGGCCGAATGCCTAAGCGATCGCTCCATCCCTCTCCGTTCTCCGGCGTGGTCTGGTGGCTGGGATATCTGGCTCTCACCCTGGTGACCTGGGTTTGGTTCTCGGTGTCGGAAGTATTTTTTATCTGCTATCCTGAAGTCTCCAAATTGCGCACGCTATACAGATTCAATACTGCTACCCTGTTGGCCGAATTGCTAAGCGATTGCTCTGCCCTCTCCGTTCTCCGGCATGGTCTAGTGACTAGGATACCTGGCTCTCGCCCAGCAGGCCCGGGTTCAATTCTCGGTGTGGGAAGTATTTTCTTTTATCATCTATCATCAAGTCTCCAATTTGCGCACGCGATGTAACTTTAATACTTTTACCCTGTGGGCCGAATAGCTAAGCGATCGCTCGTTAACTCTCTGTTCTCCAGCATGGTGTAGTGGCTAGGATACCTGGCTCGCACCCAGGAGGCCCGGGTGCGATTTCTGGTGTCGGAAGTATTTTCTTTTATCAGCTATCATCAAGTCTCCAATTTGCGCATGCAATATATTTTCAATACTTTTACCCTGTTGGCCGAATGCCTAAGCGATCGCTCCGTTCTTTCCGTTCTCCGGCGTGGTCTGGTGGCTAGGATATCTGGCTCTCACCCAGGTGACCTGGGTTTGGTTCCCGGTGTCGGAAGTATTTTTTATCTGCTATCCCCAAGTCTCCAATTTGCGCATGCTATATAGGTTCAATACTTTTACCCCGTTGGGCGAATTGCTAAGCGATCGCTCCGTTCCTTTCCGTTCTCGGCGTTGTCTAGTGGCTAGGATACCTGGCTTTCTCCCAGGAGCCCTGGTTCGATTCCCGGTGTCGGAAGTATTTTCTTTTATATGTCGTCATCAAGTTTCCAATTTGCGCACGGTATGTAACTTCAATAGTTTTACCCTGTTGGCCGAATGGCTAAGCCATCGCTCCGTCCCTCTCCATTCTCCGGCATGGTCTAGCGGCTAGGATACCTGGCTCTCACCCAGGATGCCCGGGTTCAATTCCCGGGGTCAAAGGTATTTTCTTTTATCTGCTGTCATCAAGTCTCCAATTTGCGCACAGTATGTTTCTTCAATAGTTTTACCCTGTTGGCCGAATGGCTAAGCGATCTCTCCGTCCCTCTCCGTTCTCCGGCATGGTCTAGTGGCTAGGATACCTGGCTCTCACCCAGGAGGCCCGGGTTCTATTCTCGGTGTCGGAAGTATTTTCTTTTATCATCTATCATCAATTCTCCAATTTGCGCACGCTATGTAACTTCAATACTTTTACCTTGTTGGCCGAATCGCTAAGCGATAGCTCCGTCCTTCTCCGTTCTGCGGCATGGTCTAGTGGCTAGGATACCTGGCTTTCCCCCAGGAGGCCCGGGCACGATTCCCGTTGCGGAAGTGCTTGCTTTTATCTGCTATCATCAAGTCTCCAATTTGCGCACGCTATGTAACTTCAATACTTTTACCCTGTTGGCCGAATCGCTAAGCGATCACTCCGTCCCTTTCTGTTCTCCGGCATGGTCTAAAGGCTAGGATACCTGACTCTCAACCAGGAGGCCCGGGTGCGATTCCCGGCGTCGGAAGTATTTTCTTTTATCGGCTATCATCAAGTCTCCAATGGGCGCATGCAATATAACTTCAATACTTTTACCTTGTTGGCCGAATGACTAAGCGATCGCTCTGTCTCTCTCCGGAATGGTCTAGTGGCTTGGATACCTGGCTCTCACCCAGGAGGCCCGGGTAGGATTCCCGGTGTTGGAAGTATTTTCTTTTATCTGCTATCATCAACTCTCCATTTTGCGCCTGGTATGTAACTTCAATAGTTTTACCATGTGGCCAAATCGCTAAGCGATCGCTCCTTCCCTTTCTGTTCTCCGGCATGGTCTAGTGGCTAGGATAACTGGCTCTCACTCAGGAGGCCCGGGTGCGATTTCTGGTGTCGGAAGTATTTTCTTTTATTGCTATTATCAAGTCTCCAATCTGCGCACGCGATGTAAATTCAATACTTTTACCCTATTGGCCGAATGCCTAAGCGATCGCTCCATCCCTCTCCGTTCTCCGGTGTGGTCTGGTGGCTAGGATATCTGGCTCTCACCCAGGTGACCTGGGTTTGGTTCTCGGTGTCGGAAGTATTTTTTATCTGCTATCCTGAAGTCTCCAAATTGCGCACGCTATACAGGTTCAATACTGTTACCCTGTTGGCCGAATTGCTAAGCGATTGCTCTGTCCCTCTCCGTTCTCTGGCATGGTCTAGTGACTAGGATACCTGGCTCTCGCCCAGGAGGCCCGGGTCCAATTCTCGGTGTCGGAAGTATTTTCTTTTATCATCTATCATCAAGTCTCCAATTTGCGCACGCGATGTAACTTTAATATTTTTACCCTGTGGGCCGAATAGCTAAGCCATCGCTCGTTCCCTCTCTGTTCTCCAGCATGGTGTAGTGGCTAGGATACCTGGCTCGCACCAGGGAGGCCCGGGTGCGATTTCTGGTGTCGGAGGTATTTTCTTTTATCAGCTATCATCAAGTCTCCAATTTGCGCATGCAATATATTTTCAATACTTTTACCCTGTTGGCCGAATGCCTAAGCGATCGCTCCGTTCTCTCCGTTCTCCGGCGTGGTCTGGTGGCTAGGATATCTGGCTCTCACCCAGGTGACCTGGGTTTGGTTCCCGGTGTCGGAAGTATTTTTTATCTGCTATCCCCAAGTCTCCAATTTGCGCACGCTATATAGGTTCAATACTTTTACCCTGTTGGCCGAATTGCTAAGCGATCGCTCCGTCCCTTTCCGTTCTTGGCGTTGTCTAGTGGCTAGGATACCTGGCTTTCACCCAGGAGGCCCGGGTTCGATTCCCGGTGTCGGAAGTATTTTCTTTTATGTGCTGTCATCAAGTCTCCAATTTGCGCACGCGATGTATCTTCAATACTTTTACCCTGTTGGCCGAACGGCTAAGCCATCGCTCCGTCCCTCTCCATTCTCCGGCATGGTCTAGCGGCTAGGATACCTGGCTCTCACCCAGGATGCCCGGGTTCAATTCCCGGGGTCAAAGGTATTTTCTTTTATCTGCTGTCATCAAGTCTCCAATTTGCGCACAGTATGTCTCTTCAATAGTTTTACCCTGTTGGCCGAATGGCTAAGCGATCTCTCCGTCCCTCTCCGTTCTCCGGCATGGTCTAGTGGCTAGGATACCTGGCTCTCACCCAGGAGGCCCGGGTTCTATTCTCGGTGTCGGAAGTATTTTCTTTTATCATCTATCATCAATTCTCCAATTTGCGCACGCTATGTAACTTCAATACTTTTACCTTGTTGGCCGAATCGCTAAGCGATCGCTCCGTCCTTCTCCGTTCTGCAGCATGGTCTAGTGGCTAGGATACCTGGCTTTCCCCCAGGAGGCCCGGGCACGATTCCCGTTGCGGAAGTGCTTGCTTTTATCTGCTATCATCAAGTCTCCAATTTGCGCACGCTATGTAACTTCAATACTTTTACCCTGTTGGCCGAATCGCTAAGCGATCACTCCGTCCCTTTCTGTTCTCCGGCATGGTCTAAAGGCTAGGATACCTGACTCTCAACCAGGAGGCCCGGGTGCGATTCCCGGCGTCGGAAGTATTTTCTTTTATCGGCTATCATCAAGTCTCCAATGGGCGCATGCAATATAACTTCAATACTTTTACCTTGTTGGCCGAATGACTAAGCGATCGCTCTGTCTCTCTCCGGAATGGTCTAGTGGCTTGGATACCTGGCTCTCACCCAGGAGGCCCGGGTAGGATTCCCGGTGTTGGAAGTATTTTCTTTTATCTGCTATCATCAACTCTCCATTTTGCGCCTGGTATGTAACTTCAATAGTTTTACCATGTGGCCAAATCGCTAAGCGATCGCTCCTTCCCTTTCTGTTCTCCGGCATGGTCTAGTGGCTAGGATAACTGGCTCTCACTCAGGAGGCCCGGGTGCGATTTCTGGTGTCGGAAGTATTTTCTTTTATTGCTATTATCAAGTCTCCAATCTGCGCACGCGATGTAAATTCAATACTTTTACCCTATTGGCCGAATGCCTAAGCGATCGCTCCATCCCTCTCCGTTCTCCGGTGTGGTCTGGTGGCTAGGATATCTGGCTCTCACCCAGGTGACCTGGGTTTGGTTCTCGGTGTCGGAAGTATTTTTTATCTGCTATCCTGAAGTCTCCAAATTGCGCACGCTATACAGGTTCAATACTGTTACCCTGTTGGCCGAATTGCTAAGCGATTGCTCTGTCCCTCTCCGTTCTCTGGCATGGTCTAGTGACTAGGATACCTGGCTTTCGCCCAGGAGGCCCGGGTTCAATTCTCGGTGTCGGAAGTATTTTCTTTTATCATCTATCATCAAGTCTTCAATTTGCGCACGCGATGTAACTTTAATATTTTTACCCTGTGGGCCGAATAGCTAAGCCATCGCTCGTTCCCTCTCTGTTCTCCAGCATGGTGTAGTGGCTAGGATACCTGGCTCGCACCAGGGAGGCCCGGGTGCGATTTCTGGTGTCGGAGGTATTTTCTTTTATCAGCTATCATCAAGTCTCCAATTTGCGCCTGCAATATATTTTCAATACTTTTACCCTGTTGGCCGAATGCCTAAGCGATCGCTCCGTTCTCTCCGTTCTCCGGCGTGGTCTGGTGGCTAGGATATCTGGCTCTCACCCAGGTGACCTGGGTTTGGTTCCCGGTGTCGGAAGTATTTTTTATCTGCTATCCCCAAGTCTCCAATTTGCGCACGCTATATAGGTTCAATACTTTTACCCTGTTGGCCGAATTGCTAAGCGATCGCTCTGTCCCTTTCCGTTCTCGGCGTTGTCTAGTGGCTAGGATACCTGGCTTTCACCCAGGAGGCCCGGGTTCGATTCCCGGTGTCGGAAGTATTTTCTTTTATGTGCTGTCATCAAGTCTCCAATTTGCGCACGCGATGTATCTTCAATACTTTTACCCTGTGGGCCGAATGGCTAAGCGATCGCTCGTTCCCTCTCTGTTCTCCGGCATGGTCTAGTGACTAGGATACCTGGCTCGCACCCAGGAGGCCCGGGTGCGATTTCCGGTGTTGGAAGTATTTTCTTTTATCTGCAATCATCAAGTCTCCAATTTGCGCACGGTATGTAACTTCAATAGTTTTACCTTTTTGGCCGAATGGCTAAGCGATCTCTCTTTCCCTCTCCATTCTCCAGCATGGTCTAGTGGCTAGGATACCTGGCTTTCCCCCAGGAGGCCCGGGTACGATTCCCGTTGCGGAAGTGTTTTCTTTTATCTGCTATCATCAAGTCTCCAATTTGCGCACGCTATGTAACTTCAATACTTTTACCCTGTTGGCCGAATCGCTAAGCGATCACTCCGTCCCTCTCTGTTCTCCGGCATGGTCTAAAGGCTAGGATACCTGGCTCTCAACCAGGAGGCCCGGGTTCGATTCCCAGCGTCGGAAGTATTTTCTTTTATCGGCTATCATCAAGTCTCCAATGGGCGCATGCAATATAACTTCAATACTTTTACCCTGTTGGCCGAATGACTAAGCGATCGCTCCGTCTCTCTCCGGCATGGTCCTGTGGCTTGGATACCTGGCTCTCACCCAGGAGGCCCGGGTAGGATTCCCGGTGTTGGAAGTATTTTCTTTTATCTGCTATCATCAACTCTCCATTTTGCGCATGGTATGTAACTTCAATAGTTTTACCATGTGGCCAAATCGCTAAGCGATCGCTCCTTCCCTTTCTGTTCTCCGGCATGGTCTAGTGGCTAGGATACCTGGCTCTCACTCAGGAGGCCCAGGTGCGATTTCTGGTGTCGGAAGTATTTTCTTTTACTGCTATCATCAAGTCTCCAATCTGCGCACGCGATGTAAATTCAATACTTTCACCCTGTTGGCCGAATGCCTAAGCGATCGCTCCATCCCTCTCCGTTCTCCGGCGTGATCTGGTGGCTAGGATATCTGGCTCTCACCCAGGTGACCGTGGTTTGGTTCCCGGTGTCGGAAGTATTTTTTATCTGCTATCCCCAAGTCTCCAATTTGCGCATGCTATATAGGTGCAATACTTTTACCCTGTTGGCCGAATTGCTAAGCGATCGCTCCGTTCCTTTCCGTTCTCGGCGTTGTCTAGTGGCTAGGATACCTGGCTTTCAACCAGGAGGCCCGGTTTCGATTCCCGGTGTCGGAAGTATTTTTTTTATGTGTTGTCATCAAGTTTCCAATTTGCGCACGGTATGTAACTTCAATAGTTTTACCCTGTTGGCCGAATGGCTAAGCGATCGTTCCGTCCCTCTCCATTCTCCGGCATGGTCTAGCGGCTAGGATACCTGGCTCTCACCCAGGATGCCCGGGTTCAATTCCCGGGGTCGAAGGTATTTTCTTTTATTTGCTGTCATCAAGTCTCCAATTTGCGCACAGTATGTCTCTTCAATAGTTTTACCCTGTTGGCCGAATGGCTAAGCGATCTCTCCGTCCCTCTCCGTTCTCCGGCATGGTCTAGTGGCTAGGATACCTGGCTCTCATCCAGGAGGCCCGGGTTCTATTCTCGGTGTCGGAAGTATTTTCTTTTATCATCTATCATCAATTCTCCAATTTGCGCACGCTATGTAACTTCAATACTTTTACCTTGTTGGCCGAATCGCTAAGCGATCGCTCCGTCCTTCTCCGTTCTGCGGCATGGTCTAGTGGCTAGGATACCTGGCTTTCCCCCAGGAGGCCCGGGCACGATTCCCGTTGCGGAAGTGTTTTCTTTTATCTGCTATCATCAAGTCTCCAACTTGCGCACGCTATGTAACTTCAATACTTTTACCCTGTTGGCCGAATCGCTAAGCGATCACTCCGTCCCTTTCTGTTCTCCTGCATGGTCTAAAGGCTAGGATACCTGACTCTCAACCAGGAGGCCCGGGTGCGATTCCCGGCGTCGGAAGTATTTTCTTTTATCGGCTATCATCAAGTCTCCAATGGGCGCATGCATTATACCTTCAATACTTTTACCTTGTTGGCCGAATGACTAAGCGATCGCTCTGTCTCTCTCCGGAATGGTCTAGTGGCTTGGATACCTGGCTCTCACTCAGGAGGCCCGGGTGCGATTTCTGGTGTCGGAAGTATTTTCTTTTATTTCTATTATCAAGTCTCCAATCTGCGCACGCGATGTAAATTCAATACTTTTACCCTGTTGGCCGAATGCCTAAGCGATCGCTCCATCCCTCTCCGTTCTCCGGTGTGGTCTGGTGGCTAGGATATCTGGCTCTCACCCAGGTGACCTGGGTTTGGTTCTCGGTGTCGGAAGTATTTTTTATCTGCTATCCTGAAGTCTCCAAATTGCGCACGCTATACAGGTTCAATACTGTTACCCTGTTGGCCAAATTGCTAAGCGATTGCTCTGTCCCTCTCCGTTCTCTGGCATGGTCTAGTGACTAGGATACCTGGCTCTCGCCCAGGAGGCCCGGGTTCAATTCTCGTTGTCGGAAGTATTTTCTTTTATCATCTATCATCAAGTCTCCAATTTGCGCACGGTATGTAACTTCAATAGTTTTACCTTTTTGGCCGAATGGCTAAGCGATCTCTCTTTCCCTCTCCATTCTCCGACATGGTCTAATGGCTAAGATACCTGGCTCTCACCCAGGAGGCCCGGGTGCGATTCCCGCTGTCGGAATTATTTTCTTTTATCTGCTATCATCAAGTCTTCATTTCGCGCAGGCTATGTAACTTCAATAGTTTTACCCTGTTGCCCGAATGGCTAAGCGATCGCTCCATCCCTCTCCGTTCTCGGCGTGGTCCTGTGGCTTGAATATCTGGCTCTCACACAGGATGCCCGTGTTCGATTCCCGGTGTCGGAAATATTTTTATCTGCTATCTTCAAGTCTCCAATTGGCGCACGCTATATAACTTCGTTACTTTTACCTTGTTGGCCGAATGACTAAGCGATCGCTCCGCCCCTCTTCGGCATGGTCTAGTGGCTTGGATATCTGGCTCTCACCCAGGAGGCCCGGGTACGATTCCCGTTGTGGAAGTGTTTTCTTTTATCTGCTATCATCAAGTCTCCAATTTGCGCACGCTATGTAACTTCAATACTTTTACCCTGTTGGCCGAATCGCTAAGCGATCACTCCGTCCCTCTCTGTTCTCCAGCATGTTCTAAAGGCTAGGATACCTGGCTCTCACCCAGGAGGCCCGGGTGCAATTGCCGGCGTCGGAAGTATTTTCTTTTATCGGCTATCATCAAGTCTCCAATGGGCGCATGCAATATAACTTCAATACTTTTACCTTGTTGGCCGAATGACTAAGCGATCGCTCTGTCTCTCTCCGGCATGGTCTAATGGCTTGGATATCTGGCTCACCCAAGAGGCCCGGGTACGGTTCCCGGTGTCGGAAGTGTTTTCTTTTATCTGCTGTCATCAAGTCTCCAATTGGCGCACGCTATGTAACTTCAATACTTTTACCCTGTTGGCCGAATCGCTAAGCGATCACTCCGGCCCTCTCTGTCCTCCGGCATGATCTAAAGGCTAGGATACCTGGCTCTCACCCAGGAGGCCCGGGTGCGATTCCCGGCGTCGGAAGTATTTTCTTTTATCGGCTATCATCAAGTCTCCAATTGGCGCATGCAATATAACTTCAATACTTTTACCTTGTTGGTCGAATGACTAAGCGATCGCTCCGTCTCTCTCCGGCATGGTTTAGTGGCTTGGATACCTGGCTCTCACACAGGATCATGTAGGATTCCCGGTGTCGGAAGTAGTTTCTTTTATCTGCTATCATCAAGTCTCCAATTTTCACATGGTATGTGACTTCAATAGTTTTATCCTGTTAGCCGAATGGCTAAGCGATCGCACCGTCCCGCTCCGTTCTCCAGCATTGTCTAGCGGCTAGGATACCTGGCTCTCACCCAGGAGACCCGGGTTTGATTCCCAGTGTCGGAAGTATTTTCTTTTATCTGATATCATAAAGTCTTCACTTTGCGCACGCAATATAACTTCAATAGTTTTACCCTGTTAGCCGAATGGCTAAGCGATCGCTCTTTTCCTCTCCGTTCTCGGGCATGGTCTAGTGGCTACGATACTTGCTCTCACCCAGGAGGCCCGGGTGCGATTCCCGGTGTCGGAAGTATTTTCTTTTATGTGCTGTCATCAAGTCTCCAATTTGCGCACGGCATGTAACTTCAATAGTTTTACCCTGTTGGCCGAATGGCTAAGCGATCACTCCGGCCCTCTCTGTTCTCCGGCATGATCTAAAGGCTAGAATACCTGGCTCTCACCCAAGAGGCCCGGGTGCAATCCAGGCGTCGGAAATATTTTTTTATCTGCTATCATCAAGTCTCCAATTTGCGAACGCGATGTAACTTCAATACTTTTACCCTGTTTGCCGAATGCCTAAGCGATCGCTCCGTCCCTCTCCGTTCTCCGGCGTGGTCTGGTGGCTAGGACACCTGGCTCTCACCAAGGAGGCCCGATTGCGATCTCGCTGTCGGAAGTATTTTCTTTTCTCTGCTATCATCAAGTCTCCAATTTGCGCACGCTATGTAAATTCAATAGTTTTACCCTGTTGGCCGAATGGCTAAGCGATCGCTCTTTCCCTCTTCGTTCTCCGACATGGTCTAGTGGCTAAGATACCTGGCTTTCCCCCAGGAGGCCCGGGTACGATTCCCGTTGCGGAAGTGTTTTCTTTTATCTGCTATCATCAAGTCTCCAATTTGCGCACGCTATGTAACTTCAATACTTTTACCCTGTTGGCCGAATCGCTAAGCGATCACTCCGTCCCTCTCTGTTCTCCGGCATGGTCTAAAGGCTAGGATACCTGGCTCTCAACCAGGAGGCCCGGGTGCGATTCCCGGCGTCGGAAGTATTTTCTTTTATCGGCTATCATCAAGTCTCCAATGGGCGCATGCAATATAACTTCAATACTTTTACCTTGTTGGCCGAATGACTAAGCGATCGCTCCGTCTCCCTCCGGCATGGTCTAGTGGCTTGGATACAGGGCTCTCACCCAGGAGGCCCGGGTAGGATTCCCGGTGTTGGAAGTATTTTCTTTTATCTGCTATCATCAACTCTCCATTGTGCGCACGGTATGTAACTTCAATAGTTTTACCATGTGGCCAAATCGCTAAGCGATCGCTCCTTCCCTTTCTGTTCTCCGGCATGGTTTAGTGGCTAGGATACCTGGCTCTCACTCAGGAGGCCCGGGTGCGATTTCTGGTGTCGGAAGTATTTTCTTTTATTGCTATCATCAAGTCTCCAATCTGCGCACGCGATGTAAATTCAATACTTTTACCCTGTTGGCCGAATGCCTAAGCGATCGCTCCATCCCTCTCCGTTCTCCGGCGTGGTCTGGTGGCTGGGATATCTGGCTCTCACCCTGGTGACCTGGGTTTGGTTCTCGGTGTCGGAAGTATTTTTATCTGCTATCCTGAAGTCTCCAAATTGCGCACGCTATACAGGTTCAATACTGCTACCCTGTTGGCCGAATTGCTAAGCGATTGCTCTGCCCTCTCCGTTCTCCGGCATGGTCTAGTGACTAGGATACCTGGCTCTCGCCCAGCAGGCCCGTGTTCAATTCTCGGTGTGGGAAGTATTTTCTTTTATCATCTATCATCAAGTCTCCAATTTGCGCACGCGATGTAACTTTAATACTTTTACCCTGTGGGCCGAATAGCTAAGCGATCGCTCGTTCCCTCTCTGTTCTCCAGCATGGTGTAGTGGCTAGGATACCTGGCTCGCACCCAGGAGGCCCGGGTGCGATTTCTGGTGTCGGAAGTATTTTCTTTTATCAGCTATCATCAAGTCTCCAATTTGCGCATGCAATATATTTTCAATACTTTTACCCTGTTGGCCGAATGCCTAAGCGATCGCTCCGTTCTTTCCGTTCTCCGGCGTGGTCTGGTGGCTAGGATATCTGGCTCTCACCCAGGTGACCTGGGTTTGGTTCCCGGTGTCGGAAGTATTTTTATCTGCTATCCCCAAGTCTCCAATTTGCGCATGCTATATAGGTTCAATACTTTTACCCTGTTGGCCGAATGGCTAAGCGATCTCTCCGTCCCTCTCCGTTCTCCGGCATGGTCTAGTGGCTAGGATACCTGGCTCTCACCCAGGAGGCCCGGGTTCTATTCTCGGTGTCGGAAGTATTTTCTTTTATCATCTATCATCAATTCTCCAATTTGCGCACGCTATGTAACTTCAATACTTTTACCTTGTTGGCCGAATCGCTAAGCGATCGCTCCGTCCTTCTCCTTTCTGCGGCATGGTCTAGTGGCTAGGATACCTGGCTTTCCCCCAGGAGGCCCGGGCACGATTCCCGTTGCGGAAGTGCTTGCTTTTATCTGCTATCATCAAGTCTCCAATTTGCGCACGCTATGTAACTTCAATACTTTTATCCTGTTGGCCGAATCGCTAAGCGATCACTCCGTCCCTTTCTGTTCTCCGGCATGGTCTAAAGGCTAGGATACCTGACTCTCAACCAGGAGGCCCGGGTGCGATTCCCGGCGTCGGAAGTATTTTCTTTTATCGGCTATCATCAAGTCTCCAATGGGCGCATGCAATATAACTTCAATACTTTTACCTTGTTGGCCGAATGACTAAGCGATCGCTCTGTCTCTCTCCGGAATGGTCTAGTGGCTTGCATACCTGGCTCTCACCCAGGAGGCCCGGGTAGGATTCCCGGTGTTGGAAGTATTTTCTTTTATCTGCTATCATCAACTCTCCATTTTGCGCCTGGTATGTAACTTCAATAGTTTTACCATGTGGCCAAATCGCTAAGCGATCGCTCCTTCCCTTTCTGTTCTCCGGCATGGTCTAGTGGCTAGGATAACTGGCTCTCACTCAGGAGGCCCGGGTGCGATTTCTGGTGTCGGAAGTATTTTCTTTTATTGCTAATATCAAGTCTCCAATCTGCGCACGCGATGTAAATTCAATACTACCCTATTGGCCGAATGCCTAAGCGATCGCTCCATCCCTCTCCGTTCTCCGGTGTTGTCTGGTGGCTAGGATATCTGGCTCTCACCCAGGTGACCTGGGTTTGGTTCTCGGTGTCGGAAGTATTTTTTATCTGCTATCCTGAAGTCTCCAAATTTCGCACGCTATACAGGTTCAATACTGTTACCCTGTTGGCCGAATTGCTAAGCGATTGCTCTGTCCCTCTCCGTTCTCTGGCATGGTCTAGTGACTAGGATACCTGGCTCTCGCCCAGGAGGCCCGGGTTCAATTCTCGGTGTCGGAAGTATTTTCTTTTATCATCTATCATCAAGTCTCCAATTTGCGCACGCGATGTAACTTTAATATTTTTACCCTGTGGGCCGAATAGCTAAGCCATCGCTCGTTCCCTCTCTGTTCTCCAGCATGGTGTAGTGGCTAGGATACCTGGCTCGCACCAGGGAGGCCCGGGTGCGATTTCTGGTGTCGGAGGTATTTTCTTTTATCAGCTATCATCAAGTCTCCAATTTGCGCATGCAATATATTTTCAATACTTTTACCCTGTTGGCCGAATGCCTAAGCGATCGCTCCGTTCTCTCCGTTCTCCGGCGTGGTCTGGTGGCTAGGATATCTGGCTCTCACCCAGGTGACCTGGGTTTGGTTCCCGGTGTCGGAAGTATTTTTTATCTGCTATCCCCAAGTCTCCAATTTGCGCACGCTATATAGGT
Organism: Rhipicephalus microplus; assembly: GCF_043290135.1. Classification (NCBI taxonomy): domain Eukaryota; kingdom Metazoa; phylum Arthropoda; class Arachnida; order Ixodida; family Ixodidae; genus Rhipicephalus; species Rhipicephalus microplus. Next base: position 158,159,829 of record NC_134702.1, read on the forward strand.
TCAATACTTTTACCCTGTTGGCCGAATTGCTAAGCGATCGCTCCGCCCCTTTCCGTTCTCGGCGTTGTCTAGTGGCTAGGATACCTGGCTTTCACCCAGGAGGCCCGGGTTCGATTCCCGGTGTCGGAAGTATTTTCTTTTATGTGCTGTCATCAAGTCTCCAATTTGCGCACGCGATGTATCTTCAATACTTTTACCCTGTGGGCCGAATGGCTAAGCGATCGCTCGTTCCCTCTCTGTTCTCCGGCATGGTCTAGTGACTAGGATACCTGGCTCGCACCCAGGAGGCCAGGGTGCGATTTCCGGTGTTGGAAGTATTTTCTTTTATCTGCAATCATCAAGTCTCCAATTTGCGCACGGTATGTAACTTCAATAGTTTTACCTTTTTGGCCGAATGGCTAAGCGATCTCTCTTTCCCTCTCCATTCTCCAGCATGGTCTAGTGGCTAGGATACCTGGCTTTCCCCCAGGAGGCCCGGGTACGATTCCCGTTGCGGAAGTGTTTTCTTTTATCTGCTATCATCAAGTCTCCAATTTGCGCACGCTATGTAACTTCAATACTTTTACCCTGTTGGCCGAATCGCTAAGCGATCACTCCGTCCCTCTCTGTTCTCCGGCATGGTCTAAAGGCTAGGATACCTGGCTCTCAACCAGGAGGCCCGGGTGCGATTCCCAGCGTCGGAAGTATTTTCTTTTATCGGCTATCATCAAGTCTCCAATGGGCGCATGCAATATAACTTCAATACTTTTACCCTGTTGGCCGAATCGCTAAGCGATCACTCCGTCCCTTTCTGTTCTCCGGCATGGTCTAAAGGCTAGGATACCTGACTCTCAACCAGGAGGCCCGGGTGCGATTCCCGGCGTCGGAAGTATTTTCTTTTATCGGCTATCATCAAGTCTCCAATGGGCGCATGCAATATAACTTCAATACTTTTACCTTGTTGGCCGAATGACTAAGCGATCGCTCTGTCTCTCTCCGGAATGGTCTAGTGGCTTGGATACCTGGCTCTCACCCAGGAGGCCCGGGTAGGATTCCCGGTGTTGGAAGTATTTTCTTTTATCTGCTATCATCAACTCTCCATTTTGCGCCTGGTATGTAACTTCAATAGTTTTACCATGTGGCCAAATCGCTAAGCGATCGCTCCTTCCCTTTCTGTTCTCCGGCATGGTCTAGTGGCTAGGATAACTGGCTCTCACTCAGGAGGCCCGGGTGCGATTTCTGGTGTCGGAAGTATTTTCTTTTATTGCTATTATCAAGTCTCCAATCTGCGCACGCGATGTAAATTCAATACTTTTACCCTATTGGCCGAATGCCTAAGCGATCGCTCCATCCCTCTCCGTTCCGGTGTGGTCTGGTGGCTAGGATATCTGGCTCTCACCCAGGTGACCTGGGTTTGGTTCTCGGTGTCGAAAGTATTTTTTATCTGCTATCCTGAAGTCTCCAAATTGCGCACGCTATACAGGTTCAATACTGTTACCCTGTTGGCCGAATTGCTAAGCGATTGCTCTGTCCCTCTCCGTTCTCTGGCATGGTCTAGTGACTAGGATACCTGGCTCTCGCCCAGGAGGCCCGGGTTCAATTCTCGGTGTCGGAAGTATTTTCTTTTATCATCTATCATCAAGTCTCCAGTTTGCGCACGCGATGTAACTTTAATATTTTTACCCTGTGGGCCGAATAGCTAAGCCATCGCTCGTTCCCTCTCTGTTCTCCAGCATGGTGTAGTGGCTAGGATACCTGGCTCGCACCATGGAGGCCCGGGTGCGATTTCTGGTGTCGGAGGTATTTTCTTTTATCAGCTATCATCAAGTCTCCAATTTGCGCATGCAATATATTTTCAATACTTTTACCCTGTTGGCCGAATGCCTAAGCGATCGCTCCGTTCTCTTTGTTCTCCGGCGTGGTCTGGTGGCTAGGATATCTGGCTCTCACCCAGGTGACCTGGGTTTGGTTCCCGGTGTCGGAAGTATGTTTTATCTGCTATCCCCAAGTCTCCAATTTGCGCACGCTATATAGGTTCAATACTTTTACCCTGTTGGCCGAATTGCTAATCGATCGCTCCGTCCTTTTCCGTTCTCGGCGTTGTCTAGTGGCTAGGATACCTGGCTTTCACCCAGGAGGCCCGGGTTCGATTCCCGGTGTCGGAAGTATTTTCTTTTATGTGCTGTCATCAAGTCTCCAATTTGCGCACGCGATGTATCTTCAATACTTTTACCCTGTGGGCCGAATGGCTAAGCGATCGCTCGTTCCCTCTCTGTTCTCCGGCATGGTCTAGTGACTAGGATACCTGGCTCGCACCCAGGAGGCCCGGGTGCGATTTCCGGTGTTGGAAGTACTTTCTTTTATCTGCAATCATCAAGTCTCCAATTTGCGCACGGTATGTAACTTCAATAGTTTTACCTCTTTGGCCGAATGGCTAAGCGATCTCTCTTTCCCTCTCCATTCTCCAGCATGGTCTAGTGGCTAGGATACCTGGCTTTCCCCCAGGAGGCCCGGGTACGATTCCCGTTGCGGAAGTGTTTTCTTTTATCTGCTATCATCAAGTCTCCAATTTGCGCACGCTATGTAACTTCAATACTTTTACCCTGTTGGCCGAATCGCTAAGCGATCACTCCGTCCCTCTCTGTTCTCCGGCATGGTCTAAAGGCTAGGATACCTGGCTCTCAACCAGGAGGCCCGGGTGCGATTCCCAGCGTCGGAAGTATTTTCTTTTATCGGCTATCATCGAGTCTCCAATGGGCGCATGCAATATAACTTCAATACTTTTACCTTGTTGGCCGAATGACTAAGCGATCGCTCCGTCTCTCTCCGGCATGGTCCTGTGGCTTGGATACCTGGCTCTCACCCAGGAGGCCCGGGTAGGATTCCCGGTGTTGGAAGTATTTTCTTTTATCTGCTATCATCAACTCTCCATTTTGCGCATGGTATGTAACTTCAATAGTTTTACCATGTGGCCAAATCGCTAAGCGATCGCTCCTTCCCTTTCTGTTCTCCGGCATGGTCTAGTGGCTAGGATACCTGGCTCTCACTCAGGAGGCCCAGGTGCGATTTCTGGTGTCGGAAGTATTTTCTTTTACTGCTATCATCAAGTCTCCAATCTGCGCACGCGATGTAAATTCAATACTTTCACCCTGTTGGCCGAATGCCTAAGCGATCGCTCCATCCCTCTCCGTTCTCCGGCGTGATCTGGTGGCTAGGATATCTGGCTCTCACCCAGGTGACCGGGGTTTGGTTCCCGGTGTCGGAAGTATTTTTTATCTGCTATCCCCAAGTCTCCAATTTGCGCATGCTATATAGGTGCAATACTTTTACCCTGTTGGCCGAATTGCTAAGCGATCGCTCCGTTCCTTTCCGTTCTCGGCATTGTCTAGTGGCTAGGATACCTGGCTTTCAACCAGGAGGCCCGGGTTCGATTCCCGGTGTCCGAAGTATTTTTTTTATGTGTTGTCATCAAGTTTCCAATTTGCGCACGGTATGTAACTTCAATAGTTTTACCCTGTTGGCCGAATGGCTAAGCGATCGTTCCGTCCCTCTCCATTCTCCGGCATGGTCTAGCGGCTAGGATACCTGGCTCTCACCCAGGATGCCCGGGTTCAATTCCCGGGGTCGAAGGTATTTTCTTTTATCTGCTGTCATCAAGTCTCCAATTTGCGCACAGTATGTCTCTTCAATAGTTTTACCCTGTTGGCCGAATGGCTAAGCGATCTCTCCGTCCCTCTCCGTTCTCCGGCATGGTCTAGTGGCTAGGATACCTGGCTCTCATCCAGGAGGCCCGGGTTCTATTCTCGGCGTCGGAAGTATTTTCTTTTATCATCTATCATCAATTCTCCAATTTGCGCACGCTATGTAACTTCAATACTTTTACCTTGTTGGCCGAATCGCTAAGCGATCGCTCCGTCCTTCTCCGTTCTGCGGCATGGTCTAGTGGCTAGGATACCTGGCTTTCCCCCAGGAGGCCCGGGCACGATTCCCGTTGCGGAAGTGTTTTCTTTTATCTGCTATCATCAAGTCTCCAACTTGCGCACGCTATGTAACTTCAATACTTTTACCCTGTTGGCCGAATCGCTAAGCGATCACTCCGTCCCTTTCTGTTCTCCTGCATGGTCTAAAGGCTAGGATACCTGACTCTCAACCAGGAGGCCCGGGTGCGATTCCCGGCGTCGGAAGTATTTTCTTTTATCGGCTATCATCAAGTCTCCAATGGGCGCATGCATTATAACTTCAATACTTTTACCTTGTTGGCCGAATGACTAAGCGATCGCTCTGTCTCTCTCCGGAATGGTCTAGTGGCTTGGATACCTGGCTCTCACCCAGGAGGCCCGGGTAGGATTCCCGGTGTTGGAAGTATTTTCTTTTATCTGCTATCATCAACGCTCCATTTTGCGCCTGGTATGTAACTTCAATAGTTTTACCATGTGGCCAAATCGCTAAGCGATCGCTCCTTCCCTTTCTGTTCTCCGGCATGGTCTAGTGGCTAGGATACCTGGCTCTCACTCAGGAGGCCCGGGTGCGATTTCTGGTGTCGGAAGTATTTTCTTTTATTTCTATTATCAAGTCTCCAATCTGCGCACGCGATGTAAATTCAATACTTTTACCCTGTTGGCCGAATGCCTAAGCGATCGCTCCATCCCTCTCCGTTCTCCGGTGTGGTCTGGTGGCTAGGATATCTGGCTCTCACCCAGGTGACCTGGGTTTGGTTCTCGGTGTCGGAAGTATTTTTTATCTGCTATCCTGAAGTCTCCAAATTGCGCACGCTATACAGGTTCAATACTGTTACCCTGTTGGCCGAATTGCTAAGCGATTGCTCTGTCCCTCTCCGTTCTCTGGCATGGTCTAGTGACTAGGATACCTGGCTCTCGCCCAGGAGGCCCGGGTTCAATTCTCGTTGTCGGAAGTATTTTCTTTTATCATCTATCATCAAGTCTCCAATTTGCGCACGCGATGTAACTTTAATATTTTTACCCTGTGGGCCGAATAGCTAAGCCATCGCTCGTTCCCTCTCTGTTCTCCAGCATGGTGTAGTGGCTAGGATACCTGGCTCGCACCAGGGAGGCCCGGGTGCGATTTCTGGTGTCGGAGGTATTTTCTTTTATCAGCTATCATCAAGTCTCCAATTTGCGCATGCAATATATTTTCAATACTTTTACCCTGTTGGTCGAATGCCTAAGCGATCGCTCCGTTCTCTCCGTTCTCCGGCGTGGTCTGGTGGCTAGGATATCTGGCTCTCACCCAGGTGACCTGGGTTTGGTTCCCGGTGTCGGAAGTATTTTTTATCTGCTATCCCCAAGTCTCCAATTTGCGCACGCTATATAGGTTCAATACTTTTACTCTGTTGGCCGAATTGCTAAGCGATCGCTCCGTCCCTTTCCATTCTCGGCGTTGTCTAGTGGCTAGGATACCTGGCTTTCACCCAGGAGGCCCGGGTTCGATTCCCGATGTCGGAAGTATTTTCTTTTATGTGCTGTCATCAAGTCTCAAATTTGCGCACGCGATGTAACTTCAATACTTTTACCCTGTGGGCCGAATGGCTAAGCGATCGCTCGTTCCCTCTCTGTTCTCCTGCATGGTCTAGTGACTAGGATACCTGGCTCGCACCCAGGAGGCCTGCGTGCGATTTCCGGTGTTGGAAGTATTTTCTTTTATCTGCAATCATCAAGTCTCCAATTTGCGCACGGTATGTAACTTCAATAGTTTTACCTTTTTGGCCGAATGGCTAAGCGATCTCTCTTTCCCTCTCCATTCTCCGACATGGTCTAGTGGCTAAGATACCTGGCTCTCACCCAGGAGGCCCGGGTGCGATTCCCGCTGTCGGACTTATTTTCTTTTATCTGCTATCATCAAGTCTTCATTTCGCGCAGGCTATGTAACTTCAATAGTTTTACCCTGTTGCCCGAATGGCTAAGCGATCGCTCCATCCCTCTCCGTTCTCGGCGTGGTCCTGTGGCTTGAATATCTGGCTCTCACACAGGATGCCCGTGTTCGATTCCCGGTGTCGGAAATATTTTTATCTGCTATCTTCAAGTCTCCAATTGGCGCACGCTATATAACTTCGTTACTTTTACCTTGTTGGCCGAATGACTAAGCGATCGCTCCGCCCCTCTTCGGCATGGTCTAGTGGCTTGGATATCTGGCTCTCACCCAGGAGGCCCGGGTACGATTCCCGTTGTGGAAGTGTTTTCTTTTATCTGCTATCATCAAGTCTCCAATTGGCGCACGCTATGTAACTTCAATACTTTTACCTTGTTGGCCGAATCGCTAAGCGATCACTCCGTCCCTCTCTGTTCTCCAGCATGTTCTAAAGGCTAGGATACCTGGCTCTCACCCAGGAGGCCCGGGTGCGATTCCCGGCGTCGGAAGTATTTTCTTTTATCGGCTATCATCAAGTCTCCAATGGGCGCATGCAATATAACTTCAATACTTTTACCTTGTTGGACGAATGACTAAGCGATCGCTCCGTCACTCTCTGGCATGGTTTAGTGGCTTGGATACCTGGCTCTCACCCAGGATAAGGTAGGATTCCCGGTGTCCGAAGTAGTTTCTTTTATCTGCTATCATCAAGTCTCCAATTTGCGCACGGTATGTGACTTCAATGGTTTTACCCTGTTGGCCGAATGGCTAAGCGATCGCACCGTCCCGCTCCGTTCTCCAGCATCGTCTAGCGGCTAGGATACCTGGCTCTCACCCAGGAGACCCGGGTTCGATTCCCTGTGTCGGAAGTATTTTCTTTTGTCTGATATCATAAAGTCTTCAATTTGCGCACGCAATATAACTTCAATAGTTTTACCCTGTTGGCCGAATGGCTAAGTGATCGCTCTTTTCCTGTCCGATCTCCGGTATGGTCTTGTGGCTAGGATACCTGGCTCTCACCCAGGAGGCCCGGGTGCGATTTCCGGTGTCGGAAGCATTTTCTTTTATCTGCTGTCATCAAATCTCCAATTTGCGGAGGGTATGTAACTTCAATAGTTTTACCCTATTGGCCGAAAGGCTAAGCGATCACTCCGGCCCTCTCTGTTCTCCAGCATGATCTAAAGGCTAGGATACCTGGCTCTCACCCAGGAGGCCCGGGTGCAATTGCCGGCGTCGGAAGTATTTTCTTTTATCGGCTATCATCAAGTCTCCAATGGGCGCATGCAATATAACTTCAATACTTTTACCTTGTTGGCCGAATGACTAAGCGATCGCTCCGTCTCTCTCCGGCATGGTCTATTGGCTTGGATATCTGGCTCACCCAAGAGGCCCGGGTACGGTTCCCGGTGTCGGAAGTGTTTTCTTTTATCTGCTGTCATCAAGTCTCCAATTGGCGCACGCTATGTAACTTCAATACTTTTACCCTGTTGGCCGAATCGCTAAGCGATCACTCCGGCCCTCTCTGTCCTCCGGCATGATCTAAAGGCTAGGATACCTGGCTCTCACCCAGGAGGCCCGGGTGCGATTCCCGGCGTCGGAAGTATTTTCTTTTATCGGCTATCGTCAAGTCTCCAATTGGCGCATGCAATATAACTTCAATACTTTTACCTTGTTGGTCGAATGACTAAGCGATCGCTCCGTCTCTCTCCGGCATGGTTTAGTGGCTTGGATACCTGGCTCTCACACAGGATCATGTAGGATTCCCGGTGTCGGAAGTAGTTTCTTTTATCTGCTATCATCAAGTCTCCAATTTTCACATGGTATGTGACTTCAATAGTTTTATCCTGTTAGCCGAATGGCTAAGCGATCGCACCGTCCCGCTCCGTTCTCCAGCATTGTCTAGCGGCTAGGATACCTGGCTCTCACCCAGGAGACCCGGGTTTGATTCCCAGTGTCGGAAGTATTTTCTTTTATCTGATATCATAAAGTCTTCACTTTGCGCACGCAATATAACTTCAATAGTTTTACCCTGTTAGCCGAATCGCTAAGCGATCACTCCGTCCCTTTCTGTTCTCCGGCATGGTCTAAAGGCTAGGATACCTGACTCTCAACCAGGAGGCCCGGGTGCGATTCCCGGCGTCGGAAGTATTTTCTTTTATCGGCTATCATCAAGTCTCCAATGGGCGCATGCAATATAACTTCAATACTTTTACCTTGTTGGCCGAATGACTAAGCGATCGCTCTGTCTCTCTCCGGAATGGTCTAGTGGCTTGGATACCTGGCTCTCACCCAGGAGGCCCGGGTAGGATTCCCGGTGTTGGAAGTATTTTCTTTTATCTGCTATCATCAACTCTCCATTTTGCGCCTGGTATGTAACTTCAATAGTTTTACCATGTGGCCAAATCGCTAAGCGATCGCTCCTTCCCTTTCTGTTCTCCGGCATGGTCTAGTGGCTAGGATAACTGGCTCTCACTCAGGAGGCCCGGGTGCGATTTCTGGTGTCGGAAGTATTTTCTTTTATTGCTATTATCAAGTCTCCAATCTGCGCACGCGATGTAAATTCAATACTTTTACCCTATTGGCCGAATGCCTAAGCGATCGCTCCATCCCTCTCCGTTCTCCGGTGTGGTCTGGTGGCTAGGATATCTGGCTCTCACCCAGGTGACCTGGGTTTGGTTCTCGGTGTCGAAAGTATTTTTATCTGCTATCCTGAAGTCTCCAAATTGCGCACGCTATACAGGTTCAATACTGTTACCCTGTTGGCCGAATTGCTAAGCGATTGCTCTGTCCCTCTCCGTTCTCTGGCATGGTCTAGTGACTAGGATACCTGGCTCTCGCCCAGGAGGCCCGGGTTCAATTCTCGGTGTCGGAAGTATTTTCTTTTATCATCTATCATCAAGTCTCCAATTTGCGCACGCGATGTAACTTTAATATTTTTACCCTGTGGGCCGAATAGCTAAGCCATCGCTCGTTCCCTCTCTGTTCTCCAGCATGGTGTAGTGGCTAGGATACCTGGCTCGCACCATGGAGGCCCGGGTGCGATTTCTGGTGTCGGAGGTATTTTCTTTTATCAGCTATCATCAAGTCTCCAATTTGCGCATGCAATATATTTTCAATACTTTTACCCTGTTGGCCGAATGCCTAAGCGATCGCTCCGTTCTCTTTGTTCTCCGGCGTGGTCTGGTGGCTAGGATATCTGGCTCTCACCCAGGTGACCTGGGTTTGGTTCCCGGTGTCGGAAGTATGTTTTATCTGCTATCCCCAAGTCTCCAATTTGCGCACGCTATATAGGTTCAATACTTTTACCCTGTTGGCCGAATTGCTAATCGATCGCTCCGTCCTTTTCCGTTCTCGGCGTTGTCTAGTGGCTAGGATACCTGGCTTTCACCCAGGAGGCCCGGGTTCGATTCCCGGTGTCGGAAGTATTTTCTTTTATGTGCTGTCATCAAGTCTCCAATTTGCGCACGCGATGTATCTTCAATACTTTTACCCTGTGGGCCGAATGGCTAAGCGATCGCTCGTTCCCTCTCTGTTCTCCGGCATGGTCTAGTGACTAGGATACCTGGCTCGCACCCAGGAGGCCCGGGTGCGATTTCCGGTGTTGGAAGTATTTTCTTTTATCTGCAATCATCAAGTCTCCAATTTGCGCACGGTATGTAACTTCAATAGTTTTACCTCTTTGGCCGAATGGCTAAGCGATCTCTCTTTCCCTCTCCATTCTCCAGCATGGTCTAGTGGCTAGGATACCTGGCTTTCCCCCAGGAGGCCCGGGTACGATTCCCGTTGCGGAAGTGTTTTCTTTTATCTGCTATCATCAAGTCTCCAATTTGCGCACGCTATGTAACTTCAATACTTTTACCCTGTTGGCCGAATCGCTAAGCGATCACTCCGTCCCTCTCTGTTCTCCGGCATGGTCTAAAGGCTAGGATACCTGGCTCTCAACCAGGAGGCCCGGGTGCGATTCCCAGCGTCGGAAGTATTTTCTTTTATCGGCTATCATCAAGTCTCCAATGGGCGCATGCAATATAACTTCAATACTTTTACCTTGTTGGCCGAATGACTAAGCGATCGCTCCGTCTCTCTCCGGCATGGTCCTGTGGCTTGGATACCTGGCTCTCACCCAGGAGGCCCGGGTAGGATTCCCGGTGTTGGAAGTATTTTCTTTTATCTGCTATCATCAACTCTCCATTTTGCGCATGGTATGTAACTTCAATAGTTTTACCATGTGGCCAAATCGCTAAGCGATCGCTCCTTCCCTTTCTGTTCTCCGGCATGGTCTAGTGGCTAGGATACCTGGCTCTCACTCAGGAGGCCCAGGTGCGATTTCTGTTGTCGGAAGTATTTTCTTTTACTGCTATCATCAAGTCTCCAATCTGCGCACGCGATGTAAATTCAATACTTTCACCCTGTTGGCCGAATGCCTAAGCGATCGCTCCATCCCTCTCCGTTCTCCGGCGTGATCTGGTGGCTAGGATATCTGGCTCTCACCCAGGTGACCGGGGTTTGGTTCCCGGTGTCGGAAGTATTTTTTATCTGCTATCCCCAAGTCTCCAATTTGCGCATGCTATATAGGTGCAATACTTTTACCCTGTTGGCCGAATTGCTAAGCGATCGCTCCGTTCCTTTCCGTTCTCGGCATTGTCTAGTGGCTAGGATACCTGGCTTTCAACCAGGAGGCCCGGGTTCGATTCCCGGTGTCCGAAGTATTTTTTTTATGTGTTGTCATCAAGTTTCCAATTTGCGCACGGTATGTAACTTCAATAGTTTTACCCTGTTGGCCGAATGGCTAAGCGATCGTTCCGTCCCTCTCCATTCTCCGGCATGGTCTAGCGGCTAGGATACCTGGCTCTCACCCAGGATGCCCGGGTTCAATTCCCGGGGTCGAAGGTATTTTCTTTTATCTGCTGTCATCAAGTCTCCAATTTGCGCACAGTATGTCTCTTCAATAGTTTTACCCTGTTGGCCGAATGGCTAAGCGATCTCTCCGTCCCTCTCCGTTCTCCGGCATGGTCTAGTGGCTAGGATACCTGGCTCTCATCCAGGAGGCCCGGGTTCTATTCTCGGCGTCGGAAGTATTTTCTTTTATCATCTATCATCAATTCTCCAATTTGCGCACGCTATGTAACTTCAATACTTTTACCTTGTTGGCCGAATCGCTAAGCGATCGCTCCGTCCTTCTCCGTTCTGCGGCATGGTCTAGTGGCTAGGATACCTGGCTTTCCCCCAGGAGGCCCGGGCACGATTCCCGTTGCGGAAGTGTTTTCTTTTATCTGCTATCATCAAGTCTCCAACTTGCGCACGCTATGTAACTTCAATACTTTTACCCTGTTGGCCGAATCGCTAAGCGATCACTCCGTCCCTTTCTGTTCTCCTGCATGGTCTAAAGGCTAGGATACCTGACTCTCAACCAGGAGGCCCGGGTGCGATTCCCGGCGTCGGAAGTATTTTCTTTTATCGGCTATCATCAAGTCTCCAATGGGCGCATGCATTATAACTTCAATACTTTTACCTTGTTGGCCGAATGACTAAGCGATCGCTCTGTCTCTCTCCGGAATGGTCTAGTGGCTTGGATACCTGGCTCTCACCCAGGAGGCCCGGGTAGGATTCCCGGTGTTGGAAGTATTTTCTTTTATCTGCTATCATCAACGCTCCATTTTGCGCCTGGTATGTAACTTCAATAGTTTTACCATGTGGCCAAATCGCTAAGCGATCGCTCCTTCCCTTTCTGTTCTCCGGCATGGTCTAGTGGCTAGGATACCTGGCTCTCACTCAGGAGGCCCGGGTGCGATTTCTGGTGTCGGAAGTATTTTCTTTTATTTCTATTATCAAGTCTCCAATCTGCGCACGCGATGTAAATTCAATACTTTTACCCTGTTGGCCGAATGCCTAAGCGATCGCTCCATCCCTCTCCGTTCTCCGGTGTGGTCTGGTGGCTAGGATATCTGGCTCTCACCCAGGTGACCTGGGTTTGGTTCTCGGTGTCGGAAGTATTTTTTATCTGCTATCCGGAAGTCTCCAAATTGCGCACGCTATACAGGTTCAATACTGTTACCCTGTTGGCCGAATTGCTAAGCGATTGCTCTGTCCCTCTCCGTTCTCTGGCATGGTCTAGTGACTAGGATACCTGGCTCTCGCCCAGGAGGCCCGGGTTCAATTCTCGTTGTCGGAAGTATTTTCTTTTATCATCTATCATCAAGTCTCCAATTTGCGCACGCGATGTAACTTTAATATTTTTACCCTGTGGGCCGAATAGCTAAGCCATCGCTCGTTCCCTCTCTGTTCTCCAGCATGGTGTAGTGGCTAGGATACCTGGCTCGCACCAGGGAGGCCCGGGTGCGATTTCTGGTGTCGGAGGTATTTTCTTTTATCAGCTATCATCAAGTCTCCAATTTGCGCATGCAATATATTTTCAATACTTTTACCCTGTTGGTCGAATGCCTAAGCGATCGCTCCGTTCTCTCCGTTCTCCGGCGTGGTCTGGTGGCTAGGATATCTGGCTCTCACCCAGGTGACCTGGGTTTGGTTCCCGGTGTCGGAAGTATTTTTTATCTGCTATCCCCAAGTCTCCAATTTGCGCACGCTATATAGGTTCAATACTTTTACTCTGTTGGCCGAATTGCTAAGCGATCGCTCCGTCCCTTTCCGTTCTCGGCGTTGTCTAGTGGCTAGGATACCTGGCTTTCACCCAGGAGGCCCGGGTTCGATTCCCGATGTCGGAAGTATTTTCTTTTATGTGCTGTCATCAAGTCTGAAATTTGCGCACGCGATGTAACTTCAATACTTTTACCCTGTGGGCCGAATGGCTAAGCGATCGCTCGTTCCCTCTCTGTTCTCCTGCATGGTCTAGTGACTAGGATACCTGGCTCGCACCCAGGAGGCCTGCGTGCGATTTCCGGTGTTGGAAGTATTTTCTTTTATCTGCAATCATCAAGTCTCCAATTTGCGCACGGTATGTAACTTCAATAGTTTTACCTTTTTGGCCGAATGGCTAAGCGATCTCTCTTTCCCTCTCCATTCTCCGACATGGTCTAGTGGCTAAGATACCTGGCTCTCACCCAGGAGGCCCGGGTGCGATTCCCGCTGTCGGACTTATTTTCTTTTATCTGCTATCATCAAGTCTTCATTTCGCGCAGGCTATGTAACTTCAATAGTTTTACCCTGTTGCCCGAATGGCTAAGCGATCGCTCCATCCCTCTCCGTTCTCGGCGTGGTCCTGTGGCTTGAATATCTGGCTCTCACACAGGATGCCCGTGTTCGATTCCCGGTGTCGGAAATATTTTTATCTGCTATCTTCAAGTCTCCAATTGGCGCACGCTATATAACTTCGTTACTTTTACCTTGTTGGCCGAATGACTAAGCGATCGCTCCGCCCCTCTTCGGCATGGTCTAGTGGCTTGGATATCTGGCTCTCACCCAGGAGGCCCGGGTACGATTCCCGTTGTGGAAGTGTTTTCTTTTATCTGCTATCATCAAGTCTCCAATTTGCGCACGCTATGTAACTTCAATACTTTTACCCTGTTGGCCGAATCGCTAAGCGATCACTCCGTCCCTCTCTGTTCTCCAGCATGTTCTAAAGGCTAGGATACCTGGCTCTCACCCAGGAGGCCCGGGTGCGATTCCCGGCGTCGGAAGTATTTTCTTTTATCGGCTATCATCAAGTCTCCAATGGGCGCATGCAATATAACTTCAATACTTTTACCTTGTTGGACGAATGACTAAGCGATCGCTCCGTCACTCTCTGGCATGGTTTAGTGGCTTGGATACCTGGCTCTCACCCAGGATAAGGTAGGATTCCCGGTGTCCGAAGTAGTTTCTTTTATCTGCTATCATCAAGTCTCCAATTTGCGCACGGTATGTGACTTCAATAGTTTTACCCTGTTGGCCGAATGGCTAAGCGATCGCACCGTCCCGCTCCGTTCTCCAGCATCGTCTAGCGGCTAGGATACCTGGCTCTCACCCAGGAGACCCGGCTTCGATTCCCTGTGTCGGAAGTATTTTCTTTTGTCTGATATCATAAAGTCTTCAATTTGCGCACGCAATATAACTTCAATAGTTTTACCCTGTTGGCCGAATGGCTAAGTGATCACTCTTTTCCTGTCCGATCTCCGGTATGGTCTTGTGGCTAGGATACCTGGCTCTCACCCAGGAGGCCCGGGTGCGATTTCCGGTGTCGGAAGCATTTTCTTTTATCTGCTGTCATCAAATCTCCAATTTGCGGAGGGTATGTAACTTCAATAGTTTTACCCTATTGGCCGAAAGGCTAAGCGATCACTCCGGCCCTCTCTGTTCTCCAGCATGATCTAAAGGCTAGGATACCTGGCTCTCACCCAGGAGGCCCGGGTGCAATTGCCGGCGTCGGAAGTATTTTCTTTTATCGGCTATCATCAAGTCTCCAATGGGCGCATGCAATATAACTTCAATACTTTTACCTTGTTGGCCGAATGACTAAGCGATCGCTCCGTCTCTCTCCGGCATGGTCTATTGGCTTGGATATCTGGCTCACCCAAGAGGCCCGGGTACGGTTCCCGGTGTCGGAAGTGTTTTCTTTTATCTGCTGTCATCAAGTCTCCAATTGGCGCACGCTATGTAACTTCAATACTTTTACCATGTTGGCCGAATCGCTAAGCGATCACTCCGGCCCTCTCTGTCCTCCGGCATGATCTAAAGGCTAGGATACCTGGCTCTCACCCAGGAGGCCCGGGTGCGATTCCCGGCGTCGGAAGTATTTTCTTTTATCGGCTATCGTCAAGTCTCCAATTGGCGCATGCAATATAACTTCAATACTTTTACCTTGTTGGTCGAATGACTAAGCGATCGCTCCGTCTCTCTCCGGCATGGTTTAGTGGCTTGGATACCTGGCTCTCACACAGGATCATGTAGGATTCCCGGTGTCGGAAGTAGTTTCTTTTATCTGCTATCATCAAGTCTCCCATTTTCACATGGTATGTGACTTCAATAGTTTTATCCTGTTAGCCGAATGGCTAAGCGATCGCACCGTCCCGCTCCGTTCTCCAGCATTGTCTAGCGGCTAGGATACCTGGCTCTCACCCAGGAGACCCGGGTTTGATTCCCAGTGTCGGAAGTATTTTCTTTTATCTGATATCATAAAGTCTTCACTTTGCGCACGCAATATAACTTCAATAGTTTTACCCTGTTAGCCGAATGGCTAAGCGATCGCTCTTTTCCTCTCCGTTCTCCGGCATGGTCTAGTGGCTACGATACTTGCTCTCACCCAGGAGGCCCGGGTGCGATTCCCGGTGTCGGAAGTATTTTCTTTTATGTGCTGTCATCAAGTCTCCAATTTGCGCACGGCATGTAACTTCAATAGTTTTACCCTGTTGGCCGAATGGCTAAGCGATCACTCCGGCCCTCTCTGTTCTCCGGCATGATCTAAAGGCTAGAATACCTGGCTCTCACCCAAGAGGCCCGGGTGCAATCCAGGCGTCGGAAATATTTTTTATCTGCTATCATCAAGTCTCCAATTTGCGAACGCGATGTAACTTCAATACTTTTACCCTGTTTGCCGAATGCCTAAGCGATCGCTCCGTCCCTCTCCGTTCTCCGGCGTGGTCTGGTGGCTAGGACACCTGGCTCTCACCAAGGAGGCCCGATTGCGATCTCACTGTCGGAAGTATTTTCTTTTCTCTGCTATCATCAAGTCTCCAATTTGCGCACGCTATGTAAATTCAATAGTTTTACCCTGTTGGCCGAATGGCTAAGCGATCGCTCTTTCCCTCTTCGTTCTCCGACATGGTCTAGTGGCTAAGATACCTGGCTCTCACCCAGGAGGCCCGGGTGCGATTCCCGCTGTCGGATTTATTTTCTTTTATCTGCTATCATCAAGTCTTCAATTCGCGCAGGCTATGTAACTTCAATAGTTTTACCCTGTTGCCCGAATGGCTAAGCGATCGCTCCATCCCTCTCCGTTCTCGGCGTGGTCCTGTGGCTTGGATATCTGGCTCTCACCCAGGATGCCCGTGTTCGATTCCCGGTGTCGGAAATATTTTTTATCTGCTATCTTCAAGTCTCCAATTGGCGCACGCTATACAACTTCATTACTTTTACCGTGTTGGCCGAATGACTAAGCGATCGCTCCGCCCCTCTCCGGCATGGTCTAGTGGCTTGGATATCTGGCTCTCACCCAGGAGGCCCGGGTAAGATTCCCGTTGCGGAAGTGTTTTCTTTTATCTGGTATCATCAAGTCTCCAATTTGCGCACGCTATGTAACTTCAGTCTACGGAGATGCGGCGATGGCGTAGTGGTTAGCGCATCCGCCTCGCATGCAAGAGGTGCGTGGTTCAAATCCCGGTACCGCGCAGTTCCCAACCGGATTAAAAAAAATCCGCGTGTTGATGGAACTGCATTAAGAGGCCTGGGGTGCGGCCTCACCGGCAAACACCGCCGAGAACGCACTCCCTCACCAGAGAAGGATTGGCCACCCTGGTGCAGTATCTGGCCACTACCTCCCACATGCTTACGTCATATAACTCATGGCCCTCAGTCCCCAGCAGCTGCGAAGCAACTGACCACGGCGGCGGTCAGATCTGCAACGCAGCAGAGGGTGCTAAGAATCTCTGGATCCGGACAGGCCGCCATTGGAACCTGAACTTGGCAACGTTTAACGCTAGAACCTTATCTAGTGAGGGAAGTCTAGCTGTACTATTCGAGGAGCTAGAGGGTGTTAAATGGGATATAATAGGGCTCTGTGAGGTTAGGAGGACAGATGAGGCCTATACGGTGCTACAGAATGGGCACGTCCTTTGCTACAGGGGCTTGGCTGACAGAAGAGAACTGGGAGTGGGATTCCTAATTCACAGAAACATGGCTGGCAACATAGAGGAATACAATAGCATTAATGAACGGGTGGTAGGTATCGTAATTAAACTGAATAAAAGATACAAGATGAAGGTAGTACAGGCTTACGCGCCTACATCCAGCCATGATGACGCTTCAGTTGAAAGCTTCTATGAAGACGTGGAATCGGCAATGAGTAAGGTAAAAACACAGTATACTATAGTGATGGGCGACTTTAATGCAAAGGTAGGGAAGAAGCAGGCTGGAGACCAGGCAGTAGGAGATTATGGCATCGGCACTAGAAACGCTAGAGGAGAGCTACTAGTAGAATTCGCAGAACGCAATAATTTACGGATATTGAATACCTTCTACCGAAAACGAGAAAACCGCAAGTGGACATGGAGGAGCCCTAATGGCGAAAATAAGAACGAAATAGACTTTACAATAAGTGCACACCCTGGAATCGTGCAGGATGTGGAAGTGATTGGCAAGGTACGATGCAGTGACCACAGAATGGTACGGTCTCGAATTCGCCTAGACTTGAAGAAGGAACGACAGAAACTGATACGCAAGAAGCCAATCAATCAGCTAGCACTGAGAGGGAAAGTACAGGAATTCAGAGTGTCGCTGCAGAACAGGTACTCGGCTCTTAGTGAGGAAACCAACCTTAGCGTAGATACAATGAATGATAATCTGACGAGTATCATTACGGAGTGTGCAGTGGAAGTTGGAGGCAGGGTAGTTAGACAGGACACTGGCAAGCTTTCCCAGGAAACGAAGAACCTAATTAAGAAGCGTCAAATCATGAAAGTGTCAAGTACAACAGACAAAATAGAACTGGCAGAGCTTTCGAAGTTGATTAATAGACGTAAGGTATGCGATGTAAGAAAGTATAACATGGAGAGAATTGAACACGCTCTGAAAAACGGAGGAAGTGTCAAAGCATTGAAGAGGAAACTTGGGATAGGCAAAAGTCGGATGTATGCACTAAGGGACAAAGAAGGCAAAATAACTACCAATATGGATAGGATAGTTAAAATAGCGGAGGAGTTTTACAGAGATCTGTACAGTAGCCGAGACAACCACGACCTTAATACTATCAGAACTAGCAGTAACCCAAATTACACCCCACCAGTAATGATAGAAGAAGTCAGAAAAGCTTTGGAGAGCATGCAAAGGGGCAAAGCTGCTGGTGAGGATCAGGTAACATCAGATCTGCTGAAAGATGGAGGACAGATTGTGTTAGAAAAACTAGCCACCCTGTTTACGAGGTGTCTCTTGACGGGAAGAGTACCAGAGTCTTGGAAGAACGCTAACATCATCTTAATACATAAGAAAGGAGATGACAAGGACTTGAAGAATTACAGGCCGATCAGCTTGCTCTCTGTAGTATACAAGCTATTTACAAAGGTAATTGCTAACAGAGTAAAGAAAACATTAGAATTCAATCAACCAAAGGAACAAGCAGGATTTCGAACAGGCTACTCAACAATTGACCACATTCATACTATCGATCAGGTAATAGAGAAATGCTCAGAGTATAACCAACCACTATACATAGCCTTCATAGATTACGAGAAGGCATTTGATTCAGTAGAAATATCAGCCGTCATGCATACAGTGCGGAATCAGGGCATAGATGAAGTATATATAAATATTCTGGAAGAAATCTACAGGGGATCAACTGCTACCATAGTGCTTCATAAAGAAAGCAACAGAATACCAATCAAGAAGGGTGTAAGGCAGGGGGACACGATTTCCCCAATGCTATTTACCGCGTGCTTACAGGAGGTTTTCAGAAGCCTAGAATGGGAACAGTTAGGGATAAGAGTCAATGGAGAATACCTTAGTAACCTGCGCTTCGCCGATGACATTGCATTGCTGAGTAACTCGGGGGACGAATTGCAACTCATGATTATGGAGTTAGACAAGGAGAGCAGAAAAGTGGGTCTTAAAATTAATCTGCAGAAAACGAAAGTAATGTACAACAACCTCGGCAAGGAGCAGCGCTTCGAGATAGGTAACAGTGCACTTGAAGTTGTAAAAGACTATGTCTACTTAGGGCAGGTAATAACCGCAGAGCCGAACCATGAGATCGAAGTAACTAGAAGAATAAGAATGGGGTGGAGCACATTCGGCAAGCACTCTCAAATTATGACAGGTAGATTGCCACTATCCCTCAAGAGGAAGGTATATAACAGCTGTATCTTGCCGGTACTTAGCTACGGAGCAGAAACCTGGAGACTTACAAAGAGGGTTCAGCTTAAATTGAGGACGACGCAGCGAGCAATGGAAAGAAAAATGGTAGGTGTAACCTTAAGAGACAAGAAAAGAGCAGAGTGGATTAGGGAACAAACGGGGGTTAGGGATATCATAGCTGAAATCAAGAAGAAGAAATGGACATGGGCAGGGCATGTAGCGCGTAGACAGGATAACCGCTGGTCATTAAGGGTAACTGACTGGATTCCCAGAGAAGGGAAGCGGGTCAGGGGGAGACAGAAGATTAGGTGGGCAGATGAGATTAAGAAGTTTGCGGGTATAAATTGGCAGCAGCAAGCACAGGACCGGGTTAACTGGCGGAACATGGGAGAGGCCTTTGTCCTGCAGTGGACGTAGTAAGGCTGATGATGATGATGATGATGATGTAACTTCAATACTTTTACCCCGTTGGCCGAATCGCTAAGCGATCAGTCCGTCCCTCTCCATTCTCCGGCGTGGTCTAGTGTCTAGGATACCTGGCTATTACCCAGGAGGCCCAGGTTCGATTCCCGGTGTCGAAAGTATTTTCTTTTATCTGCTATCATCAAGTCTCCAATTTGCGCACGGTATGTAACTTCAGTAGTTTTACCCTGTTGGCCGAATGGCTAAGCGATCGCACCGTCCCGCTCCGTTCTCCAGCATCGTCTAGCGGCTAGGATACCTGGCTCTCACCCAGGAGACCCGGGTTCGATTCCCTGTGTCGGAAGTATTTTCTTTTATCTGATATTATAAAGTCTTCAATTTGCGCACGCAATATAACTTCAATAGTTTTACCCTGTTGACCAAATGGCTAAGCGATCGCTCCTTTCCTGTCCGATCTCCGGCATGGTCTAGTGGCTAGGATACCTGGCTCTCACCCAGGAGGCCCGGGTGCGATTTCCGGTGTCGGAAGCATTTTCTTTTATCTGCTTTCATCGAATCTTCAATTTGCGGAGGGTATGTAACTTCAATACTTTTACCCTATTGTCCAAAAGGCTAAGCGATCACTCTGGCCCTCTCTGTTCTCCGGCATGATATAAAGGCTAGGATACCTGGCTCTCACCCAGGAGGCCCGGGTGCAATTGCCGGCGTCGGAAGTATTTTCTTTTATCGGCTATCATCAAGTCTCCAATGGGCGCATGCAATATTGCCACATTGAATATGCAGCTCGAAGAGAACAACGAAGAACACGCGCAGCGAGTGAAAAAGACGAGGTTCTCCTCTGATCAGTTTACCAGTATTCTAATACTATTAAAGTGAGTTCCCTGGATTCGACTGCTGCTGTTTTTGCATTGTGACACTGGTGGAGGCGCTGGGTACATGTTCGGGACGCCTGACAACAGCCCCGCATCTGGTCAAGAAAGACTTCCGCGCATCGACACCCCCATTCACCGCAGCAGCCGGCGCCTGTTAGGCCTCAGCCCGGAGTTTGGTCCATTGCCGGAAAGCGTGACTGGGCCAGAAAGCATGACGGCGCCTGGAAGCACAGGCCCCAACATGTCCAGCCCAAGCACGACACAGGTGACTGTTTTGAACCCTCGACTTCCGGTAGACTTCCACGGAAACGCATATGAGGATGCACATGACTGGCTCGAGGAATTTGAGCACACAGCGAATGTTAACGGTTGGAACACCACACAGAAATTGGGCTACGTTTATTTTCCGCTTCAAGACGGAGCCCGAACGTGGTTCACGAATCGCGTGTGGTCGTCTTGGGACGAGTTCCGGCAGAAGTTTCTCGACACGTTCGCGAGCACTGAAAGACGAGAAATTGCACAGCGTCTCCTCGAGTCACGGATTCAGAAACCGAATGAATCCGTTACGATGTTTGTTGTGGACATGGCGCGGCTATTTCGTCAAGCAGATCCTAATATGCCCGAAACCAAAAAGGTTAGCCACCTCATGCGGGGCGTTAAGGAGCAGCTGTTCGCTGGCCTCGTACGAAACCCGCCTACAAGTGTGGATGAATTCTCCAAGGAGGCGACATCTATCTAACGCGCACTGCATCTACGTTATCGCCAGTATGACCGCCCAACCCACAGTGCACCGATCAGCGTGGCAGCCTCTACCACAGCAACAACACCCGACGAAGGTTCTTTGCGCCAACTAATACGAGAAATCGTACAAGAAGAGGTCAAGAAACTCGTCGCCAAACCGAATGACTGCGCGATCGCCTCAGTAACGGAAGTTGTACGCCAGTAGATAAGGCAAGCGCTCTCGCTTCCTGAGCCGAACACGAGCACTCCCAGGGCTAGCTATGCAGACGTAGTCCACCGACAGCCAGCGAACGTGCCGACACCACATCAGTACCACCAGCAACATCCGCTGGCAGCGCCTTGGTACTACAGAGAAACTTCGATGCCGAGGCGGCCACCACTTCGCAAAACTGACATCTGGCGTACCCCTGATCACAGGCCCCTGTGCTTTCACTGTGGGGAAGCAGGCCACATCGTTCGGTATTGCCCGTATCGCGCCGCAGGGTACCAAGGGTTTCTTTCTACGGTTCCTCGGCGCCATTTCAACGGAACATATGACGTCGACACGAGTATCATGACCCCGCGGGATGCTCCTCCTAGGTTTCGGTCACGCTCACCCTCTCCTGGGCGTTATTCTCCATCCTCTAGACGGAGCACCACTGACATGCCAAGAGGGAGATCTCCTAGTCCACGGCGGGGAAACTAAAAGCAGCGACCTCAGGGGGGAAGGTTGCGAATCGTCGAAGTGCTGAAAATCCCCTATTACTGCCGAGCGAAGAGAGACACATTTTCAATGAATCGACGAAAGATGGGGTTGTTACTGCCGAAGTTGCAATTACGATTGACGGACATGACGTCATGGCATTGGTCGACACTGGCGCGGACTTCTCAATAATGAGTGAGAGCCTGGCAGACACGCTCAGGAAGGTTAGAATGGAATGGACAGGACCGCAGATTAGAGGAGCTGGAGGGCAGCTACTCACACCTACCGGAAAGTGCACCGCAAGAATGAAGATAGGGGACGCATCCTTCGTCGCAACTTTTGTTATCCTTTCTGAGTGTTGCAAACAGGCAATCTTGGGGATGGATTTCTTGCGTGAATGTGGTGCCATCATCAATATTCCGGACGGTGTACTGACCTTTTCAGCGGATCAAAGCGCAATGCTACACCGAAAATCCCTACGAGTCATTGACGATGTTACCGTACCTCCGTTATCGTGCCGCCTTGTTTCAGTCACGTGCAGCGAGCAGAATACTGGAGAAAGAATCGCCGAACAAGTATTGACGCTCCTACTCTCTCGCGGTGTTGCAATTGCCAGAAGTATCGTCAACGTTGTGTGCGGTGAAGCAGAGGTTCTGTTAACGAATTTTACCAACGAGCGTCGACACATTACACAAGGCACTACAGTTGCCTACTTCGACGAGATCACTGAAATCCGCGAGTGTTGTGTAGTACAACAGGACGAGCCGCAAGCCACGTCAGCCCCACCACCTATTGACGTAAGCTCGGATTTGTCACCAGCGCAGAGACAGCGTCTAGTAGATCTTCTTCACCAGTTCAAAGACTGTTTTTCATCGACCTCGAGGGTCAGTCAAACGCCACTGACGAAGCATCGGATAATAACGGAGGAGACGGCAAGGCCAATACGACAGAACCCATACCGCGTAGCACCGAAAGAGCGTGAAGCAATCCAGGAACAAGTGAAGAAAATGCTCGATGATGACGTCATCCAGCCGTCAAGAAGTCCTTGGGCATCGCCGGTAGTGCTGGTTAAAAAGAAAGACGGAAGCTTGCGGTTTTGTGTCGACTACCGCAAGCTGAACTGTGTGACAAAGAAAGACGTGTACCCATTACCGCGCATCGATGGTTCACTCGACAGGCTGAGGTATGCACGCTACTTTTCGTCAATGGACCTCAAAAGTGGGTATTGGCAAATTGAGGTCGACGAGCGAGATAGAGAAAAAACGGCTTTTGTAACGCCTGACGGGCTTTATGAATTTAAAGTCTTGCCATTCGGATTGTGCTCAGCCCCCGCAACATTTCAGAGACTGATGGATACCGTTCTGTCAGGCCTTAAGTGGCAGACATGTCTGGTCTATCTGGACGACGTCATTGTTTTTTCAAAAACATTTGAGGAACACCTGAGCAGGCTGCTATCGGTATTCAGGGCAATAAGGTCTGCTGGCCTGACACTGAAACCCGAGAAGTGTCATTTCGGTTTCAAGGAGCTTCAATTTTTAGGCCATGTGGTGAGCCATGAAGGTGTTCGACCTGATCCTGATAAGATTGCGGCCGTCAGAAAATTTCCGGTACCAAAAGACAAGAAAGCAGTCAGGCGTTTCCTTGGCCTATGCGCATACTACCGAAGGTTTATTGCCAATTTCTCCCACATAGCCTCGCCGTTAACACGACTCACAGAGAAGACGTTTCGTTCACATGGGGCGACGATCAACAGGTGGCATTTGACATTCTCCGAACACGCCTGCAGACTCCACCTGTGCTTGCTCACTTTGATGAAGATGCTCCTACCATGGTCCATACAGATGCCAGCAACGTGGGTTTAGGCGCTGTACTCGTCCAGTGGCAAGACTCAGCCGAGCGTGTGATCGCATATGCTAGTAGGACGCTTTCCCGCGCCGAGTCCAACTACTCCACAATGGAAAAAGAGTGTCTTGCTGTCGTATGGGCGGTTATGAAGTTTCGTCCGTACCTGTATGGTCGTTCCTTTCACGTAGTCAGCGACCATCATTCCCTCTGCTGGCTGACCAACTTGAAAGACCCGTTTGGTCGGCTCGCACGGTGGAGCTTACGCCTCCAAGAGTTTGATATGAAGGTCGTGTATAAGTCCGGACGGCAGCACGCCGACGCCGATTGCTTATCAAGGTCACCGATAAAGCACTACGATGACACAGAAGATGACAGCATGGCGTTTGTAGGAGTCGTTGACACCACTACGATTTCGTGCAAGCAGAAAGAAGACAGTGAGTTGCTTCCTCTTATTGAATTTTTGAATGGCCGGACAACAACCGTCCCTAGAAGATTTGCAAGGAGCCTGCCGTCATTCTGCTTACGTAGTGGTGTTCTCTATAAGAAGAACTTTTCTCCCAGAGGAAGCACCCACCTACTTGTCGTTCCGACGTCACTTCGTGAGGAGATACTTTGTGCTTGCCACGATGAGCCAACGTCTGGTCATCTCGGATACACACGCACATTGGCCAGAATCCAGCAGAAATACTACTGGCCAAGTCTTCCAGCTATTGTGAAGCATTACGTGCGCACGTGCCTTGATTGCCAACGACGAAAATCGCCACCGTTAAAACCAGCTGGGCTATTACAACCAATTCAAGTGCCCACGGTACCTTTTGCCCAAATTGGAATGGATCTCTTTGGACCATATCCGACTTCCCATGCTGGCAACAAGTGGGTAATAGTCGCCACTGATTATCTTATGCGCTACGCCGAAACAAAGGCTTTGTCAAGTGGCACCGCCGTTGAAACCGCACGATTCTTCGTAGAAAATATCGTCCTGAGGCACGGTGCTCCAACAATCATAATAACGGATCGAGGTGCCGCTTTCACGGCCGCGCTCCTGAAGACAGTGCTTGAGCTCAGTGGAACCGCCCATCGTAAAACCACTTCCTATCATCCACAAACCAACGGCTTAACAGAACGCCTCAACAAGACTATTGCCGACATGTTGAGTATGTACGTTGACGTAGATCACAAGAACTGGGACGACATTCTACCGTACATCACGTTCACCTATAATACAGCGCAGCAAGAAACTACACGAAGAACGCCGTTCAGTCTCCTTCATGGCCGTGAAGTGACGACGATGCTTGACGCCATGTTACTTCACGACTGCAATGACATCGATTTGGACGCTGCATCTTTTATCCAACGAGCAGAAGAAGCGAGGCAGCTTGCGCGCGTCCGAATCACCCAGAAGCAAAATTAGGACGCCCAACGTTATAATCTGCGACACCGACATGTCGTCTATCGGGCCGGCGACAAAGGCTGGGTATGGAGTCCTATCCGCCGCCGGGGACTGTCTGAAAAATTGTTGAAGAAGTATTTTGGCCCTTACACAGTTTTACAACGCCCGAGCGACGTTAATTACGTGGTCGTTCCTGACAACCCCTCGACAACTCGAGTTCCTGTTGAACTCAGTCATCCTCCAACACGGACCTCCTCGCGTGATAATAAGTGACCGTGGACGACAATTTACCGCTGATATTGTCGAATCATTACTTCATTTGTGTGCTTCCAAGTTCCGACACTCAACTGCGTATCACCCACAAACTAACGGCCTCACCGAGCGAACAAACCGAACGTTGATCAACATGTTGTCAATGTACGTCGCCTCCGACCACAAAAACTGGGATGAAGTTTTACCATTCGTCACGTACGCCTTCAACACGTCAAAACACGAAACGACAGGCTACAGCCTGTCGTTTCGTGAATGTCGAGGTGAGCGAGCTCTATGCTCGCTCACCTCGACATACGCTGGACACTATCTTTCCTTTTGTCGTCCATGACGATTTACCAATTGCGGAAACTTTGTGTCGTGCGGAAGAGACACGTCGACTTGCCTGCCTACGTACACTGGCAGCGCAAGAGTCCTCCGAAACTCGTTACGACAGTCAACACAGGCATGTAACCTATGCCCCCGGTGATCTAGTGTGGGTGTGGACCCCAATAGGCAGACGTGGCTTGAGCCAAAAGCTACTGGCACACTACGCCGGTCCTTTCGTGATACTTCATTGTCTCAGCGAGGTCAACTATAAAATTGCACGTGTCACCACTAGTGGCCGACGTTCAAGCAAGACAGAGGTGACGCATGTTGCCCGCCTGAAGCCGTTTACACGGAGGATGCAAGAATGACTCGCCCAGAGGGCTTCGTCTGAGACCGGAGGAATGATAAGAAGTATCACTACAGGAAAAACAAGGGAAGCGCGGGTAGAGAATGAAGACAACATTGCCTCCACTGCGATCCCTCTAAGTGGGTACGACCCATGGCGGTGGAGATCATCATCATTGGACGGTGATCGCGGACTCAGGGCCCATTAAAAACACCCATTATTTTACCTTGCCTTGTGTAACAATAACTTCAATACTTTTACCCTGTTTGCCGAATGCCTAAGCGATCGCTCCGTCTCTCTCCGTTCTCCGGCGTGGTCTGGTGGCTAGGATATCTGGCTCTCACCCAGGTGACCTGGGTTTGGTTCCCGGTGTTGGAAGTATTTTTTATCTGCTATCCCCAAGTCTCCGAATTGCGCACGCTATATAGGTTCAATACTTTTACCTTTTGACCGAATTACTAAGCGACCACTCCGTCCCTCTCCTTTCTCCGGCATGGTCTAGTGGCTAGGATACCTGGCTCTCACCCAGGAGGCCCAAGTTCAATTCCCGGTGTCGGAAGTATTTTCTTTTACCTGCTATCATCAAGCCTCCAATTTGCGCACGCGATGTAACTTCAATACTTTTACCCTGTGGGCCGAATGGCTAAGCGATAACTCGTTCCCTCTCTGTTCTCCAGCATGGTCTAGTGGCTAGGCTACCTGGCTCTCACCCAGGAGGCCCGGGTTCGATTCCCGGTGCCGAAGGTATTTTCTTTTATCTGCTGTCATCAAGTCTCCAATTTGCGCACGCTATGTACCTTCAATAGTTTTACCCTGTTGGCCGAATGGCTAAGCGATCTCTCCGTCCCTCTCCGTTCTCCGGCATGGTCTAGTGTCTAGGATACCTGGCTCTCACCAAGGAGGCCCGATTGCGATTCCCGCTGTCGGAAGTATTTTCTTTTCTCTGCTATCATCAAGTCTCCAATTTGCGCACGCTATGACTCTTTAATACTTTTACCTTGTTGGCCAAATCGCTAAGTGATCGCTCCGTCCCTCTCCGTTCTTCGGCATGGTCTAGTGGCTAGGATACCTGGCTCTCACCCAGGAGGCCCGGGTGCGATTCCCGGTGTCGGATGTATTTTGTTTTATCTGCTGTCATCAAGTCTCCAATTTGTGCACGGTATGTAACTTTAATAGATTTACCTTGTTGGCCGAATGGCTAAGCGATCGCTCCGTCTCTCTCCGTTCTCCGGCGTAGTCTAGTGGCTAGAATACCTGGCTCTCACCCAGGAGGCCCGGGTTCGACTCCCGGTGTCGAAAGTGTTTTCTTTTATCTGCTATCATCAAGCCTCCTATTTGGGCATGCTATGTAATTTCAATATGTTTACCCTTTTGACTGAATGGCTCAGCGATCACGGCACTGAATGTATCCCCCGACATTATCTAGTGGCTAGGATACCTGGCTCTCACCCAGGAGGCCCGGGTGCGATTCCCGGCGTCGGAAGAATTTTCTTTTATCTGCTATCATCAAGTCTTCAATTGAGCACGCTATAAAACTTCAATACTTTTACCTTGTTTGCCGAATGACTAAGCGATCGCTCCGTCCTTCTCCGGCATGGTATGTGGCATGGATACCTGGCTTTCAACTAGGAGGCCCGGGTACGATTCCCGGTGTCGGAAGTATTTATCTTTTATCTGCTATCATCAAGTCTCCAATTTGCGCACGCTATGTAAGTTCAGTACTTTTACCCTGTTGGCCGAATCGCTAAGCGATCGCTCTTTCCCTTTCCGTTCTCCGGCATGGTCTAGAGGCTAGGACACCTGGCTCTCACCCAGGAGGCCCGGGGTCGGAAGTATTTTTATACGCTATCATCGTCTCCAATTTGCGCAAGCTATACAACTTTATTACTTTTACCTTGTTGGCCGAATGACTAAGCGATCGCTCCGCCCCTCTTCGGCATATTCTAGTGGCTTGGATATCTGGCTCACACCCGAGAGGCCCGGGTACGATTCCCGGTGTCAGAAGTGTTTTCTTTTATCTGCTATCATCAAGTCTCCAATTTGCGCACGCTATGTAACTTCAATACTTTTACCCTGTTGGCCGAATCGCTAAGCGATCACTCCGGCCATCTCTGTTCTCCAGCATGATCTGAAGGCTAGAATACCTGGCTCTCACCCAGGAGGCCCGGGTAGGATTCCCGGTGTCGGAAGTATTTTCTTTTATCGGCTATCATCAAGTCTCCGATTTGTGCATGCAATATAACTTCAATACTTTTACCTTGTTGGCCGAATGACTAAGCAATCGCTCCGTCTCTCTCCGGCATGGTCTAGTGGCTTGGATACCTGCCTCTCACCCAGGAGGCCCGGGTAGGATTCCCGGTGTCGGAAGTATTTTCTTTTATCTGCTATCATCAAATCTCCAATTTGCGCACGGTATGTAACTTCAATAGTTTTACCCTGTTGGCCAAATCGCTAAGCGATCGCTCCTTCCCTCTCTGTTCTCCGGCATGGCCTAGTGGCTAGGATACCTGGCT
This sequence comes from Rhipicephalus microplus, assembly GCF_043290135.1. Lineage (NCBI taxonomy): Eukaryota > Metazoa > Arthropoda > Arachnida > Ixodida > Ixodidae > Rhipicephalus > Rhipicephalus microplus. The sequence goes on from NC_134702.1 coordinate 158,188,057, forward strand.
CTCACTCGGGAGGCCCGGGTGCGATTTCTGGTGTCGGAAGTATTTTCTTTTATCTGCTATCATCTACATACCTTCAATACTTTTACCCTGTTGACCGAATGCCTAAGCGATTGCTCCGTCCCTCTCCGTTCTCCGGCGTGGTCTGGTGGCTAGGATATCTGGCTCTCACCCAGGTGACCTGGGTTTGGTTCCCGGTGTCGGAAGTATTTTTTATCTGCTATCACCATGTCTCCAATTTGCGCACGCTATATACGTTCAATACTTTTACCCTGTTGGCCGAATTACTAAGCGACCGCTCCGTCCCTCTCCTTTCTCCGGCATGGTCTAGTTGCTAGGATACCTGGCTCTCACCCAGGAGGCCCGGATTCAATTCCCGGGGTCGGAAGTATTTTCTTTTATCTGCTATCATCAAGCCTCCAATTTGCGCACGCGATGTAACTTCAATACTTTTACCCTGTGGGCCGAATGGCTAAGCGATCACTTTTTCCCTCTCCGTTCTCCAGCTTGGTCTAGTGGCTAGGATACCTGGCTCTCACCCAGGAGGCCCGGGTTCGATTCCGGGTGTCGGAAGTATTTTCTTTTATCTGCTGTCTTCAAATCTCCAATTTACACACGCTATGTAACTTGAATAGTTTTACCCTGTTGGCTGAATGGCTAAGCGATCGCTCCGTCCCTTTCCGTTCTCGGCGTGGTCTAGTGGCTAGGATACCTGGCTCTCACCCAGGAGGCCCGGGTTCGATTCCTGGTGTCGAAAGTGTTTTCTTTTATCTGCTATCATCAAGCCTCCTAATTGGGCATGCTATGTAATTTCAATATGTTTACCCTTTTGACTGAATGGCTCAGCGATCACGGCACTCAATGTATCCCCCGACATTATCTAGTGGCTAGGATACCTGGCTCTCACCCAGCAGGCCCGGGTGCGATTCCCGGCGTCGGAAGTATTTTCTTTTATCTGCCATCATCAAGTCTCCAGTTGCGCACGCTATAAAACTTCAATACTTTTACCTTGTTTGCCGAATGACTAAGCGATCGCTCCGTCCCTCTCCAGCATGGTATGTGGCATGGATACCTGGCTTTCAACTAGGAGGCCCGGGTACGATTCCCGGTGTCGGGAGTATTTATCTTTTATCTGCTATCATCAAGTCTCCAATTTGCGCACGCTATGTAAGTTCAGTACTTATACCCTGTTGGCCGAATCGCTAAGCGATCGCTCCGTCCCGCTCTGTTCTCCGGCATGGTCTAGTGGCTAGAATACCTGGTTCCACCCAGGAGGCCCGGGTTCGATTCCCGGTGTCGGAAGTATTTTGTTTTATCTGCTGTCATCAAGTTTCCAATTTGTGAACGGTATGTAACTTCAATAGTTTTACCCTGTTGGCCCAATGGCTAAGCGATCACTCCATCTCTCTCCATTCTCCGGCGTGGTCTAGTGTCTAGGATACCTGGCTATTACCCAGGAGGCCCAGGTTCGATTCCCGGTGTCGAAAGTATTTTCTTTTATCTGCTATCATCAAGTCTCCAATTTGCGCACGGTATGTAACTTCAGTAGTTTTACCCTGTTGGCCGAATGGCTAAGCGATCGCTCTTTCCCTTTCCGTTCTCCAGCATGGTCTAGTGGCTAGGATACCTGGCTCTCACCCAGGAGGCCCGGGGTCGGAAGAATTTTTTTATCTGCTATCATCGTCTCCAATTTGCGCAAGCTATACAACTTTATTACTTTTACCTTGTTGGCCGAATGACTAAGGGATCGCTCCGCCCCTCTTCGGCATGGTCTAGTGGCTTGGATATCTCGCTCTCACCCGAGAGGCCCGGGTACGATTCCCGGTGTCAGAAGTGTTTTCTTTTATCTGCTATCATCAAGTCTCCAATTTGCGCACGCTATGTAACTTCAATACTTTTACCCTGTTGGCCGAATCGCTAAGCGATCACTCCGGCCATCTCTGTTCTCCGGCATGATCTGAAGGCTAGGATACCTGGCTCTCACCCAGGAGGCCCGGGTAGGATTCCCGGTGTCGAAAGTATTTTCTTTTATCTGCTATCATCAAATCTCCAATTTGCGCACGGTATGTAACTTCAATAGTTTTACCCTGTTGGCCAAATCGCTAAGCGATCGCTCCTTCCCTCTCTGTTCTCCGGCATGGCCTAGTGGCTAGGATACCTGGCTCTCACTCAGGAGGCGCGGGTGCGATTTCTGGTGTCGGAAGTATTTTCTTTTATCTGCTATCATCTACATACCTTCAATGCTTTTACCCTGTTGACCGAATGCCTAAGCGATTGCTCCGTCCCTCTCCGTTCTCCGGCGTGGTCTGGTGGCTAGGATATCTGGCTCTCACCCAGGTGACCTGGATTTGGTTCCCGGTGTCGGAAGTATTTTTTATCTGCTATCCCCATGTCTCCAATTTGCGCACGCTATATAGGTTCAATACTTTTACCCTGTTGGCCGAATTACTAAGCGACCGCTCCGTCGCTCTCCTTTCTCCGGCATGGTCTAGTGGCTAGGATACCTGGCTCTCACCCAGGAGGCCCGGGTTCAATTTCCGGTGTGGAAAGTATTTTCTTTAATCTGCTATCATCAAGCCTCCAATTTGCGCACGCGATGTAACTTCAATACTTTTACCATGTGGGCCGAATGGCTAAGCGATCACTTGTTCCTTCTCCGTTCTCCAGCTTGGTCTAGTGGCTAGGATACCTGGCTCTCACCCAGGAGGCCCGGGTTCGATTCTCGGTGTCGGAAGTATTTTCTTTTGTCTGCTGTCTTCAAATCTCCAATTTGCACACGCTATGTAACTTGAATAGTTTTACCCTGTTGGCTGAATGGCTAAGCGATCGCTCCGTCCCTTTCCGTTCTCGGCGTGGTCTAGTGGCTAGGATACCTGGCTCTCACCCAGGAGGTCCGGGTTCGATTCCTGGTGTCGGAAGTATTTTCTTTTATCTGCTGTCATCAAGTCTCCAATTTATGCACGGTATGTAACTTTAATAGATTTACCTTGTTGGCCGAATGGCTAAGCGATCGCTCCGTCTCTCTCCGTTCTCCGGCGTAGTCTAGTGGCTAGAATACCTGGCTCTCACACAGGAGGCCCGGGTTCGATTCCCGGTGTCGAAAGTGTTTTCTTTTATCTGCTATCATCAAGCCTCCTATTTGGGCATGCTAAGTAATTTCAATATGTTTACCCTTTTGACTGAATGGCTCAGCGATCACGGCACTCAATGTATCCCCCGACATTATCTAGTGGCTAGGATACCTCGCTCTCACCCTGGAGGCCCGGGTGCGATTCCCGGCGTCGGAAGTATTTTCTTTTATCTGCCATCATCAAGTCTCCAATTGCGCACGCTATAAAACTTCAATACTTTTACCTTGTTTGCCGAATGACTAAGCGATCGCTCCGTCCCTCTCCGGCATGGTATGTGGCATGGATACCTGGCTTTCAACTAGGAGGCCCGGGTACGATTCCCGGTGTCGGGAGTATTTATCTTTTATCTGCTATCATCAAGTCTCCAATTAGCGCACGCTATGTAAGTTCAGTACTTATACCCTGTTGGCCGAATCGCTAAGCAATCGCTCCGTCCCGCTCCGTTCTCCGGCATGGTCTAGTGGCTAGAATACCTGGTTCCACCCAGGAGGCCCGGGTTCGATTCCCGGTGTAGGAAGTATTTTGTTTTATCTGCTGTCATCAAGTTTCCAATTTGTTAACGGTATGTAACTTCAATAGTTTTACCCTGTTGGCCCAATGGCTAAAGATCGCTCCGTCTTTCTCCGTTCTCCGGCGTGGTCTGGTGGCTAGGATACCTGGCTCTCAACTAGGAGGCCCGGGTACCATTCCCAGAGTCGGAAGTATTTTCTTTTATGTGCTATTATCAAGTCTCCAATTTGCGCACGGTATGTAACTTCAATAGTTTTACCCTGTTGGCTGAATGGCTAAGCGATCGCATCGTCCTGCTCCGTTCTCCGGCATCGTCTAGCGGCTAGGATACCTGGCTCTCATCCAGGAGACCCGGGTTCGATTTCCAGTGTCGGAAGTATTTTCTTTTATCTGATATCATAAAGTCTTCAATTTGCGCACGCAATATAACTTCAATAGTTTTACCCTGTTGGCCGAATGGCTAAGCGATCGCCCTTTCCCTCTCCGTTCTCCGGCATGGTCTAGTGGCTAGGATACCTGGCTCTCACACAGGAGGCCCGGGTGCGATTCCCGGTGTCGGAAGTATTTTCTTTTATCTGCTGTCATCAAGTCTCCAATTTGTGCAGGGTATGTAACTTCAATAGTTTTACCCTTTTGGCCAAATCGCTAAGCGATCACTGCGGCCCTCTCTGTTCTCCGGCATGATCTAAAGGCTAGGATACCTGGCTCTCACCCAGGAGGCTCGGGTGCAATTCCCGGCGTCGGAAGTATTTTATTTTATCGGCTATCATCAAGTCTCCAATTTGCGCATGCAATATACCTTCAATACTTTTACCTTGTTGGCCGAATGACTAAGCGATCGCTCCGTCTCTCTCCGGCATGGCTTAGTGGCTTGGATACCTGGCTCTCACCCAGGAGGCCCGGGTAGGATTCCCGGTGTCGGAAGTATTTTCTTTTATCTGCTATCATCAAGTCTCCAATTTGCGCACGGTATGTAACTACAATAGTTTTACCATGTGGCCAAATCACTAAGCGATCGCTCCTTCCCTCACTGTTCTCCGGCATGGTCTAGTGGCTAGGATACCTGGCTCTCACTCAGGAGGCCCGGGTGCGATTTCTGGTGTCGGAAGTATTTTCTTTTATCTGCTATCATCTACATACCTTCAATACTTTTACCCTGTTGGCCGAATGCCTAAACGATCGCTCCGTCCCTCTCCGTTCTCCGGCGTGGTCTGGTGACTAGGATATCTGGCTCTCACCCAGGTTACCTGGGTTCGGTTCTCGGTGTCGGAAGTATTTTTTCATCTACTATCCTCAAGTCTCCAATTTGCGCACGCTATATAGGTTCAATATTTTTACCCTGTTTGCCGAATTGCTAAGCGATCGCTCTGTCCCTCTCCATTCTCCGGCATGGTCTAGTGGCTAGGATACCTGGCTCTCACCCAGGAGGCCCTGGTTCCATTCTCGGTGTCGGAAGTATTTTCTTTTCTCTGCTATCATCTACATACCTTCAATACTTTTACCCTGTCTGCCGAATGCCTAAGTGACTGCTCCGTCCCTCTCCGTTCTGCGGCGTGGTCTGGTGGCTAGGATATCTGGCTCTCACCCAGCTGAACTGGGTTTGGTTCCCGGTGTCGGAAGTTTTTTTTTATCTGCTATCCTCGAGTCTCCACTTTGCGCACGCTATATAGGTGCAATACTTTTACCCTGTTGGCCGAATTGCTAAGCGATCGCTCCGTCCCTCTCCGTTCTCCGGCATGGTCTAGTGGCTAGGAGACCTGGCTCTCACCCAAGAGGCCCGGGTTCGATTCCCCGGGTTGGAAGTATTTTCTTTTATCTGCTATCATTAAGTGTCCTATTTGCGCACGCGATGTAACTTCAATACTTTTACCCTATGGGCCGAATGGCTAAGCAATCGCTCGTTCCCTCTCTGTTCTCTGGCATGGTCTAGTGGCTAGGATGCCTGGCTCGCACCCAGGAGGCCCGGGTGCGATTTCCGGTGTTGGAAGTATTTTTTTTTATCAGCTATCATCAAGTCTCCAATTTGCGCACGCAATATATCTTCAATACTTTTACCCTGTTGGCCGAATGGCTAAGCGATCGCTCCGTGCCTCTCCGTTCTCCGGCATGGTCTAGTGTCTAGATACCTGGCTCTCACAAAGGAGGCCCGATTGCGATTCCCGCTGTCGGAAGTGTTTTCTTTTCTCTGCTATCATCAAGTCTCCAATTTGCGCACGCTATGTAAATTCAATAGTTTTACCCTGTTGGCCGAATGGCTAAGCGATCTCTCTTTCCTTCTTCGTTCTCCAACATGGTCTAGTGGCTAAGATACCTGGCTCTCACCCAGAAGGCCCTGGTGCGATTCCCACTGTCGGATTTATTTTCTTTTATCTGCTATCATCAAGTCTTCAATTCGCGCAGGCTATTTAACTTCAATAGTTTAACCCTCTGCCCGAATGGCTAAGCGATCGCTCCATCCCTCTCCGTTCTCGGCGTGGTCCTGTGGCTTAGATATCTGGCTCTCACCCAGGAGGCCCGTGTTCGATTCCCGGTGTCGGAAATATTTTTATCTGCTATCTTCACGTCTCCAATAGGCGCACGCTATATAACTTCATTACTTTTACCTTGTTGGCCGAATGACTAAGCGATCGCTCAGCCCCTCTTCGGCATGGTCTAGTGGCTTGGATATCTGGCTCTCACCCAGGAGGCCCGGGTACGAATTCCGGTGTTTCAAGTATTTTCTTCTATCTGCTGTCTTCAAATCTCCAATTTGCGCACGGTAAGTAACTTGAATAGTTTTACCCTGTTGGCCGAATCGCTAAGCGATCACTCCGGTCCTCTCTGTTCTCCGGCATGATCTAAAGGCTAGGATACCTGGCTCTCACCCAGGAGGCTCGGGTGCAATTCCCGGCGTCGGAAGTATTTTCTTTTATCGGCTATCATCAAGTCTCCAATTTGCGCATGCAATATAACTTCAATACTTTTACCTTGCTGGCCGAATGACTAAGCGATCGCTCCGTCTCTCTCCGGCATGGCCTAGTGGCTTGGATACCTGGCTCTCACCCAGGAGGCCCGGGTAGGATTCCCGGTGTCGGAAGTATTTTCTTTTATCTGCTATCATCAACTCTCCAATTTGCGCACGGTATGTAACTTCAATAGTTTTACCATGTGGCCAAATCACTAAGCGATCGCTCCCTCCCTCACTGTTCTCCGGCATGGTCTAGTGGCTAGGATACCTGGCTCTCACTCAGGAGGCCCGGGTGCGATTTTTGGTGTCGGAAGTATTTTCTTTTATCTGCTATCATCTACATACCTTCAATACTTTTACCCTGTTGGCCGAATGCCTAAACGATCGCTCCGTCCCTCTCCGTTCTCCAGCGTGGTCTGGTGACTAGGATATCTGGCTCTCACCCAGGTGACCTGGGTTCGGTTCTCGGTGTCGGAAGTATTTTTTCATCTGCTATCCTCAAGTCTCCAATTTGCGCACGCTATATAGGTTCAATATTTTTACCCTGTTTGCCGAATTGCTAAGCGATCGCTCTGTCCCTCTCCATTCTCCGGCATGGTCTAGTGGCTAGGATACCTGGCTCTCACCCAGGAGGCCCTGGTTCCATTCTCGGTGTCGGAAGTATTTTCTTTTCTCTGCTATCATCTACATACCTTCAATACTTTTACCCTGTCTGCCGAATGCCTAAGTGATTGCTCCGTCCCTCTCCGTTCTCCGGCGTGGTCTGGTGGCTAGAATATCTGGCTCTCACCCAGGTGACCTGGGTTCGGTTCCCGGTGTCGGAAGTATTTTTATCTGCTATCCCCAAGTCTCCAATCTGCGCACGCTATATAGGTTCAATACTTTTACCCTGTTGGCCGAATTACTAAGCGACTGCTCCGTCCCTCTCCTTTCTCCGGCATGGTCTAGTGGCTAGGATACCTGGCTCTCACCCAGGAGGCCCGGGTTCAATTCCCGGTGTCGGAAGTATTTTCTTTCATCTGCTATCATCAAGCCTCCAATTTGCGCACGCGATGTAACTTCAATACTTTTACCCTGTGGGCCGAATGGCTAAGCGATCACTTGTTCCCTCTCTGTTCTCCAGCATGGTCTAGTGGCTAGGATACCTGGCTCTCACCCAGGAGGCCCGGGTTCGATTCCCGGTGTCGGAAGGATTTTCTTTTATCTGCTGTCTTCAAATCTCTAATTTGCACACGCTATGTAACTTGAATAGTTTTACCCTGTTGGCTGAATGGCTAAGCGATCGCTCCGTCCCTTTCCGTTCTCAGCGTGGTCTAGTGGCTAGGATACCTGGCTTTCACCCAGAAGGCCCGGGTTCGATTCCCGGTGTCGGAAGTATTTTCTTTTATGTACTGTCATGAAGTCTCCAATTTGCGCAGGGTATTTAACTTCAATAGTTTTACCCTGTTGGCCGAATGGCTAAGCGATCGCTCCGTCCCTCTCCATTCTCCGGCATGGTCTAGTGGCTAGGATACCTGGCTCTCACCTAGGATGCCCGGGTTCGATTCCCGGTGTCGAAGGTATTTTCTTTTATCTGCTGTCATCAAGTCTCCAATTTGCGCACGCTATGTAACTTCAAGTTTTACCCTGTTGGCCGAATGGCTAAGCGATCTCTCCGTCCCTCTCCGTTCTCTGGCACGGTCTAGTGTCTAGGATACCTGGCTCTCACCAAGGAGGCCCGATTGCGATTCCCGCTGTCGGAAGTATTTTCTTTTCTCTGCTATCATCAAGTCTTCAATTTGCGCACGCTATGACTCTTCAATACTTTTACCTTGTTGGCCGAATCGCTAAGCGATCGCTCCGTCCCTCTCCGTTCTTCGGCATGGTATAGTGGCTAGGATACCTGGCTCTCACCCAGGAGGCCCGGGTGCGATTCCCGGTGTTGGATGTATTTTGTTTTATCTGCTGTCATCAAGTCTCCAATTTGTGCACGGTATGTAACTTTAATAGATTTACCTTGTTGGCCGAATGGCTAAGCGATCGCTCCGTCTCTCTCCGTTCTCCGGCGTAGTGTAGTGGCTAGAATACCTGGCTCTCACCCAGGAGGCCCGGGTTCGATTCCCGGTGTCGAAAGTGTTTTCTTTTATCTGCTATCATCAAGCGTCCTATTTGGGCATGCTATGTAATTTCAATATGTTTACCCTTTTGACTGAATGGCTCAGCGATCACGACACTCAATGTATTCCCCGACATTATCTAGTGGCTAGGATACCTGGCTCTCACCCAGGAGGCCCGGGTGCGATTCCCGGCGTCGGAAGTATTTTCTTTTATCTGCTATCATCAAGTCTCCAATTGCGCACGCTATAAAACTTCAATACTTTTACCTTGTTTGCCGAATGACTAAGCGATCGCTCCGTCCCTCTCCCGCATGGTATGTGGCATGGATGCCTGGCTTTCAACTAGGAGGCCCGGGTACGATTCCCGGTGTCGGAGAATTTATCTTTTATCTGCTATCATCAAGTCTCCAATTTGCGCACGCTATGTAAGTTCAGTACTTTTACCCTGTTGGCCGAATCGCTAAGCGATCGCTCCGTCCCGCTCCGTTCTCCGGCATGGTCTAGTGGCTAGAATACCTGGTTCCACCCAGGAGGCCCGGGTTCGATTCCCGGTGTAGGAAGTATTTTGTTTTATCTGCTGTCATCAAGTTTCCGATTTGTGAACGGTATGTAACTTCAATAGTTTTACCCTGTTGGCCCAATGGCTAAAGATCGCTCCGTCTTTCTCCGTTCTCCGGCGTGGTCTGGTGGCTAGGATACCTGGCTTTCAACTAGGAGGCCCGGGTACCAATCCCAGAGTCGGAAGTATTTTCTTTTATGTGCTATCATCAAGTCTCCAATTTGCGCACGGTATGTAACTTCAATAGTTTTACCCTGTTGGCTGAATGGCTAAGCGATCGCATCGTCCTGCTCCGTTCTCCGGCATCGTCTAGCGGCTAGGATACCTGGCTCTCATCCAGGAGACCCAGGTTCGATTTCCAGTGTCGGAAGTATTTTCTTTTATCTGATATCATAAAGTCTTCAATTTGCGCACGCAATATAACTTCAATAGTTTTACCCTGTTGGCCGAATGGCTAAGCGATCGCCCTTTCCCTCTCCGTTCTCCGGCATGGTCTAGTGGCTAGGATACCTGGCTCTCACACAGGAGGCCTGGGTGCGATTCCCGGTGTCGGAAGTATTTTCTTTTATCTGCTGTCATCAAGTCTCCAATTTGTGCAGGGTATGTAACTTCAATAGTTTTACCCTTTTGGCCGAATCGTTAAGCGATCACTCCGGCCTTCTTTGTTCTCCGGCATGATCTAAAGACTAGGATACCTGGCTCTCACCCAGGAGGCTCGGGTGCAATTCCCGGCTTCGGAAGTATTTTCTTTTATCGGCTATCATCAAGTCTCCAATTTGCGCATGCAATATAACTTCAATACTTTTACCTTGTTGGCCGAATGACTAAGCGATCGCTCCGTCTCTCGCCGGCATGGCCTAGCGGCTTGGATACCTGGCTCTCACCCAGGAGGCCCGGGTAGGATTCCCGGTGTCGGAAGTATTTTCTTTTATCTGCTATCATCAAGTCTCCAATTTGCGCACGGTATGTACCTTCAATAGTTTTACCATGTGGCCAAATCACTAAGCGATCGCTCCTTCCCTCACTGTTCTCCGGCATGGTCTAGTGGCTAGGATACCTGGCTCTCACTCAGGAGGCCCGGGTGCGATTTCTGGTGTCGGAAGTATTTTCTTTTATCTGCTATCATCTACATACCTTCAATACTTTTACCCTGTTGGCCGAATGCCTAACCGATCGCTCCGTCCCTCTCCGTTCTCCGGCGTGGTCTGGTGACTAGGATATCTGGCTCTCACCCAGTGACCTGGGTTCGGTTCTCGGTGTCGGAAGTATTTTTTCATCTGCTATCCTCAAGTCTCCAATTTGCGCACGCTATATAGGTTCAATATTTTTACCCTGTTTGCCGAATTGCTAAGCGATCGCTCTGTCCCTCTCCATTCTCCGGCATGGTCTAGTGGCTAGGATACCTGGCTCTCACCCAGGAGGCCCTGGTTCCATTCTTGGTGTCGGAAGTATTTTCTTTTCTCTGCTATCATCTACATACCTTCAATACTTTTACCCTGTCTGCCGAATGCCTAAGTGATGGCTCCGTCCCTCTCCGTTCTGCGGCGTGGTCTGGTGGCTAGGATATCTGGCTCTCACCCAGGTGACCTGGGTTTGGTTCCCGGTGTCGGAAGTTTTTTTTTTATCTGCTATCCTCGAGTCTCCAATTTGCGCACGCTATATAGGTGCAATACTTTTACCCTGTTGGCCGAATTGCTAAGCGATCGCTCCGTCCCTCTCCGTTCTCCGGCATGGTCTAGTGGCTAGGATACCTGGCTCTCACCCAAGAGGCCCGGGTTCAATTCCCCGGGTTGGAAGTATTTTCTTTTATCTGCTATCATTAAGTGTCCAATTTGCGCACGCGATGTAACTTCAATACTTTTACCCTGTGGGCCGAATGGCTAAGCAATCACTCGTTCCCTCTCTGTTCTCTGGCATGGTCTAGTGGCTAGGATGCCTGGCTCGCACCCAGGAGGCCCGGGTGCGATTTCCGGTGTTGGAAGTATTTTCTTTTATCAGCTATCATCAAGTCTCCAATTTGCGCACGCAATATAACTTCAATACTTTTACCCTGTTGGCCGAATGGCTAAGCGATCGCTCCGTTCCTCTTCGTTCTCCGGCATGGTCTAGTGTCTAGATACCTGGCTCTCACCAAGAAGGCCCGATTGCGATTCCCGCTGTCGGAAGTATTTTCTTTTCTCTGCTATCATCAAGTCTCCAATTTGCGCACGCTATGTAAATTCAATAGTTTTACCCTGTTGGCCGAATGGCTAAGCGATCTCTTTTTCCTTCTTCGTTCTCCAACATGGTCTAGTGGCTAAGATACCTGGCTCTCACCCAGGAGGCCCTGGTGCGATTCCCACTGTCGGATTTATTTTCTTTTATCTGCTCTCATCAAGTCTTCAATTCGCGCAGGCTATTTAACTTCAATAGTTTTACCCTGCTGCCCGAATGGCTAAGCGATCGCTCCATCCCTCTCCGTTCTCGGCGTGGTCCTGTGGCTTAGATATCTGGCTCTCACCCAGGAGGCCCGTGTTCGATTCCCGGTGTCGGAAATATTTTTATCTGCTATCTTCACGTCTCCAATAGGCGCACGCTATATAACTTCATTACTTTTACCTTGTTGGCCGAATGACTAATCGATCGCTCCGCCCCTCTTCGGCATGGTCTAGTGGCTTGGATATCTGGCTCTCACCCAGGAGGCCCGGGTACGAATTCCGGTGTTGCAAGTATTTTCTTCTATCTGCTGTCTTCAAATCTCCAATTTGCGCACGGTAAGTAACTTGAAAAGTTTTCCCCTGTTGGCCGAATCGCTAAGCGATCACTCCGGTCCTCTCTGTTCTCCGGCATGATCTAAAGGCTAGGATACCTGGCTCTCACCCAGGAGGCTCGGGTGCAATTCCCGGCGTCGGAAGTATTTTCTTTTATCGGCTATCATCAAGTCTCCAATTTGCGCATGCAATATAACTTCAATACTTTTACCTTGCTGGCCGAATGACTAAGCGATCGCTCCGTCTCTCTCCGGCATGGCCTAGTGGCTTGGATACATGGCTCTCACCCAGGAGGCCCTGGTAGGATTCCCGGTGTCGGAAGTATTTTCTTTTATCTGCTATCATCAAGTCTCCAATTTGCGCACGGTATGTAACTTCAATAGTTTTACCATGTGGCCAAATCACTAAGCGATCGCTCCTTCCCTCACTGTTCTCCGGCATGGTCTAGTGGCTAGGATACCTGGCTCTCACTCAGGAGGCCCGGGTGCGATTTCTGGTGTCGGAAGTATTTTCTTTTATCTGCTATCATCTACATACCTTCAATACTTTTACCCTGTTGGCCGAATGCCTAAACGATCGCTCCGTCCCTCTCCGTTCTCCAGCGTGGTCTGGTGACTAGGATATCTGGCTCTCACCCAGGTGGCCTGGGTTCGGTTCTCGGTGTCGGAAGTATTTTTTCATCTGCTATCCTCAAGTCTCCAATTTGCGCACGCTATATAGGTTCAATATTTTTACCCTGTTTGCCGAATTGCTAAGCGATCGCTCTGTCCCTCTCCATTCTCCGGCATGGTCTAGTGGCTAGGATACCTGGCTCTCACCCAGGAGGCCCTGGTTCCATTCTCGGTGTCGGAAGTATTTTCTTTTATCTGCTGTCTTCAAATCTCTAATTTGCACACGCTATGTAACTTGAATAGTTTTACCCTGTTGGCGGAATGGCTAAGCGATCGCTCCGTCCCTTTCCGTTCTCGGCGTGGTCTAGTGGCTAGGATACCTGGCTTTCACCCAGAAGGCCCGGGTTCAATTCCCGGTGTCGGAAGTATTTTCTTTTATGTGCTGTCATGAAGTCTCCAATTTGCGCACGGTATTTAGCTTCAATAGTTTTACCCTGTTGGCCGAATGGCTAAGCGATCGCTCCGTCCCTCTCCATTCTCCGGCATGGTCTAGTGGCTAGGATACCTGGCTCTCACCTAGGATGCCCGGGTTCGATTCCCGATGTCGAAGGTATTTTCTTTTATCTGCTGTCATCAAGTCTCCAATTTGCGCACGCTATGTAACTTCAATAGTTTTACCCTGTTGGCCGAATGGCTAAGCGATCTCTCCGTCCCTCTCCGTTCTCCGGCACGGTCTAGTGTCTAGGATACCTGGCTCTCACCAAAGAGGCCCGATTGCGATTCCCGCTGTCGGAAGTATTTTCTTTTCTCTGCTATCATCAAGTCTTCAATTTGCGCACGCTATGACTCTTCAATACTTTTACCTTGTTGGCCGAATCGCTAAGCGATCGCTCCGTCCCTCTCCGTTCTTCGGCATGGTCTAGTGGCTAGGATACCTGGCTCTCACCCAGGAGGCCCGGGTGCGATTCCCGGTGTTGGATGTATTTTGTTTTATCTGCTGTCATCAAGTCTCCAATTTGTGCACGGTATGTAACTTTAATAGATTTTTCTTGTTGGCCGAATGGCTAAGCGATCGCTCCGTCTCTCTCCGTTCTCCGGCGTAGTGTAGTGGCTAGAATACCTGGCTCTCACCCAGGAGGCCCGGGTTCGATTCCCGGTGTCGAAAGTGTTTTCTTTTATCTGCTATCATCAAGCGTCCTATTTGGGCATGCTATGTAATTTCAATATGTTTACCCTTTTGACTGAATGGCTCAGCGATCACTACACTCAATGTATTCCCCGACATTATCTAGTGGCTAGGATACCTGGCTCTCACCCAGGAGGCCCGGGTGCGATTCCCGGCGTCGGAAGTATTTTCTTTTATCTGCTATCATCAAGTCTCCAATTGCGCACGCTATAAAACTTCAATACTTTTACCTTGTTTGCCGAATGACTAAGCGATCGCTCCGTCCCTCTCCCGCATGGTATGTGGCATGGATGCCTGGCTTTCAACTAGGAGGCCCGGGTACGATTCCCGGTGTCGGAGAATTTATCTTTTATCTGCTATCATCAAGGCTCCAATTTGCGCACGCTATGTAAGTTCAGTACTTTTACCCTGTTGGCCGAATCGCTAAGCGATCGCTCCGTCCCGCTCCGTTCTCCGGCATGGTCTAGTGGATAGGATACCTGGCTCTCACCCAGGAGGCCCGGGTAGGATTCCCGGTGTCGGAAGTATTTTCTTTTATCTGCTATCCTCAAGGCTCCAATTTGCGCACGCTATATAGGTTCAATACTTTTACCCTGTTGGCCGAATTACTAAGCGACCGCTCCGTCCCTCTCGTTTCTCCGGCATGGTATAGTGGCTAGGATACCTGGCTCTCACCCAGGAGGCCCGGGTTCAATTCCCGGTGTCGGAAGTATTTTCTTTTATCTGCTATCATCAAGCCTCCAATTTGCGCACGCGATGTAACTTCAGTACTTTTACCCTGTGGGCCGAATGGCTAAGCGATCACTTGTTCCTTCTCCGTTCCCCAGCTTTATTGTGGCTAGGATACCTGGCTCTCACCCAGGAGGCCCGGGTTCGATTCCCGGTGTCGGAAGTATTTTCTTTTATCTGCTGTCTTCAAATCTCCAATTTGCACACGCTATGTAACTTGAATAGTTTTACCCTGTTGGCTGAATGGCTAAGCGATCGCTCCGTCCCTCACCGTTCTTCGGCATGGTCTAGTGGCTAGGATACCTGGCTCTCACCCAGGAGGCCCGGGTGCGATTCCCGGTGTTGGATGTATTTTGTTTTATCTGCTGTCATCAAGTCTCCAATTTGTGCACGGTATGTAACTTTAATAGATTTACCTTGTTGGCCGAATGGCTAAGCGATCGCTCCGTCTCTCTCCGTTCTCCGGCGTAGTGTAGTGGCTAGAATACCTGGCTCTCACCCAGGAGGCCCGGGTTCGATTCCCGGTGTCGAAAGTGTTTTCTTTTATCTGCTATCATCAAGCGTCCTATTTGGGCATGCTATGTAATTTCAATATGTTTACCCTTTTGACTGAATGGCTCAGCGATCACGACACTCAATGTATTCCCCGACATTATCTAGTGACCTGGCTCTCACCCAGGAGGCCCGGGCTCTCACCCAGGAGGCCCGGGTGCGATTCCCGGCGTCGGAAGTATTTTCTTTTATCTGCTATCATCAAGTCTCCAATTGCGCACGCTATAAAACTTCAATACTTTTACCTTGTTTGCCGAATGACTAAGCGATCGCTCCGTCCCTCTCCGGTATGGTATGTGGCATGGATGCCTGGCTTTCAACTAGGAGGCCCGGGTACGATTCCCGGTGTCGGAGAATTTATCTTTTATCTGCTATCACCAAGTCTCCAATTTGCGCACGCTATGTAAGTTCAGTACTTTTACCCTGTTGGCCGAATCGCTAAGCGATCGCTCCGTCCCGCTCCGTTCTCCGGCATGGTCTAGTGGCTAGAATACCTGGTTCCACCCAGGAGGCCCGGGTTCGATTCCCGGTGTCGGAAGTATTTTGTTTTATCTGCTGTCATCAAGTCTTCAATTTGTGAATGGTATGTAACTTCAATAGTTTTACCCTGTTGGCCCAATGTCTAAGCGATCGCTCCATCTCTCTCCGTTCTTCGGCATGGTCTAGTGGCTAGGATACCTGGCTCTCACCCAGGAGGCCCGGGTGCGATTCTCGGTGTTGGATGTATTTTGTTTTATCTGCTGTCATCAAGTCTCCAATTTGTGCACGATATGTAACTTTAATAGATTTACCTTGTTGGCCGAATGGCTAAGCGATCGCTCTGTCACTCTCCGTTCTCCGGCATGGTCTAGAAGCTAGGACACCTGGCTCTCACTCAGGAGGCCCGGGGTCGGAAGTATTTTTTTATCTGCTATCATCGTATTCAATTTGCGCAAGCTATACAACTTTATTACTTTTACCTTCTTGGCCGATTGACTAAGCGATCGCTCCGCTCCTCTTCGGCATGGTCTAGTGGCTCGGATATCTGGCTCTCACCCGAGAGGCCCGGGTACGATTCCCGGTGTCAGAAGTGTTTTCTTTTATCTGCTATCATCAAGTCTCCAATTTGCGCACGCTATGTAACTTCAATACTTTTACCCTCTTGGCCGAATCGCTAAGCGATCGCTCCTTCCCTCTCTGTTCTCCGGCATGGTCTAGTGGCTAGGATACCTGGCTCTCATTCAGGAGGCCCGGGTGCGATTTCTGGTGTCGGAAGTATTTTATTTTCTCTGCGATCATCTACATACCTTCAATACTTTTACCCTGTTGGCTGAATGGCTAAGCGATCGCATCGTCCTGCTCCGTTCTCCGGCATCGTCTAGCGGCTAGGATTCCTGGCTCTCATCCAGGAGACCCGGGTTCGATTCCCAGTGTCGGAAGTATTTTCTTTTATCTGATATCATAAAGTCTTCAATTTGCGCACGCAATATAACTTCAATAGTTTTACCCTGTTGGCCGAATGGCTAAGCGATCGCCCTTTCCCTCTCCGTTCTCTGGCATGGTCTAGTGGCTGGGATACCTGGCTCTCGCACAGGAGGCCCGGGTGCGATTCCCGGTGTCGGAAGTATTTTCTTTTATCTGCTGTCATCAAGTCTCCAATTTGTGCAGGGTATGTAACTTCAATAGTTTTACCCTTTTGGCCAAATCTCTAAGCGATCACTCCGGCCCTCTCTGTTCTCCGGCATGATCTAAAGGCTAGGATACCTGGCTCTCACCCAGGAGGCCCGGGTTCCATTCTCGGTGTAGGAAGTATTTTCTTTTCTCTGCTATCATCTACATACCTTCAATACTTTTACCCTGTCTGCCGAATGCCTAAGCGATTGCTCCGTCCCTCTCCGTTCTCCGGCGTGGTCTGGTGGCTAGGATATCTGGCTCTCACCCAGGTGACCTGGGTTTGGTTCCCGGTGTCGGAAGTTTTTTTTTTATCTGCTATCCTCAAGTCTCCAATTTGCGCACGCTATATAGGTTCAATACTTTTACCCTGTTGGCCGAATTGCTAAGCGATCGCTCCGTCCCTCTCCGTTCTCTGGCATGGTCTAGTGGCTAGGATACCTGGCTCTCACCCAAGAGGCCCGGGTTCAATTCCCCGGGTTGGAAGTATTTTCTTTTATCTGCTATCATTAAGTGTCCAATTTGCGCACGCGATGTAACTTCAATACTTTTACCCTGTGGGCCGAATGGCTAAGCAATCGCTCGTTCCCTCTCTGTTCTCTGGCATGGTCTAGTGGCTAGGATACCTGGCTCGCACCCAGGAGGCCCGGGTGCGATTTCCGGTGTTGGAAGTATTTTCTTTTATCAGCTATCATCAAGTCTCCAATTTGCGCACGCAATATAACTTCTATACTTTTACCCTGTTGGCCGAATGGCTAAGCGATCGCTCCATCCCTCTCCGTTCTCTGGCATGGTCTAGTGTCTAGGATACCTGGCTCTCACCAAGGAGGCCCGATTGCGATTCCCGCTGTCGGAAGTATTTTCTTTTCTCTGCTATCATCAAGTCTCCAATTTGCGAACGCTATGTAAATTCAATAGTTTTACCCTGTTGGCCGAATGGCTAAGCGATCGCTCTTTCCCTCTTCGTTCTCCAACATGGTCTAGTGGCTAAGATACCTGGCTCTCACCCAGGAGGCCCTGGTGCGATTCCCACTGTCGGATTTATTTTCTTTTATCTGCTATTATCAAGTCTTCAATTCGCGCAGGCTATGTAACTTCAATAGTTTTACCCTGTTGCCCGAATGGCTAAGCGATCGCACCATCCCTCTTCGTTCTCGGCGTGGTCCTGTGGCTTAGATATCTGGCTCTCACCCAGGAGGCCCGTGTTCGATTCCCGGTGTCGGATATATTTTTTATCTGCTATCTTCAAGTCTCCAATTGGCGCACGCTATATAACTTCATTACTTTTACCTTGTTGGCCGAATGACTAAGCGATCGCTCCGCCCCTCTTCGGCACGGTCTAGTGGCTTGGATATCTGGCTCTCACCCAGGAGGCCCGGGTTCGATTCCCGGTGTCGGAAGTATTTTCTTTTGTCTGCTGTCTTTATATGTCCAATTTGCGCACGCTATGTAACTTGAATAGTTTTACCCTGTTGGCTGAATGGCTAAGCGATCGCTCCATCTCTTTCCGTTCTCGGTGTGGTCTAGTGGCTAGGATACCTGGCTTTCACCCTGGAGGCCCGGGTTCGATTCCCGGTGTCGGAAGTATGTTCTTTTATCTGCTGTCATCAAGTCTTCAATTTACGCACGCTATGTATCTTCAAGAGTTTTACTCAGTTGGCCGAATGGCTAAGCGATCGCTCCGTCCCTCTCTGTTCTCCGGCATGGTCTAGTGGCTAGGATACCTGGCTCTCACTCAGGAGGCCCGGGTGCGATTTCTGGTGTCGGAAGTATTTTCTTTTCTCTGCTATCATCTACATACCTTCAATACTTTTACCCTGTTGGCCGAATGCCTAAGCGATTGCTCCGTCCCTCTTCATTCTCCGGCGTGGTCTGGTGGCTAGGATATCTGGCTCTCACCCAGGTGACCTGGGTTTGGTTTCCGGTGTCGGAAGTTTTTTTTTATCTGCTATCCTCAAGTCTCCAATTTGCGCACGCTATATAGGTTCAATACTTTTACCCTGTTGGCCGAATTGCTAAGCGATCGCTCCGTCCCTCTCCGTTCTCCGGCATGGTCTAGTGGCTAGGATACCTGGCTCTCACCCAAGAGGCCCGGGTTCAATTCCCCGGGTTGGAAGTATTTTCTTTTATCTGCTATCATTAGGTCTCCAATTTGCGCACGCGATGTAACTTCAATACTTTTACCCTGTGGGCAGAATGGCTAAGCGATCGCTCCGTCCCTCTCGGTTCTCCAGCATGGTCTAGTGTCTAGGATACCTGGCTCTCACCAAGGAGGCCCGTTTGCGATTCCCGCTGTCGGAAGTATTATCTTTTCTCTGCTATCATCAAGTCTCCAATTTGCGCACGCTATGTAAATTCAATAGTTTTACCCTGTTGGCCGAATGGCTAAGCGATCGCTCTTTTCCTCTTCGTTCTCCAACATGGTGTAGTGGCTAAGATACCTGGCTCTCACCCAGGAGGCCCTGGTGCGATTCCCACTGTCGGATTTATTTTCTTTTATCTGCTATCATCAAGACTTCAATTCGCGCAGGCTATGTAACTTCAATAGTTTTACCCTGTTGCCCGAATGGCTAAGCGATCGCTCCATCCCTCTTCGTTCTCGGCGTGGTCCTGTGGCTTGGATATCTGGCTCTCACCCAGGAGGCCCGTGTTCGATTCCCGGTGTCGGAAATATTTTTTATCTGCTATCTTCAAGTCTCCAATTGGCGCACGCTATATAACTTCAATACTTTTACCTTGTTGGCCGAATGACTAAGCGATTGCTCCGCCCCTCTTCGGCATGGTCTAGTGGCTTGGATATCTGGCTCTCACCCAGGAGGCCCGGGTACGATTTCCGGTGTTGCAAGTATTATCTTCTATCTGCTGTCTTCAAATCTCCAATTTTCGCACGGTATGTATCTTGAATAGTTTTACCCTATTGGCTGAATGGCTAAGCGATCTCTCCGTCCCTTTCCGTTCTCGGCGTGGTCTAGTGGCTAGGATACCTGGCTTTCACCCAGGAGGCCCGGGTTCGATTCCCGGTGTTGGAAGTATTTTCTTTTATCTGCTGTCATCAAGTCTCCAATTTGCGCACGGTATGTAACTTCAATAGTTTTACCCTGTTGGCTGAATGGCTAAGCGATCTCTCCGTCCCTCTCCGTTCTCCGGCATGGTCTAGTGTCTAGGATACCTGGCTCTCACCAAGGAGGCCCGGGTGCGATTCCCGGCATCGGAAGTATTTTCTCTTATCTGCTATCGTCAAGTCTCCAACTGCGCACGCTATAAAACTTCAATACTTTTACATTGTTTGCCGAATGACTAAGCGATCGCTCCGTCCCTCTCCGGCATGGTCTAGCGGCTTGGATACCTGGCTTTCAACTAGGAGGCCCGGGTACGATTCCCGGTGTCGGATGTAATTTTCATTTATCTGCTATCATCAATTCTCCAATTTGCGCACGCTATGTGTGTTCAGTACTTTTACCCTGTTGGCCGAATCGCTAAGCGATCGCTTCGTCCCGCTCTGTTCTCCGGCATGGTATAGTGGCTAGAATACCTGGTTCCACCCAGGAGGCCCGGGTTCGATTCCCGGTGTCGGAAGTATTTTGTTTTATCTGCTGTCATCAAGTCTCCAATTTGTGAACGGTATGTAACTTCTATAGTTTTACCCTGTTGGCCCAATGGCTAAGCGATCGCTCCGTCTTTCTCCGTTCTCCGGCGTGGTCTGGTGGCTAGGATACCTGGCTCTCAACTAGGAGGCCCGGGTACAATTCCCAGAGTCGGAAGTATTTTCTTTTATGTGCTATCATCAAGTCTCCAATTTGCGCACGGTATGTAACTTCAATAGTTTTACCCTGTTGGCTGAATGGCTAAGCGATCGCACCGTCCTGCTCCGTTCTCCGGCATCGTCTAGTGGCAAGGATACCTGGCTCTTATCGAGGAGACCCGGGTTCGATTTCCAGTGTCGGAAGTATTTTCTTTTATCTGATATCATAAAGTCTTCAATTTGCGCACGCAATATAACTTCAATAGTTTTACCCTGTTGGCCGAATGGCTAAGCGATCGCCCTTTCCCTCTCCGTTCTCCGGCATGGTCTAGTGGCTAGGATACCTTGCTCTCACCCAGGAGGCCCGGGTGCGATTCCCGGTGTCGGAAGTATTTTCTTTTATCTGCTGTCATCAAGTCTCCAATTTGTGCAGGGTATGTAACTTCAATAGTTTTACCCTGTTGGCCGAATGGCTAAGCGATCACTCCGGCCCTCTATGTTCTCCGGCATGATCTAAAGGCTAGGATACCTGGCTCTCACCCAGGAGGCCCGGGTGCAATTCCCGGCGTCAGAAGTATTTTCTTTTATCGGCTATCATCAAGTCTGCAATTTGGGCATGCAATATAACTAAAATACTTTTACCTTGGTGGCCGAATGACTACGCGATCGCTCCGTCTCTCTCCGGCATGGCCTAGTGGCTTGGATACCTGGCTCTCACCCAGGAGGCCCGGGTAGGATTCCCGGTGTCGGAAGTATTTTCTTTTATCTGCTATCATCAAGTCTCCAATTTGCGCACGGTATGTAACTTCAATAGTTTTACCATGTGGCCAAATCGCTAAGCGATCGCTCCTTCCCTCTCTGTTCTCCGGCATGGTCTAGTGGCTAGGATACCTGGCTCTCACTCAGGAGGCCCGGGTGCGATTTCTGGTGTCGGAAGTATTTTCTTTTATCTGCTATCATCTACATACCTTCAATACTTTTACCCTGTACGCCGAATGCCTAAGCGATCGCTCCGTCCCTCTCCGTTCTCCGGCGTGGCCTGGTGACTAGGATATCTGGCTCTCACCCAGGTGACCTGGGTTCGGTTCTCGGTGTCGGAAATATTTCTTTCATCTGCTATCCTCAAGTCTCCAATTTGCGCACGCTATATAGGTTCAATATTTTTACCCTGTTGGCCGAATTGCTAAGCGATCGCTCTGTCCCTCTCCATTCTCCGGCATGGTCTAGTGGCTAGGATACCTGTCTCTTACCCAGGAGGCCCGGGTTCCATTCTCGGTGTCGGAAGTATTTTCTTTTATCTGCTATCATGAAGTCTCCAATTTGCGCACGCGATGTAACTTCAATACTTTTACCCTGTGGGCCGAATGGCTAAGCGATCGCTCGTTCCCTCTCTGTTCTCCACCATGGTCTAGTGGCCAGGATACCTGGCTCGCACCCAGAAGGCCCGGGTGCGATTTCCGGTGTCATAAGTATTTTCTTTGATCAGCTATCATCAAGTCTCCAATTTGCGCACGCAATATAACTTCAATACTTTTACCCTGTTGGCCGAATGCCTAAGTGATCGCTCCGTCTCTCTCCGTACTCCGGCGTCGTCTGGTGGCTAGGATACCTGGCTCTCACCCAGGAGTCCAGGGTTCGATTCCCAGTGTCGAAGGTATATATTTTATCTGCTGTCATCAAGACTCCAATTTGCGCACGGTATCTAACTTCAATAGTTTTACCCTGTTGGCCGAATGGCTAAGTAATCGCTCCATCCCTCCCCGTTCTTTGGCATGGTCAAGTGGCTAGGATACCTGGCTCTCACCCAGGAGGCCCGGGTTCGATTCCCAGTGTCGGAAGTATTTTCTTTTATCTGCTGTCATGAAGTGTCCAATTCGCGCATGGTATGCAACTTCAATAGTTTTACCCTGTTGGCCGAATGGTTAAGCGATCTCTCCGTCCCTCTCCGTTCTCCGGCATGGTCTAGTGTCTAGGATACCTGGCTCTCACCCAGGAGGCCCGGCTGCAATTCCCGATGTCGGAAGTATTTTCTCTTATCTGCTATCATCAAGTCTCCAATTCGCGCACGCTATATAACTTCAATACTTTTAACTTGTTGGCCGAATTGCTAAGCGATCGCTCCGTCCTTCTCCGTTCTCCGGCATGGTCTGGTAGCTAGGATACCTGGCTTTCTTCCAGGAAGCCCGGGTTCGATTCCTGGTGTCGGAAGTATTTTCTTTTGTCTTCTGTCTTCAAGTCTCTAATTTGCGCACGCCATGTATCTTCAATTGTTTTACTCAGTTGACCAAATGGTTAAGCGATCGCTCCGTCCCTCTCTGTTATCCGGCATGGTCTAGTGGCTTGGATACCTGGCTCTCACCCAGGAGGCCCGGGTACGATTCCCGGGGTCGGAAGTATTTCCTTTTATCTGCTGTCATCAAGTCTCCAATTTACGCATGCTATGTAACTTCAATAGTTTTACCCTGTTGGCCCAATGGCTAAGCGATCGCTCCGTCTTTCTCCGTTCTCCGGCGTGGTCTAGTGTCTAGGATACCTGGCTCTCACCCAGGAGACCCGGCTTCGATTTCTGGGGTCGGAAGTATTTTCTTTTATGTGCTGTAATCAAGTCTCCAATTTAAGCACGGTATGTAACTTGAATAGTTTTACCCTGTTGGCCGAAAGGCTAAGTGATCGCTCCGTCCCTCTCCATTCTCCGGCATAATCTAGTGGCTAGGATACCTGGTTCTCACCCAGGAGGCCCGGGTGCGATTCCCGGTGTCGGAAGTATTTTGTTTTGTCTGCTGTCATCAAGTCTCCAATTGGTGCACGGTATGTAACTTTAATAGATTTACCTTGTTGGCCGAATGACTAAGCGATCGCTCCGTCTCTCTCCGGCATGGTATAGTGGCTTGGATACCGGGCTCTCACCTAGGAGGCCCGGGTAGGATTCCCGGTGTCGGAAGTATTTTCTTTTATCTGCTATCATCAAGTCTCCGATTTGCGCACGGTATGTAACTTCAATAGTTTTACCATGTGGCCAAATCGCTAAGCGATCGCTCCTTCCCTCTCTGTTCTCCGGCATGGTCTAGTGGCTAGGATACCTGGCTCTCACCCAGGAGACCCGGGTTCGATTTCTGGGGTCGGAAGTATTTTCTTTTATGTGCTGTCATCAAGTCTCCAATTTAAGCACGGTATGTAACTTCAATACTTTTACCTTGTTGGCCGAATCGCTAAGCGATCGCTGCGTCGCTCTCCGTTCTTCGGCATGGTCTAGTGGCTAGGATACCTGGCTCTCACCCAGGAGGCCCGGGTTCGATTCCCGGTGTCGAAGGTATTTTCTTTCATCTGCTGTCATCAAGTCTCCAATTTACGCACGCTATGTAACTTCAATATTTTACCCTGTTGGCCAAATGGCTAAGCGATCGCTCCGTGCCTCTCCTTTCTCCGGCATAATCTAGTGGCTAGGATACCTGGTTCTCACCCAGGAGGCCCGGGTGCGATTCTCGGTGTCGGAAGTATTTTCTTTTATCTGCTATCATCACGTCTCCAATTTGCGCAAGCGATGTAACTTCAATACTTTTACCCTGTGGGCCGAATGGCTAAGCGATCGCTCGTTCCCGTCTAGTGGCTAGGATACCTGGCTTGCACCCAGGAGGCCCGGGTGCGATTTCCGGTGTCGGAAGTATTTTCTTTCATCAGCTATCATCAAGTCTCCGACTTGCGCACGCCATATAACTTCAATGCTTTTACCCTGTTGGCCAAATGCCTAAGCGATCGCTCCGTCCCTCTCCGTTCTCCGGCATAATCTAGTGGCTAGGATACCTGGTTCTCACCCAGGAGGCCCGGGTGCGATTCCCGGTGTCGGAAGTATTTTGTTTTGTCTGCTGTCATCAAGTCTCCAATTGGTGCACGGTATGTAACTTTAATAGATTTACCTTGTTGGCCGAATGACTAAGCGATCGCTCCGTCTCTCTCCGGCATGGTCTAGTGGCTTGGATACCTGGCTCTCACCCAGGAGGCCCGGGTACGATTCCCGGGGTCGGAAGTATTTCCTTTTATCTGCTGTCATCAAGTCTCCAATTTACGCATGCTATGTAACTTCAAGTTTTACCCTGTTGGCCGAATGGCTAAGCGATCTCTCCGTCCCTCTCCGTTCTCTGGCACGGTCTAGTGTCTAGGATACCTGGCTCTCACCAAGGAGGCCCGATTGCGATTCCCGCTGTCGGAAGTATTTTCTTTTCTCTGCTATCATCAAGTCTTCAATTTGCGCACGCTATGACTCTTCAATACTTTTACCTTGTTGGCCGAATCGCTAAGCGATCGCTCCGTCCCTCTCCGTTCTTCGGCATGGTATAGTGGCTAGGATACCTGGCTCTCACCCAGGAGGCCCGGGTGCGATTCCCGGTGTTGGATGTATTTTGTTTTATCTGCTGTCATCAAGTCTCCAATTTGTGCACGGTATGTAACTCCAATAGTTTTACCCTGTTGGCCGAATGGCTAAGCAATCGCTCCGTACCTGCCCGTTCTTTGGCATGGTCTAGTGGCTGGGATACCTGGCTCTCACCCAGGAGGGCCGGGTTCGATTCTCGGTGTCGGAAGTATTTTCTTTTGTCTGCTGTCATCAACTCTCCAATTCGCACACGGTATGCAACTTCAATATCTTTACCCTGTTGGCCGAATGGTTAAGCGATCTCTCCATCCCTCTCCGTTCTCCGGCATGGTCTAGTGTCTAGGATACCTGGCTCTCACCCAGGAGGCCCGGTTGCAATTCCCGGTGTCGGAAGTATTTTCTTTTATCTGCTATCATCAAGTCTCCAATTCGCGCACGCTATGTAACTTCAATACTTTTACCTTGTTGGCCGAATCGCTAAGCGATCGCTCCGTCCTTCTCCATTCTCCGGCATGGTCTAGTGGCTAGGATACCTGTCTCTCACCCAGGAGGCCCGGGTTCTATTCTCGGTGTCGGAAGTATTTTCTTTTATCTGCTATCATGAAGTCTCCAATTTGCGCACGCGATGTAACTTCAATACTTTTACCCTGTGGGCCGAATGGCTAAGCGATCGCTCGTTCCCTCTCTGTTCTCCACCATGGTCTAGTGGCTAGGATACCTGGCTCGCACCCAGAAGGCCCGGGTGCGATTTCCTGTGTCATAAGTATTTTCTTTGATCAGCTATCATCAAGTCTCCAATTTGCGCACGCAATATAACTTCAATACTTTTACCCTGTTGGCCGAATGCCTAAGTGATCGCTCCGTCTCTCTCCGTACTCCGGCGTCGTCTGGTGGCTAGGATACCTGGCTCTCACCCAGGAGGCCAGGGTTCGATTCCCAGTGTCGAAGGTATATATTTTATCTGCTGTCATCAAGACTCCAATTTGCGCACGGTATTTAACTTCAATAGTTTTACCCTGTTGGCCGAATGGCTAAGTAATCGCACCGTCCTGCTCCGTTCTCCGGCATCGTCTAGCGGCTAGGATACCTGGCTCTCAACCAGGAGACCCGGGTTCGATTCCCAGTGTCGGAAGTATTTTCTTTTATCTGATATCATAAAGTCTTCAATTTGCGCACGCAATATAACTTCAATAGTTTTACCCTGTTGGCCGAATGGCTAAGCGATCGCCCTTTCCCTCTCCGTTCTCCGGCATGGTCTAGTGGCTAGGATACCTTGCTCTCACCCAGGAGGCCCGGGTGCGATTCCCGGTGTCGAAAGTATTTTCTTTTATCTGCTGTCATCAAGTCTCCGATTTGTGCAGGGTATGTAACTTCAATAGTTTTACCCTGTTGGCCGAATGGATAAGCGATCACTCCGGCCCTCCATGTTCTCCGGCATGATCTAAAGGCTAGGATACCTGGCTCTCACCCAGGAGGCCCGGGTGCAATTCCCGGCGTCGGAAGTATTTTCTTTTATCGGCTATCGTCAAGTCTCCAATTTGCGCATGCAATATAACTTCAATACTTTTACCTTGTTGGCCGAATGACTACGCGATCGCTCCGTCTCTCTCCGGCATGGCCTAGTGGCTTGGATACCTGGCTCTCACCCAGGAGGCCCGGGTAGGATTCCCGGTGTCAGAAGTATTTTCTTTTATCTGCTATCATCAAGTCTCCAATTTGCGCACGGTATGTAACTTCAATAGTTTTACCATGTGGCCAAATCGCTAAGCGATCGCTCCTTCCCTCTCTGTTCTCCGGCATGGTCTAGTGGCTAGGATACCTGGCTCTCACTCAGGAGGCCCGGGTGCGATTTCTGGTGTCGGAAGTATTTTCTTTTATCTGCTATCATCTACATACCTTCAATACTTTTACCCTGTACGCCGAATGCCTAAGCGATCGCTCCGTCCCTCTCCGTTCTCCGGCGTGGTCTGGTGACTAGGATATCTGGCTCTCACCCAGGTGACCTGGGTTCGGTTCTCGGTGTCGGAAATATTTTTTTCATCTGCTATCCTCAAGTCTCCAATTTGCGCACGCTATATAGGTTCAATATTTTTACCCTGTTGGCCGAATTGCTAAGCGATCGCTCTGTCCCTCTCCATTCTCCGGCATGGTCTAGTGGCTAGGATACCTGTCTCTCACCCAGGAGGCCCGGGTTCCATTCTCGGTGTCGGAAGTATTTTCTTTTATCTGCTATCATGAAGTCTCCAATTTGCGCACGCGATGTAACTTCAATACTTTTACCCTGTGGGCCGAATGGCTAAGCGATCACTTGTTCCCTCTCTGTTCTCCAGCATGGTCTAGTGGCTAGGATACCTGGCTCTCACCCAGGAGGCCCGGGTTCGATTCCCGGTGTCGGAAGGATTTTCTTTTATCTGCTGTCTTCAAATCTCTAATTTGCACACGCTATGTAACTTGAATAGTTTTACCCTGTTGGCTGAATGGCTAAGCGATCGCTCCGTCCCTTTTCGTTCTCGGCGTGGTCTAGTGGCTAGGATACCTGGCTTTCACCCAGAAGGCCCGGGTTCGATTCCCGGTGTCGGAAGTATTTTCTTTTATGTACTGTCATGAAGTCTCCAATTTGCGCAGGGTATTTAACTTCAATAGTTTTACCCTGTTGGCCGAATGGCTAAGCGATCGCTCCGTCCCTCTCCATTCTCCGGCATGGTCTAGTGGCTAGGATACCTGGCTCTCACCTAGGATGCCCGGGTTCGATTCCCGGTGTCGAAGGTATTTTCTTTTATCTGCTGTCATCAAGTCTCCAATTTGCGCACGCTATGTAACTTCAAGTTTTACCCTGTTGGCCGAATGGCTAAGCGATCTCTCCGTCCCTCTCCGTTCTCTGGCACGGTCTAGTGTCTAGGATACCTGGCTCTCACCAAGGAGGCCCGATTGCGATTCCCGCTGTCGGAAGTATTTTCTTTTCTCTGCTATCATCAAGTCTTCAATTTGCGCACGCTATGACTCTTCAATACTTTTACCTTGTTGGCCGAATCGCTAAGCGATCGCTCCGTCCCTCTCCGTTCTTCGGCATGGTATAGTGGCTAGGATACCTGGCTCTCACCCAGGAGGCCCGGGTGCGATTCCCGGTGTTGGATGTATTTTGTTTTATCTGCTGTCATCAAGTCTCCAATTTGTGCACGGTATGTAACTCCAATAGTTTTACCCTGTTGGCCGAATGGCTAAGCAATCGCTCCGTACCTGCCCGTTCTTTGGCATGGTCTAGTGGCTGGGATACCTGGCTCTCACCCAGGAGGGCCGGGTTCGATTCTCGGTGTCGGAAGTATTTTCTTTTGTCTGCTGTCATCAAGTCTCCAATTCGCACACGGTATGCAACTTCAATATCTTTACCCTGTTGGCCGAATGGTTAAGCGATCTCTCCATCCCTCTCCGTTCTCCGGCATGGTCTGGTGTCTAGGATACCTGGCTCTCACCCAGGAGGCCCGGTTGCAATTCCCGGTGTCGGAAGTATTTTCTTTTATCTGCTATCATCAAGTCTCCAATTCGCGCACGCTATGTAACTTCAATACTTTTACCTTGTTGGCCGAATCGCTAAGCGATCGCTCCGTCCTTCTCCATTCTCCGGCATGGTCTAGTGGCTAGGATACCTGTCTCTCACCCAGGAGGCCCGGGTTCCATTCTCGGTGTCGGAAGTATTTTCTTTTATCTGCTATCATGAAGTCTCCAATTTGCGCACGCGATGTAACTTCAATACTTTTACCCTGTGGGCCGAATGGCTAAGCGATCGCTCGTTCCCTCTCTGTTCTCCACCATGGTCTAGTGGCTAGGATACCTGGCTCGCACCCAGAAGGCCCGGGTGCGATTTCCGGTGTCATAAGTATTTTCTTTGATCAGCTATCATCAAGTCTCCAATTTGCGCACGCAATATAACTTCAATACTTTTACCCTGTTGGCCGAATGCCTAAGTGATCGCTCCGTCTCTCCGTACTCCGGCGTCGTCTGGTGGCTAGGATACCTGGCTCTCACCCAGGAGGCCAGGGTTCGATTCCCAGTGTCGAAGGTATATATTTTATCTGCTGTCATCAAGACTCCAATTTGCGCACGGTATTTAACTTCAATAGTTTTACCCTGTTGGCCGAATGGCTAAGTAATCGCACCGTCCTGCTCCGTTCTCCGGCATCGTCTAGCGGCTAGGATACCTGGCTCTCAACCAGGAGACCCGGGTTCGATTCCCAGTGTCGGAAGTATTTTCTTTTATCTGATATCATAAAGTCTTCAATTTGCGCACGCAATATAACTTCAATAGTTTTACCCTGTTGGCCGAATGGCTAAGCGATCGCCCTTTCCCTCTCCGTTCTCCGGCATGGTCTAGTGGCTAGGATACCTTGCTCTCACCCAGGAGGCCCGGGTGCGATTCCCGGTGTCGAAAGTATTTTCTTTTATCTGCTGTCATCAAGTCTCCGATTTGTGCAGGGTATGTAACTTCAATAGTTGTACCCTGTTGGCCGAATGGATAAGCGATCACTCCGGCCCTCCATGTTCTCCGGCATGATCTAAAGGCTAGGATACCTGGCTCTCACCCAGGAGGCCCGGGTGCAATTCCCGGCGTCGGAAGTATTTTCTTTTATCGGCTATCGTCAAGTCTCCAATTTGCGCATGCAATATAACTTCAATACTTTTACCTTGTTGGCCGAATGACTACGCGATCGCTCCGTCTCTCTCCGGCATGGCCTAGTGGCTTGGATACCTGGCTCTCACCCAGGAGGCCCGGGTAGGATTCCCGGTGTCAGAAGTATTTTCTTTTATCTGCTATCATCAAGTCTCCAATTTGCGCACGGTATGTAACTTCAATAGTTTTACCATGTGGCCAAATCGCTAAGCGATCGCTCCTTCCCTCTCTGTTCTCCGGCATGGTCTAGTGGCTAGGATACCTGGCTCTCACTCAGGAGGCCCGGGTGCGATTTCTGGTGTCGGAAGTATTTTCTTTTATCTGCTATCATCTACATACCTTCAATACTTTTACCCTGTACGCCGAATGCCTAAGCGATCGCTCCGTCCCTCTCCGTTCTCCGGCGTGGTCTGGTGACTAGGATATCTGGCTCTCACCCAGGTGACCTGGGTTCGGTTCTCGGTGTCGGAAATATTTTTTTCATCTGCTATCCTCAAGTCTCCAATTTGCGCACGCTATATAGGTTCAATATTTTTACCCTGTTGGCCGAATTGCTAAGCGATCGCTCTGTCCCTCTCCATTCTCCGGCATGGTCTAGTGGCTAGGATACCTGTCTCTCACCCAGGAGGCCCGGGTTCCATTCTCGGTGTCGGAAGTATTTTCTTTTATCTGCTATCATGAAGTCTCCAATTTGCGCACGCGATGTAACTTCAATACTTTTACCCTGTGGGCCGAATGGCTAAGCGATCACTTGTTCCCTCTCTGTTCTCCAGCATGGTCTAGTGGCTAGGATACCTGGCTCTCACCCAGGAGGCCCGGGTTCGATTCCCGGTGTCGGAAGGATTTTCTTTTATCTGCTGTCTTCAAATCTCTAATTTGCACACGCTATGTAACTTGAATAGTTTTACCCTGTTGTCTGAATGGCTAAGCGATCGCTCCGTCCCTTTTCGTTCTCGGCGTGGTCTAGTGGCTAGGATACCTGGCTTTCACCCAGAAGGCCCGGGTTCGATTCCCGGTGTCGGAAGTATTTTCTTTTATGTACTGTCATGAAGTCTCCAATTTGCGCAGGGTATTTAACTTCAATAGTTTTACCCTGTTGGCCGAATGGCTAAGCGATCGCTCCGTCCCTCTCCATTCTCCGGCATGGTCTAGTGGCTAGGATACCTGGCTCTCACCTAGGATGCCCGGGTTCGATTCCCGGTGTCGAAGGTATTTTCTTTTATCTGCTGTCATCAAGTCTCCAATTTGCGCACGCTATGTAACTTCAAGTTTTACCCTGTTGGCCGAATGGCTAAGCGATCTCTCCGTCCCTCTCCGTTCTCTGGCACGGTCTAGTGTCTAGGATACCTGGCTCTCACCAAGGAGGCCCGATTGCGATTCCCGCTGTCGGAAGTATTTTCTTTTCTCTGCTATCATCAAGTCTTCAATTTGCGCACGCTATGACTCTTCAATACTTTTACCTTGTTGGCCGAATCGCTAAGCGATCGCTCCGTCCCTCTCCGTTCTTCGGCATGGTATAGTGGCTAGGATACCTGGCTCTCACCCAGGAGGCCCGGGTGCGATTCCCGGTGTTGGATGTATTTTGTTTTATCTGCTGTCATCAAGTCTCCAATTTGTGCACGGTATGTAACTTTAATAGATTTACCTTGTTGGCCGAATGGCTAAGCGATCGCTCCGTCTCTCTCCGTTCTCCGGCGTAGTGTAGTGGCTAGAATACCTGGCTCTCACCCAGGAGGCCCGGGTTCGATTCCCGGTGTCGAAAGTGTTTTCTTTTATCTGCTATCATCAAGCGTCCTATTTGGGCATGCTATGTAATTTCAATATGTTTACCCTTTTGACTGAATGGCTCAGCGATCACGACACTCAATGTATTCCCCGACATTATCTAGTGGCTAGGATACCTGGCTCTCACCCAGGAGGCCCGGGTGCGATTCCCGGCGTCGGAAGTATTTTCTTTTATCTGCTATCATCAAGTCTCCAATTGCGCACGCTATAAAACTTCAATACTTTTACCTTGTTTGCCGAATGACTAAGCGATCGCTCCGTCCCTCTCCCGCATGGTATGTGGCATGGATGCCTGGCTTTCAACTAGGAGGCCCGGGTACGATTCCCGGTGTCGGAGAATTTATCTTTTATCTGCTATCATCAAGTCTCCAATTTGCGCACGCTATGTAAGTTCAGTACTTTTACCCTGTTGGCCGAATCGCTAAGCGATCGCGCTGTCCCGCTCCGTTCTCCGGCTGGTCTAGTGGCTAGAATACCTGGTTCCACCCAGGAGGCCCGGGTTCGATTCCCGGTGTAGGAAGTATTTTGTTTTATCTGCTGTCATCAAGTTTCCGATTTGTGAACGGTATGTAACTTCAATAGTTTTACCCTGTTGGCCCAATGGCTAAAGATCGCTCCGTCTTTCTCCGTTCTCCGGCGTGGTCTGGTGGCTAGGATACCTGGCTTTCAACTAGAAGGCCCGGGTACCAATCCCAGAGTCGGAAGTATTTTCTTTTATGTGCTATCATCAAGTCTCCAATTTGCGCACGGTATGTAACTTCAATAGTTTTACCCTGTTGGCTGAATGGCTAAGCGATCGCATCGTCCTGCTCCGTTCTCCGGCATCGTCTAGCGGCTAGGATACCTGGCTCTCATCCAGGAGACCCAGGTTCGATTTCCAGTGTCGGAAGTATTTTCTTTTATCTGATATCATAAAGTCTTCAATTTGCGCACGCAATATAACTTCAATAGTCTTACCCTGTTGGCCGAATGGCTAAGCGATCGCCCTTTCCCTCTCCGTTCTCCGGCATGGTCTAGTGGCTAGGATACCTGGCTCTCACACAGGAGGCCCGGGTGCGATTCCTGGTGTCGGAAGTATTTTCTTTTATCTGCTATCATCAAGTCTCCAATTGCGCACGCTATAAAACTTCAATACTTTTACCTTGTTTGCCGAATGACTAAGCGATCGCTCCGTCCCTCTCCGGTATGGTATGTGGCATGGATGCCTGGCTTTCAACTAGGAGGCCCGGGTACGATTCCCGGTGTCGGAGAATTTATCTTTTATCTGCTATCACCAAGTCTCCAATTTGCGCACGCTATGTAAGTTCAGTACTTTTACCCTGTTGGCCGAATCGCTAAGCGATCGCTCCGTCCCGCTCCGTTCTCCGGCATGGTCTAGTGGCTAGAATACCTGGTTCCACCCAGGAGGCCCGGGTTCGATTCCCGG
The DNA here is from genome assembly GCF_043290135.1 of Rhipicephalus microplus. NCBI lineage: Eukaryota > Metazoa > Arthropoda > Arachnida > Ixodida > Ixodidae > Rhipicephalus > Rhipicephalus microplus. Next base: position 158,220,763 of record NC_134702.1, read on the forward strand.
TGTCGGAAGTATTTTGTTTTATCTGCTGTCATCAAGTCTTCAATTTGTGAATGGTATGTAACTTCAATAGTTTTACCCTGTTGGCCCAATGTCTAAGCGATCGCTCCATCTCTCTCCGTTCTTCGGCATGGTCTAGTGGCTAGGATACCTGGCTCTCACCCAGGAGGCCCGGGTGCGATTCTCGGTGTTGGATGTATTTTGTTTTATCTGCTGTCATCAAGTCTCCAATTTGTGCACGATATGTAACTTTAATAGATTTACCTTGTTGGCCGAATGGCTAAGCGATCGCTCTGTCACTCTCCGTTCTCCGGCATGGTCTAGAAGCTAGGACACCTGGCTCTCACTCAGGAGGCCCGGGGTCGGAAGTATTTTTTTATCTGCTATCATCGTATTCAATTTGCGCAAGCTATACAACTTTATTACTTTTACCTTCTTGGCCGATTGACTAAGCGATCGCTCCGCTCCTCTTCGGCATGGTCTAGTGGCTCGGATATCTGGCTCTCACCCGAGAGGCCCGGGTACGATTCCCGGTGTCAGAAGTGTTTTCTTTTATCTGCTATCATCAAGTCTCCAATTTGCGCACGCTATGTAACTTCAATACTTTTACCCTCTTGGCCGAATCGCTAAGCGATCGCTCCTTCCCTCTCTGTTCTCCGGCATGGTCTAGTGGCTAGGATACCTGGCTCTCATTCAGGAGGCCCGGGTGCGATTTCTGGTGTCGGAAGTATTTTATTTTCTCTGCGATCATCTACATACCTTCAATACTTTTACCCTGTTGGCTGAATGGCTAAGCGATCGCATCGTCCTGCTCCGTTCTCCGGCATCGTCTAGCGGCTAGGATTCCTGGCTCTCATCCAGGAGACCCGGGTTCGATTCCCAGTGTCGGAAGTATTTTCTTTTATCTGATATCACAAAGTCTTCAATTTGCGCACGCAATATAACTTCAATAGTTTTACCCTGTTGGCCGAATGGCTAAGCGATCGCCCTTTCCCTCTCCGTTCTCTGGCATGGTCTAGTGGCTGGGATACCTGGCTCTCGCACAGGAGGCCCGGGTGCGATTCCCGGTGTCGGAAGTATTTTCTTTTATCTGCTGTCATCAAGTCTCCAATTTGTGCAGGGTATGTAACTTCAATAGTTTTACCCTTTTGGCCAAATCTCTAAGCGATCACTCCGGCCCTCTCTGTTCTCCGGCATGATCTAAAGGCTAGGATACCTGGCTCTCACCCAGGAGGCCCGGGTGCAATTCCCGGCATCGGAAGTATTTTCTTTTATCGGCTATCATCAAGTCTCCAATTTGCGCATGCAATATAACTTCAATACTTTTACCTTGTTGGCCGAATGACTAAGCGATCGTTCTGTCTCTCTCCGGCATGGCCTAGTGGCTTGGATACCTGGCTCTCACCCAGGAGGCCCGGATAGGATTCCCGGTGTCGGAAGTATTTGTTTTTATCTGCTATCATCAAGTCTCCAATTTGCGCACGCTATATAGGTTAAATATTTTTACCCTGTTGGCCGAATTGCTAAGCGATCACTCTGTCCCTCTCCATTCTCCGGCATGGTCTAGTGACTAGGATACCTGGCTCTCACCCAGGAGGCCCGGGTTCCATTCTCGGTGTAGGAAGTATTTTCTTTTCTCTGCTATCATCTACATACCTTCAATACTTTTACCCTGTCTGCCGAATGCCTAAGCGATTGCTCCGTCCCTCTCCGTTCTCCGGCGTGGTCTGGTGGCTAGGATATCTGGCTCTCACCCAGGTGACCTGGGTTTGGTTCCCGGTGTCGGAAGTTTTTTTTTTATCTGCTATCCTCAAGTCTCCAATTTGCGCACGCTATATAGGTTCAATACTTTTACCCTGTTGGCCGAATTGCTAAGCGATCGCTCCGTCCCTCTCCGTTCTCTGGCATGGTCTAGTGGCTAGGATACCTGGCTCTCACCCAAGAGGCCCGGGTTCAATTCCCCGGGTTGGAAGTATTTTCTTTTATCTGCTATCATTAAGTGTCCAATTTGCGCACGCGATGTAACTTCAATACTTTTACCCTGTGGGCCGAATGGCTAAGCAATCGCTCGTTCCCTCTCTGTTCTCTGGCATGGTCTAGTGGCTAGGATACCTGGCTCGCACCCAGGAGGCCCGGGTGCGATTTCCGGTGTTGGAAGTATTTTCTTTTATCAGCTATCATCAAGTCTCCAATTTGCGCACGCAATATAACTTCTATACTTTTACCCTGTTGGCCGAATGGCTAAGCGATCGCTCCATCCCTCTCCGTTCTCTGGCATGGTCTAGTGTCTAGGATACCTGGCTCTCACCAAGGAGGCCCGATTGCGATTCCCGCTGTCGGAAGTATTTTCTTTTCTCTGCTATCATCAAGTCTCCAATTTGCGAACGCTATCTAAATTCAATAGTTTTACCCTGTTGGCCGAATGGCTAAGCGATCGCTCTTTCCCTCTTCGTTCTCCAACATGGTCTAGTGGCTAAGATACCTGGCTCTCACCCAGGAGGCCCTGGTGCGATTCCCACTGTCGGATTTATTTTCTTTTATCTGCTATTATCAAGTCTTCAATTCGCGCAGGCTATGTAACTTCAATAGTTTTACCCTGTTGCCCGAATGGCTAAGCGATCGCACCATCCCTCTTCGTTCTCGGCGTGGTCCTGTGGCTTAGATATCTGGCTCTCACCCAGGAGGCCCGTGTTCGATTCCCGGTGTCGGAAATATTTTTTATCTGCTATCTTCAAGTCTCCAATTGGCGCACGCTATATAACTTCATTACTTTTACCTTGTTGGCCGAATGACTAAGCGATCGCTCCGCCCCTCTTCGGCACGGTCTAGTGGCTTGGATATCTGGCTCTCACCCAGGAGGCCCGGGTTCGATTCCCGGTGTCGGAAGTATTTTCTTTTGTCTGCTGTCTTTATATGTCCAATTTGCGCACGCTATGTAACTTGAATAGTTTTACCCTGTTGGCTGAATGGCTAAGCGATCGCTCCATCTCTTTCCGTTCTCGGTGTGGTCTAGTGGCTAGGATACCTGGCTTTCACCCTGGAGGCCCGGGTTCGATTCCCGGTGTCGGAAGTATGTTCTTTTATCTGCTGTCATCAAGTCTTCAATTTACGCACGCTATGTATCTTCAAGAGTTTTACTCAGTTGGCCGAATGGCTAAGCGATCGCTCCGTCCCTCTCTGTTCTCCGGCATGGTCTAGTGGCTAGGATACCTGGCTCTCACTCAGGAGGCCCGGGTGCGATTTCTGGTGTCGGAAGTATTTTCTTTTCTCTGCTATCATCTACATACCTTCAATACTTTTACCCTGTTGGCCGAATGCCTAAGCGATTGCTCCGTCCCTCTTCATTCTCCGGCGTGGTCTGGTGGCTAGGATATCTGGCTCTCACCCAGGTGACCTGGGTTTGGTTTCCGGTGTCGGAAGTTTTTTTTATCTGCTATCCTCAAGTCTCCAATTTGCGCACGCTATATAGGTTCAATACTTTTACCCTGTTGGCCGAATTGCTAAGCGATCGCTCCGTCCCTCTCCGTTCTCCGGCATGGTCTAGTGGCTAGGATACCTGGCTCTCACCCAAGAGGCCCGGGTTCAATTCCCCGGGTTGGAAGTATTTTCTTTTATCTGCTATCATTAGGTCTCCAATTTGCGCACGCGATGTAACTTCAATACTTTTACCCTGTGGGCAGAATGGCTAAGCGATCGCTCCGTCCCTCTCGGTTCTCCAGCATGGTCTAGTGTCTAGGATACCTGGCTCTCACCAAGGAGGCCCGTTTGCGATTCCCGCTGTCGGAAGTATTATCTTTTCTCTGCTATCATCAAGTCTCCAATTTGCGCACGCTATGTAAATTCAATAGTTTTACCCTGTTGGCCGAATGGCTAAGCGATCGCTCTTTTCCTCTTCGTTCTCCAACATGGTGTAGTGGCTAAGATACCTGGCTCTCACCCAGGAGGCCCTGGTGCGATTCCCACTGTCGGATTTATTTTCTTTTATCTGCTATCATCAAGACTTCAATTCGCGCAGGCTATGTAACTTCAATAGTTTTACCCTGTTGCCCGAATGGCTAAGCGATCGCTCCATCCCTCTTCGTTCTCGGCGTGGTCCTGTGGCTTGGATATCTGGCTCTCACCCAGGAGGCCCGTGTTCGATTCCCGGTGTCGGAAATATTTTTTATCTGCTATCTTCAAGTCTCCAATTGGCGCACGCTATATAACTTCAATACTTTTACCTTGTTGGCCGAATGACTAAGCGATCGCTCCGCCCCTCTTCGGCATGGTCTAGTGGCTTGGATATCTGGCTCTCACCCAGGAGGCCCGGGTACGATTTCCGGTGTTGCAAGTATTATCTTCTATCTGCTGTCTTCAAATCTCCAATTTTCGCACGGTATGTAACTTGAATAGTTTTACCCTATTGGCTGAATGGCTAAGCGATCTCTCCGTCCCTTTCCGTTCTCGGCGTGGTCTAGTGGCTAGGATACCTGGCTTTCACCCAGGAGGCCCGGGTTCGATTCCCGGTGTTGGAAGTATTTTCTTTTATCTGCTGTCATCAAGTCTCCAATTTGCGCACGGTATGTAACTTCAATAGTTTTACCCTGTTGGCTGAATGGCTAAGCGATCTCTCCGTCCCTCTCCGTTCTCCGGCATGGTCTAGTGGCTAGGATACCTTGCTCTCACCCAGGAGGCCCGGGTGCGATTCCCGGTGTCGGAAGTATTTTCTTTTATCTGCTGTCATCAAGTCTCCAATTTGTGCAGGGTATGTAACTTCAATAGTTTTACCCTGTGGGCCGAATGGCTAAGCGATCGCTCGTTCCCTCTCTGTTCTCAAGCATGGTCTAGTGGCTAGGACACCTGGCTCGCACTCAGAAGGCCCGCGTGCGATTTCCGGTGTCGGAAGTATTTTCTTTTATCAGCTATCATCAAGTCTCCAATTTGCGCACGCAATATAACTTCAATACTTTTACCCTGTTGGCCGAATGCCTAAGTCATCGCTCCGTCCCTCTCCGTACTCCGGCGTCGTCTGGTGGCTAGAATACCTGGCTCTCACCCAGGAGGCCAGGGTTCGATTCCCAGTGTCGAAGGTATATATTTTACCTGCTGTCATCAAGTCTCCAATTTGCGCACGGTATCTAACTTCAATAGTTTTACCCTGTTAGCCGAATGGTTAAGCGATCTCTCCGTCCCTCTCCGTTCTCCGGCATGGTCTAGAGTCTAGGATACCTGGCTCTCACCCAGGAGGCCCGGCTGCAATTCCCGATGTCGGAAGTATTTTTTTTATCTGCTATCATCAAGGGTCCGATTCGCGCACGCTATGTAACTTCAATACTTTTACCTTGTTGGCCGAATCGCTAAGCGATCGCTCCGTCCTTCTCCGTTCTCCGGCATGGTCTGGTAGCTAGGATACCTGGCTTTCACCCAGGAAGCCCGGGTTCGATTCCCGGTGTCGGAAGTATTTTCTTTTGTCTTCTGTCTTCAAATCTCCAGTTTGCGCACGCTATGTATCTTCAATAGTTTTACTCAGTTGGCCGAATGGTTAAGCGATCGCTCCGTCCCTCTCTGTTCTCCGGCATGGTCTAGTCGCTTGGATACCTGGCTCTCACCCAGGAGGCCCGGGTACGATTCCCGGGGTCGGAAGTATTTCCTTTTATCTGCTATTATCAAGTCTCCAATTTACGCATGCTATGTAACTTCAATAATTTTACCCTGTTGGCCAAATGTCTAAGTGATCGCTCCATTTCTTTCCGTTCTCGGCATGGTCTAGTTGCTTGAATACCTGGCTCTCACCCAGGAGGCCCGGGTACGATTCCCGTGTTGGAAGTACTTTCTTTTATCTGCTATTATCAAGTCTCCAATTTACGCACGCTATGTAACTTCAATAGTTTTACCCTGTTGGCCGAATGGCTAAGCGATCGCTCCGTCCCACTCCATTCTCCGGCATGGTCTAGTGGCTAGGATAACTGGCTCTCCACTAGGATGCCCGGGCTCGATTCCCGGTGTCGAAGGTATTTTCTTTTATCTGCTGTCATCAAGTCTCCAATTTGCGCACGGTATGTAATTTCAATAGTTTTACCCTGTTGGCCGAATGGCTAAGCGATCTCTCAGTCCCTCTCCGATCTCCGGCATGGTCTAGTGTCTAGGATACCTGGCTCTCACCAAGGAGGCCCGATTGCTATTCCCGCTGTCGGAAGTATTTTCTTTTCTCTGCTATCATCAAGTCTCCAATTTGCGCACGCTATGACTCTTCAATACTTTTACCTTGTTGGCCGAATCGCTAAGCGATCGCTCCGTCCCTCTCCGTTCTTCGGCATGGTCTAGTGGCTAGGATACCTGGCTCTCACCCAGGAGGCCTGGCTGCGATTCCCGGTGTCGGATGTATTTTGTTTTATCTGCTGTCGTCAAGTCTCCTATTTGTGCATGGTATGTAACTTTAATAGATTTACCTTGTTGGCCGAATGGCTAAGCGATCGCTCCGTCTCTCTCCGTTCTCCGGCCTGGTCTAGTGTCTAGGATACCTGGCTCTCACCCAGGAGGCCCGGGTTCGATTCCCGGTGTCGAAAGTATTTACTTTTATCTGCTATCAAGTCTCCTATTTGAGCACGCTACGTAAATTCAATATGTTTACCCTTTTGGCCGAATGGCTAAGCGATCGCTCTTTCCCTTTTCGTTCTCCGGCATGGTCTAGTGGCTAGGATACCTGGCTCTCACCCAGGAGTCCCGGGTGCGATTCCCGGTGTCGGAAGTATTCTCTTTTATCTGCTGTCATCAAGTCTCCAATTTGGGCACGGTATGTATTTTCAATAGTTTTACCCTGTTGGCCGAATGGCTAAGCGATTGCTCCGTCACTCTCAGTTCTCCGGCATGGTCTAGAGGCTAGGACACCTGGCTCTCACCCAGGAGGCCTGGTGTCGGAAGTATTTTTTATTTGCTATCATCGTCTCCAATTTGCGCAAGCTATACAACTTTATTACTTTTACCTTGTTGGCCGAATGACTAAGCGATCGCTCCGCCCCTCTTCGGCATGGTCTAGCGGCTTGGATATCTCGCACTCACCCGAGAGGCCCGGGTACGATTCCCAGTGTCAGAAGTGTTTTCTTTTATCTGCTATCATCAAGTCTCCAATTTGCGCACGCTATGTGCGTTCAGTACTTTTACCCTGTTGGCCGAATCGCTTAGCGATCGCTTCGTCCCGCTCCGTTCTCCGGCATGGTATAGTGGCTAGAATACCTGGTTCCACCCAGGAGGCCCAGGTTCGATTCCCGGTGTCGGAAGTCTTTTGTTTTATCTGCTGTCATCAAGTCTCCAATTTGTGAACGGTATGTAACTTCAATAGTTTTACCCTGTTGGCCCAATGGCTAAGCGATCGCTCCGTCTTTCTCCCTTCTCCGGCGTGGTCTGGTGGCTAGGATACCTGGCTCTCAAATAGGAGGCCCGGGTACCATTCTCAGAGTCGGAAGTTATTTCTTTTATGTGCTATCATCAAGTCTCCAATTCGCGCACGTTATGTAACTTCAATAGTTTTACCCTGTTGGCTGAATGGCTAAGCGATCGCACCGTCCTGCTCCGTTCTCCGGCATCGTCTAGCGGCTAGGATACCTGGCTCTCAACCAGGAGACCCGGGTTCGATTCCCAGTGTCGGAAGTATTTTCTTTTATCTGATATCATAAAGTCTTCAATTTGCGCACGCAATATAACTTCAATAGTTTTACCCTGTTGGCCGAATGGCTAAGCGATCGCCCTTTCCCTCTCCGTTCTCCGGCATGGTCTAGTGGCTAGGATACCTTGCTCTCACCCAGGAGGCCCGGGTGCGATTCCCGGTGTCGAAAGTATTTTCTTTTATCTGCTGTCATCAAGTCTCCAATTTGTGCAGGGTATGTAACTTCAATAGTTTTACCCTGTTGGCCGAATGGATAAGCGATCACTCCGGCCCTGCATGTTCTCCGGCATGATCTAAAGGCTAGGATACCTGGCTCTGACCCAGGAGGCCCGGGTGCAATTCCCGGCGTCGGAAGTATTTTCTTTTATCGGCTATCGTCAAGTCTCCAATTTGCGCATGCAATATAACTTCAATACTTTTACCTTGTTGGCCGAATGACTACGCGATCGCTCCGTCTCTCTCCGGCATGGCCTAGTGGCTTGGATACCTGGCTCTCACCCAGGAGGCCCGGGTAGGATTCCCGGTGTCGGAAGTATTTTCTTTTATCTGCTATCATCAAGTCTCCAATTTGCGCACGGTATGTAACTTCAATAGTTTTACCATGTGGCCAAATCGCTAAGCGATCGCTCCTTCCCTCTCTGTTCTCCGGCATGGTCTAGTGGCTAGGATACCTGGCTCTCACTCAGGAGGCCCGGGTGCGATTTCTGGTGTCGGAAGTATTTTCTTTTATCTGCTATCATCTACATACCTTCAATACTTTTACCCTGTACGCCGAATGCCTAAGCGATCGCTACGTCCCTCTCCGTTCTCCGGCGTGGCCTGGTGACTAGGATATCTGGCTCTCACCCAGGTGACCTGGGTTCGGTTCTCGGTGTCGGAAATATTTTTTTCATCTGCTATCCTCAAGTCTCCAATTTGCGCACGCTATATAGGTTCAATATTTTTACCCTGTTGGCCGAATTGCTAAGCGATCGCTCTGTCCCTCTCCATTCTCCGGCATGGTCTAGTGGCTAGGATACCTGTCTCTCACCCAGGAGGCCCGGGTTCCATTCTCGGTGTCGGAAGTATTTTCTTTTATCTGCTATCATGAAGTCTCCAATTTGCGCACGCCATGTAACTTCAATACTTTTACCCTGTGGGCCGAATGGCTAAGCGATCGCTCGTTCCCTCTCTGTTCTCCACCATGGTCTAGTGGCCAGGATACCTGGCTCGCACCCAGAAGGCCCGGGTGCGATTTCCGGTGTCATAAGTATTTTCTTTGATCAGCTATCATCAAGTCTCCAATTTGCGCACGCAATATAACTTCAATACTTTTACCCTGTTGGCCGAATGCCTAAGTGATCGCTCCGTCTCTCTCCGTACTCCGGCGTCGTCTGGTGGCTAGGATACCTGGCTCTCACCCAGGAGTCCAGGGTTCGATTCCCAGTGTCGAAGGTATATATTTTATCTGCTGTCATCAAGACTCCAATTTGCGCACGGTATCTAACTTCAATAGTTTTACCCTGTTGGCCGAATGGCTAAGTAATCGCTCCATCCCTCCCCGTTCTTTGGCATGGTCAAGTGGCTAGGATACCTGGCTCTCACCCAGGAGGCCCGGGTTCGATTCCCAGTGTCGGAAGTATTTTCTTTTATCTGCTGTCATGAAGTGTCCAATTCGCGCACGCTATATAACTTCAATACTTTTAACTTGTTGGCCGAATCGCTAAGCGATCGCTCCGTCCTTCTCCGTTCTCCGGCATGGTCTGGTAGCTAGGATACCTGGCTTTCTTCCAGGAAGCCCGGGTTTGATTCCTGGTGTCGGAAGTATTTTCTTTTGTCTTCTGTCTTCAAGTCTCTAATTTGCGCACGCCATGTATCTTCAATTGTTTTACTCAGTTGACCAAATGGTTAAGCGATCGCTCCGTCCCTCTCTGTTATCCGGCATGGTCTAGTGGCTTGGATACCTGGCTCTCACCCAGGAGGCCCGGGTACGATTCCCGGGGTCGGAAGTATTTCCTTTTATCTGCTGTCATCAAGTCTCCAATTTACGCATGCTATGTAACTTCAAAAGTTTTACCCTGTTGGTCAAATGGCTAAGCGATCGCTCCATTCCTTTCCGTTCTCGGCGTGGTATAGTGGCTAGGATACCTGGCTCTCACCCAGGAGGCCAGGGTTCGATTCCCGGTGTCGAAGGTATTTTCTTTCATCTGCTGTCATCAAGTCTCCAATTTTTGAACGGTATGTAACTTCAATAGTTTTACCCTGTTGGCCCAATGGCTAAGCGATCGCTCCGTCTTTCTCCGTTCTCCGGCGTGGTCTAGTGTCTAGGATACCTGGCTCTCACCCAGGAGACCCGGCTTCGATTTCTGGGGTCGGAAGTATTTTCTTTTATGTGCTGTAATCAAGTCTCCAATTTAAGCACGGTATGTAACTTGAATAGTTTTACCCTGTTGGCCGAAAGGCTAAGTGATCGCTCCGTCCCTCTCCATTCTCCGGCATAATCTAGTGGCTAGGATACCTGGTTCTCACCCAGGAGGCCCGGGTGCGATTCCCGGTGTCGGAAGTATTTTGTTTTGTCTGCTGTCATCAAGTCTCCAATTGGTGCACGGTATGTAACTTTAATAGATTTACCTTGTTGGCCGAATGACTAAGCGATCGCTCCGTCTCTCTCCGGCATGGTATAGTGGCTTGGATACCGGGCTCTCACCTAGGAGGCCCGGGTAGGATTCCCGGTGTCGGAAGTATTTTCTTTTATCTGCTATCATCAAGTCTCCGATTTGCGCACGGTATGTAACTTCAATAGTTTTACCATGTGGCCAAATCGCTAAGCGATCGCTCCTTCCCTCTCTGTTCTCCGGCCTGGTCTAGTGGCTAGGATACCTGGCTCTCACCCAGGAGACCCGGGTTCGATTTCTGGGGTCGGAAGTATTTTCTTTTATGTGCTGTCATCAAGTCTCCAATTTAAGCACGGTATGTAACTTCAATACTTTTACCTTGTTGGCCGAATCGCTAAGCGATCGCTGCGTCGCTCTCCGTTCTTCGGCATGGTCTAGTGGCTAGGATACCTGGCTCTCACCCAGGAGGCCCGGGTTCGATTCCCGGTGTCGAAGGTATTTTCTTTCATCTGCTGTCATCAAGTCTCCAATTTACGCACGCTATGTAACTTCAATATTTTACCCTGTTGGCCAAATGGCTAAGCGATCGCTCCGTGCCTCTCCTTTCTCCGGCATAATCTCGTGGCTAGGATACCTGGTTCTCACCCAGGAGGCCCGGGTGCGATTCTCGGTGTCGGAAGTATTTTCTTTTATCTGCTATCATCACGTCTCCAATTTGCGCAAGCGATGTAACTTCAATACTTTTACCCTGTGGGCCGAATGGCTAAGCGATCGCTCGTTCCCGTCTAGTGGCTAGGATACCTGGCTTGCACCCAGGAGGCCCGGGTGCGATTTCCGGTGTCGGAAGTATTTTCTTTCATCAGCTATCATCAAGTCTCCGACTTGCGCACGCCATATAACTTCAATACTTTTACCCTGTTGGCCAAATGCCTAAGCGATCGCTCCGTCCCTCTCCGTTCTCCGGCGTGGTCTGGTGGCTAGGATACCTGGCTCTCACGCAGGAGGCCAGGGTTCGATTCCCGGTGTCGAAGGTATTTAGTTTATCTGCTGTCATCAAGTCTCCAATTTGTGCACGGTATGTAACTCCAATAGTTTTACCCTGTTGGCCGAATGGCTAAGCAATCGCTCCGTACCTGCCCGTTCTTTGGCATGGTCTAGTGGCTGGGATACCTGGCTCTCACCCAGGAGGGCCGGGTTCGATTCTCGGTGTCGGAAGTATTTTCTTTTGTCTGCTGTCATCAAGTCTCCAATTCGCACACGGTATGCAACTTCAATATCTTTACCCTGTTGGCCGAATGGTTAAGCGATCTCTCCATCCCTCTCCGTTCTCCGGCATGGTCTAGTGTCTAGGATACCTGGCTCTCACCCAGGAGGCCCGGTTGCAATTCCCGGTGTCGGAAGTATTTTCTTTTATCTGCTATCATCAAGTCTCCAATTCGCGCACGCTATGTAACTTCAATACTTTTACCTTGTTGGCCGAATCGCTAAGCGATCGCTCCGTCCTTCTCCATTCTCCGGCATGGTCTAGTGGCTAGGATACCTGTCTCTCACCCAGGAGGCCCGGGTTCCATTCTCGGTGTCGGAAGTATTTTCTTTTATCTGCTATCATGAAGTCTCCAATTTGCGCACGCGATGTAACTTCAATACTTTTACCCTGTGGGCCGAATGGCTAAGCGATCGCTCGTTCCCTCTCTGTTCTCCACCATGGTCTAGTGGCTAGGATACCTGGCTCGCACCCAGAAGGCCCGGGTGCGATTTCCGGTGTCATAAGTATTTTCTTTGATCAGCTATCATCAAGTCTCCAATTTGCGCACGCAATATAACTTCAATACTTTTACCCTGTTGGCCGAATGCCTAAGTGATCGCTCCGTCTCTCTCCGTACTCCGGCGTCGTCTGGTGGCTAGGATACCTGGCTCTCACCCAGGAGGCCAGGGTTCGATTCCCAGTGTCGAAGGTATATATTTTATCTGCTGTCATCAAGACTCCAATTTGCGCACGGTATCTAACTTCAATAGTTTTACCCTGTTGGCCGAATGGCTAAGTAATCGCTCCGTCCCTCCCCGTTCTTTGGCATGGTCAAGTGGCTAGGATACCTGGCTCTCACCCAGGAGGCCCGGGTTCGATTCCCAGTGTCGGAAGTATTTTCTTTTATCTGCTGTCATGAAGTGTCCAATTCGCGCATGGTATGCAACTTCAATAGTTTTACCCTGTTGGCCGAATGGTTAAGCGATCTCTCCGTCCCTCTCCGTTCTCCGGCATGGTCTAGTGTCTAGGATACCTGGCTCTCACCCAGGAGGCCCGGCTGCAATTCCCGATGTCGGAAGTATTTTCTCTTATCTGCTATCATCAAGTCTCCAATTCGCGCACACTATGTAACTTCAATACTTTTAACTTGTTTTCCGAATCGCTAAGCGATCGCTTCGTCCTTCTCCGTTCTCCGGCATGGTCTGGTAGCTAGGATACCTGGCTTTCTTCCAGGAAGCCCGGGTTCGATTCCTGGTGTCGGAAGTATTTTCTTTTGTTTTCTGTCTTCAAGTCTCTAATTTGCGCACGCCATGTATCTTCAATTGTTTTACTCAGTTGACCAAATGGTTAAGCGATCGCTCCGTCCCTCTCTGTTCTCCGGCATGGTCTAGTGGCTTGGATACCTGGCTCTCACCCAGGAGGCCCGGGTACGATTCCCGGGGTCGGAAGTATTTCCTTTTATCTGCTGTCATCAAGTCTCCAATTTACGCATGCTATGTAACTTCAATAGTTTTACCCTGTTGGCCAAATGGCTAAGCGATCGCTCCATTCCTTTCCGTTCTCGGCGTGGTATAGTGGCTAGGATACTTGGCTCTCACCCAGGAGGCCAGGGTTCGATTCCCGGTGTCGAAGGTATTTTTTTTTATCTGCTGTCATCAAGTCTCCAATTTTTGAACGGTATGTAACTTCAATAGTTTTACCCTGTTGGCCCAATGGCTAAGCGATCGCTCCGTCTTTCTCCGTTCTCCGGCGTGGTCTAGTGTCTAGGATACCTGGCTCTCACCCAGGAGACCCGGGTTCGATTTCTGGGGTCGGAAGTATTTTCTTTTATGTGCTGTCATCAAGTCTCCAATTTAAGCACGGTATGTAACTTGAATAGTTTTACCCTGTTGGCCGAATGGCTAAGTGATCGCTCCGTCCCTCTCCATTCTCCGGCATAATCTAGTGGCTAGGATACCTGGTTCTCACCCAGGAGGCCCGGGTGCGATTCCCGGTGTCGGAAGTATTTTGTTTTATCTGCTGTCATCAAGTCTCCAATTGGTGCACGGTATGTAACTTTAATAGATTTACCTTGTTGGCCGAATGACTAAGCGATCGCTCCGTCTCTCTCCGGCATGGTATAGTGGCTTGGATACCGGGCTCTCACCTAGGAGGCCCGGGTAGGATTCCCGGTGTCGGAAGTATTTTCTTTTATCTGCTATCATCAAGTCTCCGATTTGCGCACGGTATGTAACTTCAATAGTTTTACCATGTGGCCAAATCGCTAAGCGATCGCTCCTTCCCTCTCTGTTCTCCGGCATGGTCTAGTGGCTAGGATACCTGGCTCTCACCCAGGAGACCCGGGTTCGATTTCTGGGGTCGGAAGTATTTTCTTTTATGTGCTGTCATCAAGTCTCCAATTTAAGCACGGTATGTAACTTCAATACTTTTACCTTGTTGGCCGAATCGCTAAGCGATCGCTCCGTCGCTCTCTGTTCTTCGGCATGGTATAGTGGCTAGGATACCTGGCTCTCACCCAGGAGGCCCGGGTTCGATTCCCGGTGTCGAAGGTATTTTCTTTTATCTGCTGTCATCAAGTCTCCAATTTACGCACGCTATGTAACTTCAATAATTTTACCCTGTTGGCCAAATGGCTAAGCGATCGCTCAGTGCCTCTCCTTTCTCCGGCATAATCTAGTGGCTAGGATACCTGGTTCTCACCCAGGAGGCCCGGGTGCGATTCTCGGTGTCGGAAGTATTTTCTTTTATCTGCTATCATCACGTCTCCAATTTGCGCAAGCGATGTAACTTCAATACTTTTACCCTGTGGGCCGAATGGCTAAGCGATCGCTCGTTCCCATCTAGTGGCTAGGATACCTGGCTCGCACCCAGGAGGCCCGGGTGCGATTTCCGGTGTCGGAAGTATTTTCTTTCATCAGCTATCATCAAGTCTCCGATTTGCGCACGCCATATAACTTCAATACTTTTACCCTGTTGGCCAAATGCCTAAGCGATCGCTCCGTCCCTCTCCGTTCTCCGGCGTGGTCTGGTGGCTAGGATACCTGGCTCTCACGCAGGAGGCCAGGGTTCGATTCCCGGTGTCGAAGGTATTTAGTTTATCTGCTGTCATCAAGTCTCCAATTTGTGCACGGTATGTAACTCCAATAGTTTTACCCTGTTGGCCGAATGGCTAAGCAATCGCTCCGTCCCTGCCCGTTCTTTGGCATGGTCTAGTGGCTGGGATACCTGGCTCTCACCCAGGAGGCCCGGGTTCGATTCCCGGTGTCGGAAGTATTTTCTTTTGTCTGCTGTCATCAAGTCTCCAATTCGCGCACGGTATGCAACTTCAATATCTTTACCCTGTTGGCCGAATGGTTAAGCGATCTCTCCATCCCTCTCCGTTCTCCGGCATGGTCTAGTGTCTAGGATACCTGGCTCTCACCCAGGAGGCCCGGTTGCAATTCCCGGTGTCGGAAGTATTTTCTTTTATCTGCTATCATCAAGTCTCCAATTCGCGCACGCTATGTAACTTCAATACTTTTACCTTGTTGGCCGAATCGCTAAGCGATCGCTCCGTCCTTCTCCGTTTTCCGGCATGGTCTAGTGGCTAGAATACCTGACTTTCACTCAGGAGGCCCGGGTTCGAGTCCTGGTGTCAGAAGTATTTTCTTTTGTCTGCTGCCTTCAAATCTCCAATTTGCGCACGCTATGTAACTTGAATAGTTTTACCCTGTTGGCTGAATGGCTAAGCGATCGCTCTGTCCCTTTCCGTTTTCGGTGTGGACTAGTGGCTAGGATACCTGGCTTTCACCCAGGAGGCCCGGGTTCAATTCGCGGAGTCGGAAGTATGTTCTTTTATCTGCTGTCATCAAGTCTTCAATTTGCGCACGCTATGTATCTTCAATTGTTTTACTCTGTTTGCCGAATGGCTAAGCGATCGCTCCGTCCTTCTCCGTTCTCCGGCATGGTCTAGTGTCTAGGATACCTGGCTCTCACCCAGGAGGCCCGGCTGCAATTCCCGATGTCGGAAGTATTTTCTCTTATCTGCTATCATCAAGTCTCCAATTCGCGCACGCTATGTAACTTCAATACCTTTAACTTGTTGGCCGAATCGCTAAGCGATCGCTCCGTCCTTCTCCGTTCTCCGGCATGGTCTGGTAGCTAGGATACCTGGCTTTCTTTCAGGAAGCCCGGGTTTGATTCCCGGTGTCGGAAGTATTTTCTTTTGTCTTCTGTCTTCAAGTCTCTAATTTGCGCACGCTATGTATCTTCAATTGTTTTACTCAGTTGACCAAATGGTTAAGCGATCGCTCCGTCCCTCTCTGTTCTCCGGCATGGTCTAGTGGCTTGGATACCTGGCTCTCACCCAGGAGGCCCGGGTACGATTCCCGGGGTCGGAAGTATTTCCTTTTATCTGCTATTATCAAGTCTCCAATTTACGCATGCTATGTAACTTCAATAATTTTACCCTGTTGGCCAAATGGCTAAGCGATCGCTCCATTCCTTTCCGTTCTCGGCGTGGTATAGTGGCTAGGATACCTGGCTCTCACCCAGGAGGCCCGGGTTCGATTCCCGGTGTCGGAAGTATTTTCTTTTGTCTGCTGTCATCAAGTCTCCAATTCGCGCACGGTATGCAACTTCAATATCTTTACCCTGTTGGCCGAATGGTTAAGCGATCTCTCCGTCCCTCTCCGTTCTCCGGCATGGTCTAGTGTCTAGGATACCTGGCTCTCACCCAGGAGGCCCGGTTGCAATTCCCGGTGTCGGAAGTATTTTCTTTTATCTGCTATCATCAAGTCTCCAATTCGCGCACGCTATGTAACTTCAATACTTTTACCTTGTTGGCCGAATCGCTAAGCGATCGCTCCGTCCTTCTCCGTTCTCCGGCATGGTCTAGTGGCTAGAATACCTGGCTTTCACCCAGGAGGCCCGGGTTCGATTCCTGGTGTCAGAAGTATTTTCTTTTGTCTGCTGTCTTCAAATCTCCAATTTGCGCACGCTATGTAACTTGAATAGTTTTACCCTGTTGGCTGAATGGCTAAGCGATCGCTCCGTCCCTTTCCGTTTTCGGTGTGGTCTAGTGGCTAGGATACCTGGCTATAACCCAGGAGGCCCGGGTTCAATTCGCGGAGTCGGAAGTATGTTCTTTGATCTGCTGTCATCAATTCTTCAATTTGCGCACGCTATGTATCTTCAATTGTTTTACTCTGCCGAATGGCTAAGCGATCGCTCCGTCCCTCTCTGTTCTCTGGCATGGTCTAGTGGCTTGGATACCTGGCTCTCACCCAAGAGTCCCGGGTACGATTCCTAAGGTCGGAAGTATTTTCTTTTATCTGCTATTATCAAGTCTCCAATTTACGCACGCTATGTAACTTCAATAATTTTACCCTGTTGGCCAAATGGCTAAGCGATCGCTCCATTCCTTTCCGTTCTCGGCGTGGTCTAGTGGCTAGTATACCTGGCCCTCACCCAGGAGGCCTGGGTTCGATTCTCGGTGTCGGAAGTATTTTCTTTTATCTGCTTTCATCAAGTCTTTGATTTGCGTGCGCTATGTAACTTCAATACTTTAACCCTGTTGGCCGAAAGGCTAAACGTGCGCTCCGTCCCTCTCCGTTCTGCGGCATGGTCTAGTGGCTAGGATACCTGACTGTCCCTCAGGAGGCCCGGGTTCGATTTGCGGTGTCGGAAGTATATTCTTTTATCTGCTGTCATCAAGTCTTCAATTTGCGCACGCTATGTAACTTGAATAGTTTTACCCTGTTGGCTGAATGGCTAAGCGATCGCTCCGTCCCTTTCCGTTCTCGGTGTGGTCTAGTGGCTAGGATACCTGGCTTTCACCCAGGAGGCCCAGGTTCGATTCGCGGAGTCGGAAGTATGTTCTTTTATCTGCTGTCATCAAGTCTCCAATTTGCGCGTGGTATGTAACTTCAATAATTTTACCCTGTTGGCCGAATGACTAAGCGACCGCTCCGTCCCTCCCCGTTCTTCGGCATGGTCTAGTGGCTAGGATACCTGGCTCTCACCCAGGAGGCCGGGGTTCGATTCCCAGTGACGTAAGTATTTTCTTTTATCTGCTGTCATAAACTGTCTATTTGCGCACGCTATGTATCTTCAATAGTTTTACTCAGTTGGCCGAATGGCTAAGCGATCGCTCCGTCCTTTTCCGTTCTCCGGCATGGTCTAGTGGCTAGGATACCTGGCTCGCACCCAGAAGGCCCGGGTGCGATTTCTGGTGTCGGAAGTATTTTCTTTTATCAGCTATCATCAAGGCTCCGATTGCGCACGCAATATACCTTCAATACTTTTACGCTGTTGGCCGAATGGCTAAGCAATCGCTCCATCCCTCCCCGTTCTTCGGCATGGTCTAGTGGCTTGGATACCTGGCTTTCACTCAGGAGGCCCGGGTTCGATTCCCAGTGTACGGAAGTATTTTTTTAACTGCTGTCATCAAGTCTTCAATTTGCGCAC
Organism: Rhipicephalus microplus; assembly: GCF_043290135.1. Classification (NCBI taxonomy): domain Eukaryota; kingdom Metazoa; phylum Arthropoda; class Arachnida; order Ixodida; family Ixodidae; genus Rhipicephalus; species Rhipicephalus microplus. The sequence goes on from NC_134702.1 coordinate 158,238,689, forward strand.
GCTATGTCTCTTCAATAGTTTTACTCAGTTGGCCGAATGGCTAAGCGATCGCTCCGTCCCTCTCCGTTCTCCAGCATGGTCTAGTGTTCAGGATACCTGTCTCTCACCCAGGAGGCCCGGTTGCAATTCCCGGTGTCGAAAGTATTTTCTTTTATCTGCTATCACCAAGTCTCCAATTTGCGCACGCTATGTAACTTCAATACTTTTACCTTGTTGGCCGAATCGCTAAGCGATCGCTCCGTCCTTTTCCGTTCTCTGGCATGGCCTAGTGGCTAGGATACCTGACTCGCACCCAGGAGGCCCGGGTGCGACTTCCGGTGTCGGAAGTATTTTCTTTTATCAGCTATCATCAAGTCTCCAATTAACGCACGCTATGCAACTTCAATAATTTTACCCTGTTGGGCAAATGGCTAAGCGATCGCTCCATCCCTTTCCGTTCTCGGCGTGGTCTAGTGGCTAGTATACCTGGCCCTCTCCCAGGAGGCCTGGGTTCGATTCCCAGTGTCAGAAGTATTTTCTTTTATGTTCTGTCATCAAGTCTTCAATTTGCGCGCGGTATGTAACTTCAATAGTTTTACCCTGTTGGCCGAATGGCTAAGCGATCGCTCCGTCCCTCTCCGTTCTCCGGCATGGTCTAGTGTCTAGGATACCTGGCTCTCACCCAGGAAGCCCGGGTACGATTCCCGGTGTCGGAAGTATTTTCTTTTATCTGCTATCATCAAGTCTTCGATTTGCGAGCGCTATGTACCTTCAATACTTTTACCCTGTGTGCCGAATGGCTAAACGTGCGCTCCGTCCCTCTCCGTTCTGCGGCATGGTCTAGTGGCTAGGATACCTGGCTCTCACCTAGGAGGCCCGGGTTCGATTTGCGGTGTCGGAAGTATTTTCTTTTATCTGCTGACATCAAGTCTTCAATTTGCGCACGGTATGTATTTTCAATAGTTTTACTCCGTTGGCCGAATGGCTAAGCGATCGCTCCGTCCCTCTCCGTTCTCCGGCATGGACTAGTGGCTTAAATACCTGGCTCTCACCCAGGAGGCCCGGGTACGATTCCCGGTGTCGGAAGTACTTTCTTTAATCTGCTATTATCGTCTCCAATTTACGCACGCTATGTAACTTCAATGATTTTACCCTGTTGGCCGAATGGCTAAGCGATCGCTCCGTCTCTCTTCGTTCTCCTGTATGGTCTAGTTGCTAGGATACCTGGCTCTCACCCAGGAGGCCCGGGTTCGATTCCCGGTGTCGGAAGTATTTTCTTTTATATGCTGTCATCAATTCTCTAATTTGCGCATGGTAGGTAACTTCAATTGTTTTACCCTGTTGGCCGAATGGCTAAACGTGCGCTCTGTCCCTCTCCGTTCTGCGGCATGGTCTAGTGACTAGGATACCTGGCTCTCACCCAGGAGGCCCGGGCTTGATTCCCGGTGTCGGAAGTATTTTCTTTTATCTGCTGTCTTCAAATCTCCAATTTGCGCACGCTATGTAACTTGAATAGTTTTACCCTGTTGGCTGAATGGCTAAGCGATCGCTCCGTCCCTTTCTGTTCTCGGTGTGGTCTAGTGGCTAGGATACCTGGCTTTCACCCAGGAGGCCCGCGTTCGAATCCCAGTGTACGGAAGTATTTTCTTTTATCTGCTAATATTAAGTCTTCGATTTGCGTGCGCTATGTAACTTCAATACTTTTACCCTGTGTGCCGAATGGCTAAATGTGCGCTCCGTCCCTCTCCGTTCTGCGGCACGGTCTAGTGGCTAGGATACCTGGCTCTCACCCAGGAGGCCCAGTTGCAATTCCCGGCGTCGGAAGTATTTTCTTTTATCTGCTATCATCAAGTCTCCAATTCGCGCACGCTATGTAACTTCAATACTTTTACCTTGTTGGCCGAATCGCTAAGCGATCGCTCCGTCCTTCTCCGTTCTCCGGCATGGTCTAGTGGCTAGGATACCTGGCTTTCACCCAGGAGGCCCGGGTTCGATTCCCGGTGTCGGAAGTATTTTCTTTTATCTGCTGTCTTCAAATCTCCAATTTGCGCACGCTATGTAACTTGAATAGTTTTACCCTGTTGGCTGAATGGCTAAGCGATCGCTCCGTCCCTTTCGGTTCTCGGTGTGGTGTAGTGGCTAGGATACCTGGCTTTCACTCAGGAGGCCCGGGTTCGATTCCCAGTGTACGGAGGTATTTTCTTTTATCTGCTGTCATCAAGTCTTCAATTTGCGCACGCTATGTATCTTCAATAGTTTTACTCAGTTGGCCGAATGGCTAAGCGATCGCTCCGTCCCTCTCCGTTCTCCAGCATGGTCTAGTGTTCAGGATACCTGTCTCTCACCCAGGAGGCCCGGTTGCAATTCCCGGTGTCGGAAGTATTTTCTTTTATCTGCTATCATCAAGTCTCCAATTTCCGCACGCTATGTAACTTCAATACTTTTACCTTGTTGGCCGAATCGCTAAGCGATCGCTCCGTCCTTTTCCGTTCTCCGGCATTTGCGCACGCTATGTAACTTCAATACTTTTACCTTGTTGGCCGAATCGCTAAGCGATCGCTCCGCCTTTTTCCGTTCTCCGGCATGGTCTAGTGGCAAGGATACCTGGCTCGCACCCAGGAGGCCCGGGTGCGACTTCCGGTGTCGGAAGTATTTTCTTTTAACAGCTATCATCAAGGCTCCAATTTGCGCACGCAATATACCTTCGATATTTTTACCCTGTTGGCCGAATGGCTAAGCAATCGCTCCGTCCCTCCCCGTTCTTCGGCATGGTCTAGTGGCTAGGATACCTGGCTCTCACCCAGGTAGCTCGGGTTCGATTCCCGGTGACGGAAGTATTTTCTTTTATCTGCTGTCATCAAGTCTCCAATTTGCACACGCCATGTATCTTCAATAGTTTTACTCAGTTGGCCGAATGGCTAAGCGATCGCACCGTCCCTCTCTGTTCCCTGGCGTGGTCTAGTGGCTTGGATACCTGGCTCTCACCCAGGAGGCCCGGGTACGATTCCCGGGGTCGGAAGTATTTTCTTTTATCTGCTATTATCAAGTCTCCAATTTACGCACGCTACGCAACTTTAATAATTTTACCCTATTGGGCAAATGGCTAAGCTATCGCTCCACCCCTTTCTGTTCTCGGCGTGGTCTAGTGGCTAGTATACCTGGCCCTCACCCAGGAGGCCTGGGTTCGATTCCCAGTGTCGGAAGTATTTTCTTTTATGTGCTGTCATCAAGTCCCCAATTTGCGCGCGGTATGTAACTTCAATAGTTTTACCCTGTTGGCCGAATGGCTAAGCGATCTCTCAATCCCTCTCCGTTCTCCGACATGGTCTAGTGTCTAGGATACCTGGCTCTCACCCAGGAAGCCCGGGTACGATTCCCGGTGTCGGAAGTATTTTCTTTTATCTGCTATCATCAAGTCTTCGATTTGCGTGCGCTATGTAACTTCAATACTTTTACCCTGTGTGCCGAATGGCTAAACGTGCGCTCCGTCCCTCTGCGTTCTGCGGCATGGTCTAGTGGCTAGGATACCTGGCTCTCACCCAGGAGGCCCAGGTTCGATTTGCGGTGTCGGAAGTTTTTTCTTTTATCTGCTGACATCAATTCTTCAATTTGCGCACGGTATGTATTTTCAATTGTTTTACTCTGTTGGCCGAATGGCTAAGCGATCGCTCCGTCCCTCTGCGTTCTCCGGCATGGTCTAGTGGCTCGAATACCTGGCTCTCACCCAGGAGGCCCGGGTACGACTCCCGGTGTCGGAAGTACTTTCTTTAATCTGCTGTCATCAAGTCTCTAATTTGCGCATGGTATGTAACTTCAAATGTTTTACCCTATTGGCCGAATGGCTAAGCGATCGCTCCGTCACTCTCCGTTCTCCGGCATGGTCTAGTGGCTAGGTACCTGCTCTCACCCAGGAGGCCCGGGTTCGATTCCCAGTGTCGGAAGTACTTCTTTTATCTGCTATCTTCAAGTCTCCAGTTCGCGCACGCTATACAACTTCATTACTTTTACCTTGTTGGGCGAATCGCTAAGAGATCGCTCCGTCCCTCTCCGTTCTACCGCATGGTCTAGTAGCTAGGATATCTGGCTCCCACCCAGGAGGCCTGGGTTCGATTCCCCGTGTCGAAGGTATTTTATCGGCTGTCATCAAGTCTCCAATTAGCGCACGCTATATAACTTCAATAAATTTACCTTTTGGCCGAATGACTAAGCGATCGCTCCGCCCCTCTCCGGCGCGGTCTAGTGGCTCGGATACCTGGCTCTCACCCAGGAGGCCCGGGTACAATTCCCGGTGTCGGAAGTATTTTTTTTTTATCTACTATCATCAAGTCTCCAATTCGCGTACGGTATGTAACTTCAATAGTTTTACCCTGTTGGCCGAATGGCTAAGCGATGTCTCCGTCCCTCTCCGTTCTCCGGCATGGTCTAGTGTCTAGGATACTAGTTCTCACCCAGTAGGCCCGGTTGCGATTCCCGGTGTCGGAACGATTTTATTTTATTTGCTGTCATCAAGTCTCCAATTTGCGCAAGGTATGCAACTTCAATAGTTTTACCCTGTTGGCCGAATGGCTAAGCGATCTCTCCTTCCCACTCAGTTCTCTGGCATGGTCCAGTGTCTAGGATTCCTGGCTCTCACCCAAGAGGCCCGGGAGCGACTTCCGGTGTCGGAAGTATTTTCTTTTATCAGCTATCATCAAGGCTCCAATTTGCGCACGCAATATACCTTCAATACTTTTACCCTGTTGGGTGAATGGCTAAGCAATCGCTCCGTCCCTCCCCGTTCTTCGGCATGGTCTAGAGGCTAGGATACCTGGCTCTCACAAAGGAGGCCCGGGTTCGATTCCCGGTGACGGAAGTATTTTCTTTTATCTGCTGTCATCAAGTCTCCGATTTGCGCACGCTATGTATCTTCAATAGTTTTACTCAGTTGGCCGAATGGCTAAGCGATCGCTCCGTCCCTCTCTGTTTTCCGGCATGGTCTAGTTGCTTGGATACCTGGCTCTCATCCAGGAGGCCCGGGTACGATTCCCGGGGTCGGAAGTATTTTCTTTTATCTGCTATTATCAAGTCTCCGATTTACGCACGCTATGTAACTTTAATAATTTTACCCTATAGGGCAAATGGCTAAGCGATCGCTCCATCCCTTTCCGTTCTCGGCGTGGTCTAGTGGCTAGTATACCTGGCCCTCACCCAGGAGGCCTGGGTTCGATTCCAAGTGTCGGAAGTATTTTCTTTTATCTGCTATCATCAAGTCTTCGATTTGCGAGCGCTATGTACCTTCAATACTTTTACCCTGTGTGCCGAATGGCTAAACGTGCGCTCCGTCCCTCTCCGTTCTGCGGCATGGTCTAGTGGCTAGGATACCTGGCTCTCACCTAGGAGGCCCGGGTTCGATTTGCGGTGTCGGAAGTATTTTCTTTTATCTGCTGACATCAAGTCTTCAATTTGCGCACGGTATGTATTTTCAATAGTTTTACTCCGTTGGCCGAATGGCTAAGCGATCGCTCCGTCCCTCTCCGTTCTCCGGCATGGACTAGTGGCTTAAATACCTGGCTCTCACCCAGGAGGCCCGGGTACGATTCCCGGTGTCGGAAGTACTTTCTTTAATCTGCTATTATCGTCTCCAATTTACGCACGCTATGTAACTTCAATGATTTTACCCTGTTGGCCGAATGGCTAAGCGATCGCTCCGTCTTTCTTCGTTCTCCGGTATGGTCTAGTGGCTAGGATACCTGGCTCTCACCCAGGAGGCCCGGGTTCGATTCCCTGTATCGGAAGTATTTTCTTTTATATGCTGTCATCAATTCTCTAATTTGCGCATGGTAGGTAACTTCAATTGTTTTACCCTGTTGGCCGAATGGCTAAACGTGCGCTCCGTCCCTCTGCGTTCTGCGGCATGGTCTAGTGGCTAGGATACCTGGCTCTCACCCAGGAGGCCCGGGTTCGATTTGCGGTGTCGGAAGTTTTTTCTTTTATCTGCTGACATCAATTCTTCAATTTGCGCACGGTATGTATTTTCAATTGTTTTACTCTGTTGGCCGAATGGCTAAGCGATCGCTCCGTCCCTCTGCGTTCTCTGGCATGGTCTAGTGGCTTGAATACCTGGCTCTCACCCAGGAGGCCCGGGTACGACTCCCGGTGTCGGAAGTACTTTCTTTAATCTGCTATTATCGTCTCCAATTTACGCACGCTATGTAACTTCAATAATTTTACCCTGTTCGCCGAATGGCTAAGCGATCGCTCCGTCTCTCTTCGTTCTCCGGTATGGTCTAGTGGCTAGGATACCTGGCTCTCACCCAGCAGGCCCGGGTTCGATTCCCGGTGTCGGAAGTATTTTCTTTTATCTGCTGTCATCAAGTCTCTAATTTGCGCATGGTATGTAACTTCAAATGTTTTACCCTATTGGCCGAATGGCTAAGCGCTCGCTCCGTCACTCTCCGTTCTCCGGCATGGTCTAGTGGCTAGGTACCTGCTCTCACCCAGGAGGCCCGGGTTCGATTCCCAGTGTCGGAAGTACTTCTTTTATCTGCTATCTTCAAGTCTCCAGTTCGCGCACGCTATATAACTTCATTACTTTTACCTTGATGGGCGAATCGCTAAGCGATCGCTCCGTCCCTCTCCGTTCTCCAGCATGGTCTAGTGTTCAGGATACCTGTCTCTCACCCAGGAGGCCCGGTTGCAATTCCCGGTGTCAGAAGTATTTTCTTTTATCTGCTATCATCAAGTCTCCAATTTCCGCACGCTATGTAACTTCAATACTTTTACCTTGTTGGCCGAATCGCTAAGCGATCGCTCCGTCCTTTTCCGTTCTCCGGCATTTGCGCACGCTATGTAACTTCAATACTTTTACCTTGTTGGCCGAATCGCTAAGCGATCGCTCCGCCTTTTTCCGTTCTCCGGCATGGTCTAGTGGCAAGGATACCTGGCTCGCACCCAGGAGGCCCGGGTGCGACTTCCGGTGTCGGAAGTATTTTCTTTTAACAGCTATCATCAAGGCTCCAATTTGCGCACGCAATATACCTTCAATATTTTTACCCTGTTGGCCGAATGGCTAAGCAATCGCTCCGTCCCTCCCCGTTCTTCGGCATGGTCTAGTGGCTAGGATACCTGGCTCTCACCCAGGTAGCTCGGGTTCGATTCCCGGTGACGGAAGTATTTTCTTTTATCTGCTGTCATCAAGTCTCCAATTTGCACACGCCATGTATCTTCAATAGTTTTACTCAGTTGGCCGAATGGCTAAGCGATCGCACCGTCCCTCTCTGTTCTCCGGCGTGGTCTACTGGCTTGGATACCTGGCTCTCACCCAGGAGGCCCGGGTACGATTCCCGGGGTCGGAAGTATTTTCTTTTATCTGCTATTATCAAGTCTCCAATTTACGCACGCTATGCAACTTTAATAATTTTACCCTATTGGGCAAATGGCTAAGCGATCGCTCCATCCCTTTCCGTTCTCGGCGTGGTCTAGTGGCTAGTATACCTGGCCCTCACCCAGGAGGCCTGGGTTCGATTCCCAGTGTCGGAAGTATTTTCTTTTATGTGCTGTCATCAAGTCCCCAATTTGCGCGCGGTATGTAACTTGAATAGTTTTACCCTGTTGGCCGAATGGCTAAGCGATCTCTCCGTCCCTCTCCGTTCTCCGACATGGTCTAGTGTCTAGGATACCTGGCTCTCACCCAGGAAGCCCGGGTACGATTCCCGGTGTCGGAAGTATTTTCTTTTATCTGCTATCATCAAGTCTTCGATTTGCGTGCGCTTTGTAACTTCAATACTTTTACCCTGTGTGCCGAATGGCTAAACGTGCGCTCCGTCCCTCTGCGTTCTGCGGCATGGTCTAGTGGCGAGGATACCTGGCTCTCACCCAGGAGGCCCGGGTTCGATTTGCGGTGTCGGAAGTTTTTTCTTTTATCTGCTGACATCAAGTCTTAAATTTGCGCACGGTATGTATTTTCAATTGTTTTACTCTGTTGGCCGAATGGCTAAGCGATCGCTCCGGCCCTCTCCGTTCTCCGGCATGGTCTAGTGGCTTGAATACCTGGCTCTCACCCAGGAGGCCCGGGTACGACTCCCGGTGTCGGAAGTACTTTCTTTAATCTGCTATTATTGTCTCCAATTTACGCACGCTATGTAACTTCAATAATTTTACCCTGTTCGCCGAATGGCTAAGCGATCGCTCCGTCTCTCTTCGTTCTCCGGTATGGTCTAGTGGCTAGGATACCTGGCTCTCACCCAGGAGGCCCGGGTTCGATTCCCGGTGTCGGAAGTATTTTCTTTTATCTGCTGTCATCAAGTCTCTAATTTGCGCATGGTATGTAACTTCAAATGTTTTACCCTATTGGCCGAATGGCTAAGCGATCGCTCCGTCACTCTCCATTCTCCGGCATGGTCTAGTGGGTAGGTACCTGCTCTCACCCAGGAGGCCCGGGTTCAATTCCCAGTGTCGGAAGTACTTCTTTTATCTGCTATCTTCAAGTCTCCAGTTTGCGCACGCTATATAACTTCATTACTTTTACCTTGTTGGGCGAATCGCTAAGCGATCGCTCCGTCCCTCTCCGTTCTACCGCATGGTCTAGTAGCTAGGATATCTGGCTCTCACCCAGGAGGCCTGGGTTCGATTCCCCGTGTCGAAGGTATTTTATTTTATCGGCTGTCATCAATTCTCCAATTAGCGCACGCTATATAACTTCAATAAATTTACCTTTTGGCCGAATGACTAAGCAATCGCTCCGCCCCTCTCCGGCACGGTCTAGTGGCTCGGATACCTGGCTCTCACCCAGGAGGCCCGGGTACGATTCCCGGTGTCGGAAGTATTTTTTTTTATCTACTATCATCAAGTCTCCAATTCGCGTACGGTATGTAACTTCAATAGTTTTACCCTGTTGGCCGAATGGCTAAGCGATGTCTCCGTCCCTCTCCATTCTCCGGCATGGTCTAGTGTCTAGGATACTAGTTCTCACCCAGTAGGCCCGGTTGCGATTCCCGGTGTCGGAACGATTTTATTTTATTTGCTGTCATCAAGTCTCCAATTTGCGCAAGGTATGCAACTTCAATAGTTTTACCCTGTTGGCCGAATGGCTAAGCGATCTCTCCTTCCCACTAAGTTCTCTGGCATGGTCCAGTGTCTAGGATTCCTGGCTCTCACCCAAGAGGCCCGGGAGCGACTTCCGGTGTCGGAAGTATTTTCTTTTATCAGCTATCATCAAGGCTCAAATTTGCGCACGCAATATACCTTCAATACTTTTACCCTGTTGGGCGAATGGCTAAGCAATCGCTCCGTCCCTCCCCGTTCTTCGGCATGGTCTAGTGGCTAGGATACCTGGCTCTCACCCAGGAGGCCCGGGTTCGATTCCCGGTGACGGAAGTATTTTCGTTTATCTGCTGTCATCAAGTCTCCAATTTGCGCACGCTATGTATCTTCAATAGTTTTACTCAGTTAGCCGAATGGCTAAGCGATCACTCCGTCCCTCTCTGTTCTCCGGCATGGTCTAGTTGCTTGGATACCTGGCTCTCATCCAGGAGGCCCGGGTACGATTCCTGGGGTCGGAAGTATTTTCTTTTATCTGCTATTATCAAGTCTCCAATTTACGCACGCTATGTAACTTTAATAATTTTACCCTATAGGGCAAATGGCTAAGCGATCGCTCCATCCCTTTCCGTTCTCGGCGTGGTCTAGTGGCTAGTATACCTGGCCCTCACCCAGGAGGCCTGGGTTCGATTCCAAGTGTCGGAAGTATTTTCTTTTATGTGCTGTCATCAAGTCTCCAATTTGCGCGCGGTATGTAAGTTCAATAGTTTTACTCTGTTGGCCGAATGGGTAAGCGATCACTCCGTCCCTCTCCGTTCTCCGGCATGGTCTAGTGTCTAGAATACCTGGCTCTCACCCTTGAAGCCCGGGTACGATTCCCGGTGTCGGAAGTATTTTCTTTTATCTGCTATCATCAAGTCTTCGATTTGCGTGCGCTATGTACCTTCAATACTTTTACCCTGTGTGCCAAATGGCTAAACGTGCGCTCCGTCCCTCTTCGTTCTGCGGCATGGTCTAGTGCCTAGGATACCTGGCTCTCACCCAGGAGGCCCGGGTTCGATTTGCGGTGTTTGAAGTATTTTTTTATCTGATATCATCAAGTCTCCAATTCGCGCACGGTATGTAATTTCAATAGTTTTACCCTGTTGGCCGAATGGCTAAGCGATCTCTTCGTCCCACTCAGTTCTCCGGCATGGTCTAGTGTCTAGGATTCCTGGCTCTCACCCAGGAGGCCCGGTTGCGATTCCCGGTGTCGGAAGTATTTTCTTTTATCTGCTGTCATCAAGTCTCTAATTTGCGCATGGTATCTAACTTCAATAGTTTTACCTTATTGGCCGAAAGGCTAAGCGATCGCTCCGTCACTCTCCGTTCTCCGGCATGGTCTAGTGGCTAGGTACCTGCTCTCACCCAGGAGGCCCGGGTTCGATTCCCAGTGTCGGAAGTACTTCTTTTATCTGCTATCTTCAAGTCTCCAGTTTGCGCACGCTATATAACTTCATTACTTTTACCTTGTTGGGCGAATCGCTAAGCGATAGCTCCGTCCCTCTCCGTTCTACGGCATGGTCTAGTAGCTAGGATATCTGGCTCTCATCCAGGACGCCTGGCTTCGATTCCCCGTGTCGAAGGTATTTTATTTTATCTGCTGTCATCAAGTCTCCAATTAGCGCACGCTATATAACTTCAATAAATTTACCTTTTGGCCGAATGACTAAGCGATCGCTCCGCCCCTCTCCGGCGCGGTCTAGTGGCTCGGATACCTGGCTCTCACCCAGGAGGCCCGGGTACGATTCCCGGTGTCGGAAGTATTTTCTTTTATCTGCTATCATCAAGTCTCCAATTCGCGCACGGTATGTAATTTCAATAGTTTTACCCTGTTGGCCGAATGGCTAAGCGATCTCTCCGTCCCACTCAGTTCTCCGGCATGGTCTAGTGTCTAGGATTCCTGGCTCTCACCCAGGAGGCCCGGTTGCGATTCCCGGTGTCGGAAGTATTTTCTTTTATCTGCTATTATCAAGTCTCCCATTTTCGCACGCTATGTAACTTCAATACTTTTACCATGTTGGCCGAATCGCTAAGCGATCGCTCCGTCCTTTTCCGTTCTCCGGCATGGTCTAGTGGCTAGGATACCTGGCTCGCACCCAGGAGGCCCGGGTGCGATTTCCGGTGTCGGAAGTATTTTCTTTTATCTGCTATCATCAAGTCTCCAATTTGCGCACGCTATGTAACTTCAATAATTTTACCTTGTTGGCCGAATCTCTAAGCGATCGCTCCGTCCTTTTCTGTTCACCGGCATGGTCTAGTGGCTAGGATACCTGGCTCTCACCCAGGAGGCCCGGGTGCGATTTCCAGTTTTCGGAAGTAATTTCTTTTATCAGCTGTCTTCAAATCTCCAATTTGCGCACGCTATGTAACTTCAATAGTTTTACCTTGTTGGCCGAATCTCTAAGCGATCGCTCCGTCCTTTTCCGTTCACCGGCATGGTCTAGTGGCTAGGATACCTGGCTCGCACCCAGGGGGCCCGGGTGCGATTTCCGGTCTCAGAAGTAATTTCTTTTATCAGCTGTCTTCAACTCTCCAATTTGCGCACGCAATATAACTTCAATAGTTTTACCCTGTTGGCCGAATGGCTAGGCAATCGCTCCGTCCCTCTTCGTTCTTCGGCATGGTCTAGTGGCTAGGATATCTGGCTCTCACCCAGGAGGCCCGGGTTCTATTCCTGGTGTCGAAGGTATTTTGTTTTATCTGCTGTCATGAAGTCTCATATTTGTGCATGGTATGCAACTTCAATTGTTTTACCCTGTTGGCCGAACGGCTAAGTGATCTTTCCGTCCCTCTCCGTTCTCCGGCATGGTCTAGTGTCTAGGATACCTGGCTCTCACTCAGGAGGCCCGGTGGCGATTCCCGGTGTCGGAAGTATTTTCTTTTATCTGCTGTCATCAAGTCTCCAATTTACGCACGCTATGTAACTTCTATAGTTTTACCCTGTTGGCCAAATGGCTAAGCGATCGCTCCATTCCTTTCCGTTCTCGGCGTGGTCTTGTGGCTAGTATACCTGGAACTCACCCACGATGCCTGGGTTCGATTCCCGGTGTCGGAAGTATTTTCTTTTGTGTGCTGTCATCAAGTCTCCAATTTGCGCGTGGTATGTAACTTCAATAGTTTTACCCTGTTGGCTGAATGGCTAAGCGATCTCTCCGTCCTTCTCCGTTCTCCGGCATGGTCTAGTGTCTAGGATACTGGTTCTCACCCAGTAGGCCCGGTTGCAATTCCCGGTGTCGGAAGTATTTTATTTTATCTGCTGTCATCAAGTCTCCAATTTGCGCACGGTATGCAACTTCAATAGTTTTACCCTGTTGGCCGAATGGCTAAGCGATCTCTCCGTCCCACTCAGTTCTCCGGCATGGTCTAGTGTCTAGGATTCCTGGCTCTCACCCAGGAGGCCCGGTTGCAATTCCCGGTGTCGGAAGTATTTTCTTTTATCTGCTATTATCAAGTCTCCCATTTGCGCACGCTATGTAACTTCAATACTTTTACCTTGTTGGCCGAATCGCTAAGCGATCGCTCCGTTCTTTTCCGTTCTCCGGCATGGTCTAGTGGCTAGAATACCTGGCTCGCACCCAGGAGGCCCGGGTGCGATTTCCGGTGTCGGAAGTATTTTCTTTTATCTGCTATCATCAAGTCTTCAATTTGCGCACGCTATGTAACTTCAATAATTTTACCTTGTTGGCCGAATCTCTAAGCGATCGCTCCGTCCTTTTCCGTTCACCGGCATGGTCTAGAGGCTAGGATACTTGGCTCGCACCCAGGAGGCCCGGGTGCGATTTCCGGATTCGGAAGTAATTTCTTTTATCAGCTGTCTTCAAATCTCCAATTTGCGCACGCAATATAACTTCAATACTTTTACCCTGTTGGCCGAATGGCTAGGCAATCTCTCCGTCCCTCTTCGTTCTTCGGCATGGTCTAGTGGCTAGGATACCTGGCTCTCACCCAGGAGGCCCGGGTTCTATTCCCGGTGTCGAAGGTATTTTATTTTATCTGCTGTCATGAAGTCTCCAATTTGTGCATGGTATGCAACTTCAATTGTTTTACCCTGTTGGCCGAATGGCTAAGTGATCTCTCCGTCCCTCTGCGTTCTCCGGCATGGTCTAGTGTCTAGGATACCTGGCTCTCACTCAGGAGGCCCGGTGGCGATTCCCAGTGTCGGAAGTATTTTCTTTTATCCGCAATCATCAATTCTCCAATTTGCGCACGCTATGTAACTTCAATAAATTTACCTTTTGGCCGAATGACTAAGCAATCGCTCCGCCCCTCTCCGGCACGGTCTAGTGGCTCGGATACCTGGCTCTCACCCAGGAGGCCCGGGTACGATTCCCGGTGTCGGAAGTATTTTTTTTATCTACTATCATCAAGTCTCCAATTCGCGTACGGTATGTAACTTCAATAGTTTTACCCTGTTGGCCGAATGGCTAAGCGATGTCTCCGTCCCTCTCCATTCTCCGGCATGGTCTAGTGTCTAGGATACTAGTTCTCACCCAGTAGGCCCGGTTGCGATTCCCGGTGTCGGAACGATTTTATTTTATTTGCTGTCATCAAGTCTCCAATTTGCGCAAGGTATGCAACTTCAATAGTTTTACCCTGTTGGCCGAATGGCTAAGCGATCTCTCCTTCCCACTAAGTTCTCTGGCATGGTCCAGTGTCTAGGATTCCTGGCTCTCACCCAAGAGGCCCGGGAGCGACTTCCGGTGTCGGAAGTATTTTCTTTTATCAGCTATCATCAAGGCTCAAATTTGCGCACGCAATATACCTTCAATACTTTTACCCTGTTGGGCGAATGGCTAAGCAATCGCTCCGTCCCTCCCCGTTCTTCGGCATGGTCTAGTGGCTAGGATACCTGGCTCTCACCCAGGAGGCCCGGGTTCGATTCCCGGTGACGGAAGTATTTTCGTTTATCTGCTGTCATCAAGTCTCCAATTTGCGCACGCTATGTATCTTCAATAGTTTTACTCAGTTAGCCGAATGGCTAAGCGATCACTCCGTCCCTCTCTGTTCTCCGGTATGGTCTAGTGGCTAGGATACCTGGCTCTCACCCAGGAGGCCCGGGTTCGATTCCCTGTATCGGAAGTATTTTCTTTTATATGCTGTCATCAATTCTCTAATTTGCGCATGGTAGGTAACTTCAATTGTTTTACCCTGTTGGCCGAATGGCTAAACGTGCGCTCCGTCCCTCTGCGTTCTGCGGCATGGTCTAGTGGCTAGGATACCTGGCTCTCACCCAGGAGGCCCGGGTTCGATTTGCGGTGTCGGAAGTTTTTTCTTTTATCTGCTGACATCAATTCTTCAATTTGCGCACGGTATGTATTTTCAATTGTTTTACTCTGTTGGCCGAATGGCTAAGCGATCGCTCCGTCCCTCTGCGTTCTCTGGCATGGTCTAGTGGCTTGAATACCTGGCTCTCACCCAGGAGGCCCGGGTACGACTCCCGGTGTCGGAAGTACTTTCTTTAATCTGCTATTATCGTCTCCAATTTACGCACGCTATGTAACTTCAATAATTTTACCCTGTTCGCCGAATGGCTAAGCGATCGCTCCGTCTCTCTTCGTTCTCCGGTATGGTCTAGTGGCTAGGATACCTGGCTCTCACCCAGCAGGCCCGGGTTCGATTCCCGGTGTCGGAAGTATTTTCTTTTATCTGCTGTCATCAAGTCTCTAATTTGCGCATGGTATGTAACTTCAAATGTTTTACCCTATTGGCCGAATGGCTAAGCGCTCGCTCCGTCACTCTCCGTTCTCCGGCATGGTCTAGTGGCTAGGTACCTGCTCTCACCCAGGAGGCCCGGGTTCGATTCCCAGTGTCGGAAGTACTTCTTTTATCTGCTATCTTCAAGTCTCCAGTTCGCGCACGCTATATAACTTCATTACTTTTACCTTGTTGGGCGAATCGCTAAGCGATCGCTCCGTCCCTCTCCGTTCTCCAGCATGGTCTAGTGTTCAGGATACCTGTCTCTCACCCAGGAGGCCCGGTTGCAATTCCCGGTGTCAGAAGTATTTTCTTTTATCTGCTATCATCAAGTCTCCAATTTCCGCACGCTATGTAACTTCAATACTTTTACCTTGTTGGCCGAATCGCTAAGCGATCGCTCCGTCCTTTTCCGTTCTCCGGCATTTGCGCACGCTATGTAACTTCAATACTTTTACCTTGTTGGCCGAATCGCTAAGCGATCGCTCCGCCTTTTTCCGTTCTCCGGCATGGTCTAGTGGCAAGGATACCTGGCTCGCACCCAGGAGGCCCGGGTGCGACTTCCGGTGTCGGAAGTATTTTCTTTTAACAGCTATCATCAAGGCTCCAATTTGCGCACGCAATATACCTTCAATATTTTTACCCTGTTGGCCGAATGGCTAAGCAATCGCTCCGTCCCTCCCCGTTCTTCGGCATGGTCTAGTGGCTAGGATACCTGGCTCTCACCCAGGTAGCTCGGGTTCGATTCCCGGTGACGGAAGTATTTTCTTTTATCTGCTGTCATCAAGTCTCCAATTTGCACACGCCATGTATCTTCAATAGTTTTACTCAGTTGGCCGAATGGCTAAGCGATCGCACCGTCCCTCTCTGTTCTCCGGCGTGGTCTACTGGCTTGGATACCTGGCTCTCACCCAGGAGGCCCGGGTACGATTCCCGGGGTCGGAAGTATTTTCTTTTATCTGCTATTATCAAGTCTCCAATTTACGCACGCTATGCAACTTTAATAATTTTACCCTATTGGGCAAATGGCTAAGCGATCGCTCCATCCCTTTCCGTTCTCGGCGTGGTCTAGTGGCTAGTATACCTGGCCCTCACCCAGGAGGCCTGGGTTCGATTCCCAGTGTCGGAAGTATTTTCTTTTATGTGCTGTCATCAAGTCCCCAATTTGCGCGCGGTATGTAACTTGAATAGTTTTACCCTGTTGGCCGAATGGCTAAGCGATCTCTCCGTCCCTCTCCGTTCTCCGACATGGTCTAGTGTCTAGGATACCTGGCTCTCACCCAGGAAGCCCGGGTACGATTCCCGGTGTCGGAAGTATTTTCTTTTATCTGCTATCATCAAGTCTTCGATTTGCGTGCGCTTTGTAACTTCAATACTTTTACCCTGTGTGCCGAATGGCTAAACGTGCGCTCCGTCCCTCTGCGTTCTGCGGCATGGTCTAGTGGCGAGGATACCTGGCTCTCACCCAGGAGGCCCGGGTTCGATTTGCGGTGTCGGAAGTTTTTTCTTTTATCTGCTGACATCAAGTCTTAAATTTGCGCACGGTATGTATTTTCAATTGTTTTACTCTGTTGGCCGAATGGCTAAGCGATCGCTCCGGCCCTCTCCGTTCTCCGGCATGGTCTAGTGGCTTGAATACCTGGCTCTCACCCAGGAGGCCCGGGTACGACTCCCGGTGTCGGAAGTACTTTCTTTAATCTGCTATTATTGTCTCCAATTTACGCACGCTATGTAACTTCAATAATTTTACCCTGTTCGCCGAATGGCTAAGCGATCGCTCCGTCTCTCTTCGTTCTCCGGTATGGTCTAGTGGCTAGGATACCTGGCTCTCACCCAGGAGGCCCGGGTTCGATTCCCGGTGTCGGAAGTATTTTCTTTTATCTGCTGTCATCAAGTCTCTAATTTGCGCATGGTATGTAACTTCAAATGTTTTACCCTATTGGCCGAATGGCTAAGCGATCGCTCCGTCACTCTCCATTCTCCGGCATGGTCTAGTGGGTAGGTACCTGCTCTCACCCAGGAGGCCCGGGTTCAATTCCCAGTGTCGGAAGTACTTCTTTTATCTGCTATCTTCAAGTCTCCAGTTTGCGCACGCTATATAACTTCATTACTTTTACCTTGTTGGGCGAATCGCTAAGCGATCGCTCCGTCCCTCTCCGTTCTACCGCATGGTCTAGTAGCTAGGATATCTGGCTCTCACCCAGGAGGCCTGGGTTCGATTCCCCGTGTCGAAGGTATTTTATTTTATCGGCTGTCATCAATTCTCCAATTAGCGCACGCTATATAACTTCAATAAATTTACCTTTTGGCCGAATGACTAAGCAATCGCTCCGCCCCTCTCCGGCACGGTCTAGTGGCTCGGATACCTGGCTCTCACCCAGGAGGCCCGGGTACGATTCCCGGTGTCGGAAGTATTTTTTTTATCTACTATCATCAAGTCTCCAATTCGCGTACGGTATGTAACTTCAATAGTTTTACCCTGTTGGCCGAATGGCTAAGCGATGTCTCCGTCCCTCTCCATTCTCCGGCATGGTCTAGTGTCTAGGATACTAGTTCTCACCCAGTAGGCCCGGTTGCGATTCCCGGTGTCGGAACGATTTTATTTTATTTGCTGTCATCAAGTCTCCAATTTGCGCAAGGTATGCAACTTCAATAGTTTTACCCTGTTGGCCGAATGGCTAAGCGATCTCTCCTTCCCACTAAGTTCTCTGGCATGGTCCAGTGTCTAGGATTCCTGGCTCTCACCCAAGAGGCCCGGGAGCGACTTCCGGTGTCGGAAGTATTTTCTTTTATCAGCTATCATCAAGGCTCAAATTTGCGCACGCAATATACCTTCAATACTTTTACCCTGTTGGGCGAATGGCTAAGCAATCGCTCCGTCCCTCCCCGTTCTTCGGCATGGTCTAGTGGCTAGGATACCTGGCTCTCACCCAGGAGGCCCGGGTTCGATTCCCGGTGACGGAAGTATTTTCGTTTATCTGCTGTCATCAAGTCTCCAATTTGCGCACGCTATGTATCTTCAATAGTTTTACTCAGTTAGCCGAATGGCTAAGCGATCACTCCGTCCCTCTCTGTTCTCCGGCATGGTCTAGTTGCTTGGATACCTGGCTCTCATCCAGGAGGCCCGGGTACGATTCCTGGGGTCGGAAGTATTTTCTTTTATCTGCTATTATCAAGTCTCCAATTTACGCACGCTATGTAACTTTAATAATTTTACCCTATAGGGCAAATGGCTAAGCGATCGCTCCATCCCTTTCCGTTCTCGGCGTGGTCTAGTGGCTAGTATACCTGGCCCTCACCCAGGAGGCCTGGGTTCGATTCCAAGTGTCGGAAGTATTTTCTTTTATGTGCTGTCATCAAGTCTCCAATTTGCGCGCGGTATGTAAGTTCAATAGTTTTACTCTGTTGGCCGAATGGGTAAGCGATCACTCCGTCCCTCTCCGTTCTCCGGCATGGTCTAGTGTCTAGAATACCTGGCTCTCACCCTTGAAGCCCGGGTACGATTCCCGGTGTCGGAAGTATTTTCTTTTATCTGCTATCATCAAGTCTTCGATTTGCGTGCGCTATGTACCTTCAATACTTTTACCCTGTGTGCCAAATGGCTAAACGTGCGCTCCGTCCCTCTTCGTTCTGCGGCATGGTCTAGTGCCTAGGATACCTGGCTCTCACCCAGGAGGCCCGGGTTCGATTTGCGGTGTTTGAAGTATTTTTTTATCTGATATCATCAAGTCTCCAATTCGCGCACGGTATGTAATTTCAATAGTTTTACCCTGTTGGCCGAATGGCTAAGCGATCTCTTCGTCCCACTCAGTTCTCCGGCATGGTCTAGTGTCTAGGATTCCTGGCTCTCACCCAGGAGGCCCGGTTGCGATTCCCGGTGTCGGAAGTATTTTCTTTTATCTGCTATTATCAAGTCTCCCATTTTCGCACGCTATGTAACTTCAATACTTTTACCATGTTGGCCGAATCGCTAAGCGATCGCTCCGTCCTTTTCCGTTCTCCGGCATGGTCTAGTGGCTAGGATACCTGGCTCGCACCCAGGAGGCCCGGGTGCGATTTCCGGTGTCGGAAGTATTTTCTTTTATCTGCTATCATCAAGTCTCCAATTTGCGCACGCTATGTAACTTCAATAATTTTACCTTGTTGGCCGAATCTCTAAGCGATCGCTCCGTCCTTTTCTGTTCACCGGCATGGTCTAGTGGCTAGGATACCTGGCTCTCACCCAGGAGGCCCGGGTGCGATTTCCAGTTTTCGGAAGTAATTTCTTTTATCAGCTGTCTTCAAATCTCCAATTTGCGCACGCTATGTAACTTCAATAGTTTTACCTTGTTGGCCGAATCTCTAAGCGATCGCTCCGTCCTTTTCCGTTCACCGGCATGGTCTAGTGGCTAGGATACCTGGCTCGCACCCAGGGGGCCCGGGTGCGATTTCCGGTCTCAGAAGTAATTTCTTTTATCAGCTGTCTTCAACTCTCCAATTTGCGCACGCAATATAACTTCAATAGTTTTACCCTGTTGGCCGAATGGCTAGGCAATCGCTCCGTCCCTCTTCGTTCTTCGGCATGGTCTAGTGGCTAGGATATCTGGCTCTCACCCAGGAGGCCCGGGTTCTATTCCTGGTGTCGAAGGTATTTTGTTTTATCTGCTGTCATGAAGTCTCATATTTGTGCATGGTATGCAACTTCAATTGTTTTACCCTGTTGGCCGAACGGCTAAGTGATCTTTCCGTCCCTCTCCGTTCTCCGGCATGGTCTAGTGTCTAGGATACCTGGCTCTCACTCAGGAGGCCCGGTGGCGATTCCCGGTGTCGGAAGTATTTTCTTTTATCTGCTGTCATCAAGTCTCCAATTTACGCACGCTATGTAACTTCTATAGTTTTACCCTGTTGGCCAAATGGCTAAGCGATCGCTCCATTCCTTTCCGTTCTCGGCGTGGTCTTGTGGCTAGTATACCTGGAACTCACCCACGATGCCTGGGTTCGATTCCCGGTGTCGGAAGTATTTTCTTTTGTGTGCTGTCATCAAGTCTCCAATTTGCGCGTGGTATGTAACTTCAATAGTTTTACCCTGTTGGCTGAATGGCTAAGCGATCTCTCCGTCCTTCTCCGTTCTCCGGCATGGTCTAGTGTCTAGGATACTGGTTCTCACCCAGTAGGCCCGGTTGCAATTCCCGGTGTCGGAAGTATTTTATTTTATCTGCTGTCATCAAGTCTCCAATTTGCGCACGGTATGCAACTTCAATAGTTTTACCCTGTTGGCCGAATGGCTAAGCGATCTCTTCGTCCCACTCAGTTCTCCGGCATGGTCTAGTGTCTAGGATTCCTGGCTCTCACCCAGGAGGCCCGGTTGCAATTCCCGGTGTCGGAAGTATTTTCTTTTATCTGCTATTATCAAGTCTCCCATTTGCGCACGCTATGTAACTTCAATACTTTTACCTTGTTGGCCGAATCGCTAAGCGATCGCTCCGTTCTTTTCCGTTCTCCGGCATGGTCTAGTGGCTAGAATACCTGGCTCGCACCCAGGAGGCCCGGGTGCGATTTCCGGTGTCGGAAGTATTTTCTTTTATCTGCTATCATCAAGTCTTCAATTTGCGCACGCTATGTAACTTCAATAATTTTACCTTGTTGGCCGAATCTCTAAGCGATCGCTCCGTCCTTTTCCGTTCACCGGCATGGTCTAGAGGCTAGGATACCTGGCTCGCACCCAGGAGGCCCGGGTGCGATTTCCGGATTCGGAAGTAATTTCTTTTATCAGCTGTCTTCAAATCTCCAATTTGCGCACGCAATATAACTTCAATACTTTTACCCTGTTGGCCGAATGGCTAGGCAATCTCTCCGTCCCTCTTCGTTCTTCGGCATGGTCTAGTGGCTAGGATACCTGGCTCTCACCCAGGAGGCCCGGGTTCTATTCCCGGTGTCGAAGGTATTTTATTTTATCTGCTGTCATGAAGTCTCCAATTTGTGCATGGTATGCAACTTCAATTGTTTTACCCTGTTGGCCGAATGGCTAAGTGATCTCTCCGTCCCTCTGCGTTCTCCGGCATGGTCTAGTGTCTAGGATACCTGGCTCTCACTCAGGAGGCCCGGTGGCGATTCCCAGTGTCGGAAGTATTTTCTTTTATCCGCAATCATCAATTCTCCAATTTGCGCACGCTATGTAACTTCAATACTTTTACCTTGTTGGCCGAATCGCTAAGCGATCGCTCCGTCGCTCTCTGTTCTTCGGCATGGTCTAGTGGCTAGGATACCTGGCTCTCACCCAGGAGGCCCGGGTTCGATTCCCGGTGTCGAAGGTATTTTCTTTTATCTGCTGTCATCAAGTCTCCAATTTACGCACGCTATGTAACTTCAATAATTTTACCCTGTTGGCCAAATGGCTAAGCGATCGCTCCATTCCTTTCCGTTCTCGGCGTGGTCTTGTGGCTAGTATACCTGGCCCTCACCCACGAGGCCTGGGTTCGATTCCCGGTGTCGGAAGTATTTTCGTTTGTGTGCTGTCATCAAGTCACCAATTTGCGCGCGGTATGTAACTTCAACAGTTTTACCCTGTTGGCCGAATGGCTAAGCGATCGCTCCGTCCCTCTCTGTTCTCCGGTATGGTCTAGTGTCTAGGATACCTGGCTCTCACCGTGGAAGCCCGGGTACGATTCCTGGTGTCGGAAGTATTTTCTTTTATCTGCTGACATCAAGTCTTCAATTTGCGCACGGTATGTAACTTCAATAGTTTTACCCTGTTGGCCGAATGGCTAAGCGATCGCTCCGTCCTTCTCCGTTCACCGGCATGGTCTAGTGTCTAGGATACCTGGCTCTCACCCAGGAAGCCCGGGTACGATTCCTGGTGTCGGAAGTATTTTCTTTTATCTGCTATCATCAAGTCTTCGATTTGCGTACGCTATGCAATTTACGCACGCTATGTAACTTCAATAATTTTACCCTGTTGGCCAAATGGCTAAGCGATCGCTCCATTCCTTTCCGTTCTCGGCGTGGTCTTGTGGCTAGTATACCTGGCCCTCACCCACGAGGCCTGGGTTCGATTCCCGGTGTCGGAAGTATTTTTGTTTGTGTGCTGTCATCAAGTCACCAATTTGCGCGCGGTATGTAACTTCAATACTTTTACCCTGTGTGCCGAATGGCTAAACGTGCGCTCCGTCCCTCTCCGTTCTGCGGCATGGTCTAGTGGCTAGGATACCTGGCTCTCACCCAGGAGGCCCGGGTTCGATTTGCGGTGTCGGAAGTATTTTCTTTTATCTGCTGACATCAGGTCTTCAATTTGCGCACGGTATGTATTTTCAATAGTTTTACCCTGTTGGCCGAATGGCTAAGCGATCGCTCCGTCTCTCTTCATTCTCCTGTATGGTCTAGTGGCTAGGATACCTGGCTCTCACCGTGGAAGCCCGGGTACGATTCCTGGTGTCGGAAGTATTTTCTTTTATCTACTATCATCAAGTCTCCAATTCGCGCACGCTATGTAACTTCAATACTTTTACCTTGTTGGCCGAATCGCTAAGCGATCGCTCCGTCCTTCTCCGTTCTCCGGCGTGGTCTAGTGGCTAGGATACCTGGCTTTCACCCAGGAGGCTCGGGTTTGATTCCCGGTGTCGGAAGTGTTTTCTTTTATCTGCTGTCTTCAAATCTCCAATTTGCGCACGCTATGTAACTTGAATAGTTTTACCCTGTTGGCTGAATGGCTAAGCGATCGCTCCGTCCCTTTCGGTTCTCGGTGTGGTCTAGTGGCTAGGATACCTTGCTTTCACTCAGGAGGGCCGGGTTCGATTCCCAGTGTACGGAGGTATTTTCTTTTATCTGCTGTCATCAAGTCTTCAATTTGCGCACGCTATGTATCTTCAATAGTTTTACTCAGTTGGCCGAATGGCTAAGCGATTGCTCCGTCCCTCTCCGTTCTCCAGCATGGTCTAGTGTTCAGGATACCTGTCTCTCACCCAGGAGGCCCGGTTGCAATTCCCGGTGTCGGAAGTATTTTCTTTTATCTGCTATCATCAAGTCTCCAATTTGCGCACGCTATGTAACTTCAATACTTTTACCTTGTTGGCCGAATCGCTAAGCGATCGCTCCGTCCTTTTCCGTTCTCCGGCATTTGCGCACGCTATGTAACTTCAATACTTTTACCTTGTTGGCCGAATCGCTAAGCGATCGCTCCGTCCTTTTCCGTTCACCGGCATGGTCTAGTGGCAAGGATACCTGGCTCGCACCCAGGAGGCCCGGGTGCGACTTCCGGTGTCGGAAGTATTTTCTTTTATCAGCTATCATCAAGGCTCCAATTTACGCACGCAATATACCTTCAATACTTTTACCCTGTTGGCCGAATGGCTAAGCGATCGCACCGTCCCTCTCTGTTCTCCGGCGTGGTCTAGTGGCTTGGATACCTGGCTCTCACCCAGGAGGCCCGGGTACAATTCCCGGGGTCGGAAGTATTTTCTTTTATCTGCTATTATCAAGTCTCCAATTTATGCACGCTATGCAACTTTAATAATTTTACCCTGTTGGGCAAATGGCTAAGCGATCGCTCCATCCCTTTCCTTTCTCGGCGTGGTCTAGTGGCTAGTATACCTGGCCCTCACCCAGGAGGCCTGGGTTCGATTCCCAGTGTCGGAAGTATTTTCTTTTATGTGCTGTCATCAAGTCCCCAATTTGCGCGCGGTATGTAACTTCAATAGTTTTACCCTGTTTGCCGAATGGCTAAGTGATCTCTCCGTCCCTCTCCGTTCTCCGGCATGATCTAGTGTCTAGGATACCTGGCTCTCACCCAGAAAGCCCGGGTACGATTCCCGGTGTCGGAAGTATTTTCTTTTATCTGCTATCATCAAGTCTTCGATTTGCGTGCGCTATGTAACTTCAATACTTTTACCCTGTGTGCCGAATGGCTAAACGTGCGCTCCGTCCCTCTGCTTTCTGCGGCATGGTCTAGTGGCTTGAATACCTGGCTCTCACCCAGGAGGCCCAGGTACGATTCCCGGTGTCGGAAGTACTTTCTTTAATCTGCTATTATCGTCTCCAATTTACGCACGCTATGTAACTTCAATAATTTTACCTTGTTGGCCGAATGGCTAAGCGATCGCTCCGTCTCTCTTCGTTCTCCGGTATGGTCTAGTGGCTAGGATACCTGGCTCTCACCCATGAGGCCAGGGTTCGATTCCCGGTGTCGGAAGTATTTTCTTTTATCTGCTGTAATCAAGTCTCTAATTTGCGCATGGTATGTAACTTCAAATGTTTTACCCTATTGGCCGAATGGCTAAGCGATCGCTCCATCACTCTCCGTTCTCCGGCATGGTCTAGTGGCTAGGTACCTGCTCTCACCCAGGAGGCCCGGGTTCGATTCCCAGTGTCGGAAGTACTTCTTTTATCTGCTATCTTCAAGTCTCCAGTTCGCGCACGCTATATAACTTCATTACTTTTACCTTGTTGGGCGAATCGCTAAGCGATCGCTCCGTCCCTCTCCGTTCTACCGCATCGTCTAGTAGCTAGGATATCTGGCTCTCACCCAGGAGGCCTGGGTTCAATTCCCCGTATCGAAGGTATTTTATTTTATCGGCTGTCATCAAGTCTCCTATTAGCGCACGCTATAAAACTTCAATAATTTTACCTTTTGGCCGAATGACTAAGCGATCGCTCCGCCCCTCTCCGGCACGGTCTAGTGGCTCGGATACCTGGCTCTCACCCAGGAGGCCCGGGTACGATTCCCGGTGTCGGAAGTATTTTCTTTTATCTGCTATCATCAAGTCTCCAATTCGCGTACGGTATGTAACTTCAATATTACCCTGTTGGCCGAATGGTTAAGCGATCGCTCCGTCCCTCTCCATTCTCCGGCATAGTCTAGTGGCTAGGATACCTGGCTCTCCACTAGGATGCCCGGGTTCGATTCCCGGTGTCTAAGGTATTTTCTTTTATCTGCTGTCATCAAGTCTTCAATTCGCGCACGGTATGTAATTTCAATACATACACGCCGGAGAACGCGGAGGGACGGAGTGATCGCTTAGCGATTCGGCCAAAAGGGTAAACGTATCGAAGTTACATAGCATGCGCAAATTGGAGACTTGATGATAGCAGATAAAAGAAAATACTTCCGACACCGGGAATCAAAGCCGGGTCTCCAGGGTGAGAGTCAGATATTCTAGCGTCTAGGCCACGCCGGAGAACGGAGAGGGACGGAGCGATCGCTTAGCCATTTGACCAACAGGGTAAAACTTTTGAAGTTACATACCATGCGCAAATTAGAGACTTGATGACAGCAGATAAAAGAAAAAACTTCCGACACCGGGAATCGTACCCGGGCCTCCTGGGTGAGAGCCAGGTATCCTAGCCACTAGACCATGCCGGAGAATGAAGAGGGACGAAGCGATCACTTAGCCATTCGGCCAACAGGGTAAAAGTATTGAAGGTACATAGCGTGCGTAAACTGGAGACTTGATAATAGCAGATAAAAAATACTTCCGACACCGGGAATCGTACTCGGGCCTCCTGGGTGAGAGCCAGGTATCCTAGCCACTAGACCATGCCGGAAAAGGAAGAAGGACGGAGCGATCGCTTAGCCATTTGGCCAACAGGGTAAAACTGTTGAAGTTACATAGCGTGCTCAAATTGGACCCTTGATGATAGCAGATAAAAAATACTTCCGACACCGGGAATCGGACGCGGGCCTCTTCGGTGAGAGCGCCATAGGTATCCTAGACACTAGACCATGCTGTAGAACGGAGAGGGACGGAGCGATCGCTTAGCTATTCGGCCAACAGGGTAAAAGTATTGAAGATATACAGCGTTCGCAAATTGGAGGCTTGATGATAGCAGATAAAAGAAAATACTTCCGACACCGCGAATTGAACCCGGGTCTCCTGGGTGAGAGCTAGGTATCCTAGCCACTAGACCATGCCGGAGAACGGAGAGGGATGGAGCCATCCCTTAGCCATTCGGGCAACCGGGTAAAAGTATTGAAGTTACATACCGTGCGCAAATTGGAGGCTTGATATTAGCAGATAAAAAATACTTCCGACACCGGGAATCGTACCCAGGCCACCTGGGTGAGAGCCAGGTATCCAAGCCACTAGACCATGCCAGAGAACGGAGAGGTACGGAGCGATCGCTTAGCCATTCGGCCAACAGGGTGAAACTATTCAAGTTATATAGCATGCGCAAATTGGAGACTTGATGATAGCAGATAAAAAAATACTTCCGACACCGGGAATCGGACGCGGGCCTCCTGGGTGAGAGCGCCATAGGTATCCTAGACACTAGACCATGCTGTAGAACGGAGAGGGACGGAGCGATCGCTTAGCCATTCGGTCAACAGGGTAAAACTATTGAAGTTACATAGCGTGCGCAAATTGGAGACTTGATGACAGCAGATAAAAGAAAATACTTCCGACACCGGGAATCGAAACCGGGCCTCCTGGGTGAAAGCCAGGTATCCTACCCACTAGACCATGCCGGAGAACGGAGAAGGACGGAGCGATCGCTAAGCCATTCGGCCAACAAGGTAGAAGTATTGAAGATACATAGCGTGCGCAATTTGGAGACTTGATGATAGCTGATAAAAGAAAATACTCCCGACCCCGGGAATCGCAACCGGGCCTCCTGGGTGAGAGCCAGGTATCCTTGACAATAGACCATGCCGGGGAGCGGAGAGGGACGGTGAGATCGCTTAGCCATTCGGCAAACAGGGTCAAACTATTGAAGTTACATACCGTGCGCAAATTGGAGACTTGATGACAGCAGATAAAAGAAAAAACTTCCGACACCGGGAATCGAACCCGGGCCTCCTGGGTGAGAGCCAGGTATCCTAGCCACTAGACCATACCAGAGAATGGAGAGGGACGGAGCGATCGCTTAGCGATTTGGCCAACAGGGTAAAAGTATTGAAGTTACATAGCGTGCGCAAATTGGAGACTTGATGATAGCAGATAAAAGAAAATACTTCCGACACCGGGAATCGAACCCGGGCCTCCTGGGTGAGAGCCAGGTATCCTAGCTACTAGACCATGCCGGAGAACGGAGAGGGACGGAGCGATCGCTTAGCCATTTGGCCAACAGGGTAAAAGTATTGAAGTTAAATAGCGTGCGTAAATTGGATACTTGATAATAGCAGATAAAAAATACTTCCGACACCGGGAATCGTACCCGGGCCTCCTGGGTGAGAGCCAGTTGTCCAAGCCACTAGACCATGCCAAAGAACGGAGAGGGACGGAGCGATCGCTTAGCCATTCGGCCAACAGGGTGAAACTATTCAAGTTACATACCGTGCGCAAATTGGAGACTTGATGACAGCAGATAAAAGAATACTTCCAACACCAAGAATCGAACCAGGGTCTCCTGGGTGAGAGCCAGATATCCTAGCCACTAGACCACGCCGGAGAACGGAGAGGGACGGAGCGATCGCTTAGATATTCGGCCAACAGGGGAAAAGTATTGAAGTTACAAAGCATGCGCAAATTGGAGGCTTGAAGACAGCAGATAAAAGAAAATACTTCCTACACCGGGAATCGAATCCAGGCCTCCTGGGTGAGAGCTAGGTATTCTAGCCACTAGACCATGCCGGAGAACGGAGAGGGACTGAGCGATCGTTTAGCCATTCGGCCAACAGGGTAAAAGTATTGAAGTTATATAGTATGCGCAAATTGGGGACTTGATGATAGCAGATAAAAAAATACTTCCGACACCGGGAATCGCACGCGGGCCTCCTGGGTGCGAGCCAGGTATCCAAGCCACTAGACCATGCCAGAGAACGGAGAGGGACAGAGCGATCGCTTAGCCATTCTGCCAACAGGGTAAAAGTATTGAAGTTATATAGCATGCGCAAATTGGAGACTTGATGATAGCAGATGAAAAAATACTTTCGACACCGGGAATCGGACGCGGGCCTCCTGGGTGAGAGCGCCATAGGTATCCTAGACACTAGACCATGCTATAGAATGGAGAAGGACGGAGCGATCGCTTAGCCATTCGGCCAACAGGGTAAAACTATTGAAGTTACATAGCGTGCGCAAATTGGAGACTTGATGACAGCAGATAAAAGAAAATACTTCCGACACCGGGAATCGAACCCGGGTCTCCTGGGTGAAGGCCAGGTATCCTAGCCACTAGACCACGCCAGAGACGGAGAGGGACGGAGCGATCGCTTAGATATTCGGCCAACAGGGTAAAAGTATTGAAGTTACAAAGCATGCGCAAATCGGAGGCTTGAAGACAGCAGACAAAAGAAAATACTTCCGACACCGGGAATCGAATCCAGGCCTCCTGGGTGAGAGCTAGGTATCCTAGCCACTAGACCATGCCGGAGAGCGGAGAGGGACGGAGCGATCGCTTAGCGATTCGGCCAACAGGGTAAAAGTATTGATGTTATATAGTATGCGCAAATTGAGACTTGATGATAGCAGATAAAAAAATACTTCCGACACCGGGAATCGCACGCGGGCCTCCTGGGCTAGAGCCAGGTATCCAAGCCACTAGACCATGCCGGAGAACGGAGAGGGACAGAGCGATCGCTTAGCCATTCGGCCAACAGGGTGAAACTATTCAAGTTATATAGCATGCGCAAATTGGAGACTTGATGATAGCAGATGAAAAAATACTTCCGACACCGGGAATCGAACGCGGGCCTCCTGGGTGAGAGCGCCATAGGTATCCTAGACACTAGACCCTGCTGTAGAACGGAGAGGGACGGAGCGATCGCTTAGCCATTCGGCCAACAGGGTAAAACTATTGAAGTTACATAGCGTGCGCAAATTGGAGACTTGATGACAGCAGATAAAAGAAAATACTTCCGACACCGGGAATCGAACCCGGGCCTCCTGGGTGAAAGCCAGGTATCCTAGCCACTAGACCATGCTGGAAAACGGAGAAGGACGGAGCGATCGCTTAGCCATTCGGCCAACAAGGTAGAAGTATTGAAGATACATAGCGTGCGCAATTTGGAGACTTGATGATAGCTGATAAAATAAAATACTCCCGACCCCAGGAATTGCAACCGGGCTTCCTGGGTGAGAGCCAGGTATCCTAGACAATAGACAATGCCGGAGAATGGAGAGGGACGGAGAGATCGCTTAGCCATTCGGCCAACAGGGTAAAAGTATTGCAGTTCTATCGTATGCGCAAATTGGAGACTTGATGACAGCAGATAAAAGAAAAAACTTCTGACACCGGGAATCGTGCCCGGGCCTCCTGGGTGAGAGCGCTGTAGGTATCCTAGACACTAGACCATGCTGTAAAATGGAGAGGGACGGAGCGATGGCTTAGCCATTCAGCCAACAGGGTAAAACTATTGAAGTTACATAACGTGCGCAAATCGGAGACTTGGTGACAGCAGATAAAAAAAATACTTCTGACACCGGGAATTGAACCCGGGCCTCCTGGGTAAGAGCCAGGTATCCTAGCCACTAGACCATGCCGGAGAACGGAGAGGGACGGAGTGATCGCTTAGCCATTCGATCAACAGGGTAAAGGTATTGCAGTTATACAGCGTGCGCAATTTGGAGACTTGATGATAGCAGATAAAAGAAAATACTTCCGACACCGGGAATCGTACCCGGGCCTCCTGGGTGAGAGCCAGGTGTCCAAGCCACTAGACCATGCCAGAGAACGGAGAGGGACGGAGCGATCGCTTAGCCATTCGGCCAACAGGGTGAAACTATTCAAGTTACATACCGTGCGCAAATTGGAGACTTGATTACAGCAGATAAAAGAATACTTCCGACACCAAGAATAGAACCAGGGTCTCCTGGGTGAGAGCCAGATATCCTAGCCACTAGACCACGCCGGAGAACGGAGAGGGACGGAGCGATCGCTTAGATATTCGGCCTACAGGGGAAAAGTATTGAAGTTACAAAGCATGCGCAAATTGGAGGCTTGAAGACAGCAGATAAAATAAAATACTTCCTACACCGGGAATCGAATCCAGGCCTCCTGGGTGAGAGCTAGGTATCTTAGCCACTAGACCATGCCGGAGAACGGAGAGGGACTGAGCGATCGCTTAGCCATTCGGCCAACAGGGTAAAAGTATTGAAGTTATATAGTATGCGCAAATTGGAGACTTGATGATAGCAGATAAAAAATACTTCCGACACCGGGAATCGCACGCGGGCCTCCTGGGTGCGAGCCAGGTATCCAAGCCACTAGACCATGCCGGAGAACGGAGAGGGACAGAGCAATCGCTTAGCCATTCTGCCAACAGGGTAAAAGTATTGAAGTTATATAGCATGCGCAAATTGGAGACTTGATGATAGCAGATGAAAAAATACTTTCGACACCGGTAATCGGACGCGGGCCTCCTGGGTGAGAGCGCCATAGGTATCCTAGACACTAGACCATGCTGTAGAACGGAGAGGGACGGAGCGATCGCTTAGCCATTCGGCCAACAGGGTAAAACTATTGAAGTTACATAGCGTGCGCAAATTGGAGACTTGATGACAGCAGATAAAAGAAAATACTTCCGACACCGGCAATCGAACCCGGGTCTCCTGGGTGAAAGCCAGGTATCCTAACCACTAGACCACGCCAGAGATGGAGAGGGACGGAGCGATCGCTTAGATATTCGGCCAACAGGGTAAAAGTATTGAAGTTACAAAGCATGCGCAAATCGGAGGCTTGAAGACAGCAGACAAAAGAAAATACTTCCGACACCGGGAATCGAATCCAGGCCTCCTGGGTGAGAGCTAGGTATCCTAGCCACTAGACCATGCCGGAGAACGGAGAGGGACTGAGCGATCGCTTAGCCATCCGGCCAACAGGGTAAAAGTATTGAAGTTATATAGTATGCGCAAATTGGAGACTTGATGATAGCAGATAAAAAATACTTCCGACACCGGGAATCGCACGCGGGCCTCCTGGGCTAGAGCCAGGTATCCAAGCCACTAGACCATGCCGGAGAACGGAGAGGGACAGAGCGATCGCTTAGCCATTCGGCCAACAGGGTAAAAGTATTGAAGTTATATAGCATGCGCAAATTGGAGACTTGATGATAGCAGATGAAAAAATACTTCTGACACCGGGAATCGAACGCGGGCCTCCTGGGTGAGAGCGCCATAGGTATCCTAGACACTAGATCATGCTGTAGAACGGAGAGGGACGGAGCGATCGCTTAGCCATTCGGCCAACAGGGTAAAACTATTGAAGTTACATAGCGTGCGCAAATTGGAGACCTAATGACAGCAGATAAAAGAAAATACTTCCGACACCGGGAATCGAACCCGGGCCTCCTGGGTGAAAGCCAGGTATCCTAGCCACTAGACCATGCTGGAGAACGGAGAAGGACGGAGTGATCGCTTAGCCATTCGGCCAACAAGGTAGAAGTATTGAAGATACATAGCGTGCGCAATTTGGAGACTTGATGATAGCTGATAAAATAAAATACTCCTGACCCCAGGAATCGCAACCGGGCTTCCTGGGTGAGAGCCAGGTATCCTAGACACTAGACAATGCCGGAGAATGGAAAGGGACGGAGAGATCGCTTAGCCATTCGGCCAACAGGGTAAAACCATTGAAGTTACATACCGTGCGCAAATTGGAGACTTGATGACAGCAGATAAAAGAAAAAACTTCTGACACCGGGAATCGTACGCGGGCCTGCTCGGTGAGAGCCAGGTACCCTAGCCACTAGACCTTGCCAGAGATTTGAGAGGGACAGAGCGAACGCTTAGCCATTTGGCCAACAGGCTAAAACTATTGAAGATACATAGCGTGCGCAAATTGAAGACTTGATGACAGCAGCTAAAAGAAAATACTTCCGACACCGGGAATCGAACCCGGGCCTCCTGGGTGAGAGCCAGGTATCCTAGCCACTAGACCATGCCAGAGAACGGAGAGGGATGGAGCGATCGCTTAGCCATTCGGCCAACAGGGTGAAACTATTCAAGTTACATACCGTGCGCAAATTGGAGACTTGATGACAGCAGATAAAAAAATACTTCCGACACAAAGAATCGAACGAGGGTCTCCTGGGTAAGATCCAGATATTCTAGCCACTACACCACGCCGGAGAACGGACAAGGACGGAGCGATCGCTTAGATATTCGGCCAACAGGCTAAAAGTATTGAAGTTACAAAGCATGCGCAAATTGGAGGCTTGAAGACAGCAACTAAAAGAAAATACTTCCGACACCGGGAATCGAATCCAGGCCTCCTGGGTGAGAGCTAGGTATCCTAGCCACTAGACCATGCCGGAGAACGGAGAGGGACTGAGCGATCACTTAGCCATTCGGCCAACAGGGTAAAAGTATTGCAGTTCTATCGTATGCGCAAATTGGAGACTTGATGATAGCAGATAAAAAAATACTTCCGACACCGGGAATCACACGCGGGCCTCCTGGGTGAGAGCGCTGTAGGTATCCTAGACACTAGACCATGCTGTAGAATGGAGAGGGACGGAGCGATGGCTTAGCCATTCAGCCAACAGGGTAAAACTATTGAAGTTACATAGCGTGCGAAAATCGGAGACTTGATGACAGCAGATAAAAAAATACTTCTGACACCGGGAGTTGAACCCGGGCCTCCTGGGTGAGAGCCAGGTATCCTAGCCACTAGACCATGCAGGAGAACGGAGAGGGACGGAGCTATCGCTTAGCCATTCGACCAACAGGGTAAAGGTATTGCAGTTATACAGCGTGCGCAATTTGGAGACTTGATGATAGCAGATAAAAGAAAATACTTCCGACACCGGGAATCGTACCCGGGCCTCCTGGGTGAGAGCCAGGTGTCCAAGCCACTAGACCATGCCAGAGAACGGAGAGGGACGGAGCGATCGCTTAGCCATTCGGCCAACAGGGTGAAACTATTGAAGATACATAGCGTGCGCAAATTGAAGACTTGATGACAGCAGCTAAAAGAAAATACTTCCGACACCGCAAATCGTAGCCGGGCCTCCTGATGAGAGCCATGTATCCTAGCCACTAGACCATGCCGGAGAGCGGAGAGGGACGGAGCGATCGCTTAGCGATTCGGCCAACAGGGTAAAAGTATTGAAGTTACATAGCGTGCGCAAATTGGAGACTTGATGATAGCAAATAAAAGGAAATACTTCCGACACCGGGAATCGAACCCGGGCCTCCTGGGTGAGAGCCAGGTATCCTAGCCACTAGACCATGCCGGAGAACGGAGAGGGACGGAACGATCGCTTAGCCATTTGGCCAACAGGGTAAAAGTATTGAAGTTACATAGCGTGCGTAAATTGGATACTCTATAATAGCAGATAAAAAATACTTCCGACACCGGGAATCGTACCCGGGCCTCCTGGGTGAGAGCCAGGTATCCAAGCCACTAGACCATGCCAGAGAACGGAGAGGGATGGAGCGATCGCTTAGCCATTCGGCCAACAGGGTGAAACTATTCAAGTTACATACCGTGCGCAAATTGGAGACTTGATGACAGCAGATAAAAAAATACTTCCGACACCAAGAATCGAACCAGGGTCTCCTGGGTGAGATCCAGATATTCTAGCCACTACACCACGCCGGAGAACGGAGAAGGACGGAGCGATCGCTTAGATATTCGGCCAACAGGGTAAAAGTATTGAAGTTACAAAGCATGCGCAAATTGGAGGCTTGAAGACAGCAAATAAAAGAAAATACTTCCGACACCGGGAATCGAATCCAGGCCTCCTGGGTGAGAGCTAGGTATCCTAGCCACTAGACCATGCCGGAGAACGGAGAGGGACTGAGCGATCGCTTAGCCATTCGGCCAACAGGGTAAAAGTATTGCAGTTCTATCGTATGCGCAAATTGGAGACTTGATGATAGCAGATAAAAAAATACTTCCGACACCGGGAATCACACGCGGGCCTCCTGGGTGAGAGCGCTGTAGGTATCCTAGACACTAGACCATGCTGTAAAATGGAGAGGGACGGAGCGATGGCTTAGCCATTCAGCCAACAGGGTACAACTATTGAAGTTACATAACGTGCGCAAATCGGAGACTTGGTGACAGCAGATAAAAAAAAATACTTCTGACACCGGGAATTGAACCCGGGCCTCCTGGGTGAGAGCCAGGTATCCTAGCCACTAGACCATGCCGGAGAACGGAGAGGGACGGAGCGATCGCTTAGCCATTCGACCAACAGGGTAAAGGTATTGCAGTTATACAGCGTGCGCAATTTGGAGACTTGATGATAGCAAATAAAAGAAAATACTTCCGACACCGGGAATCGTACCCGGGCCTCCTGGGTGAGAGCCAGGTGTCCAAGCCACTAGACCATGCCAGAGAACGGAGAGGGACGGAGCGATCGCTTAGCCATTCGGCCAACAGGGTGAAACTATTCAAGTTACATACCGTGCGCAAATTGGAGACTTGATGACAGCAGATAAAAGAATACTTCCGACACCAAGAATAGAACCAGGGTCTCCTGGGTGAGAGCCAGATATCCTAGCCACTAGACCACGCCGGAGAACGGAGAGGGACGGAGCGATCGCTTAGATATTCGGCCT
Organism: Rhipicephalus microplus; assembly: GCF_043290135.1. Lineage (NCBI taxonomy): Eukaryota > Metazoa > Arthropoda > Arachnida > Ixodida > Ixodidae > Rhipicephalus > Rhipicephalus microplus. The sequence goes on from NC_134702.1 coordinate 158,272,840, forward strand.
ACAGGGGAAAAGTATTGAAGTTACAAAGCATGCGCAAATTGGAGGCTTGAAGACAGCAGATAAAATAAAATACTTCCTACACCGGGAATCGAATCCAGCGTCCTGGGTGAGAGCTAGGTATCCTAGCCACTAGACCATGCCGGAGAACGGAGAGGGACTGAGCGATCGCTTAGCCATTCGGCCAACAGGGTAAAAGTATTGAAGTTATATAGTATGCGCAAATTGGAGACTTGATGATAGCAGATAAAAAATACTTCCGACACCGGGAATCGCACGCGGGCCTCCTGGGTGCGAGCCAGGTATCCAAGCCACTAGACCATTCCGGAGAACGGAGAGGGACAGAGCAATCGCTTAGCCATTCTGCCAACAGGGTAAAAGTATTGAAGTTATATAGCATGCGCAAATTGGAGACTTGATGATAGCAGATGAAAAAATACTTTCGACACCGGTAATCGGACGCGGGCCTCCTGGGTGAGAGCGCCATAGGTATCCTAGACACTAGACCATGCTGTAGAACGGAGAGGGACGGAGCGATCGCTTAGCCATTCGGCCAACAGGGTAAAACTATTGAAGTTACATAGCGTGCGCAAAATGGAGACTTGATGACAGCAGATAAAAGAAAATACTTCCGACACCGGCAATCGAACCCGGGTCTCCTGGGTGAAAGCCAGGTATCCTAGCCACTAGACCACGCCAGAGACGGAGAGGGACGGAGCGATCGCTTAGATATTCGGCCAACAGGGTAAAAGTATTGAAGTTACAAAGCATGCGCAAATCGGAGGCTTGAAGACAGCAGACAAAAGAAAATACTTCCGACACCGGGAATCGAATCCAGGCCTCCTGGGTGAGAGCTAGGTATCCTAGCCACTAGACCATGCCGGAGAACGGAGAGGGACTGAGCGATCGCTTAGCCATTCGGCCAACAGGGTAAAAGTATTGAAGTTATATAGTATGCGCAAATTGGAGACTTGATGATAGCAGATAAAAAAATACTTTCGACACCGGGAATCGCACGCGGGCCTCCTGGGCTAGAGCCAGGTATCCAAGCCACTAGACCATGCCGGAGAACGGAGAGGGACAGAGCGATCGCTTAGCCATTCGGCCAACAGGGTAAAAGTATTGAAGTTATATAGCATGCGCAAATTGAAGACTTGATGATAGCAGATGAAAAAATACTTCTGACACCGGGAATCGAACGCGGGCCTCCTGGGTGAGAGCGCCATAGGTATCCTAGACACTAGATCATGCTGTAGAACGGAGAGGGACGGAGCGATCGCTTAGCCATTCGGCCAACAGGGTAAAACTATTGAAGTTACATAGCGTGCGCAAATTGGAGACTTAATGACAGCAGATAAAAGAAAATACTTCCGACACCGGGAATCGAACCCGGGCCTCCTGGGTGAAAGCCAGGTATCCTAGCCACTAGACCATGCTGGAGAACGGAGAAGGACGGAGTGATCGCTTAGCCATTCGGCCAACAAGGTAGAAGTATTGAAGATACATAGCGTGCGCAATTTGGAGACTTGATGATAGCTGATAAAATAAAATACTCCCGACCCCAGGAATCGCAACCGGGCTTCCTGGGTGAGAGCCAGGTATCCTAGACACTAGACAATGCCGGAGAATGGAGAGGGACGGAGAGATCGCTTAGCCATTCGGCCAACAGGGTAAAACTATTGAAGTTACATACCGTGCGCAAATTGGAGACTTGATGACAGCAGATAAAAGAAAAAACTTCTGACACCGGGAATCGTACCCGGGCCTGCTCGGTGAGAGCCAGGTATCCTAGCCACTAGACCATGCCAGAGATTTGAGAGGGACGGAGCGAACGCTTAGCCATTTGGCCAACAGGCTAAAACTATTGAAGATACATAGCGTGCGCAAATTGAAGACTTGATGACAGCAGCTAAAAGAAAATACTTCCGACACCGCAAATCGTACCCGGGCCTCCTGATGAGAGCCATGTATCCTAGCCACTAGACCATGCCAGAGAACGGAGAGGGATGGAGCGATCGCTTAGCCATTCGGCCAACAGGGTGAAACTATTCAAGTTACATACCGTGCGCAAATTGGAGACTTGATGACAGCAGATAAAAAAATACTTCCGACACAAAGAATCGAACCAGGGTCTCCTGGGTGAGATCCAGATATTCTAGCCACTACACCACGCCGGAGAACGGAGAAGGACGGAGCGATCGCTTAGATATTCGGCCAACAGGCTAAAAGTATTGAAGTTACAAAGCATGCGCAAATTGAAGGCTTGAAGACAGCAACTAAAAGAAAATACTTCCGACACCGGGAATCGAATCCAGGCCTCCTGGGTGAGAGCTAGGTATCCTAGCCACTAGACCATGCCGGAGAACGGAGAGGGACTGAGCGATCGCTTAGCCATTCGGCCAACAGGGTAAAAGTATTGCAGTTCTATCGTATGCGCAAATTGGAGACTTGATGATAGCAGATAAAAAATACTTCCGACACCGGGAATCACACGCGGGCCTCCTGGGTGAGAGCGCTGTAGGTATCCTAGACACTAGACCATGCTGTAGAATGGAGAGGGACGGAGCGATGGCTTAGCCATTCAGCCAACAGGGTAAAACTATTGAAGTTACATAGCGTGCGAAAATCGGAGACTTGATGACAGCAGATAAAAAAATACTTCTGACACCGGGAGTTGAACCCGGGCCTCCTGGTTGAGAGCCAGGTATCCTAGCCACTAGACCATGCCGGAGAACGGAGAGGGACGGAGCTATCGCTTAGCCATTCGACCAACAGGGTAAAGGTATTGCAGTTATACAGCGTGCGCAATTTGGAGACTTGATGATAGCAGATAAAAGAAAATACTTCCGACACCGGGAATCGTACCCGGGCCTCCTGGGTGAGAGCCAGGTGTCCAAGCCACTAGACCATGCCAGAGAACGGAGAGGGACGGAGCGATCGCTTAGCCATTCGGCCAACAGGGTGAAACTATTGAAGATACATAGCGTGCGCAAATTGAAGACTTGATGACAGCAGCTAAAAGAAAATACTTCCGACACCGCAAATCGTACCCGGGCCTCCTGATGAGAGCCATGTATCCTAGCCACTAGACCATGCCGGAGAGCGGAGAGGGACGGAGCGATCGCTTAGCGATTCGGCCAACAGGGTAAAAGTATTGAAGTTACATAGCGTGCGCAAATTGGAGACTTGATGATAGCAAATAAAAGAAAATACTTCCGACACCGGGAATCGAACCCGGGCCTCCTGGGTGAGAGCCAGGTATCCTAGCCACTAGACCATGCCGGAGAACGGAGAGGGACGGAGCGATCGCTTAGCCATTTGGCCAACAGGGTAAATGTATTGAAGTTACATAGCGTGCGTAAATTGGATACTCTATAATAGCAGATAAAAAATACTTCCGACACCGGGAATCGTACCCGGGCCTCCTGGGTGAGAGCCAGGTATCCAAGCCACTAGACCATGCCAGAGAACGGAGAGGGATGGAGCGATCGCTTAGCCATTCGGCCAACAGGGTGAAACTATTCAAGTTACATACCGTGCGCAAATTGGAGACTTGATGACAGCAGATAAAAAAATACTTCCGACACCAAGAATCGAACCAGGCTCTCCTGGGTGAGATCCAGATATTCTAGCCACTACACCACGCCGGAGAACGGAGAAGGACGGAGCGATCGCTTAGATATTCGGCCAACAGGGTAAAAGTATTGAAGTTACAAAGCATGCGCAAATTGGAGGCTTGAAGACAGCAAATAAAAGAAAATACTTCCGACACCGGGAATCGAATCCAGGCCTCCTGGGTGAGAGCTAGGTATCCTAGCCACTAGACCATGCCGGAGAACGGAGAGGGACTGAGCGATCGCTTAGCCATTCGGCCAACAGGGTAAAAGTATTGCAGTTCTATCGTATGCGCAAATTGGAGACTTGATGATAGCAGATAAAAAAATACTTCCGACACCGGGAATCACACGCGGGCCTCCTGGGTGAGAGCGCTGTAGGTATCCTAGACACTAGACCATGCTGTAGAATGGAGAGGGACGGAGCGATGGCTTAGCCATTCAGCCAACAGGGTAAAACTATTGAAGGTACATAGCGTGCGCAAATCGGAGACTTGATGACAGCAGATAAAAAAATACTTCTGACACCGGGAATTGAACCCGGGCCTCCTGGGTGAGAGCCAGGTATCCTAGCCACTAGACCATGCCGGAGAACGGAGAGGGACGGAGCGATCGCTTAGCCATTCGACCAACAGGGTAAAGGTATTGCAGTTATACAGCGTGCGCAATTTGGAGACTTGATGATATCAGATAAAAGAAAATACTTCCGACACCGGGAATCGTACCCGGGCCTCCTGGGTGAGAGCCAGGTGTCCAAGCCACTAGACCATGCCAGAGAACGGAGAGGGACGGAGCGATCGCTTAGCCATTCGGCCAACAGGGTGAAACTATTGAAGATACATAGCGTGCGCAAATTGAAGACTTTATGACAGCAGCTAAAAGAAAATACTTCCGACACCGCAAATCGTACCCGGGCCTCCTGATGAGAGCCATGTATCCTAGCCACTAGACCATGCCGGAGAGCGGAGAGGGACGGAGCGATCGCTTAGCGATTCGGCCAACAGGGTAAAAGTATTGAAGTTACATAGCGTGCGCAAATTGGAGACTTGATGATAGCAAATAAAAGAAAATACTTCCGACACCGGGAATCGAACCCGGGCCTCCTGGGTGAGAGCCAGGTATCCTAGCCACTAGACCATGCCGGAGAACGGAGAGGGACGGAGCGATCGCTTAGCCATTTGGCCAACAGGGTAAAAGTATTGAAGTTACATAGCGTGCGTAAATTGGATACTCTATAATAGCAGATAAAAAATACTTCCGACACCGGGAATCGTACCCGGGCCTCCTGGGTGAGAACCAGGTATCCAAGCCACTAGACCATGCCAGAGAACGGAGAGGGATGGAGCGATCGCTTAGCCATTCGGCCAACAGGGTGAAACTATTCAAGTTACATACCGTGCGCAAATTGGAGACTTGATGACAGCAGATAAAAAAATACTTCCGACACCAAGAATCGAACCAGGGTCTCCTGGGTGAGATCCAGATATTCTAGCCACTACACCACGCCGGAGAACGGAGAAGGACGGAGCGATCGCTTAGATATTCGGCCAACAGGGTAAAAGTATTGAAGTTACAAAGCATGCGCAAATTGGAGGCTTGAAGACAGCAAAAAAAAGAAAATACTTCCGACACCGGGAATCGAATCCAGGCCTCCTGGGTGAGAGCTAGGTATCCTAGCCACTAGACCATGCCGGAGAACGGAGAGGGACTGAGCGATCGCTTAGCCATTCGGCCAACAGGGTAAAAGTATTGCAGTTCTATCGTATGCGCAAATTGGAGACTTGATGATAGCAGATAAAAAAATACTTCCGACACCGGGAATCACACGCGGGCCTCCTGGGTGAGAGCGCTGTAGGTATCCTAGACACTAGACCATGCTGTAGAATGGAGAGGGATGGAGCGATGGCTTAGCCATTCAGCCAACAGGGTAAAACTATTGAAGGTACATAGCGTGCGCAAATCGGAGACTTGATGACAGCAGATAAAAAAATACTTCTGACACCGGGAATTGAACCCGGGCCTCCTGGGTGAGAGCCAGGTATCCTAGCCACTAGACCATGCCGGAGAACGGAGAGGGACGGAGCGATCGCTTAGCCATTCGACCAACAGGGTAAAGGTATTGCAGTTATACAGCGTGCGCAATTTGGAGACTTGATGATATCAGATAAAAGAAAATACTTCCGACACCGGGAATCGTACCCGGGCCTCCTGGGTGAGAGCCAGGTGTCCAAGCCACTAGACCATGCCGGAGAACGGAGAGGGACTGAGCGATCGCTTAGCCATTCGGCCAACAGGGTAAAAGTATTGAAGTTATATAGTATGCGCAAATTGGAGACTTGATGATAGCAGATAAAAAATACTTCCGACACCGGGAATCGCACGCGGGCCTCCTGGGTGCGAGCCAGGTATCCAAGCCACTAGACCATGCCGGAGAACGGAGAGGGACAGAGCAATCGCTTAGCCATTCTGCCAACAGGGTAAAAGTATTGAAGTTATATAGCATGCGAGAATTGGAGACTTGATGATAGCAGATGAAAAAATACTTTCGACACCGGTAATCGGACGCGGGCCTCCTGGGTGAGAGCGCCATAGGTATCCTAGACACTAGACCATGCTGTAGAACGGAGAGGGACGGAGCGATCGCTTAGCCATTCGGCCAACAGGGTAAAACTATTGAAGTTACATAGCGTGCGCAAAATGGAGACTTGATGACAGCAGATAAAAGAAAATACTTCCGACACTGGGAATCGAACCCGGGTCTCCTGGATGAAAGCCAGGTATCCTAGCCACTAGACCATGCCGGAGACAGAGAGGTACGGAGCGATCGCTTAGATATTCGGCCAACAGGGTAAAAGTATTGAACTTACAAAGCATGCGCAAATCGGAGGCTTGAAGACAGCAGACAAAAGAAAATACTTCCGACACCGGGAATCGAATCCAGGCCTCCTGGGTGAGAGCTAGGTATCCTAGCCACTAGACCATGCCGGAGAACGGAGAGGGACTGAGCGATCGCTTAGCCATTCGGCCAACAGGGTAAAAGTATTGAAGTTATATAGTATGCGCAAATTGGAGACTTGATGATAGCAGATAAAAAAATACTTCCGACACCGGGAATCGCACGCGGGCCTCCTGGGCTAGAGCCAGGTATCCAAGCCACTAGACCATGCCGGAGAACGGAGAGGGACAGAGCGATCGCTTAGCCATTCGGCCAACAGGGTAGAAGTATTGAAGTTATATAGCATGCGCAAATTGGAGACTTGATGATAGCAGATGAAAAAATACTTCCGACACCGGGAATCGAACGCGGGCCTCCTGGGTGAGAGCGCCATAGGTATCCTAGACACTAGATCATGCTGTAGAACGGAGAGGGACGGAGCGATCGCTTAGCCATTCGGCCAACAGGGTAAAACTATTGAAGTTACATAGCGTGCGCAAATTGGAGACTTAATGACAGCAGATAAAAGAAAATACTTCCGACACCGGGAATCGAACCCGGGCCTCCTGGGTGAAAGCCAGGTATCCTAGCCACTAGACCATGCTGGAGAACGGAGAAGGACGGAGTGATCGCTTAGCCATTCGGCCAACAAGGTAGAAGTATTGAAGATACATAGCGTGCGCAATTTGGAGACTTGATGATAGCTGATAAAATAAAATACTCCTGACCCCAGGAATCGCAACCGGGCTTCCTGGGTGAGAGCCAGGTATCCTAGACACTAGACAATGCCGGAGAATGGAGAGGGACGGAGAGATCGCTTAGCCATTCGGCCAACAGGGTAAAACTATTGAAGTTACATACCGTGCGCAAATTGGAGACTTGATGACAGCAGATAAAAGAAAAAACTTCTGACACCGGGAATCGTACCCGGGCCTGCTCGGTGAGAGCCAGGTATCCTAGCCACTAGACCATGCCAGAGATTTGAGAGGGACAGAGCGAACGCTTAGCCATTTGGCCAACAGGCTAAAACTATTGAAGATACATAGCGTGCGCAAATTGAAGACTTGATGACAGCAGCTAAAAGAAAATACTTCCGACACCGCAAATCGTACCCGGGCCTCCTGATGAGAGCCATGTATCCTAGCCACTAGACCATGCCGGAGAGCGGAGAGGGACGGAGCGATCGCTTAGCGATATGGCCAACAGGGTAAAAGTATTGAAGTTACATAGCGTGCGCAAATTGGAGACTTGATGATAGTAAATAAAAGAAAATACTTCCGACACCGGGAATCGAACCCGGGCCTCCTGGGTGAGAGCCAGGTATCCTAGCCACTAGACCATGCCGGAGAACGGAGAGGGACGGAGCGATCGCTTAGTCATTTGGCCAACAGGGTAAAAGTATTGAAGTTACATAGCGTGCGCAAATCGGAGACTTGATGACAGCAGATAAAAAAATACTTCTTACACCGGGAATTGAACCCGGGCCTCCTGATGAGAGCCAGGTATCCTAGCCACTAGACCATGCCGGAGAACGGAGAGGGACGGAGCGATCGCTTAGCCATTCGACCAACAGGGTAAAGGTATTGCAGTTATACAGCGTGCGCAATTTGGAGACTTGATGATAGCAGATAAAAGAAAATACTTCCGACACCGGGAATCGTACCCGGGCCTCCTGGGTGAGAGCCAGGTGTCCAAGCCACTAGTCCATGCCAGAGAACGGAGAGGGACGGAGCGATCGCTTAGCCATTCGGCCAACAGGGTGAAACTATTCAAGTTACATACCGTGCGCAAATTGGAGACTTGATGACAGCAGATAAAAGAATACTTCCGACACCAAGAATAGAACCAGGGTCTCCTGGGTGAGAGCCAGATATCCTAGCCACTAGACCACGCCGGAGAACGGAGAGGGACGGAGCGATCGCTTAGATATTCGGCCTACAGGGGAAAAGTATTGAAGTTACAAAGCATGCGCAAATTGGAGGCTTGAAGACAGCAGATAAAATAAAATAATTCCTACACCGGGAATCGAATCCAGGCCTCCTGGGTGAGAGCTAGGTATCCTAGCCACTAGATCATGCTGTAGAACGGAGAGGGACGGAGCGATCGCTTAGCCATTCAGCCAACAGGGTAAAACTATTGAAGTTACATAGCGTGCGCAAATTGGAGACTTAATGACAGCAGATAAAAGAAAATACTTCCGACACCAGGAATCGAACCCGGGCCTCCTGGGTGAAAGCCAGGTATCCTAGCCACTAGACCATGCTGGAGAACGGAGAAGGACGGAGTGATCGCTTAGCCATTCGGCCAACAAGGTAGAAGTATTGAAGATACATAGCGTGCGCAATTTGGAGACTTGATGATAGCTGATAAAATAAAATACTCCTGACCCCAGGAATCGCAACCGGGCTTCCTGGGTGAGAGCCAGGTATCCTAGACACTAGACAATGCCGGAGAATGGAGAGGGACGGAGAGATCGCTTAGCCATTCGGCCAACAGGGTAAAACTATTGAAGTTACATACCGTGCGCAAATTGGAGACTTGATGACAGCAGATAAAAGAAAAAACTTCTGACACCGGCAATCGTACCCGGGCCTGCTCGGTGAGAGCCAGGTATCCTAGCCACTAGACCATGCCAGAGATTTGAGAGGGACGGAGCGAACGCTTAGCCATTTGGCCAACAGGCTAAAACTATTGAAGATACATAGCGTGCGCAAATTGAAGACTTGATGACAGCAGCTAAAAGAAAATACTTCCGACACCGCAAATCGTACCCGGGCCTCCTGATGAGAGCCATGTATCCTAGCCACTAGACCATGCCGGAGAGCGGAGAGGGACGGAGCGATCGCTTAGCGATTCGGCCAACAGGGTAAAAGTATTGAAGTTACATAGCGTGCGCAAATTGGAGACTTGATGATAGCAAATAAAAGAATATACTTCCGACACCGGGAATCGAACCCGGGCCTCCTGGGTGAGAGCCAGGTATCCTAGCCACTAGACCATGCCAGAGAACGGAGAGGGATGGAGCGATCGCTTAGCCATTCGGCCAACAGGGTGAAACTATTCAAGTTACATACCGTGCGCAAATTGGAGACTTGATGACAGCAGATAAAAAAATACTTCCGACACCAAGAATCGAACCAGGGTCTCCTGGGTGAGATCCAGATATTCTAGCCACTACACCACGCCGGAGAACGGAGAAGGACGGAGCGATCGCTTAGATATTCGGCCAACAGGGTAAAAGTATTGAAGTTACAAAGCATGTGCAAATTGGAGGCTTGAAGACAGCAAATAAAAGAAAATACTTCCGACACCGGGAATCGAATCCAGGCCTCCTGGGTGAGAGCTAGGTATCCTAGCCACTAGACCATGCCGGAGAACGGAGAGGGACTGAGCGATCGCTTAGCCATTCGGCCAACAGGGTAAAAGTATTGCAGTTCTATCGTATGCGCAAATTGGAGACTTGATGATAGCAGATAAAAAAATACTTCCGACACCGGGAATCACACGCGGGCCTCCTGGGTGAGAGCGCTGTAGGTATCCGAGACACTAGACCATGCTGTAGAATGGAGAGGGACGGAGCGATGGCTTAGCCATTCAGCCAACAGGGTAAAACTATTGAAGTTACATAGCGTGCGCAAATCGGAGACTTGATGACAGCAGATAAAAAAATACTTCTGACACCGGGAATTGAACCCGGGCCTCCTGGGTGAGAGCCAGGTATCCTAGCCACTAGACCATGCCGGAGAACGGAGTGGGACGGAGCGATCGCTTAGCCATTCGACCAACAGGGTAAAGGTATTGCAGTTATACAGCGTGCGCAATTTGGAGACTTGATGATAGCAGATAAAAGAAAATACTTCCGACACCGGGAATTGTACCCGGGCCTCCTGGGTGAGAGCCAGGTGTCCAAGCCACTAGACCATGCCAGAGAACGGAGAGGGACGGAGCGATCGCTTAGCCATTCGGCCAACAGGGTGAAACTATTCAAGTTACATACCGTGCGCAAATTGGAGACTTGATGACAGCAGATAAAAGAATACTTCCGACACCAAGAATAGAACCAGGGTCTCCTAGGTGAGAGCCAGATATCCTAGCCACTAGACCACGCCGGAGAACGGAGAGGGACGGAGCGATCGCTTAGATATTCGGCCTACAGGGGAAAAGTATTGAAGTTACAAAGCATGCGCAAATTGGAGGCTTGAAGACAGCAGATAAAATAAAATACTTCCTACACCGGGAATCGAATCCAGGCCTCCTGGGTGAGAGCTAGGTATCCTAGCCACTAGACCATGCCGGAGAACGGAGAGGGACTGAGCGATCGCTTAGCCATTCGGCCAACAGGGTAAAAGTATTGAAGTTATATAGTATGCGGAAATTGGAGACTTGATGATAGCAGATAAAAAATACTTCCGACACCGGGAATCGCACGTGGGCATCCTGGGTGCGAGCCAGGTATCCAAGCCACTAGACCATGCCGGAGAACGGAGAGGGACAGAGCAATCGCTTAGCCATTCTGCCAACAGGGTAAAAGTATTGAAGTTATATAGCATGCGCAAATTGGAGACTTGATGATAGCAGATGAAAAATACTTTCGACACCGGTAATCGGACGCGGGCCTCCTGGGTGAGAGCGCCATAGGTATCCTAGACACTAGACCATGCTGTAGAACGGAGAGGGACGGAGCGATCGCTTAGCCATTCGGCCAACAGGGTAAAACTATTGAAGTTACATAGCGTGCGCAAATTGGAGACTTGATGACAGCAGATAAAAGAAAATACTTCCGACACTGGGAATCGAACCCGGGTCTCCTGGGTGAAAGCCAGGTATCCTAGCCACTAGACCATGCCGGAGACGGAGAGGGACGGAGCGATCGCTTAGATATTCGGCCAACAGGGTAAAAGTATTGAAGTTACAAAGCATGCGCAAATCGGAGGCTTGAAGACAGCAGACAAAAGAAAATACTTCCGACACCGGGAATCGAATCCAGGCCTCCTGGGTGAGAGCTAGGTATCCTAGCCACTAGACCATGCCGGAGAACGGAGAGGGACTGAGCGATCGCTTAGCCATTCGGCCAACAGGGTAAACGTATTGAAGTTATATAGTATGCGCAAATTGGGGACTTGATCATAGCAGATAAAAAAATACTTCCGACACCGGGAATCGCACGCGGGCCTCCTGGGCTAGAGCCAGGTATCCAAGCCACTAGACCATGCCGGAGAACGGAGAGGGACAGAGCGATCGCTTAGCCATTCGGCCAACAGGGTAAAAGTATTGAAGTTATATAGCATGCGCAAATTGGAGACTTGATGATAGCAGATGAAAAAATACTTCCGACACCGGGAATCGAACGCGGGCCTCCTGAGTGAGAGCGCCATAGGTATCCTAGACACTAGATCATGCTGTAGAACGGAGAGGGACGGAGCGATCGCTTAGCCATTCGGCCAACAGGGTAAAACTATTGAAGTTACATAGCGTGCGCAAATTGGAGACTTAATGACAGCAGATAAAAGAAAATACTTCCGACACCGGGAATCGAACCCGGGCCTCCTGGGTGAAAGCCAGGTATCCTAGCCACTAGACCATGCTGGAGAACGGAGAAGGACGGAGTGATCGCTTAGCCATTTGGCCAACAAGGTAGAAGTATTGAAGATACATAGCGTGCGCAATTTGGAGACTTGATGATAGCTGATAAAATAAAATACTCCTGACCCCAGGAATCGCAACCGGGCTTCCTGGGTGAGAGCCAGGTATCCTAGACACTAGACAATGCCGGAGAATGGAGAGGGACGGAGAGATCGCTTAGCCATTCGGCCAACAGGGTAAAACTATTGAAGTTACATACCGTGCGCAAATTGGAGACTTGATGACAGCAGATAAAAGAAAAAACTTCTGACACCGGGAATCGTACCCGGGCCTGCTCGGTGAGAGCCAGGTATCCTAGCCACTAGACCATGCCAGAGATTTGAGAGGGACGGAGCGAACGCTTAGCCATTCGGCCAACAGGGTAAAACTATTGAAGATACATAGCGTGCGCAAATTGAAGACTTGATGACAGCAGCTAAAAGAAAATACTTCCGACACCGCAAATATTACCCGGGCCTCCTGATTAGAGCCTTGTATCCTAGCCACTAGACCATGCCGGAGAGCGGAGAGGGACGGAGCGATCGCTTAGCGATTCGGCCAACAGGGTAAAAGTATTGAAGTTACATAGCGTGCGCAAATTGGAGACTTGATGATAGCAGATAAAAGAAAATACTTCCGACACCGGGAATCGAACCCGGGCCTCCTGGGTGAGAGCCAGGTATCCTAGCCACTAGACCATGCTGGACAACGGAGAGGGACGGAGCGATCGCTTAGCCATTTGGCCAACAGGGTAAAAGTATTGAAGTTACATAGCGTGCGTAAATTGGATACTTGATAATAGCAGATAAAAAATACTTCCGACACCGGGAATCGAACTCGGGCCTCCTGGGTGAGAGCCAGGTATCCTAGCCACTAGACCATGCCAGAGATTTGAGAGCGACGGAGCGATCGCGTAGCCATTCGGCCAACAGGGTAAAACTATTGAAGATACATAGCGTGCGCAAATTGAAGACTTGATGACAGCAGCTAAAAGAAAATACTTCCGACACCGCAAATCGAACCCGGGCCTCCTGATGAGAGCCAGGTATCCTAGCCACTAGACCATGCCGGAGAACGGAGAGGGACGGAGCGATCGGTTAGCGATTCGGCCAACAGGGTACAAGTATTGAAGTTACATAGCTTGCGCAAATTGGAGACTTCATGATAGCAGATAAAAGAAAATACTTCCGACACCGGGAATCGAACCCGGGCCTCCTGGGTGAGAGCCTGGTATCCTAGCCACTAGACCATGCCGGAGAACGGAGAGGGATGGAGCGATCGCTTAGCCATTTGGCCAACAGGGTAAAAGTATTGAAGTTACATAGCGTGCGTAAATTGGATACTTGATAATAGCAGATACAAAATACTTCCGACACCGGGAATCGTACCCGGGCCTCCTGGGTGAGAGCCAGGTGTCCAAGCCACTAGACCATGCCAGAGAACGTAGAGGGACGGAGCGATCGCTTAGCCATTCGGCCAACAGGGTGAAACTATTCAAGTTACATACCGTGCGCGAATTGGAGACTTGATAACAGCAGATAAAAGAAAATACTTCCGACACCGGGAATCGAATCCAGGCCTCCTGGGTGAGAGCTAGGTATCCTAGCCACTAGACCATGCCGGAGAACGGAGAGGGACGGAGCGATCGCTTAGCCATTCGACCAACAGGGTAAAAGTATTGCAGTTATACAGCGTGCGCAATTTGGAGACTTGATGATAGCAGATAAAAGAAAATACTTCCGACACCGCGAATCGAACCCGGGTCTCCTGGGTGAGGGCCAGATAACCTAGCCACTAGACCACGCCGGAGAACGCAAAGGGACGGAGCGATCGCTTAGCCATTTGACCAACACGGTAAAACTATTGAAGTTACATACCATGCGCAAATTGGAGACTTGATGATAGCATATAAAAGAAAATACCTCCGACACCGGGAATCGCAACCGTGCCTCCTGGGTGAGAGCCAGGTATCCTAGACACTAGACCATGCCGGAGAACGGAGCGTAACGGAAAGATCGCTTAGCCATTCGGGCAACAGGGTAAAAGTATTGAAGTTACATAGCGTGCGCAAATTGGAGACTTGATAATAGCAGATAAAAAATACTTCCGACACCGGGAATCGTACCCGGGCCTCCTGGGTGAGAGCCAGGTATCCAAGCCACTAGACCATGCCAGAGAACGGAGAGGGACGGAGCGATCGCTTAGCCATTCGGCCAACAGGGTGAAACTATTCAAGTTATATAGCATGGAAAATTAGAGACTTGATGATAGCAGATAAAAAAATACTTCCGACACCGGGAATCGGACGCGGGCCTCCTGGGTGAGAGCACCATAGGTATCCTAGACACTAGACCATGCCGGAGAACGGAGAGGGACTGAGCGATCGCTTAGCCATTCGGCCAACAGGGTAAAACTATTGAACAGGGTAAAACTATTGAAGTTACATAGCGTGCGCAAATCGGAGACTTGATGACAGCAGATAAAAGAAAATACTTCCGACACCGGGAATCGATCCCGGGCCTCCTGGGTGAGAGCCAGGTATCCAAGCCACTAGACCATGCCGGAGAACGGAGAGGGACAGAGCGATCGATTAGCCATTCGGCCAACAGGGTAAAAGTATTGAAGTTATATAGCATGCGCAAATTGGAGACTTGATGATAGATGAAAAAATACTTCCGACACCGGGAATCGGACGCGGGCCTCCTGGGTGAGAGCGCCATAGGTATCCTAGACACTAGACCATGCTGTAGAACGGAGAGGGACGGAGCGATCGCTTAGCCATTCGACCAACAGGGTAAAACTATTGAAGTTACATAGCGTGCGCAAATCGGAGACTTGATGACAGCAGATAAAAGAAAATACTTCCGACACCGGGAATCGAACCCGGGCCTCCTGGGTGAAAGCCAGGTATCCTAGCCACTAGACCATGCTGGAGAACGGAGAAGGACGGAGTGATCGCTTAGCCATTTGGCCAACAAGGTAGAAGTATTGAAGATACATAGCGTGCGCAATTTGGAGACTTGATGATAGCTGATAAAATAAAATACTCCTGACCCCAGGAATCGCAACCGGGCTTCCTGGGTGAGAGCCAGGTATCCTAGACACTAGACAATGCCGGAGAATGGAGAGGGACGGAGAGATCGCTTAGCCATTCGGCCAACAGGGTAAAACTATTGAAGTTACATACCGTGCGCAAATTGGAGACTTGATGACAGCAGATAAAAGAAAAAACTTCTGACACCGGGAATCGTACCCGGGCCTGCTCGGTGAGAGCCAGGTATCCTAGCCACTAGACCATGCCAGAGATTTGAGAGGGACGGAGCGAACGCTTAGCCATTCGGCCAACAGGGTAAAACTATTGAAGATACATAGCGTGCGCAAATTGAAGACTTGATGACAGCAGCTAAAAGAAAATACTTCCGACACCGCAAATATTACCCGGGCCTCCTGATGAGAGCCTTGTATCCTAGCCACTAGACCATGCCGGAGAGCGGAGAGGGACGGAGCGATCGCTTAGCGATTCGGCCAACAGGGTAAAAGTATTGAAGTTACATAGCGTGCGCAAATTGGAGACTTGATGATAGCAGATAAAAGAAAATACTTCCGACACCGGGAATCGAACCCGGGCCTCCTGGGTGAGAGCCAGGTATCCTAGCCACTAGACCATGCTGGACAACGGAGAGGGACGGAGCGATCGCTTAGCCATTTGGCCAACAGGGTAAAAGTATTGAAGTTACATAGCGTGCGTAAATTGGATACTCTATAATAGCAGATAAAAAATACTTCCGACACCGGGAATCGTACCCGGGCCTCCTGGGTGAGAGCCAGGTATCCAAGCCACTAGACCATGCCAGAGAACGGAGAGGGATGGAGCGATCGCTTAGCCATTCGGCCAACAGGTTGAAACTATTCAAGTTACATACCGTGCGCAAATTGGAGACTTGATGACAGCAGATAAAAAAATACTTCCGACACCAAGAATCGAACCAGGGTCTCCTGGGTGAGATCCAGATATTCTAGCCACTACACCACGCCGGAGAACGGAGAAGGACGGAGCGATCGGTTAGCAATTCGGCCAACAGGGTAAAAGTATTGAAGTTACATAGCGTGCGCAAATTGGAGAATTCATGATAGCAGATAAAAGAAAATACTTCCGACACCGGGAATCGAACCCGGGCCTCCTGGGTGAGAGCCTGGTATCCTAGCCACTAGACCATGCCGGACAACGGAGAGGGACTGAGCGATCGCTTAGCCATTCGGCCAACAGGGTAAAAGTATTGCAGTTCTATCGTATGCGCAAATTGGAGACTTGATGATAGCAGATAAAAAAATACTTCCGACACCGGGAATCACACGCGGGCCTCCTGGGTGAGAGCGCTGTAGGTATCCTAGACACTAGACCATGCTGTAGAATGGAGAGGGACGGAGCGATGGCTTAGCCATTCAGCCAACAGGGTAAAACTATTGAAGTTACATAGCGTGCGCAAATCGGAGACTTGGTGACAGCAGATAAAAAAATACTTCTGACACCGGGAATTGAACCCGGGCCTCCTGGGTGAGAGCCAGGTATCCTAGCCACTAGACCATGCCGGAGAACGGAGAGGGACGGAGCGATCGCTTAGCCATTCGACCAACAGGGTAAAGGTATTGCAGTTATACAGCGTGCGCAATTTGGAGACTTGATGATAGCAGATAAAAGAAAATACTTCCGACACCGGGAATCGTACCCGGGCCTCCTGGGTGAGAGCCAGGTGTCCAAGCCACTAGACCATGCCAGAGAACGGAGAGAGACGGAGCGATCGCTTAGCCATTCGGCCAACAGGGTGAAACTATTCAAGTTACATACCGTGCGCAAATTGGAGACTTGATGACAGCAGATAAAAGAATACTTCCGACACCAAGAATAGAATCAGGGTCTCCTGGGTGAGAGCCAGATATCCTAGCCACTAGACCACGCCGGAGAACGGAGAGGGACGGAGCGATCGCTTAGATATTCGGCCTACAGGGGAAAAGTATTGAAGTTACAAAGCATGCGTAAATTGGAGGCTTGAAGACAGCAGATAAAATAAAATACTTCCTACACCGGGAATCGAATCCAGGCCTCCTGGGTGAGAGCTAGGTATCCTAGCCACTAGACCATGCCGGAGAACGGAGAGGGACTGAGCGATCGCTTAGCCATTCGGCCAACAGGGTAAAAGTATTGAAGTTATATAGTATGCGCAAATTGGAGACTTGATGATAGCAGATAAAAAATACTTCCGACACCGGGAATCGCACGCGGGCCTCCTGGGTGCGAGCCAGGTATCCAAGCCACTAGACCATGCCGGAGAACGGAGAGGGACAGAGCAATCGCTTAGCCATTCTGCCAACAGGGTAAAAGTATTGAAGTTATATAGCATGCGCAAATTGGAGACTTGATGATAGCAGATGAAAAAATACTTTCGACACCGGTAATCGGACGCGGGCCTCCTGGGTGAGAGCGCCATAGGTATCCTAGACACTAGACCATGCTGTAGAACGGAGAGGGACGGAGCGATCGCTTAGCCATTCGGCCAACAGGGTAAAACTAATGAAGTTACATAGCGTGCGCAAATTGGAGACTTGATGACAGCAGATAAAAGAAAATACTTCCGACACCGGCAATCGTACCCGGGTCTCCTGGGTGAAAGCCAGGTATCCTAGCCACTAGACCACGCCGGAGACAGAGAGGGACGGAGCGATCGCTTAGATATTCGGCCAACAGGGTAAAAGTATTGAAGTTACAAAGCATGCGCAAATCGGAGGCTTGAAGACAGCAGACAAAAGAAAATACTTCCGACACCGGGAATCGAATCCAGGCCTCCTGGGTGAGAGCTAGGTATCCTAGCCACTAGACCATGCCGGAGAATGGAGAGGGACTGAGCGATCGCTTAGCCATTCGGCCAACAGAGTAAAAGTATTGAAGTTATATAGTATGCGCGAATTGGAGACTTGATGATAGCAGATAAAAAATACTTCCGACACCGGGAATCGCACGCGGGCCTCCTGGGCTAGAGCCAGGTATCCAAGCCACTAGACCATGCCGGAGAACGGAGAGGGACAGAGCGATCGCTTAGCCATTCGGCCAACAGGGTAAAAGTATTGAAGTTATATAGCATGCGCAAATTGGAGACTTGATGATAGCAGATGAAAAAATACTTCCGACACCGGGAATCGAACGCGGGCCTCCTGGGTGAGAGCGCCATAGGTATCCTAGACACTAGATCATGCTGTAGAACGGAGAGGGACGGAGCGATCGCTTAGCCATTCGGCCAACAGGGTAAAACTATTGAAGTTACATAGCGTGCGCAAATTGGAGACTTAATGACAGCAGATAAATAAAAATACTTCCGACACCGGGAATCGAACCCGGGCCTCCTGGGTGAAAGCCAGGTATCCTAGCCACTAGACCATGCTGGAGAACGGAGAAGGACGGAGTGATCGCTTAGCCATTCGGCCAACAAGGTAGAAGTATTGAAGATACATAGCGTGCGCAATTTGGAGACTTGATGATAGCTGATAAAATAAAATACTCCTGACCCCAGGAATCGCAACCGGGCTTCCTGGGTGAGAGCCAGGTATCCTAGACACTAGACAATGCCGGAGAATGGAGAGGGACGGAGAGATCGCTTAGCCATTCGGCCAACAGGGTAAAACAATTGAAGTTACATACCGTGCGCAAATTGGAGACTTGATGACAGCAGATAAAAGAAAAAACTTCTGACACCGGGAATCGTACCCGGGCCTGCTCGGTGAGAGCCAGGTATCCTAGCCACTAGACCATGCCAGAGATTTGAGAGGGACGGAGCGAACGCTTAGCCATTGGGCCAACAGGCTAAAACTATTGAAGATACATAGCGTGCGCAAATTGAAGACTTGATGACAGCAGCTAAAAGAAAATACTTCCGACACCGCAAATCGTACCCGGGCCTCCTGATGAGAGCCATGTATCCTAGCCACTAGACCATGCCGGAGAGCGGAGAGGGACGGAGCGATCGCTTAGCGATTCGGCCAACAGGGTAAAAGTATTGAAGTTACATAGCGTGCGCAAATTGGAGACTTGATGATAGCAAATAAAAGAAAATACTTCCGACACCGGGAATCGAACCCGGGCCTCCTGGGTGAGAGCTAGGTATCCTAGCCACTAGACCATGCCGGAGAACGGAGAGGGACGGAGCGATCGCTTAGCCACTTGGCCAACAGGGTAAAAGTATTGAAGTTACATAGCGTGCGTAAATTGGATACTCTATAATAGCAGATAAAAAATACTTCCGACACCGGGAATCGTACCCGGGCCTCCTGGGTGAGAGCCAGGTATCCAAGCCACTAGACCATGCCAGAGAACGGAGAGGGATGGAGCGATCGCTTAGCCATTCGGCCAACAGGGTGAAACTATTCAAGTTACATACCGTGCGCAAATTGGAGACTTGATGACAGCAGATAAAAAATTACTTCCGACACCAAGAATCGAACCAGGGTCTCCTGGGTGAGATCCAGATATTCTAGCCACTACACCACGCCAGAGAACGGAGAAGGACGGAGCGATCGCTTAGATATTCGGCCAACAGGGTAAAAGTATTGAAGTTACATAGCGTGCGCAAATTGGAGACTTGATGATATCAAATAAAAGAAAATACTTCCGACACCGGGAATCGAACCCGGGCCTCCTGGGTGAGAGCCAGGTATCCTAGCCACTAGACCATGCCGGAGAACGGAGAGGGACGGAGCGATCGCTTAGCCATTCGACCAACAGGGTAAAGGTATTGCAGTTATACAGCGTGCGCAATTTGGAGACTTGATGATAGCAGATAAAAGAAAATACTTCCGACACCGGGAATCGTACCCGGGCCTCCTGGGTGAGAGCCAGGTGTCCAAGCCACTAGACCATGCCAGAGAACGGAGAGGGACGGAGCGATCGCTTAGCCATTCGGCCAACAGGGTGAAACTATTCAAGTTACATACCGTGCGCAAATTGGAGACTTGATTACAGCAGATAAAAGAATACTTCCGACACCAAGAATAGAACCAGGGTCTCCTGGGTGAGATCCAGATATTCTAGCCACTACACCACGCCGGAGAACGGAGAAGGACGGAGCGATCGCTTAGATATTCGGCCAACAGGGTAAAAGTATTGAAGTTACATAGCGTGCGCAAATTGGAGACTTGATGATAGCAAATAAAAGAAAATACTTCCGACACCGGGAATCGAACCCGGGCCTCCTGGGTGAGAGCCAGGTATCCTAGCCACTAGACCATGCCGGAGAACGGAGAGGGACGGAGCGATCGCTTAGCCATTCGACCAACAGGGTAAAGGTATTGCAGTTATACAGCGTGCGCAATTTGGAGACTTGATGATAGCAGATAAAAGAAAATACTTCCGACACCGGGAATCGTACCCGGGCCTCCTGGGTGAGAGCCAGGTGTCCAAGCCACTAGACCATGCCAGAGAACGGAGAGGGACGGAGCGATCGCTTAGCCATTCGGCCAACAGGGTGAAACTATTCAAGTTACATACCGTGCGCAAATTGGAGACTTGATGACAGCAGATAAAAGAATACTTCCGACACCAAGAATAGAACCAGGGTCTCCTGGGTGAGAGCCAGATATCCTAGCCACTAGACCACGCCGGAGAACGGAGAGGGACGGAGCGATCGCTTAGATATTCGGCCTACAGGGGAAAAGTATTGAAGTTACAAAGCATGCGCAAATTGGAGGCTTGAAGACAGCAGATAAAATAAAATACTTCCTACACCGGGAATCGAATCCAGGCCTCCTGGGTGAGAGCTAGGTATCCTAGCCACTAGACCATGCCGGAGAACGGAGAGGGACTGAGCGATCGCTTAGCCATTCGGCCAACAGGGTAAAAGTATTGAAGTTATATAGTATGCGCAAATTGGAGACTTGATGATAGCAGATAAAAAATACTTCCGACACCGGGAATGGCACGCGGGCCTCCTGGGTGCGAGCCAGGTATCCAAGCCACTAGACCATGCCGGAGAACGGAGAGGGACAGAGCAATTGCTTAGCCATTCTGCCAACAGGGTAAAAGTATTGAAGTTATATAGCATGCGCAAATTGGAGACTTGATGATAGCAGATGAAAAAATACTTTCGACACCGGTAATCGGACGCGGGCCTCCTGGGTGAGCGCGCCATGGGTATCCTAGACACTAGACCATGCTGTAGAACGGAGAGGGACGGAGCGATCGCTTAGCCATTCGGCCAACAGGGTAAAACTATTGAAGTTACATAGCGTGCGCAAATTGGAGACTTGATGACAGCAGATAAAAGAAAATACTTCCGACACTGGGAATCGAACCCAGGTCTCCTGGGTGAAAGCCAGGTATCCTAGCCACTAGACCATGCAGGAGACGGAGAGGGACGAAGCGATCGCTTAGATATTCGGCCAACAGGGTAAAAGTATTGAAGTTACAAAGCATGCGCAAATCGGAGGCTTGAAGACAGCAGACAAAAGAAAATACTTCCGACACCGGGAATCGAATCCAGGCCTCCTGGGTGAGAGCTAGGTATCCTAGCCACTAGACCATGCCGGAGAACTGAGAGGGACTGAGCGATCGCTTAGCCATTCGGCCAACAGGGTAAAAGTATTGAAGTTATATAGTATGCGCAAATTGGAGACTTGATGATAGCAGATAAAAAAATACTTCCGACACCGGGAATCGCACGCGGGCCTCCTGGGCTAGAGCCAGGTATCCAAGCCACTAGACCATGCCGGAGAACGGAGAGGGACAGAGCGATCGCTTAGCCATTCGGCCAACAGGGTAAAAGTATTGAAGTTATATAGCATGCGCAAATTGGAGACTTGATGATAGCAGATGAAAAAATACTTCCGACACCGGGAATCGAACGTGGGCCTCCTGGGTGAGAGCGCCATAGGTATCCTAGACACTAGATCATGCTGTAGAACGGAGAGGGACGGAGCGATCGCTTAGCCATTCGGCCAACAGGGTAAAACTATTGAAGTTACATAGCGTGCGCAAATTGGAGACTTAATGACAGCAGATAAAAGAAAATACTTCCGACACCGGGAATCGAACCCGGGCCTCCTGGGTGAAAGCCAGGTATCCTAGCCACTAGACCATGCTGGAGAACGGAGAAGGACGGAGTGATCGCTTAGCCATTCGGCCAACAAGGTAGAAGTATTGAAGATACATAGCGTGCGCAATTTGGAGACTTGATGATAGCTGATAAAATAAAATACTCCTGATCCCAGGAATCGCAACCGGGCTTCCTGGGTGAGAGCCAGGTATCCTAGACACTAGACAATGCCGGAGAATGGAGAGGGACGGAGAGATCGCTTAGCCATTCTGCCAACAGGGTAAAACTATTGAAGTTACATACCGTGCGCAAATTGGAGACTTGATGACAGCAGATAAAAGAAAAAACTTCCGACACCGGGAATCGTACCCGGGCCTGCTCGGTGAGAGCCAGGTATCCTAGCCACTAGACCATGCCAGAGATTTGAGAGAGACAGAGCGAACGCTTAGCCATTTGGCCAACAGGCTAAAACTATTGAAGATACATAGCGTGCGCAAATTGAAGACTTGATGACAGCAGCTAAAAGAAAATACTTCCGACACCGCAAATCGTACCCGGGCCTCCTGATGAGAGCCATGTATCCTAGCCACTAGACCATGCCGGAGAGCGGAGAGGGACGGAGCGATCGCTTAGCGATTCGGCCAACAGGGTAAAAGTATTGAAGTTACATAGCGTGCGCAAATTGGAGACTTGATGATAGCAAATAAAAGAAAATACTTCCGACACCGGGAATCGAACCCGGGCCTCCTGGGTGAGAGCCAGGTATCCTAGCCACTAGACCATGCCGGAGAACGGAGAGGGACGGAGCGATCGCTTAGCCATTTGGCCAACAGGGTAAAAGTATTGAAGTTACATAGCGTGCGCAAATCGGAAACTTGATGACAGCAGATAAAAAATACTTCTGACACCGGGAATTGAACCCGGGCCTCCTGGGTGAGAGCCAGGTATCCTAGCCACTAGACCATGCCGGAGAACGGAGAGGGACGGAGCGATCGCTTAGACATTCGACCAACAGGGTAAAGGTATTGCAGTTATACAGCGTGCGCAATTTGGAGACTTGATGATAGCAGATAAAAGAAAATACTTCCGACACCGGGAATAGAACCAGGGTCTCCTGGGTGAGAGCCAGATATCCTAGCCACTAGACCACGCCGGAGAACGGAGAGGGACGGAGCGATCGCTTAGATATTCGGCCTACAGGGGAAAAGTATTGAAGTTACAAAGCATGCGCAAATTGGAGGCTTGAAGACAGCAGATAAAATAAAATAATTCCTACACCGGGAATCGAATCCAGGCCTCCTGGGTGAGAGCTAGGTATCCTAGCCACTAGATCATGCTGTAGAACGGAGAGGGACGGAGCGATCGCTTAGCCATTCAGCCAACAGGGTAAAACTATTGAAGTTACATAGCGTGCGCAAATTGGAGACTTAATGACAGCAGATAAAAGAAAATACTTCCGACACCGGGAATCGAACCCGGGCCTCCTGGGTGAAAGCCAGGTATCCTAGCCACTAGACCATGCTGGAGAACGGAGAAGGACGGAGTGATCGCTTAGCCATTCGGCCAACAAGGTAGAAGTATTGAAGATACATAGCGTGCGCAATTTGGAGACTTGATGATAGCTGATAAAATAAAATACTCCTGACCCCAGGAATCGCAACCGGGCTTCCTGGGTGAGAGCCAGGTATCCTAGACACTAGACAATGCCGGAGAATGGAGAGGGACGGAGAGATCGCTTAGCCATTCGGCCAACAGGGTAAAACTATTGAAGTTACATACCGTGCGCAAATTGGAGACTTGATGACAGCAGATAAAAGAAAAAACTTCTGACACCGGCAATCGTACCCGGGCCTGCTCGGTGAGAGCCAGGTAACCTAGCCACTAGACCATGCCAGAGATTTGAGAGGGACGGAGCGAACGCTTAGCCATTTGGCCAACAGGCTAAAACTATTGAAGATACATAGCGTGCGCAAATTGAAGACTTGATGACAGCAGCTAAAAGAAAATACTTCCGACACCGCAAATCGTACCCGGGCCTCCTGATGAGAGCCATGTATCCTAGCCACTAGACCATGCCGGAGAGCGGAGAGGGACGGAGCGATCGCTTAGATATTCGGCCAACAGGGTAAAAGTATTGAAGTTACAAAGCATGCGCAAATTGGAGGCTTGAAGACAGCAAATAAAAGAAAATACTTCCGACACCGGGAATCGAATCCAGGCCTCCTGGGTGAGAGCTAGGTATCCTAGCCACTAGACCATGCCGGAGAACGGAGAGGGACTGAGCGATCGCTTAGCCATTCGGCCAACAGGGTAAAAGTATTGCACTTCTATCGTATGCGCAAATTGGAGACTTGATGATAGCAGACAAAAAAATACTTCCGACACCGGGAATCACACGCGGGCCTCCTGGGTGAGAGCGCTGTAGGTATCCTAGACACTAGACCATGCTGTAGAATGGAGAGGGACGGAGCGATGGCTTAGCCATTCAGCCAACAGGGTAAAACTATTGAAGTTACATAGCGTGCGCAAATCGGAGACTTGATGACAGCAGATAAAAAAATACTTCTGACACCGGGAATTGAACCCGGGCCTCCTGGGTGAGAGCCAGGTATCCTAGCCACTAGACCATGCCGGAGAACGGAGAGGGACGGAGCGATCGCTTAGCCATTCGACCAACAGGGTAAAGGTATTGCAGTTATACAGCGTGCGCAATTTGGAGACTTGATGATAGCAGATAAAAGAAAATACTTCCGACACCGGGAATCGTACCCGGGCCTCCTGGGTGAGAGCCAGGTGTCCAAGCCACTAGACCATGCCAGAGAACGGAGAGGGACGGAGCGATCGCTTAGCCATTCTGCCAACAGGGTAAAAGTATTGAAGTTATATAGCATGCGCAAATTGGAGATTTGATGATAGCAGATAAAAAATACTTTCGACACCGGTAATCGGACGCGGGCCTCCTGGGTGAGAGCGCCATAGGTATCCTAGGCACTAGACCATGCTGTAGAACGGAGAGGGACGGAGCGATCGCTTAGCCATTCGGCCAACAGGGTAAAACTATTGAAGTTACATACCGTGCGCAAATTGGAGACTTGATGACAGCAGATAAAAAAATACTTCCGACACCAAGAATCGAACCAGGGTCTCCTGGGTGAGATCCAGATATTCTAGCCACTACACCACGCCGGAGAACGGAGAAGGACGGAGCGATCGCTTAGATATTCGGCCAACAGGGTAAAAGTATTGAAGTTACAAAGCATGCGCAAACTGGAGGCTTGAAGACAGCAAATAAAAGAAAATACTTCCGACACCGGGAATCGAATCCAGGCCTCCTGGGTGAGAGCTAGGTATCCTAGCCACTAGACCATGCCAGAGAACGGAGAGGGACTGAGCGATCGCTTAGCCATTCGGCCAACAGGGTAAAAGTATTGCAGTTCTATCGTATGCGCGAATTGGAGACTTGATGATAGCAGATAAAAAAATACTTCCGACACCGGGAATCACACGCGGGCCTCCTGGGTGAGAGCGCTGTAGGTATCCTAGACACTAGACCACGCCAGAGATGGAGAGGGACGGAGCGATCGCTTAGATATTCGGCCAACAGGGTAAAAGTATTGAAGTTACAAAGCATGCGCAAATCGGAGGCTTGAAGACAGCAGACAAAAGAAAATACTTCCGACACCGGGAATCGAATCCAGGCCTCCTGGGTGAGAGCTAGGTATCCTAGCCACTAGACCATGCCGGAGAACGGAGAGGGACTGAGCGATGGCTTAGCCATTCAGCCAACAGGGTAAAACTATTGAAGTTACATAGCGTGCGCAAATTGGAGACTTGATGACAGCAGATAAAAGAATACTTCCGACACCAAGAATAGAACCAGGGTCTCCTGGGTGAGAGCCAGATATCCTAGCCACTAGACCATGCCGGAGAACGGAGAGGGACTGAGCGATCGCTTAGCCATTTGGCCAACAGGGTAAAAGTATTGAAGTTATATAGTATGCGCGAATTGGAGACTTGATGATAGCAGATAAAAAATACTTCCGACACCGGGAATCGCACGCGGGCATCCTGGGTGCGAGCCAGGTATCCAAGCCACTAGACCATGCCGGAGAACGGAGAGGGACAGAGCAATCGCTTAGCCATTCTGCCAACAGGGTAAAAGTATTGAAGTTATATAGCATGCGCAAATTGGAGACTTGATGATAGCAGATGAAAAAATACTTTCGACACCGGTAATCGGACGCGGGCCTCCTGGGTGAGAGCGCCATAGGTATCCTAGACACTAGATCATGCTGTAGAACGGAGAGGGACGGAGCGATCGCTTAGCCATTCGGCCAACAGGGTAAAAATATTGAAGTTACATAGCGTGCGCAAATTGGAGACTTAATGACAGCAGATAAAAGAAAATACTTCCGACACCGGGAATCGAACCCGGGCCTCCTGGGTGAAAGCCAGGTATCCTAGCCACTAGACCATGCTGGAGAACGGAGAAGGACGGAGTGATCGCTTAGCCATTTGGCCAACAAGGTAGAAGTATTGAAGATACATAGCGTGCGCAATTTGGAGACTTGATGATAGCTAATAAAATAAAATACTCCTGACCCCAGGAATCGCAACCGGGCTTCCTGGGTGAGAGCCAGGTATCCTAGACACTAGACAATGCCGGAGAATGGAGAGGGACGGAGAGATCGCTTAGCCATTCGGCCAACAGGGTAAAACTATTGAAGTTACATACCGTGCGCAAATTGGAGACTTGATGACAGCAGATAAAAGAAAAAACTTCTGACACCGGGAATCGTACCCGGGCCTGCTCGGTGAGAGCCAGGTATCCTAGCCACTAGACCATGCCAGAGATTTGAGAGGGACGGAGCGAACGCTTAGCCATTCGGCCAACAGGGTAAAACTATTGAAGATACATAGCGTGCGCAAATTGAAGACTTGATGACAGCAGCTAAAAGAAAATACTTCCGACACCGCAAATATTACCCGGGCCTCCTGATGAGAGCCTTGTATCCTAGCCACTAGACCATGCCGGAGAGCGGAGAGGGACGGAGCGATCGCTTAGCGATTCGGCCAACAGGGTAAAAGTATTGAAGTTACATAGCGTGCGCAAATTGGAGACTTGATGATAGCAGATAAAAGAAAATACTTCCGACACCGGGAATCGAACCCGGGCCTCCTGGGTGAGAGCCAGGTATCCTAGCCACTAGACCATGCTGGACAACGGAGAGGGACGGAGCGATCGCTTAGCCATTTGGCCAACAGGGTAAAAGTATTGAAGTTACATAGCGTGCGTAAATTGGATACTTGATAATAGCAGATAAAAAATACTTCCGACACCGGGAATCGAACCCGGGCCTCCTGGGTGAGAGCCAGGTATCCTAGCCACTAGACCATGCCAGAGATTTGAGAGCGACGGAGCGATCGCTTAGCCATTCGGCCAACAGGGTAAAACTATTGAAGATACATAGCGTGCGCAAATTGAAGACTTGATGACAGCAGCTAAAAGAAAATACTTCCGACACCGCAAATCGAACCCGGGCCTCCTGATGAGAGCCAGGTATCCTAGCCACTAGACCATGCCGGAGAACGGAGAGGGACGGAGCGATCGGTTAGCGATTCGGCCAAAAGGGTAAAAGTATTGAAGTTACATAGCTTGCGCAAATTGGAGACTTCATGATAGCAGATAAAAGAAAATACTTTCGACACCGGGAATCGAACACGGGCCTCCTGGGTGAGAGCCTGGTATCCTAGCCACTAGACCATGCCGGAGAACGGAGAGGGATGGAGCGATCGCTTAGCCATTTGGCCAACAGGGTAAAAGTATTGAAGTTACATAGCGTGCGTAAATTGGATACTTGATAATAGCAGATAAAAAATACTTCCGACACCGGGAATCGTACCCGGGCCTCCTGGGTGAGAGCCAGGTGTCCAAGCCACTAGACCATGCCAGAGAACGTAGAGGGACGGAGCGATCGCTTAGCCATTCGGCCAACAGGGTGAAACTATTCAAGTTACATACCGTGCGCAAATTGGAGACTTGATAACAGCAGATAAAAGAAAATACTTCCGACACCGGGAATCGAATCCAGGCCTCCTGGGTGAGAGCTAGGTATCCTAGCCACTAGACCATGCCGGAGAACGGAGAGGGACGGAGCGATCGCTTAGCCATTCGACCAACAGGGTAAAAGTATTGCAGTTATACAGCGTGCGCAATTTGGAGACTTGATGATAGCAGATAAAAGAAAATACTTCCGACACCGCGAATCGAACCCGGGTCTCCTGGGTGAGGGCCAGATAACCTAGCCACTAGACCACGCCGGAGAACGCAAAGGGACGGAGCGATCGCTTAGCCATTTGACCAACACGGTAAAACTATTGAAGTTACATACCATGCGCAAATTGGAGACTTGATGATAGCATATAAAAGAAAATACCTCCGACACCGGGAATCGCAACCGGGCCTCCTGGGTGAGAGCCAGGTATCCTAGACACTAGACCATGCCGGAGAACGGAGCGTAACGGAAAGATCGCTTAGCCATTCGGGCAACAGGGTAAAAGTATTGAAGTTACATAGCGTGCGCAAATTGGAGACTTGATAATAGCAGATAAAAAATACTTCCGACACCGGGAATCGTACCCGGGCCTCCTGGGTGAGAGCCAGGTATCCAAGCCACTAGACCATGCCAGAGAACGGAGAGGGACGGAGCGATCGCTTAGCCATTCGGCCAACAGGGTGAAACTATTCAAGTTATATAGCATGGAAAATTAGAGACTTGATGATAGCAGATAAAAAAATACTTCCGACACCGGGAATCGGACGCGGGCCTCCTGGGTGAGAGCACCTTAGGTATCCTAGACACTAGACCATGCCGGAGAACGGAGAGGGACTGAGCGATCGCTTAGCCATTCGGCCAACAGGGTAAAACTATTGAAGTTACATAGCGTGCGCAAATCGGAGACTTGATGACAGCAGATAAAAGAAAATACTTCCGACGCCGGGAATCGATCCCGGGCCTCCTGGGTGAGAGCCAGGTATCCAAGCCACTAGACCATGCCGGAGAACGGAGAGGGACAGAGCGATCGATTAGCCATTCGGCCAACAGGGTAAAAGTATTGAAGTTATATAGCATGCGCAAATTGGAGACTTGATGATAGATGTAAAAATACTTCCGACACCAGGAATCGGACGCGGGCCTCCTGGGTGAGAGCGCCATAGGTTCCTAGACACTAGACCATGCTGTAGAACGGAGAGGGACGGAGCGATCGCTTAGCCATTCGACCAACAGGGTAAAACTATTGAAGTTACATAGCGTGCGCAAATCGGAGACTTGATGACAGCAGGTAAAAGAAAATACTTCCGACCCCGGGAATCGAACCCGGGCCTCCTGGGTGAAAGCCAGGTATCCTAGCCACTAGACCATGCTGGAGAACGGAGAAGGACGGAGTGATCGCTTAGCCATTTGGCCAACAAGGTAGAAGTATTGAAGATACATAGCGTGCGCAATTTGGAGACTTGATGATAGCTGATAAAATAAAATACTCCTGACCCCAGGAATCGCAACCGGGCTTCCTGGGTGAGAGCCAGGTATCCTAGACACTAGACAATGCCGGAGAATGGAGAGGGACGGAGAGATCGCTTAGCCATTCGGCCAACAGGGTAAAACTATTGAAGTTACATACCGT
Organism: Rhipicephalus microplus; assembly: GCF_043290135.1. Classification (NCBI taxonomy): domain Eukaryota; kingdom Metazoa; phylum Arthropoda; class Arachnida; order Ixodida; family Ixodidae; genus Rhipicephalus; species Rhipicephalus microplus. The sequence goes on from NC_134702.1 coordinate 158,302,770, forward strand.
GCGCAAATTGGAGACTTGATGACAGCAGATAAAAGAAAAAACTTCTCACACCGGGAATCGTACCCGGGCCTGCTCGGTGAGAGCCAGGTATCCTAGCCACTAGACCATGCCAGAGATTTGAGAGGGACGGAGCGAACGCTTAGCCATTCGGCCAACAGGGTAAAACTATTGAAGATACATAGCGTGCGCAAATTGAAGACTTGATGACAGCAGCTAAAAGAAAATACTTCCGACACCACAAATATTACCCGGGCCTCCTGATGAGAGCCTTGTATCCTAGCCACTAGACCATGCCGGAGAGCGGAGAGGGACGGAGCGATCGCTTAGCGATTCGGCCAACAGGGTAAAAGTATTGAAGTTACATAGCGTGCGCAAATTGGAGACTTGATGATAGCAGATAAAAGAAAATACTTCCGACACCGGGAATCGAACCCGGGCCTCCTGGGTGAGAGCCAGGTATCCTAGCCACTAGACCATGCTGGACAACGGAGAGGGACGGAGCGATCGCTTAGCCATTTGGCCAACAGGGTAAAAGTATTGAAGTTACATAGCGTGCGTAAATTGGATACTTGATAATAGCAGATAAAAAATACTTCCGACACCGGGAATCGAACCCGGGCCTCCTGGGTGAGAGCCAGGTATCCTAGCCACTAGACCATGCCAGAGATTTGAGAGCGACGGAACGATCGCTTAGCCATTCAGCCAACAGGGTAAAACTATTGAAGATACATAGCGTGCGCAAATTGAAGACTTGATGACAGCAGCTAAAAGAAAATACTTCCGACACCGCAAATCGAACCCGGGCCTCCTGATGAGAGCCAGGTATCCTAGCCACTAGACCATGCCGGAGAACGGAGAGGGACGGAGCGATCGGTTAGCGATTCGGCCAACAGGGTAAAAGTATTGAAGTTACATAGCGTGCGCAAATTGGAGACTTCATGATAGCAGATAAAAGAAAATACTTCCGACACCGGGAATCGAACCCGGGCCTCCTGGGTGAGAGCCAGGTGTCCAAGCCACTAGACCATGCCAGAGAACGTAGAGGGACGGAGCGATCGCTTAGCCATTCGGCCAACAGGGTGAAACTATTCAAGTTACATACCGTGCGCAAATTGGAGACTTGATAACAGCAGATAAAAGAAAATACTTCCGACACCGGGAATCGAATCCAGGCCTCCTGGGTGAGAGCTAGGTATCCTAGCCACTAGACCATGCCGGAGAACAGAGAGGGACGGAGCGATCGCTTAGCCATTCGACCAACAGGGTAAAAGTATTGCAGTTATACAGCGTGCGCAATTTGGAGACTTGATGATAGCAGATAAAAGAAAATACTTCCGACACCGCGAATCGAACCCGGGTCTCCTGGGTGAGGGCCAGATAACCTAGCCACTAGACCACGCCGGAGAACGCAAAGGGACGGAGCGATCGCTTAGCCATTTGACCAACACGGTAAAACTATTGAAGTTACATACCATGCGCAAATTGGAGACTTGATGATAGCATATAAAAGAAAATACCTCCGACACCGGGAATCGCAACCGGGCCTCCTGGGTGAGAGCCAGGTATCCTAGACACTAGACCATGCCGGAGAACGGAGCGTAACGGAAAGATCGCTTAGCCATTCGGGCAACAGGGTAAAAGTATTGAAGTTACATAGCGTGCGCAAATTGGAGACTTGATAATAGCAGATAAAAAATACTTCCGACACCGGGAATCGTACCCGGGCCTCCTGGGTGAGAGCCAGGTATCCAAGCCACTAGACCATGCCAGAGAACGGAGAGGGACGGAGCGATCGCTTAGCCATTCGGCCAACAGGGTGAAACTATTCAAGTTATATAGCATGGAAAATTAGAGACTTGATGATAGCAGATAAAAAAATACTTCCGACACCGGGAATCGGACGCGGGCCTCCTGGGTGAGAGCGCCATAGGTATCCTAGACACTAGACCATGCCGGAGAACGGAGAGGGACTGAGCGATCGCTTAGCCATTCGGCCAACAGGGTAAAACTATTGAAGTTACATAGCGTGCGCAAATCGGAGACTTGATGACAGCAGATAAAAGAAAATACTTCCGACACCGGGAATCGATCCCGGGCCTCCTGGGTGAGAGCCAGGTATCCAAGCCACTAGACCATGCCGGAGAACGGAGAGGGACAGAGCGATCGATTAGCCATTCGGCCAACAGGGTAAAAGTATTGAAGTTATATAGCATGCGCAAATTGGAGACTTGATGATAGATGAAAAAATACTTCCGACACCGGGAATCGGACGCGGGCCTCCTGGGTGAGAGCGCCATAGGTATCCTAGACACTAGACCATGCTGTAGAACGGAGAGGGACGGAGCGATCGCTTAGCCATTCGACCAACAGTGTAAAACTATTGAAGTTACATAGCGTGCGCAAATCGGAGACTTGATGACAGCAGATAAAAGAAAATACTTCCGACACCGGAAATCGAACCCGGGCCTCCTGGGTGAAAGCCTGGTATCCTAGCCACTAGACCATGCCGGAGAAAGGAGAGGGGCGGAGCGATCGCTTAGCGATTCGGCCAACAGGGTAAAAGTATTGAAGTTACATAGCGTGCGCAAATTGGAGACTTGATGACAGCAGATAAAAGAAAATACTTCCGACACCGGGAATCGAACCCGGGCCTCCTGGGTGAGAGCCAGGTATCCTAGCCACTAGACCATGCCGGAGAACGGAGAAGGACGGAGCGATCGCTTAGCCATTTGGCCAACAGGGTAAAAGTATTGAAGTTACATAGCGTGCGTAAATTGGATATTTGATAATAGCAGATAAAAATACTTCCGACACCGGGAATCGTACCCGGGCATCCTGGGTGAGAGCCAGGTGTCCAAGCCACTAGACCATGCCAGAGAACGTAGAGGGACGGAGCGATCGCTTAGCCATTCGGCCAACAGGGTGAAACTATTCAAGTTACATACCGTGCGCAAATTGGAGACTTGATGACAGCAGATAAAAGAAAATACTTCCGACACCGGCAATCGAATCCAGGCCTCCTGGGTGAGAGCTAGGTATCCTAGCCACTAGACCATGCCGGGGAACGGAGAGGAACGGAGCGATCGCTTAGCCATTCGACCAACAGGGTAAAAGTATTGCAGTTATACAGCGTGCGCAAATTGGAGACTTGATGATAGCAGATAAAAGAAAATACTTCCGACACCGTGAATCGAACCCGGGCCTCCTGGGTGAGAGCCAGGTATCCTAGACACTAGACCATGCCGGAGAACGGAGAGTAACGGAAAGATCGCTTAGCCATTCGGGCAACAGGGTAAAAGTATTGAAGTTACATAGCGTGCGCAAATTCGAGACTTGATAATAGCAGATAAAAAATACTCCCGACACCGGGAATCGTACCCGGGCCTCCTGGGTGAGAGCCAAGTATCCAAGCCACTAGACCATGCCAGAGAACGTAGAGGGACGGAGCAATCGCTTAGCCATTCAGCCAACAGGGTGAAACTATTCAAGTTATATAGCATGGAAAATTAGAGACTTGATTATAGCAGATAAAAAATACTTCCGACACCGGGAATCCGACGCGGGCCTCCTGGGTGAGAGCGCCATAGGTATCCTAGACACTAGACCATGCCGGAGAACGGAGAGGGACTGAGCGATCGCTTAGCCATTCGGCCAACAGGGTAAAAGTATTGAAGTTATATAGTATGCGCGAATTGGAGACTTGATGATAGCAGATAAAAGAATACTTCCGATACCGGGAATCGCACGCGGGCCTCCTGGGTGAGAGCCAGGTATCCAAGCCACTAGACCATGCCGGAGAACGGAGAGGGACAGAGCGATCGCTTAGCCATTCGGCCAACAGGGTGAAACTATTCAAGTTATATAGCATGGAAAATTAGAGACTTGATGATAGCAGATAAAAAAATACTTCCGACACCGGGAATCGGACGCGGGCCTCCTGGGTGAGAGCGCCATAGGTATCCTAGACACTAGACCATGCCGGAGAACGGAGAGGGACTGAGCGATCGCTTAGCCATTCGGCCAACAGGGTAAAACTATTGAAGTTACATAGCGTGCGCAAATCGGAGACTTGATGACAGCAGATAAAAGAAAATACTTCCGACACCGGGAATCGATCCCGGGCCTCCTGGGTGAGAGCCAGGTATCCAAGCCACTAGACCATGCCGGAGAACGGAGAGGGACAGAGCGATCGATTAGCCATTCGGCCAACAGGGTAAAAGTATTGAAGTTATATAGCATGCGCAAATTGGAGACTTGATGATAGATGAAAAAATACTTCCGACACCGGGAATCGGACGCGGGCCTCCTGGGTGAGAGCGCCATAGGTATCCTAGACACTAGACCATGCTGTAGAACGGAGAGGGACGGAGCGATCGCTTAGCCATTCGACCAACAGGGTAAAACTATTGAAGTTACATAGCGTGCGCAAATCGGAGACTTGATGACAGCAGATAAAAGAAAATACTTCCGACACCGGGAATCGAACCCGGGCCTCCTGGGTGAAAGCCTGGTATCCTAGCCACTAGACCATGCCGGAGAAAGGAGAGGGGCGGAGCGATCGCTTAGCGATTCGGCCAACAGGGTAAAAGTATTGAAGTTACATAGCGTGCGCAAATTGGAGACTTGATGACAGCAGATAAAAGAAAATACTTCCGACACCGGAAATCGAACCCGGGCCTCCTGGGTGAGAGCCAGGTATCCTAGCCACTAGACCATGCCGGAGAACGGAGAAGGACGGAGCGATCGCTTAGCCATTTGGCCAACAGGGTAAAAGTATTGAAGTTACATAGCGTGCGTAAATTGGATATTTGATAATAGCAGATAAAAATACTTCCGACACCGGGAATCGTACCCGGGCATCCTGGGTGAGAGCCAGGTGTCCAAGCCACTAGACCATGCCAGAGAACGTAGAGGGACGGAGCGATCGCTTAGCCATTCGGCCAACAGGGTGAAACTATTCAAGTTACATACCGTGCGCAAATTGGAGACTTGATGACAGCAGATAAAAGAAAATACTTCCGACACCGGCAATCGAATCCAGGCCTCCTGGGTGAGAGCTAGGTATCCTAGCCACTAGACCATGCCGGGGAACGGAGAGGGACGGAGCGATCGCTTAGCCATTCGACCAACAGGGTAAAAGTATTGCAGTTATACAGCGTGCGCAAATTGGAGACTTGATGATAGCAGATAAAAGAAAATACTTCCGACACCGTGAATCGAACCCGGGCCTCCTGGGTGAGAGCCAGGTATCCTAGACACTAGACCATGCCGGAGAACGGAGAGTAACGGAAAGATCGCTTAGCCATTCGGGCAACAGGGTAAAAGTATTGAAGTTACATAGCGTGCGCAAATTCGAGACTTGATAATAGCAGATAAAAAATACTCCCGACACCGGGAATCGTACCCGGGCCTCCTGGGTGAGAGCCAAGTATCCAAGCCACTAGACCATGCCAGAGAACGTAGAGGGACGGAGCAATCGCTTAGCCATTCGGCCAACAGGGTGAAACTATTCAAGTTATATAGCATGGAAAATTAGAGACTTGATTATAGCAGATAAAAAATACTTCCGACACCGGGAATCCGACGCGGGCCTCCTGGGTGAGAGCGCCATAGGTATCCTAGACACTAGACCATACCGGAGAACGGAGAGGGACTGAGCGATCGCTTAGCCATTCGGCCAACAGGGTAAAAGTATTGAAGTTATATAGTATGCGCGAATTGGAGACTTGATGATAGCAGATAAAAGAATACTTCCGATACCGGGAATCGCACGCGGGCCTCCTGGGTGAGAGCCAGGTATCCAAGCCACTAGACCATGCCGGAGAACGGAGAGGGACAGAGCGATCGCTTAGCCATTCGGCCAACAGGGTAAAAGTATTGAAGTTATATAGCATGCGCAAATTGGAGACTTGATGATAGATGAAAAAATACTTCCGACACCGGGAATCGGACGCGGGCCTCCTGGGTGAGAGCGCCATAGGTATCCTAGACACTAGACCATGCTGTAGAACGGAGAGGGACGGAGCGATCGCTTAGCCATTCGGCCAACAGGGTAAAACTTTTGAAGTTACATAGCGTGCGCAAATCGGAGACTTGATGACAGCAGATAAAAGAAAATACTTCCGACACCGGGAATCGAACCCGGGCCTCCTGGGTGAAAGCCAGGTATCCTAGACACTAGACCATGCCGGAGAAAGGAGAGGGACGGAGCGATCGCTTAGCGATTCGGCCAACAGGGTAAAAGTATTGAAGTTACATAGCGTGCGCAAATTGGAGACTTGATAATAGCAGATAAAAGAAAATACTTCCGACACCGGGAATCGAACCCGGGCCTCCTGGGTGAGAGCCAGGTATCCTAGCCACTAGACCATGCCGGAGAACGGAGAGGGACGGAGCGATCACTTAGCCATTTGGCCAACAGGGTAAAAGTATTGAAGTTGCATAGCGTGCGTAAATTGGATACTTGATAATAGCAGATAAAAAATACATCCGACACCGGGAAATGTACCCGGGCCTCCTGGGTGATAGCCAGGTGTCCAAGCCACTAGACCATGCCAGAGAACAGAGAGGGACGGAGCGATCGCTTAGCCATTCGGCCAACAGGGTGAAACTATTCAAGTTACATACCGTGCGCAAATTGGAGACTTGATGACAGCAGATAAAAGAATACTTCCGACACCAAGAATAGAACCAGGGTCTCCTGGGTGAGAGCCAGATATCCTAGCCACTAGACCACGCCGGAGAACGGAGAGGGACGGAGCAATCGCTTAGATATTCGGCCAACAGGGTAAAAGTATTGAAGTTACAAAGCATGCGCAAACTGGAGGCTTGAAGACAGCAGATAAAAGAAAATACTTCCGACACCGGGAATCGAATCCAGGCCTCCTGGGTGAGAGCTAGGTATCCCAGCCACTAGACCATGCCGAAGAACGGAGAGGGACTGAGCGATCGCTTTGCCATTCGGCCAACAGGGTAAAAGTATTGAAGTTATATAGTATGCGCAAATTGGAGACTTGATGATAGCAGGTAAAAAAATACTTGCGACACCGGGAATCGCACGCGGGCCTCCTGGGTGAGAGCCAGGTATCCAAGCCACTAGACCATGCCGGAGAACGGAGAGGGACAGAGCGATCGCTTAGCCATTCGGCCAACAGCGTAAAAGTATTGAAGTTATATAGCATGCGCGAATTGGAGACTTGATGATAGCAGATGAAAAAAAACTTCCGACACCGGGAATCGGACGCGGGCCTCCTGCGTGAGAGCGCAATATGTATCCTAGACACTAGATCATGCTGTAGAACGGAGAGGGACGGAGCGATCGCTTAGCCATTCGGCCAACAGGGTAAAACTGTTGAAGTTACATAGCATGCGCAAATTGGAGACTTGATGACAGCAGATAAAAGAAAACACTTCCGACACCGGGAATCGAACCCGGACCTCCTGGGTGAAAGCCAGGTATCCTAGCCACTAGACCATGCCGGAGAACGGAGAAGGACGGAGCGATCGGTTAGCGATTCGGCCAACAGGGTAAAAGTATTGAAGTTACATAGCGTGCGCAAATTGGAGACTTCATGATAGCAGATAAAAGAAAATACTTCCGACACCGGGAATCGAACCCGGGCCTCCTGGGTGAGAGCCAGGTGTCCAACCCACTAGACCATGCCAGAGAACGTAGAGGGACGGAGCGATCGCTTAGCCATTCGGCCAACAGGGTGAAACTATTCAAGTTACATACCGTGCGCAAATTGGAGACTTGATAACAGCAGATAAAAGAAAATACTTCCGACACCGGGAATCGAATCCAGGCCTCCTGGGTGAGAGCTAGGTATCCTAGCCACTAGACCATGCCGGAGAACAGAGAGGGACGGAGCGATCGCTTAGCCATTCGACCAACAGGGTAAAAGTATTGCAGTTATACAGCGTGCGCAATTTGGAGACTTGATGATAGCAGATAAAAGAAAATACTTCCGACACCGCGAATCGAACCCGGGTCTCCTGGGTGAGGGCCAGATAACCTAGCCACTAGACCACGCCGGAGAACGCAAAGGGACGGAGCGATCGCTTAGCCATTTGACCAACACGGTAAAACTATTGAAGTTACATACCATGCGCAAATTGGAGACTTGATGATAGCATATAAAAGAAAATACCTCCGACACCGGGAATCGCAACCGGGCCTCCTGGGTGAGAGCCAGGTATCCTAGACACTAGACCATGCCGGAGAACGGAGCGTAACGGAAAGATCGCTTAGCCATTCGGGCAACAGGGTAAAAGTATTGAAGTTACATAGCGTGCGCAAATTGGAGACTTGATAATAGCAGATAAAAAATACTTCCGACACCGGGAATCGTACCCGGGCCTCCTGGGTGAGAGCCAGGTATCCAAGCCACTAGACCATGCCAGAGAACGGAGAGGGACGGAGCGATCGCTTAGCCATTCGGCCAACAGGGTGAAACTATTCAAGTTATATAGCATGGAAAATTAGAGACTTGATGATAGCAGATAAAAAAATACTTCCGACACCGGGAATCGGACGCGGGCCTCCTGGGTGAGAGCGCCATAGGTATCCTAGACACTAGACCATGCCGGAGAACGGAGAGGGACTGAGCGATCGCTTAGCCATTCGGCCAACAGGGTGAAACTATTCAAGTTACATACCGTGCGCAAATTGGAGACTTGATGACAGCAGATAAAAGAAAATACTTCCGACACCGGGAATCGATCCCGGGCCTCCTGGGTGAGAGCTAAGTATCCTAGCCACTAGACCATGCCAGAGAACGGAGAGGGACGGAGCGATCGCTTAGCCATTCGGCCAACAGGGTAAAACTATTGAAGATACATAGCGTGCGCAAATTGAAGACTTGATGACAGCAGCTAAAAGAAAATACTTCCGACACCGCAAATCGAACCCGGGCCTCCTGGGTGAGAGCCAGGTGTCCAAGCCACTAGACCATGCCAGAGAACGTAGAGGGACGGAGCGATCGCTTAGCCATTCGGCCAACAGGGTGAAACTATTCAAGTTACATACCGTGCGCAAATTGGAGACTTGATAACAGCAGATAAAAGAAAATACTTCCGACACCGGGAATCGAATCCAGGCCTCCTGGGTGAGAGCTAGGTATCCTAGCCACTAGACCATGCCGGAGAACAGAGAGGGACGGAGCGATCGCTTAGCCATTCGACCAACAGGGTAAAAGTATTGCAGTTATACAGCGTGCGCAATTTGGAGACTTGATGATAGCAGATAAAAGAAAATACTTCCGACACCGCGAATCGAACCCGGGTCTCCTGGGTGAGGGCCAGATAACCTAGCCACTAGACCACGCCGGAGAACGCAAAGGGACGGAGCGATCGCTTAGCCATTTGACCAACACGGTAAAACTATTGAAGTTACATACCATGCGCAAATTGGAGACTTGATGATAGCATATAAAAGAAAATACCTCCGACACCGGGAATCGCAACCGGGCCTCCTGGGTGAGAGCCAGGTATCCTAGACACTAGACCATGCCGGAGAACGGAGCGTAACGGAAAGATCGCTTAGCCATTCGGGCAACAGGGTAAAAGTATTGAAGTTACATAGCGTGCGCAAATTGGAGACTTGATAATAGCAGATAAAAAATACTTCCGACACCGGGAATCGTACCCGGGCCTCCTGGGTGAGAGCCAGGTATCCAAGCCACTAGACCATGCCAGAGAACGGAGAGGGACGGAGCGATCGCTTAGCCATTCGGCCAACAGGGTGAAACTATTCAAGTTATATAGCATGGAAAATTAGAGACTTGATGATAGCAGATAAAAAAATACTTCCGACACCGGGAATCGGACGCGGGCCTCCTGGGTGAGAGCGCCATAGGTATCCTAGACACTAGACCATGCCGGAGAACGGAGAGGGACTGAGCGATCGCTTAGCCATTCGGCTAACAGGGTAAAACTATTGAAGTTACATAGCGTGCGCAAATCGGAGACTTGATGACAGCAGATAAAAGAAAATACTTCCGACACCGGGAATCGATCCCGGGCCTCCTGGGTGAGAGCCAGGTATCCAAGCCACTAGACCATGCCGGAGAACGGAGAGGGACAGAGCGATCGATTAGCCATTCGGCCAACAGGGTAAAAGTATTGAAGTTATATAGCATGCGCAAATTGGAGACTTGATGATAGATGAAAAAATACTTCCGACACCGGGAATCGGACGCGGGCCTCCTGGGTGAGAGCGCCATAGGTATCCTAGACACTAGACCATGCTGTAGAACGGAGAGGGACGGAGCGATCGCTTAGCCATTCGACCAACAGTGTAAAACTATTGAAGTTACATAGCGTGCGCAAATCGGAGACTTGATGACAGCAGATAAAAGAAAATACTTCCGACACCGGAAATCGAACCCGGGCCTCCTGGGTGAAAGCCTGGTATCCTAGCCACTAGACCATGCCGGAGAAAGGAGAGGGGCGGAGCGATCGCTTAGCGATTCGGCCAACAGGGTAAAAGTATTGAAGTTACATAGCGTGCGCAAATTGGAGACTTGATGACAGCAGATAAAAGAAAATACTTCCGACACCGGGAATCGAACCCGGGCCTCCTGGGTGAGAGCCAGGTATCCTAGCCACTAGACCATGCCGGAGAACGGAGAAGGACGGAGCGATCGCTTAGCCATTTGGCCAACAGGGTAAAAGTATTGAAGTTACATAGCGTGCGTAAATTGGATATTTGATAATAGCAGATAAAAATACTTCCGACACCGGGAATCGTACCCGGGCATCCTGGGTGAGAGCCAGGTGTCCAAGCCACTAGACCATGCCAGAGAACGTAGAGGGACGGAGCGATCGCTTAGCCATTCGGCCAACAGGGTGAAACTATTCAAGTTACATACCGTGCGCAAATTGGAGACTTGATGACAGCAGATAAAAGAAAATACTTCCGACACCGGCAATCGAATCCAGGCCTCCTGGGTGAGAGCTAGGTATCCTAGCCACTAGACCATGCCGGGGAACGGAGAGGAACGGAGCGATCGCTTAGCCATTCGACCAACAGGGTAAAAGTATTGCAGTTATACAGCGTGCGCAAATTGGAGACTTGATGATAGCAGATAAAAGAAAATACTTCCGACACCGTGAATCGAACCCGGGCCTCCTGGGTGAGAGCCAGGTATCCTAGACACTAGACCATGCCGGAGAACGGAGAGTAACGGAAAGATCGCTTAGCCATTCGGGCAACAGGGTAAAAGTATTGAAGTTACATAGCGTGCGCAAATTCGAGACTTGATAATAGCAGATAAAAAATACTCCCGACACCGGGAATCGTACCCGGGCCTCCTGGGTGAGAGCCAAGTATCCAAGCCACTAGACCATGCCAGAGAACGTAGAGGGACGGAGCAATCGCTTAGCCATTCAGCCAACAGGGTGAAACTATTCAAGTTATATAGCATGGAAAATTAGAGACTTGATTATAGCAGATAAAAAATACTTCCGACACCGGGAATCCGACGCGGGCCTCCTGGGTGAGAGCGCCATAGGTATCCTAGACACTAGACCATGCCGGAGAACGGAGAGGGACTGAGCGATCGCTTAGCCATTCGGCCAACAGGGTAAAAGTATTGAAGTTATATAGTATGCGCGAATTGGAGACTTGATGATAGCAGATAAAAGAATACTTCCGATACCGGGAATCGCACGCGGGCCTCCTGGGTGAGAGCCAGGTATCCAAGCCACTAGACCATGCCGGAGAACGGAGAGGGACAGAGCGATCGCTTAGCCATTCGGCCAACAGGGTGAAACTATTCAAGTTATATAGCATGGAAAATTAGAGACTTGATGATAGCAGATAAAAAAATACTTCCGACACCGGGAATCGGACGCGGGCCTCCTGGGTGAGAGCGCCATAGGTATCCTAGACACTAGACCATGCCGGAGAACGGAGAGGGACTGAGCGATCGCTTAGCCATTCGGCCAACAGGGTAAAACTATTGAAGTTACATAGCGTGCGCAAATCGGAGACTTGATGACAGCAGATAAAAGAAAATACTTCCGACACCGGGAATCGATCCCGGGCCTCCTGGGTGAGAGCCAGGTATCCAAGCCACTAGACCATGCCGGAGAACGGAGAGGGACAGAGCGATCGATTAGCCATTCGGCCAACAGGGTAAAAGTATTGAAGTTATATAGCATGCGCAAATTGGAGACTTGATGATAGATGAAAAAATACTTCCGACACCGGGAATCGGACGCGGGCCTCCTGGGTGAGAGCGCCATAGGTATCCTAGACACTAGACCATGCTGTAGAACGGAGAGGGACGGAGCGATCGCTTAGCCATTCGACCAACAGGGTAAAACTATTGAAGTTACATAGCGTGCGCAAATCGGAGACTTGATGACAGCAGATAAAAGAAAATACTTCCGACACCGGGAATCGAACCCGGGCCTCCTGGGTGAAAGCCTGGTATCCTAGCCACTAGACCATGCCGGAGAAAGGAGAGGGGCGGAGCGATCGCTTAGCGATTCGGCCAACAGGGTAAAAGTATTGAAGTTACATAGCGTGCGCAAATTGGAGACTTGATGACAGCAGATAAAAGAAAATACTTCCGACACCGGGAATCGAACCCGGGCCTCCTGGGTGAGAGCCAGGTATCCTAGCCACTAGACCATGCCGGAGAACGGAGAAGGACGGAGCGATCGCTTAGCCATTTGGCCAACAGGGTAAAAGTATTGAAGTTACATAGCGTGCGTAAATTGGATATTTGATAATAGCAGATAAAAATACTTCCGACACCGGGAATCGTACCCGGGCATCCTGGGTGAGAGCCAGGTGTCCAAGCCACTAGACCATGCCAGAGAACGTAGAGGGACGGAGCGATCGCTTAGCCATTCGGCCAACAGGGTGAAACTATTCAAGTTACATACCGTGCGCAAATTGGAGACTTGATGACAGCAGATAAAAGAAAATACTTCCGACACCGGCAATCGAATCCAGGCCTCCTGGGTGAGAGCTAGGTATCCTAGCCACTAGACCATGCCGGGGAACGGAGAGGGACGGAGCGATCGCTTAGCCATTCGACCAACAGGGTAAAAGTATTGCAGTTATACAGCGTGCGCAAATTGGAGACTTGATGATAGCAGATAAAAGAAAATACTTCCGACACCGTGAATCGAACCCGGGCCTCCTGGGTGAGAGCCAGGTATCCTAGACACTAGACCATGCCGGAGAACGGAGAGTAACGGAAAGATCGCTTAGCCATTCGGGCAACAGGGTAAAAGTATTGAAGTTACATAGCGTGCGCAAATTCGAGACTTGATAATAGCAGATAAAAAATACTCCCGACACCGGGAATCGTACCCGGGCCTCCTGGGTGAGAGCCAAGTATCCAAGCCACTAGACCATGCCAGAGAACGTAGAGGGACGGAGCAATCGCTTAGCCATTCGGCCAACAGGGTGAAACTATTCAAGTTATATAGCATGGAAAATTAGAGACTTGATTATAGCAGATAAAAAATACTTCCGACACCGGGAATCCGACGCGGGCCTCCTGGGTGAGAGCGCCATAGGTATCCTAGACACTAGACCATACCGGAGAACGGAGAGGGACTGAGCGATCGCTTAGCCATTCGGCCAACAGGGTAAAAGTATTGAAGTTATATAGTATGCGCGAATTGGAGACTTGATGATAGCAGATAAAAGAATACTTCCGATACCGGGAATCGCACGCGGGCCTCCTGGGTGAGAGCCAGGTATCCAAGCCACTAGACCATGCCGGAGAACGGAGAGGGACAGAGCGATCGCTTAGCCATTCGGCCAACAGGGTAAAAGTATTGAAGTTATATAGCATGCGCAAATTGGAGACTTGATGATAGATGAAAAAATACTTCCGACACCGGGAATCGGACGCGGGCCTCCTGGGTGAGAGCGCCATAGGTATCCTAGACACTAGACCATGCTGTAGAACGGAGAGGGACGGAGCGATCGCTTAGCCATTCGGCCAACAGGGTAAAACTTTTGAAGTTACATAGCGTGCGCAAATCGGAGACTTGATGACAGCAGATAAAAGAAAATACTTCCGACACCGGGAATCGAACCCGGGCCTCCTGGGTGAAAGCCAGGTATCCTAGACACTAGACCATGCCGGAGAAAGGAGAGGGACGGAGCGATCGCTTAGCGATTCGGCCAACAGGGTAAAAGTATTGAAGTTACATAGCGTGCGCAAATTGGAGACTTGATAATAGCAGATAAAAGAAAATACTTCCGACACCGGGAATCGAACCCGGGCCTCCTGGGTGAGAGCCAGGTATCCTAGCCACTAGACCATGCCGGAGAACGGAGAGGGACGGAGCGATCACTTAGCCATTTGGCCAACAGGGTAAAAGTATTGAAGTTGCATAGCGTGCGTAAATTGGATACTTGATAATAGCAGATAAAAAATACATCCGACACCGGGAATTGTACCCGGGCCTCCTGGGTGATAGCCAGGTGTCCAAGCCACTAGACCATGCCAGAGAACAGAGAGGGACGGAGCGATCGCTTAGCCATTCGGCCAACAGGGTGAAACTATTCAAGTTACATACCGTGCGCAAATTGGAGACTTGATGACAGCAGATAAAAGAATACTTCCGACACCAAGAATAGAACCAGGGTCTCCTGGGTGAGAGCCAGATATCCTAGCCACTAGACCACGCCGGAGAACGGAGAGGGACGGAGCAATCGCTTAGATATTCGGCCAACAGGGTAAAAGTATTGAAGTTACAAAGCATGCGCAAACTGGAGGCTTGAAGACAGCAGATAAAAGAAAATACTTCCGACACCGGGAATCGAATCCAGGCCTCCTGGGTGAGAGCTAGGTATCCCAGCCACTAGACCATGCCGAAGAACGGAGAGGGACTGAGCGATCGCTTTGCCATTCGGCCAACAGGGTAAAAGTATTGAAGTTATATAGTATGCGCAAATTGGAGACTTGATGATAGCAGGTAAAAAAATACTTGCGACACCGGGAATCGCACGCGGGCCTCCTGGGTGAGAGCCAGGTATCCAAGCCACTAGACCATGCCGGAGAACGGAGAGGGACAGAGCGATCGCTTAGCCATTCGGCCAACAGCGTAAAAGTATTGAAGTTATATAGCATGCGCGAATTGGAGACTTGATGATAGCAGATGAAAAAAAACTTCCGACACCGGGAATCGGACGCGGGCCTCCTGCGTGAGAGCGCAATATGTATCCTAGACACTAGATCATGCTGTAGAACGGAGAGGGACGGAGCGATCGCTTAGCCATTCGGCCAACAGGGTAAAACTGTTGAAGTTACATAGCATGCGCAAATTGGAGACTTGATGACAGCAGATAAAAGAAAACACTTCCGACACCGGGAATCGAACCCGGACCTCCTGGGTGAAAGCCAGGTATCCTAGCCACTAGACCATGCCGGAGAACGGAGAAGGACGGAGCGATCGCTTAGCCATTTGGCCAACAGGGTAAAAGTATTGAAGTTACATAGCGTGTGTAAATTGGATAATTGGATAATAGCAGATAAAAAATATTTCCGACACCGGGAATCGTACCCGGGCCTCCTGGGTGAGAGCCAGGTGTCCAAGCCACTAGACCATGCCAGAGAACGTAGAGAGACGGAGCGATCGCTTAGCCATTCGGCCAACAGGGTGAAACTATTCAAGTTACATACCGTGCGCAAATTGGAGACTTGATGACAGCAGATAAAAGAAAATACTTCCAACACCGGGAATCGAATTCAGGCTTCCTGGGTGAGAGCTAAGTATCCTAGCCACTAGACCATGCCGGAGAAGGGAGAGGGACTGAGCGATCGCTTAGCGATTCGGCCAACAGGGTAAAAGTTTTGAAGTTACATAGCGTGCGCAAATTGGAGACTTGATGATAGCAGATAAAAGAAAATACTTCCGACACCGGGAATCGAACCCGGGCCTCCTGGGTGAGAGCCAGGTATCCTAGCCACTAGACCATGCTGGAGAACGGAGAGGGACGGATCGATCACTTAGCGATTCGGCCAACAGGGTAAAAGTATTGAAGTTACATAGCGTGCGTAAATCGGATACTTGATAATAGCAGATAAAAAATACTTCCGACACCGGGAATCGTACCCGGGCCTCCTGGGTGAGAGCCAGGTGTCCAAGCCACTAGACCATGTCAGAGAACGGAGAGGGACGGAGCGATCGCTTAGCCATTCGGCCAACAGGGTGAAACTATTCAAGTTACATACCGTGCGCAAATTGGAGACTTGATGACAGCAGATAAAAGAATACTTTCGACACCAAGAATCGAACCAGGGTCTCCTGGGTGAGAGCCAGATCTCCTAGCCACTAGACCACGCCGGAGAACGGAGAGGGACGGAGCGATCGCTTAGATATTCGGCCAATAGGGTAAAAGTATTGAAGTTATAAAGCATGCGCAAATTGGAGGCTTGAACACAGCAGATAAAAGAAAATACTTCCGACACCGGGAATCGAATCCAGGCCTCCTGGGTGAAAGCCAGGTATCCTAGCCACTAGACCATGCCGGAGAACGGAGAAGGAGTGATCGCTTAGCCATTTGGCCAACAAGGTAGAAGTATTGAAGATACATAGCGTGCGCAATTTGGAGACTTGATGATAGCTAATAAAATAAAATACTCCTGACCCCAGGAATCGCAAC
The DNA here is from genome assembly GCF_043290135.1 of Rhipicephalus microplus. Classification (NCBI taxonomy): domain Eukaryota; kingdom Metazoa; phylum Arthropoda; class Arachnida; order Ixodida; family Ixodidae; genus Rhipicephalus; species Rhipicephalus microplus. The sequence goes on from NC_134702.1 coordinate 158,319,412, forward strand.
CGGGCTTCCTGGGTGAGAGCCAGGTATCCTAGACACTAGACAATGCCGGAGAATGGAGAGGGACGGAGAGATCGCTTAGCCATTCGGCCAACAGGGTAAAACTATTGAAGTTACATACCGTGCGCAAATTGGAGACTTGATGACAGCAGATAAAAGAAAAAACTTCTGACACCGGGAATCGTACCCGGGCCTGCTCGGTGAGAGCCAGGTATCCTAGCCACTAGACCATGCCAGAGATTTGAGAGGGACGGAGCGAACGCTTAGCCATTCGGCCAACAGGGTAAAACTATTGAAGATACATAGCGTGCGCAAATTGAAGACTTGATGACAGCAGCTAAAAGAAAATACTTCCGACACCGCAAATATTACCCGGGCCTCCTGATGAGAGCCTTGTATCCTAGCCACTAGACCATGCCGGAGAGCGGAGAGGGACGGAGCGATCGCTTAGCGATTCGGCCAACAGGGTAAAAGTATTGAAGTTACATAGCGTGCGCAAATTGGAGACTTGATGATAGCAGATAAAAGAAAATACTTCCGACACCGGGAATCGAACCCGGGCCTCCTGGGTGAGAGCCAGGTATCCTAGCCACTAGACCATGCTGGACAACGGAGAGGGACGGAGCGATCACTTAGCCATTTGGCCAACAGGGTAAAAGTATTGAAGTTACATAGCGTGCGTAAATTGGATACTTGATAATAGCAGATAAAAAATACTTCCGACACCGGGAATCGAACCCGGGCCTCCTGGGTGAGAGCCAGGTATCCTAGCCACTAGACCATGCCAGAGATTTGAGAGCGACGGAGCGATCGCTTAGCCATTCGGCCAACAGGGTAAAACTATTGAAGATACATAGCGTGCGCAAATTGAAGACTTGATGACAGCAGCTAAAAGAAAATACTTCCGACACCGCAAATCGAACCCGGGCCTCCTGATGAGAGCCAGGTATCCTAGCCACTAGACCATGCCGGAGAACGGAGAGGGACGGAGCGATCGGTTAGCGATTCGGCCAACAGGGTAAAAGTATTGAAGTTACATAGCTTGCGCAAATTGGAGACTTCATGATAGCAGATAAAAGAAAATACTTTCGACACCGGGAATCGAACCCGGGCCTCCTGGGTGAGAGCCTGGTATCCTAGCCACTAGACCATGCCGGAGAACGGAGAGGGATGGAGCGATCGCTTAGCCATTTGGCCAACAGGGTAAAAGTATTGAAGTTACATAGCGTGCGTAAATTGGATACTTGATAATAGCAGATAAAAAATACTTCCGACACCGGGAATCGTACCCGGGCCTCCTGGGTGAGAGCCAGGTGTCCAAGCCACTAGACCATGCCAGAGAACGTAGAGGGACGGAGCGATCGCTTAGCCATTCGGCCAACAGGGTGAAACTATTCAAGTTACATACCGTGCGCAAATTGGAGACTTGATAACAGCAGATAAAAGCAAATACTTCCGACACCGGGAATCGAATCCAGGCCTCCTGGGTGAGAGCTAGGTATCCTAGCCACTAGACCATGCCGGAGAACGGAGAGGGACGGAGCGATCGCTTAGCCATTCGACCAACAGGGTAAAAGTATTGCAGTTATACAGCGTGCGCAATTTGGAGACTTGATGATAGCAGATAAAAGAAAATACTTCCGACACCGCGAATCGAACCCGGGTCTCCTGGGTGAGGGCCAGATAACCTAGCCACTAGACCACGCCGGAGAACGCAAAGGGACGGAGCGATCGCTTAGCCATTTGACCAACACGGTAAAACTATTGAAGTTACATACCATGCGCAAATTGGAGACTTGATGATAGCATATAAAAGAAAATACCTCCGACACCGGGAATCGCAACCGGGCCTCCTGGGTGAGAGCCAGGTATCCTAGACACTAGACCATGCCGGAGAACGGAGCGTAACGGAAAGATCGCTTAGCCATTCGGGCAACAGGGTAAAAGTATTGAAGTTACATAGCGTGCGCAAATTGGAGACTTGATAATAGCAGATAAAAAATACTTCCGACACCGGGAATCGTACCCGGGCCTCCTGGGTGAGAGCCAGGTATCCAAGCCACTAGACCATGCCAGAGAACGGAGAGGGACGGAGCGATCGCTTAGCCATTCGGCCAACAGGGTAAAAGTATTGAAGTTATATAGCATGCGCAAATTGGAGACTTGATGATAGATGAAAAAATACTTCCGACACCAGGAATCGGACGCGGGCCTCCTGGGTGAGAGCGCCATAGGTATCCTAGACACTAGACCATGCTGTAGAACGGAGAGGGACGGAGCGATCGCTTAGCCATTCGACCAACAGGGTAAAACTATTGAAGTTACATAGCGTGCGCAAATCGGAGACTTGATGACAGCAGATAAAAGAAAATACTTCCGACCCCGGGAATCGAACCCGGGCCTCCTGGGTGAAAGCCAGGTATCCTAGCCACTAGACCATGCTGGAGAACGGAGAAGGACGGAGTGATCGCTTAGCCATTTGGCCAACAAGGTAGAAGTATTGAAGATACATAGCGTGCGCAATTTGGAGACTTGATGATAGCTGATAAAATAAAATACTCCTGACCCCAGGAATCGCAACCGGGCTTCCTGGGTGAGAGCCAGGTATCCTAGACACTAGACAATGCCGGAGAATGGAGAGGGACGAAGAGATCGCTTAGCCATTCGGCCAACAGGGTAAAACTATTGAAGTTACATACCGTGCGCAAATTGGAGACTTGATGACAGCAGATAAAAGAAAAAACTTCTGACACCGGGAATCGTAGCCGGGCCTGCTCGGTGAGAGCCAGGTATCCTAGCCACTAGACCATGCCAGAGATTTGAGAGGGACGGAGCGAACGCTTAGCCATTCGGCCAACAGGGTAAAACTATTGAAGATACATAGCGTGCGCAAATTGAAGACTTGATGACAGCAGTAAAAAGAAAATACTTCCGACACCGCAAATATTACCCGGGCCTCCTGATGAGAGCCTTGCATCCTAGCCACTAGACCATGCCGGAGAGCGGAGAGGGACGGAGCGATCGCTTAGCGATTCGGCCAACAGGGTAAAAGTATTGAAGTTACATAGCGTGCGCAAATTGGAGACTTGATGATAGCAGATAAAAGAAAATACTTCCGACACCGGGAATCGAACCCGGGCCTCCTGGGTGAGAGCCAGGTATCCTAGCCACTAGACCATGCTGGACAACGGAGAGGGACGGAGCGATCGCTTAGCCATTTGGCCAACAGGGTAAAAGTATTGAAGTTACATAGCGTGCGTAAATTGGATACTTGATAATAGCAGATAAAAAATACTTCCGACACCGGGAATCGAACCCGGGCCTCCTGGGTGAGAGCCAGGTATTCTAGCCACTAGACCATGCCAGAGATTTGAGAGCGACGGAACGATCGCTTAGCCATTCAGCCAACAGGGTAAAACTATTGAAGATACATAGCGTGCGCAAATTGAAGACTTGATGACAGCAGCTAAAAGAAAATACTTCCGACACCGCAAATCGAACCCGGGCCTCCTGATGAGAGCCAGGTATCCTAGCCACTAGACCATGCCGGAGAACGGAGAGGGACGGAGCGATCGGTTAGCGATTCGGCCAACAGGGTAAAAGTATTGAAGTTACATAGCGTGCGCAAATTGGAGACTTCATGATAGCAGATAAAAGAAAATACTTCCGACACCGGGAATCGAACCCGGGCCTCCTGGGTGAGAGCCTGGTATCCTAGCCACTAGACCATGCCGGAGAACGGAGAGGGATGGAGCGATCGCTTAGCCATTTGGCCAACAGGGTAAAAGTATTGAAGTTACATAGCGTGCGTAAATTGGATACTTGATAATAGCAGATAAAAAATACTTCCGACACCGGGAATCGTACCCGGGCCTCCTGGGTGAGAGCCAGGTGTCCAAGCCACTAGACCATGCCAGAGAACGTAGAGGGACGGAGCGATCGCTTAGCCATTCGGCCAACAGGGTGAAACTATTCAATTTACATACCGTGCGCAAATTGGAGACTTGATAACAGCAGATAAAAGAAAATACTTCCGACACCGGGAATCAAATCCAGGCCTCCTGGGTGAGAGCTAGGTATCCTAGCCACTAGACCATGCCGGAGAACGGAGAGGGACGGAGCGATCGCTTAGCCATTCGACCAACAGGGTAAAAGTATTGCAGTTATACAGCGTGCGCAATTTGGAGACTTGATGATAGCAGATAAAAGAAAATACTTCCGACACCGCGAATCGAACCCGGGTCTCCTGGGTGAGGGCCAGATAACCTAGCCACTAGACCACGCCGGAGAACGCAAAGGGACGGAGCGATCGCTTAGCCATTTGACCAACACGGTAAAACTATTGAAGTTACATACCATGCGCAAATTGGAGACTTGATGATAGCATATAAAAGAAAATACCTCCGACACCGGGAATCGCAACCGGGCCTCCTGGGTGAGAGCCAGGTATCCTAGACACTAGACCATGCTGGAGAACGGAGCGTAACGGAAAGATCGCTTAGCCATTCGGGCAACAGGGTAAAAGTATTGAAGTTACATAGCGTGCGCAAATTGGAGACTTGATAATAGCAGATAAAAAATACTTCCGACACCGGGAATCGTACCCGGGCCTCCTGGGTGAGAGCCAGGTATCCAAGCCACTAGACCATGCCAGAGAACGGAGAGGGACGGAGCGATCGCTTAGCCATTCGGCCAACAGGGTGAAACTATTCAAGTTATATAGCATGGAAAATTAGAGACTTGATTATAGCAGATAAAAAAATACTTCCGACACCGGGAATCGGACGCGGGCCTCCTGGGTGAGAGCGCCATAGGTATCCTAGACACTAGACCATGCCGGAGAACGGAGAGGGACTGAGCGATCGCTTAGCCATTCGGCCAACAGGGTAAAACTATTGAAGTTACATAGCGTGCGCAAATCGGAGACTTGATGACAGCAGATAAAAGAAAATACTTCCGACACCGGGAATCGATCCCGGGCCTCCTGGGTGAGAGCCAGGTATCCAAGCCACTAGACCATGCCGGAGAACGGAGAGGGACAGAGCGATCGATTAGCCATTCGGCCAACAGGGTAAAAGTATTGAAGTTATATAGCATGCGCAAATTGGAGACTTGATGATAGATGAAAAAATACTTCCGACACCGGGAATCGGACGCGGGCCTCCTGGGTGAGAGCGCCATAGGTATCCTAGACACTAGACCATGCTGTAGAACGGAGAGGGACGGAGCGATCGCTTAGCCATTCGACCAACAGGGTAAAACTATTGAAGTTACATAGCGTGCGCAAATCGGAGACTTGATGACAGCAGATAAAAGAAAATACTTCCGACACCGGGAATCGAACCCGGGCCTCCTGGGTGAAAGCCTGGTATCCTAGCCACTAGACCATGCCGGAGAAAGGAGAGGGGCGGAGCGATCGCTTAGCGATTCGGCCAACAGGGTAAAAGTATTGAAGTTACATAGCGTGCGCAAATTGGAGACTTGATGACAGCAGATAAAAGAAAATACTTCCGACACCGGGAATCGAACCCGGGCCTCCTGGGTGAGAGCCAGGTATCCTAGCCACTAGACCATGCCGGAGAACGGAGAAGGACGGAGCGATCGCTTAGCCATTTGGCCAACAGGGTAAAAGTATTGAAGTTACATAGCGTGCGTAAATTGGATATTTGATAATAGCAGATAAAAATACTTCCGACACCGGGAATCGTACCCGGGCATCCTGGGTGAGAGCCAGGTGTCCAAGCCACTAGACCATGCCAGAGAACGTAGAGGGACGGAGCGATCGCTTAGCCATTCGGCCAACAGGGTGAAACTATTCAAGTTACATACCGTGCGCAAATTGGAGACTTGATGACAGCAGATAAAAGAAAATACTTCCGACACCGGCAATCGAATCCAGGCCTCCTGGGTGAGAGCTAGGTATCCTAGCCACTAGACCATGCCGGGGAACGGAGAGGGACGGAGCGATCGCTTAGCCATTCGACCAACAGGGTAAAAGTATTGAAGTTATACAGCGTGCGCAAATTGGAGACTTGATGATAGCAGATAAAAGAAAATACTTCCGACACCGTGAATCGAACCCGGGCCTCCTGGGTGAGAGCCAGGTATCCTAGACACTAGACCATGCCGGAGAACGGAGAGTAACGGAAAGATCGCTTAGCCATTCGGGCAACAGGGTAAAAGTATTGAAGTTACATAGCGTGCGCAAATTCGAGACTTGATAATAGCAGATAAAAAATACTCCCGACACCGGGAATCGTACCCGGGCCTCCTGGGTGAGAGCCAAGTATCCAAGCCACTAGACCATGCCAGAGAACGTAGAGGGACGGAGCAATCGCTTAGCCATTCGGCCAACAGGGTGAAACTATTCAAGTTATATAGCATGGAAAATTAGAGACTTGATTATAGCAGATAAAAAATACTTCCGACACCGGGAATCCGACGCGGGCCTCCTGGGTGAGAGCGCCATAGGTATCCTAGACACTAGACCATGCCGGAGAACGGAGAGGGACTGAGCGATCGCTTAGCCATTCGGCCAACAGGGTAAAAGTATTGAAGTTATATAGTATGCGCGAATTGGAGACTTGATGATAGCAGATAAAAGAATACTTCCGATACCGGGAATCGCACGCGGGCCTCCTGGGTGAGAGCCAGGTATCCAAGCCACTAGACCATGCCGGAGAACGGAGAGGGACAGAGCGATCGCTTAGCCATTCGGCCAACAGGGTAAAAGTATTGAAGTTATATAGCATGCGCAAATTGGAGACTTGATGATAGATGAAAAAATACTTCCGACACCGGGAATCGGACGCGGGCCTCCTGGGTGAGAGCGCCATAGGTATCCTAGACACTAGACCATGCTGTAGAACGGAGAGGGACGGTGCGATCGCTTAGCCATTCGGCCAACAGGGTAAAACTTTTGAAGTTACATAGCGTGCGAAAATCGGAGACTTCATGACAGCAGATAAAAGAAAATACTTCCGACACCGGGAATCGAACCCGGGCCTCCTGGGTGAAAGCCAGGTATCCTAGCCACTAGACCATGCCGGAGAAAGGAGAGGGACGGAGCGATCGCTTAGCGATTCGGCCAACAGGGTAAAAGTATTGAAGTTACAAAGCATGCGCAAATTGGAGGCTTGAAGACAGCAGATAAAAGAAAATACTTCTGACACCGGGAATCGAATCCAGGCCTCCTGGGTGAGAGCTAGGTATCCCAGCCACTAGACCATGCCGAAGAACGGAGAGGGACTGAGCGATCGCTTTGCCATTCGGCCAACAGGGTAAAAGTATTGAAGTTATATAGTATGCGCAAATTGGAGACTTGATGATAGCAGGTAAAAAAATACTTGCGACACCGGGAATCGCACGCGGGCCTCCTGGGTGAGAGCCAGGTATCCAAGCCACTAGACCATGCCGGAGAACGGAGAGGGACAGAGCGATCGCTTAGCCATTCGGCCAACAGCGTAAAAGTATTGAAGTTATATAGCATGCGCGAATTGGAGACTTGATGATAGCAGATGAAAAAATACTTCCGACACCGGGAATCGGACGCGGGCCTCCTGCGTGAGAGCGCAATATGTATCCTAGACACTAGATCATGCTGTAGAACGGAGAGGGACGGAGCGATCGCTTAGCCATTCGGCCAACAGGGTAAAACTGTTGAAGTTACATAGCATGCGCAAATTGGATACTTGATAATAGCAGATAAAAAATACTTCCGACACCGGGAATCGTACCCGGGCCTCCTGGGTGAGAGCCAGGTGTCCAAGCCACTAGACCATGTCAGAGAACGGAGAGGGACGGAGCGATCGCTTAGCCATTCGGCCAACAGGGTGAAACTATTCAAGTTACATACCGTGCGCAAATTGGAGACTTGATGACAGCAGATAAAAGAATACTTTCGACACCAAGAATCGAACCAGGGTCTCCTGGGTGAGAGCCAGATCTCCTAGCCACTAGACCATGCCGGAGAACGGAGAAGGACGGAGCGATCGCTTAGCCATTTGGCCAACAGGGTAAAAGTATTGAAGTTACATAGCGTGTGTAAATTGGATACTTGATAATAGCAGATAAAAAATATTTCCGACACCGGGAATCGTACCCGGGCCTCCTGGGTGAGAGCCAGGTGTCCAAGCCACTAGACCATGCCAGAGAACGTAGAGAGACGGAGCGATCGCTTAGCCATTCGGCCAACAGGGTGAAACTATTCAAGTTACATACCGTGCGCAAATTGGAGACTTGATGACAGCAGATAAAAGAAAATACTTCCAACACCGGGAATCGAATTCAGGCTTCCTGGGTGAGAGCTAAGTATCCTAGCCACTAGACCATGCCGGAGAAGGGAGAGGGACTGAGCGATCGCTTAGCCATTCGGCCAACAGGGTAAAAGTATTGAAGTTACATAGCGTGCGCAAATTGGAGACTTGATGATAGCAGATAAAAGAAAATACTTCCGACACCGGGAATCGAGCCCGGGCCTCCTGGGTGAAAGCCAGGTATCCTAGCCACTAGACCATGCCAGAGAACGGAGAGGGACGGAGCGATCGCTTAGCGATTCGGCCAACAGGGTAAAAGTTTTGAAGTTACATAGCGTGCGCAAATTGGAGACTTGATGATAGCAGATAAAAGAAAATACTTCCGACACCGGGAATCGAACCCGGGCCTCCTGGGTGAGAGCCAGGTATCCTAGCCACTAGACCATGCTGGAGAACGGAGAGGGACGGATCGATCACTTAGCGATTCGGCCAACAGGGTAAAAGTATTGAAGTTACATAGCGTGCGTAAATTGGATACTTGATAATAGCAGATAAAAAATACTTCCGACACCGGGAATCGTACCCGGGCCTCCTTGGTGAGAGCCAGGTGTCCAAGCCACTAGACCATGTCAGAGAACGGAGAGGGACGGAGCGATCGCTTAGCCATTCGGCCAACAGGGTGAAACTATTCAAGTTACATACCGTGCGCAAATTGGAGACTTGATGACCGCAGATAAAAGAATACTTTCGACACCAAGAATCGAACCAGGGTCTCCTGGGTGAGAGCCAGATCTCCTAGCCACTAGACCGCGCCGGAGAACGGAGAGGGACGGAGCGATCGCTTAGATATTCGGCCAATAGGGTAAAAGTATTGAAGTTATAAAGCATGCGCAAATTGGAGGCTTGAACACAGCAGATAAAAGAAAATACTTCCGACACCGGGAATCGAATCCAGGCCTCCTGGGTGAGAGCTAGGTATCCTAGCCACTAGACCATGCCGGAGAACGGAGAGGGACTGAGCGATGGCTTTGCCATTCGGCCAACAGGGTAAAAGTATTGAAGTTATATATTATGCGCAAATTGGAGACTTGATGATAGCAGGTAAAAAAATACTTCCGACACCGGGAATCGCACGCGGGCCTCCTGGGTGAGAGCGCTGTAGGTATCCTAGACACTAGACCATGCTGTAGAATGGAGAGGGACGGAGCGATCGCTTAGCCATTCGGCCAACAGGGTAAAACTATTGAAGTTACATAGCATGCGAAAATCGAAGACTTGATGACAGCAGATAAAAAAAATACTTCTGACACCGGGAATTGAACCCGGGCCTCCTGGGTGAGAGCCAGGAATCCTAGCCACTAGACCATGCCGGAGAACGGAGAGGGACGGAGCGATCGCTTAGCCATTCGACCAACAGGGTAAAAGTATTGCAGTTATACAGCGTGCGCAATTTGGAGACTTCATGATAGCAGAAGAAAGAAAATACTTCCGACACCGCGAATCGGACCCGGGTCTCCTGGGTGAGAGCCAGATATCCTAGCCACTAGACCACGCCGGAGAACGCAAAGGGACGGAGCGATCGCTTAGCCATTTGACCAACACGGTAAAACTATTGAAGTTACATACCTTGCGCAAATTGGAGACTTGATGATAGCATATAAAAGAAAATACCTCCGACACCGGGAATCGCAACCGGGCCTCCTGGGTGAGAGCCAGGTATCCTAGACACTAGACCATGCCGGAGAACGGAGAGTAACGGAAAGATCGCTTAGCCATTCGGGCAACAGGGTAAAAGTATTGAAGTTACATAGCGTGCGCAAATTGGAGACTTGATAATAGCAGATAAAAAATACTTCCGACACCGGGAATCGTACCCGGGCCTCCTAGGTGAGAGCCAGGTATCCAAGCCACTAGACCATGCCGGAGAACGGAGAGGGACAGAGCGATCACTTAGCCATTCGGCCAACAGGGTAAAAGTATTGAAGTTATATCGTATGCGCAAATTGGAGACTTGATGATAGCAGATAAAAAAATACTTCCGACACCGGGAATCGCACGTGGGCCTCCTGGGTGAGAGCGCTGTAGGTATCCTAGACACTAGACCATGATGTAGAATGAAGAGGGACGGAGCGATCGCTTAGCCATTCGGCCAACAGGGTAAAACTATTGAAGTTACATAGCGTGCGCAAATCGGAGACTTGATGACAGCAGATAAAAAAATACTTCTGACACCGGGAATTGAACCCGGGCCTCCTGGGTGAGAGCCAGGTATCCTAGCCACTAGACCATGCCGGAGAACGGAGAGGGACGGAGCGATCGCTTAGCGATTCGGCCAACAGGGTGAAACTATTCAAGTTACATACCGTGCGCAAATTGGAGACTTGATGACAGCAGATAAAAGAAAATACTTCCGACACCGGCAATCGAATCCAGGCCTCCTGGGTGAGAGCTAGGTATCCTAGCCACTAGACCATGCCGGGGAACGGAGAGGGACGGAGCGATCGCTTAGCCATTCGACGAACAGGGTAAAAGTATTGCAGTTATACAGCGTGCGCAAATTGGAGACTTGATGATAGCAGATAAAAGAAAATACTTCCGACACCGGGAATCGAACCCGGGCCTCCTGGGTGAGAGCCAGGTATCCTAGGCACTAGACCATGCCGGAGAACGGAGAGTAACGGAAAGATCGCTTAGCCATTCGGGCAACAGGGTAAAAGTATTGAAGTTACATAGCGTGCGCATATTCGAGACTTGATAATAGCAGATAAAAAATACTCCCGACACCGGGAATCGTACCAGGGCCTCCTGGGTGAGAGCCAGGTATCCAAGCCACTAGACCATGCCAGAGAACGGAGAGGGACGGACCGATCGCTTAGCCATTCGGCCAACAGGGTGAAACTATTCAAGTTATATAGCATGGAAAATTAGAGACTTGATGATAGCAGATAAAAAAATACTTCCGACACCGGGAATCGGACGCGGGCCTCCTGGGTGAGAGCGCCATAGGTATTCTAGACACTAGACCATGCCGGAGAACGGAGAGGGACTGAGCGATCGCTTAGCCATTCGGCCAACAGGGTAAAAGTATTGAAGTTATATAGTATGCGCGAATTGGAGACTTGATGATAGCAGATAAAAGAATACTTCCGATACCGGGAATCGCACGCGGGCCTCCTGGGTGAGAGCGCCATAGGTATCCTAGACACTAGACCATGCTGTAGAACGGAGAGGGACGGAGCGATCGCTTAGCCATTCGGCCAACAGGGTAAAACTATTGAAGTTACATAGCGTGCGCAAATCGGAGACTTGATGACAGCAGATAAAAGAAAATACTTCCGACACCGGGAATCGAACCCGGGCCTCCTGGGTGAAAGCCAGGTATCCTAGCCACTAGACCATGCCGGAGAAAGGAGAGGGACGGAGCGATCGCTTAGCGATTCGGCCAACAGGGTAAAAGTATTGAAGTTACATAGCGTGCGCAAATTGGAGACTTGATGATAGCAGATAAAAGAAAATACTTCCGACACCGGGAATCGAACCCTGGCCTCCTGGGTGAGAGCCAGGTATCCTAGCCACTAGACCATGCCGGAGAACTGAGAGGGACGGAGCGATCACTTAGCCATTTGGCCAACAGGGTAAAAGTATTGAAGTTACATAGCGTGCGTAAATTGGATATTTGATAATAGCAGATAAAAATACTTCCGACACCGGGAATCGTACCTGGGCATCCTGGGTGAGAGCCAGGTGTCCAAGCCACTAGACCATGCCAGAGAACGTAGAGGGACGGAGCGATCGCTTAGCCATTCGGCCAACAGGGTGAAACTATTCAAGTTACATACCGTGCGCAAATTGGAGACTTGATGACAGCAGATAAAAGAAAATACTTCCGACACCGGCAATCGAATCCAGGCCTCCTGGGTGAGAGCTAGGTATCCTAGCCACTAGACCATGCCGGGGAACGGAGAGGGACGGAGCGATCGCTTAGCCATTCGACCAACAGGGTAAAAGTATTGCAGTTATACAGCGTGCGCAAATTGGAGACTTGATGATAGCAGATAAAAGAAAATACTTCCGACACCGTGAATCGAACCCGGGCCTCCTGGGTGAGAGCCAGGTATCCTAGACACTAGACCATGCCGGAGAACGGAGAGTAACGGAAAGATCGCTTAGCCATTCGGGCAACAGGGTAAAAGTATTGAAGTTACATAGCGTGCGCAAATTCGAGACTTGATAATAGCAGATAAAAAATACTCCCGACACCGGGAATCGTACCCGGGCCTCCTGGGTGAGAGCCAGGTATCCAAGCCACTAGACCATGCCAGAGAACGGAGAGGGACGGAGCGATCGCTTAGCCATTCGGCCAACAGGGTGAAACTATTCAAGTTATATAGCATGGAAAATTAGAGACTTGATTATAGCAGATAAAAAATACTTCCGACACCGGGAATCCGACGCGGGCCTCCTGGGTGAGAGCGCCATAGGTATCCTAGACACTAGACCATGCCGGAGAACGGAGAGGGACTGAGCGATCGCTTAGCCATTCGGCCAACAGGGTAAAAGTATTGAAGTTATATAGTATGCGCGAATTGGAGACTTGAGGATAGCAGATAAAAGAATACTTCCGATACCGGGAATCGCACGCGGGCCTCCTGGGTGAGAGCCAGGTATCCAAGCCACTAGACCATGCCGGAGAACGGAGAGGGACAGAGAGATCGCTTAGCCATTCGGCCAACAGGGTAAAAGTATTGAAGTTATATAGCATGCGCAAATTGGAGACTTGATGATAGCAGATAAAAGAAAATACTTCCGACACCGGGAATCGAACCCGGGCCTCCTGGGTGAGAGCCAGGTATCCTAGCCACTAGACCATGCCGGAGAACGGAGAGGGACGGAGCGATCACTTAGCCATTTGGCCAACAGGGTAAAAGTATTGAAGTTGCATAGCGTGCGTAAATTGGAGACTTGATGACAGCAGATAAAAGAATACTTCCGACACCAAGAATCGAACCAGGGTCTCCTGGGTGAGAGCCAGATATCCTAGCCACTAGACCACGCCGGAGAACGGAGAGGGACGGAGCGATCGCTTAGATATTCGGCCAACAGGGTAAAAGTATTGAAGTTACAAAGCATGCGCAAATTGGAGGCTTGAAGACAGCAGATAAAAGAAAATACTTCCGACACCGGGAATCGAATCCAGGCCTCCTGGGTGAGAGCTAGGTATCCTAGGCACTAGACCATGCCGGAGAACGGAGAGTAACGGAAAGATCGCTTAGCCATTCGGGCAACAGGGTAAAAGTATTGAAGTTATATAGCATGCGCAAATTGGAGACTTGATGATAGATGAAAAAATACTTCCGACACCGGGAATCGGACGCGGGCCTCCTGGGTGAGAGCGCCATAGGTATCCTAGACACTAGACCATGCTGTAGAACGGAGAGGGACGGTGCGATCGCTTAGCCATTCGGCAACAGGGTGAAACTATTCAAGTTATATAGCATGGAAAATTAGAGACTTGATTATAGCAGATAAAAAATACTTCCGACACCGGGAATCCGACGCGGGCCTCCTGGGTGAGAGGCGCCATAGGTATCCTAGACACTAGACCATGCCGGAGAACGGAGAGGGACTGAGCGATCGCTTAGCCATTCGGCCAACAGGGTAATAAGTATTGAAGTTATATAGTATGCGCGAATTGGAGACTTGATGATAGCAGATAAAAGAATACTTCCGATACCGGGAATCGCACGCGGGCCTCCTGGGTGAGAGCCGGTATCCAAGCCACTAGACCATGCCGGAGAACGGAGAGGGGACAGAGCGATCGCTTAGCCATTCGGCCAACAGGTAAAAGTATTGAAGTTTATATAGCATGCGCAAATTGGAGACTTGATGATAGATGAAAAATACTTCCGACACCGGGAATCGGACGCGGGCCTCCTGGGTGAGAGCGCCATAGGTATCCTAGACACTAGACCATGCTGTAGAACGGAGAGGGACGGTGCGATCGCTTAGCCATTCGGCCAACAGGGTAAAACTTTTGAAGTTACATAGCGTGCGAAAATCGGAGACTTCATGACAGCAGATAAAAGAAAATACTTCCAACACCGGGAATCGAACCCGGGCCTCCTGGGTGAAAGCCAGGTATCCTAGCCACTAGACCATGCCGGAGAAAGGAGAGGGACGGAGCGATCGCTTAGCGATTCGGCCAACAGGGTAAAAGTATTGAAGTTACAAAGCATGCGCAAATTGGAGGCTTGAAGACAGCAGATAAAAGAAAATACTTCTGACACCGGGAATCGAATCCAGGCCTCCTGGGTGAGAGCTAGGTATCCCAGCCACTAGACCATGCCGAAGAACGGAGAGGGACTGAGCGATCGCTTTGCCATTCGGCCAACAGGGTAAAAGTATTGAAGTTATATAGTATGCGCAAATTGGAGACTTGATGATAGCAGGTAAAAAAATACTTGCGACACCGGGAATCGCACGCGGGCCTCCTGGGTGAGAGCCAGGTATCCAAGCCACTAGACCATGCCGGAGAACGGAGAGGGACAGAGCGATCGCTTAGCCATTCGGCCAACAGCGTAAAAGTATTGAAGTTATATAGCATGCGCGAATTGGAGACTTGATGATAGCAGATGAAAAAATACTTCCGACACCGGGAATCGGACGCGGGCCTCCTGCGTGAGAGCGCAATATGTATCCTAGACACTAGATCATGCTGTAGAACGGAGAGGGACGGAGCGATCGCTTAGCCATTCGGCCAACAGGGTAAAACTGTTGAAGTTACATAGCATGCGCAAATTGGATACTTGATAATAGCAGATAAAAAATACTTCCGACACCGGGAATCGTACCCGGGCCTCCTGGGTGAGAGCCAGGTGTCCAAGCCACTAGACCATGTCAGAGAACGGAGAGGGACGGAGCGATCGCTTAGCCATTCGGCCAACAGGGTGAAACTATTCAAGTTACATACCGTGCGCAAATTGGAGACTTGATGACAGCAGATAAAAGAATACTTTCGACACCAAGAATCGAACCAGGGTCTCCTGGGTGAGAGCCAGATCTCCTAGCCACTAGACCATGCCGGAGAACGGAGAAGGACGGAGCGATCGCTTAGCCATTTGGCCAACAGGGTAAAAGTATTGAAGTTACATAGCGTGTGTAAATTGGATACTTGATAATAGCAGATAAAAAATATTTCCGACACCGGGAATCGTACCCGGGCCTCCTGGGTGAGAGCCAGGTGTCCAAGCCACTAGACCATGCCAGAGAACGTAGAGAGACGGAGCGATCGCTTAGCCATTCGGCCAACAGGGTGAAACTATTCAAGTTACATACCGTGCGCAAATTGGAGACTTGATGACAGCAGATAAAAGAAAATACTTCCAACACCGGGAATCGAATTCAGGCTTCCTGGGTGAGAGCTAAGTATCCTAGCCACTAGACCATGCCGGAGAAGGGAGAGGGACTGAGCGATCGCTTAGCCATTCGGCCAACAGGGTAAAAGTATTGAAGTTACATAGCGTGCGCAAATTGGAGACTTGATGATAGCAGATAAAAGAAAATACTTCCGACACCGGGAATCGAGCCCGGGCCTCCTGGGTGAAAGCCAGGTATCCTAGCCACTAGACCATGCCAGAGAACGGAGAGGGACGGAGCGATCGCTTAGCGATTCGGCCAACAGGGTAAAAGTTTTGAAGTTACATAGCGTGCGCAAATTGGAGACTTGATGATAGCAGATAAAAGAAAATACTTCCGACACCGGGAATCGAACCCGGGCCTCCTGGGTGAGAGCCAGGTATCCTAGCCACTAGACCATGCTGGAGAACGGAGAGGGACGGATCGATCACTTAGCGATTCGGCCAACAGGGTAAAAGTATTGAAGTTACATAGCGTGCGTAAATTGGATACTTGATAATAGCAGATAAAAAATACTTCCGACACCGGGAATCGTACCCGGGCCTCCTGGGTGAGAGCCAGGTGTCCAAGCCACTAGACCATGTCAGAGAACGGAGAGGGACGGAGCGATCGCTTAGCCATTCGGCCAACAGGGTGAAACTATTCAAGTTACATACCGTGCGCAAATTGGAGACTTGATGACCGCAGATAAAAGAATACTTTCGACACCAAGAATCGAACCAGGGTCTCCTGGGTGAGAGCCAGATCTCCTAGCCACTAGACCACGCCGGAGAACGGAGAGGGACGGAGCGATCGCTTAGATATTCGGCCAATAGGGTAAAAGTATTGAAGTTATAAAGCATGCGCAAATTGGAGGCTTGAACACAGCAGATAAAAGAAAATACTTCCGACACCGGGAATCGAATCCAGGCCTCCTGGGTGAGAGCTAGGTATCCTAGCCACTAGACCATGCCGGAGAACGGAGAGGGACTGAGCGATGGCTTTGCCATTCGGCCAACAGGGTAAAAGTATTGAAGTTATATATTATGCGCAAATTGGAGACTTGATGATAGCAGGTAAAAAAATACTTCCGACACCGGGAATCGCACGCGGCCTCCTGGGTGAGAGCGCTGTAGGTATCCTAGACACTAGACCATGCTGTAGAATGGAGAGGGACGGAGCGATCGCTTAGCCATTCGGCCAACAGGGTAAAACTATTGAAGTTACATAGCATGCGAAAATCGAAGACTTGATGACAGCAGATAAAAAAAATACTTCTGACACCGGGAATTGAACCCGGGCCTCCTGGGTGAGAGCCAGGAATCCTAGCCACTAGACCATGCCGGAGAACGGAGAGGGACGGAGCGATCGCTTAGCCATTCGACCAACAGGGTAAAAGTATTGCAGTTATACAGCGTGCGCAATTTGGAGACTTCATGATAGCAGAAGAAAGAAAATACTTCCGACACCGCGAATCGGACCCGGGTCTCCTGGGTGAGAGCCAGATATCCTAGCCACTAGACCACGCCGGAGAACGCAAAGGGACGGAGCGATCGCTTAGCCATTTGACCAACACGGTAAAACTATTGAAGTTACATACCTTGCGCAAATTGGAGACTTGATGATAGCATATAAAAGAAAATACCTCCGACACCGGGAATCGCAACCGGGCCTCCTGGGTGAGAGCCAGGTATCCTAGACACTAGACCATGCCGGAGAACGGAGAGTAACGGAAAGATCGCTTAGCCATTCGGGCAACAGGGTAAAAGTATTGAAGTTACATAGCGTGCGCAAATTGGAGACTTGATAATAGCAGATAAAAAATACTTCCGACACCGGGAATCGTACCCGGGCCTCCTAGGTGAGAGCCAGGTATCCAAGCCACTAGACCATGCCGGAGAACGGAGAGGGACAGAGCGATCACTTAGCCATTCGGCCAACAGGGTAAAAGTATTGAAGTTATATCGTATGCGCAAATTGGAGACTTGATGATAGCAGATAAAAAAATACTTCCGACACTGGGAATCGCACGTGGGCCTCCTGGGTGAGAGCGCTGTAGGTATCCTAGACACTAGACCATGATGTAGAATGAAGAGGGACGGAGCGATCGCTTAGCCATTCGGCCAACAGGGTAAAACTATTGAAGTTACATAGCGTGCGCAAATCGGAGACTTGATGACAGCAGATAAAAAAATACTTCTGACACCGGGAATTGAACCCGGGCCTCCTGGGTGAGAGCCAGGTATCCTAGCCACTAGACCATGCCGGAGAACGGAGAGGGACGGAGCGATCGCTTAGCGATTCGGCCAACAGGGTGAAACTATTCAAGTTACATACCGTGCGCAAATTGGAGACTTGATGACAGCAGATAAAAGAAAATACTTCCGACACCGGCAATCGAATCCAGGCCTCCTGGGTGAGAGCTAGGTATCCTAGCCACTAGACCATGCCGGGGAACGGAGAGGGACGGAGCGATCGCTTAGCCATTCGACGAACAGGGTAAAAGTATTGCAGTTATACAGCGTGCGCAAATTGGAGACTTGATGATAGCAGATAAAAGAAAATACTTCCGACACCGGGAATCGAACCCGGGCCTCCTGGGTGAGAGCCAGGTATCCTAGGCACTAGACCATGCCGGAGAACGGAGAGTAACGGAAAGATCGCTTAGCCATTCGGGCAACAGGGTAAAAGTATTGAAGTTACATAGCGTGCGCATATTCGAGACTTGATAATAGCAGATAAAAAATACTCCCGACACCGGGAATCGTACCAGGGCCTCCTGGGTGAGAGCCAGGTATCCAAGCCACTAGACCATGCCAGAGAACGGAGAGGGACGGACCGATCGCTTAGCCATTCGGCCAACAGGGTGAAACTATTCAAGTTATATAGCATGGAAAATTAGAGACTTGATGATAGCAGATAAAAAAATACTTCCGACACCGGGAATCGGACGCGGGCCTCCTGGGTGAGAGCGCCATAGGTATTCTAGACACTAGACCATGCCGGAGAACGGAGAGGGACTGAGCGATCGCTTAGCCATTCGGCCAACAGGGTAAAAGTATTGAAGTTATATAGTATGCGCGAATTGGAGACTTGATGATAGCAGATAAAAGAATACTTCCGATACCGGGAATCGCACGCGGGCCTCCTGGGTGAGAGCGCCATAGGTATCCTAGACACTAGACCATGCTGTAGAACGGAGAGGGACGGAGCGATCGCTTAGCCATTCGGCCAACAGGGTAAAACTATTGAAGTTACATAGCGTGCGCAAATCGGAGACTTGATGACAGCAGATAAAAGAAAATACTTCCGACACCGGGAATCGAACCCGGGCCTCCTGGGTGAAAGCCAGGTATCCTAGCCACTAGACCATGCCGGAGAAAGGAGAGGGACGGAGCGATCGCTTAGCGATTCGGCCAACAGGGTAAAAGTATTGAAGTTACATAGCGTGCGCAAATTGGAGACTTGATGATAGCAGATAAAAGAAAATACTTCCGACACCGGGAATCGAACCCTGGCCTCCTGGGTGAGAGCCAGGTATCCTAGCCACTAGACCATGCCGGAGAACTGAGAGGGACGGAGCGATCACTTAGCCATTTGGCCAACAGGGTAAAAGTATTGAAGTTACATAGCGTGCGTAAATTGGATATTTGATAATAGCAGATAAAAATACTTCCGACACCGGGAATCGTACCTGGGCATCCTGGGTGAGAGCCAGGTGTCCAAGCCACTAGACCATGCCAGAGAACGTAGAGGGACGGAGCGATCGCTTAGCCATTCGGCCAACAGGGTGAAACTATTCAAGTTACATACCGTGCGCAAATTGGAGACTTGATGACAGCAGATAAAAGAAAATACTTCCGACACCGGCAATCGAATCCAGGCCTCCTGGGTGAGAGCTAGGTATCCTAGCCACTAGACCATGCCGGGGAACGGAGAGGGACGGAGCGATCGCTTAGCCATTCGACCAACAGGGTAAAAGTATTGCAGTTATACAGCGTGCGCAAATTGGAGACTTGATGATAGCAGATAAAAGAAAATACTTCCGACACCGTGAATCGAACCCGGGCCTCCTGGGTGAGAGCCAGGTATCCTAGACACTAGACCATGCCGGAGAACGGAGAGTAACGGAAAGATCGCTTAGCCATTCGGGCAACAGGGTAAAAGTATTGAAGTTACATAGCGTGCGCAAATTCGAGACTTGATAATAGCAGATAAAAAATACTCCCGACACCGGGAATCGTACCCGGGCCTCCTGGGTGAGAGCCAGGTATCCAAGCCACTAGACCATGCCAGAGAACGGAGAGGGACGGAGCGATCGCTTAGCCATTCGGCCAACAGGGTGAAACTATTCAAGTTATATAGCATGGAAAATTAGAGACTTGATTATAGCAGATAAAAAATACTTCCGACACCGGGAATCCGACGCGGGCCTCCTGGGTGAGAGCGCCATAGGTATCCTAGACACTAGACCATGCCGGAGAACGGAGAGGGACTGAGCGATCGCTTAGCCATTCGGCCAACAGGGTAAAAGTATTGAAGTTATATAGTATGCGCGAATTGGAGACTTGAGGATAGCAGATAAAAGAATACTTCCGATACCGGGAATCGCACGCGGGCCTCCTGGGTGAGAGCCAGGTATCCAAGCCACTAGACCATGCCGGAGAACGGAGAGGGACAGAGAGATCGCTTAGCCATTCGGCCAACAGGGTAAAAGTATTGAAGTTATATAGCATGCGCAAATTGGAGACTTGATGATAGCAGATAAAAGAAAATACTTCCGACACCGGGAATCGAACCCGGGCCTCCTGGGTGAGAGCCAGGTATCCTAGCCACTAGACCATGCCGGAGAACGGAGAGGGACGGAGCGATCACTTAGCCATTTGGCCAACAGGGTAAAAGTATTGAAGTTGCATAGCGTGCGTAAATTGGAGACTTGATGACAGCAGATAAAAGAATACTTCCGACACCAAGAATCGAACCAGGGTCTCCTGGGTGAGAGCCAGATATCCTAGCCACTAGACCACGCCGGAGAACGGAGAGGGACGGAGCGATCGCTTAGATATTCGGCCAACAGGGTAAAAGTATTGAAGTTACAAAGCATGCGCAAATTGGAGGCTTGAAGACAGCAGATAAAAGAAAATACTTCCGACACCGGGAATCGAATCCAGGCCTCCTGGGTGAGAGCTAGGTATCCCAGCCACTAGACCATGCCGGAGAACGGAGAGGGACTGAGCGATCGCTTTGCCATTCGGCCAACAGGGTAAAAGTATTGAAGTTATATAGTATGCGCAAATTGGAGACTTGATGATAGCAGGTAAAAAAATACTTCCGACACCGGGAATCGCACGCGGGCCTCCTGGGTGAGAGCCAGGTATCCAAGCCACTAGACCATGCCGGAGAACGGAGAGGGACAGAGCGATCGCTTAGCCATTCGGCCAACAGCGTAAAAGTATTGAAGTTATATAGCATGCGCGAATTGGAGACTTGATGATAGCAGATGAAAAAATACTTCCGACACCGGGAATCGGACGCGGGCCTCCTGCGTGAGAGCGCAATATGTATCCTAGACACTAGATCATGCTGTAGAACGGAGAGGGACGGAGCGATCGCTTAGCCATTCGGCCAACAGGGTAAAACTATTGAAGTTACATAGCATGCGCAAATTGGAGACTTGATGACAGCAGATAAAAGAAAATACTTCCGACACCGGGAATCGAACCCGGGCCTCCTGGGTGAAAGCCAGGTATCCTAGCCACTAGACCATGCCGGAGAACGGAGAAGGACGGAGCGATCGCTTAGCCATTTGGCCAACAGGGTAAAAGTATTGAAGTTACATAGCGTGTGTAAATTGGATAATTGATAATAGCAGATAAAAAATATTTCCGACACCGGGAATCGTACCCGGGCCTCCTGGGTGAGAGCCAGGTGTCCAAGCCACTAGACCATGCCAGAGAACGTAGAGAGACGGAGCGATCGCTTAGCCATTCGGCCAACAGGGTGAAACTATTCAAGTTACATACCGTGCGCAAATTGGAGACTTGATGACAGCAGATAAAAGAAAATACTTCCAACACCGGGAATCGAATTCAGGCTTCCTGGGTGAGAGCTAAGTATCCTAGCCACTAGACCATGCCGGAGAAGGGAGAGGGTCTGAGCGATCGCTTAGCCATTCGGCCAACAGGGTAAAAGTATTGAAGTTACATAGCGTGCGCAAATTGGAGACTTGATGATAGCAGATAAAAGAAAATACTTCCGACACCGGGAATCGAGCCTGGGCCTCCTGGGTGAAAGCCAGGTATCCTAGCCACTAGACCATGCGAGAGAACGGAGAGGGACGGAGCGATCGCTTAGCGATTCGGCCAACAGGGTAAAAGTTTTGAAGTTACATAGCGTGCGCAAATTGGGGACTTGATGATAGCAGATAAAAGAAAATACTTCCGACACCGGGAATCGAACCCGGGCCTCCTGGGTGAGAGCCAGGTATCCTAGCCACTAGACCATGCCGGAGAACGGAGAGGGACGGATCGATCACTTAGCGATTCGGCGAACAGGGTAAAAGTATTGAAGTTACATAGCGTGCGTAAATTGGATACTTGATAATAGCAGATAAAAAATACTTCCGACACCGGGAATCGTACCCGGGCCTCCTGGGTGAGAGCCAGGTGTCCAAGCCACTAGACCATGTCAGAGAACGGAGAGGGACGGAGCGATCGCTTAGCCATTCGGCCAGCAGGGTGAAACTATTCAAGTTACATACCGTGCGCAAATTGGAGACTTGATGACAGCAGATAAAAGAATACTTTCGACACCAAGAATCGAACCAGGGTCTCCTGGGTGAGAGCCAGATCTCCTAGCCACTAGACCACGCCGGAGAACGGAGAGGGACGGAGCGATCGCTTAGATATTCGGCCAATAGGGTAAAAGTATTGAAGTTATAAAGCATGCGCAAATTGGAGGCTTGAACACAGCAGATAAAAGAAAATACTTCCGACACCGGGAATCGAATCCAGGCCTCCTGGGTGAGAGCTAGGTATCCTAGCCACTAGACCATGCCGGAGAACGGAGAGGGACTGAGCGATGGCTTTGCCATTCGGCCAACAGGGTAAAAGTATTGAAGTTATATATTATGCGCAAATTGGAGACTTGATGACAGCAGGTAAAAAAATACTTCCGACACCGGGAATCGCACGCGGGCCTCCTGGGTGAGAGCGCTGTAGGTATCCTAGACACTAGACCATGCTGTAGAATGGAGAGGGACGGAGCGATCGCTTAGCCATTCGGCCAACAGGGTAAAACTATTGAAGTTACATAGCATGCGCAAATCGAAGACTTGATGACAGCAGATAAAAAAAAATACTTCCGACACCGCGAATCGAACCCGGGTCTCCTGGGTGAGAGCCAGATATCCTAGCCACTAGACCACGCCGGATAACGCAAAGGGACGGAGCGATCGCTTAGCCATTTGACCAACACGGTAAAACTATTGAAGTTACATACCTTGCGCAAATTGGAGACTTGATGATAGCATATAAAAGAAAATACCTCCGACACCGGGAATCGCAACCGGGCCTCCTGGGTGAGAGCCAGGTATCCTAGACACTAGACCATGCCGGAGAACGGAGAGTAACGGAAAGATCGCTTAGCCATTCGGGCAACAGGGTAAAAGTATTGAAGTTACATAGCGTGCGCAAATTGGAGACTTGATAATAGCAGATAAAAAATACTTCCGACACCGGGAATCGTACCCGGGCCTCCTAGGTGAGAGCCAGGTATCCAAGCCACTAGACCATGCCGGAGAACGGAGAGGGACAGAGCGATCACTTAGCCATTCGGCCAACAGGGTAAAAGTATTGAAGTTATATCGTATGCGCAAATTGGAGACTTGATGATAGCAGATAAAAAAATACTTCCGACACCGGGAATCGCACGTGGGCCTCCTGGGTGAGAGCGCTGTAGGTATCCTAGACACTAGACCATGATGTAGAATGAAGAGGGACGGAGCGATCGCTTAGCCATTCGGCCAACAGGGTAAAACTATTGAAGTTACATAGCGTGCGCAAATCGGAGACTTGATGACAGCAGATAAAAAAATACTTCTGACACCGGGAATTGAACCCGGGCCTCCTGGGTGAGAGCCAGGTATCCTAGCCACTAGACCATGCCGGAGAACGGAGAGGGACGGAGCGATCGCTTAGCGATTCGGCCAACAGGGTGAAACTATTCAAGTTACATACCGTGCGCAAATTGGAGACTTAATGACAGCAGATAAAAGAAAATACTTCCGACACCGGCAATCGAATCCAGGCCTCCTGGGTGAGAGCTAGGTATCCTAGCCATTAGACCATGCCGGGGAACGGAGAGGGACGGAGCGATCGCTTAGCCATTCGACCAACAGGGTAAAAGTATTGCAGTTATACAGCGTGCGCAAATTGGAGACTTGATGATAGCAGATAAAAGAAAATACTTCCGACACCGGGAATCGAACCCGGGCCTCCTGGGTGAGAGCCAGGTATCCTAGACACTAGACCATGCCGGAGAACGGAGAGTAACGGAAAGATCGCTTAGCCATTCGGGCAACAGGGTAAAAGTATTGAAGTTACATAGCGTGCGCAAATTCGAGACTTGATAATAGCAGATAAAAAATACTCCCGACACCCGGAATCGTACCCGGGCCTCCTGGGTGAGAGCCAGGTATCCAAGCCACTAGACCATGCCAGAGAACGAAGAGGGACGGACCGATCGCTTAGCCATTCGGCCAACAGGGTGAAACTATTTAAGTTATATAGCATGGAAAATTAGAGACTTGATGATAGCAGGTAAAAAAATACTTCCGACACCGGGAATCGGACGCGGGCCTCCTGGGTGAGAGCGCCATAGGTATTCTAGACACTAGACCATGCCGGAGAACGGAGAGGGACTGAGCGATCGCTTAGCCATTCGGCCAACAGGGTAAAAGTATTGAAGTTATATAGTATGCGCGAATTGGAGACTTGATGATAGCAGATAAAAGAATACTTCCGATACCGGGAATCGCACGCGGGCCTCCTTGGTGAGAGCGCCATAGGTATCCTAGACACTAGACCATGCTGTAGAACGGAGAGGGACGGAGCGATCGCTTAGCCATTCGGCCAACAGGGTAAAACTATTGAAGTTACATAGCGTGCGCAAATCGGAGACTTGATGACAGCAGATAAAAGAAAATACTTCCGACACCGGGAATCGAACCCGGGCCTCCTGGGTGAAAGCCAGGTATCCTAGCCACTAGACCATGCCGGAGAAAGGAGAGGGACGGAGCGATCGCTTAGCGATTCGGCCAACAGGGTAAAAGTATTGAAGTTACATAGCGTGCGCAAATTGGAGACTTGATGATAGCAGATAAAAGAAAATACTTCCGACACCGGGAATCGAACCCGGGCCTCCTGGGTGAGAGCCAGGTATCCTAGCCACTAGACCATGCCGGAGAACTGAGAGGGACGGAGCGATCACTTAGCCATTTGGCCAACAGGGTAAAAGTATTGAAGTTGCATAGCGTGCGTAAATTGGATACTTGATAATAGCAGATAAAAAATACTTCCGACACCGGGAATTGTACCCGGGCCTCCTGGGTGATAGCCAGGTGTCCAAGCCACTAGACCATGCCAGAGAACGGAGAGGGACGGAGCGATCGCTTAGCCATTCGGCCAACAGGGTGAAACTATTCAAGTTACATACCTTGCGCAAATTGGAGACTTGATGACAGCAGATAAAAGAAAATACTTCCAACACCGGGAATCGAATTCAGGCTTCCTGGGTGAGAGCTAAGTATCCTAGCCACTAGACCATGCCGGAGAAGGGAGAGGGACTGAGCGATCGCTTAGCCATTCGGCCAACAGGGTAAAAGTATTGAAGTTATATAGTATGCGCGAATTGGAGACTTGATGATAGCAGATAAAAGAATACTTCCGATACAGGGAATCGCACGCGGGCCTCCTGGGTGAGAGCCAGGTATCCAAGCCACTAGACCATGCCGGAGAACGGAGAGGGACAGAGCGATCGCTTAGCCATTCGGCCAACAGGGTAAAAGTATTGAAGTTATATAGCATGCGCAAATTGGAGACTTGATGATAGATGAAAAAATACTTCCGACACCGGGAATCGGACGCGGGCCTCCTGGGTGAGAGCGCCATAGGTATCCTAGACACTAGACCATGCTGTAGAACGGAGAGGGACGGAGCGATCGCTTAGTCATTCGGCCAACAGGGTAAAACTTTTGAAGTTACATAGCGTGCGCAAATCGGAGACTTGATGACAGCAGATAAAAGAAAATACTTCCGACACCGGGAATCGAACCCGGGCCTCCTGGGTGAAAGCCAGGTATCCTAGCCACTAGACCATGCCGGAGAAAGGAGAGGGACGGAGCGATCGCTTAGCGATTCGGCCAACAGGGTAAAAGTATTGAAGTTACATAGCGTGCGCAAATTGGAGACTTGATGATAGCAGATAAAAGAAAATACTTCCGACACCGGGAATCGAACCCGGGCCTCCTGGGTGAGAGCCAGGTATCCTAGCCACTAGACCATGCCGGAGAACAAAGAGGGACGGAGCGATCACTTAGCCATTTGGCCAACAGGGTAAAAGTATTGAAGTTGCATAGCGTGCGTAAATTGGATACTTGATAATAGCAGATAAAAAATACTTCCGACACCGGGAATCGGACGCGGACCTCCTGCGTGAGAGCGCAATATGTATCCTAGACACTAGATCATGCTGTAGAACGGAGAGGGACGGAGCGATCGCTTAGCCATTCGGCCAACAGGGTAAAACTATTGAAGTTACATAGCATGCGCAAATTGGAGGCTTGAAGACAGCAGATAAAAGAAAATACTTCCGACACCGGGAATCGAATCCAGGCCTCCTGGGTGAGAGCTAGGTATCCCAGCCACTAGACCATGCCGGAGAACGGAGAGGGACTGAGCGATCGCTTTGCCATTCGGCCAACAGGGTAAAAGTATTGAAGTTATATAGTATGCGCAAATTGGAGACTTGATGATAGCAGGTAAAAAAATACTTCCGACACCGGGAATCGGACGCGGGCCTCCTGCGTGAGAGCGCAATATGTATCCTAGACACTAGATCATGCTGTAGAACGGAGAGGGACGGAGCGATCGCTTAGCCATTCGGCCAACAGGGTAAAACTATTGAAGTTACATAGCATGCGCAAATTGGAGACTTGATGACAGCAGATAAAAGAAAACACTTCCGACACCGGGAATCGAACCCGGGCCTCCTGGGTGAAAGCCAGGTATCCTAGCCACTAGACCATGCCGGAGAACGGAGAAGGACGGAGCGATCGCTTAGCCATTTGGCCAACAGGGTAAAAGTATTGAAGTTACATAGCGTGTGTAAATTGGATACTTGATAATAGCAGATAAAAAATATTTCCGACACCGGGAATCGTACCCGGGCCTCCTGGGTGAGAGCCAGGTGTCCAAGCCACTAGACCATGCCAGAGAACGTAGAGAGACGGAGCGATCGCTTAGCCATTCGGCCAACAGGGTGAAACTATTCAAGTTACATACCGTGCGCAAATTGGAGACTTGATGACAGCAGATAAAAGAAAATACTTCCAACACCGGGAATCGAATTCAGGCTTCCTGGGTGAGAGCTAAGTATCCTAGCCACTAGACCATGCCAGAGAACGGAGAGGGACGGAGCGATCGCTTAGCGATTCGGCCAACAGGGTAAAAGTTTTGAAGTTACATAGCGTGCGCAAATTGGAGACTTGATGATAGCAGATAAAAGAAAATACTTCCGACACCGGGAATCGAACCCGGGCCTCCTGGGTGAGAGCCAGGTATCCTAGCCACTAGACCATGCCGGAGAACGGCGAGGGACGGATCGATCACTTAGCGATTCGGCCAACAGGGTAAAAGTATTGAAGTTACATAGCGTGCGTAAATTGGATACTTGATAATAGCAGATAAAAAATACTTCCGACACCGGGAATCGTACCCGGGCCTCCTGGGTGAGAGCCAGGTGTCCAAGCCACTAGACCATGTCAGAGAACGGAGAGGGACGGAGCGATCGCTTAGCCATTCGGCCAACAGGGTGAAACTATTCAAGTTACATACCGTGCGCAAATTGGAGACTTGATGACAGTAGATAAAAGAAAATACTTCCGACACCGGGAATCGAATCCAGGCCTCCTGGGTGAGAGCTAGGTATCCTAGCCACTAGACCATGCTGTAGAATGGAGAGGGACGGAGCGATCGCTTAGCCATTCGGCCAACAGGGTAAAACTATTAATGTTACATAGCATGCGCAAATCGAAGACTTGATGACAGCAGATAAAAAAAATACTTCTGACACCGGGAATTGAACCCGGGCCTCCTGGGTGAGAGCCAGGAATCCTAGCCACAAGACCATGCCGGAGAACAGAGAGGGACGGAGCGATCGCTTAGCCATTCGACCAACAGGGTAAAAGTATTGCAGTTATACAGCGTGCGCAATTTGGAGACTTGATGATAGCAGATAAAAGAAAATACTTCCGACACCGGGAATCGAACCCGGGCCTCCTGGGTGAGAGCCAGGTATCCTAGACACTAGACCATGCCGGAGAACGGAGAGTAACGGAAAGATCGCTTAGCCATTCGGCCAACAGGGTGAAACTATTCAAGTTACATACCGTGCGCAAATTGGAGACTTGATGACAGCAGATAAAAGAATACTTCCGACACCAAGAATCGAACCAGGGTCTCCTGGGTGAGAGCCAGATATCCTAGCCACTAGACCACGCCGGAGAACGGAGAGGGACGGAGCGATCGCTTAGCCATTTGGCCAACAGGGTAAAAGTATTGAAGTTAAATAGCGTGCGTAAATTGGATACTTGATAATAGCAGATAAAAAATATTTCCGACACCGGGAATCGTACCCGGGCCTCCTGGGTGAGAGCCAGGTGTCCAAGCCACTAGACCATGCCAGAGAACGTAGAGAGACGGAGCGATCGCTTAGCCATTCGGCCAACAGGGTGAAACTATTCAAGTTACATACCGTGCGCAAATTGGAGACTGGATGACAGCAGATAAAAGAAAATACTTCCAACACCGGGAATCGAATTCAGGTTTCCTGGGTGAGAGCTAAGTATCCTAGCCACTAGACCATGCCAGAGAACGGAGAGGGACGGAGCGATCGCTTTGCCATTCGGCCAACAGGGTAAAAGTATTGAAGTTATATAGTATGCGCAAATTGGAGACTTGATGATAGCAGGTAAAAAAATACTTCCGACACCGGGATTCGCACGCGGGCCTCCTGGGTGAGAGCCAGGTATCCAAGCCACTAGACCATGCCGGAGAACGGAGAGGGACAGAGCGATCGCTTAGCCATTCGGCCAACAGCGTAAAAGTATTGAAGTTATATAGCATGCGCGAATTGGAGACTTGATGATAGCAGATGAAAAAATACTTCCGACACCGGGAATCGGACGCGGGCCTCCTGCGTGAGAGCGCAATATGTATCCTAGACACTAGATCATGCTGTAGAACGGAGAGGGACGGAGCGATCGCTTAGCCATTCGGCCAACAGGGTAAAACTATTGAAGTTACATAGCATGCGCAAATTGGAGACTTGATGACAGCAGATAAAAGAAAACACTTCCGACACCGGGAATCGAACCCGGGCCTCCTGGGTGAAAGCCAGGTATCCTAGCCACTAGACCATGCCGGAGAACGGAGAAGGACGGAGCGATCGCTTAGCCATTTGGCTAACAGGGTAAAAGTATTGAAGTTAAATAGCGTGCGTAAATTGGATACTTGATAATAGCAGATAAAAAATATTTCCGACACCGGGAATCGTACCCGGGCCTCCTGGGTGAGAGCCAGGTGTCCAAGCCACTAGACCATGCCAGAGAACGTAGAGAGACGGAGCGATCGCTTAGCCATTCGGCCAACAGGGTGAAACTATTCAAGTTACATACCGTGCGCAAATTGGAGACTTGATGACAGCAGATAAAAGAAAATACTTCCAACACCGGGAATCGAATTCAGGCTTCCTGGGTGAGAGCTAAGTATCCTAGCCACTAGACCATGCCAGAGAACGGAGAGGGACGGAGCGATCGCTTAGCCATTCGGCCAACAGGGTAAAAGTATTGAAGTTACATAGCGTGCGCAAATTGGAGACTTGATGATAGCAGATAAAAGAAAATACTTCCGACACCGGGAATCTAACCCGGGCCTCCTGGGTGAGAGCCAGGTATCCTAGCCACTAGACCATGCCGGAGAACGGAGAGGGACGGAGCGATCACTTAGCCATTCGGCTAACAGGGTAAAAGTATTGAAGTTACATAGCGTGCGTAAATTGGATACTTGATAATAGCAGATAAAAAATACTTCCGACACCGGGAATCGTACCCGGGCCTCCTGGGTGAGAGCCAGGTGTCCAAGCCACTAGACCATGTCAGAGAACGGAGAGGGACGGAGCGATCGCTTAGCCATTCGGCCAACAGGGTGAAACTATTCAAGTTACATACCGTGCGCAAATTGGAGACTTGATGACAGCAGATAAAAGAATACTTTCGACACCAAGAATCGAACCAGGGTCTCCTGGGTGAGAGCCAGATCTCCTAGCCACTAGACCACGCCGGAGAACGGAGAGGGACGGAGCGATCGCTTAGATATTCGGCCAATAGGGTAAAAGTATTGAAGTTACAAAGCATGCGCAAATTGGAGGCTTGAAGACAGCAGATAAAAGAAAATACTTCCGACACCGGGAATCGAATCCAGGCCTCCTGGGTGAGAGCTAGGTATCCTAGCCACTAGACCATGCCGGAGAACGGAGAGGGACTGAGCGATGGCTTTGCCATTCGGCCAACAGGGTAAAAGTATTGAAGTTATATATTATGCGCAAATTGGAGACTTGATGATAGCAGGTAAAAAAATACTTCCGACACCGGGAATCGCACGCGGGCCTCCTGGGTGAGAGCGCTGTAGGTATCCTAGACACTAGACCATGCTGTAGAATGGAGAGGGACGGAGCGATCGCTTAGCCATTCGGCCAACAGGGTAAAACTATTGAAGTTACATAGCATGCGCAAATCGAAGACTTGATGACAGCAGATAAAAAAATACTTCTGACACCGGGAATTGAACCCGGGCCTCCTGGGTGAGAGCCAGGAATCCTAGCCACTAGACCATGCCGGAGAACGGAGAGGGACGAGCGATCGCTTAGCCATTCGACCAACAGGGTAAAAGTATTGCAGTTATACAGCGTGCGCAATTTGGAGACTTCATGATAGCAGAAGAAAGAAAATACTTCCGACAACGCGAATCGAACCCGGGTCTCCTGGGTGAGAGCCAGATATCCTAGCCACTAGACCACGCCAGAGAACGCAAGGGGACGGAGCGATCGCTTAGCCATTTGACCAACACGGTAAAACTATTGAAGTTACATACCTTGCGCAAATTGGAGACTTGATGATAGCATATAAAAGAAAATACCTCCGACACCGGGAATCGCAACCGGGCCTCCTGGGTGAGAGCCAGGTATCCAAGCCACTAGACCAAGCCAGAGAACGGAGAGGGACGGAGCGATCGCTTAGCCATTCGGCCAACAGGGTGAAACTATTCAAGTTATATAGCATGGCAAATTGGAGACTTGATAATAGCAGATAAAAAAATACTTCCGACACCGGGAATCGGACGCGGGCCTCCTGGGTGAGAGCGCCATAGGTATCCTAGACACTAGACCATGCTGTAGAACGGAGAGGGACGGAGCGATCGCTTAGCCATTCGGTCAACAGGGTAAAACTATTGAAGTTACATAACGTGCGCAAATTGGAGACTTGATGACAGCAGATAAAAGAAAATACTTCCGACACCGGGAATCGAACCCGAGCCTCCTGGGTGAAAGCCAGGTATCCTAGCCACTGGATCATGCCGGAGAAGGGAGAGGGACTGAGCGATCGCTTAGCCATTCGGCCAACAGGGTAAAAGTTTTGAAGTTATATAGTATGCGCAAATTGGAGACTTGATAATAGCAGATAAAAAAATACTTCCGATACCGGGAATCGCACGCGGGCCTCCTAGGTGAGAGCCAGGTATCCAAGCCACTAGACCATGCCGGAGAACGGAGAGAGACAGAGCGATCACTTAGCCATTCGGCCAACAGGGTAAAAGTATTGAAGTTATATCGTATGCGCAAATTGGAGACTTGATGATAGCAGATAAAAAAATACTTCCGCCACCGGGAATCGCACGTGGGCCTCCTGGGTGAGAGCGCTGTAGGTATCCTAGACACTAGACCATGCTGTAGAATGAAGAGGGACTGAGCGATCGCTTAGCCATTCGGCCAACAGGGTAAAACTATTGAAGTTACATAGCATGCGCAAATCGGAGACTTGATGACAGCAGATAAAAAAATACTTCTGACACCGGGAATTGAACTCGGGACTCCTGGGTGAGATCCAGGTATCCTAGCCACTAGACCATGCCGGAGAATGGAGAGGGACGGAGCGATCGCTTAGCGATTCGGCCAACAGGGTAAAAGTATTGAAGTTACATAGCGTGCGCAAATTGGAGACTTGATGATAGCAGATAAAAGAAAATACTTCCGACACCGGGAATCGAACCCGGGCCTCCTGGGTGAGAGCCAGGTGTCCTAGCCACTAGACCATGCCGGAGAACGGAGAGGGACGGAGCGATCGCTTAGTCATTTGGCCAACAGGGTAAAAGTATTGAAGTTACATAGCGTGCGTAAATTGGATACTTGATAATAGCAGATAAAAATACTTCCGACACCGGGAATTGTACCCGGGCATCCTGGGTGAGACCCAGGTGTCCAAGCCACTAGACCATGCCAGAGAACGTAGAGGGACGGAGCGATCGCTTAGCCATTCGGCCAACAGGGTGAAACTATTCAAGTTACATACCGTGCGCAAATTGGAGACTTGATGACAGCAGATAAAAGAAAATACTTCCGACACCGGCAATCGAATCCAGGCCTCCTGGGTGAGAGCTAGGTATCCTAGCCACTAGACCATGCCGGAGAACGGAGAGGGACTGAGCGATCGCTTAGCCATTCGGCCAACAGGGTAAAAGTATTGAAGTTATATAGTATGCGCAAATTGGAGACTTGATGATAGCAGATAAAAAAATACTTCCGATACCGGGAATCGCACGCGGGCCTCCTGGGTGAGAGCCAGGTATCCAAGCCACTAGACCATGCCGGAGAACGGAGAGGGACAGAGCAATCGATTAGCCATTCGGCCAACAGGGTAAAAGTATTGAAGTTATATAGCATGCGCAAATTGGAGACTTGATGATAGCAGATGAAAAAATACTTCCGACACCGAGAATCGGACGCGGGCCTCCTGGGTGAGAGCGCCATAGGTATCCTAGACACTAGACCATGCTGTAGAACGGAGAGGGACGGAGCGATCGCTTAGCAATTCGGCCAACAGGGTAAAACTATTGAAGTTGCATAGCGTGCGCAAATTGGAGACTTGATGACAGCAGATAAAAGAAAATACTTCCGACACCGGGAATCGAACCCGGGCCTCCTGGGTGAAAGCCAGGTATCTTAGCCACTAGACCATGCTAGAGAACGGAGAGGGACGGAGCGATCGCTTAGCGATTCGGCCAACAGGGTAAAAGTATTGAAGTTACATAGCGTGCGCAAATTGGAGACTTGACGACAGCAGATAAAAGAAAATACTTCCGACACTGGGAGTCGAACCCGGGCCTCCTGGGTGAGAGCCAGGTATCCTAGCCACTAGACCATGCCG
This sequence comes from Rhipicephalus microplus, assembly GCF_043290135.1. NCBI lineage: Eukaryota > Metazoa > Arthropoda > Arachnida > Ixodida > Ixodidae > Rhipicephalus > Rhipicephalus microplus. The sequence continues at coordinate 158,352,817 of NC_134702.1, forward strand.
GAGAACGGAGAGGGACGGAGCGATCACTTAGCCATTTGGCCAACAGGGTAAAAGTATTGAAGTTACTTAGCGTGCGTAAATTGGATACTTGATATTAGCAGATAAAATATACTTCCGACACCGGGAATCATACCCGGGCCTCCTGGGTGAGAGCCAGGTGTCCAAGCCACTAGACCGTGTCAGAGAACGGAGAGGGACGGAGCGATCGCTTAGCCATTCGGCCAACAGGGTGAAACTATTCAAGGTACATACCGTGCGCAAATTGGAGACTTGATGACAGCAGATAAAAGAATACTTTCGACACCAAGAATCGAACCAGGGTCTCCTGGGTGAGAGCCAGATATCCTAGCCACTAGACCACGCCAGAGAACGGAGAGGGACGGAGCGATCGCTTAGATATTCGGCCAACAGGGTAAAAGTATTGAAGTAACAAAGCATGCGCAAATTGGAGGCTTGAATACAGCAGGTAAAAGAAAATACTTCCGACACCGGGAATCGAATCCAGGCCTCCTGGGTGAGAGCTAGGTATCCTAGCCACTAGACCATGCCGGAGAACGGAGAGGGACTGAGCGATCGCTTTGCCATTCGGCCAACAGGGTTAAAGTATTGAAGTTATATAGTATGCGCAAATTGGAGACTTGATGATAGCAGGTAAAAAAATACTTCCGACACCGGGAATCGCACGCGGGCCTCCTGGGTGAGAGCGCCATAGGTATCCTAGACACTAGATCATGCTGTAGAACGGAGAGGGACGGAGCGATCGCTTAGTCATTCGGCCAACAGGGTAAAACTATTGAAGTTACATAGCGTGCGCAAATTGGAGACTTGATGACAGCAGATAAAAGAAAATACTTCCGACACCGGGAATCGCAACCGGGCTTCCTGGAGGAGAGCCAGGTATCCTAGACACTAGACCATGCGGGAGAACGGAGAGGGACGGAGAGATCGCTAAGCCATTCGGCCAACAGGGTAAAACTATATAAGTTACATACCGTGCGCAAATTGAAGACTTGATGACAGCAGATAAAAGAAAATACTTCCGACACCGCAAATCAAACCCGGGCCTCCTGATGAGAGCCAGGTATCCTAGCCACTAGACCATGCCGGAGAACGGAGAGGGACGGAGCGATCGCTTAGCGATTCGGCCAACAGGGTAAAAGTATTGAAGTTACATAGCGTGCGCAAATTGGAGACTTGATGATAGCAGATAAAGGAAAATACTTCCGACACCGGGAATCGAACCCGGGCCTCCTGGGTGAGAGCCAGGTATCCTAGCCACTAGACCATGCCGGAGAACGGAGAGGGACGGAGCGATCGCTTAGCCATTTGGCCAACAGGGTAAAAGTATTGAAGTTACATAGCGTGCGTAAATTGGATACTTATAATAGCTGATAAAAAATACTTCCGACACCGGGAATCGTACCCGGGCCACCTGGGTGAGAGCCAGGTATCCAAGCCACTAGACCATGCCAGAGAACGGAGAGGGACGGAGCGATCGCTTAGCCATTCGGCCAATAGGGTGAAACTATTCAAGTTACATACCGTGCGCAAATTGGAGACTTGATGACAGCAGATAAAAAAAAACTTCCGACACCAAGAATCGAACCAGGGTCTCCTGGGTGAGAGCCAGATATCCTAGCCACTAGACCACGCCGGAGAACGGAGAAGGACGGAGCGATCGCTTAGATATTCGGCCAACAGGGTAAAAGTATTGAAGTTACAAACCATGCGCAAATTGGAGGCTTGAAGACAGCAGATAAAAGAAAATACTTCCGACACCGGGAATCGAATCCAGGCCTCCTGGGTGAGAGCTAGGTATCCTAGCCACTAGACCATGCCGGAGAACGGAGAGGGACTGAGCGATCGCTTAGCCATTCGGCCAACAGGGTAAAAGTATTGAAGTTATATCGTATGCGCAAATTGGAGACTTGATGATAGCAGATGAAAAAATACTTCCGACACCGGGAATCGAAACCGGGCCTCCTGGGTGAGAGCAAGGTATCCTTGACAATAGACCATCATGTAGAACAGAGAGGGAAGGAGCGATCGCTTAGCTATTCGGTACAGGGTAAAACTATTGAAGTTACATAGCGTGCGCAAATTAGAGACTTGATGACAGCAGATAAAAGAAAATACTTCCGACACCGGGAATCGAAACCGGGCCTCCTGGGTGAGAGCCAGGTGTCCAAGCCACTAGACCATGCCAGAGAACGGAGAGGGACGGAGCGATCGCTTAGCCATTCGGCCAACAGGGTGAAACTATTCAAGTTATATAGCATGCGCAAATTGGAGACTTGATGATAGCAGATAAAAAAATACTTCCGACACCGGGAATCGTACCCGGGCCTCCTGGGTGAGAGCCAGGTATCCAAGCCACTAGACCATGCCAGAGAACGGAGAGGTGCGGAGCGATCGCTTAGCCATTCGGCCAACAGGGTGAAACTATTCAAGTTATATAGCATGCGCAAATTGGAGACTTGATGATAGCAGATAAAAAAATACTTCCGACACCGGGAATCGGACGCGGGCCTCCTGGGTGAGGGCGCCATAGGTATCCTAGACACTAGACCATGCTGTAGAACGGAGAGGGACGGAGCGATCGCTTAGCCATTCGGTCAACAGGGTAAAACTATTGAAGTTACATAGCGTGCGCAAATTGGAGACTTGATGACAGCAGATAAAAGAAAATACTTCCGACACCGGGAATCGAAACCGGGCCTCCTGGGTGAGAGCAAGGTATCCTTGACAATAGACCATGCTGTAGAACAGAGAGGGACGGAGCGATCGCTTAGCTATTCGGTCAACAGGGAAAAACTATTGAAGTTACATAGCGTGCGCAAATTGGAGACTTGATGATAGCAGATGAAAAAATACTTTCGACACCGGGAATCGGACGCGGGCCTCCTGGGTGAGAGCGCCATAGGTATCCTAGACACTAGACCATGCTGTAGAACGGAGAGGGACGGAGCGATCGCTTAGCCATTCGGCCAACAGGGTAAAACCATTGAAGGTTCATAGCGTGCGCAAATTGGAGACTTGATGACAGCAGATAAAAGAAAATTCTTCCGATACCGGGAATCGAACCCGGGCCTCTTGGGTGAAAGCCAGGTATCCTAGCCACTAGACCACGCCGGAGACGGAGAGGAACGGAGCGATCGCTTAGATATTCGGCCAACAGGGTAAAAGTATTGAAGTTACAAAGCATGCGCAAATCGGAGGCTTCAAGACAGCAGATAAAAGAAAATACTTCTGACACCGGGAATCGAATCCAGGCCTCCTGGGTGAGAGCTAGGTATCCTAGCCACTAGACCATGCCGGAGAACGGAGAGGGACTGAGCGATCGCTTAGCCATTCGGCCAACAGGGTAAAAGTATTGAAGTTATATAGTATGCGCAAATTGGAGACTTGATGATAGCAGATAAAAAATACTTCCGACACCGGGAATCGCACGCGGGCCTCCTGGGCTAGAGCCAGGTATCCAAGCCACTAGACCATGCTGGAGAACGGAAAGGGACAGAGCGATCGCTTAGCCATTCGGCCAACAGGGTAAAAGTATTGAAGTTATATAGCATGCGCAAATTGGAGACTTGATGATAGCAGATGAAAAAATACTTCCGACACCGCGAATCGGACGCGGGCCTCCTGGGTGAGAGCGCCATAGGTATCCTAGACACTAGATCATGCTGTAGAATGGAGAGGGACAGAGCGATCGCTTAGCCATTCGGCCAACAGGGTAAAACTATTGAAGTTACATAGCGTGCGCAAATTGGAGACTTGATGACAGCAGATAAAAGAAAATACTTCCGACACCGGGAATCGAACCCGGGCCTCCTGGGTGAAAGCCAGGTATCCTAGCCACTAGACCGTGCCGGAGAACGGAAAAGAACGGAGCGATCGCTTAGCCATTCGGCCAACAAGGTAGAAGGAAGATACATAGCGTGCGCAATTTGGAGACTTGATGATAGCTGATAAAATAAAATACTCCCGACCCCAGGAATCGCAACCGGGCTTCCTGGGTGAGAGCCAGGTATCCTAGACACTAGACCATGCCGGAGAATGGAAAGGGACGGAGAGATCGCTTAGCCATTCGGCCAACAGGGTAAAACTATTGAAGTTACATACCTTGCGCAAATTGGAGACTTGATGACAGCAGATAAAAGAAAAAACTTCTGGCACCGGGAATCGTACCCGGGCCTGCTGGGTGAGAGCCAGGTATCCTAGCCACTAGACCATGCCAGAGATTTGAGAGGGACGGAGCGATCGCTTAGCCATTCGGCCAACAGGGTAAAACTATTGAAGATACATAGCCTGCGCAAATTGAAGACTTTATGACAGCAGCTAAAAGAAAATACTTCCGACACCGCAAATCGAACCCGGGCCTCCTGATGAGAGCCAGGTATCCAAGCCACTAGACCGTGCCAGAGAACGGAGAGGGACGGAGCGATCGCTTAGCCATTCGGCCAACAGGGTGAAACTATTAAAGTTACATACCGTGCGCAAATTGGAGACTTGATGACAGCAGATAAAAAAATACTTCCGACACCAAGAATCGAACCAGGGTGTCCTGGGTGAGAGCCAGATATACTAGCCACTAGACCACGCCGGAGAACGGAGAAGGACGGAGCGATCGCTTAGATATTCGGCCAACAGGATAAAAGGATTGAAGTTACAAAGCATGCGCAAATTGGAGGCTTGAAGACAGCAAATGAAAGAAAATACTTCCCACACCGGGAATCGAATCCAGGCCTCCTGGGTGAAAGCTAGGTATCCTAGCCACGAGACCATGCCGGAGAACGGAGAGGGACTGAGCGATCGCTTAGCCATTCGGCCAACAGGGTAAAAGTATTGAAGTTATATGGTATGCGCCAATTGGAGACTTGATGATAGCAGATAAAATACTTCCGACACCGGGAATCGCACGCGGGCCTCCTGGGTGAGAGCGCCGTAAGTATCTTAGACACTAGACCATGCTGTAGAATGGAGAGGGACGGAGCGATCGCTTAGCCATTCGGCCAACAGGGTAAAACTATTGAAGATACATAGCGTGCGCAAATTGAAGACTTGATGACAGCAGCTAAAAGAAAATACTTCCGACACCGCAAATCGAACCCGGGCCTCCTGATGAGAGCCAGGTATCCTAGCCACTAGACCATGCCAGAGAACGTAGAGGGACGGAGCGATCCCTTAGCCATTCGGCCAACAGGGTGAAACTATTCAAGTTACATACCGTGCGCAAATGGGATACTTGATGACAGCAGATAAAAGAAAATACTTCCGACACCGGGAATTGAATCCAGGCCTCCTGGGTGAGAGCTAGGTATCCTAGCCACTAGACCATGCCGGAGAACGGAGAGGGACTGAGCGATCGCTTAGCCATTCGGCCAACAGGGTAAAAGTATTGAAGTTATATAGTATGCGCAAATTGGAAACTTGATGATAGCAGATAAAAAAATACTTCCGATACCGGGAATCGCACGCAGGCCTCCTGGGTGAGAGCCAGGTATCCAAGCCACTAGACCATGCTGGAGAACGGAGAGGGACAGAGCGAACGCTTAGCCATTCGGCCAACAGGGTAAAAGTATTGAAGTTATATTGCATGCGCAAACTGGAGACTTGATGATAGCAGATGAAAAAATACTTCCGACACCGGGAATCGGACGCGGGCCTCCTGGGTGAGAGCGCCATAGGTATCCTAGACACTAGACCATGCTGTAGAACGGAGAGGGATGGAGCGATCGCTTAGCCATTCGGCCAACAGGGTAAAACTATTAAAGTTACATAGCGTGCGCAAATGGGAGACTTGGTGACAGCAGATAAAAGAAAATATTTCCGACACCGGGAATCGAACCCGGGCCTCCTGGGTGAAAGCCAGGTATCCTAGCCACTAGACCATGCCGGAGAACGGAGAGGGACGGAGCGATCGCTTAGCGATTCGGCCAACAGGGTAAAAGTATTGAAATTACATAGCGTGCGCAAATTGGACACTTGATGATAGCAGATAAAAGAAAATACTTCCGACACCGGGAATCGAACCCGGGCCTCCTGAGTGAGAGCCAGGTATCCTAGCCACTAGACCATGCCGGAGAACGGAGAGGGACGGAGCGATCACTTAGCCATTTGGCCAACAGGGTAAAAGTATTGAAGTTACATAGCGTGCGTAAATTGGATACTTGATAATAGCAGATAAAAAATACTTCCGACACCGGGAATCGTACCCGGGCCTCCTGGGTGAGAGCCAGGTGTCCAAGCCACTAGACCGTGCCAAAGAACGGAGAGGGACGGAGCGATCGCTTAGCCATTCGGCCAACAGGGTGAAACTATTCAAGTTACATACCGCGCGCAAATTGGAGACTTGATGACAGCAGATAAAAGAATACTTCCGACACCAAGAATCGAACCAGGGTCTCCTGGGTGAGAGCCAGATATCCTAGCCACTAGACCACGCCGGAGAACGGAGAGGGACGGAGCGATTGCTTAGATATTCGGCCAACAGGGTAAAAAATTGAAGTTACAAAGCATGCGCAAATTGGAGGCTTGAAGACAGCAGATAAAAGAAAATACTTCCGACAACGGGAATCGAATCCAGGCCTCCTGGGTGAGAGCTAGGTATCCTAGCCACTAGACCATGCCGGAGAACGGAGAGGGACTGAGCGATCGCTTTACCATTCGGCCAACAGGGTAAAAGTATTGAAGTTATATTGTATGCGCAAATTGGAGACTTGATGATAGCAGGTAAAAAAATACTTCCGACACCGGGAATCGCACGCGGGCCTCCTGGGTGAGAGCCAGGTATCCAAGCCACTAGACCATGCCGGAGAACGGAGAGGGACAGAGCGATCGCTTAGCCATTCGGCCAACAGCGTAAAAGTATTGAAGTTATATAGCATGCGCAAATTGGAGACTTGATGATAGCAGATGAAAAAATACTTCCGACACCGGGAATTGGACGCGGGCCTCCTGGGTGAGAGCGCCATAGGTATCCTAGACACTAGACCATGCTGTAGAACGGAGAGGGACGGAGCGATCGCTTAGCCATTCGGCCAACAGGGTAAAACTATTGAAGTTACATAGCGTGCGCAAATTGGAGACTTGATGACAGCAGATAAAAGAAAATACTTCCGACACCGGGAATCGAACCCGGGCCTGCTGGGTGAAAGCCAGGTATCCTAGCCACGAGACCACGCCGGAGACGGAGATGAACGGAGCGATCGCTTAGATATTCGGCCAAAAGGGTAAAAGTATTGAAGTTACAAAGCATGCGCAAATCGGAGGCTTGAAGACAGCAGATAAAAGAAAATACTTCCGACACCGGGAATCGAATCCAGGCCTCCTGGGTGAGAGCTAGGTATCCTAGCCACTAGACCATGCCGGAGAACGGAGAGGGACTGAGCGATCGCTTAGCCATTCGGCCAACAGGGTAAAAGTATTGAAGTTATATAGTATGCGCAAATTGGAGACTTGATGATAGCAGATAAAAAATACTTCCGACACCGGGAATCGCACGCGGGCCTCCTGGGTGAGAGCGCCATAGGTATCCTAGACACTAGATCATGCTGTAGAATGGAGAGGGACAGAGCGATCGCTTAGCCATTCGGCCAACAGGGTAAAACTATTGAAGTTACATAGCGTGCGCAAATTGGAGACTTGATGACAGCAGATAAAAGAAAATACTTCCGACACCGGGAATCGAACCCGGGCCTCCTGGGTGAAAGCCAGGTATCCTAGCCACTAGACCGTGCCGGAGAACGGAAAAGAACGGAGCGATCGCTTAGCCATTCGGCCAACAAGGTAGAAGGAAGATACATAGCGTGCGCAATTTGGAGACTTGATGATAGCTGATAAAATAAAATACTCCCGACCCCAGGAATCGCAACCGGGCTTCCTGGGTGAGAGCCAGGTATCCTAGACACTAGACCATGCCGGAGAATGGAAAGGGACGGAGAGATCGCTTAGCCATTTGGCCAACAGGGTAAAACTATTGAAGTTACATACCTTGCGCAAATTGGAGACTTGATGACAGCAGATAAAAGAAAAAACTTCTGGCACCGGGAATCGTACCCGGGCCTGCTGGGTGAGAGCCAGGTATCCTAGCCACTAGACCATGCCAGAGATTTGAGAGGGACGGAGCGATCGCTTAGCCATTCGGCCAACAGGGTAAAACTATTGAAGATACATAGCCTGCGCAAATTGAAGACTTTATGACAGCAGCTAAAAGAAAATACTTCCGACACCGCAAATCGAACCCGGGCCTCCTGATGAGAGCCAGGTATCCAAGCCACTAGACCGTGCCAGAGAACGGAGAGGGACGGAGCGATCGCTTAGCCATTCGGCCAACAGGGTGAAACTATTAAAGTTACATACCGTGCGCAAATTGGAGACTTGATGACAGCAGATAAAAAAATACTTCCGACACCAAGAATCGAACCAGGGTGTCCTGGGTGAGAGCCAGATATACTAGCCACTAGACCACGCCGGAGAACGGAGAAGGACGGAGCGATCGCTTAGATATTCGGCCAACAGGATAAAAGGATTGAAGTTACAAAGCATGCGCAAATTGGAGGCTTGAAGACAGCAAATGAAAGAAAATACTTCCCACACCGGGAATCGAATCCAGGCCTCCTGGGTGAAAGCTAGGTATCCTAGCCACGAGACCATGCCGGAGAACGGAGAGGGACTGAGCGATCGCTTAGCCATTCGGCCAACAGGGTAAAAGTATTGAAGTTATATGGTATGCGCAAATTGGAGACTTGATGATAGCAGATAAAATACTTCCGACACCGGGAATCGCACGCGGGCCTCCTGGGTGAGAGCGCCGTAAGTATCTTAGACACTAGACCATGCTGTAGAATGGAGAGGGACGGAGCGATCGCTTAGCCATTCGGCCAACAGGGTAAAACTATTGAAGATACATAGCGTGCGCAAATTGAAGACTTGATGACAGCAGCTAAAAGAAAATACTTCCGACACCGCAAATCGAACCCGGGCCTCCTGATGAGAGCCAGGTATCCTAGCCACTAGACCATGCCAGAGAACGTAGAGGGACGGAGCGATCCCTTAGCCATTCGGCCAACAGGGTGAAACTATTCAAGTTACATACCGTGCGCAAATGGGATACTTGATGACAGCAGATAAAAGAAAATACTTCCGACACCGGGAATTGAATCCAGGCCTCCTGGGTGAGAGCTAGGTATCCTAGCCACTAGACCATGCCGGAGAACGGAGAGGGACTGAGCGATCGCTTAGCCATTCGGCCAACAGGGTAAAAGTATTGAAGTTATATAGTATGCGCAAATTGGAAACTTGATGATAGCAGATAAAAAAATACTTCCGATACCGGGAATCGCACGCAGGCCTCCTGGGTGAGAGCCAGGTATCCAAGCCACTAGACCATGCTGGAGAACGGAGAGGGACAGAGCGAACGCTTAGCCATTCGGCCAACAGGGTAAAAGTATTGAAGTTATATTGCATGCGCAAACTGGAGACTTGATGATAGCAGATGAAAAAATACTTCCGACACCGGGAATCGGACGCGGGCCTCCTGGGTGAGAGCGCCATAGGTATCCTAGACACTAGACCATGCTGTAGAACGGAGAGGGATGGAGCGATCGCTTAGCCATTCGGCCAACAGGGTAAAACTATTAAAGTTACATAGCGTGCGCAAATGGGAGACTTGGTGACAGCAGATAAAAGAAAATATTTCCGACACCAGGAATCGAACCCGGGCCTCCTGGGTGAAAGCCAGGTATCCTAGCCACTAGACCATGCCGGAGAACGGAGAGGGACGGAGCGATCGCTTAGCGATTCGGCCAACAGGGTAAAAGTATTGAAATTACATAGCGTGCGCAAATTGGACACTTGATGATAGCAGATAAAAGAAAATACTTCCGACACCGGGAATCGAACCCGGGCCTCCTGAGTGAGAGCCAGGTATCCTAGCCACTAGACCATGCCGGAGAACGGAGAGGGACGGAGCGATCACTTAGCCATTTGGCCAACAGGGTAAAAGTATTGAAGTTACATAGCGTGCGTAAATTGGATACTTGATAATAGCAGATAAAAAATACTTCCGACACCGGGAATCGTACCCGGGCCTCCTGGGTGAGAGCCAGGTGTCCAAGCCACTAGACCATGCCAAAGAACGGAGAGGGACGGAGCGATCGCTTAGCCATTCGGCCAACAGGGTGAAACTATTCAAGTTACATACCGCGCGCAAATTGGAGACTTGATGACAGCAGATAAAAGAATACTTCCGACACCAAGAATCGAACCAGGGTCTCCTGGGTGAGAGCCAGATATCCTAGCCACTACACCACGCCGGAGAACGGAGAGGGACGGAGCGATTGCTTAGATATTCGGCCAACAGGGTAAAAAATTGAAGTTACAAAGCATGCGCAAATTGGAGGCTTGAAGACAGCAGATAAAAGAAAATACTTCCGACAACGGGAATCGAATCCAGGCCTCCTGGGTGAGAGCTAGGTATCCTAGCCCTAGACCATGCCGGAGAACGGAGAGGGACTGAGCGATCGCTTTACCATTCGGCCAACAGGGTAAAAGTATTGAAGTTATATTGTATGCGCAAATTGGAGACTTGATGATAGCAGGTAAAAAAATACTTCCGACACCGGGAATCGCACGCGGGCCTCCTGGGTGAGAGCCAGGTATCCAAGCCACTAGACCATGCCGGAGAACGGAGAGGGACAGAGCGATCGCTTAGCCATTCGACCAACAGCGTAAAAGTATTGAAGTTATATAGCATGCGCAAATTGGAGACTTGATGATAGCAGATGAAAAAATACTTCCGACACCGGGAATTGGACGCGGGCCTCCTGGGTGAGAGCGCCATAGGTATCCTAGACACTAGACCATGCTGTAGAACGGAGAGGGACGGAGCGATCGCTTAGCCATTCGGCCAACAGGGTAAAACTATTGAAGTTACATAGCGTGCGCAAATTGGAGACTTGATGACAGCAGATAAAAGAAAATACTTCCGACACCGGGAATCGAACCCGGGCCTGCTGGGTGAAAGCCAGGTATCCTAGCCACGAGACCACGCCGGAGACGGAGATGAACGGAGCGATCGCTTAGATATTCGGCCAAAAGGGTAAAAGTATTGAAGTTACAAAGCATGCGCAAATCGGAGGCTTGAAGACAGCAGATAAAAGAAAATACTTCCGACACCGGGAATCGAATCCAGGCCTCCTGGGTGAGAGCTAGGTATCCTAGCCACTAGACCATGCCGGAGAACGGAGAGGGACTGAGCGATCGCTTAGCCATTCGGCCAACAGGGTAAAAGTATTGAAGTTATATAGTATGCGCAAATTGGAAACTTGATGATAGCAGATAAAAAAATACTTCCGATACCGGGAATCGCACGCAGGCCTCCTGGGTGAGAGCCAGGTATCCAAGCCACTAGACCATGCTGGAGAACGGAGAGGGACAGAGCGAACGCTTAGCCATTCGGCCAACAGGGTAAAAGTATTGAAGTTATATTGCATGCGCAAACTGGAGACTTGATGATAGCAGATGAAAAAATACTTCCGACACCGGGAATCGGACGCGGGCCTCCTGGGTGAGAGCGCCATAGGTATCCTAGACACTAGACCATGCTGTAGAACGGAGAGGGATGGAGCGATCGCTTAGCCATTCGGCCAACAGGGTAAAACTATTAAAGTTACATAGCGTGCGCAAATGGGAGACTTGGTGACAGCAGATAAAAGAAAATATTTCCGACACCAGGAATCGAACCCGGGCCTCCTGGGTGAAAGCCAGGTATCCTAGCCACTAGACCATGCCGGAGAACGGAGAGGGACGGAGCGATCGCTTAGCGATTCGGCCAACAGGGTAAAAGTATTGAAATTACATAGCGTGCGCAAATTGGACACTTGATGATAGCAGATAAAAGAAAATACTTCCGACACCGGGAATCGAACCCGGGCCTCCTGAGTGAGAGCCAGGTATCCTAGCCACTAGACCATGCCGGAGAACGGAGAGGGACGGAGCGATCACTTAGCCATTTGGCCAACAGGGTAAAAGTATTGAAGTTACATAGCGTGCGTAAATTGGATACTTGATAATAGCAGATAAAAAATACTTCCGACACCGGGAATCGTACCCGGGCCTCCTGGGTGAGAGCCAGGTGTCCAAGCCACTAGACCATGCCAAAGAACGGAGAGGGACGGAGCGATCGCTTAGCCATTCGGCCAACAGGGTGAAACTATTCAAGTTACATACCGCGCGCAAATTGGAGACTTGATGACAGCAGATAAAAGAATACTTCCGACACCAAGAATCGAACCAGGGTCTCCTGGGTGAGAGCCAGATATCCTAGCCACTACACCACGCCGGAGAACGGAGAGGGACGGAGCGATTGCTTAGATATTCGGCCAACAGGGTAAAAAATTGAAGTTACAAAGCATGCGCAAATTGGAGGCTTGAAGACAGCAGATAAAAGAAAATACTTCCGACAACGGGAATCGAATCCAGGCCTCCTGGGTGAGAGCTAGGTATCCTAGCCCTAGACCATGCCGGAGAACGGAGAGGGACTGAGCGATCGCTTTACCATTCGGCCAACAGGGTAAAAGTATTGAAGTTATATTGTATGCGCAAATTGGAGACTTGATGATAGCAGGTAAAAAAATACTTCCGACACCGGGAATCGCACGCGGGCCTCCTGGGTGAGAGCCAGGTATCCAAGCCACTAGACCATGCCGGAGAACGGAGAGGGACAGAGCGATCGCTTAGCCATTCGACCAACAGCGTAAAAGTATTGAAGTTATATAGCATGCGCAAATTGGAGACTTGATGATAGCAGATGAAAAAATACTTCCGACACCGGGAATTGGACGCGGGCCTCCTGGGTGAGAGCGCCATAGGTATCCTAGACACTAGACCATGCTGTAGAACGGAGAGGGACGGAGCGATCGCTTAGCCATTCGGCCAACAGGGTAAAACTATTGAAGTTACATAGCGTGCGCAAATTGGAGACTTGATGACAGCAGATAAAAGAAAATACTTCCGACACCGGGAATCGAACCCGGGCCTGCTGGGTGAAAGCCAGGTATCCTAGCCACGAGACCACGCCGGAGACGGAGATGAACGGAGCGATCGCTTAGATATTCGGCCAAAAGGGTAAAAGTATTGAAGTTACAAAGCATGCGCAAATTGGAGGCTTGAAGACAGCAGATAAAAGAAAATACTTCCGACAACGGGAATCGAATCCAGGCCTCCTGGGTGAGAGCTAGGTATCCTAGCCACTAGACCATGCCGGAGAACGGAGAGGGACTGAGCGATCGCTTTACCATTCGGCCAACAGGGTAAAAGTATTGAAGTTATATTGTATGCGCAAATTGGAGACTTGATGATAGCAGGTAAAAAAATACTTCCGACACCGGGAATCGCACGCGGGCCTCCTGGGTGAGAGCCAGGTATCCAAGCCACTAGACCATGCCGGAGAACGGAGAGGGACAGAGCGATCGCTTAGCCATTCGGCCAACAGCGTAAAAGTATTGAAGTTATATAGCATGCGCAAATTGGAGACTTGATGATAGCAGATGAAAAAATACTTCCGACACCGGGAATTGGACGCGGGCCTCCTGGGTGAGAGCGCCATAGGTATCCTAGACACTAGACCATGCTGTAGAACGGAGAGGGACGGAGCGATCGCTTAGCCATTCGGCCAACAGGGTAAAACTATTGAAGTTACATAGCGTGCGCAAATTGGAGACTTGATGACAGCAGATAAAAGAAAATACTTCCGACACCGGGAATCGAACCCGGGCCTGCTGGGTGAAAGCCAGGTATCCTAGCCACGAGACCACGCCGGAGACGGAGATGAACGGAGCGATCGCTTAGATATTCGGCCAAAAGGGTAAAAGTATTGAAGTTACAAAGCATGCGCAAATCGGAGGCTTGAAGACAGCAGATAAAAGAAAATACTTCCGACACCGGGAATCGAATCCAGGCCTCCTGGGTGAGAGCTAGGTATCCTAGCCACTAGACCATGCCGGAGAACGGAGAGGGACTGAGCGATCGCTTAGCCATTCGGCCAACAGGGTAAAAGTATTGAAGTTATATAGTATGCGCAAATTGGAGACTTGATGATAGCAGATAAAAAATACTTCCGACACCGGGAATCGCACGCGGGCCTCCTGGGTGAGAGCGCCATAGGTATCCTAGACACTAGATCATGCTGTAGAATGGAGAGGGACAGAGCGATCGCTTAGCCATTCGGCCAACAGGGTAAAACTATTGAAGTTACATAGCGTGCGCAAATTGGAGACTTGATGACAGCAGATAAAAGAAAATACTTCCGACACCGGGAATCGAACCCGGGCCTCCTGGGTGAAAGCCAGGTATCCTAGCCACTAGACCGTGCCGGAGAACGGAAAAGAACGGAGCGATCGCTTAGCCATTCGGCCAACAAGGTAGAAGGAAGATACATAGCGTGCGCAATTTGGAGACTTGATGATAGCTGATAAAATAAAATACTCCCGACCCCAGGAATCGCAACCGGGCTTCCTGGGTGAGAGCCAGGTATCCTAGACACTAGACCATGCCGGAGAATGGAAAGGGACGGAGAGATCGCTTAGCCATTTGGCCAACAGGGTAAAACTATTGAAGTTACATACCTTGCGCAAATTGGAGACTTGATGACAGCAGATAAAAGAAAAAACTTCTGGCACCGGGAATCGTACCCGGGCCTGCTGGGTGAGAGCCAGGTATCCTAGCCACTAGACCATGCCAGAGATTTGAGAGGGACGGAGCGATCGCTTAGCCATTCGGCCAACAGGGTAAAACTATTGAAGATACATAGCCTGCGCAAATTGAAGACTTTATGACAGCAGCTAAAAGAAAATACTTCCGACACCGCAAATCGAACCCGGGCCTCCTGATGAGAGCCAGGTATCCAAGCCACTAGACCGTGCCAGAGAACGGAGAGGGACGGAGCGATCGCTTAGCCATTCGGCCAACAGGGTGAAACTATTAAAGTTACATACCGTGCGCAAATTGGAGACTTGATGACAGCAGATAAAAAAATACTTCCGACACCAAGAATCGAACCAGGGTGTCCTGGGTGAGAGCCAGATATACTAGCCACTAGACCACGCCGGAGAACGGAGAAGGACGGAGCGATCGCTTAGATATTCGGCCAACAGGATAAAAGGATTGAAGTTACAAAGCATGCGCAAATTGGAGGCTTGAAGACAGCAAATGAAAGAAAATACTTCCCACACCGGGAATCGAATCCAGGCCTCCTGGGTGAAAGCTAGGTATCCTAGCCACGAGACCATGCCGGAGAACGGAGAGGGACTGAGCGATCGCTTAGCCATTCGGCCAACAGGGTAAAAGTATTGAAGTTATATGGTATGCGCAAATTGGAGACTTGATGATAGCAGATAAAATACTTCCGACACCGGGAATCGCACGCGGGCCTCCTGGGTGAGAGCGCCGTAAGTATCTTAGACACTAGACCATGCTGTAGAATGGAGAGGGACGGAGCGATCGCTTAGCCATTCGGCCAACAGGGTAAAACTATTGAAGATACATAGCGTGCGCAAATTGAAGACTTGATGACAGCAGCTAAAAGAAAATACTTCCGACACCGCAAATCGAACCCGGGCCTCCTGATGAGAGCCAGGTATCCTAGCCACTAGACCATGCCAGAGAACGTAGAGGGACGGAGCGATCCCTTAGCCATTCGGCCAACAGGGTGAAACTATTCAAGTTACATACCGTGCGCAAATGGGATACTTGATGACAGCAGATAAAAGAAAATACTTCCGACACCGGGAATTGAATCCAGGCCTCCTGGGTGAGAGCTAGGTATCCTAGCCACTAGACCATGCCGGAGAACGGAGAGGGACTGAGCGATCGCTTAGCCATTCGGCCAACAGGGTAAAAGTATTGAAGTTATATAGTATGCGCAAATTGGAAACTTGATGATAGCAGATAAAAAAATACTTCCGATACCGGGAATCGCACGCAGGCCTCCTGGGTGAGAGCCAGGTATCCAAGCCACTAGACCATGCTGGAGAACGGAGAGGGACAGAGCGAACGCTTAGCCATTCGGCCAACAGGGTAAAAGTATTGAAGTTATATTGCATGCGCAAACTGGAGACTTGATGATAGCAGATGAAAAAATACTTCCGACACCGGGAATCGGACGCGGGCCTCCTGGGTGAGAGCGCCATAGGTATCCTAGACACTAGACCATGCTGTAGAACGGAGAGGGATGGAGCGATCGCTTAGCCATTCGGCCAACAGGGTAAAACTATTAAAGTTACATAGCGTGCGCAAATGGGAGACTTGGTGACAGCAGATAAAAGAAAATATTTCCGACACCAGGAATCGAACCCGGGCCTCCTGGGTGAAAGCCAGGTATCCTAGCCACTAGACCATGCCGGAGAACGGAGAGGGACGGAGCGATCGCTTAGCGATTCGGCCAACAGGGTAAAAGTATTGAAATTACATAGCGTGCGCAAATTGGACACTTGATGATAGCAGATAAAAGAAAATACTTCCGACACCGGGAATCGAACCCGGGCCTCCTGAGTGAGAGCCAGGTATCCTAGCCACTAGACCATGCCGGAGAACGGAGAGGGACGGAGCGATCACTTAGCCATTTGGCCAACAGGGTAAAAGTATTGAAGTTACATAGCGTGCGTAAATTGGATACTTGATAATAGCAGATAAAAAATACTTCCGACACCGGGAATCGTACCCGGGCCTCCTGGGTGAGAGCCAGGTGTCCAAGCCACTAGACCATGCCAAAGAACGGAGAGGGACGGAGCGATCGCTTAGCCATTCGGCCAACAGGGTGAAACTATTCAAGTTACATACCGCGCGCAAATTGGAGACTTGATGACAGCAGATAAAAGAATACTTCCGACACCAAGAATCGAACCAGGGTCTCCTGGGTGAGAGCCAGATATCCTAGCCACTACACCACGCCGGAGAACGGAGAGGGACGGAGCGATTGCTTAGATATTCGGCCAACAGGGTAAAAAATTGAAGTTACAAAGCATGCGCAAATTGGAGGCTTGAAGACAGCAGATAAAAGAAAATACTTCCGACAACGGGAATCGAATCCAGGCCTCCTGGGTGAGAGCTAGGTATCCTAGCCCTAGACCATGCCGGAGAACGGAGAGGGACTGAGCGATCGCTTTACCATTCGGCCAACAGGGTAAAAGTATTGAAGTTATATTGTATGCGCAAATTGGAGACTTGATGATAGCAGGTAAAAAAATACTTCCGACACCGGGAATCGCACGCGGGCCTCCTGGGTGAGAGCCAGGTATCCAAGCCACTAGACCATGCCGGAGAACGGAGAGGGACAGAGCGATCGCTTAGCCATTCGACCAACAGCGTAAAAGTATTGAAGTTATATAGCATGCGCAAATTGGAGACTTGATGATAGCAGATGAAAAAATACTTCCGACACCGGGAATTGGACGCGGGCCTCCTGGGTGAGAGCGCCATAGGTATCCTAGACACTAGACCATGCTGTAGAACGGAGAGGGACGGAGCGATCGCTTAGCCATTCGGCCAACAGGGTAAAACTATTGAAGTTACATAGCGTGCGCAAATTGGAGACTTGATGACAGCAGATAAAAGAAAATACTTCCGACACCGGGAATCGAACCCGGGCCTGCTGGGTGAAAGCCAGGTATCCTAGCCACGAGACCACGCCGGAGACGGAGATGAACGGAGCGATCGCTTAGATATTCGGCCAAAAGGGTAAAAGTATTGAAGTTACAAAGCATGCGCAAATCGGAGGCTTGAAGACAGCAGATAAAAGAAAATACTTCCGACACCGGGAATCGAATCCAGGCCTCCTGGGTGAGAGCTAGGTATCCTAGCCACTAGACCATGCCGGAGAACGGAGAGGGACTGAGCGATCGCTTAGCCATTCGGCCAACAGGGTAAAAGTATTGAAGTTATATAGTATGCGCAAATTGGAGACTTGATGATAGCAGATAAAAATACTTCCGACACCGGGAATCGCACGCGGGCCTCCTGGGCTAGAGCCAGGTATCCAAGCCACTAGACCATGCTGGAGAACGGAGAGGGACAGAGCGATCGCTTAGCCATTCGGCCAACAGGGTAAAAGTATTGAAGTTATATAGCATGCGCAAATTGGAGACTTGATTATAGCAGATGAAAAAATACTTCCGACACCGGGAATCGAATCCGGGCCTCCTGGGTGAAAGCCAGGTATCCTAGCCACTAGACCATGCCGGAGAACGGAGAAGGACGGAGCGATCGCTTAGCCATTCGGCCAACAAGGTAGAAGTATTGAAGATACATAGTGTGCGCAATTTGGAGACTTGATGATAGCTGATAAAATAAAATACTCCCGACCCAAGGAATCGCAACCGGGCTTCCTGGGTGAGAGCCAGGTATCCTAGACACTAGACCATGCCGGAGAATGGAGAGGGACGGAGAGATCGCTTAGCCATTCGGCCAACAGGGTAAAACTATTGAAGTTACATACCGTGCACAAATTGGAGACTTGATGACAGCAGATAAAAGAAAAACTTCTGACACCTGGAATCGTACCCGGGCCTGCTGGGTGAGATCCAGGTATCCTAGCCACTAGACCATGCCAGAGATTTGAGAGGGACGGAGCGATCGCTTAGCCATTCGGCCAACAGGGTAAAACTATTGAAGATACATAGCGTGCGCAAATTGAAGACTTGATGACAGCAGCTAAAAGAAAATACTTCCGACACCGCAAATCGAACCCGGGCCTCCTGATGAGAGCCAGGTATCCTAGCCACTAGACCATGCCGGAGAACGGAGAGGGACGGAGCGATCGCTTAGCGATTCGGCCAACAGGGTAAAAGTATTGAAGTTACAAACTTCAATACTTTTACCCTGTTGGCCGAATGGCTAAGCGATCGCTCAGTCCCTCTCCGTTCTCCAGCAGGGTCTAGTGGCTATGATACCTAGCTCTCACCCAGGAGGCCTGGATTCGATTCCCGGTGTCGGAAGTATTTTTATCTGCTATTATCAAGTATCCAATTTACGCACGCTATGTACCTTGAATAGTTTCACCCTGTTGGCCGAATGGCTAAGCGATCGCTTCGTCCCTCTCCGTTCTCTGGCATGGTCTAGTGGCTTGGACACCTGGCTCTCACCCAGGAGGCCCGGGTACGATTCCCGGTGTCGGAAGCATTTTTTATCTGCTATTATCAAGTATCCAATTTACGCACGCTATGTAACTTCAATACTTTTACCCTGTTGGCCAAATGGCTAAGTAATCGCTCCGTCCCTCTCCGTTTTCAGGCATGGTCTAGTGGCTAGGATACCTGGCTCTCACCCAGGAGGCCGGGGTTCGATTCCCGGTGTCGGAAGTATTTTCTTTTATCTGCTATCATCAAGTCTCCAATTTGCGCACGCTATGTGACTTCAATACTTTTACCCTGTTGGCCGAATCGCTAAGCGATCGCTCCGTCCCTCTCCGTTCTCCGGCATGGTCTAGTGGCTAGGATACCTGGCTTTCACCCAAGAGGCCCGGGTTTGATTCCCGGTGTCGGAAATATTTTCTTTTATCAGCTGTCATCAAGTCTCCAATTAGCGCACGCTATGTAACTTCAATAGTTTTACCCTGTTGGCCGAATGGCTAAGTGATCGCTCCGTCCCTCTCCGTTCTACAGCATGGTCTAGTGTCTAGGATACCTATGGCGCTCTCACCCAGGAGGCCCGCGTCCGATTCCCGGTGTCGGAAGTATTTTTTCATCTGCTATCATCAAGTCTCCAATTTGCGCATGCTATATAACTTCAATACTTTTACCCTGTTGGCCGAATGGCTAAGCGATCGCTCTGTCCCTCTCCGTTCTCCGGCATGGTCTAGCGGCTTGGATACCTGGCTCTCACCCAGGAGGCCTGGATTCGATTCCCGGTGTGGGAAGTATTTTCTTTTATCTGCTGTTTTCAAGCCTCCAATTTGCGCATGCTTTGTAACTTCAATACTTTTACCCTGTTGGCCGAATATCTAAGCGATCGCTCCGTCCCTCTCCGTTCTCCGGCGTGGTCTAGTGGCTAGGATACCTAGCTCTCACCCAGGAGGCCTGGATTCGATTCCCGGTGTCGGAAGTATTTTTTATCTGCTATTATCAAGTATCCAATTTACGCACGCTATGTAACTTCAATACTTTTACCCTGTTGGCCAAATGGCTAAGCGATCGCTCCGTCCCTCTCCGTTCTCCGGCATGGTCTAGTGGCTAGGATACCTGGCTCTCACCCAGGAGGCCCGGGTACGATTCCCGGTGTCGGAAGTATTTTCTTTTATCTGCTGTCTTCAAGCCTCCAATTTGCGCATGCTTTGTAACTTCAATACTTTTACCCTGTTGGCCGAATATCTAAGCGATCGCTCCGTCCGTCTCCGTTCTCCGGCGTGGTCTAGTGGCTAGGATACCTGGCTTTCACCCAGGAGGCCCGGGTTTGATTCCCGGTGTCAGAAGTATTTTCTTTTATCTGCTGTCATCAAGTCTCCAATTTGCGCACGCTATGTAACTTCAATAGTTTTACCCTGTTGGCCGAATGGCTAAGCGATCGCTCCGTCCCTCTCCGTTCTACAGCATGGTCTAGTGTCTAGGATACCTATGGCGCTCTCACCCAGGAGGCCCGGGTTCGATTCCCGGTGTCGGAAGTATTTTCTTTTATCTGCTATCATCAAGTCTCCAATTTGCGCACGCTAAGTAACTTCAATACTTTTACCCTGTTGACCGAATCGCTAAGCGATCGCTCCGTCCCTCTCCGTTCTTCGGCATGGTCTAGTGGCTAGGATACCTGGCTTTCACCCAGGAGGCCCGGGTTCGATTCCCGGTGTCAGAAGTATTTTCTTTTATCTGATGTCATCAAGTCTCCAATTTGCGCACGCTATGTAACTTCAATAGTTTTACCCTGTTGGCCGAATGGCTAAGCGATCGCTCCGTCCCTCTCCGTTCTACAGCATGGTCTAGTGTCTAGGATACCTATGGCGCTCTCACCCAGGAGGCCCGCGTCCGATTCCCGGTGTCGAAAGTATTTTTTCATCTGCTATCATCAAGTCTCCAATTTGCGCGTGCTATATAACTTCAATACTTTTACCCTGTTGGCCGAATGGCTAAGCGATCGCTCTGTCCCTCTCCGTTTTCCGGCATGGTCTAGTGGCTTGGATACCTGGCTCTCACCCAGGAGGCCCGCGTGCGATTCCCGGTATCGGAAGTATTTTTTATCTGCTATCATCAAGTCTCCAATTTGCGCATACTATATAACTTCAATACTTTTACCCTGTTGGCCGAATGGCTAAGCGATCGCTCAGTCCCTCTCCGTTCTCCGGCATGGTCTAGTGGCTAGGATACCTAGCTCTCACCCAGGAGGCCTGGATTCGATTCCCGGTGTCGGAAGTATTTTTTATCTGCTATTATCAAGTATCCAATTTACGCACGCTATGTAACTTCAATACTTTTACCCTGTTGGCCGAATGGCTAAGCGATCTCTCCGTCCCTCTCCGTTCTCCGGCATGGTCTAGTGTCTAGGATGCCTGGCTCTCACCCAGGAAGCCCGGTTGCGATTCCTGGGGTCGGAAGTATTTTTTTTATCAGCTATCATCAAGTCTGCAAATTGCGCACGCTATGTATCTTCAATACTTCTACCTTGTTGGCCGAATGGCTAAGCGATCGCTCCGTCCTTCTCCGTTCTCCAGCATGGTCTAGTGGCTAGGATACCTGGCTTTCACCCAGGAGACCCTGGTTCGATTCTTGGTGTCGGAAGTATTCTTTTATCTGCTGTCATCAAGTCTCCAATTTGCGCACGGTATGTCTCTTGAATAGTTTCTCCCTGTTCGCCGAATGGCTAAGCGATCGCTCTGTCCCTCTCCGTTCTCCGGCATGGTTTAGTGGCTTGGATACCTGGCTCTCACCCAGGAGGCCTGCTTGCGATTCCCGGTATCGGAAGTATTTTTTATCTGCTATCATCAAGTCTCCAATTTGCGCATACTATATAACTTCAATACTTTTACCCTGTTGGCCGAATGGCTAAGCGATCGCTCAGTCCCTCTCCGTTCTCCGGCAGGGTCTAGTGGCTAGGATACCTAGCTCTTACCCAGAAGGCCTGGATTCGATTCCCGGTGTCGGAAGTATTTTTTATCTGCTATTATCAAGTATCCAATTTACGCACGCTATGTAACTTGAATAGTTTCACCCTGTTGGCCGAATGGCTAAGCGATCGCTCCGTCCCTCTCCGTTCTCTGGCATGGTCTAGTGGCTTGGACACCTGGCTCTCACCCAGGAGGCCCGGGTACGATTCCCGGTGTCGGAAGCATTTTTTATCTGCTATTATCAAGTATCTAATTTACGCACGCTATGTAACTTCAATACTTTTACCCTGTTGGCCAAATGGCTAAGTGATCGCTCCGTCCCTCTCCGTTCTCCGGCATGGTCTAGTGGCTAGGATACCTGGCTCTCACCCAGGAGGCCGGGGTTCGATTCCCGGTGTCGGAAGTATTTTCTTTTATCTGCTATCATCAAGTCTCCAATTTGCGCACGCTATGTGACTTCAATACTTTTACCCTGTTGGCCGAATCGCTAAGCGATCGCTCCGTCCCTCTCCGTTCTCCGGCATGGTCTAGTGGCTAGGATACCTGGCTTTCACCCAAGAGGCCCGGGTTTGATTCCCGGTGTCGGAAATATTTTCTTTTATCAGCTGTCATCAAGTCTCCAATTAGCGCACGCTATGTAACTTCAATAGTTTTACCCTGTTGGCCGAATGGCTAAGTGATCGCTCCGTCCCTCTCCGTTCTACAGCATGGTCTAGTGTCTAGGATACCTATGGCGCTCTCACCCAGGAGGCCCGCGTCCGATTCCCGGTGTCGGAAGTATTTTTTCATCTGCTATCATCAAGTCTCCAATTTGCGCATGCTATATAACTTCAATACTTTTACCCTGTTGGCCGAATGGCTAAGCGATCGCTCTGTCCCTCTCCGTTCTCCGGCATGGTCTAGCGGCTTGGATACCTGGCTCTCACCCAGGAGGCCTGGATTCGATTCCCGGTGTGGGAAGTATTTTCTTTTATCTGCTGTTTTCAAGCCTCCAATTTGCGCATGCTTTGTAACTTCAATACTTTTACCCTGTTGGCCGAATATCTAAGCGATCGCTCCGTCCCTCTCCGTTCTCCGGCGTGGTCTAGTGGCTAGGATACCTAGCTCTCACCCAGGAGGCCTGGATTCGATTCCCGGTGTCGGAAGTATTTTTTATCTGCTATTATCAAGTATCCAATTTACGCACGCTATGTAACTTCAATACTTTTACCCTGTTGGCCAAATGGCTAAGCGATCGCTCTGTCCCTCTCCGTTCTCCGGCATGGTCTAGTGGCTTGGATACCTGGCTCTCACCCAGGAGGCCCGCGTGCGATTCCCGGTATCGGAAGTATTTTTTTTATCTGCTGTCATCAAGTCTCCAATTTGCGCACGGTATGTAACTTGAATAGTTTCACCCTGTTGGCCGAATGGCTAAGCGATCGCTCCGTCCCTCTACGTTCTCTGGCATGGCCTAGTGGCTTGGACACCTGGCTCTCACCCAGGAGGCCCGGGTACGATTCCCGGTGTCGGAAGTATTTTTTATCTGCTATTATCAAGTATCCAATTTACGCACGCTATGTAACTTCAATACTTTTACCCTGTTGGCCAAATGGCTAAGCAATCGCTCCGTCCTTCTCCGTTCTCCGGCATGGTCTAGTGGCTAGGATACCTGGCTTTCACCCAGGAGGACCGCGTTCGATTCTCGGTGTCGGAAGTATTTTCTTTTATCTGCTGTCATCAAGTCTCCAATTTGCGCACGCTATGTAACTTCAATAGTTTTACCCTGTTGGCCGAATGGCTAAGCGATCGCTCCGTCCCTCCGTTTTACAGCATGATCTAGTGTCTAGGATACCTATGGCGCTCTCACCCAGGAGGCCTGCGTCTGATTCCCGGTGTCGGAAGTATTTTTTCATCTGCTATTATCAAGTCTCCAATTTGCGCATGCTATATAACTTCAATAGTTTTACCCTGTTGGCCGAATGGCTAAGCGATCGCTCCGTCCCTCTCCGTTCTACAGCATGGTCTAGTGCCTAGGATACCTATGGCGCTCTCACCCAGGAGGCCCGCGTCCGATTCCCGGTGTCGGAAGTATTTTTTCATCTGCTATCATCAAGTCTCCAATTCGCGCATGCTATATAACTTCAATACTTTTACCCTGTTGGCCGAATGGCTAAGCGATCGCTCTGTCCCTCTCCGTTCTCCGGCTTGGTCTAGTGGCTTGGATACCTGGCTCTCACCCAGGAGGCCCGCGTGCGATTCCCGGTATCGGAAGTATTTTTTTTTTATCTGCTGTCATCAAGTCTCCAATTTGCGCACGGTATGTAACTTGAATAGTTTCACCCTGTTGGCCGAATGGCTAAGCGATCGCTCCGTCCCTCTACGTTCTCTGGCATGGTCTAGTGGCTTGGACACCTGGCTCTCACCCAGGAGGCCCGGGTACGATTCCCGGTGTCGGAAGTATTTTTTATCTGCTATTATCAAGTATCCAATTTACGCACGCTATGTAACTTCAATACTTTTACCCTGTTGGCCAAATGGCTAAGCAATCGCTCCGTCCTTCTCCGTTCTCCGGCATGGTCTAGTGGCTAGGATACCGGGCTTTCACCCAGGAGGACCGGGTTCGATTCTCGGTGTCGGAAGTATTTTCTTTTATCTGCTGTCATCAAGTCTCCAATTTGAGCACGCTATGTAACTTCAATAGTTTTACCCTGTTGGCCGAATGGCTAAGCGATCGCTCCGTCCCTCCGTTCTACAGCATGATCTAGTGTCTAGGATACCTATGGCGCTCTCACCCAGGAGGCATGCATCTGATTCCCGGTGTCGGAAGTATTTTTCATCTGCTATTATCAAGTCTCCAATTTGCGCATGCTATATAACTTCAATACTTTTACGCTGTTGGCCGAATGGCTAAGCAATCGCTCTGTCCCTCTCCGTTCTCCGGCATGGTCTAGTGGCTTGGATACTTGGCTCTCACCCAGGAGGCCTGGATTCGATTCCCGGTGTGGGAAGTATTTTCTTTTATCTGCTGTTTTCAAGCCTCCAATTTGCGCATGCTTTGTAACTTCAATACTTTTACCCTGTTGGCCGAATATCTAAGCGATCGCTCCGTCCCTCTCCGTTCTCCGGCGTGGTCTAGTGGCTAGGATATCTGGCTCTCACCCAGGAGAACCTGGTTCGATTCTCGGTGTCGGAAGTATTCTTTTATCTGCTGTCATCAAGTCTCCAATTTGCGCACGGTATGTAACTTCAAGTTTTACCCTGTTGGCCGAATGGCTAAGCGATCTCTCCGTTCCTCTCCGTTCTCCGGCATGGTCTAGTGTCTAGGATACCTGGCCCTCACCCAGGAAGCCCGGTTGCGATTCCTGGGGTCGGGAGTATTTTTTTTTATCAGCTATCATCAAGTCTCCAAATTGCGCACGCTATGTATCTTCAATACTTCTACCTTGTTGGCCGAATGGCTAAGCGATCGCTCCGTCCTTCTCCGTTCTCCGGCATGGTCTAGTGGCTAGGATACCTGGCTTTCACCCAGGAGGCCCTGGTTCGATTCCCGTTGTCGGAAGTATTTTCTTTTATCTGCTGTCTTCAAGCCTACAATTTGCGCATGCTTTGTAACTTCAATACTTTTACCCTGTTGGCTGAATGGCTAAGCGATCGCTCTGTCCCTCTCCGTTCTCTGGCATGGTCTAGTGGCTTGGACACCTGGCTCTCACCCAGGAGGCCCGGTTACGATTCCCGGTGTCGGAAGTATTTTTTATCTGCTATTATCAAGTATCCAATTTACGCACGCTATGTAACTTCAATACTTTTACCCTGTTGGCCAAATGGCTAAGTGATCGCTCCGTCCCTCTCTGTTCTCCGGCATGGTCTAGTGGCTAGGATACCTGGCTCTCACCCAGGAGGCCCGGGTTCGATTCCCGGTGTCGGAAGTATTTTCTTTTATCTGCTATCATCAAGTCTCCGATTTGCGCACGCTATGTAACTTCAATACTTTTACCCTGTTGGCCGAATCGCTAAGCGATCGCTCCGTCCCTCTCCGTTCTCTGGCATGGTCTAGTGGCTAGGATACCTGGCTTTCACCCAGAAGGCCCGGGTTTGATTCCTGGTGTCGGAAGTATTTTCTTTTATCTGCTGTCATCAAGTCTCCAATTCGCGCACGCTATCTAACTTCAATAGTTTTACCCTGTTGGCCGAATGGCTAAGCGATCGCTCCGTCCCTCTCCGTTCTACAGCATGGTCTAGTGTCTAGGATACCTATGGCGCTCTCACCCAGGAGGCCCGCGTCCGATTCCCCGTGTCGGAAGTATTTTTTCATCTGCTATCATCAAGTCTCCAATTTGCGCATGCTATATAACTTCAATACTTTTACCCTGTTGGCCGAATGGCTAAGCGATCGCTCTGTCCCTCTCCGTTCTCCGGCATGGTCTAGTGGCTTGGATACCTGGCTCTCACCCAGGAGGCCTGCGTGTGATTCCCGGTATTGGAAGTATTTTTTTATCTGCTATCATCAAGTCTTCAATTTGCGCATACTATATAACTTCAATACTTTTACCCTGTTGGCCGAATGGCTAAGCGATCGCTCAGTCCCTCTTCGTTCTCCGGCATGGTCTAGTGGCTAGGATACCTAGCTCTCACCCAGGAGGCCTGGATTCGATTCCCGGTGTCGGAAGTATTTTTTATCTGCTATTATCAAGTATCCAATTTACGCACGCTATGTAACTTCAATACTTTTACCCTGTTGGCCAAATGGCTAAGCGATCGCTCCGTCCCTCTCCGTTCTCCGGCATGGTCTAGTGGCTAGGATACCTGGCTCTCACCCAGGAGGCCCGGGTACGATTCCCGGTGTCGGAAGTATTTTCTTTTATCTGCTGTCTTCAAGCCTCCAATTTGCGCATGCTTTGTAACTTCAATACTTTTACCCTGTTGGCCGAATATCAAAGCGATCGCTCCGTCCCTCTCCGTTCTCCGGCGTGGTCTAGTGGCTAGGATACCTGGCTTTCACCCAGGAGGCCCGGGTTCGATTCCCGGTGTCAGAAGTATTTTCTTTTATCTGCTGTCATCAAGTCTCCAATTTGCGCACGCTATGTAACTTCAATAGTTTTACCCTGTTGGCCGAATGGCTAAGCGATCGCTCCGTCCCTCTCCGTTCTACAGCATGGTCTAGTGTCTAGGATACCTATGGCGCTCTCACCCAGGAGGCCCGGGTTCGATTCCCGGTGTCGGAAGTATTTTCTTTTATCTGCTATCATCAAGTCTCCAATTTGCGCACGCTAAGTAACTTCAATACTTTTACCCTGTTGACCGAATCGCTAAGCGATCGCTCCGTCCCTCTCCGTTCTCCGGCATGGTCTAGTGGCTAGGATACCTGGCTTTCACCCAGGAGGCCCGGGTTCGATTCCCGGTGTCAGAAGTATTTTCTTTTATCTGCTGTCATCAAGTCTCCAATTTGCGCACGCTATGTAACTTTAATAGTTTTACCCTGTTGGCCGAATGGCTAAGCGATCGCTCCGTCCCTCTCCGTTCTACAGCATGGTCTAGTGTCTAGGATACCTATGGCGCTCTCACCCAGGAGGCCCGCGTCCGATTCCCGGTGTCGAAAGTATTTTTTCATCTGCTATCATCAAGTCTCCAATTTGCGCGTGCTATATAACTTCAATACTTTTACCCTGTTGGCCGAATGGCTAAGCGATCGCTCTGTCCCTCTCCGTTTTCCGGCATGGTCTAGTGGCTTGGATACCTGGCTCTCACCCAGGAGGCCCGCGTGCGATTCCCGGTATCGGAAGTATTTTTTATCTGCTATCATCAAGTCTCCAATTTGCGCATACTATATAACTTCAATACTTTTACCCTGTTGGCCGAATGGCTAAGCGATCGCTCAGTCCCTCTCCGTTCTCCGGCATGGTCTAGTGGCTAGGATACCTAGCTCTCACCCAGGAGGCCTGGATTCGATTCCCGGTGTCGGAAGTATTTTTTATCTGCTATTATCAAGTATCCAATTTACGCACGCTATGTAACTTCAATACTTTTACCCTGTTGGCCGAATGGCTAAGCGATCTCTCCGTCCCTCTCCGTTCTCCGGCATGGACTAGTGTCTAGGATGCCTGGCTCTCACCCAGGAAGCCCGGTTGCGATTCCTGGGGTCGGAAGTATTTTTTTTATCAGCTATCATCAAGTCTGCAAATTGCGCACGCTATGTATCTTCAATACTTCTACCTTGTTGGCCGAATGGCTAAGCGATCGCTCCGTCCTTCTCCGTTCTCCAGCATGGTCTAGTGGCTAGGATACCTGGCTTTCACCCAGGAGGCCCTGGTTCGATTCCCGGCGTCGGAAGTATTTTCCTTTATCTGCTGTCATCAAGTCTACAATTTGCGCTCGCTATGTAACTTCAATAGTTTTACCCTGTTGGCCGAATCACTAAGCGTTCGCTCCGCCTTTCTCCCTTTTCCGGCATGGTCTAGTGGCTAGGATACCTATGGCGCTCTCACCCAGGAGGCCCGCGTCCGATTCCCGGTGTCGGAAGTATTTTTTCATCTGCTATCATCAAGTCTCCAATTTGCGCATGCTATATAACTTCAATACTTTTACCCTGTTCGCCGAATGGCTAAGCGATCGCTCTGTCCCTCTCCGTTCTCCGGCATGGTTTAGTGGCTTGGATACCTGGCTCTCACCCAGGAGGCCTGCTTGCGATTCCCGGTATCGGAAGTATTTTTTTATCTGCTATCATCAAGTCTCCAATTTGCGCATACTATATAACTTCAATACTTTTACCCTGTTGGCCGAATGGCTAAGCGATCGCTCAGTCCCTCTCCGTTCTCCGGCAGGGTCTAGTGGCTAGGATACCTAGCTCTCACCCAGAAGGCCTGGATTCGATTCCCGGTGTCGGAAGTATTTTTTATCTGCTATTATCAAGTATCCAATTTACGCACGCTATGTAACTTGAATAGTTTCACCCTGTTGGCCGAATGGCTAAGCGATCGCTCCGTCCCTCTCCGTTCTCTGGCATGGTCTAGTGGCTTGGACACCTGGCTCTCACCCAGGAGGCCCGGGTACGATTCCCGGTGTCGGAAGCATTTTTATCTGCTATTATCAAGTATCTAATTTACGCACGCTATGTAACTTCAATACTTTTACCCTGTTGGCCAAATGGCTAAGTGATCGCTCCGTCCCTCTCCGTTCTCCGGCATGGTCTAGTGGCTAGGATACCTGGCTCTCACCCAGGAGGCCGGGGTTCGATTCCCGGTGTCGGAAGTATTTTCTTTTATCTGCTATCATCAAGTCTCCAATTTGCGCACGCTATGTGACTTCAATACTTTTACCCTGTTGGCCGAATCGCTAAGCGATCGCTCCGTCCCTCTCCGTTCTCCGGCATGGTGTAGTGGCTAGGATACCTGGCTTTCACCCAAGAGGCGCGGGTTCGATTCCCGGTGTCGGATATTTTCTTTTATCAGCTGTCATCAAGTCTCCAATTTGCGCACGCTATGTAACTTCAATAGTTTTACCCTGTTGGCGGAATGGCTAAGTGATCGCTCCGTCCCTCTCCGTTCTACAGCATGGTCTAGTGTCTAGGATACCTGGCTTTCACACAGGAAGCCCGGGTTCGATTCCCGGTGTCGGAAGTATTTTCTTTTATCTGCTGTCATCAAGTCTCCAATTTGCGCACGCTATGTAACTTCAATAGTTGTACCCTGTTGGCCGAATGGCTAAGTGATCGCTCCGTCCCTCTCCGTTCTACAGCATGGTCTAGTGTCTAGGATACCTGGCTTTCACACAGGAGGCCCGGGTTCGATTCCCGGTGTCGGAAGTATTTTCTTTTATCTGCTGTCATCAAGTCTCCAATTTGCGCACGCTATGTAACTTCAATAGTTTTACCCTGTTGGCCGAATGGCTAAGCGATCGCTCCGTCCCTCTCCGTTCTACAGCATGGTGTAGTGTCTAGGATACCTATGGCGCTCTCACCCAGGAGGCCCGCGTCCGATTCCCGGTGTCGGAACTATTTTTTCATCTGCTATCATCAAGTCTCCAATTTGCGAATGCTATATAACTTCAATACTTTTACCCTGTTGGCCGAATGGCTAAGCGATCGCTCTGTCCCTCTCCGTTCTCCGGCATGGTCTAGTGGCTTGGATACCTGGCTCTCACCTAGGAGGCCCGCGTGCGATTCCCGGTATCGGAAGTATTTTTTTTATCTGCTGTCATCAAGTCTCCAATTTGCGCACGGTATGTAACTTGAATAGTTTCACCCTGTTGGCCGAATGGCTAAGCGATCGCTCCGTCCCTCTACGTTCTCTGGCATGGCCTAGTGGCTTGGAGACCTGGCTCTCACCCAGGAGGCCCGGGTACGATTCCCGGTGTCGGAAGTATTTTTTATCTGCTATTATCAAGTATCCAATTTACGCACGCTATGTAACTTCAATACTTTTACCCTGTTGGCCAAATGGCTAAGCAATCGCTCCGTCCTTCTCCGTTCTCCGGCATGGTCTAGTGGCTAGGATACCTGGCTTTCACCCAGGAGGACCGCGTTCGATTCTCGGTGTCGGAAGTATTTTCTTTTATCTGCTGTCATCAAGTCTCCAATTTGCGCACGCTATGTAACTTCAATAGTTTTACCCTGTTGGCCGAATGGCTAAGCGATCGCTCCGTCCCTCCGTTCTACAGCATGATCTAGTGTCTAGGATACCTATGGCGCTCTCACCCAGGAGGCCTGCGTCTGATTCCCGGTGTCGGAAGTATTTTTTCATCTGCTATTATCAAGTCTCCAATTTGCGCATGCTATATAACTTCAATAGTTTTACCCTGTTGGCCGAATGGCTAAGCGATCGCTCCGTCCCTCTCCGTTCTACAGCATGGTCTAGTGCCTAGCATACCTATGGCGCTCTCACCCAGGAGGCCCGCGTCCGATTCCCGGTGTCGGAAGTATTTTTTCATCTGCTATCATCAAGTCTCCAATTTGCGCATGCTATATAACTTCAATACTTTTACCCTGTTGGCCGAATGGCTAAGCGATCGCTCTGTCCCTCTCCGTTCTCCGGCTTGGTCTAGTGGCTTGGATACCTGGCTCTCACCCAGGAGGCCCGCGTGCGATTCCCGGTATCGGAAGTATTTTTTTTATCTGCTGTCATCAAGTCTCCAATTTGCGCACGGTATGTAACTTGAATAGTTTCACCCTGTTGGCCGAATGGCTAAGCGATCGCTCCGTCCCTCTACGTTCTCTGGCATGGTCTAGTGGCTTGGACACCTGGCTCTCACCCAGGAGGCCCGGGTACGATTCCCGGTGTCGGAAGTATTTTTTATCTGCTATTATCAAGTATCCAATTTACGCACGCTATGTAACTTCAATACTTTTACCCTGTTGGCCAAATGGCTAAGCAATCGCTCCGTCCTTCTCCGTTCTCAGGCATGGTCTAGTGGCTAGGATACCTGGCTTTCACCCAGGAGGACCGGGTTCGATTCCCGGTGTCGGAAGTATTTTCTTTTATCTGCTGTCATCAAGTCTCCAATTTGCGCACGCTATGTAACTTCAATAGTTTTACCCTGTTGGCCGAATGGCTAAGCGATCGCTCCGTCCCTCCGTTCTACAGCATGATCTAGTGTCTAGGATACCTATGGCGCTCTCACCCAGGAGGCCTGCATCTGATTCCCGGTGTCGGAAGTATTTTTTCATCTGCTATTATCAAGTCTCCAATTTGCGCATGCTATATAACTTCAATACTTTTACGCTGTTGGCCGAATGGCTAAGCAATCGCTCTGTCCCTCTCCGTTCTCCGGCATGGTCTAGTGGCTTGGATACTTGGCTCTCACCCAGGAGGCCTGGATTCGATTCCCGGTGTGGGAAGTATTTTCTTTTATCTGCTGTTTTCAAGCCTCCAATTTGCGCATGCTTTGTAACTTCAATACTTTTACCCTGTTGGCCGAATATCTAAGCGATCGCTCCGTCCCTCTCCGTTCTCCGGCGTGGTCTAGTGGCTAGGATATCTAACTCTCACCCAGGAGAACCTGGTTCGATTCTCGGTGTCGGAAGTATTGTTTTATCTGCTGTCATCAAGTCTCCAATTTGCGCACGGTATGTAACTTCAAGTTTTACCCTATTGGCCGAATGGCTAAGCGATCTCTCCGTTCCTCTCCGTTCTCCGGCATGGTCTAGTGTCTAGGATACCTGGCTCTCACCCAGGAAGCCGGGTTGCGATTCCTGGGGTCGGGAGTATTTTTTTTATCAGCTATCATCAAGTCTCCAAATTGCGCACGCTATGTATCTTCAATACTTCTACCTTGTTGGCCGAATGGCTAAGCGATCGCTCCGTCCTTCTCCGTTCTCCGGCATGGTCTAGTGGCTAGGATACCTGGCTTTCACCCAGGAGGCCCTGGTTCGATTCCCGGTGTCGGAAGTATTTTCTTTTATCTGCTGTCTTCAAGCCTCCAATTTGCGCATGCTTTGTAACTTCAATACTTTTACCCTGTTGGCCGAATGGCTAAGCGATCGCTCCCTCCCTCTCAAATCTCTGGCATGGTCTAGTGGCTAGGATACCTGGCTCTCACCCAGCAGGCCCGGGTACGATTCCCGGTGTCAGAAGTTTTTTCTTTTATCTGCTGTCATCAAGTCTCCGATTTGCGCACGGTATGTAACTTCAATAGTTTTACCCTGTTGGCCGAATGGCTAAGCGATCTCTCCGTCCCTCTCCGTTCTCCGGCATGTTCTAGTGTCTAGGATACCTGGCTCTCACCCAGGAAGCCCGGTTGCGATTCCTGGGGTCGGGAGTATTTTTTTATCAGCTATCATCAAGTCTCCAAATTGCGCACGCTATGTATCTTCAATACTTCTACCTTCTTGGCCGAATGGCTAAGCGATCGCTCCGTCCCTCTTTGTTATCTGGCATGGTCTAGTGGCTTGGACACCTGGCTCTCACCCAGGAGGCCCGGGTACGATTCCCGGTGTCGGAAGTATTTTTTATCTGCTATTATCAAGTATCCAATTTACGCACGCTATGTAACTTCAATACTTTTACCCTGTTGGCCAAATGGCTAAGTGATCGCTCCGTCCCTCTCTGTTCTCCAGCATGGTCTAGTGGCTAGGATACCTGGCTCTCACCCAGGAGGCCCAGGTTCGATTCCCGGTGTCGGAAGTATTTTCTTTTATCTGCTATCATCAAGTCTCCAATTTGCGCACGCTATGTAACTTCAATACTTTTACCCTGTTGGCCGAATCGCTAAGCTATCGCTCCGTCCCTCTCCGTTCTCCAGCATGGTCTAGTGGCTAGGATACCTGGCTTTAACCCAGAAGGCCCGGGTTCGATTCCCAGTGTCGGAAGTATTTTCTTTTATCTGCTGTCATCAAGTCTCTAATTTGCGCACGCTATCTAACTTCAATAGTTTTACCCTGTTGGCCGAATGGCTAAGCGATCGCTCCGTCCCTCTCCGTTCTACAGCATGGTCTAGTGTCTAGGATACCTATGGCGCTCTCACCCAGGAGGCCCGCGTCCGATTCCCGGTGTCGGAAGTATTTTTTCATCTGCTATCATCAAGTCTCCAATTTGCGCATACTATATAACTTCAATACTTTTACCCTGTTGGCCGAATGGCTAAGCGATCGCTCAGTCCCTCTCCGTTCTCCGGCAGGGTCTAGTGGCTAGCATACCTAGCTCTCACCCAGGAGGCCTGGATTCGATTCCCGGTGTCGGAAGTATTTTTTATCTGCTATTATCAAGTATCCAATTTACGCACGCTATGTAACTTCAATACTTTTACCCTGTTGGCCAAATGGCTAAGTGATCGCTCCGTCCCTCTCTGTTCTCCGGCATGGTCTAGTGGCTAGGATACCTGGCTCTCACCCAGGAGGCCGGGGTTCGATTCCCGGTGTCGGAAGTATTTTCTTTTATCTGCTATCATCAAGTCTCCAATTTGCGCACGCTATGTGACTTCAATACTTTTACCCTGTTGGCCGAATCGCTAAGCGTACGCTCCGTCCCTCTCCGTTCTCCGGCATGGTCTAGTGGCTAGGATACCTGGCTCTCACCCAGGAGGCCCGCGTGCGATTCCCGGTATCGGAAGTATTTTTTTTATCTGCTGTCATCAAGTCTCCAATTTGCGCACGGTATGTAACTTGAATAGTTTCACCCTGTTGGCCGAATGGCTAAGCGATCGCTCCGTCCCTCTACGTTCTCTGGCATGGTCTAGTGGCTTGGACACCTGGCTCTCACCCAGGAGGCCCGGGTACAATTCCCGGTGTCGGAAGTATTTTTTATCTGCTATTATCAAGTATCCAATTTACGCACGCTATGTAACTTCAATACTTTTACCCTGTTGGCCAAATGGCTAAGCAATCGCTCCATCCTTCTCCGTTCTCCGGCATGGTCTAGTGGCTAGGATACCTGGCTTTCACCCAGGAGGCCCGGGTTCGATTCCCGGTGTCGGAAGTATTTTCTTTTATCTGCTGTCATCAAGTCTTCAATTTGCGCACGCTATGTAACTTCAATAGTTTTACCCTGTTGGCCGAATGGCTAAGCGATCGCTCCGTCCCTCTCCGTTCTACAGCATGATCTAGTGTCTAGGATACCTATGGCGCTGTCACCCAGGAGGCCCGCGTCTGATTCCCGGTGTCGGAAGTATTTTTTCATCTGCTATTATCAAGTCTCCAATTTGCGCATGCTATATAACTTCAATACTTTTACGCTGTTGGCCGAATGGCTAAGCGATCGCTCTGTCTCTCTCCATTCTCCGGCATGGTCTAGTGGCTTGGATACCTGGCTCTCACCCAGGAGGCCTGGATTCGATTCCCGGTGTGGGAAGTATTTTCTTTTATCTGCTGTTTTCAAGCCTCCAATTTGCGCATGCTTTGTAACTTCAATACTTTTACCCTGTTGGCCGAATATCTAAGCGATCGCTCCGTCCCTCTCCGTTCTCCGGCGTGGTCCAGTGGCTAGGATATCTGGCTCTCACCCAGGAGAACCTGGTTCGATTCTTGGTGTCGGAAGTGTTCTTTTATCTGCTGTCATCAAGTCTCCAATTTGCGCACGGTATGTAACTTGAATAGTTTCTCCCTGTTGGCTGAATGGCTAAGCGATCGCTCCGTCCCTCTTCGTTCTCTGGCATGGTCTAGTGGCTTGGAAACCTGGCTCTCACCCAGGAGGCCCGGGTACGATTCCCGGTGTCGGAAGTATTTTTTATCTGCTATTATCAAGTATCCAATTTACGCACGCTATGTAACTTCAATAGTTTTACCCTGTTGGCCGAATGGCTAAGCGATCGCTCTGTCCCTCTCCGTTCTCCAGCATGGTCTAGTGGCTAGGATACCTGGCTTTCACCCAGGAGGCCCTGGTTCGATTCCCGGCGTCGGAAGTATTTTCTTTTATCTGCTGTCATCAAGTCTACAATTTGCGCTCGCTATGTAACTTCAATAGTTTTACCCTGTTGGCCGAATCACTAAGCGTTCGCTCCGCCTTTCTCCCTTTTCCGGCATGGTCTAGTGGCTAGGATACCTGGCTCTCACCCAGGAGGCCCGGGTACGATTCCCGGTGTCGGAAGTATTTTCTTTTATCTGCTGTCCTCAAGCCTCAAATTTGCGCATGCTTTGTAACTTCAATACTTTTATCCTGTTGGCCGAATATCTAAGCGATCGCTCCGTCCCTCTCCGTTCTCCGGCGTGGTCTAGTGGCTAGGATATCTGGCTCTCACCCAGGAGACCCTGGTTCGATTCTTGGTGTCGGAAGTATTCTTTTATCTGCTGTCATCAAGTCTCCAATTTGCGCACGGTATGTAACTTGAATAGTTTCTCCCTGTTGGCTGAATGGCTAAGCGATCGCTCCGTCCCTCTTCGTTCTCTGGCATGGTCTAGTGGCTTGGAAACCTGGCTCTCACCCAGGAGGCCCGGGTACGATTCCCGGTGTCGGAAGTATTTTTTATCTGCTATTATCAAGTATCCAATTTACGCACGCTATGTAACTTCAATACTTTTACCCTGTTGGCCAAATGGCTAAGTGATCGCTCCGTCCCTCTCTGTTCTCCAGCATGGTCTAGTGGCTAGGATACCTGGCTCTCACCCAGGAGGCCCAGGTTAGATTCCCGGTGTCGGAAGTATTTTTTTTATCTGCTATCATCAAGTCTCTAATTTGCGCACGCTATGTAACTTCAATACTTTTACCCTGTTGGCCGAATCGCTAAGCGATCGCTCCGTCCCTCTCCGTTCTCCAGCATGGTCTAGTGGCTAGGATACCTGGCTTTAACCCAGAAGGCCCGGGTTCGATTCCCAGTGTCGGAAGTATTTTCTTTTATCTGCTGTCATCAAGTGTCCAATTTGCGCACGCTATCTAACTTCAATAGTTTTACCCTGTTAGCCGAATGGCTAAGGGATCGCTCCGTCCCTCTCCGTTCTACAGCATGGTCTAGTGTCTAGGATACCTATGGCGCTCTCACCCAGGAGGCCCGCGTCCGATTCCTGGTGTCGGAAGTATTTTTTCATCTGCTATCATCAAGTCTCCAATTTGCGCATGCTATATAACTTCAATACTTTTACCCTGTTCGCCGAATGGCTAAGCGATCGCTCTGTCCCTCTCCGTTCTCCGGCATGGTTTAGTGGCTTGGATACCTGGCTCTCACCCAGGAGGCCTGCTTGCGATTCCCGGTATCGGAAGTATTTTTTTATCTGCTATCATCAAGTCTCCAATTTGCGCATACTATAAAACTTCAATACTTTTACCCTGTTGGCCGAATGGCTAAGCGATCGCTCAGTCCCTCTCCGTTCTCCGGCAGGGTCTAGTGGCTAGGATACCTAGCTCTCACCCAGAAGGCCTGGATTCGATTCCCGGTGTCGGAAGTATTTTTTATCTGCTATTATCAAGTATCCAATTTACGCACGCTATGTAACTTGAATAGTTTCACCCTGTTGGCCGAATGGCTAAGCGATCGCTCCGTCCCTCTCCGTTCTCTGGCATGGTCTAGTGGCTTGGACACCTGGCTCTCACCCAGGAGGCCCGGGTACGATTCCCGGTGTCGGAAGCATTTTTATCTGCTATTATCAAGTATCTAATTTACGCACGCTATGTAACTTCAATACTTTTACCCTGTTGGCCAAATGGCTAAGTGATCGCTCCGTCCCTCTCCGTTCTCCGGCATGGTCTAGTGGCTAGGATACCTGGCTCTCACCCAGGAGGCCGGGGTTCGATTCCCGGTGTCGGAAGTATTTTCTTTTATCTGCTATCATCAAGTCTCCAATTTGCGCACGCTATGTGACTTCAATACTTTTACCCTGTTGGCCGAATCGCTAAGCGATCGCTCCGTCCCTCTCCGTTCTCCAGCATGGTGTAGTGGCTAGGATACCTGGCTTTCACCCAAGAGGCGCGGGTTCGATTCCCGGTGTCGGAAATATTTTCTTTTATCAGCTGTCATCAAGTCTCCAATTTGCGCACGCTATGTAACTTCAATAGTTTTACCCTGTTGGCGGAATGGCTAAGTGATCGCTCCGTCCCTCTCCGTTCTACAGCATGGTCTAGTGTCTAGGATACCTGGCTTTCACACAGGAAGCCCGGGTTCGATTCCCGGTGTCGGAAGTATTTTCTTTTATCTGCTGTCATCAAGTCTCCAATTTGCGCACGCTATGTAACTTCAATAGTTGTACCCTGTTGGCCGAATGGCTAAGTGATCGCTCCGTCCCTCTCCGTTCTACAGCATGGTCTAGTGTCTAGGATACCTGGCTTTCACACAGGAGGCCCGGGTTCGATTCCCGGTGTCGGAAGTATTTTCTTTTATCTGCTGTCATCAAGTCTCCAATTTGCGCACGCTATGTAACTTCAATAGTTTTACCCTGTTGGCCGAATGGCTAAGCGATCGCTCCGTCCCTCTCCGTTCTACAGCATGGTGTAGTGTCTAGGATACCTATGGCGCTCTCACCCAGGAGGCCCGCGTCCGATTCCCGGTGTCGGAACTATTTTTTCATCTGCTATCATCAAGTCTCCAATTTGCGAATGCTATATAACTTCAATACTTTTACCCTGTTGGCCGAATGGCTAAGCGATCGCTCTGTCCCTCTCCGTTCTCCGGCATGGTCTAGTGGCTTGGATACCTGGCTCTCACCCAGGAGGCCCGCGTGCGATTCCCGGTATCGGAAGTATTTTTTTTATCTGCTGTCATCAAGTCTCCAATTTGCGCACGGTATGTAACTTGAATAGTTTCACCCTGTTGGCCGAATGGCTAAGCGATCGCTCCGTCCCTCTACGTTCTCTGGCATGGCCTAGTGGCTTGGACACCTGGCTCTCACCCAGGAGGCCCGGGTACGATTCCCGGTGTCGGAAGTATTTTTTATCTGCTATTATCAAGTATCCAATTTACGCACGCTATGTAACTTCAATACTTTTACCCTGTTGGCCAAATGGCTAAGCAATCGCTCCGTCCTTCTCCGTTCTCCGGCATGGTCTAGTGGCTAGGATACCTGGCTTTCACCCAGGAGGACCGCGTTCGATTCTCGGTGTCGGAAGTATTTTCTTTTATCTGCTGTCATCAAGTCTCCAATTTGCGCACGCTATGTAACTTCAATAGTTTTACCCTGTTGGCCGAATGGCTAAGCGATCGCTCCGTCCCTCCGTTCTACAGCATGATCTAGTGTCTAGGATACCTATGGCGCTCTCACCCAGGAGGCCTGCGTCTGATTCCCGGTGTCGGAAGTATTTTTTCATCTGCTATTATCAAGTCTCCAATTTGCGCATGCTATATAACTTCAATAGTTTTACCCTGTTGGCCGAATGGCTAAGCGATCGCTCCGTCCCTCTCCGTTCTACAGCATGGTCTAGTGCCTAGGATACCTATGGCGCTCTCACCCAGGAGGCCCGCGTCCGATTCCCGGTGTCGGAAGTATTTTTTCATCTGCTATCATCAAGTCTCCAATTTGCGCATGCTATATAACTTCAATACTTTTACCCTGTTGGCCGAATGGCTAAGCGATCGCTCTGTCCCTCTCCGTTCTCCGGCTTGGTCTAGTGGCTTGGATACCTGGCTCTCACCCAGGAGGCCCGCGTGCGATTCCCGGTATCGGAAGTATTTTTTTTTATCTGCTGTCATCAAGTCTCCAATTTGCGCACGGTATGTAACTTGAATAGTTTCACCCTGTTGGCCGAATGGCTAAGCGATCGCTCCGTCCCTCTACGTTCTCTGGCATGGTCTAGTGGCTTGGACACCTGGCTCTCACCCAGGAGGCCCGGGTACGATTCCCGGTGTCGGAAGTATTTTTTATCTGCTATTATCAAGTATCCAATTTACGCACGCTATGTAACTTCAATACTTTTACCCTGTTGGCCAAATGGCTAAGCAATCGCTCCGTCCTTCTCCGTTCTCCGGCATGGTCTAGTGGCTAGGATACCTGGCTTTCACCCAGGAGGACCGGGTTCGATTCCCGGTGTCGGAAGTATTTTCTTTTATCTGCTGTCATCAAGTCTCCAATTTGCGCACGCTATGTAACTTCAATAGTTTTACCCTGTTGGCCGAATGGCTAAGCGATCGCTCCGTCCCTCCGTTCTACAGCATGATCTATTGTCTAGGATACCTATGGCGCTCTCACCCAGGAGGCCTGCATCTGATTCCCGGTGTCGGAAGTATTTTTTCATCTGCTATTATCAAGTCTCCAATTTGCGCATGCTATATAACTTCAATACTTTTACGCTGTTGGCCGAATGGCTAAGCAATCGCTCTGTCCCTCTCCGTTCTCCGGCATGGTCTAGTGGCTTGGATACTTGGCTCTCACCCAGGAGGCCTGGATTCGATTCCCGGTGTGGGAAGTATTTTCTTTTATCTGCTGTTTTCAAGCCTCCCATTTGCGCATGCTTTGTAACTTCAATACTTTTACCCTGTTGGCCGAATATCTAAGCGATCGCTCCGTCCCTCTCCGTTCTCCGGCGTGGTCTAGTGGCTAGGATATCTAACTCTCACCCAGGAGAACCTGGTTCGATTCTCGGTGTCGGAAGTATTGTTTTATCTGCTGTCATCAAGTCTCCAATTTGCGCACGGTATGTAACTTCAAGTTTTACCCTATTGGCCGAATGGCTAAGCGATCTCTCCGTTCCTCTCCGTTCTCCGGCATGGTCTAGTGTCTAGGATACCTGGCTCTCACCCAGGAAGCCGGGTTGCGATTCCTGGGGTCGGGAGTATTTTTTTTATCAGCTATCATCAAGTCTCCAAATTGCGCACGCTATGTATCTTCAATACTTCTACCTTGTTGGCCGAATGGCTAAGCGATCGCTCCGTCCTTCTCCGTTCTCCGGCATGGTCTAGTGGCTAGGATACCTGGCTTTCACCCAGGAGGCCCTGGTTCGATTCCCGGTGTCGGAAGTATTTTCTTTTATCTGCTGTCTTCAAGCCTCCAATTTGCGCATGCTTTGTAACTTCAATACTTTTACCCTGTTGGCAGAATGGCTAAGCGATCGCTCCCTCCCTCTCAAATCTCTGGCATGGTCTAGTGGCTAGGATACCTGGCTCTCACCCAGCAGGCCCGGGTACGATTCCCGGTGTCAGAAGTTTTTTCTTTTATCTGCTGTCATCAAGTCTCCGATTTGCGCACGGTATGTAACTTCAATAGTTTTACCCTGTTGGCCGAATGGCTAAGCGATCTCTCCGTCCCTCTCCGTTCTCCGGCATGTTCTAGTGTCTAGGATACCTGGCTCTCACCCAGGAAGCCCGGTTGCGATTCCTGGGGTCGGGAGTATTTTTTTATCAGCTATCATCAAGTCTCCAAATTGCGCACGCTATGTATCTTCAATACTTCTTCCTTCTTGGCCGAATGGCTAAGCGATCGCTCCGTCCCTCTTTGTTATCTGGCATGGTCTAGTGGCTTGGACACCTGGCTCTCACCCAGGAGGCCCGGGTACGATTCCCGGTGTCGGAAGTATTTTTTATCTGCTATTATCAAGTATCCAATTTACGCACGCTATGTAACTTCAATACTTTTACCCTGTTGGCCAAATGGCTAAGTGATCGCTCCGTCCCTCTCTGTTCTCCAGCATGGTCTAGTGGCTAGGATACCTGGCTCTCACCCAGGAGGCCCAGGTTCGATTCCCGGTGTCGGAAGTATTTTCTTTTATCTGCTATCATCAAGTCTCCAATTTGCGCACGCTATGTAACTTCAATACTGTTACATCGTACATAATGAATAGCACAGCATAAACGGAGACATCTTGTTTATCCCATCTTCTTCTTCTCTCCGTGGCGGCCACCGAGCGCGTGCCACCGCACAGCGCTGTAGTCGGTAGCGACGCCTTATACCACATATCCCCTCTTGCAAAAAAAAAAAATAAAATAAAATAAAATAAAAAATAAATGGTAGAAACACACAAAACTGTTTTTGTCTACTTCCTAATGAAGTCCTTCAATTTCTTTGGGGTCTTCCTTTTACGCTTGCTTTTCCTTGCAGGCGCATTAAATCCTGGACTGGTCAAAGCTTGCGTGCCGTCTAGTGGAGATGATACGGGGTCTGCCCTTTCATGACCATCCGCTCTTGATGTGTCCCATTGGGGCGCACTAGATGACCGATCAGATGCAGGGGACCAGTTCATAAGAGCAGAGGTTTCAGGCTGTAATGCATGAGAAGACCGATTAAATGCAGGTGTCCAGTTCATAACAGCAGGGGTGCCCGATTTCATTTTGTTGACCGCTCCGGGGTGAACTGCGATTAACTTGGATGCGTTCCACACACGCCCATCTTCCAAGAGGTACGAGGCCGGTCCACGTTTTCCAATGATCTTCTTGGGCGCGGAGAATTGTGAAGACAGCTTACCGTGAGCTGCAGTTGTCTTAACGCGCACGTAATCACCAACGACGAAACTGGGTTCCTTGGCTCCACGTTTTTCATCGGTGTAGCTCTTCGAGATCATTTGCTTGTTTTGTACGCGCTCTCGCAACTGTTCAATCGCCCTTGACGGGTCCGTGCTGAAGCATCTGTCGGGCAATCCCAATATGTCAAGTCTGGTGCGAGGTTGGCGTCGATGAAGAAGAACAGCGGGTGTCGCACCAGTAGTCGCGTGAGGCGTACAGCGATATACTTGCAGGTAATCAAGCATGGCTGTTCGTACGTCACGACGTTCAAGCAGGGCTAGTTGAATGTACGACTTCAGCACCCTATTGAATCTTTCCACCAAGCCGTTAGCTTGTGGGTAATACACGGAAGAGTTGTAGTGCGTTATTCCACGCTCCGTGAGAAACTCGTCAAAGCTTGCTGAAGAGAACTGTGGTCCATGATCGGATACAATACTACGTGGGTAGCCTTCTCGCGCAAAAAGTTCAAGTAAAAACTTCTTCACTGTAGAAGTGGTCGCATCTCGCACGAACGCCACTTCAGGCCACTTGCTATAATAGTCAATGGCAGTAATTGCATAACGGTAGTCGGCCGAAGCTTGCGAGAATGGTCCCACAATGTCGATGGCAATTTTTTCCCACGCCGCGTCAGGAAGAGGAACAGGTTGCAGTGGCGCTGGAAAGGTACGTGCGGACTTGTCACAAGACTGGCAAATCACGCATGTGCGCACCAGTTCTTCAATGTGACTATCCATGCATGGCCACCAATAGGACTCTCTCAGGCGAGCTTTGGTACGACTAATGCCTCTGTGTGACTCGTGGGCCAGATCCATAAGGCGGCGTGTCAAAGTTGCAGGCACGACAATCCTGTCACCCCGGCATAGGATATCACTTACGACAGAGAGTTCAGCCTTCACGTAAAAGTAAGGTAGCAATTCTTTTGACAGTGATTTCTTGTCAGGCCAAGAAGTAGTCGTGAAGTGCTTAACTTCACAGATAATCTGATCATTGGCACTTGCTTCTTGAAGTTCTGGCATGGTAACTACGGGAGACAACAAACAGATAAATTCCTCTTCTGGTGCATCGCGGATTAAACTCTGGACGGGTAGCCTGGAGAGAGCGTCAGCCACGACGTTTTCGCTACCTTTCCTGTATTCGACGGTATAGTTGTAGCAGAGCAACCGTGAGGACCAGCGCGCAATCCTTAATGGTCGGTGACCGGTGCCTTTCGTCGAAAGGAGCGTAACCAGCGCTGCGTGATCCGTTCGTAAGATGAAAGGTCGTCCCCATAGATAAACGTGCCAGTGTTCGCAAGCCCAGACGCAGGCCAGGGCCTCACGTTCGCCGACTGAGTATTTCCGCTCATGCGGTTGAAGTGTGCGGGAGGCGAATGCGACAGTTTGCAGTGAGGTCCCGTTGTCCTGCTGAAGTACTGCACCTAATCCATATCCTGAAGCATCAGTTGTAATGAACACAGGCAAGTGAGGATCGAAAAGATGAAGCACTTCGCAAGATGTGAGCAGAGATTTCAGGCGCTCCAAACTGCTCTGTGCTGCCGCACTCCAAACGAAAGAGGCTTGTCCTCGTAGCAAGGCGCGCATTGGCTCGACAACCTCCGAAAAATGAGGAATGAACTTGGAATAGAAGCCTGCAAGCCCCAGTAGCGAGCGGAGTTCGTTAATATTTGTAGGTGATGGTGCCTTTGTTATCGCCTCAATGGATGACATCAACGGAAATAATCCTTTGGCGCTCGCAACGTGACCTAGAAAAGTCAACTCTGCCACGTCAAAGACACACTTGTTGTTGAGCCGGAGGCCAGCATCAGAAAGACGTTGCAATACAGCGCGCAAGTTTCCCAAATGGTCCTCTCGGGATCGCCCATACACGATGATGTCATCAATGTAAAATAGGACACATTTGCACCCTTTCAAGATCATGTGCATCATTTTCTGGAACGCTGATGGCGCCGACGCTAGTCCGAAGCAAACCCTCTTGAAGCGAAATAGTCCATCGTGAGTGATGAACGTGGTAAGGTCACGGCTCTCTGAACTGAGCGGTAACTGGTGATATGCAGAAGCTAAGTCTAGCTTCGAGAAACGCTGTGCCCCAGCCAGGCTGTTCAGGAGCTCCTCAGTTTGTGGCAAAGGAAAACTGTCTACTACCACAGCTTTGTTTGGCTCCCGTAAGTCAACACACATGCGAATCGAGCCGTCTTTTTTTCTGGCTACGACAATAGGGGAGACCCACTCAGAAGAGTCGACACGCTCAATGATGCCCTGAGCTTCTAATTTCTGAACTTCTGCCGAGACTTGCTCGCGAATGACAAGTGGCAGTCGTCTCAGTTTGCTGGCCACCGGTTGTACAGACGCGCGAACTCTGACCTTGTGAGTGAAGCCTCTCACAGTTC
Organism: Rhipicephalus microplus; assembly: GCF_043290135.1. NCBI lineage: Eukaryota > Metazoa > Arthropoda > Arachnida > Ixodida > Ixodidae > Rhipicephalus > Rhipicephalus microplus. The sequence continues at coordinate 158,397,045 of NC_134702.1, forward strand.
CCAGCTCTTTTGCAAATAGGTGCTCAAACTCAGAACGTAATTCTGGAGGTAGCACAGGAGTTTCTTGCGTCATTAGAAGACACCTGAGCGGTGACCCTTGGATCTTCATATCCAGAGCAGCGATGCCGTCTAATCCCAGAATGGTTGTTCCCCCAGGCACAACGTATAGTAGAACAGAAGTGCATCGGCCGTGAAATGAGGCAGTAGCAATGAAGCATCCTTGTATAGGAATTGCTGCCTTCGAATAATCGAGAAGCTGGACGGATGTAGACTTCAGTGGATACGCTTTAGAAAAATAGCGTTGGTAAAGTTCTTCGGCCAGGATCGAAACCGATGATCCTGTATCGATCAAAAATGGTACAGAAATTCCTTCTATTTCCAACGCTGCGTAAATTCCCTTCTTACGGCTCCAGATCTGACAAACACTTAAATGGTCGTCTGGATCAGCTGTATCGTTACCTTCCGCTACATGCTGAACATTCTTCTCAAACTTCCGCAATGACTTGCACACCTTTTCAAGATGGCCAATTTTCTCACATTGTCGACACCTATGCGCTTTGGCCTTGCACAGAGAGCTATTTGCAAGGTGTGCCGTAGAACCACAACGATAACATACTTGCTCTTTCGGAGATATGCGACTTTGACCGTGCATGTTATAGCAAGTACATGTGCTACAATGCCGTTCTCTGTGATTTGAAGTATCTTTTACACGATGAACTTGCAAGTCATTTTGTGCAAGTTCTCTTGCTTCATTAGTCGCTTGATCATGCTGTTTGGCAATGGTAAGAGCCTTAGAAAGCGTGAGAGACTCTTCCAGCAGAAGGCGTTCACGTAAGTATCCACTTGTGGTTTTCTCTATGAGCTGGTCGCGTATCATGTCGTCCGTTAGATCACCGAAATTGCATGCTCCTACCAGACTTCTCAGCGCGGTGACGTAATCAGCCGCAGTCTCACCTGGGGCCTGCGTACGTCGACGGAAACGGTGACGCGCTGCAGTGACGTTCGACGTGGTTTTGAAGTGACCTTCCAGCGTCGCGATGGCGCGGTCGAACACATCAGGACTAGGGGACGTCAGTGTACCTGCCGCAGCGCTCGCAGGCACGAGGCACGGGTCGTCAGTAGTCGTCAGAGTCTGGAAGATACGTTGTCCTTCCAAGCCCAAGCAGTTGAGCAGGATCGCCTTCCGACGAATGGCAGGTAGGTCGAAGGCGCCCGAAGCAACCATGTAATTCTTGAAAGCCTGGATCCATTGCTCCCATGGAATGTCCGGGTGTCCAGGTGACGACAGGAACGGAGGTGGCGGCTGTAGCCCCGAAATACTCATCGTAGAAGATGGTAGGCAATAAATGAGGGCACAGATGAGGTTCAGGCCGGTAGCACATGGGCTGGTGAATCCTCGTCGCCAAAATATGTTACATCGTACATAATGAATAGCACAGCATAAACGGAGACATCTTGTTTATCCCATCTTCTTCTTCTCTCCGTGGCGGCCACCAAGCGCGTGCCACCGCACAGCGCTGTAGTCGGTAGCGACGCCTTATACCACAAATACTTTTACCCTGTTGGCCGAATCGCTAAGCTATCGCTCCGTCCCTCTCCGTTCTCCAGCATGGTCTAGTGGCTAGGATACCTGGCTTTAACCCAGAAGGCCCGGGTTCGATTCCCAGTGTCGGAAGTATTTTCTTTTATCTGCTGTCATCAAGTCTCTAATTTGCGCACGCTATCTAACTTCAATAGTTTTACCCTGTTGGCCGAATGGCTAAGCGATCGCTCCGTCCCTCTCCGTTCTACAGCATGGTCTAGTGTCTAGGATACCTATGGCGCTCTCACCCAGGAGGCCCGCGTCCGATTCCCGGTGTCGGAAGTATTTTTTCATCTGCTATCATCAAGTCTCCAATTTGCGCATACTATATAACTTCAATACTTTTACCCTGTTGGCCGAATGGCTAAGCGATCGCTCAGTCCCTCTCCGTTCTCCGGCAGGGTCTAGTGGCTAGCATACCTAGCTCTCACCCAGGAGGCCTGGATTCGATTCCCGGTGTCGGAAGTATTTTTTATCTGCTATTATCAAGTATCCAATTTACGCACGCTATGTAACTTCAATACTTTTACCCTGTTGGCCGAATCGCTAAGCGTACGCTCCGTCCCTCTCCGTTCTCCGGCATGGTCTAGTGGCTAGGATACCTGGCTCTCACCCAGGAGGCCCGCGTGCGATTCCCGGTATCGGAAGTATTTTTTTTATCTGCTGTCATCAAGTCTCCAATTTGCGCACGGTATGTAACTTGAATAGTTTCACCCTGTTGGCCGAATGGCTAAGCGATCGCTCCGTCCCTCTACGTTCTCTGGCATGGTCTAGTGGCTTGGACACCTGGCTCTCACCCAGGAGGCCCGGGTACATTTCCCGGTGTCGGAAGTATTTTTTATCTGCTATTATCAAGTATCCAATTTACGCACGCTATGTAACTTCAATACTTTTACCCTGTTGGCCAAATGGCTAAGCAATCGCTCCATCCTTCTCCGTTCTCCGGCATGGTCTAGTGGCTAGGATACCTGGCTTTCACCCAGGAGGCCCGGGTTCGATTCCCGGTGTCGGAAGTATTTTCTTTTATCTGCTGTCATCAAGTCTTCAATTTGCGCACGCTATGTAACTTCAATAGTTTTACCCTGTTGGCCGAATGGCTAAGCGATCGCTCCGTCCCTCTCCGTTCTACAGCATGATCTAGTGTCTAGGATACCTATGGCGCTCTCACCCAGGAGGCCCGCGTCTGATTCCCGGTGTCGGAAGTATTTTTTCATCTGCTATTATCAAGTCTCCAATTTGCGCATGCTATATAACTTCAATACTTTTACGCTGTTGGCCGAATGGCTAAGCGATCGCTCTGTCTCTCTCCATTCTCCGGCATGGTCTAGTGGCTTGGATACCTGGCTCTCACCCAGGAGGCCTGGATTCGATTCCCGGTGTGGGAAGTATTTTCTTTTATCTGCTGTTTTCAAGCCTCCAATTTGCGCATGCTTTGTAACTTCAATACTTTTACCCTGTTGGCCGAATATCTAAGCGATCGCTCCGTCTCTCTCCGTTCTCCGGCGTGGTCCAGTGGCTAGGATATCTGGCTCTCACCCAGGAGAACCTGGTTCGATTCTTGGTGTCGGAAGTATTCTTTTATCTGCTGTCATCAAGTCTCCAATTTGCGCACGGTATGTAACTTCAAGTTTTACCCTGTTGGCCGAATGGCTAAGCGATCTCTCCTTTCCTCTCCGTTCTACAGCATGGTCTAGTGTCTAAGATACCTATGGCGCTCTCACCCAGGAGGCCCGCGTCCGATTCCCGGTGTCGAAAGTATTTTTTCATCTGCTATCATCAAGTCTCCAATTTGCGCATGCTATATAACTTCAATACTTTTACCCTGTTGGCCGATTGGCTAAGCGATCGCTCTGTCCCTCTCCGTTCTCCGGCATGGTCTAGTGGCTTGGATACCTGCCTCTCACCCAGGAGGCCCGCGTGCGCTTCCCGGTGTCGGAAGTATTTTTTTCATCTGCTATCATCAAGTCTCCAATTTGCGCATGCTATATAACTTCAATACTTTTACCCTGTTGGCCGATTGGCTAAGCGATCGCTCTGTCCCTCTCCGTTCTCCGGCGTGGTCTAGTGGCTATGATATCTGGCTCTCACCCCGGAGACCCTGGTTCGATTCTTGGTGTCGGAAGTATTCTTTTATCTGCTGTCATCAAGTCTCCAATTTGCGCACGGTATGTAACTTGAATAGTTTCACCCTGTTGGCCGAATGGCTAAGCGATCGCTCCGTCCCTCTCCGTTCTCTGGCATGGTCTAGTGGCTTGGACACCTGGCTCTCACCCAGGAGGCCCGGGTACGATTCCCGGTGTCGGAAGTATTTTTTATCTGCTATTATCAAGTCTCCAATTTGCGCACGCTATGTAACTTCAATAGTTTTACCCTGTTGACCGAATAGCTAAGCGATCGCTCCGTCCCTCTCTGTTCTACAGCATGGTCTATTGTCAAGGATACCTTGCTCTCACCCAGGAGGCCCGGTTTCGATTCCCGGTGTCGGAAGTATTTTCTTTTATCTGCTGTCATCAAGTCTCCAATTTGCGCACGCTATGTAACTTCAATAGTTTTACCCTGTTGGCCGAATCGCTAAGCGATCGCTCCGTCCCTCTCCGTTCTACAGCATGGTCTAGTGTCTAGGATACCTATGGCGCCCTCACCCAGGAGGCCCGCGTCCGATTCCCGGTGTCGGAAGTATTTTTTTATCTGCTATCATCAAGTCTCCAATTTGCGCATGCTATATAACTTGAATAGTTTCACCCTGTTGGCCGAATGGCTAAGCGATCGCTCCGTACCTCTCCGTTCTCTGGCATGGTCTAGTGGCTTGGATACCTGGCTCTCACCCAGGAGGCCCGGGTACGATTCCCGGTGTCGGAAGTATTTTTTATCTGCTATCATCAAGTCTCCAATTTGCGCATGCTATATAACTTGAATAGTTTCACCCTGTTGGCCGAATGGCTAAGCGATCGCTCCGTCCTTCTCCGTTCTCTGGCATGGTCTAGTGGCTTGGACACCTGGCTCTCACCCAGGAGGCCCGTGTACGATTCCCGGTGTCGGAAGTATTTTTTATCTGCTATTATCAAGTCTCCAATTTGCGCACGCTATGTAACTTCAATAGTTTTACCCTGTTGACCGAATAGCTAAGCGATCGCTCCGTCCCTCTCTGTTCTACAGCATGGTCTATTGTCAAGGATACCTTGCTCTCACCCAGGAGGCCCGGTTTCGATTCCCGGTGTCGGAAGTATTTTTTCATCTGCTATCATCAAGTCTCCAATTTGCGCATACGATATAACTTCAATACTTTTACCCTGTTGGCCGAATGGCTAAGCGATCGCTCAGTCCCTCTCCGTTCTCCGGCATGGTCTAGTGGCTAGGATACCTAGCTCTCACCCAGGAGGTCTGGATTCGATTCCCGGTGTCGGAAGTATTTTCTTTTATCTGCTGTCTTCAAGCCTCCAATTTGCGCATGGTTTGTAACTTCAATACTTTTACCCTGTTGGCCGAATATCTAAGCGATCGCTCCGTCCTTCTCCGTTCTCCGGCGTGGTCTAGTGGCTAGGATATCTGGCTCTCACCCAGGAGACCCTGGTTCGATTCTTGGTGTCGGAAGTATTTTTTTATCTGCTGTCATCAAGTCTCCAATTTGCGCACGGTATGTAACTTGAATAGTTTCACCCTATTGGCCGAATGGCTAAGCGATCGCTCCGTCCCTCTCCGTTCTCTGGCATGGTCTAGTGGCTTGGATACCTGGCTCTCACCCAGGTGGCCCGGGTATGATTCCCGGTGTCGGAAGTATTTTTTATCTGCTATTATAAGTATCCAATTTACGCACGCTATGTAACTTCAATATTTTTACCCTGTTGGCCAAATGGCTAAGCGATCGCTCCGTCCCTCTCCGTTCTCCGGCATGGTCTAGTGGCTAGGATACCTGGCTCTCACCCAGGAGGCCCGGGTTCGATTCCCGGTGTCTGAAGTATTTTCCTTTATCTGCTATCATCAAGTCTCCAATTTGCGCACGCTATGTAACTTCAATACTTTTACCCTGTTGGCCGAATCGCTAAGCGATCGCTCCGTCCCTCTCCGTTCTCCGGCATGGTCTAGTGGCTAGGATACCTGGCTCTCATCAGGAGGCCCGGGTTTGATTTGCGGTGTCGGAAGTATTTTCTTTTAGCTGCTGTCATCAAGTCTTCAATTTGCGCACAGTATGTAACTTATATAGTTTTACCCTGTTGGCCGAATGGCTAAGCGATCTCTCCGTCCCTCTCCGTTCTCCCGCATGGTCTAGTGTCTAGGATACCTGGCTCTCCTCCAGGAGGCCCGGTTGCGATTCCCGGTGTCGGAAGTATTTTCTTTTATCTGCTGTCATCAAGTCTACAATTTGCGCTCGCTATGTAACTTCAATAGTTTTACCCTGTTGGCCGAATCACTAAGCGTTCGCTCCGCCTTTCTCCCTTTTCCGGCATGGTCTAGTGGCTAGGATACCTGGCTCTCACCCAGGAGGCCCGGGTACGATTCCCGGTGTCGGAAGTATTTTCTTTTATCTGCTGTCTTCAAGCCTCAAATTTGCGCATGCTTTGTAACTTCAATACTTTTAACCTGTTGGCCGAATATCTAAGCGATCGCTCCGTCCCTCTCCGTTCTCCGGCGTGGTCTAGTGGCTAGGATATCTGGCTCTCACCCAGGAGACCCTGGTTCGATTCTTGGTGTCGGAAGTATTCTTTTATCTGCTGTCATCAAGTCTCCAATTTGCGCACGGTATGTAACTTGAATAGTTTCTCCCTGTTGGCTGAATGGCTAAGCGATCGCTCCGTCCCTCTTCGTTCTCTGGCATGGTCTAGTGGCTTGGACACCTGGCTCTCACCCAGGAGGCCCGGGTACGATTCCCGGTGTCGGAAGTATTTTTTATCTGCTATTATCAAGTATCCAATTTACGCACGCTATGTAACTTCAATACTTTTACCCTGTTGGCCAAATGGCTAAGTGATCGCTCCGTCCCTCTCTGTTCTCCAGCATGGTCTAGTGGCTAGGATACCTGGCTCTCATCCAGGTGGCCCAGGTTCGATTCCCGGTGTCGGAAGTATTTTCTTTTATCTGCTATCATCAAGTCTCCAATTTGCGCACGCTATGTAACTTCAATACTTTTACCCTGTTGGCCGAATCGCTAAGCGATCGCTCCGTCCCTCTCCGTTCTCCAGCATGGTCTAGTGGCTAGGATACCTGGCTTTAACCCAGAAGGCCCGGGTTCGATTCCCAGTGTCGGAAGTATTTTCTTTTACCTGCTGTCATCAAGTCTCCAATTTGCGCACGCTATCTAACTTCAATAGTTTTACCCTGTTGGCCGAATGGCTAAGCGATCGCTCCGTCCCTCTCCGTTCTACAGCATGGTCTAGTGTCTAGGATACCTATGGCGCTCTCACCCAGGAGGCCCGCGTCCGATTCCCGGTGTCGGAAGTATTTTTTCATCTGCTATCATCAAGTCTCCAATTTGCGCATGCTATATAACTTCAATACTTTTACCCTGTTCGCCGAATGGCTAAGCGATCGCTCTGTCCCTCTCCGTTCTCCGGCATGGTTTAGTGGCTTGGATACCTGGCTCTCACCCAGGAGGCCTGCTTGCGATTCCCGGTATCGGAAGTATTTTTTTATCTGCTATCATCAAGTCTCCAATTTGCGCATACTATATAACTTCAATACTTTTACCCTGTTGGCCGAATGGCTAAGCGATCGCTCAGTCCCTCTCCGTTCTCCGGCAGGGTCTAGTGGCTAGGATACCTAGCTCTCACCCAGAAGGCCTGGATTCGATTCCTGGTGTCGGAAGTATTTTTTATCTGCTATTATCAAGTATCCAATTTACGCACGCTATGTAACTTGAATAGTTTCACCCTGTTGGCCGAATGGCTAAGCGATCGCTCCGTCCCTCTCCGTTCTCTGGCATGGTCTAGTGGCTTGGACACCTGGCTCTCACCCAGGAGGCCCGGGTACGATTCCCGGTGTCGGAAGCATTTTTTATCTGCTATTATCAAGTATCTAATTTACGCACGCTATGTAACTTCAATACTTTTACCCTGTTGGCCAAATGGCTAAGTGATCGCTCCGTCCCTCTCCGTTCTCCGGCATGGTCTAGTGGCTAGGATACCTGGCTCTCACCCAGGAGGCCGGGGTTCGATTCCCGGTTTGGAAGTATTTTCTTTTATCTGCTATCATCAAGTCTCCAATTTACGCACGCTATGTGACTTCAATACTTTTACCCTGTTGGCCGAATCGCTAAGCGATCGCGCCGTCCCTCTACGTTCTCCGGCATGGTCTAGTGGCTAGGATACCTGGCTTTCACCCAAGAGGTCCGGGTTCGATTCCCGGTGTCGGAAATATTTTCTTTTATCAGCTGTCATCAAGTCTCCAATTTGCGCACGCTATGTAACTTCAATAGTTTTACCCTGTTGGCGGAATGGCTAAGTGATCGCTCCGTCCCTCTCCGTTCTACAGCATGGTCTAGTGTCTAGAATACCTGGCTTTCACACAGGAGGCCCGGGTTCGATTCCCGGTGTCGGAAGTATTTTCTTTTATCTGCTGTCATCAAGTCTCCAATTTGCGCACGCTATGTAACTTCAATAGTTTTACCCTGTTGGCCGAATGGCTAAGTGATCGCTCCGTCCCTCTCCGTTCTACAGCATGGTCTAGTGTCTAGGATACCTGGCTTTCACACAGGAGGCCCGGGTTCGATTCCCGGTGTCGGAAGTATTTTCTTTTATCTGCTGTCATCAAGTCTCCAATTTGCGCACGCTATGTAACTTCAATAGTTTTACCCTGTTGGCCGAATGGCTAAGCGATCGCTCCGTCCCTCTCCGTTCTACAGCATGGTCTAGTGTCTAGGATACCTATGGCGCTCTCACCCAGGAGGCCCGCGTCCGATTCCCGGTGTCGGAAGTATTTTTTCATCTGCTATCATCAAGTCTCCAATTTGCGCATGCTATATAACTTCAATACTTTTACCCTGTTGGCCGAACGGCTAAGCGATCGCTCTGTCCCTCTCCGTTCTCCGGCATGGTCTAGTGGCTTGGATACCTGGCTCTCACCCAGGAGGCCCGCGTGCGATTCCCGGTATCGGAAGTATTTTTTTTTATCTGCTGTCATCAAGTCTCCAATTTGCGCACGGTATGTAACTTGAATAGTTTCACCCTGTTGGCCGAATGGCTAAGCGATCGCTCCGTCCCTCTACGTTCTCTGGCATGGCCTAGTGGCTTGGACACCTGGCTCTCACCCAGGAGGCCCGGGTACGATTCCCGGTGTCGGAAGTATTTTTTATCTGCTATTATCAAGTATCCAATTTACGCACGCTATGTAACTTCAATACTTTTACCCTGTTGGCCAAATGGCTAAGCAATCGCTCCGTCCTTCTCCGTTCTCCGGCATGGTCTAGTGGCTAGGATACCTGGCTTTCACCCAGGAGGACCGGGCTCGATTCTCGGTGTCGGAAGTATTTTCTTTTATCTGCTGTCATCAAGTCTCCAATTTGCGCACGCCATGTAACTTCAATAGTTTTACCCTGTTGGCCGAATGGCTAAGCGATCGCTCCGTCCCTCCGTTCTACAGCATGATCTAGTGTCTAGGATACCTATGGCGCTCTCACCCAGGAGGCCTGCGTCTGATTCCCGGTGTCGGAAGTATTTTTTCATCTGCTATTATCAAGTCTCCAATTTGCGCATGCTATATAACTTCAATAGTTTTACGCTGTTGGCCGAATGGCTAAGCGATCGCTCTGTCCCTCTCCGTTCTCCGGCATGGCCTAGTGGCTTGGATACCTGGCTCTCACCCAGGAGGCCTGGATTCGATTCCCGGTGTGGGAAGTTTTTTTTTTGTCTGCTGTTTTCAAGCCTCCAATTTGCGCATGCTTTGTAACTTCAATACTTTTACCTGTTGGCCGAATATCTAAGCGATCGCTCCGTCCCTCTCCGTTCTCCGGCGTGGTCTAGTGGCTAGGATATCTGGCTCTCACCCAGGAGAACCTGGTTCGATTCTTGGTGTCGGAAGTATTCTTTTATCTGCTGTCATCAAGTCTCCAATTTGCGCACGGTATGTAACTTCAAGTTTTACCCTGTTGGCCGAATGGCTAAGCGATCTCTCCGTTCCTCTCCGTTCTCCGGCATGGTCTAGTGTCTAGGATACCTGGCTCTCACCCAGGAAGCCCGGTTGCGATTCCTGGGGTCGGGAGTATTTATTTTTTTTATCAGCTATCATAAAGTCTCCAAATTGCGCACGCTATGTATCTTCAATACTTCTACCTTGTTGGCCGAATGGCTAAGCGATCGCTCCGTCCTTCTTCGTTCTCCGGCATGGTCTAGTGGCTAGGATACCTGGCTTTCACCCAGGAGGCCCTGGTTCGAATCCTTGTGTCGGAAGTATTTTCTTTTATCTGCTGTCATCAAGTCTCCAATTTGCGCACGCTATGTAACTTCAGTAGTTTTACCCTGTTGGCCGAATGGCTAAGCGATCGCTCCGTCCCTCTCCGTTCTACAGCATGATCTAGTGTCTAGGATACCTATGGCGCTCTCACCCAGGAGGCCTGCATCTGATTCCCGGTGTCGGAAGTATTTTTTCATCTGCTATTATCAAGTCTCCAATTTGCGCATGCTATATAACTTCAATACTTTTACGCTGTTGGCCGAATGGCTAAGCGATCGCTCTGTCCCTCTCCGTTCTCCGGCATGGTCTAGTGGCTTGGATACCTGGCTCTCACCCAGGAGGCCTGGATTCGATTCCCGGTGTGGGAAGTATTTTCTTTTATCTGCTGTTTTCAAGCCTCCAATTTGCGAATGCTTTGTAACTTCAATACTTTTACCCTGTTGGCCGAATATCTAAGCGATCGCTCCGTCCCTCTCCGTTCTCCGGCGTGGTCTAGTGGCTAGGATATCTGGCTCTCACCCAGGAGAACCTGGTTCGATTCTTGGTGTCGGAAGTTTTCTTTTATCTGCTGTCATCAAGTCTCCAATTTGCGCACGGTATGTAACTTCAAGTTTTACCCTGTTGGCCGAATGGCTAAGCGATCTCTCCGTTCCTCTCCGTTCTCCGGCAAGGTCTAGTGTCTAGGATACCTGGCTCTCACCCAGGAAGCCCGGTTGCGATTCCTGGGGTCGGGAGTATTTTTTTTCATCAGCTATCATCAAGTCTCCAAATTGCGCACGCTATGTATCTTCAATACTTCTACCTTGTTGGCCGAATGGCTAAGCGATCGCTCCGTCCTTCTCCGTTCTCCGGCATGGTCTAGTGGCTAGGATACCTGGCTTTCACCCAGGAGGCCCTGGTTCGATTCCCGGTGTCGGAAGTATTTTCTTTTATCTGCTGTCTTCAAGCCTCCAATTTGCGCATGCTTTGTAACTTCAATACTTTTACCCTGTTGGCCGAATGGCTAAGCGATCGCTCCCTCCCTCTCAAATCTCTGGCATGGTCTAGTGGCTAGGATACCTGGCTCTCACCCAGCAGGCCCGGGTACGATTCCCGGTGTCAGAAGTTTTTTCTTTTATCTGCTGTCATCAAGTCTCCAATTTGCGCACGGTATGTAACTTCAATAGTTTTACCCTGTTGGCCGAATGGCTAAGCGATCTCTCCGTCCCTCTCCGCTCTCCGGCATGTTCTAGTGTCTAGGATACCTGGCTCTCACCCAGGAAGCCCGGTTGCGATTCCTGGGGTCGGGAGTATTTTTTTTATCAGCTATCATCAAGTCTCCAAATTGCGCACGCTATGTATCTTCAATACTTCTACCTTGTTGGCCGAATGGCTAAGCGATCGCTCCGTCCTTCTCCGTTCTCCGGCATGGTCTAGTGGCTAGGATACCTGGCTTTCACCCAGGAGGCCCTGGTTCGATTCCCGGTGTCGGAAGTATTTTCTTTTATCTGCTGTCATCAAGTCTACAATTTGCGCTCGCTATGTAACTTCAATAGTTTTACCCTGTTGGCCGAATCACTAAGCGTTCGCTCCGCCTTTCTCTCTTTTCCGGCATGGTCTAGTGGCTAGGATACCTGGCTCTCACCCAGGAGGCCCGGGTACGATTCCCGGTGTCGGAAGTATTTTCTTTTATCTGCTGTCTTCAAGCCTCCAATTTTCGCATGCTTTGTAACTTCAATACTTTTATCCTGTTGGCCGAATATCTAAGCGATCGCTCCGTCCCTCTCCGTTCTCCGGCGTGGTCTAGTGGCTAGGATATCTGGCTCTCACCCAGGAGACCCTGGTTCGATTCTTGGTGTCGGAAGTATTCTTTTATCTGCTGTCATCAAGTCTCCAATTTGCGCACGGTATGTAACTTGAATAGTTTCTCCCTGTTGGCTGAATGGCTAAGCGATCGCTCCGTCCCTCTTCGTTCTCTGGCATGGTCTAGTGGCTTGGACACCTGGCTCTCACCCAGGAGGCCCGGGTACGATTCCCGGTGTCGGAAGTATTTTTATCTGCTATTATCAAGTATCCAATTTACGCACGCTATGTAACTTCAATACTTTTACCCTGTTGGCCAAATGGCTAAGTGATCGCTCCGTCGCTCTCCGTTCTACAGCATGGTCTAGTTTCTAGGATACCTGGCTTTCACAAAGGAGGCCCGGGTTCGATTCCCGGTGTCGGAAGTATTTTCTTTTATCTGCTGTCATCAAGTCTCCAATTTGCGCACGCTATGTAACTTCAATAGTTTTACCCTGTTGGCCGAATGGCTAAGTGATCGCTCCGTCCCTCTCCGTTCTACAGCATGGTCTAGTGTCTAGGATACCTGGCTTTCACACAGGAGGCCCGGGTTCGATTCCCGGTGTCGGAAGTATTTTCTTTTATCTGCTGTCATCAAGTCTCCCATTTGCGCACGCAATGTAACTACAATAGTTTTACCCTGTTGGCCGAATGGCTAAGCGATCGCTCCGTCCCTCTCCGTTCTACAGCATGGTCTAGTGCCTAGGATACCTATGGCGCTCTCACCCAGGAGGCCCGCGTCCGATTCCCGGTGTCGGAAGTATTTTTTCATCTGCTATCATCAAGTCTCCAATTTGCGCATGCTATATAACTTCAATACTTTTACCCTGTTGGCCGAATGGCTAAGCGATCGCTCTGTCCCTCTCCGTTCTCCGGCATGGTCTAGTGGCTTGGATACCTGGCTCTCACCCAGGAGGCCCGCGTGCGATTCCCGGTATCGGAAGTAATTTTTTTTATCTGCTGTCATCAAGTCTCCAATTTGCGCACGGTATGTAACTTGAATAGTTTCACCCTGTTGGCCGAATGGCTAAGCGATCGCTCCGTCCCTCTACGTTCTCTGGCATGGTCTAGTGGCTTGGACACCTGGCTCTCACCCAGGAGGCCCGGGTACGATTCCCGGTGTCGGAAGTATTTTTTATCTGCTATTATCAAGTATCCAATTTACGCACGCTATGTAACTTCAATACTTTTACCCTGTTGGCCAAATGGCTAAGCAATCGCTCCGTCCTTCTCCGTTCTCCGGCATGGTCTAGTGGCTAGGATACCTGGCTTTCACCCAGGAGGACCGGGTTCGATTCTCGGTGTCGGAAGTATTTTCTTTTATCTGCTGTCATCAAGTCTCCAATTTGCGCACGCTATGTAACTTCGGTAGTTTTACCCTGTTGGCCGAATGGCTAAGCGATCGCTCCGTCCCTCCGTTCTACAGCATGATCTAGTGTCTAGGATACCTATGGCGCTCTCACCCAGGAGGCCTGCATCTGATTCCCGGTGTCGGAAGTATTTTTTCATCTGCTATTATCAAGTCTCCAATTTGGGCATGCTATATAACTTCAATACTTTTACGCTGTTGGCCGAATGGCTAAGCGATCGCTCTGTCCCTCTCCGTTCTCCGGCATGGTCTAGTGGCTTGGATACCTGGCTCTCACCCAGGAGGCCTGGATTCGATTCCCGGTGTGGGAAGTATTTTCTTTTATCTGCTGTTTTCAAGCCTCCAATTTGCGCATGCTTTGTAACTTCAATACTTTTACCCTGTTGGCCGAATATCTAAGCGATCGCTCCGTCCCTCTCCGTTCTCCGGCGTGGTCTAGTGGCTAGGATATCTGACTCTCACCCAGGAGAACCTGGTTCGATTCTTGGTGTCGGAAGTATTCTTTTATCTGCTGTCATCAAGTCTCCAATTTGCGCACGGTATGTAACTTCAAGTTTTACCCTGTTGGCCGAATGGCTAAGCGATCTCTCCGTTCCTCTCCGTTCTCCGGCATGGTCTAGTGTCTAGGATATCTGGCTCTCACCCAGGAAGCCCGGTTGCGATTCCTGGGGTCGGGAGTTTTTTTTTTTATCAGCTATCATCAAGTCTCCAAATTGCGCACGCTAAGTATCTTCAATACTTCTACCTTGTTGGCCGAATGGCTAAGCGATCGCTCCGTCCTTCTCCGTTCTCCGGCATGGTCTAGTGGCTAGGATACCTGGCTTTCACCCAGGAGGCCCTGGTTCGATTCCCGGTGTCGGAAGTATTTTCTTTTATCTGCTGTCTTCAAGCCTCCAATTTGCGCATGCTTTGTAACTTCAATACTTTTACCCTGTTGGCCGAATGGCTAAGCGATCGCTCCCTCCCTCTCAAATCTCTGGCATGGTCTAGTGGCTAGGATACCTGGCTCTCACCCAGCAGGCCCGGGTACGATTCCCGGTGTCAGAAGTTTTTTCTTTTATCTGCTGTCATCAAGTCTCCAATTTGCGCACGGTATGTAACTTCAATAGTTTTACCCTGTTGGCCGAATGGCTAAGCGATCTCTCCGTCCCTCTCCGTTCTCCGGCATGTTCTAGTGTCTAGGATACCTGGCTCTCACCCAGGAAGCCCGGTTGCGATTCCTGGGGTCGGGAGTATTTTTTTATCAGCTATCATCAAGTCTCCAAATTGCGCACGCTATGTATCTTCAATACTGCTACCTTCTTGGCCGAATGGCTAAGCGATCGCTCCGTCCTTCTCCGTTCTCCGGCATGGTCTAGTGGCAAGGATACCTGGCTTTCACCCAGGAGGCCCTGGTTCGATTCCCGTTGTCGGAAGTATTTTCTTTTATCTGCTGTCATCAAGTCTACAATTTGCGCTCGCTATGTAACTTCAATAGTTTTACCCTGTTGGCCGAATCACTAAGCGTTCGCTCCGCCTTTCTCCCTTTTCCGGCATGGTCTAGTGGCTAGGATACCTGGCTCTCACCCAGGAGGCCCGGGTACGATTCCCGGTGTCGGAAGTATTTTCTTTTATCTGCTGTCTTCAAGCCTCAAATTTGCGCATGCTTTGTAACTTCAATACTTTTATCCTGTTGGCCGAATATCTAAGCGATCGCTCCGTCCCTCTCCGTTCTCCGGCGTGGTCTAGTGGCTAGGATATCTGGCTCTCACCCAGGAGACCCTGGTTCGATTCTTGGTGTCGGAAGTATTCTTTTATCTGCTGTCATCAAGTCTCCAATTTGCGCACGGTATGTAACTTGAATAGTTTCTCCCTGTTGGCTGAATGGCTAAGCGATCGCCCCGTCCCTCTTTGTTCTCTGGCATGGTCTAGTGGCTTGAACACCTGGCTCTCACCCAGGAGGCCCGGGTACGATTCCCGGTGTCGGAAGTATTTTTTATCTGCTATTATCAAGTATCCAATTTACGCACGCTATGTAACTTCAATACTTTTACCCTGTTGGCCAAATGGCTAAGTGATCGCTCCGTCCCTCTCTGTTCTCCAGCATGGTCTAGTGGCTAGGATACCTGGCTCTCACCCAGGAGGCCCAGGTTCGATTCCCGGTGTCGGAAGTATTTTCTTTTATCTGCTTCATCAAGTCTCCAATTTGCGCACGCTATGTAACTTCAATACTTTTACCCTGTTGGCCGAATCGCTAAGCGATCGCTCCGTCCCTCTCCGTTCTCCAGCATTGTCTAGTGGCTAGGATACCTGGCTTTAACCCAGAAGGCCCGGGTTCGATTCCCAGTGTCGGAAGTATTTTCTTTTATCTGCTGTCATCAAGTCTCCAATTTGCGCACGCTATCTAACTTCAATTGTTTTACCCTGTTGGCCGAATGGCTAAGCGATCGCTCCGTCCCTCTCCGTTCTACAGCATGGTCTAGTGTCTAGGATACCTATGGCGCTCTCACCCAGGAGGCCCGCGTCCGATTCCCGGTGTCGGAAGTATTTTTTCATCTGCTATCATCAAGTCTCCAATTTGCGCATGCAATATAACTTCAATACTTTTACCCTGTTCGCCGAATGGCTAAGCGATCGCTCTGTCCCTCTCCGTTCTCCGGCATGGTCAAGTGGCTTGGATACCTGGCTCTCACCCAGGAGGCCTGCTTGCGATTCCCGGTATCGGAAGTATTTTTTATCTGCTATCATCAAGTCTCCAATTTGCGCATACTATATAACTTCAATACTTTTACCCTGTTGGCCGAATGGCTAAGCGATCGCTCAGTCCCTCTCCGTTCTCCGGCAGGGTCTAGTGGCTAGGATACCTAGCTCTCACCCAGGAGGCCTGAATTCGATTCTCGGTGTCGGAAGTATTTTTTATCTGCTATTATCAAGTATCCAATTTACGCACGCTATGTAACTTCAATACTTTTACCCTGTTGGCCAAATGGCTAAGTGATCGCTCCGTCCCTCTCCGTTCTCTGGCATGGTCTAGTGGCTAGGATACCTGGCTCTCACCCAGGAGGCCGGGGTTCGATTCCCGGTGTCGGAAGTATTTTCTTTTATCTGCTATCATCAAGTCTCCAATTTGCGCACGCTATGTGACTTCAATACTTTTACCCTGTTGGCCGAATCGCTAAGCGATCGCTCCGTCCCTCTCCGTTCTCCGGCATGGTCTAGTGGCTAGGATACCTGGATTTCACCCAAGAGGCCCGGGTTCGATTCCCGGTGTCGGAAATATTTTCTTTTATCTGCTGTCATCAAGTCTCCAATTTGCGCACGCTATGTAACTTCAATAGTTTTACCCTGTTGGCCGAATGGCTAAGCGATCGCTCCGTTCCTCTCCGTTCTACAGCATGGTCTAGTGTCTAGGATACCTATGGCGCTCTCACCCAGGAGGCCCGCGTCCGATTCCCGGTGTCGGAAGTATTTTTTCATCTGCTATCATCAAGTCTCCAATTTGCGCATGCTATATAACTTCAATACTTTTACCCTGTTGGCCGAATGGCTAAGCGATCGCTCTGTCCCTCTCCGTTCTCCGGCATGATCTAGTGGCTTGGATACCTGGCTCTCACCCAGGAGGCCCGCGTGCGATTCCCAGTATCGGAAGTATTTTTTTTATCTGCTGTCATCAAGTCTCCAATTTGCGCACGGTATGTAACTTGAATAGTTTCACCCTGTTGGCCGAATGGCTAAGCGATCGCTCCGTCCCTCTACGTTCTCTTGCATGGTCTAGTGGCTTGGACACCTGGCTCTCACCCAGGAGGCCCGGGTACAATTCCCGGTGTCGGAAGTATTTTTTATCTGCTATTATCAAGTATCCAATTTACGCACCCTATGTAACTTCAATACTTTTACCCTGTTGGCCAAATGGCTAAGCAATCGCTCCGTCCTTCTCCGTTCTCCGGCATGGTCTAGTGGCTAGGATACCTGGCTTTCACCCAGGAGGACCGGGTTCAATTCCCGGTGTCGGAAGTATTTTCTTTTATCTGCTGTCATCAAGTCTTCAATTTGCGCACGCTATGTAACTTCAATAGTTTTACCCTGTTGGCCGAATGGCTAAGCGATCGCTCCGTCCCTCTCCGTTCTACAGCATGATCTAGTGTCTAGGATACCTATGGCGCTCTCACCCAGGAGGCCCGCGTCTGATTCCCGGTGTCGGAAGTATTTTTTCATCTGCTATTATCAAGTCTCCAATTTGCGCATGCTATATAACTTCAATACTTTTACGCTGTTGGCCGAATGGCTAAGCGATCGCTCTGTCCCTCTCCGTTCTCCGGCATGGTCTAGTGGCTTGGATACCTGGCTCTCACCCAGGAGGCCTGGATTCGATTCCCGGTGAGGGAAGTATTTTCTTTTATCTGCTGTTTTCAAGCCTCCAATTTGCGCATGCTTTGTAACTTGAATACTTTTACCCTGTTGGCCGAATATCTAAGCGATCGCTCCGTCCCTCTCCGTTCTCCGGCGTGGTCTAGTGGCTAGGATATCTGGCTCTCACCCAGGAGAACCTGGTTCGATTCTTGGTGTCGGAAGTATTCTTTTATCTGCTGTCATCAAGTCTCCAATTTGCGCACGGTATGTAACTTCAAGTTTTACCCTGTTGGCCGAATGGCTAAGCGATCTCTCCTTTCCTCTCCGTTCTCCGGCATGGTCTAGTGTCTAGGATACCTGGCTCTCACCCAGGAAGCCCGGTTGCGATTCCTGGGGTCGGGAGTATTTTTTTTATCAGCTATCATCAAGTCTCCAAATTGCGCACGCTATGTATCTTCAATACTTCTACCTTGTTGGCCGATTGGCTAAGCGATCGCTCCGTCCTTCTCCGTTCTCCGGCATGGTCTAGTGGCTAGGATACCTGGCTTTCACCCAGGAGGCCCTGGTTCGATTCCCGGTGTCGGAAGTATTTTCTTTTATCTGCTGTCTTCAAGCCTCCAATTTGCGCATGCTTTGTAACTTCAATACTTTTACCCTGTTGGCCTAATGGCTAAGCGATCGCTCCCTCCCTCTCAAATCTCTGGCATGGACTAGTGGCTAGGATACCTGGCTCTCACCCAGCAGGCCCGGGTACGATTCCCGGTGTCAGAAGTTTTTTCTTTTATCTGCTGTCATCAAGTCTCCAATTAGCGCACGGTATGTAACTTCAATAGTTTTACCCTGTTGGCCGAATGGCTAAGCGATCTCTCCGTCCCTCTCCGTTCTCCGGCATGTTCTAGTGTCTAGGATACCTGGCTCTCACCCAGGAAGCCCGGTTGCGATTCCTGGGGTCGGGAGTATTTTTTATCAGCTATCATCAAGTCTCCAAATTGCGCACGCTATGTATCTTCAATACTTCTACCTTGTTGGCCGAATGGCTAAGCGATCGCTCCGTCCTTCTCCGTTCTCCGGCATGGTCTAGTGGCTAGGATACCCGGCTTTCACCCAGGAGGCCCTGGTTCGATTCCCGGTGTCGGAAGTATTTTCTTTTATCTGCTGTCATCAAGTCTACAACTTGCGCACGCTATGTAACTTCAATAGTTTTACCCTGTTGGCCGAATCACTAAGCGTTCGCTCCGTCTTTCTCCCTTTTCCGTCATGGTCTAGTGGCTAGGATACCTGGCTCTCACCCAGGAGGCCCGGGTACGATTCCCGGTGTCGGAAGTATTTTCTTTTATCTGCTGTCTTCAAGCCTCAAATTTGCGCATGCTTTGTAACTTCAATACTTTTACCCTGTTGGCCGAATATCTAAGCGATCGCTCCGTCCCTCTCCGTTCTCTGGCGTGGTCTAGTGGCTAGGATATCTGGCTCTCACCCAGGAGACCCTGGTTGGATTCTTGCTGTCGAAAGTATTCTTTTATCTGCTGTCATCAAGTCTCCAATTTGCACACGGTATGTAACTTGAATAGTTTCACCCTGTTGGCTGAATGGCTAAGCGATCGCTCCGTCCCTCTCCGTTCTCTGGCATGGTCTAGTGGCTTGGACACCTGGCTCTCACCCAGGAGGCCCGGGTACGATTCCCGGTGTCGGAAGTATTTTTTATCTGCTATTATCAAGTATCCAATTTACGCACGCTATGTAACTTCAATACTTTTACCCTGTTGGCCAAATGGCTAAGTGATCGCTCCGTCCCTCTATGTTCTCCGGCATGGTCTAGTGGCTAGGACACCTGGCTCTCACCCAGGAATCCCGGGTTCGAATCCCGGTGTCGGAAGTATTTTCTTTTATCTGCTATCATCAAGTCTCCAATTTGCGCACGCTATGTAACTTCAATACTTTTACCCTGTTGGCCGAATCGCTAAGCGATCGCTCCGTCTCTCTCCGTTCTCCGGCATGGTCTAGTGGCTAGGATACCTGGCTTTCACCCAGGAGGCCCGGGTTTGATTCCTGGTGTCGGAAATATTTTCTTTTATCTGCTGTCATCAAGTCTCCAATTTGCGCACGCTATCTAACTTCAATAGTTTTACCCTGTTGGCCGAATGGCTAAGCGATCGCTCCGTCCCTCTCCGTTCTACAGCATGGTCTAGTGTCTAGGATACCTATGGCGCTCTCACCCAGGAGGCCCGCGTCCGATTCCCCGTGTCGGAAGTATTTTTTCATCTGCTATCATCAAGTCTCCAATTTGCGCATGCTATATACCTTCAATACTTTTACCCTGTTGGCCGAATGGCTAAGCGATCGCTCTGTCCCTCTCCGTTCTCCGGCATTGTCTAGTGGCTTGGATACCTGGCTCTCACCCAGGAGGCCTGCGTGCGATTCCCGGTATTGGAAGTATTTTTTATCTGCTATCATCAAGTCTTCAATTTGCGCATACTATATAACTTCAATACTTTTACCCTGTTGGCCGAATGGCTAAGCGATCGCTCAGTCCCTCTTCGTTCTCCGGCATGGTCTAGTGGCTAGGATACCTAGCTCTCACCCAGGAGGCCTGGATTCGATTCCCGGTGTCGGAAGTATTTTTTATCTGCTATTATCAAGTATCCAATTTACGCACGCTATGTAACTTCAATACTTTTACCCTGTTGGCCAAATGGCTAAGCGATCGCTCCGTCCCTCTCCGTTCTCAGGCATGGTCTAGTGGCTAGGATACCTGGCTCTCACCCAGGAGGCCCGGGTACAATTCCCGGTGTCGGAAGTATTTTTTATCTGCTATTATCAAGTATCCAATTTACGCACGCTATGTAACTTCAATACTTTTACCCTGTTGGCCAAATGGCTAAGCGATCGCTCCGTCCTTCTCCGTTCTCCGGCATGGTCTAGTGGCTAGAATACCTGGCTTTCACCAAGGAAACCCGGGTTCGATTCCCGGTGTCGGAAGTATTTTCTTTTATCTGCTGTCATCAAGTCTCTAATATGCGCACGCTATGTAACTTGAATAGTTTCACCCTGTTGGCCGAATGGCTAAGCGATCGCTCCGTCCCTCTACGTTCTCTGGCATGGTCTAGTGGCTTGGACACCTGGCTCTCACCCAGGAGGCCCGGGTACGATTCCCGGTGTCGGAAGTATTTTTTATCTGCTATTATCAAGTATCCAATTTACGCACGCTATGTAACTTCAATACTTTTACCCTGTTGGCCAAATGGCTAAGCGATCGCTCCGTCCTTCTCCGTTCTCCAGCATGGTCTAGTGGCTAGGATACCTGGCTTTCACCCAGGAGGCCCGGGTTTGATTCCCGGTGTCAGAAGTATTTTCTTTTATCTGCTGTCATCAAGTCTCCAATTTGCGCACGCTATGTAACTTCAATAGTTTTACCCTGTTGGCCAAATGGCTAAGCGATCGCTTCGTCCCTCTCCGTTCTACAGCATGATCTAGTGTCTAGGATACCTATGGCGCTCTCACCCAGGAGGCCCGCGTCCGATTCCCGGTGTCGGAAGTATTTTTTCATCTGCTATCATCAAGTCTCCAATTTGCGCATGCTATATAACTTCAATACTTTTACCCTGTTGTCCGAATGGCAAAGCGATCGCTCAGTCCCTCTCCGTTCTCCGGCATAGTCTAGTGGCTAGGATACCTAGCTCTCACCCAGGAGGCCTGGATTTGATTCCCAGTGTCGGAAGTATTTTCTTTTATCTGCTGTCTTCAAGCCTCCAATTTGCGCATGCTTTGTAACTTCAATACTTTTACCCTGTTGGCCGAATATCTAAGCGATCGCTCCGTCCCTCTCCGTTCTCCGGCGTGGTCTAGTGGCTAGGATATCTGGCTCTCACCCAGGAGACCCTGGTTCGATTCTTGGTGTCGGAAGAATTCTTTTATCTGCTGCCATCAAGTCTCTAATTTGCGCACGGTATGTAACTTGAATAGTTTCACCCTGTTGGCCGAATGGCTAAGCTATCGCTCTGTCCCTCTCCGTTCTCTGGCATGGTCTAGTGGCTTGGACACCTGGCTCTCACGCAGGAGGCCCGGGTACGATTCCCGGTGTCGAAAGTATTTTTTATCTGGCATTATCAAGTATCCAAGTTACACACGCTATGTAACTTCAATACTTTTACCCTGTTGGCCAAATGGCTAAGTGATCGCTCCGTCCCTCTCCGTTCTCCGGCATGGTCTAGTGAATAGGATACCTGGCTCTCACCTAGGAGGCCCGGGTTCGATTCCTGGTGTCGGAAGTATTTTCTTTTATCTGCTATCATCAAGTCTCCAATTTGCGCACGCTATGTAACTTCAATACTTTTACCCTGTTGGCCGAATCGCTAAGCGATCGCTCCGTCCCTCTCCGTTCTCCGGCAAGGTCTAGTGGCTAGGATACCTGGCTTTCACCCAGGAGGCCCGGGTTCGATTCCCGGTGTCAGAAGTATTTTCTTTTATCTGCTGTCATCAAGTCTCCAATTTGCGCACGCTATGTAACTTCAATAGTTTTACCCTGTTGGCCGAATGGCTAAGCGATCGCTCCGTCCCTCTCCGTTCTACAGCATGGTCTAGTGTCTAGGATACCTATGGCGCTCTCACCCAGGAGGCCCGCGTCCGATTCCCGGTGTCGAAAGTATTTTTTCATCTGCTATCATCAAGTCTCCGATTTGCGCGTGCTATATAACTTCAATACTTTTACCCTGTTGGCCGAATGGCTAAGCGATCGCTCTGTCCCTCTCCGTTCTCCGGCATGGTCTAGTGGCTTGGATACCTGGCTCTCACCCAGAAGGCCCGCGTGCGATTCCCGGTATCGGAAGTATTTTTTTATCTGCTATCATCAAGTCTCCACTTTGCACATACTTTGCAAGCGTCATAATCAGCGACTCGAAACAAGCCATCTCGAATTTCGCGCGAGGTCTCGTCTCGCCTACCACCTTACGGCTACTTCGGCCCCTACTGCAGCAAGATGAGCAGTGCCGCATAGAACTGATCTGGGTCCCCGCCCACTCGGGCCACCCCGGCAACGAGACAGCTCACCAACGCGCTCGAGGATTCGTCGACCGAGCGGTGGGCCACTCAGAGTCGGACGCCCTGGTGCCGGAGCCCCTGGTCACCTACCACGACATCACTCAGCATTATCGCCTCGAGCGATATTTCTATTCACATCCTCACAGCAGCCTTCCCAAGCGGTCCGAGATCGCCTGGCGTCGCCTACAGACCCGCACCTTCCCGTGCCCCCTCGTGTTTTCATACATGCACCCAGGTGCCATTGATCCACGCTGCTGCCTGTGCGGCAACGTTGCCTCGTTGAACCACATCCTCTGGGGCTGCCCGGAGGATCCCCCGCCCGCCGACCTCCTTTGCTCACCCCCCACCGAGGGACAATGGGAGGCCCTTCTCTCCAGCAACGACATAGACATCCAGACACGGGTCCTGAAACGAGCGGAAGAAGTCATCGAGAAGCACAGCCTGGCAGCCTTCGTGGCTTAGCCTCCTTTACCCCTCACCCCTTCGATTAATAAAGTTGTTACTCACTCACTTTGCACATACTATATAACTTCAATACTTTTACCCTGTTGGCCGAATGGCTAAGCGATCGCTCAGTCCCTCTCCGTTCTCCAGCATGGTCTAGTGGCTAGGATACCTAGCTCTCACCCAGGAGGCCTGGATTCGATTCCCGGTGCCGGAAGTATTTTTTTATCTGCTGTCATCAAGTCTCCAATTTGCGCACGGTATGTAACATGAATAGCTTCACCCTGTTGGCCGAATGGCTAAGCGATCGCTTCGTCCCTCTACGTTCTCTGGCATGGTCTAGTGGCTTGGACACCTGGCTCTCACCCAAGAGGCCCGGGTACGATTCGCGGTGTCGGAAGTATTTTTTATCTGCTATTATCAAGTATCCAATTTACGCACGCTATGTAATTTCAATACTTTTACCCTGTTGGCCAAATGGCTAAGCGATCGCTCCGTCCTTCTCCGTTCTCCGGCATGGTCTAGTGGCTAGGATACCTGGCTTTCACCCAGGAGTCCCAGGTTCGATTCCCGGTGTCGGAAGTATTTTCTTTTATCTGCTGTCATCAAGTCTCCAATTTGCGCACGCTATGTAACTTCAATAGTTTTGCCCTGTTGGCCGAATGGCTAAGCGATCGCTCCGTCCCTCTCCGTTCTACAGCATGATCTAGTGTCTAGGATACCTATGGCGCTCTCACCCAGGAGGCCCGCGTCTGATTCTCGGTGTCGGAAGTATTTTTTCTCCTGCTATCATCAAGTCTTCAATTTGCGCACGCTATGTAACTTCAATAGTTTTACCCTGTTGGCCGAATGGCTAAGCGATCGCTCCGTCCCTCTCCGTTCTACAGCATGATCTAGTGTCTAGGATACCTATGGCGCTCTCACCCAGGAGGCCCGCGTCTGATTCCCGGTGTCGGAAGTATTTTTTCATCTGCTATTATCAAGTCTCCAATTTGCGCATGCTATATAACTTCAATACTTTTACGCTGTTGGCCGAATGGCTAAGCGATCGCTCTGTCCCTCTCCGATCTCCGGCATGGTCTAGTGGCTTGGATACCTGGCTCTCACCCAGGAGGCCTGGATTCGATTCCCGGTGAGGGAAGTATTTTTTTTATCTGCTGTTTTCAAGCCTCCAATTTGCGCATGCTTTGTAACTTCAATACTTTTACCCTGTTGGCCGAATATCTAAGCGATCGCTCCGTCCCTCTCCGTTCTCCGGCGTGGTCTAGTGGCTAGGATATCTGGCTCTCACCCAGGAGAACCTGGTTCGATTCTTGGTGTCGGAAGTATTCTTTTATCTGCTGTCATCAAGTCTCCAATTTGCGCACGGTATGTAACTTCAAGTTTTACCCTGTTGGCCGAATGGCTAAGCGATCTCTCCTTTCCTCTCCGTTCTCCGGCATGGTCTAGTGTCTAGGATACCTGGCTCTCACCCAGGAAGCCCGGTTGCGATTCCTGGGGTCGGGAGTATTTTTTTATCAGCTATCATCAAGTCTCCAAATTGCGCACGCTATGTATCTTCAATACTTCTACCTTGTTGGCCGAATGGCTAAGCGATCGCTCCGTCCTTCTCCGTTCTCCGGCATGGTCTAGTGGCTAGGATACCTGGCTTTCACCCAGGAGGCCCTGGTTCGATTCCCGGTGTCGGAAGTATTTTCTTTTATCTGCTGTCTTCAAGCCTCCAATTTGCGCATGCTTTGTAACTTCAATACTTTTACCCTGTTGGCCAAATGGCTAAGCGATCGCTCCGTCCTTCTCCGTTCTCCGGCATGGTCTAGTGGCTAGGATACCTGGCTTTCACCCAGGAGTCCCAGGTTCGATTCCCGTTGTCGGAAGTATTTTCTTTTATCTGCTGTCATCAAGTCTCCAATTTGCGCACGCTATGTAACTTCAATAGTT
Source organism: Rhipicephalus microplus (assembly GCF_043290135.1). Lineage (NCBI taxonomy): Eukaryota > Metazoa > Arthropoda > Arachnida > Ixodida > Ixodidae > Rhipicephalus > Rhipicephalus microplus. Next base: position 158,421,944 of record NC_134702.1, read on the forward strand.
TTACCCTGTTGGCCAAATGGCTAAGCGATCGCTTCGTCCCTCTCCGTTCTACAGCATGATCTAGTGTCTAGGATACCTATGGCGCTCTCACCCAGGAGGCCCGCGTCCGATTCCCGGTGTCGGAAGTATTTTTTCATCTGCTATTATCAAGTCTCCAATTTGCGCATGCTATATAACTTCAATACTTTTACCCTGTTGTCCGAATGGCAAAGCGATCGCTCAGTCCCTCTCCGTTCTCCGGCATGGTCTAGTGGCTAGGATACCTAGCTCTCACCCAGGAGGCCTGGATTTGATTCCCGGTGTCGGAAGTATTTTCTTTTATCTGCTGTCTTCAAGCCTCCAATTTGCGCATGCTTTGTAACTTCAATACTTTTACCCTGTTGGCCGAATATCTAAGCGATCGCTCCGTCCCTCTCCGTTCTCCGGCGTGGTCTAGTGGCTAGGATATCTGGCTCTCACCCAGGAGACCCTGGTTCGATTCTTGGTGTCGGAAGTATTCTTTTATCTGCTGTCATCAAGTCTCTAATTTGCGCACGGTATGTAACTTGAATAGTTTCACCCTGTTGGCCGAATGGCTAAGCTATCGCTCTGTCCCTCTCCGTTCTCTGGCATGGTCTAGTGGCTTGGACACCTGGCTCTCACGCAGGAGGCCCGGGTACGATTCCCGGTGTCGAAAGTATTTTTTATCTGGCATTATCAAGTATCCAAGTTACACACGCTATGTAACTTCAATACTTTTACCCTGTTGGCCAAATGGCTAAGTGATCGCTCCGTCCCTCTCCGTTCTCCGGCATGGTCTAGTGAATAGGATACCTGGCTCTCACCCAGGAGGCTCGGGTTCGATTCCTGGTGTCGGAAGTATTTTCTTTTATCTGCTATCATCAAGTCTCCAATTTGCGCACGCTATGTAACTTCAATACTTTTACCCTGTTGGCCGAATCGCTAAGCGATCGCTCCGTCCCTCTCCGTTCTCCGGCAAGGTCTAGTGGCTAGGATACCTGGCTTTCACCCAGGAGGCCCGGGTTCGATTCCCGGTGTCAGAAGTATTTTCTTTTATCTGCTGTCATCAAGTCTCCAATTTGCGCACGCTATGTAACTTCAATAGTTTTACCCTGTTGGCCGAATGGCTAAGCGATCGCTCCGTCCCTCTCCGTTCTACAGCATGGTCTAGTGTCTAGGATACCTATGGCGCTCTCACCCAGGAGGCCCGCGTCCGATTCCCGGTGTCGAAAGTATTTTTTCATCTGCTATCATCAAGTCTCCAATTTGCGCGTGCTATATAACTTCAATACTTTTACCCTGTTGGCCGAATGGCTAAGCGATCGCTCTGTCCCTCTCCGTTCTCCGGCATGGTCTAGTGGCTTGGATACCTGGCTCTCACCCAGAAGGCCCGCGTGCGATTCCCGGTATCGGAAGTATTTTTTATCTGCTATCATCAAGTCTCCACTTTGCACATACTATATAACTTCAATACTTTTACCCTGTTGGCCGAATGGCTAAGCGATCGCTCAGTCCCTCTCCGTTCTCCAGCATGGTCTAGTGGCTAGGATACCTAGCTCTCACCCAGGAGGCCTGGATTCGATTCCCGGTGCCGGAAGTATTTTTTTATCTGCTGTCATCAAGTCTCCAATTTGCGCACGGTATGTAACATGAATAGCTTCACCCTGTTGGCCGAATGGCTAAGCGATCGCTTCGTCCCTCTACGTTCTCTGGCATGGTCTAGTGGCTTGGACACCTGGCTCTCACCCAAGAGGCCCGGGTACGATTCGCGGTGTCGGAAGTATTTTTTATCTGCTATTATCAAGTATCCAATTTACGCACGCTATGTAACTTCAATACTTTTACCCTGTTGGCCAAATGGCTAAGCGATCGCTCCGTCCTTCTCCGTTCTCCGGCATGGTCTAGTGGCTAGGATACCTGGCTTTCACCCAGGAGTCCCAGGTTCGATTCCCGGTGTCGGAAGTATTTTCTTTTATCTGCTGTCATCAAGTCTCCAATTTGCGCACGCTATGTAACTTCAATAGTTTTGCCCTGTTGGCCGAATGGCTAAGCGATCGCTCCGTCCCTCTCCGTTCTACAGCATGATCTAGTGTCTAGGATACCTATGGCGCTCTCACCCAGGAGGCCCGCGTCTGATTCTCGGTGTCGGAATATTTTTTCTCCTGCTATCATCAAGTCTTCAATTTGCGCACGCTATGTAACTTCAATAGTTTTACCCTGTTGGCCGAATGGCTAAGCGATCGCTCCGTCCCTCTCCGTTCTACAGCATGATCTAGTGTCTAGGATACCTATGGCGCTCTCACCCAGGAGGCCCGCGTCTGATTCCCGGTGTCGGAAGTATTTTTTCATCTGCTATTATCAAGTCTCCAATTTGCGCATGCTATATAACTTCAATACTTTTACGCTGTTGGCCGAATGGCTAAGCGATCGCTCTGTCCCTCTCCGTTCTCCGGCATGGTCTAGTGGCTTGGATACCTGGCTCTCACCCAGGAGGCCTGGATTCGATTCCCGGTGAGGGAAGTATTTTCTTTTATCTGCTGTTTTCAAGCCTCCAATTTGCGCATGCTTTGTAACTTCAATACTTTTACCCTGTTGGCCGAATATCTAAGCGATCGCTCCGTCCCTCTCCGTTCTCCGGCGTGGTCTAGTGGCTAGGATATCTGGCTCTCACCCAGGAGAACCTGGTTCGATTCTTGGTGTCGGAAGTATTCTTTTATCTGCTGTCATCAAGTCTCCAATTTGCGCACGGTATGTAACTTCAAGTTTTACCCTGTTGGCCGAATGGCTAAGCGATCTCTCCTTTCCTCTCCGTTCTCCGGCATGGTCTAGTGTCTAGGATACCTGGCTCTCACCCAGGAAGCCCGGTTGCGATTCCTGGGGTCGGGAGTATTTTTTTTATCAGCTATCATCAAGTCTCCGAATTGCGCACGCTATGTATCTTCAATACTTCTACCTTGTTGGCCGAATGGCTAAGCGATCGCTCCGTCCTTCTCCGTTCTCCGGCATGGTCTAGTGGCTAGGATACCTGGCCTTCACCCAGGAGGCCCTGGTTCGATTCCCGGTGTCGGAAGTATTTTCTTTTATCTGCTTTCTTCAAGCCTCCAATTTGCGCATGCTTTGTAACTTCAATACTTTTACCCTGTTGGCCGAATGGCTAAGCGATCGCTCCCTCCCTCTCAAATCTCTGGCATGGACTAGTGGCTAGGATACCTGGCTCTCACCCAGCAGGCCCGGGTACGATTCCCGGTGTCAGAAGTTTTTTCTTTTATCTGCTGTCATCAAGTCTCCAATTAGCGCACGGTATGTAACTTCAATAGTTTTACCCTGTTGGCCGAATGGCTAAGCGATCTCTCCGTCCCTCTCCGTTCTCCGGCATGTTCTAGTGTCTAGGATACCTGGCTCTCACCCAGGAAGCCCGGTTGCGATTCCTGGGGTCGGGAGTATTTTTTTATCAGCTATCATCAAGTCTCCAAATTGCGCACGCTATGTATCTTCAATACTTCTACCTTGTTGGCCGAATGGCTAAGCGATCGCTCCGTCCTTCTCCGTTCTCCGGCATGGTCTAGTGGCTAGGATACCTGGCTTTCACCCAGGAGGCCCTGGTTCGATTCCCGGTGTCGGAAGTATTTTCTTTTATCTGCTGTCATCAAGTCTACAACTTGCGCACGCTATGTAACTTCAATAGTTTTACCCTGTTGGCCGAATCACTAAGCGTTCGCTCCGTCTTTCTCCCTTTTCCGGCATGGTCTAGTGGCTAGGATACCTGGCTCTCACCCAGGAGGCCCGGGTACGATTCCCGGTGTCGGAAGTATTTTCTTTTATCTGCTGTCTTCAAGCCTCAAATTTGCGCATGCTTTGTAACTTCAATACTTTTACCCTGTTGGCCGAATATCTAAGCGATCGCTCCGTCCCTCTCCGTTCTCCGGCGTGGTCTAGTGGCTAGGATATCTGGCTCTCACCCAGGAGACCCTGGTTCGATTCTTGGTGTCGAAAGTATTCTTTTATCTGCTGTCATCAAGTCTCCAATTTGCACACGGTATGTAACTTGAATAGTTTCACCCTGTTGGCTGAATGGCTAAGCGATCGCTCCGTCCCTCTCCGTTCTCTGGCATGGTCTAGTGGCTTGGACACCTGGCTCTCACCCAGGAGGCCCGGGTACGATTCCCGGTGTCGGAAGTATTTTTTATCTGCTATTATCAAGTATCCAATTTACGCACGCTATGTAACTTCAATACTTTTACCCTGTTGGCCAAATGGCTAAGTGATCGCTCCGTCCCTCTATGTTCTCCGGCATGGTCTAGTGGCTAGGACACCTGGCTCTCACCCAGGAATCCCGGGTTCGAATCCCGGTGTCGGAAGTATTTTCTTTTATCTGCTATCATCAAGTCTCCAATTTGCGCACGCTATGTAACTTCAATACTTTTACCCTGTTGGCCGAATGGCTAAGCGATCGCTCCGTCCCTCTCCGTTCTACAGCATGGTCTAGTGTCTAGGATACCTATGGCGCTCTCACCCAGGAGGCCCGCGTCCGATTCCCCGTGTCGGAAGTATTTTTTCATCTGCTATCATCAAGTCTCCAATTTGCGCATGCTATATACCTTCAATACTTTTACCCTGTTGGCCGAATGGCTAAGCGATCGCTCTGTCCCTCTCCGTTCTCCGGCATGGTCTAGTGGCTAGGATACCTAGCTCTCACCCAGGAGGCCTGGATTTGATTCCCGGTGTCGGAAGTATTTTTTATCTGCTATTATCAAGTATCCAATTTACGCACGCTATGTAACTTCAATACTTTTACCCTGTTGGCCAAATGGCTAAGCGATCGCTCCGTCCCTCTCCGTTCTCAGGCATGGTCTAGTGGCTAGGATACCTGGCTCTCACCCAGGAGGCCCGGGTACAATTCCCGGTGTCGGAAGTATTTTTTATCTGCTATTATCAAGTATCCAATTTACGCACGCTATGTAACTTCAATACTTTTACCCTGTTGGCCAAATGGCTAAGCGATCGCTCCGTCCTTCTCCGTTCTCCGGCATGGTCTAGTGGCTAGAATACCTGGCTTTCACCAAGGAAACCCGGGTTCGATTCCCGGTGTCGGAAGTATTTTCTTTTATCTGCTGTCATCAAGTCTCTAATATGCGCACGCTATGTAACTTGAATAGTTTCACCCTGTTGGCCGAATGGCTAAGCGATCGCTCCGTCCCTCTACGTTCTCTGGCATGGTCTAGTGGCTTGGACACCTGGCTCTCACCCAGGAGGCCCGGGTACGATTCCCGGTGTCGGAAGTATTTTTATCTGCTATTATCAAGTATCTAATTTACGCACGCTATGTAACTTCAATACTTTTACCCTGTTGGCCAAATGGCTTAGCGATCGCTCCGTCCTTCTCCGTTCTCCAGCATGGTCTAGTGGCTAGGATACCTGGCTTTCACCCAGGAGGCCCGGGTTTGATTCCCGGTGTCAGAAGTATTTTCTTTTATCTGCTGTCATCAAGTCTCCAATTTGCGCACGCTATGTAACTTCAATAGTTTTACCCTGTTGGCCAAATGGCTAAGCGATCGCTTCGTCCCTCTCCGTTCTACAGCATGATCTAGTGTCTAGGATACCTATGGCGCTCTCACCCAGGAGGCCCGGGTCCGATTCCCGGTGTCGGAAGTATTTTTTCATCTGCTATCATCAAGTCTCCAATTTGCGCATGCTATATAACTTCAATACTTTTACCCTGTTGTCCGAATGGCAAAGCGATCGCTCAGTCCCTCTCCGTTCTCCGGCATGGTCTAGTGGCTAGGATACCTAGCTCTCACCCAGGAGGTCTGGATTTGATTCCCGGTGTCGGAAGTATTTTCTTTTATCTGCTGTCTTCAAGCCTCCAATTTGCGCATGCTTTGTAACTTCAATACTTTTACCCTGTTGGTCGAATATCTAAGCGATCGCTCCGTCCCTCTCCGTTCTCCGGCGTGGTCTAGTGGCTAGGATATCTGGCTCTCACCCAGGAGACCCTGGTTCGATTCTTGGTGTCGGAAGTATTCTTTTATCTGCTGTCATCAAGTCTCTAATTTGCGCACGGTATGTAACTTGAATAGTTTCACCCTGTTGGCCGAATGGCTAAGCTATCGCTCTGTCCCTCTCCGTTCTCTGGCATGGTCTAGTGGCTTGGACACCTGGCTCTCACGCAGGAGGCCCGGGTACGATTCCCGGTGTCGGAAGTATTTTTTATCTGGCATTATCAAGTATCCAAGTTACACACGCTATGTAACTTCAATACTTTTACCCTGTTGGCCAAATGGCTAAGTGATCGCTCCGTCCCTCTCCGTTCTCCGGCATGGTCTAGTGAATAGGATACCTGGCTCTCACCCAGGAGGCCCGGGTTCGATTCCTGGTGTCGGAAGTATTTTCTTTTATCTGCTATCATCAAGTCTCCAATTTGCGCACGCTATGTAACTTCAATACTTTTACCCTGTTGGCCGAATGGCTAAGCGATCTCTCCGTTCCTCTCCGTTCTCCGGCATGGTCTAGTGTCTAGGATACCTGGCTCTCACCCAGGAAGCCCGGTTGCGATTCCTGGGGTCGGGAGTATTTTTTTTTATCAGCTATCATCAAGTCTCCAAATTGCGCACGCTATGTATCTTCAATACTTCTACCTTGTTGGCCGAATGGCTAAGCGATCGCTCCGTCCTTCTCCGTTCTCCAGCATGGTCTAGTGGCTAGGATACCTGGCTTTCACCCAGGAGGCCCTGGTTCGATTCCCGGTGTCGGAAGTATTTTCTTTTATCTGCTGTCTTCAAGCCTCCAATTTGCGCATGCTTTGTAACTTCAATACTTTTACCCTGTTGGCCGAATGGCTAAGCGATCGCTCCCTCCCTCTCAAATCTCTGGCATGGTCTAGTGGCTAGGATACCTGGCTCTCACCCAGCAGGCCCGGGTACGATTCCCGGTGTCAGAAGTTTTTTCTTTTATCTGCTGTCATCAAGTCTCCAATTTGCGCACGGTATGTAACTTCAATAGTTTTACCCTGTTGGCCGAATGGCTAAGCGATCTCTCCGTCCCTCTCCGTTCTCCGGCATGTTCTAGTGTCTAGGATACCTGGCTCTCACCCAGGAAGCCCGGTTGCGATTCCTGGGGTCGGGAGTATTTTTTTTATCAGCTATCATCAAGTCTCCAAATTGCGCACGCTATGTATCTTCAATACTTCTACCTTGTTGGCCGAATGGCTAAGCGATCGCTCCGTCCTTCTCCGTTCTCCGGCATGGTCTAGTGGCTAGGATACCTGGCTTTCACCCAGGAGGCCCTGGTTCGATTCCCGGTGTCGGAAGTATTTTCTTTTATCTGCTGTCATCAAGTCTACAATTTGCGCTCGCTATGTAACTTCAATAGTTTTACCCTGTTGGCCGAATCACTAAGCGTTCGCTCCGCCTTTCTCTCTTTTCCGGCATGGTCTAGTGGCTAGGATACCTGGCTCTCACCCAGGAGGCCCGGGTACGATTCCCGGTGTCGGAAGTATTTTCTTTTATCTGCTGTCTTCAAGCCTCCAATTTTCGCATGCTTTGTAACTTCAATACTTTTATCCTGTTGGCCGAATATCTAAGCGATCGCTCCGTCCCTCTCCGTTCTCCGGCGTGGTCTAGTGGCTAGGATATCTGGCTCTCACCCAGGAGACCCTGGTTCGATTCTTGGTGTCGGAAGTATTCTTTTATCTGCTGTCATCAAGTCTCCAATTTGCGCACGGTATGTAACTTGAATAGTTTCTCCCTGTTGGCTGAATGGCTAAGCGATTGCTCCGTCCCTCTTCGTTCTCTGGCATGGTCTAGTGGCTTGGACACCTGGCTCTCACCCAGGAGGCCCGGGTACGATTCCCGGTGTCGGAAGTATTTTTATCTGCTATTATCAAGTATCCAATTTACGCACGCTATGTAACTTCAATACTTTTACCCTGTTGGCCAAATGGCTAAGTGATCGCTCCGTCCCTCTCCGTTCTACAGCATGGTCTAGTTTCTAGGATACCTGGCTTTCACAAAGGAGGCCCGGGTTCGATTCCCGGTGTCGGAAGTATTTTCTTTTATCTGCTGTCATCAAGTCTCCAATTTGCGCACGCTATGTAACTTCAATAGTTTTACCCTGTTGGCCGAATGGCTAAGTGATCGCTCCGTCCCTCTCCGTTCTACAGCATGGTCTAGTGTCTAGGATACCTGGCTTTCACACAGGAGGCCCGGGTTCGATTCCCGGTGTCGGAAGTATTTTCTTTTATCTGCTGTCATCAAGTCTCCAATTTGCGCACGCTATGTAACTTCAATAGTTTTACCCTGTTGGCCGAATGGCTAAGCGATCGCTCCGTCCCTCTCCGTTCTACAGCATGGTCTAGTGCCTAGGATACCTATGGCGCTCTCACCCAGGAGGCCCGCGTCCGATTCCCGGTGTCGGAAGTATTTTTTCATCTGCTATCATCAAGTCTCCAATTTGCGCATGCTATATAACTTCAATACTTTTACCCTGTTGGCCGAATGGCTAAGCGATCGCTCTGTCCCTCTCCATTCTCCGGCATGGTCTAGTGGCTTGGATACCTGGCTCTCACCCAGGAGGCCCGCGTGCGATTCCCGGTATCGGAAGTATTTTTTTTATCTGCTGTCATGAAGTCTCCAATTTGCGCACGGTATGTAACTTGAATAGTTTCACCCTGTTGGCCGAATGGCTAAGCGATCGCTCCGTCCCTCTACGTTCTCTGGCATGGTCTAGTGGCTTGGACACCTGGCTCTCACCCAGGAGGCCCGGGTACGATTCCCGGTGTCGGAAGTATTTTTTATCTGCTATTATCAAGTATCCAATTTACGCACGCTATGTAACTTCAATACTTTTACCCTGTTGGCCAAATGGCTAAGCAATCGCTCCGTCCTTCTCCGTTCTCCGGCATGGTCTAGTGGCTAGAATACCTGGCTTTCACCCAGGAGGACCGGGTTCGATTCTCGGTGTCGGAAGTATTTTCTTTTATCTGCTGTCATCAAGTCTCCAATTTGCGCACGCTATGTAACTTCAATAGTTTTACCCTGTTGGCCGAATGGCTAAGCGATCGCTCCGTCCCTCCGTTCTACAGCATGATCTAGTGTCTAGGATACCTATGGCGCTCTCACCCAGGAGGCCTGCATCTGATTCCCGGTGTCGGAAGTATTTTTTCATCTGCTATTATCAAGTCTCCAATTTGCGCATGCTATATAACTTCGATACTTTTACGCTGTTGGCCGAATGGCTAAGCGATCGCTCTGTCCATCTCCGTTCTCCGGCATGGTCTAGTGGCTTGGATACCTGGCTCTCACCCAGGAGGCCTGGATTCGATTCCCGGTGTGGGAAGTATTTTCTTTTATCTGCTGTTTTCAAGCCTCCAATTTGCGCATGCTTTGTAACTTCAATACTTTTACCCTGTTGGCCGAATATCTAAGCGATCGCTCCGTCCCTCTCCGTTCTCCGGCGTGGTCTAGTGGCTAGGATATCTGACTCTCACCCAGGAGAACCTGGTTCGATTCTTGGTGTCGGAAGTATTCTTTCATCTGCTGTCATCAAGTCTCCAATTTGCGCACGGTATGTAACTTCAAGTTTTACCCTGTTGGCCGAATGGCTAAGCGATCTCTCCGTTCCTCTCCGTTCTCCGGCATGGTCTAGTGTCTAGGATACCTGGCTCTCACCCAGGAAGCCCGGTTGCGATTCCTGGGGTCGAGAGTTTTTTTTTTATCAGCTATCATCAAGTCTCCAAATTGCGCACGCTATGTATCTTCAATACTTCTACCTTGTTGGCCGAATGGCTAAGCGATCGCTCCGTCCTTCTCCGTTCTCCGGCATGGTCTAGTGGCTAGGATACCTGGCTTTCACCCAGGAGGCCCTGGTTCGATTCCCGGTGTCGGAAGTATTTTCTTTTATCTGCTGTCTTCAAGCCTCCAATTTGCGCATGCTTTGTAACTTCAATACTTTTACCCTGTTGGCCGAATGGCTAAGCGATCGCTCCCTCCCTCTCAAATCTCTGGCATGGTCTAGTGGCTAGGATACCTGGCTCTCACCCAGCAGGCCCGGGTACGATTCCCGGTGTCAGAAGTTTTTTCTTTTATCTGCTGTCATCAAGTCTCCAATTTGCGCACGGTATGTAACTTCAATAGTTTTACCCTGTTGGCCGAATGGCTAAGCGATCTCTCCGTCCCTCTCCGTTCTCCGGCGTGGTCTAGTGGCTAGGATATCTGGCTCTCACCCAGGAGACCCTGGTTCGATTCTTGGTGTCGGAAGTATTCTTTTATCTGCTGTCATCAAGTCTCCAATTTGCGCACGGTATGTAACTTGAATAGTTTCTCCCTGTTGGCTGAATGGCTAAGCGATCGCTCCGTCCCTCTTTGTTCTCTGGCATGGTCTAGTGGCTTGGACACCTGGCTCTCACCCAGGAGGCCCGGGTACGATTCCCGGTGTCGGAAGTATTTTTTATCTGCTATTATCAAGTATCCAATTTACGCACGCTATGTAACTTCAATACTTTTACCCTGTTGGCCAAATGGCTAAGTGATCGCTCCGTCCCTCTCTGTTCTCCAGCATGGTCTAGTGGTTAGGATACCTGGCTCTCACCCAGGAGGCCCAGGTTCGATTCCCGGTGTCGGAAGTATTTTCTTTTATCTGCTATCATCAAGTCTCCAATTTGCGCACGCTATGTCTCTTCAATACTTTTACCCTGTTGGCCGAATCGCTAAGCGATCGCTCCGTCCCTCTCCGTTCTCCAGCATTGTCTAGTGGCTAGGATACCTGGCTTTAACCCAGAAGGCCCGGGTTCGATTCCCAGTGTCGGAAGTATTTTCTTTTATCTGCTGTCATCAAGTCTCCAATTTGCGCACGCTATCTAACTTCAATTGTTTTACCCTGTTGGCCGAATGGCTAAGCGATCGCTCCGTCCCTCTCCGTTCTACAGCATGGTCTAGTGTCTAGGATACCTATGGCGCTCTCACCCAGGAGGCCCGCGTCCGATTCCCGGTGTCGGAAGTATTTTTTCATCTGCTATCATCAAGTCTCCAATTTGCGCATGCTATATAACTTCAATACTTTTACCCTGTTCGCCGAATGGCTAAGCGATCGCTCTGTCCCTCTCCGTTCTCCGGCATGGTCTAGTGGCTTGGATACCTGGCTTTAACCCAGAAGGCCCGGGTTCGATTCCCAGTGTCGGAAGTATTTTCTTTTATCTGCTGTCATCAAGTCTCCAATTTGCGCACGCTATCTAACTTCAATTGTTTTACCCTGTTGGCCGAATGGCTAAGCGATCGCTCAGTCCCTCTCCGTTCTCCGGCAGGGTCTAGTGGCTAGGATACCTAGCTCTCACCCAGGAGGCCTGGATTCGATTCCCGGTGTCGGAAGTATTTTTTATCTGCTATTATCAAGTATCCAATTTACGCACGCTATGTAACTTCAATACTTTTACCCTGTTGGCCAAATGGCTAAGTGGTCGCTCCGTCCCTCTCCGTTCTCTGGCATGGTCTAGTGGCTAGGATACCTGGCTCTCACCCAGGAGGCCGGGGTTCGATTCCCGGTGTCGGAAGTATTTTCTTTTATCTGCTATCATCAAGTCTCCAATTTGCGCACGCTATGTGACTTCAATACTTTTACCCTGTTGGCCGAATCGCTAAGCGATCGCTCCGTCCCTCTCCGTTCTCCGGCATGGTCTAGTGGCTAGGATACCTGGCTTTCACCCAAGAGGCCCGGGTTCGATTCCCGGTGTCGGAAATATTTTCTTTTATCAGCTGTCATCAAGTCTCCAATTTGCGCACGCTATGTAACTTCAATAGTTTTACCCTGTTGGCCGAATGGCTAAGTGATCGCTCCGTCCCTCTCCGTTCTACAGCATGGTCTAGTGTCTAGGATACCTGGCTTTCACACAGCAGGCCCGGGTTCGATTCCCGGTGTCGGAAGTATTTTCTTTTATCTGCTGTCATCAAGTCTCCAATTTGCGCACGCTATGTAACTTCAATAGTTTTACCCTGTTGGCCGAATGGCTAAGCGATCGCTCCGTTCCTCTCCGTTCTACAGCATGGTCTAGTGTCTAGGATACCTAGGGCGCTCTCACCCAGGAGGCCCGCGTCCGATTCCCGGTGTCGGAAGTATTTTTTCATCTGCTATCATCAAGTCTCCAATTTGCGCATGCTATATAACTTCAATACTTTTACCCTGTTGGCCGAATGGCTAAGCGATCGCTCTGTCCCTCTCCGTTCTCCGGCATGGTCTAGTGGCTTGGATACCTGGCTCTCACCCAGGAGGCCCGCGTGCGATTCCCAGTATCGGAAGTATTTTTTTTATCTGCTGTCATCAAGTCTCCAATTTGCGCACGGTATGTAACTTGAATAGTTTCACCCTGTTGGCCGAATGGCAAAGCGATCGCTCCGTCCCTCTACGTTCTCTGGCATGGTCTAGTGGCTTGGACACCTCGCTCTCACCCAGGAGGCCCGGGTACAATTCCCGGTGTCGGAAGTATTTTTTATCTGCTATTATCAAGTATCCAATTTACGCACCCTATGTAACTTCAATACTTTTACCCTGTTGGCCAAATGGCTAAGCAATCGCTCCGTCCTTCTCCGTTCTCCGGCATGGTCTAGTGGCTAGGATACCTGGCTTTCACCCAGGAGGCCCGGGTTCGATTCCCGGTGTCGGAAGTATTTTCTTTTATCTGCTGTCATCAAGTCTTCAATTTGCGCACGCTATGTAACTTCAATAGTTTTACCCTGTTGGCCGAATGGCTAAGCGATCGCTCCGTCCCTCTCCGTTCTACAGCATGATCTAGTGTCTAGGATACCTATGGCGCTCTCACCCAGGAGGCCCGCGTCTGATTCCCGGTGTCGGAAGTATTTTTTCATCTGCTATTATCAAGTCTCCAATTTGCGCATGCTATATAACTTCAATACTTTTACGCTGTTGGCCGAATGGCTAAGCGATCGCTCTGTCCCTCTCCGTTCTCCGGCATGGTCTAGTGGCTTGGATACCTGGCTCTCACCCAGGAGGCCTGGATTCGATTCCCGGTGAGGGAAGTATTTTCTTTTATCTGCTATCATCAAGTCTCCAATTTGCGCACGCTATGTAACTTCAATACTTTTACCCTGTTGGCCGAATCGCTAAGCGATCGCTCCGTCCCTCTCCGTTCTCCGGCATGGTCTAGTGGCTAGGATACCTGGCTTTCACCCAGGAGGCCCGGGTTTGATTCCTGGTGTCGGAAATATTTTCTTTTATCTGCTGTCATCAAGTATCCAATTTACGCACGCTATGTAACTTCAATACTTTTACCCTGTTGGCCAAATGGCTAAGCGATCGCTCCGTCCCTCTCCGTTCTCAGGCATGGTCTAGTGGCTAGGATACCTGGCTCTCACCCAGGAGGCCCGGGTACAATTCCCGGTGTCGGAAGTATTTTTTATCTGCTATTATCAAGTCTCCAATTTGCGCATGCTATATACCTTCAATACTTTTACCCTGTTGGCCGAATGGCTAAGCGATCGCTCTGTCCCTCTCCGTTCTCCGGCATTGTCTAGTGGCTTGGATACCTGGCTCTCACCCAGGAGGCCTGCGTGCGATTCCCGGTATTGGAAGTATTTTTTATCTGCTATTATCAAGTATCCAATTTACGCACGCTATGTAACTTCAATACTTTTACCCTGTTGGCCAAATGGCTAAGCGATCGCTCCGTCCTTCTCCGTTCTCCAGCATGGTCTAGTGGCTAGGATACCTGGCTCTCACCCAGGAGGCCCGGGTTTGATTCCCGGTGTCAGAAGTATTTTCTTTTATCTGCTGTCATCAAGTCTCCAATTTGCGCACGCTATGTAACTTCAATAGTTTTACCCTGTTGGCCAAATGGCTAAGCGATCGCTTCGTCCCTCTCCGTTCTACAGCATGATCTAGTGTCTAGGATACCTATGGCGCTCTCACCCAGGAGGCCCGCGTCCGATTCCCGGTGTCGGAAGTATTTTTTCTGCTGCTATCATCAAGTCTCCAATTTGCGCATGCTATATAACTTCAATACTTTTACCCTGTTGTCCGAATGGCAAAGCGATCGCTCAGTCCCTCTCCGTTCTCCGGCATGGTCTAGTGACTAGGATACCTAGCTCTCACCCAGGAGGCCTGGATTTGATTCCCGGTGTCGGAAGTATTTTCTTTTATCTGCTGTCTTCAAGCCTCCAATTTGCGCATGCTTTGTAACTTCAATACTTTTGCCCTGTTGGCCGAATATCTAAGCGATCGCTCCGTCCCTCTCCGTTCTCCGGCGTGGTCTAGTGGCTAGGATATCTGGCTCTCACCCAGGAGACCCTGGTTCGATTCTTGGTGTCGGAAGTATTCTTTTATCTGCTGTCATCAAGTCTCTAATTTGCGCACGGTATGTAACTTGAATAGTTTCACCCTGTTGGCCGAATGGCTAAGCTATCGCTCTGTCCCTCTCCGTTCTCTGGCATGGTCTAGTGGCTTGGACACCTGGCTCTCACGCAGGAGGCCCGGGTACGATTCCCGGTGTCGGAAGTATTTTTTATCTGGCATTATCAAGTATCCAAGTTACACACGCTATGTAACTTCAATACTTTTACCCTGTTGGCCAAATGGCTAAGTGATCGCTCCGTCCCTCTCCGTTCTCCGGCATGGTCTAGTGAATAGGATACCTGGCTCTCACCCAGGAGGCCCGGGTTCGATTCCTGGTGTCGGAAGTATTTTCTTTTATCTGCTATCATCAAGTCTCCAATTTGCGCACGCTATGTAACTTCAATACTTTTACCCTGTTGGCCGAATCGCTAAGCGATCGCTCCGTCCCTCTCCGTTCTCCGGCATGGTCTAGTGGCTAGGATACCTGGCTTTCACCCACGAGGCCCGGGTTCGATTCCCGGTGTCAGAAGTATTTTCTTTTATCTGCTGTCATCAAGTCTCCAATTTGCGCACGCTATGTAACTTCAATAGTTTTACCCTGTTGGCCGAATGGCTAAGCGATCGCTCCGTCCCTCTCCGTTCTACAGCATGGTCTAGTGTCTAGGATACCTATGGCGCTCTCACCCAGGAGGCCCGCGTCCGATTCCCGGTGTCGAAAGTATTTTTTCATCTGCTATCATCAAGTCTCCAATTTGCGCGTGCTATATAACTTCAATACTTTTACCCTGTTGGCCGAATGGCTAAGCGATCGCTCTGTCCCTCTCCGTTCTCCGGCATGGTCTAGTGGCTTGGATACCTGGCTCTCACCCAGAAGGCCCGCGTGCGATTCCCGGTATCGGAAGTATTTTTTTATCTGCTATCATCAAGTCTCCACTTTGCGCATACTATATAACTTCAATACTTTTACCCTGTTGGCCGAATGGCTAAGCGATCGCTCAGTCCCTCTCCGTTCTCCGGCATGGTCTAGTGGCTAGGATACCTAGCTCTCACCCAGGAGGCCTGGATTCGATTCCCGGTGCCGGAAGTATTTTTTTATCTGCTGTCATCAAGTCTCCAATTTGCGCACGGTATGTAACATGAATAGCTTCACCCTGTTGGCCGAATGGCTAAGCGATCGCTTCGTCCCTCTACGTTCTCTGGCATGGTCTAGTGGGTTGGACACCTGGCTCTCACCCAAGAGGCCCGGGTACGATTCGCGGTGTCGGAAGTATTTTTTATCTGCTATTATCAAGTATCCAATTTACGCACGCTATGTAACTTCAATACTTTTACCCTGTTGGCCAAATGGCTAAGCGATCGCTCCGTCCTTCTCCGTTCTCCGGCATGGTCTAGTGGCTAGGATACCTGGCTTTCACCCAGGAGTCCCAGGTTCGATTCCCGGTGTCGGAAGTATTTTCTTTTATCTGCTGTCATCAAGTCTCCAATTTGCGCACGCTATGTAACTTCAATAGTTTTGCCCTGTTGGCCGAATGGCTAAGCGATCGCTCCGTCCCTCTCCGTTCTACAGCATGATCTAGTGTCTAGGATACCTATGGCGCTCTCACCCAGGAGGCCCGCGTCTGATTCTCGGTGTCGGAAGTATTTTTTCTCCTGCTATCATCAAGTCTCCAATTTGCGCATGCTATATAACTTCAATACTTTTACGCTGTTGGCCGAATGGCTAAGCGATCGCTCTGTCCCTCTCCGTTCTCTGGCATGGTCTAGTGGCTTGGATACCTGGCTCTCACCCAGGAGGCCCGCGTGCGATTCCCGGTGTCGGAAGTATTTTTTTTCCTGCTATCATCAAGTCTCCAATTTGCGCATACAATATAACTTCAATACTTTTACCCTGTTGGCCGAATGGCAAAGCGATCGCTCAGTCCCTCTCCGTTCTCCGGCATGGTCTAGTGGCTAGGATACCTAGCTCTCACCCAGGAGGCCTGGATTCGATTCCCGGTGTCGGAAGTATTTTCTTTTATCTGCTGTCTTCAAGCCTCCAATTTACGCATGCTTTGTAACTTCAATACTTTTATCCTGTTGGCCGAATATCTAAGCGATCGCTCCGTCCCTCTCCGTTCTCCGGCTTGGTCTAGTGGCTAGGATATCTGGCTCTCACCCAGGAGACCCTGGTTTGATTCTTGGTGTCGGAAGTATTCTTTTATCTGCTGTCATCAAGTCTCCAATTTGCGCACGGTATGTAACTTCAATAGTTTTACCCTGTTGGCCGAATGGCTAAGCGATCTCTCCGTCCCTCTCCGTTCTCCGGCATGGTCTAGTGTCTAGGATACCTGGCTCTCACCCAGGAAGCCCGGTTGCGATTCCTGGGGTCGGGAGTATTTTTTTTATCAGCTATCATCAAGTCTCCAAATTGCGAACGCTATGTATCTTCAATACTTCTACCTTGTTGGCCGAATGGCTAAGCGATCGCTCCGTCCCTCTCCGTTCTCCGGCATGGTCTAGTGGCTAGGATACCTAGCTCTCACCCTGGAGGCCTGGATTCGATTCCCGGTGTCGGAAGTATTTTCTTTTATCTGCTGTCTTCAAGCCTCCAATTTGCTCATGGTTTGCAACTTCAATACTTTTACCCTGTTGGCCGAATACCTAAGCGATCGCACCGTCCTTCTCCGTTCTCCGGCGTGGTCTAGTGGCTAGGATATCTGGCTCTCACCCAGGAGACCCTGGTTCGATTCTTGGTGTCGGAAGTATTTTTTATCTGCTGTCATCAAGTCTCCAATTTGCGCACGGTATGTAACTTGAATAGTTTCACCCTGTTTTCCGAATGGCTAAGCGATCGCTCCGTCCCTCTCCGTTCTCTGGCATGGTCTAGTGGCTTGGATACCTGGCTCTCACCCAGGAGGCCCGGGTACGATTCCCGCTGTCGGAAGTATTTTTATCTGCTATTATCAAGTATCCAATTTACGCACGCTATGTAACTTCAATACTTTTACCCTGTTGGCCAAATGGCTAAGCGATCGCTCCGTCCCTCTCCGTTCTCTGGCATGGTCTAGTGGCTAGGATACCTGGCTCTCACCCAGGAGGCCCGGGTTCGATTCCCGGTGTCGGAAGTATTTTCTTTTATCTGCTATCATGAAGTCTCCAATTTGCGCACGCTATGTAACTTCAATACTTTTACCCTGTTGGCCGAATCGCTAAGTGATCGCTCCGTCCCTCTCCGTTCTCCGGCATGGTCTAGTGGCTAGGATACCTGGCTCTCATCAGGAGGCCCGGGTTCGATTTGCGGTGTCGGAAGTATTTTCTTTTAGCTGCTGTCATCAAGTCTTCAATTTGCGCACGGTATGTAACTTCAATAGGTTTACCCTGTTGGTCGAATGGCTAAGCGATCTCTCCGTCCCTCTCCGTTCTCCCGCATGGTCTATTGTCTAGGATACCTGGCTCTCACCCAGGAAGCCCGGTTGCGATTCCTGGGGTCGGGAGTATTTTCTTTTATCAGCTATCATCAAGTCTCCAAATTGCGCACGCTATGTATCTTCAATAGTTTTACCCTGTTGGCCGAATGGCTAAGCGATCGCTCCGTCCCTCTCCGTTCTACAGCATGATCTAGTGTCTAGGATACCTATGGCGCTCTCACCCAGCAGGCCCGCGTCCGATTCCCGGTGTCGGAAGTATTTTTTCATCTGCTATCATCAAGGCTCCAATTTGCGCATGCTATATAACTTCCATACTTTTACGCTGTTGGCCGAATGGCTAAGCGATCGCTCTGTCCCTCTCTGTTCTCCGGCATGGTCTAGTGGCTTGGACACCTGGCTCTCACCCAGGAGGCCCGGGTACGATTCCCGGTGTCGGAAGTATTTTTTATCTGCTATTATCAAGTATCCAATTTACGCACGCTATGTAACTTCAATACTTTTACCCTGTTGGCCAAATGGCTAAGTGATCGCTCTGTCCCTCTCCGTTCTCCGGCATGGTCTAGTGGCTAGGATACCTGGCTCTCACCCAGTAGGCCCGGGTACGATTCCCGGTGTCGGAAGTATTTTTTATCTGCTATTATCAAGTATCCAATTTACGCACGCTATGTAACTTCAATACTTTTACCCTGTTGGCCAAATGGCTAAGCGATCGCTCCGTCCTTCTTCGTTCTCCGGCATAGTCTAGTGGCTAGGATACCTGGCTTTCACCCAGGAGGCCCGGGTTCGATTCCCGGTGTCGGAAGTATTTTTTTATCTGCTGTCATCAAGTCTCCAATTTGCGCACGGTATGTAACTTGAATAGCTTCCCCCTGTTGGCCGAATGGCTAAGCGATCGCTCCATCCCTCTACGTTCTCTGGCATGGTCTAGTGACTTGGACACCTGGCTCTCACCCAGGAGGCCCGGGTACGATTCCCGGTGTCGGAAGTATTTTTTATCAGCTATTATCAAGTATCCAATTTACGCACGCTATGTAACTTCAATACTTTTACCCTGTTGGCCAAATGGCTAAGCGATCTCTCCGTCCTTCTCCGTTCTCCGGCATGGTCTAGTGGCTAGGATACCTGGCTTTCACCCAGGAGGCCCGGGTTCGATTTTCGGTGTCGGAAGTATTTTCTTTTATCTGCTGTCATCAAGTCTCCAATTTGCGCACGCTATGTAACTTCAATAGTTTTACCCTGTTGGCCGAATGGCTAAGCGATCGCTCCGTCCCTCTCCGTTCTACAGCATGATCTAGTGTCTAGGATACCTATGGCGCTCTCACCCAGGAGGCCTCCATCTGATTCCCGGTGTCGGAAGTATTTTTTCATCTGCTATTATCAAGTCTCCAATTTGCGCATGGTATATAACTTCAATACTTTTACCCTGTTGGCCGAATATCTAAGCGATCGCTCCGTCCCTCTCCGTTCTCCGGCGTGGTCTAGTGGCTAGGATATCTGGCTCTCACCCAGGAGAACCTGGTTCGATTCTTGGTGTCGGAAGTTTTCTTTTATCTGCTGTCTTCAAGCCTCCAATTTGCGCATGCTTTGTAACTTCAATACTTTTATCCTGTTGGCCGAATATCTAAGCGATCGCTCCGTCCCTCTCCGTTCTCCGGCGTGGTCTAGTGGCTAGGATATCTGGCTCTCACCCAGGAGACCCTGGTTCGATTCTTGGTGTCGGAAGTATTCTTTTATCTGCTGTCATCAAGTCTCTAATTTGCGCACGGTATGTAACTTGAATAGTTTCACCCTGTTGGCCGAATGGCTAAGCGATCGCTCTGTCCCTCTCCGTTCTCTGGCATGGTCTAGTGGCTTGGACACCTGGCTCTCACCCAGGAGGCCCGGGTATGATTCCCGGTGTCGGAAGTATTTTTTATCTGGCATTATCAAGTATCCAATTTACACACGCTATGTAACTTCAATACTTTTACCCTGTTGGCCAAATGGCTAAGTGATCGCTCCGTCCCTCTCCGTTCTCAGGCATGGTCTAGTGAATAGGATACCTGGCTCTCACCCAGGAGGCCCGGGTTCGATTCCTGGTGTCTGAAGTATTTTCTTTTATCTGCTATCATCAAGTCTCCAATTTGCGCACGCTATGTAACTTCAATACTTTTACCCTGTTGGCCGAATCGCTAAGCGATCGCTCCGTCCCTCTCCGTTCTCCGGCATGGTCTAGTGGCTAGGATACCTGGCTTTCACCCAGGAGGCCCGGGTTCGATTCCCGGTGTCAGAAGTGTTTTCTTTTATCTGCTGTCATCAAGTCTCCAATTTGCGCACGCTATGTAACTTCAATGGTTTTACCCTGTTGGCCGAATGGCTAAGCGATCGCTCCGTCCCTATCCGTTCTACAGCATGGTCTAGTGTCTAGGATACCTATGGCGCTCTCACCCAGTAGGCCCGGGTACGATTCCCGGTGTCGGAAGTATTTTTTATCTGCTATTATCAAGTATCCAATTTACGCACGCTATGTAACTTCAATACTTTTACCCTGTTGGCCAAATGGCTAAGCGATCGCTCCGTCCTTCTTCGTTCTCCGGCATAGTCTAGTGGCTAGGATACCTGGCTTTCACCCAGGAGGCCCGGGTTCGATTCCCGGTGTCGGAAGTATTTTTTTATCTGCTGTCATCAAGTCTCCAATTTGCGCACGGTATGTAACTTGAATAGCTTCCCCCTGTTGGCCGAATGGCTAAGCGATCGCTCCATCCCTCTACGTTCTCTGGCATGGTCTAGTGACTTGGACACCTGGCTCTCACCCAGGAGGCCCGGGTACGATTCCCGGTGTCGGAAGTATTTTTTATCAGCTATTATCAAGTATCCAATTTACGCACGCTATGTAACTTCAATACTTTTACCCTGTTGGCCAAATGGCTAAGCGATCTCTCCGTCCTTCTCCGTTCTCCGGCATGGTCTAGTGGCTTGGATACCTGGCTCTCACCCAGGAGGCCCGGGTACGATTCCCGTTGTCGGAAGTATTTTTATCTGCTATTATCAAGTATCCAATTTACGCACGCTATGTAACTTCAATACTTTTACCCTGTTGGCCAAATGGCTAAGCGATCGCTCCGTCCCTCTCCGTTCTCCGGCATGGTCTAGTGGCTAGGATACCTAGCTCTCACCCAGGAGGCCAGGATTCGATTCCCGGTGCCGGAAGTATTTTTTTATCTGCTGTCATCAAGTCTCCAATTTGCGCACGGTATGTAACATGAATAGCTTCACCCTGTTGGCCGAATGGCTAAGCGATCGCTTCGTCCCTCTACGTTCTCTGGCATGGGCTAGTGGCTTGGACACCTGGCTCTCACCCAAGAGGCCCGGGTACGATTCGCGGTGTCGGAAGTATTTTTTATCTGCTATTATCAAGTATCCAATTTACGCACGCTATGTAACTTCAATACTTTTACCCTGTTGGCCAAATGGCTAAGCGATCGCTCTGTCCTTCTCCGTTCTCCGGCATGGTCTAGTGGCTAGGATACCTGGCTTTCACCCAGGAGTCCCAGGTTCGATTCCCGGTGTCGGAAGTATTTTCTTTTATCTGCTGTCATCAAGTCTCCAATTTGCGCACGCTATGTAACTTCAATAGTTTTACCCTGTTGGCCGAATGGCTAAGCGATCGCTCCGTCCCTCTCCGTTCTACAGCATGATCTAGTGTCTAGGATACCTATGGCGCTCTCACCCAGGAGGCCCGCGTCTGATTCTCGGTGTCGGAAGTATTTTTTCTCCTGCTATCATCAAGTCTCCAATTTGCGCATGCTATATAACTTCAATACTTTTACGCTGTTGGCCGAATGGCTAAGCGATCGCTCTGTCCCTCTCCGTTCTCCGGCATGGTCTAGTGGCTTGGATACCTGGCTCTCACCCAGGAGGCCCGCGTGCGATTCCCGGTGTCGGAAGTATTTTTTACCTGCTATCATCAAGTCTCCAATTTGCGCATACAATATAACTTCAATACTTTTACCCTGTTGGCCGAATGGCAAAGCGATCGCTCAGTCCCTCTCCGTTCTCCAGCATGGTCTAGTGGCTAGGATACCTAGCTCTCACCCAGGAGGCCTGGATTCGATTCCCGGTGTCGGAAGTATTTTCTTTTATCTGCTGTCTTCAAGCCTCCAATTTGCGCATGCTTTGTAACTTCAATACTTTTACCCTGTTGGCCGAATATCTAAGCGATCGCTCCATCCCTCTCCGTTCTCCGGCTTGGTCTAGTGGCTAGGATATCTGGCTCTCACCCAGGAGACTCTGGTTTGATTCTTGGTGTCGGAAGTATTCTTTTATCTGCTGTCATCAAGTCTCCAATTTGCGCACGGTATGTAACTTGAATAGTTTCACCCTGTTGGCCGAATGGCTAAGCGATCGCTTCGTCCCTCTACGTTCTCTGGCATGGTCTAGTGGCTTGGACACCTGGCTCTCACCCAAGAGGCCCGGGTACGATTCGCGGTGTCGGAAGTATTTTTTATCTGCTATTATCAAGTATCCAATTTACGCACGCTATGTAACTTCAATACTTTTACCCTGTTGGCCAAATGGCTAAGCGATCGCTCCGTCCTTCTCCGTTCTCCGGCATGGTCTAGTGGCTAGGATACCTGGCTTTCACCCAGGAGTCCCAGGTTCGATTCCCGGTGTCGGAAGTATTTTCTTTTATCTGCTGTCATCAAGTCTCCAATTTGCGCACGCTATGTAACTTCAATAGTTTTACCCTGTTGGCCGAATGGCTAAGCGATCGCTCCGTCCCTCTCCGTTCTACAGCATGATCTAGTGTCTAGGATACCTATGGCGCTCTCAACGAGGAGGCCCGCGTCTGATTCTCGGTGTCGGAAGTATTTTTTCTCCTGCTATCATCAAGTCTCCAATTTGCGCATGCTATATAACTTCAATACTTTTACGCTGTTGGCCGAATGGCTAAGCGATCGCTCTGTCCCTCTCCGTTCTCCGGCATGGTCTAGTGGCTTGGATACCTGGCTCTCACCCAGGAGGCCCGCGTGCGATTCCCGGTGTCGGAAGTATTTTTTTACCTGCTATCATCAAGTCTCCAATTTGCGCATACAATATAACTTCAATACTTTTACCCTGTTGGCCGAATGGCAAAGCGATCGCTCAGTCCCTCTCCGTTCTCCGGCATGGTCTAGTGGCTAGGATACCTAGCTCTCACCCAGGAGGCCTGGATTCGATTCCCGGTGTCGGAAGTATTCTTTTATCTGCTGTCATCAAGTCTCCAATTTGCGCACGGTATGTAACTTCAATAGTTTTACCCTGTTGGCCGAATGGCTAAGCGATCTCTCCGTCCCTCTCCGTTCTCCAGCATGGTCTAGTGTCTAGGATACCTGGCTCTCACCCAGGAAGCCCGGTTGCGATTCCTGGGGTCGGGAGTATTTTTTTTATCAGCTATCATCAAGTCTCCAAATTGCGAACGCTATGTATCTTCAATACTTCTACCTTGTTGGCCGAATGGCTAAGCGATCGCTCCGTCCCTCTCCGTTCTCCGGCATGGTCTAGTGAATAGGATACCTGGCTCTCACCCAGGAGGCCCGGGTTCGATTCCTGGTGTCGGAAGTATTTTCTTTTATCTGCTATCATCAAGTCTCCAATTTGCGCACGCTATGTAACTTCAATACTTTTACCCTGTTGGCCGAATCGCTAAGCGATCGCTCCGTCCCTCTCCGTTCTCCAGCATGGTCTAGTGGCTAGGATACCTGGCTTTCACCCAGGAGGCCCGGGTTCGATTCCCGGTGTCAGAAGTATTTTCTTTTATCTGCTGTCATCAAGTCTCCAATTTGCGCACGCTATGTAACTTCAATAGTTTTACCCTGTTGGCCGAATGGCTAAGCGATCGCTCCGTCCCTCTCCGTTCTACAGCATGGTCTAGTGTCTAGGATACCTATGGCGCTCTCACCCAGGAGGCCCGCGTCCGATTCCCGGTGTCGAAAGTATTTTTTCATCTGCTATCATCAAGTCTCCAATTTGCGCGTGCTATATAACTTCAATACTTTTACCCTGTTGGCCGAATGGCTAAGCGATCGCTCTGTCCCTCTCCGTTCTCCGGCATGGTCTAGTGGCTTGGATACCTGGCTCTCACCCAGAAGGCCCGCGTGCGATTCCCGGTATCGGAAGTATTTTTTTATCTGCTATCATCAAGTCTCCAATTTGCGCATACTATATAACTTCAATACTTTTACCCTGTTGGCCGAATGGCTAAGCGATCGCTCAGTCCCTCTCCGTTCTCCGGCATGGTCTAGTGGCTAGGATACCTAGCTCTCACCCAGGAGGCCAGGATTCGATTCCCGGTGCCGGAAGTATTTTTTTCTCTGCTGTCATCAAGTCTCCAATTTGCGCACGGTATGTAACATGAATAGCTTCACCCTGTTGGCCGAATGGCTAAGCGATCGCTTCGTCCCTCTACGTTCTCTGGCATGGTCTAGTGGCTTGGACACCTGGCTCTCACCCAAGAGGCCCGGGTACGATTCGCGGTGTCGGAAGTATTTTTTATCTGCTATTATCAAGTATCCAATTTACGCACGCTATGTAACTTCAACACTTTTACCCTGTTGGCCAAATGGCTAAGCGATCGCTCTGTCCTTCTCCGTTCTCCGGCATGGTCTAGTGGCTAGGATACCTGGCTTTCACCCAGGAGTCCCAGGTTCGATTCCCGGTGTCGGAAGTATTTTCTTTTATCCGCTGTCATCAAGTCTCCAATTTGCGCACGCTATGTAACTTCAATAGTTTTACCCTGTTGGCCGAATGGCTAAGCGATCGCTCCGTCCCTCTCCGTTCTACAGCATGATCTAGTGTCTAGGATACCTATGGCGCTCTCACCCAGGAGGCCCGCGTCTGATTCTCGGTGTCGGAAGTATTTTTTCTCCTGCTATCATCAAGTCTCCAATTTGCGCATGCTATATAACTTCAATACTTTTACGCTGTTGGCCGAATGGCTAAGCGATCGCTCTGTCCCTCTCCGTTCTCAGGCATGGTCTAGTGGCTTGGATACCTGGCTCTCACCCAGGAGGCCCGCGTGCGATTCCCGGTGTCGGAAGTATTTTTTTACCTGCTATCATCAAGTCTCCAATTTGCGCATACAATATAACTTCAATACTTTTACCCTGTTGGCCGAATGGCAAAGCGATCGCTCAGTCCCTCTCCGTTCTCCGGCATGGTCTAGTGGCTAGGATACCTAGCTCTCACCCAGGAGGCCTGGATTCGATTCCCGGTGTCGGAAGTATTTTCTTTTATCTGCTGTCTTCAAGCCTCCAATTTGCGCATGCTTTGTAACTTCAATAGTTTTACCCTGTTGGCCGAATGGCTAAGCGATCGCTCTGTCCCTCTCCGTTCTACAGCATGATCTAGTGTCTAGGATACCTATGGCGCTCTCACCCAGGAGGCCCGCGTCTGATTCTCGGTGTCGGAAGTATTTTTTCTCCTGCTATCATCAAGTCTCCAATTTGCGCATGCTATATAACTTCAATACTTTTACGCTGTTGGCCGAATGGCTAAGCGATCTCTCCGTCCCTCTCCGTTCTCCGGCATGGTCTAGTGTCTAGGATACCTGGCTCTCACCCAGGAAGCCCGGTTGCGATTCCTGGGGTCGGGAGTATTTTTTTATCAGCTATCATCAAGTCTCCAAATTGCGAACGCTATGTATCTTCAATACTTCTACCTTGTTGGCCGAATGGCTAAGCGATCGCTCCGTCCCTCTCCGTTCTCCGGCATGGTCTAGTGGCTAGGATACCTAGCTCTCACCCTGGAGGCCTGGATTCGATTCCCGGTGTCGGAAGTATTTTCTTTTATCTGCTGTCTTCAAGCCTCCAATTTGCTCATGGTTTGCAACTTCAATACTTTTACCCTGTTGGCCGAATATCTAAGCGATCGCACCGTCCTTCTCCGTTCTCCAGCGTGGTCTAGTGGCTAGGATATCTGGCTCTCACCCAGGAGACCCTGGTTCGATTCTTGGTGTCGGAAGTATTTTTTATCTGCTGTCATCAAGTCTCCAATTTGCGCACGGTATGTAACTTGAATAGTTTCACCCTGTTGGCCGAATGGCTAAGCGATCGCTCCGTCCCTCTCCGTTCTCTGGCATGGTCTAGTGGCTTGGATACCTGGCTCTCACCCAGGAGGCCCGGGTACGATTCCCGTT
This sequence comes from Rhipicephalus microplus, assembly GCF_043290135.1. Classification (NCBI taxonomy): domain Eukaryota; kingdom Metazoa; phylum Arthropoda; class Arachnida; order Ixodida; family Ixodidae; genus Rhipicephalus; species Rhipicephalus microplus. Next base: position 158,447,840 of record NC_134702.1, read on the forward strand.
GTCGGAAGTATTTTTATCTGCTATTATCAAGTATCCAATTTACGCACGCTATGTAACTTCAATACTTTTACCCTGTTGGCCAAATGGCTAAGCGATCGCTCCGTCCCTCTCCGTTCTCCGGCATGGTCTAGTGGCTAGGATACCTGGCTCTCACCCAGGAGGCCCGGGTTCGATTCCCGTTGTCGGAAGTATTTTCTTTTATCTGCTATCATGAAGTCTCCAATTTGCGCACGGTATGTAACTTCAATAGTTTTACCCTGTTGGTCGAATGGCTAAGCGATCTCTCCGTCCCTCTCCGTTCTCCCACATGGTCTATTGTCTAGGATACCTGGCTCTAACCCAGAAAGCCCGGTTGCGATTCCTGGGGTCGGGAGTATTTTCTTTTATCAGCTATCATCAAGTCTCCAAATTGCGCACGCTATGTATCTTCAATAGTTTTACCCTGTTGGCCGAATGGCTAAGCGATCGCTCCGTCCCTCTCCGTTCTACAGCATGATCTAGTGTCTAGGATACCTATGGCGCTCTCACCCAGCAGGCCCGCGTCCGATTCCCGGTGTCGGAAGTATTTTTTCATCTGCTATCATCAAGGCTCCAATTTGCGCATGCTATATAACTTCAATACTTTTACGCTGTTGGCCGAATGGCTAAGCGATCGCTCTGTCCCTCTCCGTTCTCCGGCATGGTCTAGTGGCTTGGATACCTGGCTCTCACCCAGGAGGCCCGCGTGCGATTCCCGGTGTCGGAAGTATTTTTTTACCTGCTATCATCAAGTCTCCAATTTGCGCATACTATATAACTTCAATACTTTTACCCTGTTGGCCGAATGGCAAAGCGATCGCTCAGTCCCTCTCCGTTCTCCGGCATGGTCTAGTGGCTAGGATACCTAGCTCTCACCCAGGAGGCCTGGAATCGATTCCCGGTGTCGGAAGTATTTTCTTTTATCTGCTGTCTTCAAGCCTCCAATTTGCGCATGCTTTATAACTTCAATACTTTTACCCATTTGGCCGAATATCTAAGCGATCGCTCCGTCCCTCTCCGTTCTCCGGCGTGGTCTAGTGGCTAGGATATCTGGCTCTCACCCAGGAGACCCTGGTTCGATTCTTGGTGTCGGAAGTATTCTTTTATCTGCTGTCATCAAGTATCCAATTTGCGCACGGTATGTAACTTGAATAGTTTCACCCTGTTGGCTGAATGGCTAAGCGATCGCTTCGTCCCTCTCCGTTCTCTGGCATGGTCTAGTGGCTTGGACACCTGGCTCTCACCCAGGAGGCCCGGGTACGATTCCCGGTGTCAGAAGTATTTTTTATCTGCTATTATCAAGTATCCAATTTACGCACGCTATGTAACTTCAATACTTTTACCCTGTTGGCCAAATGGCTAAGTGATCGCTCCGTCCCTCTCTGTTCTCCGGCATGGTCTAGTGGCTAGGATACCTGGCTTTCACCCAGGAGGCCCGGGTTCGATTTTCGGTGTCGGAAGTATTTTCTTTTATCTGCTGTCATCAAGTCTCCAATTTGCGCACGCTATGTAACTTCAATAGTTTTACCCTGTTGGCCGAATCACTAAGCGTTCGCTCCGCCTTTCTCCCTTTTCCGGCATGGTCTAGTGGCTAGGATACCTGGCTCTCACCCAGGAGGCCCGGGTACGATTCCCGGTGTCGGAAGTATTTTCTTTTATCTGCTGTCTTCAAGCCTCAAATTTGCGCATGCTTTGTAACTTCAATACTTTTATCCTGATGGCCGAATATCTAAGCGATCGCTCCGTCCCTCTCCGTTCTCCGGCGTGGTCTAGTGGCTAGGATATCTGGCTCTCACCCAGGAGACCCTGGTTCGATTCTTGGTGTCGGAAGTATTCTTTTATCTGCTGTCATCAAGTCTCCAATTTGCGCACGGTATGTAACTTGAATAGTTTCTCCCTGTTGGCTGAATGGCTAAGCGATCGCTCCGTCCCTCTTTGTTCTCTGGCATGGTCTAGTGGCTTGGACACCTGGCTCTCACCCAGGAGGCCCGGGTACGATTCCCGGTGTCGGAAGTATTTTTTATCTGCTATTATCAAGTATCCAATTTACGCACGCTATGTAACTTCAATACTTTTACCCTGTTGGCCAAATGGCTAAGTGATCGCTCCGTCGCTCTCTGTTCTCCAGCATGGTCTAGTGGCTAGGATACCTGGCTCTCACCCAGGAGGCCCAGGTTCGATTCCCGGTGTCGGAAGTATTTTCTTTTATCTGCTATCATCAAGTCTCCAATTTGCGCACGCTATGTAACTTCAATACTTTTACCCTGTTGGCCGAATCGCTAAGCGATCGCTCCGTCCCTCTCCGTTCTCCAGCATTGTCTAGTGGCTAGGATACCTGGCTTTAACCCAGAAGGCCCGGGTTCGATTCCCAGTGTCGGAAGTATTTTCTTTTATCTGCTGTCATCAAGTCTCCGATTTGCGCACGCTATCTAACTTCAATTGTTTTACCCTGTTGGCCGAAGGGCTAAGCGATCGCTCCGTCCCTCTCCGTTCTACAGCATGGTCTAGTGTCTAGGATACCTATGGCGCTCTCACCCAGGAGGCCCGCGTCCGATTCCCGGTGTCGGAAGTATTTTTTCATCTGCTATCATCAAGTCTCCAATTTGCGCATGCTATATAACTTCAATACTTTTACCCTGTTCGCCGAATGGCTAAGCGATCGCTCTGTCCCTCTCCGTTCTCCGGCATGGTCTAGTGGCTTGGATACCTGGCTCTCACCCAGGAGGCCTGCTTGCGATTCCCGGTATCGTAAGTATTTTTTATCTGCTATCATCAAGTCTCCAATTTGCGCATACTATATAACTTCAATACTTTTACCCTGTTGGCCGAATGGCTAAGCGATCGCTCAGTCGCTCTCCGTTCTCCGGCAGGGTCTAGTGGCTAGGATACCTAGCTCTCACCCAGGAGGCCTGGATTCGATTCCCGGTGTCGGAAGTATTTTTTATCTGCTATTATCAAGTATCCAATTTACGCACGCTATGTAACTTCAATACTTTTACCCTGTTGGCCAAATGGCTAAGTGATCGCTCTGTCCCTCTCCGTTCTCTGGCATGGTCTAGTGGCTTGGACACCTGGCTCTCACGCAGGAGGCCCGGGTACGATTCCCGGTGTCGGAAGTATTTTTTATCTGGCATTATCAAGTATCCAATTTACACACGCTATGTAACTTCAATACTTTTACCCTGTTGGCCAAATGGCTAAGTGATCGCTCCGTCCCTCTCCGTTCTCCGGCATGGTCTAGTGGCTAGGATACCTGGCTTTCACCCAGGAGGCCCGGGTTCGATTCCCGGTGTCAGAAGTATTTTCTTTTATCTGCTGTCATCAAGTCTCCAATTTGCGCACGCTATGTCTCTTCAATAGTTTTACCCTGTTGGCCGAATGGCTAAGCGATCGCTCCGTCCCTCTCCGTTCTACAGCATGGTCTTGTGTCTAGGATACCTATGGCGCTCTCACCCAGGAGGCCCGCGTCCGATTCCCGGTGTCGAAAGTATTTTTTCATCTGCTATCATCAAGTCTCCAATTTGCGCGTGCTATATAACTTCAATACTTTTACCCTGTTGGCCGAATGGCTAAGCGATCGCTCTGTCCCTCTCCGTTCTCCGGCATGGTCTAGTGGCTTGGATACCTGGCTCTCACCCAGAAGGCCCGCGTGCGATTCCCGGTATCGGAAGTATTTTTTATCTGCTATCATCAAGTCTCCACTTTGCGCATACTATATAACTTCAATACTTTTACCCTGTTGGCCGAATGGCTAAGCGATCGCTCAGTCCCTCTCCGTTCTCCGGCATGGTCTAGTGGCTAGGATACCTAGCTCTCACCCAGGAGGCCTGGATTCGATTCCCGGTGCCGGAAGTATTTTTTATCTGCTGTCATCAAGTCTCCAATTTGCGCACGGTATGTAACATGAATAGCTTCACCCTGTTGGCCGAATGGCTAAGCGATCGCTTCGTCCCTCTACGTTCTCTGGCATGGTCTAGTGGCTTGGACACCTGGCTCTCACCCAAGAGGCCCGGGTACGATTCGCGGTGTCGGAAGTATTTTTTATCTGCTATTATCAAGTATCCAATTTACGCACGCTATGTAACTTCAATACTTTTACCCTGTTGGCCAAATGGCTAAGCGATCGCTCCGTCCTTCTCCGTTCTCCGGCATGGTCTAGTGGCTAGGATACCTGGCTTTCACCCAGGAGTCCCAGGTTCGATTCCTGGTGTCGGAAGTATTTTCTTTTATCTGCTGTCATCAAGTCTCCAATTTGCGCACGCTATGTAACTTCAATAGTTTTGCCCTGTTGGCCGAATGGCTAAGCGATCGCTCCGTCCCTCTCCGTTCTACAGCATGATCTAGTGTCTAGGATACCTATGGCGCTCTCACCCAGGAGGCCCGCGTCTGATTCTCGGTGTCGGAAGTATTTTTTCTCCTGCTATCATCAAGTCTCCAATTTGCGCATGCTATATAACTTCAATACTTTTACGCTGTTGGCCGAATGGCTAAGCGATCGCTCTGTCCCTCTCCGTTCTCCGGCATGGTCTAGTGGCTTGGATACCTGGCTCTCACCCAGGAGGCCCGCGTGCGATTCCCGGTGTCGGAAGTATTTTTTACCTGCTATCATCAAGTCTCCAATTTGCGCATACAATATAACTTCAATACTTTTACCCTGTTGGCCGAATGGCAAAGCGATCGCTCAGTCCCTCTCCGTTCTCCGGCATGGTCTAGTGGCTAGGATACCTAGCTCTCACCCAGGAGGCCTGGATTCGATTCCCGGTGTCGGAAGTATTTTCTTTTATCTGCTGTCTTCAAGCCTCCAATTTGCGCATGCTTTGTAACTTCAATACTTTTACCCTGTTGGCCGAATATCTAAGCGATCGCTCCGTCCCTCTCCGTTCTCCGGCTTGGTCTAGTGGCTAGGATATCTGGCTCTCACCCAGGAGACCCTGGTTTGATTCTTGGTGTCGGAAGTATTCTTTTATCTGCTGTCATCAAGTCTCCAATTTGCGCATGGTATGTAACTTCAATAGTTTTACCCTGTTGGCCGAATGGCTAAGCGATCTCTCCGTCCCTCTCCGTTCTCCGGCATGGTCTAGTGTCTAGGATACCTAGCTCTCACCCTGGAGGCCTGGATTCGATTCCCGGTGTCGGAAGTATTTTCTTTTATCTGCTGTCTTCAAGCCTCCAATTTGCTCATGGTTTGCAACTTCAATACTTTTACCCTGTTGGCCGAATATCTAAGCGATCGCACCGTCCTTCTCCGTTCTCCGGCGTGGTCTAGTGGCTAGGATATCTGGCTCTCACCCAGGAGACCCTGGTTCGATTCTTGGTGTCGGAAGTATTTTTTATCTGCTGTCATCAAGTCTCCAATTTGCGCACGGTATGTAACTTGAATAGTTTCACCCTGCTGGCCGAATGGCTAAGCGATTGCTCCGTCCCTCTCCGTTCTCTGGCATGGTCTAGTGGCTTGGATACCTGGCTCTCACCCAGGAGGCCCGGGTACGATTCCCGTTGTCGGAAGTATTTTTATCTGCTATTATCAAGTATCCAATTTACGCACGCTATGTAACTTCAATACTTTTACCCTGTTGGCCAAATGGCTAAGCGATCGCTCCGTCCCTCTCCGTTCTCCGGCATGGTCTAGTGGCTAGGATACCTGGCTCTCACCCAGGAGGCCCGGGTTCGATTCCCGGTGTCGGAAGTATTTTCTTTTATCTGCTATCATGAAGTCTCCAATTTGCGCACGCTATGTAACTTCAATACTTTTACCCTGTTGGCCGAATCGCTAAGTGATCGCTCCGTCCCTCTCCGTTCTCCGGCATGGTCTTGTGGCTAGGATACCTGGCTCTCATCAGGAGGCCCGGGTTCGATTTGCGGTGTCGGAAGTATTTTCTTTTAGCTGCTGTCATCAAGTCTTCAATTTGCGCACGGTATGTAACTTCAATAGTTTTACCCTGTTGGTCGAATGGCTAAGCGATCTCTCCGTCCCTCTCCGTTCTCCCGCATGGTCTATTGTCTAGGATACCTGGCTCTCACCCAGGAAGCCCGGTTGCGATTCCTGGGGTCGGGAGTATTTTTTTTTATCAGCTATCATCAAGTCTCCAAATTGCGCACGCTATGTATCTTCAATAGTTTTACCCTGTTGGCCGAATGGCTAAGCGATCGCTCCGTCCCTCTCCGTTCTACAGCATGATCTAGTGTCTAGGATACCTATGGCGCTCTCACCCAGAAGCCCGCGTCCGATTCCCGGTGTCGGAAGTATTTTTTCATCTGCTATCATCAAGGCTCCAATTTGCGCATGCTATATAACTTCAATACTTTTACGCTGTTGGCCGAATGGCTAAGCGATCGCTCTGTCCCTCTCCGTTCTCCGGCATGGTCTAGTGGCTTGGATACCTGGCTCTCACCCAGGAGGCCCGCGTGCGATTCCCGGTGTCGGAAGTATTTTTTTACCTGCTATCATCAAGTCTCCAATTTGCGCATACTATATAACTTCAATACTTTTACCCTGTTGGCCGAATGGCAAAGCGATCGCTCAGTCCCTCTCCGTTCTCCGGCATGGTCTAGTGGCTAGGATACCTAGCTCTCACCCAGGAGGCCTGGAATCGATTCCCGGTGTCGGAAGTATTTTCTTTTATCTGCTGTCTTCAAGCCTCCAATTTGCGCATGCTTTATAACTTCAATACTTTTACCCATTTGGCCGAATATCTAAGCGATCGCTCCGTCCCTCTCCGTTCTCCGGCGTGGTCTAGTGGCTAGGATATCTGGCTCTCACCCAGGAGACCCTGGTTCGATTCTTGGTGTCGGAAGCATTCTTTTATCTGCTGTCATCAAGTCTCCAATTTGCGCACGGTATGTCTCTTCAATAGTTTTACCCTGTTGGCCGAATGGCTAAGCGATCGCTCCGTCCCTCTCCGTTCTACAGCATGGTCTTGTGTCTAGGATACCTATGGCGCTCTCACCCAGGAGGCCCGCGTCCGATTCCCGGTGTCGAAAGTATTTTTTCATCTGCTATCATCAAGTCTCCAATTTGCGCGTGCTATATAACTTCAATACTTTTACCCTGTTGGCCGAATGGCTAAGCGATCGCTCTGTCCCTCTCCGTTCTCCGGCATGGTCTAGTGGCTTGGATACCTGGCTCTCACCCAGAAGGCCCGCGTGCGATTCCCGGTATCGGAAGTATTTTTTATCTGCTATCATCAAGTCTCCACTTTGCGCATACTATATAACTTCAATACTTTTACCCTGTTGGCCGAATGGCTAAGCGATCGCTCAGTCCCTCTCCGTTCTCCGGCATGGTCTAGTGGCTAGGATACCTAGCTCTCACCCAGGAGGCCTGGATTCGATTCCCGGTGCCGGAAGTATTTTTTATCTGCTGTCATCAAGTCTCCAATTTGCGCACGGTATGTAACATGAATAGCTTCACCCTGTTGGCCGAATGGCTAAGCGATCGCTTCGTCCCTCTACGTTCTCTGGCATGGTCTAGTGGCTTGGACACCTGGCTCTCACCCAAGAGGCCCGGGTACGATTCGCGGTGTCGGAAGTATTTTTTATCTGCTATTATCAAGTATCCAATTTACGCACGCTATGTAACTTCAATACTTTTACCCTGTTGGCCAAATGGCTAAGCGATCGCTCCGTCCTTCTCCGTTCTCCGGCATGGTCTAGTGGCTAGGATACCTGGCTTTCACCCAGGAGTCCCAGGTTCGATTCCTGGTGTCGGAAGTATTTTCTTTTATCTGCTGTCATCAAGTCTCCAATTTGCGCACGCTATGTAACTTCAATAGTTTTGCCCTGTTGGCCGAATGGCTAAGCGATCGCTCCGTCCCTCTCCGTTCTACAGCATGATCTAGTGTCTAGGATACCTATGGCGCTCTCACCCAGGAGGCCCGCGTCTGATTCTCGGTGTCGGAAGTATTTTTTCTCCTGCTATCATCAAGTCTCCAATTTGCGCATGCTATATAACTTCAATACTTTTACGCTGTTGGCCGAATGGCTAAGCGATCGCTCTGTCCCTCTCCGTTCTCCGGCATGGTCTAGTGGCTTGGATACCTGGCTCTCACCCAGGAGGCCCGCGTGCGATTCCCGGTGTCGGAAGTATTTTTTACCTGCTATCATCAAGTCTCCAATTTGCGCATACAATATAACTTCAATACTTTTACCCTGTTGGCCGAATGGCAAAGCGATCGCTCAGTCCCTCTCCGTTCTCCGGCATGGTCTAGTGGCTAGGATACCTAGCTCTCACCCAGGAGGCCTGGATTCGATTCCCGGTGTCGGAAGTATTTTCTTTTATCTGCTGTCTTCAAGCCTCCAATTTGCGCATGCTTTGTAACTTCAATACTTTTACCCTGTTGGCCGAATATCTAAGCGATCGCTCCGTCCCTCTCCGTTCTCCGGCTTGGTCTAGTGGCTAGGATATCTGGCTCTCACCCAGGAGACCCTGGTTTGATTCTTGGTGTCGGAAGTATTCTTTTATCTGCTGTCATCAAGTCTCCAATTTGCGCACGGTATGTAACTTCAATAGTTTTACCCTGTTGGCCGAATGGCTAAGCGATCTCTCCGTCCCTCTCCGTTCTCCGGCATGGTCTAGTGTCTAGGATACCTGGCTCTCACCCAGGAAGCCCGGTTGCGATTCCTGGGGTCGGGAGTATTTTTTTTATCAGCTATCATCAAGTCTCCAAATTGCGAACGCTATGTATCTTCAATACTTCTACCTTGTTAGCCGAATGGCTAAGCGATCGCTCCGTCCCTCTCCGTTCTCCGGCATGGTCTAGTGGCTAGGATACCTAGCTCTCACCCTGGAGGCCTGGATTCGATTCCCGGTGTCGGAAGTATTTTCTTTTATCTGCTGTCTTCAAGCCTCCAATTTGCTCATGGTTTGCAACTTCAATACTTTTACCCTGTTGGCCGAATATCTAAGCGATCGCACCGTCCTTCTCCGTTCTCCGGCGTGGTCTAGTGGCTAGGATATCTGGCTCTCACCCAGGAGACCCTGGTTCGATTCTTGGTGTCGGAAGTATTTTTTATCTGCTGTCATCAAGTCTCCAATTTGCGCACGGTATGTAACTTGAATAGTTTCACCCTGTTGGCCGAATGGCTAAGCGATCGCTCCGTCCCTCTCCGTTCTCTGGCATGGTCTAGTGGCTTGGATACCTGGCTCTCACCCAGGAGGCCCGGGTACGATTCCCGTTGTCGGAAGTATTTTTATCTGCTATTATCAAGTATCCAATTTACGCACGCTATGTAACTTCAATACTTTTACCCTGTTGGCCAAATGGCTAAGCGATCGCTCCGTCCCTCTCCGTTCTCCGGCATGGTCTAGTGGCTAGGATACCTGGCTCTCACCCAGGAGGCCCGGGTTCGATTCCCGGTGTCGGAAGTATTTTCTTTTATCTGCTATCATGAAGTCTCCAATTTGCGCACGCTATGTAACTTCAATACTTTTACCCTGTTGGCCGAATCGCTAAGTGATCGCTCCGTCCCTCTCCGTTCTCCGGCATGGTCTTGTGGCTAGGATACCTGGCTCTCATCAGGAGGCCCGGGTTCGATTTGCGGTGTCGGAAGTATTTTCTTTTAGCTGCTGTCATCAAGTCTTCAATTTGCGCACGGTATGTAACTTCAATAGTTTTACCCTGTTGGTCGAATGGCTAAGCGATCTCTCCGTCCCTCTCCGTTCTCCCGCATGGTCTATTGTCTAGGATACCTGGCTCTCACCCAGGAAGCCCGGTTGCGATTCCTGGGGTCGGGAGTATTTTCTTTTATCAGCTATCATCAAGTCTCCAAATTGCGCACGCTATGTATCTTCAATAGTTTTACCCTGTTGGCCGAATGGCTAAGCGATCGCTCCGTCCCTCTCCGTTCTACAGCATGATCTAGTGTCTAGGATACCTATGGCGCTCTCACCCAGCAGGCCCGCGTCCGATTCCCGGTGTCGGAAGTATTTTTTCATCTGCTATCATCAAGGCTCCAATTTGCGCATGCTATATAACTTCAATACTTTTACGCTGTTGGCCGAATGGCTAAGCGATCGCTCTGTCCCTCTCCGTTCTCCGGCATGGTCTAGTGGCTTGGATACCTGGCTCTCACCCAGGAGGCCCGCGTGCGATTCCCGGTGTCGGAAGTATTTTTTTACCTGCTATCATCAAGTCTCCAATTTGCGCATACTATATAACTTCAATACTTTTACCCTGTTGGCCGAATGGCAAAGCGATCGCTCAGTCCCTCTCCGTTCTCCGGCATGGTCTAGTGGCTAGGATACCTAGCTCTCACCCAGGAGGCCTGGAATCGATTCCCGGTGTCGGAAGTATTTTCTTTTATCTGCTGTCTTCAAGCCTCCAATTTGCGCATGCTTTATAACTTCAATACTTTTACCCATTTGGCCGAATATCTAAGCGATCGCTCCGTCCCTCTCCGTTCTCCGGCGTGGTCTAGTGGCTAGGATATCTGGCTCTCACCCAGGAGACCCTGGTTCGATTCTTGGTGTCGGAAGCATTCTTTTTTCTGCTGTCATCAAGTCTCCAATTTGCGCACGGTATGGAACTTGAATAGTTTCACCCTGTTGGCTGAATGGCTAAGCGATCGCTTTGTCCCTCTCCGTTCTCTGGCATGGTCTAGTGGCTTGGACACCTGGCTCTCACCCAGGAGGCCCGGGTACGATTCCCGGTGTCGGAAGTATTTTTTATCTGCTATTATCAAGTATCCAATTTACGCACGCTATGTAACTTCAATACTTTTACCCTGTTGGCCAAATGGCTAAGCGATCGCTCCGTCCTTCTTCGTTCTCCGGCATAGTCTAGTGGCTAGGATACCTGGCTTTCACCCAGGAGGCCCGGGTTCGATTCCCGGTGTCGGAAGTATTTTTTATCTGCTGTCATCAAGTCTCCAATTTGCGCACGGTATGTAACTTGAATAGCTTCCCCCTGTTGGCCGAATGGCTAAGCGATCGCTCCGTCCCTCTACGTTCTCTGGCATGGTCTAGTGACTTGGACACCTGGCTCTCACCCAGGAGGCCCGGGTACGATTCCCGGTGTCGGAAGTATTTTTATCAGCTATTATCAAGTATCCAATTTACGCACGCTATGTAACTTCAATACTTTTACCCTGTTGGCCAAATGGCTAAGCGATCTCTCCGTCCTTCTCCGTTCTCCGGCATGGTCTAGTGGCTAGGATACCTGGCTTTCACCCAGGAGGCCCGGGTTCGATTTTCGGTGTCGGAAGTATTTTCTTTTATCTGCTGTCATCAAGTCTCCAATTTGCGCACGCTATGTAACTTCAATAGTTTTACCCTGTTGGCCGAATGGCTAAGCGATCGCTCCGTCCCTCTCCGTTCTACAGCATGATCTAGTGTCTAGGATACCTATGGCGCTCTCACCCAGGAGGCCTCCATCTGATTCCCGGTGTCGGAAGTATTTTTTCATCTGCTATTATCAAGTCTCCAATTTGCGCATGCTATATAACTTCAATACTTTTACGCTGTTGGCCGAATGGCTAAGCGATCGCTCTGTCCCTCTCCATTCTCCGGCATGGTCTAGTGGCTTGGATACCTGGCTCTCACCCAGGAGGCCTGGATTCGATTCCCGGTGTGGGAAGTATTTTCTTTTATCTGCTGTTTTCAAGCCTCCAATTTGCGCATGCTTTGTAACTTCAATACTTTTACCCTGTTGGCCGAATATCTAAGCGATCGCTCCGTCCCTCTCCGTTCTCCGGCGTGGTCTAGTGGCTAGGATATCTGGCTCTCACCCAGGAGAACCTGGTTCGATTCTTGGTGTCGGAAGTTTTCTTTTATCTGCTGTCTTCAAGCCTCCAATTTGCGCATGCTTTGTAACTTCAATACTTTTACGCTGTTGGCCGAATATCTAAGCGATCGCTCCGTCCCTCTCCGTTCACCGGCGTGGTCTAGTGGCTAGGATATCTGGCTCTCACCCAGGAGACCCTGGTTCGATTCTTGGTGTCGGAAGTATTCTTTTATCTGCTGTCATCAAGTCTCTAATTTGCGCACGGTATGTAACTTGAATAGTTTCACCCTGTTGGCCGAATGGCTAAGCGATCGCTCTGTCCCTCTGCGTTCTCTGGCATGGTCTAGTGGCTTGGACACCTGGCTCTCACCCAGGAGGCCCGGGTACGATTCCCGGTGTCGGAAGTATTTTTTATCTGGCATTATCAAGTATCCAATTTACACACGCTATGTAACTTCAATACTTTTACCCTGTTGGCCAAATGGCTAAGTGATCGCTCCGTCCCTCTCCGTTCTCCGGCATGGTCTAGTGAATAGGATACCTGGCTCTCACCCAGGAGGCCCGGGTTCGATTCCTGGTGTCGGAAGTATTTTCTTTTATCTGCTATCATCAAGTCTCCAATTTGCGCACGCTATGTAACTTCAATACTTTTACCCTGTTGGCCGAATCGCTAAGCGATCGCTCCGTCCCTCTCCGTTCTCCGGCATGGTCTAGTGGCTAGGATACCTGGCTTTCACCCAGGAGGCCTGGGTTCGATTCCCGGTGTCAGAAGTATTTTCTTTTATCTGCTGTCATCAAGTCTCCAATTTGCGCACGCTATGTAACTTCAATAGTTTTGCCCTGTTGGCCGAATGGCTAAGCGATCGCTCCGTCCCTCTCCGTTCTACAGCATGATCTAGTGTCTAGGATACCTATGGCGCTCTCACCCAGGAGGCCCGCGTCTGATTCTCGGTGTCGGAAGTATTTTTTCTCCTGCTATCATCAAGTCTCCAATTTGCGCATGCTATATAACTTCAATACTTTTACGCTGTTGGCCGAATGGCTAAGCGATCGCTCTGTCCCTCTCCGTTCTCCGGCATGGTCTAGTGGCTTGGATACCTGGCTCTCACCCAGGAGGCCCGCGTGCGATTCCCGGTGTCGGAAGTATTTTTTACCTGCTATCATCAAGTCTCCAATTTGCGCATACAATATAACTTCAATACTTTTACCCTGTTGGCCGAATGGCAAAGCGATCGCTCAGTTCCTCTCCGTTCTCCGGCATGGTCTAGTGGCTAGGATACCTAGCTCTCACCCAGGAGGCCTGGATTCGATTCCCGGTGTCGGAAGTATTTTCTTTTATCTGCTGTCTTCAAGCCTCCAATTTGCGCATGCTTTGTAACTTCAATACTTTTACCCTGTTGGCCGAATATCTAAGCGATCGCTCCGTCCCTCTCCGTTCTCCGGCTTGGTCTAGTGGCTAGGATATCTGGCTCTCACCCAGGAGACCCTGGTTTGATTCTTGGTGTCGGAAGTATTCTTTTATCTGCTGTCATCAAGTCTCCAATTTGCGCACGGTATGTAACTTCAATAGTTTTACCCTGTTGGCCGAATGGCTAAGCGATCTCTCCGTCCCTCTCCGTTCTCCGGCATGGTCTAGTGTCTAGGATACCTGGCTCTCACCCAGGAAGCCCGGTTGCGATTCCTGGGGTCGGGAGTATTTTTTTTATCAGCTATCATCAAGTCTCCAAATTGCGAACGCTATGTATCTTCAATACTTCTACCTTGTTGGCCGAATGGCTAAGCGATCGCTCCGTCCCTCTCCGTTCTCCGGCATGGTCTAGTGGCTAGGATACCTAGCTCTCACCCTGGAGGCCTGGATTCGATTCCCGGTGTCGGAAGTATTTTCTTTTATCTGCTGTCTTCAAGCCTCCAATTTGCTCATGGTTTGCAACTTCAATACTTTTACCCTGTTGGCCGAATATCTAAGCGATCGCACCGTCCTTCTCCGTTCTCCGGCGTGGTCTAGTGGCTAGGATATCTGGCTCTCACCCAGGAGACCCTGGTTCGATTCTTGGTGTCGGAAGTATTTTTTATCTGCTGTCATCAAGTCTCCAATTTGCGCACGGTATGTAACTTGAATAGTTTCACCCTGTTGGCCGAATGGCTAAGCGATCGCTCCGTCCCTCTCCGTTCTCTGGCATGGTCTAGTGGCTTGGATACCTGGCTCTCACCCAGGAGGCCCGGGTACGATTCCCGTTGTCGGAAGTATTTTTATCTGCTATTATCAAGTATCCAAATTACGCACGCTATGTAACTTCAATACTTTTACCCTGTTGGCCAAATGGCTAAGCGATCGCTCCGTCCCTCTCCGTTCTCCGGCATGGTCTAGTGGCTAGGATACCTGGCTCTCACCCAGGAGGCCCGGGTTCGATTCCCGGTGTCGGAAGTATTTTCTTTTATCTGCTATCATGAAGTCTCCAATTTGCGCACGCTATGTAACTTCAATACTTTTACCCTGTTGGCCGAATCGCTAAGTGATCGCTCCGTCCCTCTCCGTTCTCCGGCATGGTCTTGTGGCTAGGATACCTGGCTCTCATCAGGAGGCCCGGGTTCGATTTGCGGTGTCGGAAGTATTTTCTTTTAGCTGCTGTCATCAAGTCTTCAATTTGCGCACGGTATGTAACTTCAATAGTTTTACCCTGTTGGTCGAATGGCTAAGCGATCTCTCCGTCCCTCTCCGTTCTCCCGCATGGTCTATTGTCTAGGATACCTGGCTCTCACCCAGGAAGCCCGGTTGCGATTCCTGGGGTCGGGAGTATTTTCTTTTATCAGCTATCATCAAGTCTCCAAATTGCGCACGCTATGTATCTTCAATAGTTTTACCCTGTTGGCCGAATGGCTAAGCGATCGCTCCGTCCCTCTCCGTTCTACAGCATGATCTAGTGTCTAGGATACCTATGGCGCTCTCACCCAGCAGGCCCGCGTCCGATTCCCGGTGTCGGAAGTATTTTTTCATCTGCTATCATCAAGGCTCCAATTTGCGCATGCTATATAACTTCAATACTTTTACGCTGTTGGCCGAATGGCTAAGCGATCGCTCTGTCCCTCTCCGTTCTCCGGCATGGTCTAGTGGCTTGGATACCTGGCTCTCACCCAGGAGGCCCGCGTGCGATTCCCGGTGTCGGAAGTATTTTTTTACCTGCTATCATCAAGTCTCCAATTTGCGCATACTATATAACTTCAATACTTTTACCCTGTTGGCCGAATGGCAAAGCGATCGCTCAGTCCCTCTCCGTTCTCCGGCATGGTCTAGTGGCTAGGATACCTAGCTCTCACCCAGGAGGCCTGGAATCGATTCCCGGTGTCGGAAGTATTTTCTTTTATCTGCTGTCTTCAAGCCTCCAATTTGCGCATGCTTTATAACTTCAATACTTTTACCCATTTGGCCGAATATCTAAGCGATCGCTCCGTCCCTCTCCGTTCTCTGGCGTGGTCTAGTGGCTAGGATATCTGGCTCTCACCCAGGAGACCCTGGTTCGATTCTTGGTGTCGGAAGCATTCTTTTATCTGCTGTCATCAAGTCTCCAATTTGCGCACGGTATGTAACTTCAATAGTTTTACCCTGTTGGCCGAATGGCTAAGCGATCTCTCCGTCCCTCTCCGTTCTCCAGCATGGTCTAGTGTCTAGGATACCTGGCTCTCACCCAGGAAGCCCGGTTGCGATTCCTGGGGTCGGGAGTATTTTTTTTATCAGCTATCATCAAGTCTCCAAATTGCGAACGCTATGTATCTTCAATACTTCTACCTTGTTGGCCGAATGGCTAAGCGATCGCTCCGTCCCTCTCCGTTCTCCGGCATGATCTAGTGAATAGGATACCTGGCTCTCACCCAGGAGGCCCGGGTTCGATTCCTGGTGTCGGAAGTATTTTCTTTTATCTGCTATCATCAAGTCTCCAATTTGCGCACGCTATGTAACTTCAATACTTTTACCCTGTTGGCCGAATCGCTAAGCGATCGCTCCGTCCCTCTCCGTTCTCCAGCATGGTCTAGTGGCTAGGATACCTGGCTTTCACCCAGGAGGCCCGGGTTCGATTCCCGGTGTCAGAAGTATTTTCTTTTATCTGCTGTCATCAAGTCTCCAATTTGCGCACGCTATGTAACTTCAATAGTTTTACCCTGTTGGCCGAATGGCTAAGCGATCGCTCCGTCCCTCTCCGTTCTACAGCATGGTCTAGTGTCTAGGATACCTATGGCGCTCTCACCCAGGAGGCCCGCGTCCGATTCCCGGTGTCGAAAGTATTTTTTCATCTGCTATCATCAAGTCTCCAATTTGCGCGTGCTATATAACTTCAATACTTTTACCCTGTTGGCCGAATGGCTAAGCGATCGCTCTGTCCCTCTCCGTTCTCCGGCATGGTCTAGTGGCTTGGATACCTGGCTCTCACCCAGAAGGCCCGCGTGCGATTCCCGGTATCGGAAGTATTTTTTTATCTGCTATCATCAAGTCTCCAATTTGCGCATACTATATAACTTCAATACTTTTACCCTGTTGGCCGAATGGCTAAGCGATCGCTCAGTCCCTCTCCGTTCTCCGGCATGGTCTAGTGGCTAGGATACCTAGCTCTCACCCAGGAGGCCAGGATTCGATTCCCGGTGCCGGAAGTATTTTTTTCTCTGCTGTCATCAAGTCTCCAATTTGCGCACGGTATGTAACATGAATAGCTTCACCCTGTTGGCCGAATGGCTAAGCGATCGCTTCGTCCCTCTACGTTCTCTGGCATGGTCTAGTGGCTTGGACACCTGGCTCTCACCCAAGAGGCCCGGGTACGATTCGCGGTGTCGGAAGTATTTTTTATCTGCTATTATCAAGTATCCAATTTACGCACGCTATGTAACTTCAACACTTTTACCCTGTTGGCCAAATGGCTAAGCGATCGCTCTGTCCTTCTCCGTTCTCCGGCATGGTCTAGTGGCTAGGATACCTGGCTTTCACCCAGGAGTCCCAGGTTCGATTCCCGGTGTCGGAAGTATTTTCTTTTATCCGCTGTCATCAAGTCTCCAATTTGCGCACGCTATGTAACTTCAATAGTTTTACCCTGTTGGCCGAATGGCTAAGCGATCGCTCCGTCCCTCTCCGTTCTACAGCATGATCTAGTGTCTAGGATACCTATGGCGCTCTCACCCAGGAGGCCCGCGTCTGATTCTCGGTGTCGGAAGTATTTTTTCTCCTGCTATCATCAAGTCTCCAATTTGCGCATGCTATATAACTTCAATACTTTTACGCTGTTGGCCGAATGGCTAAGCGATCGCTCTGTCCCTCTCCGTTCTCAGGCATGGTCTAGTGGCTTGGATACCTGGCTCTCACCCAGGAGGCCCGCGTGCGATTCCCGGTGTCGGAAGTATTTTTTTACCTGCTATCATCAAGTCTCCAATTTGCGCATACAATATAACTTCAATACTTTTACCCTGTTGGCCGAATGGCAAAGCGATCGCTCAGTCCCTCTCCGTTCTCCGGCATGGTCTAGTGGCTAGGATACCTAGCTCTCACCCAGGAGGCCTGGATTCGATTCCCGGTGTCGGAAGTATTTTCTTTTATCTGCTGTCTTCAAGCCTCCAATTTGCGCATGCTTTGTAACTTCAATAGTTTTACCCTGTTGGCCGAATGGCTAAGCGATCGCTCTGTCCCTCTCCGTTCTACAGCATGATCTAGTGTCTAGGATACCTATGGCGCTCTCACCCAGGAGGCCCGCGTCTGATTCTCGGTGTCGGAAGTATTTTTTCTCCTGCTATCATCAAGTCTCCAATTTGCGCATGCTATATAACTTCAATACTTTTACGCTGTTGGCCGAATGGCTAAGCGATCTCTCCGTCCCTCTCCGTTCTCCGGCATGGTCTAGTGTCTAGGATACCTGGCTCTCACCCAGGAAGCCCGGTTGCGATTCCTGGGGTCGGGAGTATTTTTTTATCAGCTATCATCAAGTCTCCAAATTGCGAACGCTATGTATCTTCAATACTTCTACCTTGTTGGCCGAATGGCTAAGCGATCGCTCCGTCCCTCTCCGTTCTCCGGCATGGTCTAGTGGCTAGGATACCTAGCTCTCACCCTGGAGGCCTGGATTCGATTCCCGGTGTCGGAAGTATTTTCTTTTATCTGCTGTCTTCAAGCCTCCAATTTGCTCATGGTTTGCAACTTCAATACTTTTACCCTGTTGGCCGAATATCTAAGCGATCGCACCGTCCTTCTCCGTTCTCCAGCGTGGTCTAGTGGCTAGGATATCTGGCTCTCACCCAGGAGACCCTGGTTCGATTCTTGGTGTCGGAAGTATTTTTTATCTGCTGTCATCAAGTCTCCAATTTGCGCACGGTATGTAACTTGAATAGTTTCACCCTGTTGGCCGAATGGCTAAGCGATCGCTCCGTCCCTCTCCGTTCTCTGGCATGGTCTAGTGGCTTGGATACCTGGCTCTCACCCAGGAGGCCCGGGTACGATTCCCGTTGTCGGAAGTATTTTTATCTGCTATTATCAAGTATCCAATTTACGCACGCTATGTAACTTCAATACTTTTACCCTGTTGGCCAAATGGCTAAGCGATCGCTCCGTCCCTCTCCGTTCTCCGGCATGGTCTAGTGGCTAGGATACCTGGCTCTCACCCAGGAGGCCCGGGTTCGATTCCCGTTGTCGGAAGTATTTTCTTTTATCTGCTATCATGAAGTCTCCAATTTGCGCACGGTATGTAACTTCAATAGTTTTACCCTGTTGGTCGAATGGCTAAGCGATCTCTCCGTCCCTCTCCGTTCTCCCACATGGTCTATTGTCTAGGATACCTGGCTCTAACCCAGAAAGCCCGGTTGCGATTCCTGGGGTCGGGAGTATTTTCTTTTATCAGCTATCATCAAGTCTCCAAATTGCGCACGCTATGTATCTTCAATAGTTTTACCCTGTTGGCCGAATGGCTAAGCGATCGCTCCGTCCCTCTCCGTTCTACAGCATGATCTAGTGTCTAGGATACCTATGGCGCTCTCACCCAGCAGGCCCGCGTCCGATTCCCGGTGTCGGAAGTATTTTTTCATCTGCTATCATCAAGGCTCCAATTTGCGCATGCTATATAACTTCAATACTTTTACGCTGTTGGCCGAATGGCTAAGCGATCGCTCTGTCCCTCTCCGTTCTCCGGCATGGTCTAGTGGCTTGGATACCTGGCTCTCACCCAGGAGGCCCGCGTGCGATTCCCGGTGTCGGAAGTATTTTTTTACCTGCTATCATCAAGTCTCCAATTTGCGCATACTATATAACTTCAATACTTTTACCCTGTTGGCCGAATGGCAAAGCGATCGCTCAGTCCCTCTCCGTTCTCCGGCATGGTCTAGTGGCTAGGATACCTAGCTCTCACCCAGGAGGCCTGGAATCGATTCCCGGTGTCGGAAGTATTTTCTTTTATCTGCTGTCTTCAAGCCTCCAATTTGCGCATGCTTTATAACTTCAATACTTTTACCCATTTGGCCGAATATCTAAGCGATCGCTCCGTCCCTCTCCGTTCTCCGGCGTGGTCTAGTGGCTAGGATATCTGGCTCTCACCCAGGAGACCCTGGTTCGATTCTTGGTGTCGGAAGTATTCTTTTATCTGCTGTCATCAAGTATCCAATTTGCGCACGGTATGTAACTTGAATAGTTTCACCCTGTTGGCTGAATGGCTAAGCGATCGCTTCGTCCCTCTCCGTTCTCTGGCATGGTCTAGTGGCTTGGACACCTGGCTCTCACCCAGGAGGCCCGGGTACGATTCCCGGTGTCAGAAGTATTTTTTATCTGCTATTATCAAGTATCCAATTTACGCACGCTATGTAACTTCAATACTTTTACCCTGTTGGCCAAATGGCTAAGTGATCGCTCCGTCCCTCTCTGTTCTCCGGCATGGTCTAGTGGCTAGGATACCTGGCTTTCACCCAGGAGGCCCGGGTTCGATTTTCGGTGTCGGAAGTATTTTCTTTTATCTGCTGTCATCAAGTCTCCAATTTGCGCACGCTATGTAACTTCAATAGTTTTACCCTGTTGGCCGAATCACTAAGCGTTCGCTCCGCCTTTCTCCCTTTTCCGGCATGGTCTAGTGGCTAGGATACCTGGCTCTCACCCAGGAGGCCCGGGTACGATTCCCGGTGTCGGAAGTATTTTCTTTTATCTGCTGTCTTCAAGCCTCAAATTTGCGCATGCTTTGTAACTTCAATACTTTTATCCTGATGGCCGAATATCTAAGCGATCGCTCCGTCCCTCTCCGTTCTCCGGCGTGGTCTAGTGGCTAGGATATCTGGCTCTCACCCAGGAGACCCTGGTTCGATTCTTGGTGTCGGAAGTATTCTTTTATCTGCTGTCATCAAGTCTCCAATTTGCGCACGGTATGTAACTTGAATAGTTTCTCCCTGTTGGCTGAATGGCTAAGCGATCGCTCCGTCCCTCTTTGTTCTCTGGCATGGTCTAGTGGCTTGGACACCTGGCTCTCACCCAGGAGGCCCGGGTACGATTCCCGGTGTCGGAAGTATTTTTTATCTGCTATTATCAAGTATCCAATTTACGCACGCTATGTAACTTCAATACTTTTACCCTGTTGGCCAAATGGCTAAGTGATCGCTCCGTCGCTCTCTGTTCTCCAGCATGGTCTAGTGGCTAGGATACCTGGCTCTCACCCAGGAGGCCCAGGTTCGATTCCCGGTGTCGGAAGTATTTTCTTTTATCTGCTATCATCAAGTCTCCAATTTGCGCACGCTATGTAACTTCAATACTTTTACCCTGTTGGCCGAATCGCTAAGCGATCGCTCCGTCCCTCTCCGTTCTCCAGCATTGTCTAGTGGCTAGGATACCTGGCTTTAACCCAGAAGGCCCGGGTTCGATTCCCAGTGTCGGAAGTATTTTCTTTTATCTGCTGTCATCAAGTCTCCGATTTGCGCACGCTATCTAACTTCAATTGTTTTACCCTGTTGGCCGAAGGGCTAAGCGATCGCTCCGTCCCTCTCCGTTCTACAGCATGGTCTAGTGTCTAGGATACCTATGGCGCTCTCACCCAGGAGGCCCGCGTCCGATTCCCGGTGTCGGAAGTATTTTTTCATCTGCTATCATCAAGTCTCCAATTTGCGCATGCTATATAACTTCAATACTTTTACCCTGTTCGCCGAATGGCTAAGCGATCGCTCTGTCCCTCTCCGTTCTCCGGCATGGTCTAGTGGCTTGGATACCTGGCTCTCACCCAGGAGGCCTGCTTGCGATTCCCGGTATCGTAAGTATTTTTTATCTGCTATCATCAAGTCTCCAATTTGCGCATACTATATAACTTCAATACTTTTACCCTGTTGGCCGAATGGCTAAGCGATCGCTCAGTCGCTCTCCGTTCTCCGGCAGGGTCTAGTGGCTAGGATACCTAGCTCTCACCCAGGAGGCCTGGATTCGATTCCCGGTGTCGGAAGTATTTTTTATCTGCTATTATCAAGTATCCAATTTACGCACGCTATGTAACTTCAATACTTTTACCCTGTTGGCCAAATGGCTAAGTGATCGCTCTGTCCCTCTCCGTTCTCTGGCATGGTCTAGTGGCTTGGACACCTGGCTCTCACGCAGGAGGCCCGGGTACGATTCCCGGTGTCGGAAGTATTTTTTATCTGGCATTATCAAGTATCCAATTTACACACGCTATGTAACTTCAATACTTTTACCCTGTTGGCCAAATGGCTAAGTGATCGCTCCGTCCCTCTCCGTTCTCCGGCATGGTCTAGTGGCTAGGATACCTGGCTTTCACCCAGGAGGCCCGGGTTCGATTCCCGGTGTCAGAAGTATTTTCTTTTATCTGCTGTCATCAAGTCTCCAATTTGCGCACGCTATGTCTCTTCAATAGTTTTACCCTGTTGGCCGAATGGCTAAGCGATCGCTCCGTCCCTCTCCGTTCTACAGCATGGTCTTGTGTCTAGGATACCTATGGCGCTCTCACCCAGGAGGCCCGCGTCCGATTCCCGGTGTCGAAAGTATTTTTTCATCTGCTATCATCAAGTCTCCAATTTGCGCGTGCTATATAACTTCAATACTTTTACCCTGTTGGCCGAATGGCTAAGCGATCGCTCTGTCCCTCTCCGTTCTCCGGCATGGTCTAGTGGCTTGGATACCTGGCTCTCACCCAGAAGGCCCGCGTGCGATTCCCGGTATCGGAAGTATTTTTTATCTGCTATCATCAAGTCTCCACTTTGCGCATACTATATAACTTCAATACTTTTACCCTGTTGGCCGAATGGCTAAGCGATCGCTCAGTCCCTCTCCGTTCTCCGGCATGGTCTAGTGGCTAGGATACCTAGCTCTCACCCAGGAGGCCTGGATTCGATTCCCGGTGCCGGAAGTATTTTTTATCTGCTGTCATCAAGTCTCCAATTTGCGCACGGTATGTAACATGAATAGCTTCACCCTGTTGGCCGAATGGCTAAGCGATCGCTTCGTCCCTCTACGTTCTCTGGCATGGTCTAGTGGCTTGGACACCTGGCTCTCACCCAAGAGGCCCGGGTACGATTCGCGGTGTCGGAAGTATTTTTTATCTGCTATTATCAAGTATCCAATTTACGCACGCTATGTAACTTCAATACTTTTACCCTGTTGGCCAAATGGCTAAGCGATCGCTCCGTCCTTCTCCGTTCTCCGGCATGGTCTAGTGGCTAGGATACCTGGCTTTCACCCAGGAGTCCCAGGTTCGATTCCTGGTGTCGGAAGTATTTTCTTTTATCTGCTGTCATCAAGTCTCCAATTTGCGCACGCTATGTAACTTCAATAGTTTTGCCCTGTTGGCCGAATGGCTAAGCGATCGCTCCGTCCCTCTCCGTTCTACAGCATGATCTAGTGTCTAGGATACCTATGGCGCTCTCACCCAGGAGGCCCGCGTCTGATTCTCGGTGTCGGAAGTATTTTTTCTCCTGCTATCATCAAGTCTCCAATTTGCGCATGCTATATAACTTCAATACTTTTACGCTGTTGGCCGAATGGCTAAGCGATCGCTCTGTCCCTCTCCGTTCTCCGGCATGGTCTAGTGGCTTGGATACCTGGCTCTCACCCAGGAGGCCCGCGTGCGATTCCCGGTGTCGGAAGTATTTTTTACCTGCTATCATCAAGTCTCCAATTTGCGCATACAATATAACTTCAATACTTTTACCCTGTTGGCCGAATGGCAAAGCGATCGCTCAGTCCCTCTCCGTTCTCCGGCATGGTCTAGTGGCTAGGATACCTAGCTCTCACCCAGGAGGCCTGGATTCGATTCCCGGTGTCGGAAGTATTTTCTTTTATCTGCTGTCTTCAAGCCTCCAATTTGCGCATGCTTTGTAACTTCAATACTTTTACCCTGTTGGCCGAATATCTAAGCGATCGCTCCGTCCCTCTCCGTTCTCCGGCTTGGTCTAGTGGCTAGGATATCTGGCTCTCACCCAGGAGACCCTGGTTTGATTCTTGGTGTCGGAAGTATTCTTTTATCTGCTGTCATCAAGTCTCCAATTTGCGCATGGTATGTAACTTCAATAGTTTTACCCTGTTGGCCGAATGGCTAAGCGATCTCTCCGTCCCTCTCCGTTCTCCGGCATGGTCTAGTGTCTAGGATACCTAGCTCTCACCCTGGAGGCCTGGATTCGATTCCCGGTGTCGGAAGTATTTTCTTTTATCTGCTGTCTTCAAGCCTCCAATTTGCTCATGGTTTGCAACTTCAATACTTTTACCCTGTTGGCCGAATATCTAAGCGATCGCACCGTCCTTCTCCGTTCTCCGGCGTGGTCTAGTGGCTAGGATATCTGGCTCTCACCCAGGAGACCCTGGTTCGATTCTTGGTGTCGGAAGTATTTTTTATCTGCTGTCATCAAGTCTCCAATTTGCGCACGGTATGTAACTTGAATAGTTTCACCCTGCTGGCCGAATGGCTAAGCGATTGCTCCGTCCCTCTCCGTTCTCTGGCATGGTCTAGTGGCTTGGATACCTGGCTCTCACCCAGGAGGCCCGGGTACGATTCCCGTTGTCGGAAGTATTTTTATCTGCTATTATCAAGTATCCAATTTACGCACGCTATGTAACTTCAATACTTTTACCCTGTTGGCCAAATGGCTAAGCGATCGCTCCGTCCCTCTCCGTTCTCCGGCATGGTCTAGTGGCTAGGATACCTGGCTCTCACCCAGGAGGCCCGGGTTCGATTCCCGGTGTCGGAAGTATTTTCTTTTATCTGCTATCATGAAGTCTCCAATTTGCGCACGCTATGTAACTTCAATACTTTTACCCTGTTGGCCGAATCGCTAAGTGATCGCTCCGTCCCTCTCCGTTCTCCGGCATGGTCTTGTGGCTAGGATACCTGGCTCTCATCAGGAGGCCCGGGTTCGATTTGCGGTGTCGGAAGTATTTTCTTTTAGCTGCTGTCATCAAGTCTTCAATTTGCGCACGGTATGTAACTTCAATAGTTTTACCCTGTTGGTCGAATGGCTAAGCGATCTCTCCGTCCCTCTCCGTTCTCCCGCATGGTCTATTGTCTAGGATACCTGGCTCTCACCCAGGAAGCCCGGTTGCGATTCCTGGGGTCGGGAGTATTTTTTTTTATCAGCTATCATCAAGTCTCCAAATTGCGCACGCTATGTATCTTCAATAGTTTTACCCTGTTGGCCGAATGGCTAAGCGATCGCTCCGTCCCTCTCCGTTCTACAGCATGATCTAGTGTCTAGGATACCTATGGCGCTCTCACCCAGAAGCCCGCGTCCGATTCCCGGTGTCGGAAGTATTTTTTCATCTGCTATCATCAAGGCTCCAATTTGCGCATGCTATATAACTTCAATACTTTTACGCTGTTGGCCGAATGGCTAAGCGATCGCTCTGTCCCTCTCCGTTCTCCGGCATGGTCTAGTGGCTTGGATACCTGGCTCTCACCCAGGAGGCCCGCGTGCGATTCCCGGTGTCGGAAGTATTTTTTTACCTGCTATCATCAAGTCTCCAATTTGCGCATACTATATAACTTCAATACTTTTACCCTGTTGGCCGAATGGCAAAGCGATCGCTCAGTCCCTCTCCGTTCTCCGGCATGGTCTAGTGGCTAGGATACCTAGCTCTCACCCAGGAGGCCTGGAATCGATTCCCGGTGTCGGAAGTATTTTCTTTTATCTGCTGTCTTCAAGCCTCCAATTTGCGCATGCTTTATAACTTCAATACTTTTACCCATTTGGCCGAATATCTAAGCGATCGCTCCGTCCCTCTCCGTTCTCCGGCGTGGTCTAGTGGCTAGGATATCTGGCTCTCACCCAGGAGACCCTGGTTCGATTCTTGGTGTCGGAAGCATTCTTTTATCTGCTGTCATCAAGTCTCCAATTTGCGCACGGTATGTCTCTTCAATAGTTTTACCCTGTTGGCCGAATGGCTAAGCGATCGCTCCGTCCCTCTCCGTTCTACAGCATGGTCTTGTGTCTAGGATACCTATGGCGCTCTCACCCAGGAGGCCCGCGTCCGATTCCCGGTGTCGAAAGTATTTTTTCATCTGCTATCATCAAGTCTCCAATTTGCGCGTGCTATATAACTTCAATACTTTTACCCTGTTGGCCGAATGGCTAAGCGATCGCTCTGTCCCTCTCCGTTCTCCGGCATGGTCTAGTGGCTTGGATACCTGGCTCTCACCCAGAAGGCCCGCGTGCGATTCCCGGTATCGGAAGTATTTTTTATCTGCTATCATCAAGTCTCCACTTTGCGCATACTATATAACTTCAATACTTTTACCCTGTTGGCCGAATGGCTAAGCGATCGCTCAGTCCCTCTCCGTTCTCCGGCATGGTCTAGTGGCTAGGATACCTAGCTCTCACCCAGGAGGCCTGGATTCGATTCCCGGTGCCGGAAGTATTTTTTATCTGCTGTCATCAAGTCTCCAATTTGCGCACGGTATGTAACATGAATAGCTTCACCCTGTTGGCCGAATGGCTAAGCGATCGCTTCGTCCCTCTACGTTCTCTGGCATGGTCTAGTGGCTTGGACACCTGGCTCTCACCCAAGAGGCCCGGGTACGATTCGCGGTGTCGGAAGTATTTTTTATCTGCTATTATCAAGTATCCAATTTACGCACGCTATGTAACTTCAATACTTCTACCCTGTTGGCCAAATGGCTAAGCGATCGCTCCGTCCTTCTCCGTTCTCCGGCATGGTCTAGTGGCTAGGATACCTGGCTTTCACCCAGGAGTCCCAGGTTCGATTCCTGGTGTCGGAAGTATTTTCTTTTATCTGCTGTCATCAAGTCTCCAATTTGCGCACGCTATGTAACTTCAATAGTTTTGCCCTGTTGGCCGAATGGCTAAGCGATCGCTCCGTCCCTCTCCGTTCTACAGCATGATCTAGTGTCTAGGATACCTATGGCGCTCTCACCCAGGAGGCCCGCGTCTGATTCTCGGTGTCGGAAGTATTTTTTCTCCTGCTATCATCAAGTCTCCAATTTGCGCATGCTATATAACTTCAATACTTTTACGCTGTTGGCCGAATGGCTAAGCGATCGCTCTGTCCCTCTCCGTTCTCCGGCATGGTCTAGTGGCTTGGATACCTGGCTCTCACCCAGGAGGCCCGCGTGCGATTCCCGGTGTCGGAAGTATTTTTTACCTGCTATCATCAAGTCTCCAATTTGCGCATACAATATAACTTCAATACTTTTACCCTGTTGGCCGAATGGCAAAGCGATCGCTCAGTCCCTCTCCGTTCTCCGGCATGGTCTAGTGGCTAGGATACCTAGCTCTCACCCAGGAGGCCTGGATTCGATTCCCGGTGTCGGAAGTATTTTCTTTTATCTGCTGTCTTCAAGCCTCCAATTTGCGCATGCTTTGTAACTTCAATACTTTTACCCTGTTGGCCGAATATCTAAGCGATCGCTCCGTCCCTCTCCGTTCTCCGGCTTGGTCTAGTGGCTAGGATATCTGGCTCTCACCCAGGAGGCCCGCGTGCGATTCCCGGTGTCGGAAGTATTTTTTTACCTGCTATCATCAAGTCTCCAATTTGCGCATACTATATAACTTCAATAGTTTTACCCTGTTGGCCGAATGGCTAAGCGATCTCTCCGTCCCTCTCCGTTCTCCGGCATGGTCTAGTGTCTAGGATACCTGGCTCTCACCCAGGAAGCCCGGTTGCGATTCCTGGGGTCGGGAGTATTTTTTTCTTTTATCAGCTATCATCAAGTCTCCAAATTGCGCACGCTATGTATCTTCAATAGTTTTACCCTGTTGGCCGAATGGCTAAGCGATCGCTCCGTCCCTCTCCGTTCTACAGCATGATCTAGTGTCTAGGATACCTATGGCGCTCTCACCCAGCAGGCCCGCGTCCGATTCCCGGTGTCGGAAGTATTTTTTCATCTGCTATCATCAAGGCTCCAATTTGCGCATGCTATATAACTTCAATACTTTTACGCTGTTGGCCGAATGGCTAAGCGATCGCTCTGTCCCTCTCCGTTCTCCGGCATGGTCTAGTGGCTTGGATACCTGGCTCTCACCCAGGAGACCCTGGTTTGATTCTTGGTGTCGGAAGTATTCTTTTATCTGCTGTCATCAAGTCTCCAATTTGCGCACGGTATGTAACTTCAATAGTTTTACCCTGTTGGCCGAATGGCTAAGCGATCTCTCCGTCCCTCTCCGTTCTCCGGCATGGTCTAGTGTCTAGGATACCTGGCTCTCACCCAGGAAGCCCGGTTGCGATTCCTGGGGTCGGGAGTATTTTTTTTATCAGCTATCATCAAGTCTCCAAATTGCGAACGCTATGTATCTTCAATACTTCTACCTTGTTGGCCGAATGGCTAAGCGATCGCTCCGTCCCTCTCCGTTCTCCGGCATGGTCTAGTGGCTAGGATACCTAGCTCTCACCCTGGAGGCCTGGATTCGATTCCCGGTGTCGGAAGTATTTTCTTTTATCTGCTGTCTTCAAGCCTCCAATTTGCTCATGGTTTGCAACTTCAATACTTTTACCCTGTTGGCCGAATATCTAAGCGATCGCACCGTCCTTCTCCGTTCTCCGGCGTGGTCTAGTGGCTAGGATATCTGGCTCTCACCCAGGAGACCCTGGTTCGATTCTTGGTGTCGGAAGTATTTTTTATCTGCTGTCATCAAGTCTCCAATTTGCGCACGGTATGTAACTTGAATAGTTTCACCCTGTTGGCCGAATGGCTAAGCGATCGCTCCGTCCCTCTCCGTTCTCTGGCATGGTCTAGTGGCTTGGATACCTGGCTCTCACCCAGGAGGCCCGGGTACGATTCCCGTTGTCGGAAGTATTTTTATCTGCTATTATCAAGTATCCAATTTACGCACGCTATGTAACTTCAATACTTTTACCCTGTTGGCCAAATGGCTAAGCGATCGCTCCGTCCCTCTCCGTTCTCCGGCATGGTCTAGTGGCTAGGATACCTGGCTCTCATCAGGAGGCCCGGGTTCGATTTGCGGTGTCGGAAGTATTTTCTTTTAGCTGCTGTCATCAAGTCTTCAATTTGCGCACGGTATGTAACTTCAATAGTTTTACCCTGTTGGTCGAATGGCTAAGCGATCTCTCCGTCCCTCTCCGTTCTCCCGCATGGTCTATTGTCTAGGATACCTGGCTCTCACCCAGGAAGCCCGGTTGCGATTCCTGGGGTCGGGAGTATTTTCTTTTATCAGCTATCATCAAGTCTCCAAATTGCGCACGCTATGTATCTTCAATAGTTTTACCCTGTTGGCCGAATGGCTAAGCGATCGCTCCGTCCCTCTCCGTTCTACAGCATGATCTAGTGTCTAGGATACCTATGGCGCTCTCACCCAGCAGGCCCGCGTCCGATTCCCGGTGTCGGAAGTATTTTTTCATCTGCTATCATCAAGGCTCCAATTTGCGCATGCTATATAACTTCAATACTTTTACGCTGTTGGCCGAATGGCTAAGCGATCGCTCTGTCCCTCTCCGTTCTCCGGCATGGTCTAGTGGCTTGGATACCTGGCTCTCACCCAGGAGGCCCGCGTGCGATTCCCGGTGTCGGAAGTATTTTTTTACCTGCTATCATCAAGTCTCCAATTTGCGCATACTATATAACTTCAATACTTTTACCCTGTTGGCCGAATGGCAAAGCGATCGCTCAGTCCCTCTCCGTTCTCCGGCATGGTCTAGTGGCTAGGATACCTAGCTCTCACCCAGGAGGCCTGGAATCGATTCCCGGTGTCGGAAGTATTTTCTTTTATCTGCTGTCTTCAAGCCTCCAATTTGCGCATGCTTTATAACTTCAATACTTTTACCCATTTGGCCGAATATCTAAGCGATCGCTCCGTCCCTCTCCGTTCTCCGGCGTGGTCTAGTGGCTAGGATATCTGGCTCTCACCCAGGAGACCCTGGTTCGATTCTTGGTGTCGGAAGCATTCTTTTTTCTGCTGTCATCAAGTCTCCAATTTGCGCACGGTATGGAACTTGAATAGTTTCACCCTGTTGGCTGAATGGCTAAGCGATCGCTTTGTCCCTCTCCGTTCTCTGGCATGGTCTAGTGGCTTGGACACCTGGCTCTCACCCAGGAGGCCCGGGTACGATTCCCGGTGTCGGAAGTATTTTTTATCTGCTATTATCAAGTATCCAATTTACGCACGCTATGTAACTTCAATACTTTTACCCTGTTGGCCAAATGGCTAAGCGATCGCTCCGTCCTTCTTCGTTCTCCGGCATAGTCTAGTGGCTAGGATACCTGGCTTTCACCCAGGAGGCCCGGGTTCGATTCCCGGTGTCGGAAGTATTTTTTATCTGCTGTCATCAAGTCTCCAATTTGCGCACGGTATGTAACTTGAATAGCTTCCCCCTGTTGGCCGAATGGCTAAGCGATCGCTCCGTCCCTCTACGTTCTCTGGCATGGTCTAGTGACTTGGACACCTGGCTCTCACCCAGGAGGCCCGGGTACGATTCCCGGTGTCGGAAGTATTTTTATCAGCTATTATCAAGTATCCAATTTACGCACGCTATGTAACTTCAATACTTTTACCCTGTTGGCCAAATGGCTAAGCGATCTCTCCGTCCTTCTCCGTTCTCCGGCATGGTCTAGTGGCTAGGATACCTGGCTTTCACCCAGGAGGCCCGGGTTCGATTTTCGGTGTCGGAAGTATTTTCTTTTATCTGCTGTCATCAAGTCTCCAATTTGCGCACGCTATGTAACTTCAATAGTTTTACCCTGTTGGCCGAATGGCTAAGCGATCGCTCCGTCCCTCTCCGTTCTACAGCATGATCTAGTGTCTAGGATACCTATGGCGCTCTCACCCAGGAGGCCTCCATCTGATTCCCGGTGTCGGAAGTATTTTTTCATCTGCTATTATCAAGTCTCCAATTTGCGCATGCTATATAACTTCAATACTTTTACGCTGTTGGCCGAATGGCTAAGCGATCGCTCTGTCCCTCTCCATTCTCCGGCATGGTCTAGTGGCTTGGATACCTGGCTCTCACCCAGGAGGCCTGGATTCGATTCCCGGTGTGGGAAGGATTTTCTTTTATCTGCTGTTTTCAAGCCTCCAATTTGCGCATGCTTTGTAACTTCAATACTTTTACCCTGTTGGCCGAATATCTAAGCGATCGCTCCGTCCCTCTCCGTTCTCCGGCGTGGTCTAGTGGCTAGGATATCTGGCTCTCACCCAGGAGAACCTGGTTCGATTCTTGGTGTCGGAAGTTTTCTTTTATCTGCTGTCTTCAAGCCTCCAATTTGCGCATGCTTTGTAACTTCAATACTTTTACGCTGTTGGCCGAATATCTAAGCGATCGCTCCGTCCCTCTCCGTTCACCGGCGTGGTCTAGTGGCTAGGATATCTGGCTCTCACCCAGGAGACCCTGGTTCGATTCTTGGTGTCGGAAGTATTCTTTTATCTGCTGTCATCAAGTCTCTAATTTGCGCACGGTATGTAACTTGAATAGTTTCACCCTGTTGGCCGAATGGCTAAGCGATCGCTCTGTCCCTCTCCGTTCTCTGGCATGGTCTAGTGGCTTGGACACCTGGCTCTCACCCAGGAGGCCCGGGTACGATTCCCGGTGTCGGAAGTATTTTTTATCTGGCATTATCAAGTATCCAATTTACACACGCTATGTAACTTCAATACTTTTACCCTGTTGGCCAAATGGCTAAGTGATCGCTCCGTCCCTCTCCGTTCTCCGGCATGGTCTAGTGAATAGGATACCTGGCTCTCACCCAGGAGGCCCGGGTTCGATTCCTGGTGTCGGAAGTATTTTCTTTTATCTGCTATCATCAAGTCTCCAATTTGCGCACGCTATGTAACTTCAATACTTTTACCCTGTTGGCCGAATCGCTAAGCGATTGCTCCGTCCCTCTCCGTTCTCCGGCATGGTCTAGTGGCTAGGATACCTGGCTTTCACCCAGGAGGCCTGGGTTCGATTCCCGGTGTCAGAAGTATTTTCTTTTATCTGCTGTCATCAAGTCTCCAATTTGCGCACGCTATGTAACTTCAATAGTTTTGCCCTGTTGGCCGAATGGCTAAGCGATCGCTCCGTCCCTCTCCGTTCTACAGCATGATCTAGTGTCTAGGATACCTATGGCGCTCTCACCCAGGAGGCCCGCGTCTGATTCTCGGTGTCGGAAGTATTTTTTCTCCTGCTATCATCAAGTCTCCAATTTGCGCATGCTATATAACTTCAATACTTTTACGCTGTTGGCCGAATGGCTAAGCGATCGCTCTGTCCCTCTCCGTTCTCCGGCATGGTCTAGTGGCTTGGATACCTGGCTCTCACCCAGGAGGCCCGCGTGCGATTCCCGGTGTCGGAAGTATTTTTTACCTGCTATCATCAAGTCTCCAATTTGCGCATACAATATAACTTCAATACTTTTACCCTGTTGGCCGAATGGCAAAGCGATCGCTCAGTTCCTCTCCGTTCTCCGGCATGGTCTAGTGGCTAGGATACCTAGCTCTCACCCAGGAGGCCTGGATTCGATTCCCGGTGTCGGAAGTATTTTCTTTTATCTGCTGTCTTCAAGCCTCCAATTTGCGCATGCTTTGTAACTTCAATACTTTTACCCTGTTGGCCGAATATCTAAGCGATCGCTCCGTCCCTCTCCGTTCTCCGGCTTGGTCTAGTGGCTAGGATATCTGGCTCTCACCCAGGAGACCCTGGTTTGATTCTTGGTGTCGGAAGTATTCTTTTATCTGCTGTCATCAAGTCTCCAATTTGCGCACGGTATGTAACTTCAATAGTTTTACCCTGTTGGCCGAATGGCTAAGCGATCTCTCCGTCCCTCTCCGTTCTCCGGCATGGTCTAGTGTCTAGGATACCTGGCTCTCACCCAGGAAGCCCGGTTGCGATTCCTGGGGTCGGGAGTATTTTTTTTTATCAGCTATCATCAAGTCTCCAAATTGCGAACGCTATGTATCTTCAATACTTCTACCTTGTTGGCCGAATGGCTAAGCGATCGCTCCGTCCCTCTCCGTTCTCCGGCATGGTCTAGTGGCTAGGATACCTAGCTCTCACCCTGGAGGCCTGGATTCGATTCCCGGTGTCGGAAGTATTTTCTTTTATCTGCTGTCTTCAAGCCTCCAATTTGCTCATGGTTTGCAACTTCAATACTTTTACCCTGTTGGCCGAATATCTAAGCGATCGCACCGTCCTTCTCCGTTCTCCGGCGTGGTCTAGTGGCTAGGATATCTGGCTCTCACCCAGGAGACCCTGGTTCGATTCTTGGTGTCGGAAGTATTTTTTATCTGCTGTCATCAAGTCTCCAATTTGCGCACGGTATGTAACTTGAATAGTTTCACCCTGTTGGCCGAATGGCTAAGCGATCGCTCCGTCCCTCTCCGTTCTCTGGCATGGTCTAGTGGCTTGGATACCTGGCTCTCACCCAGGAGGCCCGGGTACGATTCCCGTTGTCGGAAGTATTTTTATCTGCTATTATCAAGTATCCAATTTACGCACGCTATGTAACTTCAATACTTTTACCCTGTTGGCCAAATGGCTAAGCGATCGCTCCGTCCCTCTCCGTTCTCCGGCATGGTCTAGTGGCTAGGATACCTGGCTCTCACCCAGGAGGCCCGGGTTCGATTCCCGGTGTCGGAAGTATTTTCTTTTAGCTGCTGTCATCAAGTCTTCAATTTGCGCACGGTATGTAACTTCAATAGTTTTACCCTGTTGGTCGAATGGCTAAGCGATCTCTCCGTCCCTCTCCGTTC
This sequence comes from Rhipicephalus microplus, assembly GCF_043290135.1. Taxonomy (NCBI): domain Eukaryota; kingdom Metazoa; phylum Arthropoda; class Arachnida; order Ixodida; family Ixodidae; genus Rhipicephalus; species Rhipicephalus microplus. The sequence continues at coordinate 158,480,704 of NC_134702.1, forward strand.
TCCCGCATGGTCTATTGTCTAGGATACCTGGCTCTCACCCAGGAAGCCCGGTTGCGATTCCTGGGGTCGGGAGTATTTTCTTTTATCAGCTATCATCAAGTCTCCAAATTGCGCACGCTATGTATCTTCAATAGTTTTACCCTGTTGGCCGAATGGCTAAGCGATCGCTCCGTCCCTCTCCGTTCTACAGCATGATCTAGTGTCTAGGATACCTATGGCGCTCTCACCCAGCAGGCCCGCGTCCGATTCCCGGTGTCGGAAGTATTTTTTCATCTGCTATCATCAAGGCTCCAATTTGCGCATGCTATATAACTTCAATACTTTTACGCTGTTGGCCGAATGGCTAAGCGATCGCTCTGTCCCTCTCCGTTCTCCGGCATGGTCTAGTGGCTTGGATACCTGGCTCTCACCCAGGAGGCCCGCGTGCGATTCCCGGTGTCGGAAGTATTTTTTTACCTGCTATCATCAAGTCTCCAATTTGCGCATACTATATAACTTCAATACTTTTACCCTGTTGGCCGAATGGCAAAGCGATCGCTCAGTCCCTCTCCGTTCTCCGGCATGGTCTAGTGGCTAGGATACCTAGCTCTCACCCAGGAGGCCTGGAATCGATTCCCGGTGTCGGAAGTATTTTCTTTTATCTGCTGTCTTCAAGCCTCCAATTTGCGCATGCTTTATAACTTCAATACTTTTACCCATTTGGCCGAATATCTAAGCGATCGCTCCGTCCCTCTCCGTTCTCTGGCGTGGTCTAGTGGCTAGGATATCTGGCTCTCACCCAGGAGACCCTGGTTCGATTCTTGGTGTCGGAAGCATTCTTTTATCTGCTGTCATCAAGTCTCCAATTTGCGCACGGTATGGAACTTGAATAGTTTCACCCTGTTGGCTGAATGGCTAAGCGATCGCTTTGTCCCTCTCCGTTCTCTGGCATGGTATAGTGGCTTGGACACCTGGCTCTCACCCAGGAGGCCCGGGTACGATTCCCGGTGTCGGAAGTATTTTTTATCTGCTATTATCAAGTATCCAATTTACGCACGCTATGTAACTTCAATACTTTTACCCTGTTGGCCAAATGGCTAAGCGATCGCTCCGTCCTTCTTCGTTCTCCGGCATAGTCTAGTGGCTAGGATACCTGGCTTTCACCCAGGAGGCCCGGGTTCGATTCCCGGTGTCGGAAGTATTTTTTTATCTGCTGTCATCAAGTCTCCAATTTGCGCACGGTATGTAACTTGAATAGCTTCCCCCTGTTGGCCGAATGGCTAAGCGATCGCTCCGTCCCTCTACGTTCTCTGGCATGGTCTAGTGACTTGGACACCTGGCTCTCACCCAGGAGGCCCGGGTACGATTCCCGGTGTCGGAAGTATTTTTTATCAGCTATTATCAAGTATCCAATTTACGCACGCTATGTAACTTCAATACTTTTACCCTGTTGGCCAAATGGCTAAGCGATCTCTCCGTCCTTCTCCGTTCTCCGGCATGGTCTAGTGGCTAGGATACCTGGCTTTCACCCAGGAGGCCCGGGTTCGATTTTCGGTGTCGGAAGTATTTTCTTTTATCTGCTGTCATCAAGTCTCCAATTTGCGCACGCTATGTAACTTCAATAGTTTTACCCTGTTGGCCGAATGGCTAAGCGATCGCTCCGTCCCTCTCCGTTCTACAGCATGATCTAGTGTCTAGGATACCTATGGCGCTCTCACCCAGGAGGCCTCCATCTGATTCCCGGTGTCGGAAGTATTTTTTCATCTGCTATTATCAAGTCTCCAATTTGCGCATGCTATATAACTTCAATACTTTTACGCTGTTGGCCGAATGGCTAAGCGATCGCTCTGTCCCTCTCCATTCTCCGGCATGGTCTAGTGGCTTGGATACCTGGCTCTCACCCAGGAGGCCTGGATTCGATTCCCGGTGTGGGAAGTATTTTCTTTTATCTGCTGTTTTCAAGCCTCCAATTTGCGCATGCTTTGTAACTTCAATACTTTTACCCTGTTGGCCGAATATCTAAGCGATCGCTCCGTCCCTCTCCGTTCTCCGGCGTGGTCTAGTGGCTAGGATATCTGGCTCTCACCCAGGAGAACCTGGTTCGATTCTTGGTGTCGGAAGTTTTCTTTTATCTGCTGTCTTCAAGCCTCCAATTTGCGCATGCTTTGTAACTTCAATACTTTTACGCTGTTGGCCGAATATCTAAGCGATCGCTCCGTCCCTCTCCGTTCACCGGCGTGGTCTAGTGGCTAGGATATCTGGCTCTCACCCAGGAGACCCTGGTTCGATTCTTGGTGTCGGAAGTATTCTTTTATCTGCTGTCATCAAGTCTCTAATTTGCGCACGGTATGTAACTTGAATAGTTTCACCCTGTTGGCCGAATGGCTAAGCGATCGCTCTGTCCCTCTCCGTTCTCTGGCATGGTCTAGTGGCTTGGACACCTGGCTCTCACCCAGGAGGCCCGGGTACGATTCCCGGTGTCGGAAGTATTTTTTATCTGGCATTATCAAGTATCCAATTTACACACGCTATGTAACTTCAATACTTTTACCCTGTTGGCCAAATGGCTAAGTGATCGCTCCGTCCCTCTCCGTTCTCCGGCATGGTCTAGTGAATAGGATACCTGGCTCTCACCCAGGAGGCCCGGGTTCGATTCCTGGTGTCGGAAGTATTTTCTTTTATCTGCTATCATCAAGTCTCCAATTTGCGCACGCTATGTAACTTCAATACTTTTACCCTGTTGGCCGAATCGCTAAGCGATCGCTCCGTCCCTCTCCGTTCTCCGGCATGGTCTAGTGGCTAGGATACCTGGCTTTCACCCAGGAGGCCCGGGTTCGATTCCCGGTGTCAGAAGTATTTTCTTTTATCTGCTGTCATCAAGTCTCCAATTTGCGCACGCTATGTAACTTCAATAGCTTTACCCTGTTGGCCAAATGGCTAAGCGATCGCTCCGTCCCTCTCCGTTCTACAGCATGGTCTAGTGTCTAGGATACCTATGGCGCTCTCACCCAGGAGGCCCGCGTCCGATTCCCGGTGTCGAAAGTATTTTTTCATCTGCTATCATCAAGTCTCCAATTTGCGCGTGCTATATAACTTCAATACTTTTACCCTGTTGGCCGAATGGCTAAGCGATCAGTCTGTCCCTCTCCGTTCTCCGGCATGGTCTAGTGGCTTGGATACCTGGCTCTCACCCAGAAGGCCCGCGTGCGATTCCCGGTATCGGAAGTATTTTTTTATCTGCTATCATCAAGTCTCCAATTTGCGCATACTATATAACTTCAATACTTTTACCCTGTTGGCCGAATGGCTAAGCGATCGCTCAGTCCCTCTCCGTTCTCCGGCATGGTCTAGTGGCTAGGATACCTAGCTCTCACCCAGGAGGCCAGGATTCGATTCCCGGTGCCGGAAGTATTTTTTATCTGCTGTCATCAAGTCTCCAATTTGCGCACGGTATGTAACATGAATAGCTTCACCCTGTTGGCCGAATGGCTAAGCGATCGCTTCGTCCCTCTATGTTCTCTGGCATGGTCTAGTGGCTTGGACACCTGGCTCTCACCCAAGAGGCCCGGGTACGATTCGCGGTGTCGGAAGTATTTTTTATCTGCTATTATCAAGTATCCAATTTACGCACGCTATGTAACTTCAATACTTTTACCCTGTTGGCCAAATGGCTAAGCGATCGCTCTGTCCTTCTCCGTTCTCCGGCATGGTCTAGTGGCTAGGATACCTGGCTTTCACCCAGGAGTCCCAGGTTCGATTCCCGGTGTCGGAAGTATTTTCTTTTATCTGCTGTCATCAAGTCTCCAATTTGCGCACGCTATGTAACTTCAATAGTTTTACCCTGTTGGCGGAATGGCTAAGCGATCGCTCCGTCCCTCTCCGTTCTACAGCATGATCTAGTGTCTAGGATACCTATGGCGCTCTCACCCAGGAGGCCCGCGTCTGATTCTCGGTGTCGGAAGTATTTTTTCTCCTGCTATCATCAAGTCTCCAATTTGCGCATGCTATATAACTTCAATACTTTTACGCTGTTGGCCGAATGGCTAAGCGATCGCTCTGTCCCTCTCCGTTCTCCGGCATGGTCTAGTGGCTTGGATACCTGGCTCTCACCCAGGAGGCCCGCGTGCGCATCCCGGTGTCGGAAGTATTTTTTTACCTGCTATCATCAAGTCTCCAATTTGCGCATACAATATAACTTCAATACTTTTACCCTGTTGGCCGAATGGCAAAGCGATCGCTCAGTCCCTCTCCGTTCTCCGGCATGGTCTAGTGGCTAGGATACCTAGCTCTCACCCAGGAGGCCTGGATTCGATTCCCGGTGTCGGAAGTATTTTCTTTTATCTGCTGTCTTCAAGCCTCCAATTTGCGCATGCTTTGTAACTTCAATACTTTTACCCTGTTGGCCGAATATCTAAGCGATCGCTCCGTCCCTCTCCGTTCTCCGGCTTGGTCTAGTGGCTAGGATATCTGGCTCTCACCCAGGAGACCCTGGTTTGATTCTTGGTGTCGGAAGTATTCTTTTATCTGCTGTCATCAAGTCTCCAATTTGCGCACGGTATGTAACTTGAATAGTTTCACCCTGTTGGCCGAATGGCTAAGCGATCGCTTCGTCCCTCTACGTTCTCTGGCATGGTCTAGTGGCTTGGACACCTGGCTCTCACCCAAGAGGCCCGGGTACGATTCGCGGTGTCGGAAGTATTTTTTATCTGCTATTATCAAGTATCCAATTTACGCACGCTATGTAACTTCAATACTTTTACCCTGTTGGCCAAATGGCTAAGCGATCGCTCCGTCCTTCTCTGTTCTCCGGCATGGTCTAGTGGCTAGGATACCTGGCTTTCACCCAGGAGTCCCAGGTTCGATTCCCGGTGTCGGAAGTATTTTCTTTTATCTGCTGTCATCAAGTCTCCAATTTGCGCACGCTATGTAACTTCAATAGTTTTACCCTGTTGGCCGAATGGCTAAGCGATCGCTCCGTCCCTCTCCGTTCTACAGCATGATCTAGTGTCTAGGATACCTATGGCGCTCTCACCCAGGAGGCCCGCGTCTGATTCTCGGTGTCGGAAGTATTTTTTCTCCTGCTATCATCAAGTCTCCAATTTGCGCATGCTATATAACTTCAATACTTTTACGCTGTTGGCCGAATGGCTAAGCGATCGCTCTGTCCCTCTTCGTTCTCCGGCATGGTCTAGTGGCTTGGATACCTGGCTCTCAACCAGGAGGCCCGCGTGCGATTCCTGGTGTCGGAAGTATTTTTTTACCTGCTATCATCAAGTCTCCAATTTGCGCATACAATATAACTTCAATACTTTTACCCTGTTGGCCGAATGGCAAAGCGATCGCTCAGTCCCTCTCCGTTCTCCGGCATGGTCTAGTGGCTAGGATACCTAGCTCTCACCCAGGAGGCCTGGATTCGATTCCCGGTGTCGGAAGTATTTTCTTTTATCTGCTGTCTTCAAGCCTCCAATTTGCGCATGCTTTGTAACTTCAATACTTTTACCCTGTTCGCCGAATATCTAAGCGATCGCTCCGTCCCTCTCCGTTCTCCGGCTTGGTCTAGTGGCTAGAATATCTGGCTCTCACCCAGGAGACCCTGGTTTGATTCTTGGTGTCGGAAGTATTCTTTTATCTGCTGTCATCAAGTCTCCAATTTGCGCACGGTATGTAACTTCAATAGTTTTACCCTGTTGGCCGAATGGCTACGCGATCTCTCCGTCCCTCTCCGTTCTCCGGCATGGTCTAGTGTCTAGGATACCTGGCTCTCACCCAGGAAGCCCGGTTGCGATTCCTGGGGTCGGGAGTATTTTTTTATCAGCTATCATCAAGTCTCCAAATTGCGAACGCTATGTATCTTCAATACTTCTACCTTGTTGGCCGAATGGCTAAGCGATCGCTCCGTCCCTCTCCGTTCTCCGGCATGGTCTAGTGGCTAGGATACCTAGCTCTCACCCTGGAGGCCTGGATTCGATTCCCGGTGTCGGAAGTATTTTCTTTTATCTGCTGTCTTCAAGCCTCCAATTTGCTCATGGTTTGCAACTTCAATACTTTTACCCTGTTGGCCGAATATCTAAGCGATCGCACCGTCCTTCTCCGTTCTCCGGCGTGGTCTAGTGGCTAGGATATCTGGCTCTCACCCAGGAGACCCTGGTTCGATTCTTGGTGTCGGAAGTATTTTTTATCTGCTGTCATCAAGTCTCCAATTTGCGCACGGTATGTAACTTGAATAGTTTCACCCTGTTGGCCGAATGGCTAAGCGATCGCTCCGTCCCTCTCCGTTCTCTGGCATGGTCTAGTGGCTTGGATACCTGGCTCTCACCCAGGAGGCCCGGGTACGATTCCCGTTGTCGGAAGTATTTTTATCTGCTATTATCAAGTATCCAATTTACGCACGCTATGTAACTTCAATACTTTTACCCTGTTGGCCAAATGGCTAAGCGATCGCTCCGTCCCTCTCCGTTCTCCGGCTTGGTCTAGTGGCTAGGATACCTGGCTCTCACCCAGGAGGCCCGGGTTCGATTCCCGGTGTCGGAAGTATTTTCTTTTATCTGCTATCATGAAGTCTCCAATTTGCGCACGCTATGTAACTTCAATACTTTTACCCTGTTGGCCGAATCGCTAAGTGATCGCTCCGTCCCTCTCCGTTCTCCGGCATGGTCTAGTGGCTAGGATACCTGGCTCTCATCAGGAGGCCCGGGTTCGATTTGCGGTGTCGGAAGTATTTTCTTTTAGCTGCTGTCATCAAGTCTTCAATTTGCGCACGGTATGTAACTTCAATAGTTTTACCCTGTTGGTCGAATGGCTAAGCGATCTCTCCGTCCCTCTCCGTTCTCCCGCATGGTCTATTGTCTAGGATACCTGGCTCTCACCCAGGAAGCCCGGTTGCGATTCCTGGGGTCGGGAGTATTTTCTTTTATCAGCTATCATCAAGTCTCCAAATTGCGCACGCTATGTATCTTCAATAGTTTTACCCTGTTGGCCGAATGGCTAAGCGATCGCTCCGTCCCTCTCCGTTCTACAGCATGATCTAGTGTCTAGGATACCTATGGCGCTCTCACCCAGCAGGCCCGCGTCCGATTCCCGGTGTCGGAAGTATTTTTTTATCTGCTATCATCAAGGCTCCAATTTGCGCATGCTATATAACTTCAATACTTTTACGCTGTTGGCCGATTGGCTAAGCGATCGCTCTGTCCCTCTCCGTTCTCCGGCATGGTCTAGTGGCTTGGATACCTGGCTCTCACCCAGGAGGCCCGCGTGCGATTCCCGGTGTCGGAAGTATTTTTTTACCTGCTATCATCAAGTCTCCAATTTGCGCATACTATATAACTTCAATACTTTTACCCTGTTGGCCGAATGGCAAAGCGATCGCTCAGTCCCTCTCCGTTCTCCGGCATGGTCTAGTGGCTAGGATACCTAGCTCTCACCCAGGAGGCCTGGAATCGATTCCCGGTGTCGGAAGTATTTTCTTTTATCTGCTGTCTTCAAGCCTCCAGTTTGCGCATGCTTTATAACTTCAATACTTTTACCCATTTGGCCGAATATCTAAGCGATCGCTCCGTCCCTCTCCGTTCTCCGGCGTGGTCTAGTGGCTAGGATATCTGGCTCTCACCCAGGAGACCCTGGTTCGATTCTTGGTGTCGGAAGTATTCTTTTATCTGCTGTCATCAAGTCTCCAATTTGCGCACGGTATGTAACTTGAATAGTTTCACCCTGTTGGTTGAATGGCTAAGCGATCGCTTCGTCCCTCTCCGTTCTCTGGCATGGTCTAGTGGCTTGGACACCTGGCTCTCACCCAGGAGGCCCGGGTACGATTCCCGGTGTCGGAAGTATTTTTTATCTGCTATTATCAAGTATCCAATTTACGCACGCTATGTAACTTCAATACTTTTACCCTGTTGGCCAAATGGCTAAGTGATCGCTCCGTCCCTCTCTGTTCTCCGGCATGGTCTAGTGGCTAGGGTACCTGGCTCTCACCCAGGAGGCCCGGGTTCGATTCCCGGTGTCGGAAGTATTTTCTTTTATCTGCTATCATCAAGTCTCCAATTTGCGCACGCTATGTAACTTCAATACTTTTACCCTGTTGGCCGAATCGCTAAGCGATCGCTCCGTCCCTCTCCGTTCTCCGGCATGGTCTAGTGGCTAGGATACCTGGCTTTCACCCAGGAGGCCCGGGTTCGATTCCCGGTGTCGGAAGTATTTTCTTTTATCTGCTGTCATCAAGTCTCCAATTTGCGCACGCTATCTAACTTCAATAGTTTTACCCTGTTGGCCGAATGGCTAAGCGATCGCTCTGTCCCTCTCCGTTCTACAGCATGGTCTAGTGTCTAGGATACCTATGGCGCTCTCACCCAGGAGGCCCGCGTCCTATTCCCGGTGTCGGAAGTATTTTTTCATCTGCTATCATCAAGTCTCCAATTTGCGCATGCTATATAACTTCAATACTTTTACCCTGTTGGCCGAATGGCTAAGCGATCGCTCTGTCCCTCTCCGTTCTCCGGCATGGTCTAGTGGCTAGGATACCTGGCTCTCACCCAGGAGGCCCGGGTACGATTCCCGGTGTCGGAAGTATTTTTTATCTGCTATTATCAAGTATCCAATTTACGCACGCTATGTAACTTCAATACTTTTACCCTGTTGGCCAAATGGCTAAGCGATCGCTCCGTCCTTCTTCGTTCTCCGGCATAGTCTAATGGCTAGGATACCTGGCTTTCACCCAGGAGGCCCGGGTTCGATTCCCGGTGTCGGAAGTATTTTTTTATCTGCTGTCATCAAGTCTCCAATTTGCGCACGGTATGTAACTTGAATAGTTTCCCCCTGTTGGCCGAATGGCTAAGCGATCGCTCCGTCCCTCTACGTTCTCTGGCATGGTCTAGTGACTTGGACACCTGGCTCTCACCCAGGAGGCCCGGGTACGATTCCCGGTGTCGGAAGTATTTTTTATCAGCTATTATCAAGTATCCAATTTACGCACGCTATGTAACTTCAATACTTTTACCCTGTTGGCCAAATGGCTAAGCGATCTCTCCGTCCTTCTCCGTTCTCCGGCATGGTCTAGTGGCTAGGATACCTGGCTTTCACCCAGGAGGCCCGGGTTCGATTTTCGGTGTCGGAAGTATTTTCTTTTATCTGCTGTCATCAAGTCTCCAATTTGCGCACGCTATGTAACTTCAATACTTTTACGCTGTTGGCCGAATGGCTAAGCGATCGCTCTGTCCCTCTCCATTCTCCGGCATGGTCTAGTGGCTTGGATACCTGGCTCTCACCCAGGAGGCCTGGATTCGATTCCCGGTGTGGGAAGTATTTTCTTTTATCTGCTGTTTTCAAGCCTCCAATTTGCGCATGCTTTGTAACTTCAATACTTTTACCCTGTTGGCCGAATATCTAAGCAATCGCTCCGTCCCTCTCCGTTCTCCGGCGTGGTCTAGTGGCTAGGATATCTGGCTCTCACCCAGGAGACCCTGGTTCGATTCTTGGTGTCGGAAGTATTCTTTTATCTGCTGTCATCAAGTCTCTAATTTGCGCACGGTATGTAACTTGAATAGTTTCACCCTGTTGGCCGAATGGCTAAGCGATCGCTCTGTCCCTCTCCGTTCTCTGGCATGGTCTAGTGGCTTGGACACCTGGCTCTCACCCAGGAGGCCCGGGTACGATTCCCGGTGTCGGAAGTATTTTTTATCTGGCATTATCAAGTATCCAATTTACACACGCTATGTAACTTCAATACTTTTACCCTGTTGGCCAAATGGCTAAGTGATCGCTCCGTCCCTCTCCGTTCTCCGGCATGGTCTAGTGAATAGGATACCTGGCTCTCACCCAGGAGGCCCGGGTTCGATTCCTGGTGTCGGAAGTATTTTCTTTTATCTGCTATCATCAAGTCTCCAATTTGCGCACGCTATGTAACTTCAATACTTTTACCCTGTTGGCCGAATCGCTAAGCGATCGCTCCGTCCCTCTCCGTTCTCCGGCATGGTCTAGTGGCTAGGATACCTGGCTTTCACCCAGGAGGCCCGGGTTCGATTTCCGGTGTCAGAAGTATTTTCTTTTATCTGCTGTCATCAAGTCTCCAATTTGCGCACGCTATGTAACTTCAATAGTTTTACCCTGTTGGCCGAATGGCTAAGCGATCGCTCCGTCCCTCTCCGTTCTACAGCATGGTCTAGTGTCTAGGATACCTATGGCGCTCTCACCCGGGAGGCCCGCGTCCGATTCCCGGTGTCGAAAGTATTTTTTCATCTGCTATCATCAAGTCTCCAATTTGCGCACGGTATGTAACTTCAATAGTTTTACCCTGTTGGCCGAATGGCTAAGCGATCGCTCCGTCCCTCTCCGTTCTCCGGCATGGTCTAGTGGCTAGGATACCTGGCTCTCATCAGGAGGCCTGGGTTCGATTTGCGGTGTCGGAAGTATTTTCTTTTAGCTGCTGTCATCAAGTCTTCAATTTGCGCACGGTATTTAACTTCAATAGTTTTACCCTGTTGGTCGAATGGCTAAGCGATCTCTCCGTCCCTCTCCGTTCTCCCGCATGGTCTATTGTCTAGGATACCTGGCTCTCACCCAGAAAGCCCGGTTGCGATTCCTGGGGTCGGGAGTATTTTCTTTTATCAGCTATCATCAAGTCTCCAAATTGCGCACGCTATGTATCTTCAATAGTTTTACCCTGTTGGCCGAATGGCTAAGCGATCGCTCCGTCCCTCTCCGTTCTACAGCATGATCTAGTGTCTAGGATACCTATGGCGCTCTCACCCAGCAGGCCCGCGTCCGATTCCCGGTGTCGGAAGTATTTTTTCATCTGCTATCATCAAGGCTCCAATTTGCGCATGCTATATAACTTCAATACTTTTACGCTGTTGGCCGAATGGCTAAGCGATCGCTCTGTCCCTCTCCGTTCTCCGGCATGGTCTAGTGGCTTGGATACCTGGCTCTCACCTAGGAGGCCCGCGTGCGATTCCCGGTGTCGGAAGTATTTTTTTACCTGCTATCATCAAGTCTCCAATTTGCGCATACTATATAACTTCAATACTTTTGCCCTGTTGGCCGAATGGCAAAGCGATCGCTCAGTTCCTCTCCGTTCTCCGGCATGGTCTAGTGGCTAGGATACCTGGCTCTCACCCAGGAGGCCCGCGTGCGATTCCCGGTGTCGGAAGTATTTTTTACCTGCTATCATCAAGCCTCCAATTTGCGCATGCTTTATAACTTCAATACTTTTACCCATTTGGCCGAATATCTAAGCGATCGCTCCGTCCCTCTCCGTTCTCCGGCGTGGTCTAGTGGCTAGGATATCTGGCTCGCACCCAGGAGACCCTGGTTCGATTCTTGGTGTCGGAAGTATTCTTTTATCTGCTGTCACCAAGTCTCCAATTTGCGCACGGTATGTAACTTGAATAGTTTCACCCTGTTGGCTGAATGGCTAAGCGATCGCTTCGTCCCTCTCCGTTCTCTGGCATGGTCTAGTGGCTTGGACACCTGGCTCTCACCCAGGAGGCCCGGGTACGATTCCCTGTGTCGGAAGTATTTTTTATCTGCTATTATCAAGTATCCAATTTACGCACGCTATGTAACTTCAATACTTTTACCCTGTTGGCCAAATGGCTAAGTGATCGCTCCGTCCCTCTCTGTTCTCCGGCATGGTCTAGTGGCTAGGGTACCTGGCTCTCACCCAGGAGGCCCGGGTTCGATTCCCGGTGTCGGAAGTATTTTCTTTTATCTGCTATCATCAAGTCTCCAATTTGCGCACGCTATGTAACTTCAATACTTTTACCCTGTTGGCCGAATCGCTAAGCGATCGCTCCGTCCCTCTCCGTTCTCCGGCATGGTCTAGTGGCTAGGATACCTGGCTTTCACCCAGGAGGCCCGGGTTCGATTCCCGGTGTCGGAAGTATTTTCTTTTATCTGCTGTCATCAAGTCTCCAATTTGCGCACGCTATCTAACTTCAATAGTTTTACCCTGTTGGCCGAATGGCTAAGCGATCGCTCCGTCCCTCTCCGTTCTACAGCATGGTCTAGTGTCTAGGATACCTATGGCGCTCTCACCCAGGAGGCCCGCGTACGATTCCCGGTGTCGGAAGTATTTTTTCATCTGCTATCATCAAGTCTCCAATTTGCGCATGCTATATAACTTCAATACTTTTACCCTGTTGGCCGAATGGCTAAGCGATCGCTCTGTCCCTCTCCGTTCTCCGGCATGGTCTAGTGGCTTGGATACCTGGCTCTCACCCAGGAGGCCTGGATTCGATTCCCGGTGTGGGAAGTATTTTCTTTTATCTGCTGTTTTCAAGCCTCCAATTTGCGCATGCTTTGTAACTTCAATACTTTTACCCTGTTGGCCGAATATCTAAGCGATCGCTCCGTCCCTCTCCGTTCTCCGGCGTGGTCTAGTGGCTAGGATATCTGGCTCTCATCCAGGAGAACCTGGTTCGATTCTTGGTGTCGGAAGTTTTCTTTTATCTGCTGTCATCAAGTCTCCAATTTGCGCACGGTATGTAACTTCAATAGTTTTACCCTGTTGGCCGAATGGCTAAGCGATCTCTCCGTTCCTCTCCGTTCTCCGGCATGGTCTAGTGTCTAGGATACCTGGCTCTCACCCAGGAAGCCCGGTTGCGATTCCTGGGGTCGGGAGTATTTTTTTTTATCAGCTATCATCAAGTCTCCAAATTGCGCACGCTATGTATCTTCAATACTTCTACCTTGTTGGCCGAATGGCTAAGCGATCGCTCCGTCCTTCTCCATTCTCCGGCATGGTCTAGTGGCTAGGATACCTGGCTTTCACCCAGGAGGCCCTGGTTCGATTCCCGGTGTCGGAAGTATTTTCTTTTATCTGCTGTCTTCAAGCCTCCAATTTGCGCATGCTTTGTAACTTCAATACTTTTACCCTGTTGGCCGAATGGCTAAGCGATCGCTCCCTCCCTCTCAAATCTCTGGCATGGTCTAGTGGCTAGGATACCTGGCTCTCACCCAGCAGGCTCGGGTACGATTCCCGGTGTCAGAAGTTTTTTCTTTTATCTGCTGTCATCAAGTCTCCAATTTGCGCACGGTATGTAACTTCAATAGTTTTACCCTGTTGGCCGAATGGCTAAGCGATCTCTCCGTCCCTCTCCGTTCTCCGGCATGTTCTAGTGTCTAGGATACCTGGCTCTCACCCAGGAAGCCCGGTTGCAATTCCTGGGGTCGGGAGTATTTTTTTTATCAGCTATCATCAAGTCTCCAAATTGCGCACGCTATGTATCTTCAATACTTCTACCTTGTTGGCCAAATGGCTAAGCGATCGCTCCGTCCTTCTCCGTTCTCCGGCATGGTCTAGTGGCTAGGATACCTGGCTTTCACCCAGGAGGCCCTGGTTCGATTCCCGGTGTCGGAAGTATTTTCTTTTATCTGCTGTCATCAAGTCTACAATTTGCGCTCGCTATGTAACTTCAATAGTTTTACCCTGTTGGCCGAATCACTAAGCGTTCGCTCCGCCTTTCTCCCTTTTCTGGCATGGTCTAGTGGCTAGGATACCTGGCTCTCACCCAGGAGGCCCGGGTACGATTCCCGGTGTCGGAAGTATTTTCTTTTATCTGCTGTCTTCAAGCCTCCAATTTTCGCATGCTTTGTAACTTCAATACTTTTATCCTGTTGGCCGAATATCTAAGCGATCGCTCCGTCCCTCTCCGTTCTCCGGCGTGGTCTAGTGGCTAGGATATCTGGCTCTCACCCAGGAGACCCTGGTTCAATTCTTGGTGTCGGAAGTATTCTTTTATCTGCTGTCATCAAGTCTTCAATTTGCGCACGGTATGTAACTTGAATAGTTTCTCCCTGTTGGCTGAATGGCTAAGCGATCGCTCCGTCCCTCTTCGTTCTCCGGCATGGTCTAGTGGCTTGGACACCTGGCTCTCACCCAGGAGGCCCGGGTACGATTCCCGGTGTCGGAAGTATTTTTTATCTGCTATTATCAAGTATCCAATTTACGCACGCTATGTAACTTCAATACTTTTACCCTGTTGGCCAAATGGCTAAGTGATCGCTCCGTCCCTCTCCGTTCTACAGCATGGTCTAGTTTCTAGGATACCTGGCTTTCACACAGGAGGCCCGGGTTCGATTCCCGGTGTCGGAAGTATTTTCTTTTATCTGCTGTCATCAAGTCTCCAATTTGCGCACGCTATGTAACTTCAATAGTTTTACCCTGTTGGCCGAATGGCTAAGTGATCGCTCCGTCCCTCTCTGTTCTACAGCATGGTCTAGTGTCTAGGATACCTGGCTTTCACACAGGAGGCCCGGGTTCGATTCCCGGTGTCGGAAGTATTTTCTTTTATCTGCTGTCATCAAGTCTCCAATTTGCGCATGCTATGTAACTTCAATAGTTTTACCCTGTTGGCCGAATGGCTAAGCGATCGCTCCGTCCCTCTCCGTTCTGCAGCATGGTCTAGTGTCTAGGATACCTATGGCGCTCTCACCCAGGAGGCCCGCGTCCGATTCCCGGTGTCGGAAGTATTTTTTCATCTGCTATCATCAAGTCTCCAATTTGCGCATGCTATATAACTTCAATACTTTTACCCTGTTGGCCGAATGGCTAAGCGATCGCTCTGTCCCTCTCCGTTCTCCGGCATGGTCTAGTGGCTTGGATACCTGGCTCTCACCCAGGAGGCCCGCGTGCGATTCCCGGTATCGGAAGTATTTTTTTTATCTGCTGTCATCAAGTCTCCAATTTGCGCACGGTATGTAACTTGAATAGTTTCACCCTGTTGGCCGAGTGGCTAGGCGATCGCTCCGTCCCTCTACGTTCTCTGGCATGGTCTAGTGGCTTGGACACCTGGCTCTCACCCAGGAGGCCCGGGTACGATTCCCGGTGTCGGAAGTATTTTTTATCTGCTATTATCAAGTATCCAATTTACGCACGCTATGTAACTTCAATACTTTTACCCTGTTGGCCAAATGGCTAAGCAATCGCTCCGTCCTTCTCCGTTCTCCGGCATGGTCTAGTGGCTAGGATACCTGGCTTTCACCCAGGAGGACCGGGTTCGATTCTCGGTGTCGGAAGTATTTTCTTTTATCTGCTGTCATCAAGTCTCCAATTTGCGCACGCTATGTAACTTCAATAGTTTTACCCTGTTGGCCGAATGGCTAAGCGATCGCTCCGTCCCTCCGTTCTACAGCATGATCTAGTGTCTAGGATACCTATGGCGCTCTCACCCAGGAGGCCTGCATCTGATTCCCGGTGTCAGAAGTATTTTTTCATCTGCTATTATCAAGTCTCCAATTTGCGCATGCTATATAACTTCAATGCTTTTACGCTGTTGGCCGAATGGCTAAGCGATCGCTCTGTCCCTCTCCGTTCTCCGGCATGGTCTAGTGGCTTGGATACCTGGCTCTCACCCAGGAGGCCTGGATTCGATTCCCGGTGTGGGAAGTATTTTCTTTTATCTGCTGTTTTCAAGCCTCCAATTTGCGCATGCTTTGTAACTTCAATACTTTTACACTGTTGGCCGAATATCTAAGCGATCGCTCCGTCCCTCTCCGTTCTCCGGCGTGGTCTAGTGGCTAGGATATCTGGCTCTCACCCAGGAGAACCTGGTTCGATTCTTGGTGTCGGAAGTATTCTTTTATCTGCTGTCATCAAGTCTCCAATTTGCGCACGGTATGTAACTTCAAGTTTTACCCTGTTGGCCGAATGGCTAAGCGATCTCTCCGTTCCTCTCCGTTCTCTGGCATGGTCTAGTGTCTAGGATACCTGGCTCTCACCCAGGAAGCCCGGTTGCGATTCCTGGGGTCGGGAGTATTTTTTTTTATCAGCTATCATCAAGTCTCCAAATTGCGCACGCTATGTATCTTCAATACTTCTACCTTGTTGGCCGAATGGCTAAGCGATCGCTCCGTCCTTCTCCGTTCTCCGGCATGGTCTAGTGGCTAGAATACCTGGCTTTCACCCAGGAGGCCCTGGTTCGATTCCCGGTGTCGGAAGTATTTTCTTTTGTCTGCTGTCTTCAAGCCTCCCATTTGCGCATGCTTTGTAACTTCAATACTTTTACCCTGTTGGCCGAATGGCTAAGCGATCGCTCCCTCCCTCTCAAATCTCTGGCATGGTCTAGTGGCTAGGATACCTGGCTCTCACCCAGCAGGCCCGGGTACGATTCCCGGTGTCAGAAGTTTTTTCTTTTATCTGCTGTCATCAAGTCTCCAATTTGCGCACGGTATGTAACTTCAATAGTTTTACCCTGTTGGCCGAATGGCTAAGCGATCTCTCCGTCCCTCTCCGTTCTCCGGCATGTTCTAGTGTCTAGGATACCTGGCTCTCACCCAGGAAGCCCGGTTGCGATTCCTGGGGTCGGGAGTATTTTTTTATCAGCTATCATCAAGTCTCCAATTTGCGCACGGTATGTAACTTGAATAGTTTCTCCCTGTTGGCTGAATGGCTAAGCGATCGCTCCGTCCCTCTTTGTTCTCTGGCATGGTCTAGTGGCTTGGACACCTGGCTCTCACCCAGGAGGCCCGGGTACGATTCCCGGTGTCGGAAGTATTTTTTATCTGCTATTATCAAGTATCCAATTTACGCACGCTATGTAACTTCAATACTTTTACCCTGTTGGCCAAATGGCTAAGTGATCGCTCCGTCCCTCTCTGTTCTCCAGCATGGTCTAGTGGCTAGGATACCTGGCTCTCACCCGGGAGGCCCAGGTTCGATTCCCGGTGTCGGAAGTATTTTCTTTTATCTGCTATCATCAAGTCTCCAATTTGCGCACGCTATGTAACTTCAATACTTTTACCCTGTTGGCCGAATCGCTAAGCGATCGCTCCGTCCCTCTCCGTTCTCCAGCATGGTCTAGTGGCTAGGATACCTGGCTTTAACCCAGAAGGCCCGGGTTCGATTCCCAGTGTCGGAAGTATTTTCTTTTATCTGCTGTCATCAAGTCTCCAATTTGCGCACGCTATCTAACTTCAATAGTTTTACCCTGTTGGTCGAATGGCTAAGCGATCGCTCCGTCCCTCTCCGTTCTACAGCATGGTCTAGTGTCTAGGATACCTATGGCGCTCTCACCCAGGAGGCCCGCGTCCGATTCCCGGTGTCGGAAGTATTTTTTCATCTGCTATCATCAAGTCTCCAATTTGCGCATGCTATATAACTTCAATACTTTTACCCTGTTCGCTGAATGGCTAAGCGATTGCTCTTTCCCTCTCCGTTCTCCGGCATGGTCTAGTGGCTTGGATACCTGGCTCTCACCCAGGAGGCCTGCTTGCGATTCCCGGTATCGGAAGTATTTTTTATCTGCTATCATCAAGTCTCCAATTTGCGCATACTATTTAACTTCAATACTTTTACCCTGTTGGCCGAATGGCTAAGCGATCGCTCAGTCCCTCTCCGTTCTCCGGCAGGGTCTAGTGGCTAGGATACCTAGCTCTCACCCAGGAGGCCTGGATTCGATTCCCGGTGTCGGAAGTATTTTTTATCTGCTATTATGCTATTATCAAGTATCCAATTTACGCACGCTATGTAACTTCAATACTTTTACCCTGTTGGCCAAATGGCTAAGTGATCGCTCCGTCCCTCTCCGTTCTCCGGCATGGTCTAGTGGCTAGGATACCTGGCTCTCACCCAGGAGGCCGGGGTTCGATTCCCGGTGTCGGAAGTATTTTCTTTTATCTGCTATCATCAAGTCTCCAATTTGCGCACGCTATGTGACTTCAATACTTTTACCCTGTTGGCCGAATCGCTAAGCGATCGCTCCGTCCCTCTCCGTTCTCCGGCATGGTCTAGTGGCTAGGATACCTGGCTTTCACCCAAGAGGCCCGGGTTCGATTCCCGGTGTCGGAAATATTTTCTTTTATCAGCTGTCATCAAGTCTCCAATTTGCGCACGCTATGTAACTTCAATAGTTTTACCCTGTTGGCCGAATGGCTAAGTGATCGCTCCGTCCCTCTCCGTTCTACAGCATGGTCTAGTGTCTAGGATACCTGGCTTTCACACAGGAGGCCCGGGTTCGATTCCCGGTGTCGGAAGTATTTTCTTTCATCTGCTGTCATCAAGTCTCCAATTTGCGCACGCTATGTAACTTCAATAGTTTTACCCTGTTGGCCGAATGGCTAAGCGATCGCTCCGTTCCTCTCCGTTCTACAGCATGGTCTAGTGTCTAGGATACCTATGGCGCTCTCACCCAGGAGGCCCGCGTCCGATTCCCGGTGTCGGAAGTATTTTTTCATCTGCTATCATCAAGTCTCCAATTTGCGCATGCTATATAACTTCAATACTTTTACCCTGTTGGCCGAATGGCTAAGCGATCGCTCTGTCCCTCTCCGTTCTCCGGCATGGTCTAGTGGCTTGGATACCTGGCTCTCACCCAGGAGGCCCGCGTGCGATTCCCGGTATCGGAAGTATTTTTTTTTATTTGCTGTCATCAAGTCTCCAATTTGCGCACGGTATGTAACTTGAATAGTTTCACCCTGTTGGCCGAATGGCTAAGCGATCGCTCCGTCCCTCTACGTTCTCTGGCATGGTCTAGTGGCTTGGACACCTGGCTCTCACCCAGGAGGCCCGCGTCTGATTCCCGGTGTCGGAAGTATTTTTTCATCTGCTATTATCAAGTCTCCAATTTGCGCATGCTATATAACTTCAATACTTTTACGCTGTTGGCCGAATGGCTAAGCGATCGCTCCGTCCTTCTCCGTTCTCCGGCATGGTCTAGTGGCTAGGATACCTGGCTTTCACCCAGGAGGCCCTGGTTCGATTCCCGGTGTCGGAAGTATTTTCTTTTATCTGCTGTCATCAAGTCTACAATTTGCGCTCGCTATGTAACTTCAATAGTTTTACCCTGTTGGCCGAATCACTAAGCGTTCGCTCCGCCTTTCTCCCTTTTCCGGCATGGTCTAGTGGCTAGGATACCTGGCTCTCACCCAGGAGGCCCGGGTACGATTCCCGGTGTCGGAAGTATTTTCTTTTATCTGCTGTCTTCAAGACTCCAATTTTCGCATGCTTTGTAACTTCAATACTTTTATCCTGTTGGCCGAATATCTAAGCGATCGCTCCGTCCCTCTCCGTTCTCCGGCGTGGTCTAGTGGCTAGGATATCTGGCTCTCACCCAGGAGACCCTGGTTCGATTCTTGGTGTCGGAAGTATTCTTTTATCTGCTGTCATCAAGTCTTCAATTTGCGCACGGTATGTAACTTGAATAGTTTCTCCCTGTTGGCTGAATGGCTAAGCCATCGCTCCGTCCCTCTTCGTTCTCCGGCATGGTCTAGTGGCTTGGACACCTGGCTCTCACCCAGGAGGCCCGGGTACGATTCCCGGTGTCGGAAGTATTTTTTATCTGCTATTATCAAGTATCCAATTTACGCACGCTATGTAACTTCAATACTTTTACCCTGTTGGCCAAATGGCTAAGTGATCGCTCCGTCCCTCTCCGTTCTACAGCATGGTCTAGTTTCTAGGATACCTGGCTTTCACACAGGAGGCCCGGGTTCGATTCCCGGTGTCGGAAGTATTTTCTTTTATCTGCTGTCATCAAGTCTCCAATTTGCGCACGCTATGTAACTTCAATAGTTTTACCCTGTTGGCCGAATGGCTAAGTGATCGCTCCGTCCCTCTCTGTTCTACAGCATGGTCTAGTGTCTAGGATACCTGGCTTTCACACAGGAGGCCCGGGTTCGATTCCCGGTGTCGGAAGTATTTTCTTTTATCTGCTGTCATCAAGTCTCCAATTTGCGCATGCTATGTAACTTCAATAGTTTTACCCTGTTGGCCGAATGGCTAAGCGATCGCTCCGTCCCTCTCCGTTCTGCAGCATGGTCTAGTGTCTAGGATACCTATGGCGCTCTCACCCAGGAGGCCCGCGTCCGATTCCCGGTGTCGGAAGTATTTTTTCATCTGCTATCATCAAGTCTCCAATTTGCGCATGCTATATAACTTCAATACTTTTACCCTGTTGGCCGAATGGCTAAGCGATCGCTCTGTCCCTCTCCGTTCTCCGGCATGGTCTAGTGGCTTGGATACCTGGCTCTCACCCAGGAGGCCCGTGTGCGATTCCCGGTATCGGAAGTATTTTCTTTTATCTGCTGTCATCAAGTATCCAATTTGCGCACGCTATGTAACTTCAATAGTTTTACCCTGTTGGCCGAATGGCTAAGCGATCGCTCCGTCCCTCCGTTCTACAGCATGATGTAGTGTCTAGGATACCTATGGCGCTCTCACCCAGGAGGCCTGCATCTGATTCCCGGTGTCAGAAGTATTTTTTCATCTGCTATTATCAAGTCTCCAATTTGCGCATGCTATATAACTTCAATGCTTTTACGCTGTTGGCCGAATGGCTAAGCGATCGCTCTGTCCCTCTCCGTTCTCCGGCATGGTCTAGTGGCTTGGATACCTGGCTCTCACCCAGGAGGCCTGGATTCGATTCCCGGTGTGGGAAGTATTTTCTTTTATCTGCTGTTTTCAAGCCTCCAATTGGCGCATGCTTTGTAACTTCAATACTTTTACACTGTTGGCCGAATATCTAAGCGATCGCTCCGTCCCTCTCCGTTCTCCGGCGTGGTCTAGTGGCTAGGATATCTGGCTCTCACCCAGGAGAACCTGGTTCGATTCTTGGTGTCGGAAGTATTCTTTTATCTGCTGTCATCAAGTCTCCAATTTGCGCACGGTATGTAACTTCAAGTTTTACCCTGTTGGCCGAATGGCTAAGCGATCTCTCCGTTCCTCTCCGTTCTCTGGCATGGTCTAGTGTCTAGGATACCTGGCTCTCACCCAGGAAGCCCGGTTGCGATTCCTGGGGTCGGGAGTATTTTTTTTTATCAGCTATTATCAAGTCTCCAAATTGCGCACGCTATGTATCTTCAATACTTCTACCTTGTTGGCCGAATGGCTAAGCGATCGCTCCGTCCTTCTCCGTTCTCCGGCATGGTCTAGTGGCTAGAATACCTGGCTTTCACCCAGGAGGCCCTGGTTCGATTCCCGGTGTCGGAAGTATTTTCTTTTATCTGCTGTCTTCAAGCCTCCAATTTGCGCATACTTTGTAACTTCAATACTTTTACCCTGTTGGCCGAATGGCTAAGCGATCGCTCCCTCCCTCTCAAATCTCTGGCATGGTCTAGTGGCTAGGATACCTGGCTCTCACCCAGCAGGCCCGGGTACGATTCCCGGTGTCAGAAGTTTTTTCTTTTATCTGCTGTCATCAAGTCTCCAATTTGCGCACGGTATGTAACTTCAATAGTTTTACCCTGTTGGCCGAATGGCTAAGCGATCTCTCCGTCCCTCTCCGTTCTCCGGCATGTTCTAGTGTCTAGGATACCTGGCTCTCACCCAGGAAGCCCGGTTGCGATTCCTGGGGTCGGGAGTATTTTTTTATCAGCTATCATCAAGTCTCCAAATTGCGCACGCTATGTAACTTCAATACTTTTACCCTGTTGGCCGAATCGCTAAGCGATCGCTCCGTCCCTCTCCGTTCTCCGGCGTGGTCTAGTGGCTAGGATATCTGGCTCTCACCCAGGAGACCCTGGTTCGATTCTTGGTGTCGGAAGTATTCTTTTATCTGCTGTCATCGAGTCTCCAATTTGCGCACGGTATGTAACTTGAATAGTTTCTCCCTGTTGGCTGAATGGCTAAGCGATCGCTCCGTCCCTCTTTGTTCTCTGGCATGGTCTAGTGGCTTGGACACCTGGCTCTCACCCAGGAGGCCCGGGTACGATTCCCGGTGTCGGAAGTATTTTTTATCTGCTATTATCAAGTATCCAATTTACGCACGCTATGTAACTTCAATACTTTTACCCTGTTGGCCAAATGGCTAAGTGATCGCTCCGTCCCTCTCTGTTCTCCAGCATGGTCTAGTGGCTAGGATACCTGGCTCTCACCCGGGAGGCCCAGGTTCGATTCCCGGTGTCGGAAGTATTTTCTTTTATCTGCTATCATCAAGTCTCCAATTTGCGCACGCTATGTAACTTCAATACTTTTACCCTGTTGGCCGAATCGCTAAGCGATCGCTCCGTCCCTCTCCGTTCTCCAGCATGGTCTAGTGGCTAGGATACCTGGCTTTAACCCAGAAGGCCCGGGTTCGATTCCCAGTGTCGGAAGTATTTTCTTTTATCTGCTGTCATCAAGTCTCCAATTTGCGCACGCTATCTAACTTCAATAGTTTTACCCTGTTGGTCGAATGGCTAAGCGATCGCTCCGTCCCTCTCCGTTCTACAGCATGGTCTAGTGTCTAGGATACCTATGGCGCTCTCACCCAGGAGGCCCGCGTCCGATTCCCGGTGTCGGAAGTATTTTTTCATCTGCTATCATCAAGTCTCCAATTTGCGCATGCTATATAACTTCAATACTTTTACCCTGTTCGCCGAATGGCTAAGCGATTGCTCTTTCCCTCTCCGTTCTCCGGCATGGTCTAGTGGCTTGGATACCTGGCTCTCACCCAGGAGGCCTGCTTGCGATTCCCGGTATCGGAAGTATTTTTTATCTGCTATCATCAAGTCTCCAATTTGCGCATACTATTTAACTTCTATACTTTTACCCTGTTGGCCGAATGGCTAAGCGATCGCTCAGTCCCTCTCCGTTCTCCGGCAGGGTCTAGTGGCTAGGATACCTGGCTCTCACCCAGGAGGCCGGGGTTCGATTCCCGGTGTCGGAAGTATTTTCTTTTATCTGCTATCATCAAGTCTCCAATTTGCGCACGCTATGTGACTTCAATACTTTTACCCTGTTGGCCGAATCGCTAAGCGATCGCTCCGTCCCTCTCCGTTCTCCGGCATGGTCTAGTGGCTAGGATACCTGGCTTTCACCCAAGAGGCCCGGGTTCGATTCCCGGTGTCGGAAATATTTTCTTTTATCAGCTGTCATCAAGTCTCCAATTTGCGCACGCTATGTAACTTCAATAGTTTTACCCTGTTGGCCGAATGGCTAAGTGATCGCTCCGTCCCTCTCCGTTCTACAGCATGGTCTAGTGTCTAGGATACCTGGCTTTCACACAGGAGGCCCGGGTTCGATTCCCGGTGTCGGAAGTATTTTCTTTCATCTGCTGTCATCAAGTCTCCAATTTGCGCACGCTATGTAACTTCAATAGTTTTACCCTGTTGGCCGAATGGCTAAGCGATCGCTCCGTTCCTCTCCGTTCTACAGCATGGTCTAGTGTCTAGGATACCTATGGCGCTCTCACCCAGGAGGCCCGCGTCCGATTCCCGGTGTCGGAAGTATTTTTTCATCTGCTATCATCAAGTCTCCAATTTGCGCATGCTATATAACTTCAATACTTTTACCCTGTTGGCCGAATGGCTAAGCGATCGCTCTGTCCCTCTCCGTTCTCCGGCATGGTCTAGTGGCTTGGATACCTGGCTCTCACCCAGGAGGCCCGCGTGCGATTCCCGGTATCGGAAGTATTTTTTTTTATTTGCTGTCATCAAGTCTCCAATTTGCGCACGGTATGTAACTTGAATAGTTTCACCCTGTTGGCCGAATGGCTAAGCAATCGCTCCGTCCCTCTACGTTCTCTGGCATGGTCTAGTGGCTTGGACACCTGGCTCTCACCCAGGAGGCCCGCGTCTGATTCCCGGTGTCGGAAGTATTTTTTCATCTGCTATTATCAAGTCTCCAATTTGCGCATGCTATATAACTTCAATACTTTTACGCTGTTGGCCGAATGGCTAAGCGATCGCTCTGTCCCTCTCCGTTCTCTGGCATGGTCTAGTGGCTTGGATACCTGGCTCTCACCCAGGAGGCCTGGATTCGATTCCCGGTGTGGGAAGTATTTTCTTTTATCTGCTGTTTTCAAGCCTCCAATTTGCGCATGCTTTGTAACTTCAATACTTTTACCCTGTTGGCCGAATATCTAAGCGATCGCTCCGTCCCTCTCCGTTCTCCGGCGTGGTCTAGTGGCTAGGATATCTGGCTCTCACCCAGGAGAACCTGGTTCGATTCTTGGTGTCGGAAGTATTCTTTTATCTGCTGTCATCAAGTCTCCAATTTGCGCACGGTATGTAACTTCAAGTTTTACCCTGTTGGCCGAATGGCTAAGCGATCTCTCCTTTCCTCTCCGTTCTCCGGCATGGTCTAGTGTCTAGGATACCTGGCTCTCACCCAGGAAGCCCGGTTGCGATTCCTGGGGTCGGGAGTATTTTTTTTTTATCAGCTATCATCAAGTCTCCAAATTGCGCACGCTATGTATCTTCAATACTTCTACCTTGTTGGCCGAATGGCTAAGCGATCGCTCCGTCCTTCTCCGTTCTCCGGCATGGTCTAGTGGCTAGGATACCTGGCTTTCACCCAGGAGGCCCTGGTTCGATTCCCGGTGTCGGAAGTATTTTCTTTTATCTGCTGTCTTCAAGCCTCCAATTCGCGCATGCTTTGTAACTTCAATACTTTTACCCTGTTGGCCGAATGGCTAAGCGATCGCTCCCTCCCTCTCAAATCTCTGGCATGGTCTAGTGGCTAGAATACCTGGCTCTCACCCAGCAGGCCCGGGTACGATTCCCGGTGTAAGAAGTTTTTTCTTTTATCTGCTGTCATCAAGTCTCCAATTAGCGCACGGTATGTAACTTCAATAGTTTTACCCTGTTGGCCCAATATCTAAGCGATCGCTCCGTCCCTCTCCGTTCTCCGGCGTGGTCTAGTGGCTAGGATATCTGGCTCTCACCCAGGAGAACCTGGTTCGATTCTTGGTGTCGGAAGTATTCTTTTATCTGCTGTCATCAAGTCTCCAATTTGCACACGGTATGTAACTTGAATAGTTTCACCCTGTTGGCTGAATGGCTAAGCAATCGCTCCGTCCCTCTCCGTTCTCTGGCATGGTCTAGTGGCTTGGACACCTGGCTCTCACCCAGGAGGCCCGGGTACGATTCCCGGTGTCGGAAGTATTTTTTATCTGCTATTATCAAGTATCCAATTTACGCACGCTATGTAACTTCAATACTTTTACCCTGTTGGCCAAATGGCTAAGTGATCGCTCCGTCCCTCTCTGTTCTCCAGCATGGTCTAGTGGCTAGGATACCTGGCTCTCACCCAGGCAGCCCAGGTTCGATTCCCGGTGTCGGAAGTATTTTCTTTTATCTGCTATCATCAAGTCTCCAATTTGCGCACGCTATGTAACTTCAATACTTTTACCCTGTTGGCCGAATCGCTAAGCGATCGCTCCGTCCCGCTCCGTTCTCCGGCGTGGTCTAGTGGCTAGGATATCTGGCTCTCACCCAGGAGACCCTGGTTCGATTCTTGGTGTCGGAAGTATTCTTTTATCTGCTGTCATCAAGTCTCCAATTTGCGCACGGTATGTAACTTGAATAGTTTCTCCCTGTTGGCTGAATGGCTAAGCGATCGCTCCGTCCCTCTTTGTTCTCTGGCATGGTCTAGTGGCTTGGACACCTGGCTCTCACCCAGGAGGCCCGGGTACGATTCCCGGTGTCGGAAGTATTTTTTATCTGCTATTATCAAGTATCCAATTTACGCACGCTATGTAACTTCAATACTTTTACCCTGTTGGCCAAATGGCTAAGTGATCGCTCCGTCCCTCTCCGTTCTACAGCATGGTCTAGTTTCTAGGATACCTGGCTTTCACACAGGAGGCCCGGGTTCGATTCCCGGTGTCGGAAGTATTTTCTTTTATCTGCTGTCATCAAGTCTCCAATTTGCGTACGCTATGTAACTTCAATAGTTTTACCCTGTTCGCCGAATGGCTAAGCGATCGCTCCGTCCCTCTCCGTTCTGCAGCATGGTCTAGTGTCTAGGATACCTATGGCGCTCTCACCCAGGAGGCCCGCGTCCGATTCCCGGTGTCGGAAGTATTTTTTCATCTGCTATCATCAAGTCTCCAATTTGCGCATGCTATATAACTTCAATACTTTTACCCTGTTGGCCGAATGGCTAAGCGATCGCTCTGTCCCTCTCCGTTCTCCGGCATGGTCTAGTGGCTTGGATACCTGGCTCTCACCCAGGAGGCCCGCGTGCGATTCCCGGTATCGGAAGTATTTTTTTTATCTGCTGTCATCAAGTCTCCAATTTGCGCACGGTATGTAACTTGAATAGTTTCACCCTGTTGGCCGAGTGGCTAAGCGATCGCTCCGTCCCTCTACGTTCTCTGGCATGGTCTAGTGGCTTGGACACCTGGCTCTCACCCAGGAGGCCCGGGTACGATTCCCGGTGACGGAAGTATTTTTTATCTGCTATTATCAAGTATCCAATTTACGCACGCTATGTAACTTCAATACTTTTACCCTGTTGGCCAAATGGCTAAGCAATCGCTCCGTCCTTCTCCGTTCTCCGGCATGGTCTAGTGGCTAGGATACCTGGCTTTCACCCAGGAGGACCGGGTTCGATTCTCGGTGTCGGAAGTATTTTCTTTTATCTGCTGTCATCAAGTCTCCAACTTGCGCACGCTATGTAACTTCAATAGTTTTACCCTGTTGGCCGAATGGCTAAGCGATCGCTCCGTCCCTCCGTTCTACAGCATGATCTAGTGTCTAGGATACCTATGGCGCTCTCACCCAGGAGGCCTGCATCTGATTCCCGGTGTCGGAAGTATTTTTTCATCTGCTATTATCAAGTCTCCAATTTGCGCATGCTATATAACTTCAATGCTTTTACGCTGTTGGCCGAATGGCTAAGCGATCGCTCTGTCCCTCTCCGTTCTCCGGCATGGTCTAGTGGCTTGGATACCTGGCTCTCACCCAGGAGGCCTGGATTCGATTCCCGGTGTGGGAAGTATTTTCTTTTATCTGCTGTTTTCAAGCCTCCAATTTGCGCATGCTTTGTAACTTCAATACTTTTACCCTGTTGGCCGAATATCTAAGCGATCGCTCCGTCCCTCTCCGTTCTCCGGCGTGGTCTAGTGGCTAGGATATCTGGCTCTCTCCCAGGAGAACCTGGTTCGATTCTTGGTGTCGGAAGTATTCTTTTATCTGCTGTGATCAAGTCTCCAATTTGCGCACGGTATGTAACTTCAAGTTTCACCCTGTTGGCCGAATGGCTAAGCGATCTCTCCGTTCCTCTCCGTTCTCTGGCATGGTCTAGTGTCTAGGATACCTGGCTCTCACCCAGGAAGCCCGGTTGCGATTCCTGGGGTCGGGAGTATTTTTTTTATCAGCTATCATCAAGTCTCCAAATTGCGCACGCTATGTATCTTCAATACTTCTACCTTGTTGGCCGAATGGCTAAGCGATCGCTCCGTCCTTCTCCGTTCTCCGGCATGGTCTAGTGGCTAGAATACCTGGCTTTCACCCAGGAGGCCCTGGTTCGATTCCCGGTGTCGGAAGTATTTTCTTTTATCTGCTGTCTTCAAGCCTCCAATTTGCGCATGCTTTGTAACTTCAATACTTTTACCCTGTTGGCCGAATGGCTAAGCGATCGCTCCCTCCCTCTCAAATCTCTGGCATGGTCTAGTGGCTAGGATACCTGGCTCTCACACAGCAGGCCCGGGTACGATTCCCGGTGTCAGAAGTTTTTTCTTTTATCTGCTGTCATCAAGTCTCCAATTTGCGCACGGTATGTAACTTCAATAGTTTTACCCTGTTGGCCGAATGGCTAAGCGATCTCTCCGTCCCTCTCCGTTCTCCGGCATGTTCTAGTGTCTAGGATACCTGGCTCTCACCCAGGAAGCCCGGTTGCGATTCCTGGGGTCGGGAGTATTTTTTTATCAGCTATCATCAAGTCTCCAAATTGCGCACGCTATGTATCTTCAATACTTCTACCTTCTTGGCCGAATGGCTAAGCGACCGCTCCGTCCTTCTCCGTTCTCCGGCATGGTCTAGTGGCAAGGATACCTGGCTCTCACCCAGGAGGCCCAGGTTTGATTCCCGGTGTCGGAAGTATTTTCTTTTATCTGCTATCATCAAGTCTCCAATTTGCGCAGGCTATGTAACTTCAATACTTTTACCCTGTTGGCCGAATCGCTAAGCGATCGCTCCGTCCCTCTCCGTTCTCCGGCGTGGTCTAGTGGCTAGGATATCTGGCTCTCACCCAGGAGACCCTGGTTCGATTCTTGGTGTCGGAAGTATTCTTTTATCTGCTGTCATCAAGTCTCCAATTTGCGCACGGTATGTAACTTGAATAGTTTCTCCCTGTTGGCTGAATGGCTAAGCGATCGCTCCGTCCCTCTTTGTTCTCTGGCATGGTCTAGTGGCTTGGACACCTGGCTCTCACCCAGGAGGCCCGGGTACGATTCCCGGTGTCGGAAGTATTTTTTATCTGCTATTATCAAGTATCCAATTTACGCACGCTATGTAACTTCAATACTTTTACCCTGTTGGCCAAATGGCTAAGTGATCGCTCCGTCCCTCTCTGTTCTTTAGCATGGTCTAGTGGCTAGGATACCTGGCTCTCACCCAGGAGGCCCAGGTTCGATTCCCGGTGTCGGAAGTATTTTCTTTTATCTGCTATCATCAAGTCTCCAATTTGCGCACGCTATGTAACTTCAATACTTTTACCCTGTTGGCCGAATCGCTAAGCGATCGCTCCGTCCCTCTCCGTTCTCCAGCATGGTCTAGTGGCTAGGATACCTGGCTTTAACCCAGAAGGCCCGGGTTCGATTCCCAGTGTCGGAAGTATTTTCTTTTATCTGCTGTCATCAAGTCTCCAATTTGCGCACGCTATCTAACTTCAATACTTTTACCCTGTTCGCCGAATGGCTAAGCGATCGCTCTGTCCCTCTCCGTTCTCCGGCATGGTCTAGTGGCTTGGATACCTGGCTCTCACCCAGGAGGCCTGCTTGCGATTCCCGGTATCGGAAGTATTTTTTATCTGCTATCATCAAGTCTCCAATTTGCGCATACTATTTAACTTCAATACTTTTACCCTGTTGGCCGAATGGCTAAGCGATCGCTCAGTCCCTCTCCGTTCTCCGGCAGGGTCTAGTGGCTAGGATACCTAGCTCTCACCCAGGAGGCCTGGATTCGATTCCCGGTGTCGGAAGTATTTTTCATCTGCTATCATCAAGTCTCCAATTTGCGCATGCTATGTAACTTCAATACTTTTACCCTGTTGGCCAAATGGCTAAGTGATCGCTCCGTCCCTCTCTGTTCTCCGGCATGGTCTAGTGGCTAGGATACCTGGCTCTCACCCAGGAGGCCGGGGTTCGATTCCCGGTGTCGGAAGTATTTTCTTTTATCTGCTATCATCAAGTCTCCAATTTGCGCACGCTATGTGACTTCAATACTTTTACCCTGTTGGCCGAATCGCTAAGCGATCGCTCCGTCCCTCTCCGTTCTCCGGCATGGTCTAGTGGCTAGGATACCTGGCTTTCACCCAAGAGGCCCGGGTTCGATTCCCGGTGTCGGAAGTATTTTTTCATCTGCTATCATCAAGTCTCCAATTTGCGCATGCTATATAACTTCAATACTTTTACCCTGTTGGCCGAATGGCTAAGCGATCGCTCTGTCCCTCTCCGTTTTCCGGCATGGTCTAGTGGCTTGGATACCTGGCTCTCACCCAGGAGGCCCGCGTGCGATTCCCGGTATCGGAAGTATTTTTTTTATCTGCTGTCATCAAGTCTCCAATTTGCGCACGGTATGTAACTTGAATAGTTTCACCCTGTTGGCCGAATGGCTAAGCGATCGCTCCGTCCCTCTACGTTCTCTGGCATGGTCTAGTGGCTTGGACACCTGGCTCTCACCCAGGAGGCCCGCGTCTGATTCCCGGTGTCGGAAGTATTTTTTCATCTGCTATTATCAAGTCTCCATGTTGCGCATGCTATATAACTTCAATACTTTTACGCTGTTGGCCGAATGGCTAAGCGATCGCTCTGTCCCTCTCCGTTCTCTGGCATGGTCTAGTGGCTTGGATACCTGGCTCTCACCCAGGAGGCCTGGATTCGATTCCCGGTGTGGGAAGTATTTTCTTTTATCTGCTGTTTTCAAGCCTCCAATTTGCGCATGCTTTGTAACTTCAATACTTTTACCCTGTTGGCCGAATATCTAAGCGATCGCTCCGTCCCTCTCCGTTCTCCGGCGTGGTCTAGTGGCTAGGATATCTGGCTCTCACCCAGGAGAACCTGGTTCGATTCTTGGTGTCGGAAGTATTCTTTTATCTGCTGTCATCAAGTCCCCAATTTGCGCACGGTATGTAACTTCAAGTTTTACCCTGTTGGCCGAATGGCTAAGCGATCTCTCCTTTCCTCTCCGTTCTCCGGCATGGTCTAGTGTCTAGGATACCTGGCTCTCACCCAGGAAGCCCGGTTGCGATTCCTGGGGTCGGGAGTATTTTTTTTTATCAGCTATCATCAAGTCTCCAAATTGCGCACGCTATGTATCTTCAATACTTCTACCTTGTTGGCCGAATGGCTAAGCGATCGCTCCGTCCTTCTCCGTTCTCCGGCATGGTCTAGTGGCTAGGATACCTGGCTTTCACCCAGGAGGCCCTGGTTCGATTCCCGGTGTCGGAAGTATTTTCTTTTATCTGCTGTCTTCAAGCCTCCAATTCGCGCATGCTTTGTAACTTCAATACTTTTACCCTGTTGGCCGAATGGCTAAGCGATCGCTCCCTCCCTCTCAAATCTCTGGCATGGTCTAGTGGCTAGGATACCTGGCTCTCACCCAGCAGGCCCGGGTACGATTCCCGGTGTCAGAAGTTTTTTCTTTTATCTGCTGTCATCAAGTCTCCAATTAGCGCACGGTATGTAACTTCAATAGTTTTACCCTGTTGGCCCAATATCTAAGCGATCGCTCCGTCCCTCTCCGTTCTCCGGCGTGGTCTAGTGGCTAGGATATCTGGCTCTCACCCAGGAGAACCTGGTTCGATTCTTGGTGTCGGAAGTATTCTTTTATCTGCTGTCATCAAGTCTCCAATTTGCACACGGTATGTAACTTGAATAGTTTCACCCTGTTGGCTGAATGGCTAAGCAATCGCTCCGTCCCTCTCCGTTCTCTGGCATGGTCTAGTGGCTTGGACACCTGGCTCTCACCCAGGAGGCCCGGGTACGATTCCCGGTGTCGGAAGTATTTTTTATCTGCTATTATCAAGTATCCAATTTACGCACGCTATGTAACTTCAATACTTTTACCCTGTTGGCCAAATGGCTAAGTGATCGCTCCGTCCCTCTCTGTTCTCCAGCATGGTCTAGTGGCTAGGATACCTGGCTCTCACCCAGGCAGCCCAGGTTCGATTCCCGGTGTCGGAAGTATTTTCTTTTATCTGCTATCATCAAGTCTCCAATTTGCGCACGCTATGTAACTTCAATACTTTTACCCTGTTGGCCGAATCGCTAAGCGATCGCTCCATCCCGCTCCGTTCTCCGGCGTGGTCTAGTGGCTAGGATATCTGGCTCTCACCCAGGAGACCCTGGTTCGATTCTTGGTGTCGGAAGTATTCTTTTATCTGCTGTCATCAAGTCTCCAATTTGCGCACGGTATGTAACTTGAATAGTTTCTCCCTGTTGGCTGAATGGCTAAGCGATCGCTCCGTCCCTCTTTGTTCTCTGGCATGGTCTAGTGGCTTGGACACCTGGCTCTCACCCAGGAGGCCCGGGTACGATTCCCGGTGTCGGAAGTATTTTTTATCTGCTATTATCAAGTATCCAATTTACGCACGCTATGTAACTTCAATACTTTTACCCTGTTGGCCAAATGGCTAAGTGATCGCTCCGTCCCTCTCTGTTCTCCAGCATGGTCTAGTGGCTAGGATACCTGGCTCTCACCCAGGAGGCCCAGGTTCGATTCCCGGTGTCGGAAGTATTTTCTTTTATCTGCTATCATCAAGTCTCCAATTTGCGCACGCTATGTAACTTCAATACTTTTACCCTGTTGGCCGAATCGCTAAGCGATCGCTCCGTCCCTCTCCGTTCTCCAGCATGGTCTAGTGGCTAGGATACCTGGCTTTAACCCAGAA
The DNA here is from genome assembly GCF_043290135.1 of Rhipicephalus microplus. Lineage (NCBI taxonomy): Eukaryota > Metazoa > Arthropoda > Arachnida > Ixodida > Ixodidae > Rhipicephalus > Rhipicephalus microplus. The sequence continues at coordinate 158,512,427 of NC_134702.1, forward strand.
GGCCCGGGTTCGATTCCCAGTGTCGGAAGTATTTTCTTTTATCTGCTGTCATCAAGTCTCCAATTTGCACACGCTATCTAACTTCAATAGTTTTACCCTGTTGGCCGAATGGCTAAGCGATCGCTCCGTCCCTCTCCGTTCTACAGCATGGTCTAGTTTATAGGATACCTGGCTTTCACACAGGAGGCCCGGGTTCGATTCCCGGTGTCGGAAGTATTTTCTTTTATCTGCTGTCATCAAGTCTCCAATTTGCGCACGCTATGTAACTTCAATAGTTTTACCCTGTTGGCCGAATGGCTAAGTGATCGCTCCGTCCCTCTCCGTTCTACAGCATGGTCTAGTGTCTAGGATACCTGGCTTTCACACAGGAGGCCCGGGTTCGATTCCCGGTGTCGGAAGTATTTTCTTTTATCTGCTGTCATCAAGTCTCCAATTTGCGCATGCTATGTAACTTCAATAGTTTTACCTTGTTGGCCGAATGGCTTAGCGATCGCTCCGTCCCTCTCCGTTCTGCAGCATGGTCTAGTGTCTAGGATACCTATGGCGCTCTCACCCAGGAGGCCCGCGTCCGATTCCCGGTGTCGGAAGTATTTTTTCATCTGCTATCATCAAGTCTCCAATTTGCGCATGCTATATAACTTCAATGCTTTTACGCTGTTGGCCGAATGGCTAAGCGATCGCTCTGTCCCTCTCCGTTCTCCGGCATGGTCTAGTGGCTTGGATACCTGGCTCTCACCCAGGAGGCCCGGGTACGATTCCCGGTGTCGGAAGTATTTTTTATCTGCTATTATCAAGTATCCAATTTACGCACGCTATGTAACTTCAATACTTTTACCCTGTTGGCCAAATGGCTAAGCAATCGCTCCGTCCTTCTCCGTTCTCCGGCATGGTCTAGTGGCTAGGATACCTGGCTTTCACCCAGGAGGACCGGGTTCGATTCTCGGTGTCGGAAGTATTTTCTTTTATCTGCTGTCATCAAGTCTCCAATTTGCGCACGCTATGTAACTTCAATAGTTTTACCCTGTTGGCCGAATGGCTAAGCGATCGCTCCGTCCCTCCGTTCTACAGCATGATCTAGTGTCTAGGATACCTATGGCGCTCTCACCCAGGAGGCCTGCATCTGATTCCCGGTGTCGGAAGTATTTTTTCATCTGCTATTATCAAGTCTCCAATTTGCGCATGCTATATAACTTCAATGCTTTTACGCTGTTGGCCGAATGGCTAAGCGATCGCTCTGTCCCTCTCCGTTCTCCGGCATGGTCTAGTGGCTTGGATACCTGGCTCTCACCCAGGAGGCCTGGATTCGATTCCCGGTGTGGGAAGTATTTTCTTTTATCTGCTGTTTTCAAGCCTCCAATTTGCGCATGCTTTGTAACTTCAATACTTTTACCCTGTTGGCCGAATATCTAAGCGATCGCTCCGTCCCTCTCCGTTCTCCGGCGTGGTCTAGTGGCTAGGATATCTGGCTCTCACCCAGGAGAACCTGGTTCGATTCTTGGTGTCGGAAGTATTCTTTTATCTGCTGTCATCAAGTCTCCAATTTGCGCACGGTATGTAACTTCAAGTTTTACCCTGTTGGCCGAATGGCTAAGCGATCTCTCCGTTCCTCTCCGTTCTCTGGCATGGTCTAGGGTCTAGGATACCTGGCTCTCACCCAGGAAGCCCGGTTGCGATTCCTGGGGTCGGGAGTATTTTTTTTTATCAGCTATCATCAAGTCTCCAAATTGCGCACGCTATGTATCTTCAATACTTCTACCTTGTTGGCCGAATGGCTAAGCGATCGCTCCGTCCTTCTCCGTTTTCCGGCATGGTCTAGTGCTAGAATACCTGGCTTTCACCCAGAAGGCCCTGGTTCGATTCCCGGTGTCGGAAGTATTTTCTTTTATCTGCTGTCTTCAAGCCTCCAATTTGCGCATGCTTTGTAACTTCAATACTTTTACCCTGTTGGCCGAATGGCTAAGCGATTGCTCCCTCCCTCTCAAATCTCTGGCATGGTCTAGTGGCTAGGATACCTGGCTCTCACCCAGCAGGCCCGGGTACGATTCCCGGTGTCAGAAGTTTTTCCTTTTATCTGCTGTCATCAAGTCTCCAATTTGCGCACGGTATGTAACTTCAATAGTTTTACCCTGTTGGCCGAATGGCTAAGCGATCTCTCCGTCCCTCTCCGTTCTCCGGCATGTTCTAGTGTCTAGGATACCTGGCTCTCACCCAGGAAGCCCGGTTGCGATTCCTGGGGTCGGGAGTATTTTTTTATTAGCTATCATCAAGTCTCCAAATCGCGCACGCTATGTATCTTCAATACTTCTACCTTCTTGGCCGAATGGCTAAGCGATCGCTCCGTCCTTCTCCGTTCTCCGGCATGGTCTAGTGGCAAGGATACCTGGCTCTCACCCAGGAGGCCCAGGTTTGATTCCCGGTGTCGGAAGTATTTTCTTTTATCTGATATCATCAAGTCTCCAATTTGCGCAGGCTATGTAACTTCAATACTTTTACCCTGTTGGCCGAATCGCTAAGCGATCGCTCCGTCCCTCTCCCTTCTCCGGCGTGGTCTAGTGGCTAGGATATCTGGCTCTCACCCAGGAGACCCTGGTTCGATTCTTGGTGTCGGAAGTATTCTTTTATCTGCTGTCATCAAGTCTCCAATTTGCGCACGGTATGTAACTTGAATAGTTTCTCCCTGTTGGCTGAATGGCTAAGCGATCGCTCCGTCCCTCTTTGTTCTCTGGCGTGGTCTAGTGGCTAGGACACCTGGCTCTCACCCAGGAGGCCCGGGTACGATTCCCGGTGTCGGAAGTATTTTTTATCTGCTATTATCAAGTATCCAATTTACGCACGCTATGTAACTTCAATACTTTTACCCTGTTGGCCAAATGGCTAAGTGATCGCTCCGTCCCTCTCTGTTCTCCAGCATGGTCTAGTGGCTAGGATACCTGGCTCTCACCCAGGAGGCCCAGGTTTGATTCCCGGTGTCGGAAGTATTTTCTTTTATCTGCTATCATCAAGTCTCCAATTTGCGCACGCTATGTAACTTCAATACTTTTACCCTGTTGGCCGAATCGCTAAGCGATTGCTCCGTCCCTCTCCGTTCTCCAGCATGGTCTAGTGGCTAGGATACCTGGCTTTAACCCAGAAGGCCCGGGTTCGATTCCCAGTGTCGGAAGTATTTTCTTTTATCTGCTGTCATCAAGTCTCCAATTTGCGCACGCTATCTAACTTCAATAGTTTTACCCTGTTGGCCGAATGGCTAAGCGATCGCTCCGTCCCTCTCCGTTCTACAGCATGGTCTAGTGTCTAGGATACCTATGGCGCTCTCACCCTGGAGGCCCGCGTCCGATTCCCGGTGTCGGAAGTATTTTTTCATCTGCTATCATCAAGTCTCCAATTTGCGCATGCTATATAACTTCAATACTTTTACACTGTTCGCCGAATGGCTAAGCGATTGCTCTGTCCCTCTCCGTTCTCCGGCATGGTCTAGTGGCTTGGATACCTGGCTCTCACCCAGGAGGCCTGCTTGCGATTCCCGGTATCGGAAGTATTTTTTATCTGCTATCATCAAGTCTCCAATTTGCGCATACTATTTAACTTCAATACTTTTACCCTGTTGGCCGAATGGCTAAGCGATCGCTCAGTCCCTCTCCGTTCTCCGGCAGGGTCTAGTGGCTAGGATACCTAGCTCTCACCCAGGAGGCCTGGATTCGATTCCCGGTGTCGGAAGTATTTTTTATCTGCTATTATCAAGTATCCAATTTACGCACGCTATGTAACTTCAATACTTTTACCCTGTTGGCCAAATGGCTTAGTGATCGCTCCGTCCCTCTCCGTTCTCCGGCATGGTCTAGTGGCTAGGATACCTGGCTCTCACCCAGGAGGCCGGGGTTCGATTCCCGGTGTCGGAAGTATTTTCTTTTATCTGCTATCATCAAGTCTCCAATTTGCGCACGCTATGTGACTTCAATACTTTTACCCTGTTGGCCGAATCGCCAAGCGATCGCTCCGTCCCTCTCCGTTCTCCGGCATGGTCTAGTGGCTAGGATACCTGGCTTTCACCCAAGAGGCCCGGGTTCGATTCCCGGTGTCGGAAATATTTTCTTTTATCAGCTGTCATCAAGTCTCCAATTTGCGCACGCTATGTAACTTTAATAGTTTTACCCTGTTGGCCGAATGGCTAAGTGATCGCTCCGTCCCTCTCCGTTCTACAGCATGGTCTAGTGTCTAGGATACCTGGCTTTCACACAGGAGGCCCGGGTTCGATTCCCGGTGTCGGAAGTATTTTCTTTCATCTGCTGTCATCAAGTCTCCAATTTGCGCACGCTATGTAACTTCAATAGTTTTACCCTGTTGGCCGAATGGCTAAGCGATTGCTCCGTTCCTCTCCGTTCTACAGCATGGTCTAGTGTCTAGGATACCTATGGCGCTCTCACCCAGGAGGCCCGCGTCCGATTCCCGGTGTCGGAAGTATTTTTTCATCTGCTATCATCAAGTCTCCAATTTGCGCATGCTATATAACTTCAATACTTTTACCCTGTTGGCCGAATGGCTAAGCGATCGCTCTGTCCCTCTCCGTTCTCCGGCATGGTCTAGTGGCTTGGATACCTGGCTCTCACCCAGGAGGCCCGCGTGCGATTCCTGGTATCGGAAGTATTTTTTTTTATCTGCTGTCATCAAGTCTCCAATTTGCGCACGGTATGTAACTTGAATAGTTTCACCCTGTTGGCCGAATGGCTAAGCGATCGCTCCGTCCCTCTACGTTCTCTGGCATGGTCTAGTGGCTTGGACACCTGGCTCTCACCCAGGAGGCCCGCGTCTGATTCCCGGTGTCGGAAGTATTTTTTCATCTGCTATTATCAAGTCTCCAATTTGCGCATGCTATATAACTTCAATACTTTTACGCTGTTGGCCGAATGGCTAAGCGATCGCTCTGTCCCTCTCCGTTCTCTGGCATGGTCTAGTGGCTTGGATACCTGGCTCTCACCCAGGAGGCCTGGATTCGATTCCCGGTGTGGGAAGTATTTTCTTTTATCTGCTGTTTTCAAGCCTCCAATTTGCGCATGCTTTGTAACTTCAATACTTTTACCCTGTTGGCCGAATATCTAAGCGATCTCTCCGTCCCTCTCCGTTCTCCGGCGTGGTCTAGTGGCTAGGATATCTGGCTCTCACCCAGGAGAACCTGGTTCGATTCTTGGTGTCGGAAGTATTCTTTTATCTGCTGTCATCAAGTCTCCAATTTGCGCACGGTATGTAACTTCAAGTTTTACCCTGTTGGCCGAATGGCTAAGCGATCTCTCCTTTCCTCTCTGTTCTCCGGCATGGTCTAGTGTCTAGGATACCTGGCTCTCACCCAGGAAGCCCGGTTGCGATTCCTGGGGTCGGGAGTATTTTTTTTTATCAGCTATCATCAAGTCTCCAAATTGCGCACGCTATGTATCTTCAATACTTCTACCTTGTTGGCCGAATGGCTAAGCGATCGCTCCGTCCTTCTCCGTTCTCCGGCATGGTCTAGTGGCTAGGATACCTGGCTTTCACCCAGGAGGCCCTGGTTCGATTCCCGGTGTCGGAAGTATTTTCTTTTATCTGCTGTCTTCAAGCCTCCAATTCGCGCATGCTTTGTAACTTCAATACTTTTACCCTGTTGGCCGAATGGCTAAGCGATCGCTCCCTCCCTCTCAAATCTCTGGCATGGTCTAGTGGCTAGGATACCTGGCTCTCACCCAGCAGGCCCGGGTACGATTCCCGGTGTCAGAAGTTTTTTCTTTTATCTGCTGTCATCAAGTCTCCAATTAGCGCACGGTATGTAACTTCAATAGTTTTACCCTGTTGGTCGAATGGCTAAGCGATCTCTCCGTCCCTCTCCGTTCTCCCGCATGGTCTGTTGTCTAGGATACCTGGCTCTCACCCAGAAAGCCCGGTTGCGATTCCTGGGGTCGGGAGTATTTTCTTTTATCAGCTATCATCAAGTCTCCAAATTGCGCACGCTATGTATCTTCAATAGTTTTACCCTGTTGGCCGAATGGCTAAGCGATCGCTCCGTCCCTCTCCGTTCTACAGCATGATCTAGTGTCTAGGATACCTATGGCGCTCTCACCCAGCAGGCCCGCGTCCGATTCCCGGTGTCGGAAGTATTTTTTCATCTGCTATCATCAAGGCTCCAATTTGCGCATGCTATATAACTTCAATACTTTTACGCTGTTGGCCGAATGGCTAAGCGATCGCTCTGTCCCTCTCCGTTCTCCGGCATGGTCTAGTGGCTTGGATACCTGGCTCTCACCCAGGAGGCCCGCGTGCGATTCCCGGTGTCGGAAGTATTTTTTTACCTGCTATCATCAAGTCTCCAATTTGCGCATACTATATAACTTCAATACTTTTACCCTGTTGGCCGAATGGCAAAGCGATCGCTCGGTCCCTCTCCGTTCTCCGGCATGGTCTAGTGGCTAGGATACCTGGCTCTCACCCAGGAGGCCCGCGTGCGATTCCCGGTGTCGGAAGTATTTTTTTACCTGCTATCATCAAGCCTCCAATTTGCGCATGCTTTATACCTTCAATACTTTTACCCATTTGGCCGAATATCTAAGCGATCGCTCCGTCCCTCTCCGTTCTCCGGCGTGGTCTAGTGGCTAGGATATCTGGCTCTCACCCAGGAGACCCTGGTTCGATTCTTGGTGTCGGAAGTATTCTTTTATCTGCTGTCATCAAGTCTCCAATTTGCGCACGGTATGTAACTTGAATAGTTTCACCCTGTTGGCTGAATGGCTAAGCGATCGCTTCGTCCCTCTCCGTTCTCTGGCACGGTCTAGTGGCTTGGACACCTGGCTCTCACCCAGGAGGCCCGGGTACGATTCCCGGTGTCGGAAGTATTTTTTATCTGCTATTATCAAGTATCCAATTTACGCACGCTATGTAACTTCAATACTTTTACCCTGTTGGCCAAATGGCTAAGTGATCGCTCCGTCCCTCTCTGTTCTCCGGCATGGTCTAGTGGCTAGGCTACCTGGCTCTCACCCAGGAGGCCCGGGTTCGATTCCCGGTGTCGGAAGTATTTTCTTTTATCTGCTATCATCAAGTCTCCAATTTGCGCACGCTATGTAACTTCAATACTTTTACCCTGTTGGCCGAATCGCTAAGCAATCGCTCCGTCCCTCTCCGTTCTCCGGCATGGTCTAGTGGCTAGGATACCTGGCTTTCACCCAGGAGGCCCGGGTTCGATTCCCGGTGTCGGAATTATTTTCTTTTATCTGCTGTCATCAAGTCTCCAATTTGCGCACGCTATCTAACTTCAATAGTTTTACCCTGTTGGCCGAATGGCTAAGCGATCGCTCCGTCCCTCTCCGTTCTACAGCATGGTCTAGTGTCTAGGATACCTATGTCGCTCTTACCCAGGAGGCCCGCGTCCGATTCCCGGTATCGGAAGTATTTTTTCATCTGCTATCATCAAGTCTCCAATTTGCGCATGCTATATAACTTCAATACTTTTACCCTGTTGGCCGAATGGCTAAGCGATCGCTCTGTCCCTCTCCGTTCTCCGGCATGGTCTAGTGGCTAGGATACCTGGCTCTCACCCAGGAGGCCCGGGTACGATTCCCGGTGTCGGAAGTATTTTTTATCTGCTATTATCAAGTATCCAATTTACGCACGCTATGTAACTTCAATACTTTTACCCTGTTGGCCAAATGGCTAAGCGATCGCTCCGTCCTTCTTCGTTCTCTGGCATAGTCTAGTGGCTAGGATACCTGGCTTTCACCCAGGAGGCCCGGGTTCGATTCCCGGTGTCGGAAGTATTTTTTATCTGCTGTCATCAAGTCTCCAATTTGCGCACGGTATGTAACTTGAATAGTTTCCCCCTGTTGGCCGAATGGCTAAGCGATCGCTCCGTCCCTCTACGTTCTCTGGCATGGTCTAGTGACTTGGACACCTGGCTCTCACCCAGGAGGCCCGGGTACGATTCCCGGTGTCGGAAGTATTTTTATCAGCTATTATCAAGTATCCAATATACGCACGCTATGTAACTTCAATACTTTTACCCTGTTGGCCAAATGGCTAAGCGATCTCTCCGTCCTTCTCCGTTCTCCGGCATGGTCTAGTGGCTAGGATACCTGGCTTTCACCCAGGAGGCCCGGGTTCGATTTTCGGTGTCGGAAGTATTTTCTTTTATCTGCTGTCATCAAGTCTCCAATTTGCGCACGCTAAGTAACTTCAATAGTTTTACCCTGTTGGCCGAATGGCTAAGCGATCGCTCCGTCCCTCTCCGTTCTACAGCTTGATCTAGTGTCTAGGATACCTATGGCGCTCTCACCCAGGAGGCCTCCATCTGATTCCCGGTGTCGGAAGTATTTTTTCATCTGCTATTATCAAGTCTCCAATTTGCGCATGCTATATAACTTCAATACTTTTACGCTGTTGGCCGAATGGCTAAGCGATCGCTCTGTCCCTCTCCGTTCTCCGGCATGGTCTAGTGGCTTGGATACCTGGCTCTCACCCAGGAGGCCTGGATTCGATTCCCGGTGTGGGAAGTATTTTCTTTTATCTGCTGTTTTCAAGCCTCCAATTTGCGCATGCTTTGTAACTTCAATACTTTTACCCTGTTGGCCGAATATCTAAGCGATCGCTCCGTCCCTCTCCGTTCTCCGGCGTGGTCTAGTGGCTAGGATATCTGGCTCTCACCCAGGAGAACCTGGTTCGATTCTTGGTGTCGGAAGTTTTCTTTTATCTGCTGTCATCAAGTCTCCAATTTGCGCACGGTATGTAACTTCAAGTTTTACCCTGTTGGCCGAATGGCTAAGCGATCTCTCCGTTCCTCTCCGTTCTCCGGCATGGTCTAGTGTCTAGGATACCTGGCTCTCACCCAGGAAGCCCGGTTGCGATTCCTGGGGTCGGGAGTATTTTTTTATCAGCTATCATCAAGTCTCCAAATTGCGCACGCTATGTATCTTTAATACTTCTACCTTGTTGGCCGAATGGCTAAGCGATCGCTCCGTCCTTCTCCATTCTCCGGCATGGTCTAATGGCTAGGATACCTGGCTTTCACCCAGGAGGCCCTGGTTCGATTCCCGGTGTCGGAAGTATTTTCTTTTATCTGCTGTCTTCAAGCCTCCAATTTGCGCATGCTTTGTAACTTCAATACTTTTACCCTGTTGGCCGAATGGCTAAGCGATCGCTCCCTCCCTCTCAAATCTCTGGCATGGTCTAGTGGCTAGGATACCTGGCTCTCACCCAGCAGGCCCGGGTACGATTCCCGGTGTCAGAAGTTTTTTCTTTTATCTGCTGTCATCAAGTCTCCAATTTGCGCACGGTATGTAACTTCAATAGTTTTACCCTGTTGGCCGAATGGCTAAGCGATCTCTCCATCCCTCTCCGTTCTCCGGCATGTTCTAGTGTCTAGGATACCTGGCTCTCACCCAGGAAGCCCGGTTGCGATTCCTGGGGTCGGGAGTATTTTTTTTATCAGCTATCATCAAGTCTCCAAATTGCGCACGCTATGTATCTTCAATACTTCTACCTTGTTGGCCGAATGGCTAAGCGATCGCTCCGTCCTTCTCCGTTCTCCGGCATGGTCTAGTGGCTAGGATACCTGGCTTTCATCCAGGAGGCCCTGGTTCGATTCCCGGTGTCGGAAGTATTTTCTTTTATCTGCTGTCATCAAGTCTACAATTTGCGCTCGCTATGTAACTTCAATAGTTTTACCCTGTTGGCCGAATCACTAAGCGTTCGCTCCGCCTTTCTCCCTTTTCCGGCATGGTCTAGTGGCTAGGATACCTGGCTCTCACCCAGGAGGCCCGGGTACGATTCCCGGTGTCGGAAGTATTTTCTTTTATCTGCTGTCTTCAAGCCTCCAATTTTCGCATGCTTTGTAACTTCAATACTTTTATCCTGTTGGCCGAATATCTAAGTGATCGCTCCGTCCCTCTCCGTTCTCCGGCGTGGTCTAGTGGCTAGGATATCTGGCTCTCACCCAGGAGACCCTGGTTCGATTCTTGGTGTCGGAAGTATTCTTTTATCTGCTGTCATCAAGTCTTCAATTTGCGCACGGTATGTAACTTGAATAGTTTCTCCCTGTTGGCTGAATGGCTAAGCGATCGCTCCGTCCCTCTTCGTTCTCCGGCATGGTCTAGTGGCTTGGACACCTGGCTCTCACCCAGGCGGCCCGGGTACGATTCCCGGTGTCGGAAGTATTTTTTATCTGCTATTATCAAATATCCAATTTACGCACGCTATGTAACTTCAATACTTTTACCCTGTTGGCCAAATGGCTAAGTGATCGCTCCGTCCCTCTCCGTTCTACAGCATGGTCTAGTTTCTAGGATACCTGGCTTTCACACAGGAGGCCCGGGTTCGATTCCCGGTGTCGGAAGTATTTTCTTTTATCTGCTGTCATCAAATCTCCAATTTGCGCACGCTATGTAACTTCAATAGTTTTACCCTGTTGGCCGAATGGCTAAGTGATCGCTCCGTCCCTCTCCGTTCTACAGCATGGTCTAGTGTCTAGGATACCTGGCTTTCACACAGGAGGCCCGGGTTCGATTCCCGGTGTCGGAAGTATTTTCTTTTATCTGCTGTCATCAAGTCTCCAATTTGCGCATGCTATATAACTTCAATAGTTTTACCCTGTTGGCCGAATGGCTAAGCGATCGCTCCGTCCTTTCCGTTCTGCAGCATGGTCTAGTGTCTAGGATACCTATGGCGCTCTCACCCAGGAGGCCCGCGTCCGATTCCCGGTGTCGGAAGTATTTTTTCATCTGCTATCATCAAGTCTCCAATTTGCGCATGCTATATAACTTCAATACTTTTACCCTGTTGGCCGAATGGCTAAGCGATCGCTCTGTCCCTCTCCGTTCTCCGGCATGGTCTAGTGGCTTGGATACCTGGCTCTCACCCAGGAGGCCCGCGTGCGATTCCCGGTATCGGAAGTATTTTTTTTTATCTGCTGTCATCAAGTCTCCAATTTGCGCACGGTATGTAACTTGAATAGTTTCACCCTGTTGGCCGAGTGGCTAAGCGATCGCTCCGTCCCTCTACGTTCTCTGGCATGGTCTAGTGGCTTGGACACCTGGCTCTCACCCAGGAGGCCCGGGTACGATTCCCGGTGTCGGAAGTATTTTTTATCTGCTATTATCAAGTATCCAATTTACGCACGCTATGTAACTTCAATACTTTTACCCTGTTGGCCAAATGGCTAAGCAATCGCTCCGTCCTTCTCCGTTCTCCGGCATGGTCTAGTGGCTAGGATACCTGGCTTTCACCCAGGAGGACCGGGTTCGATTCTCGGTGTCGGAAGTATTTTCTTTTATCTGCTGTCATCAAGTCTCCAATTTGCGCACGCTATGTAACTTCAATAGTTTTACCCTGTTGGCCGAATGGCTAAGCGATCGCTCCGTCCCTCCGTTCTACAGCATGATCTAGTGTCTAGGATACCTATGGCGCTCTCACCCAGGAGGCCTGCATCTGATTCCCGGTGTCGGAAGTATTTTTTCATCTGCTATTATCAAGTCTCCAATTTGCGCATGCTATATAACTTCAATGCTTTTACGCTGTTGGCCGAATGGCTAAGCGATCGCTCTGTTCCTCTCCGTTCTCCGGCATGGTCTAGTGGCTTGGATACCTGGCTCTCACCCAGGAGGCCTGGATTCGATTCCCGGTGTGGGAAGTATTTTCTTTTATCTGCTGTTTTCAAGCCTCCAATTTGCGCATGCTTTGTAACTTCAATACTTTTACCCTGTTGGCCGAATATCTAAGCGATCGCTCCGTCCCTCTCCGTTCTCCGGCGTGGTCTAGTGGCTAGGATATCTGGCTCTCACCCAGGAGAACCTGGTTCGATTCTTGGTGTCGGAAGTATTCTTTTATCTGCTGTCATCAAGTCTCCAATTTGCGCACGGTATGTAACTTCAAGTTTTACCCTGTTGGCCGAATGGCTAAGCGATCTCTCCGTTCCTCTCCGTTCTCTGGCATGGTCTAGTGTCTAGGATACCTGGCTCTCACCCAGGAAGCCCGGTTGCGATTCCTGGGGTCGGGAGTATTTTTTTTATCAGCTATCATCAAGTCTCCAAATTGCGCACGCTATGTATCTTCAATACTTCTACCTTGTTGGCCGAATGGCTAAGCGATCGCTCCGTCCTTCTCCGTTCTCCGGCATGGTCTAGTGGCTAGAATACCTGGCTTTCACCCAGGAGGCCCTGGTTCGATTCCCGGTGTCGGAAGTATTTTCTTTTATCTGCTGTCTTCAAGCCTCCAATTTGCGCATGCTTTGTAACTTCAATACTTTTACCCTGTTGGCCGAATGGCTAAGCGATCGCTCCCTCCCTCTCAAATCTCTGGCATGGTCTAGTGGCTAGGATACCTGGCTCTCACCCAGCAGGCCCGGGTACGATTCCCGGTGTCAGAAGTTTTTTTCTTTTATCTGCTGTCATCAAGTCTCCAATTTGCGCACGGTATGTAACTTCAATAGTTTTACCCTGTTGGCCGAATGGCTAAGCGATCTCTCCGTCCCTCTCCGTTCTCCGGCATGTTCTAGTGTCTAGGATACCTGGCTCTCACCCAGGAAGCCCGGTTGCGATTCCTGGGGTCGGGAGTATTTTTTTATCAGCTATCATCAAGTCTCCAAATTGCGCACGCTATGTATCTTCAATACTTCTACCTTCTTGGCCGAATGGCTAAGCGATCGCTCCGTCCTTCTCCGTTCTCCGGCATGGTCTAGTGGCAAGGATACCTGGCTCTCACCCAGGAGGCCCAGGTTTGATTCCCGGTGTCGGAAGCATTTTCTTTTATCTGCTATCATCAAGTCTCCAATTTGCGCAGGCTATGTAACTTCAATACTTTTACCCTGTTGGCCGAATCGCTAAGCGATCGCTCCGTCCCTCTCCGTTCTCCGGCGTGGTCTAGTGGCTAGGATATCTGGCTCTCACCCAGGAGACGCTGGTTCGATTCTTGGTGTCGGAAGTATTCTTTTATCTGCTGTCATCAAGTCTCCAATTTGCGCACGGTATGTAACTTGAATAGTTTCTCCCTGTTGGCTGAATGGCTAAGCGATCGCTCCGTCCCTCTTTGTTCTCTGGCATGGTCTAGTGGCTTGGACACCTGGCTCTCACCCAGGAGGCCCGGGTACGATTCCCGGTGTCGGAAGTATTTTTTATCTGCTATTATCAAGTATCCAATTTACGCACGCTATGTAACTTCAATACTTTTACCCTGTTGGCCAAATGGCTAAGTGATCGCTCCGTCCCTCTCTGTTCTCCAGCATGGTCTAGTGGCTAGGATACCTGGCTCTCACCCAGGAGGCCCAGGTTCGATTCCCGGTGTCGGAAGTATTTTCTTTTATCTGCTATCATCAAGTCTCCAATTTGCGCACGCTATGTAACTTCAATACTTTTACCCTGTTGGCCGAATCGCTAAGCGATCGCTCCGTCCCTCTCCGTTCTCCAGCATGGTCTAGTGGCTAGGATACCTGGCTTTAACCCAGAAGGCCCGGGTTCGATTCCCAGTGTCGGAAGTATTTTCTTTTATCTGCTGTCATCAAGTCTCCAATTTGCGCACGCTATCTAACTTCAATAGTTTTACCCTGTTGGCCGAATGGCTAAGCGATCGCTCCGTCCCTCTCCGTTCTACAGCATGGTCTAGTGTCTAGGATACCTATGGCGCTCTCACCCAGGAGGCCCGCGTCCGATTCCCGGTGTCGGAAGTATTTTTTCATCTGCTATCATCAAGTCTCCAATTTGCGCATGCTATATAACTTCAATACTTTTACCCTGTTCGCCGAATGGCTAAGCGATTGCTCTGTCCCTCTCCGTTCTCCGGCATGGTCTAGTGGCTTGGATACCTGGCTCTCACCCAGGAGGCCTGCTTGCGATTCCCGGTATCGGAAGTATTTTTTATCTGCTATCATCAAGTCTCCAATTTGCGCATACTATTTAACTTCAATACTTTTACCCTGTTGGCCGAATGGCTAAGCGATCGCTCAGTCCCTCTCCGTTCTCCGGCAGGGTCTAGTGGCTAGGATACCTAGCTCTCACCCAGGAGGCCTGGATTCGATTCCCGGTGTCGGAAGTATTTTTTATCTGCTATTATCAAGTATCCAATTTACGCACGCTATGTAACTTCAATACTTTTACCCTGTTGGCCAAATGGCTAAGTGATTGCTCCGTCCCTCTCCGTTCTCCGGCATGGTCTAGTGGCTAGGATACCTGGCTCTCACCCAGGAGGCCGGGGTTCGATTCCCGGTGTCGGAAATATTTTCTTTTATCAGCTGTCATCAAGTCTCCAATTTGCGCACGCTATGTAACTTCAATAGTTTTACCCTGTTGGCCGAATGGCTAAGTGATCGCTCCGTCCCTCTCCGTTCTACAGCATGGTCTAGTGGCTAGGATACCTGGCTTTCACCCAAGAGGCCTGGGTTCGATTCCCGGTGTCGGAAATATTTTCTTTTATCAGCTGTCATCAAGTCTCCAATTTGCGCACGCTATGTAACTTCAATAGTTTTACCCTGTTGGCCGAATGGCTAAGCGATCGCTCCGTTCCTCTCCGTTCTACAGCATGGTCTAGTGTCTAGGATACCTATGGCGCTCTCACCCAGGAGGCCCGCGTCCGATTCCCGGTGTCGGAAGTATTTTTTCATCTGCTATCATCAAGTCTCCAATTTGCGCATGCTATATAACTTCAATACTTTTACCCTGTTGGCCGAATGGCTAAGCGATCGCTCTGTCCCTCTCCGTTCTCCGGCATGGTCTAGTGGCTTGGATACCTGGCTCTCACCCAGGAGGCCCGCGTGCGATTCCCGGTATCGGAAGTATTTTTTTTTATCTGCTGTCATCAAGTCTCCAATTTGCGCACGGTATGTAACTTTAATAGTTTCACCCTGTTGGCCGAATGGCTAAGCGATCGCTCCGTCCCTCTACGTTCTCTGGCATGGTCTAGTGGCTTGGACACCTGGCTCTCACCCAGGAGGCCCGCGTCTGATTCCCGGTGTCGGAAGTATTTTTTCATCTGCTATTATCAAGTCTCCAATTTGCGCATGCTATATAACTTCAATACTTTTACGCTGTTGGCCGAATGGCTAAGCGATCGCTCTGTCCCTCCCCGTTCTCTGGCTCGGTCTAGTGGCTTGGATACCTGGCTCTCACCCAGGAGGCCTGGATTCGATTCCCGGTGTGGGAAGTATTTTCTTTTATCTGCTGTTTTCAAGCCTCCAATTTGCGCATGCTTTGTAACTTCAATACTTTTACCCTGTTGGCCGAATATCTAAGCGATCGCTCCGTCCCTCTCCGTTCTCCGGCGTGGTCTAGTGGCTAGGATATCTGGCTCTCACCCAGGAGAACCTGGTTCGATTCTTGGTGTCGGAAGTATTCTTTTATCTGCTGTCATCAAGTCTCCAATTTGCGCACGGTATGTAACTTCAAGTTTTACCCTGTTGGCCGAATGGCTAAGCGATCTCTCCTTTCCTCTCCGTTCTCCGGCATGGTCTAGTGTCTAGGATACCTGGCTCTCACCCAGGAAGCCCGGTTGCGATTCCTGGGGTCGGGAGTATTTTTTTTATCAGCTATCATCAAGTCTCCAAATTGCGCACGCTATGTATCTTCAATACTTCTACCTTGTTGGCCGAATGGCTAAGCGATCGCTCCGTCCTTCTCCGTTCTCCGGCATGGTCTAGTGGCTAGGATACCTGGCTTTCACCCAGGAGGCCCTGGTTCGATTCCCGGTGTCGGAAGTATTTTCTTTTATCTGCTGTCTTCAAGCCTCCAATTCGCGCATGCTTTGTACCTTCAATACTTTTACCCTGTTGGCCGAATGGCTAAGCGATCGCTCCCTCCCTCTCAAATCTCTGGCATGGTCTAGTGGCTAGGATACCTGGCTCTCACCCAGCAGGCCCGGGTACGATTCCCGGTGTCAGAAGTTTTTTCTTTTATCTGCTGTCATCAAGTCTCCAATTAGCGCACGGTATGTAACTTCAATAGTTTTACCCTGTTGGCCCAATATCTAAGCGATCGCTCCGTCCCTCTCCGTTCTCCGGCGTGGTCTAGTGGCTAGGATATCTGGCTCTCACCCAGGAGAACCTGGTTCGATTCTTGGTGTCGGAAGTATTCTTTTATCTGCTGTCATCAAGTCTCCAATTTGCACACGGTATGTAACTTGAATAGTTTCACCCTGTTGGCTGAATGGCTAAGCAATCGCTCCGTCCCTCTCCGTTCTCTGGCATGGTCTAGTGCTTGGACACCTGGCTCTCACCCAGGAGGCCCGGGTACGATTCCCGGTGTCGGAAGTATTTTTTATCTGCTATTATCAAGTATCCAATTTACGCACGCTATGTAACTTCAATACTTTTACCCTGTTGGCCAAATGGCTAAGTGATCGCTCCGTCCCTCTCTGTTCTCCAGCATGGTCTAGTGGCTAGGATACCTGGCTCTCACCCAGGCAGCCCAGGTTCGATTCCCGGTGTCGGAAGTGTTTTCTTTTATCTGCTATCATCAAGTCTCCAATTTGCGCACGCTATGTAATTTCAATACTTTTACCCTGTTGGCCGAATCGCTAAGCGATCGCTCCGTCCCGCTCCGTTCTCCGGCGTGGTCTAGTGGCTAGGATATCTGGCTCTCACCCAGGAGACCCTGGTTCGATTCTTGGTGTCGGAAGTATTCTTTTATCTGCTGTCATCAAGTCTCCAATTTGCGCACGGTATGTAACTTGAATAGTTTCTCCCTGTTGGCTGAATGGCTAAGCGATCGCTCCGTCCCTCTTTGTTCTCTGGCATGGTCTAGTGGCTTGGACACCTGGCTCTCACCCAGGAGGCCCGGGTACGATTCCCGGTGTCGGAAGTATTTTTTATCTGCTATTATCAAGTATCCAATTTACGCACGCTATGTAACTTCAATACTTTTACCCTGTTGGCCAAATGGCTAAGTGATCGCTCCGTCCCTCTCTGTTCTCCAGCATGGTCTAGTGGCTAGGATACCTGGCTCTCACCCAGGAGGCCCAGGTTCGATTCCCAGTGTCGGAAGTATTTTCTTTTATCTGCTATCAAGTCTCCAATTTGCGCACGCTATGTAACTTCAATACTTTTACCCTGTTGGCCGAATCGCTAAGCGATCGCTCCGTCCCTCTCCGTTCTCCAGCATGGTCTAGTGGCTAGGATACCTGGCTTTAACCCAGAAGGCCCGGGTTCGATTCCCAGTGTCGGAAGTATTTTCTTTTATCTGCTGTCATCAAGTCTCCAATTTGCGCACGCTATCTAACTTCAATAGTTTTACCCTGTTGGCCGAATGGCTAAGCGATCGCTCCGTCCCTCTCCGTTCTACAGCATGGTCTAGTTTCTAGGATACCTGGCTTTCACACAGGAGGCCCGGGTTCGATTCCCGGTGTCGGAAGTATTTTCTTTTATCTGCTGTCATCAAGTCTCCAATTTGCGCACGCTATGTAACTTCAATAGTTTTACCCTGTTGGCCGAATGGCTAAGTGATCGCTCCGTCCCTCTCCGTTCTACAGCATGGTCTAGTGTCTAGGATACCTGGCTTTCACACAGGAGGCCCGGGTTCGATTCCCGGTGTCGGAAGTATTTTCTTTTATCTGCTGTCATCAAGTCTCCAATTTGCGCATGCTATGTAACTTCAATAGTTTTACCCTGTTGGCCGAATGGCTAAGCGATCGCTCCGTCCCTCTCCGTTCTGCAGCATGGTCTAGTGTCTAGGATACCTGGCTCTCACCCAGGAGGCCCGCGTCCGATTCCCGGTGTCGGAAGTATTTTTTCATCTGCTATCATCAAGTCTCCAATTTGCGCATGCTATATAACTTCAATACTTTTACCCTGTTGGCCGAATGGCTAAGCGATCGCTCCGTCCCTCTCCGTTCTGCAGCATGGTCTAGTGTCTAGGATACCTGGCTCTCACCCAGGAGGCCCGCGTCCGATTCCCGGTGTCGGAAGTATTTTTTCATCTGCTATCATCAAGT
Source organism: Rhipicephalus microplus (assembly GCF_043290135.1). Lineage (NCBI taxonomy): Eukaryota > Metazoa > Arthropoda > Arachnida > Ixodida > Ixodidae > Rhipicephalus > Rhipicephalus microplus. Next base: position 158,530,343 of record NC_134702.1, read on the forward strand.
CTCCAATTTGCGCATGCTATATAACTTCAATACTTTTACCCTGTTGGCCGAATGGCTAAGCGATCGCTCCGTCCCTCTCCGTTCTCCAGCCTTGTCTAGTGGCTAGGATACCTGGCTTTAACCCAGAAGGCCCGGGTTCGATTCCCAGTGTCGGAAGTATTTTCTTTTATCTGCTGTCATCAAGTCTCCAATTTGCGCACGCTATCTAACTTCAATAGTTTTACCCTGTTGGCCGAATGGCTAAGCGATCGCTCCGTCCCTCTCCGTTCTACAGCATGGTCTAGTTTCTAGGATACCTGGCTTTCACACAGGAGGCCCGGGTTCGATTCCCGGTGTCGGAAGTATTTTCTTTTATCTGCTGTCATCAAGTCTCCAATTTGCGCACGCTATGTAACTTCAATAGTTTTACCCTGTTGGCCGAATGGCTAAGTGATCGCTCCGTCCCTCTCCGTTCTACAGCATGGTCTAGTGTCTAGGATACCTGGCTTTCACACAGGAGGCCCGGGTTCGATTCCCGGTGTCGGAAGTATTTTCTTTTATCTGCTGTCATCAAGTCTCCAATTTGCGCACGCTATGTAACTTCAATAGTTTTACCCTGTTGGCCGAATGGCTAAGTGATCGCTCCGTCCCTCTCCGTTCTACAGCATGGTCTAGTGTCTAGGATACCTGGCTTTCACACAGGAGGCCCGGGTTCGATTCCCGGTGGCGGAAGTATTTTCTTTTATCTGCTGTCATCAAGTCTCCAATTTGCGCACGCTATGTAACTTCAATAGTTTTACCCTGTTGGCCGAATGGCTAAGTGATCGCTCCGTCCCTCTCCGTTCTACAGCATGGTCTAGTGTCTAGGATACCTGGCTCTCACCCAGGAGGCCCGCGTCCGATTCCCGGTGTCGGAAGTATTTTTTCATCTGCTATCATCAAGTCTCCAATTTGCGCATGCTATATAACTTCAATACTTTTACCCTGTTGGCCGAATGGCTAAGCGATCGCTCTGTCCCTCTCCGTTCTCCGGCATGGTCTAGTGGCTTGGATACCTGGCTCTCACCCAGGAGGCCCGCGTGCGATTCCCGGTATCGGAAGTATTTTTTTTTATCTGCTGTCATCAAGTCTCCAATTTGCGCACGGTATGTAACTTGAATAGTTTCACCCTGTTGGCCGAGTGGCTAAGCGATCGCTCCGTCCCTCTACGTTCTCTGGCATGGTCTAGTGGCTTGGACACCTGGCTCTCACCCAGGAGGCCCGGGTACGATTCCCGGTGTCGGAAGTATTTTTTATCTGCTATTATCAAGTATCCAATTTACGCACGCTATGTAACTTCAATACTTTTACCCTGTTCGCCAAATGGCTAAGCAATCGCTCCGTCCTTCTCCGTTCTCCGGCATGGTCTAGTGGCTAGGATACCTGGCTTTCACCCAGGAGGACCGGGTTCGATTCTCGGTGTCGGAAGTATTTTCTTTTATCTGCTGTCATCAAGTCTCCAATTTGCGCACGCTATGTAACTTCAATAGTTTTACCCTGTTGGCCGAATGGCTAAGCGATCGCTCCGTCCCTCCGTTCTACAGCATGATCTAGTGTCTAGGATACCTATGGCGCTCTCACCCAGGAGGCCTGCATCTGATTCCCGGTGTCGGAAGTATTTTTTCATCTGCTATTATCAAGTCTCCAATTTGCGCATGCTATATAACTTCAATGCTTTTACGCTGTTGGCCGAATGGCTAAGCGATCGCTCTGTCCCACTCCGTTCTCCGGCATGGTCTAGTGGCTTGGATACCTGGCTCTCACCCAGGAGGCCTGGATTCGATTCCCGGTGTGGGAAGTATTTTCTTTTATCTGCTGTTTTCAAGCCTCCAATTTGCGCATGCTTTGTAACTTCAATACTTTTACCCTGTTGGCCGAATATCTAAGCGATCGCTCCGTCCCTCTCCGTTCTCCGGCGTGGTCTAGTGGCTAGGATATCTGGCTCTCACCCAGGAGAACCTGGTTCGATTCTTGGTGTCGGAAGTATTCTTTTATCTGCTGTCATCAAGTCTCCAATTTGCGCACGGTATGTAACTTCAAGTTTTACCCTGTTGGCCGAATGGCTAAGCGATCTCTCCGTTCCTCTCCGTTCTCTGGCATGGTCTAGTGTCTAGGATACCTGGCTCTCACCCAGGAAGCCCGGTTGCGATTCCTGGGGTCGGGAGTATTTTTTTTTATCAGCTATCATCAAGTCTCCAAATTGCGCACGCTATGTATCTTCAATACTTCTACCTTGTTGGCCGAATGGCTAAGCGATCGCTCCGTCCTTCTCCGTTCTCCGGCATGGTCTAGTGGCTAGAATACCTGGCTTTCACCCAGGAGGCCCTGGTTCGATTCCCGGTGTCGGAAGTATTTTCTTTTATCTGCTGTCTTCAAGCCTCCAATTTGCGCATGCTTTGTAACTTCAATACTTTTACCCTGTTGGCCGAATGGCTAAGCGATCGCTCCCTCCCTCTCAAATCTCTGGCATGGTCTAGTGGCTAGGATACCTGGCTCTCACCCAGCAGGCCCGGGTACGATTCCCGGTGTCAGAAGTTTTTTCTTTTATCTGCTGTCATCAAGTCTCCGATTTGCGCACGGTATGTAACTTCAATAGTTTTACCCTGTTGGCCGAATGGCTAAGCAATCTCTCCGTCCCTCTCCGTTCTCCGGCATGTTCTAGTGTCTAGGATACCTGGCTCTCACCCAGGAAGCCCGGTTGCGATTCCTGGGGTCGGGAGTATTTTTTTATCAGCTATCATCAAGTCTCCAAATTGCGCACGCTATGTATCTTCAATACTTCTACCTTCTTGGCCGAATGGCTAAGCGATCGCTCCGTCCTTCTCCGTTCTCCGGCATGGTCTAGTGGCAAGGATACCTGGCTCTCACCCAGGAGGCCCAGGTTTGATTCCCGGTGTCGGAAGTATTTTCTTTTATCTGCTATCATCAAGTCTCCAATTTGCGCAGGCTATGTAACTTCAATACTTTTACCCTGTTGGCCGAATCGCTAAGCGATCGCTCCGTCCCTCTCCGTTCTCCGGCGTGGTCTAGTGGCTAGGATATCTGGCTCTCACCCAGGAGACCCTGGTTCGATTCTTGGTGTCGGAAGTATTCTTTTATCTGCTGTCATCAAGTCTCCAATTTGCGCATACTATTTAACTTCAATACTTTTACCCTGTTGGCCGAATGGCTAAGCGATCGCTCAGTCCCTCTCCGTTCTCCGGCAGGGTCTAGTGGCTAGAATACCTAGCTCTCACCCAGGAGGCCTGGATTCGATTCCCGGTATCGGAAGTATTTTTTATCTGCTATTATCAAGTCTCCAATTTGCGCATGCTATATAACTTCAATACTTTTACGCTGTTGGCCGAATGGCTAAGCGATCGCTCTGTCCCTCTCCGTTCTCTGGCATGGTCTAGTGGCTTGGATACCTGGCTCTCACCCAGGAGGCCTGGATTCGATTCCCGGTGTGGGAAGTATTTTCTTTTATCTGCTGTTTTCAAGCCTCCAATTTGCGCATGCTTTGTAACTTCAATACTTTTACCCTGTTGGCCGAATATCTAAGCGATCGCTCCGGCCCTCTCCGTTCTCCGGCGTGGTCTAGTGGCTAGGATATCTGGCTCTCACCCAGGAGAACCTGGTTCGATTCTTGGTGTCGGAAGTATTCTTTTATCTGCTGTCATCAAGTCTCCAATTTGCGCACGGTATGTAACTTCAAGTTTTACCCTGTTGGCCGAATGGCTAAGCGATCTCTCCTTTCCTCTCCGTTCTCCGGCATGGTCTAGTGTCTAGGATACCTGGCTCTCACCCAGGAAGCCCGGTTGCGATTCCTGGGGTCGGGAGTATTTTTTTATCAGCTATCATCAAGTCTCCAAATTGCGCACGCTATGTATCTTCAATACTTCTACCTTGTTGGCCGAATGGCTAAGCGATCGCTCCGTCCTTCTCCGTTCTCCGGCATGGTCTAGTGGCTAGGATACCTGGCTTTCACTCAGGAGGCCCTGGTTCGATTCCCGGTGTCGGAAGTATTTTCTTTTATCTGCTGTCTTCAAGCCTCCAATTCGCGCATGCTTTGTAACTTCAATACTTTTACCCTGTTGGCCGAATGGCTAAGCGATCGCTCCCTCCCTCTCAAATCTCTGGCATGGTCTAGTGGCTAGGATACCTGGCTCTCACCCAGCAGGCCCGGGTACGATTCCCGGTGTCAGAAGTTTTTTCTTTTATCTGCTGTCATCAAGTCTCCAATTAGCGCACGGTATGTAACTTCAATAGTTTTACCCTGTTGGCCCAATATCTAAGCGATCGCTCCGTCCCTCTCCGTTCTCCGGCGTGGTCTAGTGGCTAGGATATCTGGCTCTCACCCAGGAGAACCTGGTTCGATTCTTGGTGTCGGAAGTATTCTTTTATCTGCTGTCATCAAGTCTCCAATTTGCACACGGTATGTAACTTGAATAGTTTCACCCTGTTGGCTGAATGGCTAAGCAATCGCTCCGTCCCTCTCCGTTCTCTGGCATGGTCTAGTGGCTTGGACACCTGGCTCTCACCCAGGAGGCCCGGGTACGATTCCCGGTGTCGGAAGTATTTTTTATCTGCTATTATCAAGTATCCAATTTACGCACGCTATGTAACTTCAATACTTTTACCCTGTTGGCCAAATGGCTAAGTGATCGCTCCGTCCCTCTCTGTTCTCCAGCATGGTCTAGTGGCTAGGATACCTGGCTCTCACCCAGGCAGCCCAGGTTCGATTCCCGGTGTCGGAAGTATTTTCTTTTATCTGCTATCATCAAGTCTCCAATTTGCGCACGCTATGTAACTTCAATACTTTTACCCTGTTGGCCGAATCGCTAAGCGATCGCTCCGTCCCGCTCCGTTCTCCGGCGTGGTCTAGTGGCTAGGATATCTGGCTCTCACCCAGGAGACCCTGGTTCGATTCTTGGTGTCGGAAGTATTCTTTTATCTGCTGTCATCAAGTCTCCAATTTGCGCACGGTATGTAACTTGAATGGTTTCTCCCTGTTGGCTGAATGGCTAAGCGATCGCTCCGTCCCTCTTTGTTCTCTGGCATGGTCTAGTGGCTTGGACACCTGGCTCTCACCCAGGAGGCCTGGATTCGATTCCCGGTGTCGGAAGTATTTTTTATCTGCTATTATCAAGTATCCAATTTACGCACGCTATGTAACTTCAATACTTTTACCCTGTTGGCCAAATGGCTAAGTGATCGCTCCGTCCCTCTCCGTTCTCCGGCATGGTCTAGTGGCTAGGATACCTGGCTCTCACCCAGGAGGCCGGGGTTCGATTCCCGGTGTCGGAAGTATTTTCTTTTATCTGCTATCATCAAGTCTCCAATTTGCGCACGCTATGTGACTTCAATACTTTTACCCTGTTGGCCGAATCGCTAAGCGATCGCTCCGTCCCTCTCCGTTCTCCGGCATGGTCTAGTGGCTAGGATACCTGGCTTTCACCCAAGAGGCCCGGGTTCGATTCCCGGTGTCTGAAATATTTTCTTTTATCAGCTGTCATCAAGTCTCCAATTTGCGCACGCTATGTAACTTCAATAGTTTTACCCTGTTGGCCGAATGGCTAAGTGATCGCTCCGTCCCTCTCCGTTCTACAGCATGGTCTAGTGTCTAGGATACCTGGCTTTCACACAGGAGGCCCGGGTTCGATTCCCGGTGTCGGAAGTATTTTCTTTCATCTGCTGTCATCAAGTCTCCAATTTGCGCACGCTATGTAACTTCAATAGTTTTACCCTGTTGGCCGAATGGCTAAGCGATCGCTCCGTTCCTCTCCGTTCTACAGCATGGTCTAGTGTCTAGGATACCTATGGCGCTCTCACCCAGGAGGCCCGCGTCCGATTCCCGGTGTCGGAAGTATTTTTTCATCTGCTATCATCAAGTCTCCAATTTGCGCATGCTATATAACTTCAATACTTTTACCCTGTTGGCCGAATGGCTAAGCGATCGCTCTGTCCCTCTCCGTTCTCCGGCATGGTCTAGTGGCTTGGATACCTGGCTCTCACCCAGGAGGCCCGCGTGCGATTCCCGGTATCGGAAGTATTTTTTTTATCTGCTGTCATCAAGTCTCCAATTTGCGCACGGTATGTAACTTGAATAGTTTCACCCTGTTGGCCGAATGGCTAAGCGATCGCTCCGTCCCTCTACGTTCTCTGGCATGGTCTAGTGGCTTGGACACCTGGCTCTCACCAAGGAGGCCCGCGTCTGATTCCCGGTGTCGGAAGTATTTTTTCATCTGCTATTATCAAGTCTCCAATTTGCGCATGCTATATAACTTCAATACTTTTACGCTGTTGGCCGAATGGCTAAGCGATCGCTCTGTCCCTCTCCGTTCTCTGGCATGGTCTAGTGGCTTGGATACCTGGCTCTCACCCAGGAGGCCTGGATTCGATTCCCGGTGTGGGAAGTATTTTCTTTTATCTGCTGTTTTCAAGCCTCCAATTTGCGCATGCTATATAACTTCAATACTTTTACCCTGTTGGCCGAATGGCTAAGCGATCGCTCCGTCCCTCTCCGTTCTCCAGCCTTGTCTAGTGGCTAGGATACCTGGCTTTAACCCAGAAGGCCCGGGTTCGATTCCCAGTGTCGGAAGTATTTTCTTTTATCTGCTGTCATCAAGTCTCCAATTTGCGCACGCTATCTAACTTCAATAGTTTTACCCTGTTGGCCGAATGGCTAAGCGATCGCTCCGTCCCTCTCCGTTCTACAGCATGGTCTAGTGTCTAGGATACCTGGCTTTCACACAGGAGGCCCGGGTTCGATTCCCGGTGTCGGAAGTATTTTCTTTTATCTGCTGTCATCAAGTCTCCAATTTGCGCACGCTATGTAACTTCAATAGTTTTACCCTGTTGGCCGAATGGCTAAGTGATCGCTCCGTCCCTCTCCGTTCTACAGCATGGTCTAGTGTCTAGGATACCTGGCTTTCACACAGGAGGCCCGGGTTCGATTCCCGGTGGCGGAAGTATTTTCTTTTATCTGCTGTCATCAAGTCTCCAATTTGCGCACGCTATGTAACTTCAATAGTTTTACCCTGTTGGCCGAATGGCTAAGTGATCGCTCCGTCCCTCTCCGTTCTACAGCATGGTCTAGTGTCTAGGATACCTGGCTCTCACCCAGGAGGCCCGCGTCCGATTCCCGGTGTCGGAAGTATTTTTTCATCTGCTATCATCAAGTCTCCAATTTGCGCATGCTATATAACTTCCATACTTTTACCCTGTTGGCCGAATGGCTAAGCGATCGCTCTGTCCCTCTCCGTTCTCCGGCATGGTCTAGTGGCTTGGATACCTGGCTCTCACCCAGGAGGCCCGCGTGCGATTCCCGGTATCGGAAGTATTTTTTTTTATCTGCTGTCATCAAGTCTCCAATTTGCGCACGGTATGTAACTTGAATAGTTTCACCCTGTTGGCCGAGTGGCTAAGCGATCGCTCCGTCCCTCTACGTTCTCTGGCATGGTCTAGTGGCTTGGACACCTGGCTCTCACCCAGGAGGCCCGGGTACGATTCCCGGTGTCGGAAGTATTTTTTATCTGCTATTATCAAGTATCCAATTTATGCACGCTATGTAACTTCAATACTTTTACCCTGTTCGCCAAATGGCTAAGCAATCGCTCCGTGCTTCTCCGTTCTCCGGCATGGTCTAGTGGCTAGAATACCTGGCTTTCACCCAGGAGGACCGGGTTCGATTCTCGGTGTCGGAAGTATTTTCTTTTATCTGCTGTCATCAAGTCTCCAATTTGCGCACGCTATGTAACTTCAATAGTTTTACCCTGTTGGCCGAATGGCTAAGCGATCGCTCCGTCCCTCCGTTCTACAGCATGATCTAGTGTCTAGGATACCTATGGCGCTCTCACCCAGGAGGCCTGCATCTGATTCCCGGTGTCGGAAGTATTTTTTCATCTGCTATTATCAAGTCTCCAATTTGCGCATGCTATATAACTTCAATGCTTTTACGCTGTTGGCCGAATGGCTAAGCGATCGCTCTGTCCCACTCCGTTCTCCGGCATGGTCTAGTGGCTTGGATACCTGGCTCTCACCCAGGAGGCCTGGATTCGATTCCCGGTGTGGGAAGTATTTTCTTTTATCTGCTGTTTTCAAGCCTCCAATTTGCGCATGCTTTGTAACTTCAATACTTTTACCCTGTTGGCCGAATATCTAAGCGATCGCTCCGTCCCTCTCCGTTCTCCGGCGTGGTCTAGTGGCTAGGATATCTGGCTCTCACCCAGGAGAACCTGGTTCGATTCTTGGTGTCGGAAGTATTCTTTTATCTGCTGTCATCAAGTCTCCAATTTGCGCACGGTATGTAACTTCAAGTTTTACCCTGTTGGCCGAATGGCTAAGCGATCTCTCCGTTCCTCTCCGTTCTCTGGCATGGTCTAGTGTCTAGGATACCTGGCTCTCACCCAGGAAGCCCGGTTGCGATTCCTGGGGTCGGGAGTATTTTTTTTTATCAGCTATCATCAAGTCTCCAAATTGCGCACGCTATGTATCTTCAATACTTCTACCTTGTTGGCCGAATGGCTAAGCGATCGCTCCGTCCTTCTCCGTTCTCCGGCATGGTCTAGTGGCTAGAATACCTGGCTTTCACCCAGGAGGCCCTGGTTCGATTCCCGGTGTCGGAAGTATTTTCTTTTATCTGCTGTCTTCAAGCCTCCAATTTGCGCATGCTTTGTAACTTCAATACTTTTACCCTGTTGGCCGAATGGCTAAGCGATCGCTCCCTCCCTCTCAAATCTCTGGCATGGTCTAGTGGCTAGGATACCTGGCTCTCACCCAGCAGGCCCGGGTACGATTCCCGGTGTCAGAAGTTTTTTCTTTTATCTGCTGTCATCAAGTCTCCGATTTGCGCACGGTATGTAACTTCAATAGTTTTACCCTGTTGGCCGAATGGCTAAGCAATCTCTCCGTCCCTCTCCGTTCTCCGGCATGTTCTAGTGTCTAGGATACCTGGCTCTCACCCAGGAAGCCCGGTTGCGATTCCTGGGGTCGGGAGTATTTTTTTATCAGCTATCATCAAGTCTCCAAATTGCGCACGCTATGTATCTTCAATACTTCTACCTTCTTGGCCGAATGGCTAAGCGATCGCTCCGTCCTTCTCCGTTCTCCGGCATGGTCTAGTGGCAAGGATACCTGGCTCTCACCCAGGAGGCCCAGGTTTGATTCCCGGTGTCGGAAGTATTTTCTTTTATCTGCTATCATCAAGTCTCCAATTTGCGCAGGCTATGTAACTTCAATACTTTTACCCTGTTGGCCGAATCGCTAAGCGATCGCTCCGTCCCTCTCCGTTCTCCGGCGTGGTCTAGTGGCTAGGATATCTGGCTCTCACCCAGGAGACCCTGGTTCGATTCTTGGTGTCGGAAGTATTCTTTTATCTGCTGTCATCAAGTCTCCAATTTGCGCATACTATTTAACTTCAATACTTTTACCCTGTTGGCCGAATGGCTAAGCGATCGCTCAGTCCCTCTCCGTTCTCCGGCAGGGTCTAGTGGCTAGAATACCTAGCTCTCACCCAGGAGGCCTGGATTCGATTCCCGGTGTCGGAAGTATTTTTTATCTGCTATTATCAAGTCTCCAATTTGCGCATGCTATATAACTTCAATACTTTTACGCTGTTGGCCGAATGGCTAAGCGATCGCTCTGTCCCTCTCCGTTCTCTGGCATGGTCTAGTGGCTTGGATACCTGGCTCTCACCCAGGAGGCCTGGATTCGATTCCCGGTGTGGGAAGTATTTTCTTTTATCTGCTGTTTTCAAGCCTCCAATTTGCGCATGCTTTGTAACTTCAATACTTTTACCCTGTTGGCCGAATATCTAAGCGATCGCTCCGGCCCTCTCCGTTCTCCGGCGTGGTCTAGTGGCTAGGATATCTGGCTCTCACCCAGGAGAACCTGGTTCGATTCTTGGTGTCGGAAGTATTCTTTTATCTGCTGTCATCAAGTCTCCAATTTGCGCACGGTATGTAACTTCAAGTTTTACCCTGTTGGCCGAATGGCTAAGCGATCTCTCCTTTCCTCTCCGTTCTCCGGCATGGTCTAGTGTCTAGGATACCTGGCTCTCACCCAGGAAGCCCGGTTGCGATTCCTGGGGTCGGGAGTATTTTTTTATCAGCTATCATCAAGTCTCCAAATTGCGCACGCTATGTATCTTCAATACTTCTACCTTGTTGGCCGAATGGCTAAGCGATCGCTCCGTCCTTCTCCGTTCTCCGGCATGGTCTAGTGGCTAGGATACCTGGCTTTCACTCAGGAGGCCCTGGTTCGATTCCCGGTGTCGGAAGTATTTTCTTTTATCTGCTGTCTTCAAGCCTCCAATTCGCGCATGCTTTGTAACTTCAATACTTTTACCCTGTTGGCCGAATGGCTAAGCGATCGCTCCCTCCCTCTCAAATCTCTGGCATGGTCTAGTGGCTAGGATACCTGGCTCTCACCCAGCAGGCCCGGGTACGATTCCCGGTGTCAGAAGTTTTTTCTTTTATCTGCTGTCATCAAGTCACCAATTAGCGCACGGTATGTAACTTCAATAGTTTTACCCTGTTGGCCCAATATCTAAGCGATCGCTCCGTCCCTCTCCGTTCTCCGGCGTGGTCTAGTGGCTAGGATATCTGGCTCTCACCCAGGAGAACCTGGTTCGATTCTTGGTGTCGGAAGTATTCTTTTATCTGCTGTCATCAAGTCTCCAATTTGCACACGGTATGTAACTTGAATAGTTTCACCCTGTTGGCTGAATGGCTAAGCAATCGCTCCGTCCCTCTCCGTTCTCTGGCATGGTCTAGTGGCTTGGACACCTGGCTCTCACCCAGGAGGCCCGGGTACGATTCCCGGTGTCGGAAGTATTTTTTATCTGCTATTATCAAGTATCCAATTTACGCACGCTATGTAACTTCAATACTTTTACCCTGTTGGCCAAATGGCTAAGTGATCGCTCCGTCCCTCTCTGTTCTCCAGCATGGTCTAGTGGCTAGGATACCTGGCTCTCACCCAGGCAGCCCAGGTTCGATTCCCGGTGTCGGAAGTATTTTCTTTTATCTGCTATCATCAAGTCTCCAATTTGCGCACGCTATGCAACTTCAATACTTTTACCCTGTTGGCCGAATCGCTAAGCGATCGCTCCGTCCCGCTCCGTTCTCCGGCGTGGTCTAGTGGCTAGGATATCTGGCTCTCACCCAGGAGACCCTGGTTCGATTCTTGGTGTCGGAAGTATTCTTTTATCTGCTGTCATCAAGTCTCCAATTTGCGCACGGTATGTAACTTGAATGGTTTCTCCCTGTTGGCTGAATGGCTAAGCGATCGCTCCGTCCCTCTTTGTTCTCTGGCATGGTCTAGTGGCTTGGACACCTGGCTCTCACCCAGGAGGCCTGGATTCGATTCCCGGTGTCGGAAGTATTTTTTATCTGCTATTATCAAGTATCCAATTTACGCACGCTATGTAACTTCAATACTTTTACCCTGTTGGCCAAATGGCTAAGTGATCGCTCCGTCCCTCTCCGCTCTCCGGCATGGTCTAGTGGCTAGGATACCTGGCTCTCACCCAGGAGGCCGGGGTTCGATTCCCGGTGTCGGAAGTATTTTCTTTTATCTGCTATCATCAAGTCTCCAATTTGCGCACGCTATGTGACTTCAATACTTTTACCCTGTTGGCCGAATCGCTAAGCGATCGCTCCGTCCCTCTCCGTTCTCCGGCATGGTCTAGTGGCTAGGATACCTGGCTTCCACCCAAGAGGCCCGGGTTCGATTCCCGGTGTCTGAAATATTTTCTTTTATCAGCTGTCATCAAGTCTCCAATTTGCGCACGCTATGTAACTTCAATAGTTTTACCCTGTTGGCCGAATGGCTAAGTGATCGCTCCGTCCCTCTCCGTTCTACAGCATGGTCTAGTGTCTAGGATACCTGGCTTTCACACAGGAGGCCCGGGTTCGATTCCCGGTGTCGGAAGTATTTTCTTTCATCTGCTGTCATCAAGTCTCCAATTTGCGCACGCTATGTAACTTCAATAGTTTTACCCTGTTGGCCGAATGGCTAAGCGATCGCTCCGTTCCTCTCCGTTCTACAGCATGGTCTAGTGTCTAGGATACCTATGGCGCTCTCACCCAGGAGGCCCGCGTCCGATTCCCGGTGTCGGAAGTATTTTTTCATCTGCTATCATCAAGTCTCCAATTTGCGCATGCTATATAACTTCAATACTTTTACCCTGTTGGCCGAATGGCTAAGCGATCGCTCTGTCCCTCTCCGTTCTCCGGCATGGTCTAGTGGCTTGGATACCTGGCTCTCACCCAGGAGGCCCGCGTGCGATTCCCGGTATCGGAAGTATTTTTTTTATCTGCTGTCATCAAGTCTCCAATTTGCGCACGGTATGTAACTTGAATAGTTTCACCCTGTTGGCCGAATGGCTAAGCGATCGCTCCGTCCCTCTACGTTCTCTCGTTCTCTGGCATGGTCTAGTGGCTTGGACACCTGGCTCTCACCCAGGAGGCCCGCGTCTGATTCCCGGTGTCGGAAGTATTTTTTCATCTGCTATTATCAAGTCTCCAATTTGCGCATGCTATATAACTTCAATACTTTTACGCTGTTGGCCGAATGGCTAAGCGATCGCTCTGTCCCTCTCCGTTCTCTGGCATGGTCTAGTGGCTTGGATACCTGGCTCTCACCCAGGAGGCCTGGATTCGATTCCCGGTGTGGGAAGTATTTTCTTTTATCTGCTGTTTTCAAGCCTCCAATTTGCGCATGCTTTGTAACTTCAATACTTTTACCCTGTTGGCCGAATATCTAAGCGATCGCTCCGTCCCTCTCCGTTCTCCGGCGTGGTCTAGTGGCTAGGATATCTGGCTCTCACCCAGGAGAACCTGGTTCGATTCTTGGTGTCGGAAGTATTCTTTTATCTGCTGTCATCAAGTCTCCAATTTGCGCACGGTATGTAACTTCAAGTTTTACCCTGTTGGCCGAATGGCTAAGCGATCTCTCCTTTCCTCTCCGTTCTCCGGCATGGTCTAGTGTCTAGGATACCTGGCTCTCACCCAGGAAGCCCGGTTGCGATTCCTGGGGTCGGGAGTATTTTTTTTTATCAGCTATCATCAAGTCTCCAAATTGCGCACGCTATGTATCTTCAATACTTCTACCTTGTTGGCCGAATGGCTAAGCGATCGCTCCGTCCTTCTCCGTTCTCCGGCATGGTCTAGTGGCTAGGATACCTGGCTTTCACCCAGGAGGCCCTGGTTCGATTCCCGGTGTCGGAAGTATTTTCTTTTATCTGCTGTCTTCAAGCCTCCAATTCGCGCATGCTTTGTAACTTCAATACTTTTACCCTGTTGGCCGAATGGCTAAGCGATCGCTCCCTCCCTCTCAAATCTCTGGCATGGTCTAGTGGCTAGGATACCTGGCTCTCACCCAGCAGGCCCGGGTGCGATTCCCGGTGTCAGAAGTTTTTTCTTTTATCTGCTGTCATCAAGTCTCCAATTAGCGCACGGTATGTAACTTCAATAGTTTTACCCTGTTGGCCCAATATCTAAGCGATCACTCCGTCCCTCTCCGTTCTCCGGCGTGGTCTAGTGGCTAGGATATCTGGCTCTCACCCAGGAGAACCTGGTTCGATTCTTGGTGTCGGAAGTATTCTTTTATCTGCTGTCATCAAGTCTCCAATTTGCACACGGTATGTAACTTGAATAGTTTCACCCTGTTGGCTGAATGGCTAAGCGATCGCTCCGTCCCTCTCCGTTCTCTGGCATGGTCTAGTGGCTTGGACACCTGGCTCTCACCCAGGAGGCCCGGGTACGATTCCCCGTGTCGGAAGTATTTTTTATCTGCTATTATCAAGTATCCAATTTACGCACGCTATGTAACTTCAATACTTTTACCCTGTTGGCCAAATGGCTAAGTGATCGCTCCGTCCCTCTCTGTTCTCCGGCATGGTCTAGTGGCTAGGATACCTGGCTCTCACCCAGGAGGCCCGGGTTCGATTCCCGGTGTCGGAAGTATTTTTTTTTATCTGCTATCATCAAGTCTCCAATTTGCGCACGCTATGTAACTTCAATACTTTTACCCTGTTGGCCGAATCGCTAAGCGGTCGCTCCGTCCCTCTCCGTTCTCCGGCATGGTCTAGTGGCTAGGATACCTGGCTTTCACCCAGGAGGCCCGGGTTTGATTCCTGGTGTCGGAAGTATTCTCTTTTATCTGCTGTCATCAAGTCTCCAATTTGCGCACGCTATCTAACTTCAATAGTTTTACCCTGTTGGCCGAATGGCTAAGCGATCGCTCCGTCCCTCTCCGTTCTACAGCATGGTCTAGTGTCTAGGATACCTATGGCGCTCTCACCCAGGAGGCCCGCGTCCGATTCCCCGTGTCGGAAGTATTTTTTCATCTGCTATCATCAAGTCTCCAATTTGCGCATGCTATATAACTTCAATACTTTTACCCTGTTGGCCGAATGGCTAAGCGATCGCTCTGTCCCTCTCCGTTCTCCGGCATGGTCTAGTGGCTTGGATACCTGGCTCTCACCCAGGAGGCCTGCATGCGATTCCCGGTATTGGAAGTATTTTTTTATCTGCTATCATCAAGTCTTCAATTTGCGCATACTGTATAACTTCAATACTTTTACCCTGTTGGCCGAATGGCTAAGCGATCGCTCAGTCCCTCTTCGTTCTCCGGCATGGTCTAGTGGCTAGGATACCTAGCTCTCACCCAGGAGGCCTGGATTCGATTCCCGGTGTCGGAAGTATTTTTTATCTGCTATTATCAAGTATCCAATTTACGCACGCTATGTAACTTCAATACTTTTACCCTGTTGGCCAAATGGCTAAGCGATCGCGCCGTCCCTCTCCGTTCTCCGGCATGGTCTAGTGGCTAGGATACCTGGCTCTCACCCAGGAGGCCCGGGTACGATTCCCGGTGTCGGAAGTATTTTTTATCTGCTATTATCAAGTATCCAATTTACGCACGCTATGTAACTTCAATACTTTTACCCTGTTGGCCAAATGGCTAAGCGATCGCTCCGTCCTTCTCCGTTCTCCGGCATGGTCTAGTGGCTAGAATACCTGGCTTTCACCAAGGAAACCCGGGTTCGATTCCCGGTGTCGGAAGTATTTTCTTTTATCTGCTGTCATCAAGTCTCTAATATGCGCACGCTATGTAACTTGAATAGTTTCACCCTGTTGGCCGAATGGCTAAGCGATCGCTCCGTCCCTCTACGTTCTCTGGCATGGTCTAGTGGCTTGGACACCTGGCTCTCACCCAGGAGGCCCGGGTACAATTCCCGGTGTCGGAAGTATTTTTTATCTGCTATTATCAAGTATCCAATTTACGCACGCTATGTAACTTCAATACTTTTACCCTGTTGGCCAAATGGCTAAGCGATCGCTCCGTCCTTCTCCGTTCTCCAGCATGCTCTAGTGGCTAGGATACCTGGCTTTCACCCAGGAGGCCCGGGTTTGATTCCCGGTGTCAGAAGTATTTTCTTTTATCTGCTGTCATCAAGTCTCCAATTTGCGCACGCTATGTAACTTCAATAGTTTTACCCTGTTGGCCAAATGGCTAAGCGATCGCTTCGTCCCTCTCCATTCTACAGCATGATCTAGTGTCTAGGATACCTATGGCGCTCTCACCCAGGAGGCCCGCGTCCGATTCCCGGTGTCGGAAGTATTTTTTCATCTGCTATCATCAAGTCTACAATTTGCGCATGCTATATAACTTCAATACTTTTACCCTGTTGGCCGAATGGCAAAGCGATCGCTCAGTCCCTCTCCGTTCTCCGGCATGGTCTAGTGGCTAGGATACCTAGCTCTCACCCAGGAGGCCTGGATTCGATTCCCGGTGTCGGAAGTATTTTCTTTTATCTGCTGTCTTCAAGCCTCCAATTTGCGCATGCTTTGTAACTTCAATACTTTTACCCTGTTGGCCGAATATCTAAGCGATCGCTCCGTCCCTCTCCGTTCTCCGGCGTGGTCTAGTGGCTAGGATATCTGGCTCTCACCCAGGAGACCCTGGTTCGATTCGTGGTGTCGGAAGTATTCTTTTATCTGCTGTCATCAAGTCTCTAATTTGCGCACAGTATGTAACTTGAATAGTTTCACCCTGTTAGCCGAATGGCTAAGCGATCGCTCTGTCCCTCTCCGTTCTCTGGCATGTTCTAGTGGCTTGGACACCTGGCTCTCACCCAGGAGGCCCGGGTACGATTCCCGGTGTCGAAAGTATTTTTTATCTGCTATTATCAAGTATCCGATTTACACACGCTATGTAACTTCAATACTTTTACCCTGTTGGCCAAATGGCTAAGTGATCGCTCCGTCCCTCTCCGTTCTCCGGCATGGTCTAGTGAATAGGATACCTGGCTCTCACCCAGGAGGCCCGGGTTCGATTCCCGGTGTCGGAAGTATTTTCTTTTATCTGCTATCATCAAGTCTCCAATTTGCGCACGCTATGTAACTTCAATACTTTTACCCTGTTGGCCGAATCGCTAAGCGATCGCTCCGTCCCTCTCCGTTCTCCGGCATGGTCTAGTGGCTAGGATACCTGGCTTTCACCCAGGAGGCCCGGGTTCGATTCCCGGTGTCAGAAGTATTTTCTTTTATCTGCTATCATCAAGTCTCCAATTTGCGCACGCTATGTAACTTCAATAGTTTTACCCTGTTGGCCGAATGGCTAAGCGATCGCTCTGTCCCTCTCCGTTCTACAGCATGGTCTAGTGTCTAGGATACCTATGGCGCTCTCACCCAGGAGGCCCGCGTCCGATTCCCGGTGTCGAAAGTATTTTTTCATCTGCTATCATCAAGTCTCCAATTTGCGCGTGCTATATAACTTCAATACTTTTACCCTGTTGGCCGAATGGCTAAGCGATCGCTCTGTTCCTCTCCGTTCTCCGGCATGGTCTAGTGGCTTGGATACCTGGCTCTCACCCAGGAGGCCCGCTTGCGATTCCCGGTATCGGAAGTATTTTTTTATCTGCTATCATCAAGTCTCCAATTTGCGCATACTATATAACTTCAATACTTTTACCCTGTTGGCCAAATGGCTAAGCGATCGCTCAGTCCCTCTCCGTTCTCCGGCATGGTCTAGTGGCTAGGATACCTAGCTCTCACCCAGGAGGCCTGGATTCGATTCCCGGTGCCGGAAGTATTTTTTTATCTGCTGTCATCAAGTCTCCAATTTGCGCACGGTATGTAACATGAATAGCTTCACCCTGTTGGCCGAATGGCTAAGCGATCGCTCCGTCCCTCTACGTTCTCTGGCATGGTCTAGTGGCTTGGACACCTGGCTCTCACCCAAGAGGCCCGGGTACGATTCGCGGTGTCGGAAGTATTTTTTATCTGCTATTATCAAGTATCCAATTTACGCACGCTATGTTACTTCAATACTTTTACCCTGTTGGCCAAATGGCTAAGCGATCGCTCCGTCCTTCTCCGTTCTCCGGCATGGTCTAGTGGCTAGGATACCTGGCTTTCACCCAGGAGTCCCAGGTTCGATTCCCGATGTCGGAAGTATTTTCTTTTATCTGCTGTCATCAAGTCTCATTTGCGCACGCTACGTAACTTCAATAGTTTTACCCTGTTGGCCGAATGGCTAAGCGATCGTTCCCTCCCTCTCCGTTCTACAGCATGATCTAGTGTCTAGGATACCTAGCTCTCACCCAGGAGGCCTGGAATCGATTCCCGGTGTCGGAAGTATTTTCTTTTATCTGCTGTCTTCAAGCCTCCAATTTGCGCATGCTTTATAACTTCAATACTTTTACCCATTTGGCCGAATATCTAAGCGATCGCTCCGTCCCTCTCCGTTTTCCGGCATGGTCTAGTGGCTAGGATATCTGGCTCTCACCCAGGAGACCCTGGTTCGATTCTTGGTGCCGGAAGTATTCTTTTATCTGCTGTCATCAAGTCTCCAATTTGCGCACGGTATGTAACTTGAATAGTTTCACCCTGTTGGCTGAATGGCTAAGCGATCGCTTCGTCCCTCTCCGTTCTCTGGCATGGTCTAGTGGCTTGGACACCTGGCTCTCACCCAGCAGGCCCGGGTACGATTCCCGGTGTCGGAAGTATTTTTTATCTGCTATTATCAAGTATCCAATTTACGCACGCTATGTAACTTCAATACTTTTACCCTGTTGGCCAAATGGCTAAGTGATCGCTCCGTCCCTCTCTGTTCTCCGGCATGGTCTAGTGGCTAGGATACCTGGCTCTCACCCAGGAGGCCCGGGTTCGATTCCCGGTGCCGGAAGTATTTTCTTTTATCTGCTATCAAGTCTCCAATTTGCGCACGCTATGTAACTTCAATACTTTTACCCTGTTGGCCGAATCGCTAAGCGATCGCTCCGTCCCTCTCCGTTCTCCGGCATGGTCTAGTGGCTAGGATACCTGGCTTTCACCCAGGAGGCCCGGGTTCGATTCCCGGTGTCGGAAGTATTTTCTTTTATCTGCTGTCATCAAGTCTCCAATTTGCGCACGCTATCTAACTTCAATAGTTTTACCCTGTTGGCCGAATGGCTAAGCGATCGCTCCGTCCCTCTCTGTTCTACAGCATGGTCTAGTGTCTAGGATACCTATGGCGCTCTCACCCAGGAGGCCCGCGTCCGATTCCCGGTGTCGGAAGTATTTTTTCATCTGCTATCATCAAGTCTCCAATTTGCGCATGCTATATAACTTCAATACTTTTACCCTGTTGGCCGAATGGCTAAGCGATCGCTCTGTCCCTCTCCGTTCTCCGGCATGGTCTAGTGGCTAGGATACCTGGCTCTCACCCAGGAGGCCCGGGTACGATTCCCGGTGTCGGAAGTATTTTTTATCTGCTATTATCAAGTATCCAATTTACGCACGCTATGTAACTTCAATACTTTTACTCTGTTGGCCAAATGGCTAAGCGATCGCTCAGTCCCTCTCCGTTCTCCGGCATGGTCTAGTGGCTAGGATACCTGGCTTTCACCCAGGAGGCCCGGGTTCGATTCCCGGCGTCGGAAGTATTTTTTTATCTGCTGTCATCAAGTCTCCAATTTGCGCACGGTATGTAACTTGAATAGTTTCCCCCTGTTGGCCGAATGGCTAAGCGATCGCTCCGTCCCTCTACGTTCTCTGGCATGGTCTAGTGACTTGGACACCTGGCTCTCACCCAGGAGGCCCGGGTTCGATTTTCGGTGTCGGAAGTATTTTCTTTTATCTGCTGTCATCAAGTCTCCAATTTGCGCACGCAATGTAACTTCAATAGTTTTACCCTGTTGGCTGAATGGCTAAGCGATCGCTCCGTCCCTCTCCGTTCTACAGCATGATCTAGTGTCTAGGATACCTGTGGCGCTCTCACCCAGGAGGCCCGCGTCTGATTCCCGGTGTCGGAAGTATTTTTTTACCTGCTATCATCAAGTCTCCAATTTGCGCATACAATATAACTTCAATACTTTTACCCTGTTGGCCGAATGGCAAAGCGATCGCTCAGTCCCTCTCCGTTCTAAGGCATGGTCTAGTGGCTAGGATACCTAGCTCTCACCCAGGAGGCCTGGATTCGATTCCCGGTGTCGGAAGTATTTTCTTTTATCTGCTGTCTTCAAGCCTCCAATTTGCGCATGCTTTGTAACTTCGATACTTTTACCCTGTTGGCCGAATATCTAAGCGATCGCTCCGTCCCTCTCCGTTCTCCGGTGTGGTCTAGTGGCTAGGATATCTGGCTCTCACCCAGGAGACCCTGGTTCGATTCTTGGTGTCGGAAGTATTCTTTTATCTGCTGTCATCAAGTCTCCAATTTGCGCACGGTATGTAACTTCAATAGTTTTACCCTGTTGGCCGAATGGCTAAGCGATCTCTCCGTACCTCTCCGTTCTCCGGCATGGTCTAGTGTCTAGGATGCCTGGCTCTCACCCAGAAAGCCCGGTTGCGATTCCTGGGGTCGGGAGTATTTTTTTTATCAGCTATCATCAAGTCTCCAAATTGCGCACGCTATGTAACTTCATTACTTTTACCCTGTTGGCCGAATCGCTAAGCGATCGCTCCGTCCCTCTCCGTTCTCCGGCATGGTCTAATGGCTAGGATACCTGGCTTTCACCCAGGAGGCCCGGGTTCGATTCCCGGTGTCGGAAGTATTTTCTTTTATCTGCTGTCATCAAGTCTCCAATTTGCGCACGCTATCTAACTTCAATAGTTTTACCCTGTTGGCCGAATGGCTAAGCGATCGCTCCGTCCCTCTCTGTTCTACAGCATGGTCTAGTGTCTAGGATACCTATGGCGCTCTCACCCAGGAGGCCCGCGTCCGATTCCCGGTGTCGGAAGTATTTTTTCATCTGCTATCATCAAGTCTCCAATTTGCGCATGCTATATATCTTCAATACTTTTACCCTGTTGGCCGAATGGCTAAGCGATCGCTCTGTCCCTCTCCGTTCTCCGGCATGGTCTAGTGGCTAGGATACCTGGCTCTCAACCAGGAGGCCCGGGTACGATTCCCGGTGTCGGAAGTATTTTTTATCTGCTATTATCAAGTATCCAATTTACGCACGCTATGTAACTTCAATACTTTTACTCTGTTGGCCAAATGGCTAAGCGATCGCTGAGTCCCTCTCCGTTCTCCGGCATGGTCTAGTGGCTAGGATACCTGGCTTTCACCCAGGAGGCCCGGGTTTGATTCCCGGCGTCGGAAGTATTTTTTTATCTGCTGTCATCAAGTCTCCAATTTGCGCACGGTATGTAACTTGAATAGTTTCCCCCTGTTGGCCGAATGGCTAAGCGATCGCTCCGTCCCTCTACGTTCTCTGGCATGGTCTAGTGACTTGGACACCTGGCTCTCACCCAGGAGGCCCGGGTTCGATTTTCGGTGTCGGAAGTATTTTCTTTTATCTGCTGTCATCAAGTCTCCAATTTGCGCACGCTATGTAACTTCAATAGTTTTACCCTGTTGGCTGAATGGCTAAGCGATCGCTCCGTCCCTCTCCGTTCTACAGCATGATCTGGTGTCTAGGATACCTGTGGCGCTCTCACCCAGGAGGCCCGCGTCTGATTCCCGGTGTCGGAAGTATTTTTTTACCTGCTATCATCAAGTCTCCAATTTGCGCATACAATATAACTTCAATACTTTTACCCTGTTGGCCGAATGGCAAAGCGATCGCTCAGTCCCTCTCCGTTCTAAGGCATGGTCTAGTGGCTAGGATACCTAGCTCTCACCCAGGAGGCCTGGATTCGATTCCCGGTGTCGGAAGTATTTTCTTTTATCTGCTGTCTTCAAGCCTCGAATTTGCGCATGCTTTGTAACTTCGATACTTTTACCCTGTTGGCCGAATATCTAAGCGATCGCTCCGTCCCTCTCCGTTCTCCGGTGTGGTCTAGTGGCTAGGATATCTGGCTCTCACCCAGGAGACCCTGGTTCGATTCTTGGTGTCGGAAGTATTCTTTTATCTGCTGTCATCAAGTCTCCAATTTGCGCACGGTATGTAACTTCAATAGTTTTACCCTGTTGGCCGAATGGCTAAGCGATCTCTCCGTACCTCTCCGTTCTCCGGCATGGTCTAGTGGCTAGGATACCTGGCTCTCACCCAGGAGGCCCGGGTTCAATTCCCGGTGTCAGAAGTATTTTTTTATCTGCTGTCATCAAGTCTCCGATTTGCGCACGCTATGTAACTTCAATAGTTTTACCCTGTTGGTCGAATGACTAAGCGATCGCTCCGTCCCTCTCCGTTCTCCGGCATGGTCTAGTGGCTAGGATACCTGGCTCTCACCCAGGAGGCCCGGGTTCAATTCCCGGTGTCAGAAGTATTTTTTTATCTGCTGTCATCTAGTCTCCGATTTGCGCACGCTATGTAACTTCAATAGTTTTACCCTGTTGGCCGAATGGCTAAGCGATCGCTCCGTCCCTCTCCATTCTACTGCATGGTCTAGTGTCTAGGATACCTACGGCGCTCTCACCCAGGAGGCCCACGTGCGATTCCTGGTGTCGGAAGTATTTTTTATCTGCTATCATCAAGTCTCCAATTTGCGCATGCTTTGTAACTTCAATACTTTTACCCTGTTGGCCGAATATGTAAGCGATCGCTCCGTCCCTCTCCGTTCTCCGGCGTGGTCTAGTGGCTAGGATATCTGGCTCTCACCCAGGAGACCCTGGTTCGATTCTTGGTGTCGGAAGTATTCTTTTATCTGCTGTCATCAAGTCTCTAATTTGCGCACGGTATGTAACTTGAATAGTTTCACCCTGTTGGCCGAATAGCTAAGCGATCGCTCTGTCCCTCTCCGTTCTCTGGCATGGTCTAGTGGCTTGGACACCTGGCTCTCACCCAGGAGGCCCGGGTACGATTCCCGGTGTCGAAAGTATTTTTTATCTGCTATTATCAAGTATCCGATTTACACACGCTATGTAACTTCAATACTTTTACCCTGTTGGCCAAATGGCTAAGTGATCGCTCCGTCCCTCTCCGTTCTCCGGCATGGTCTAGTGAATAGGATACCTGGCTCTCACCCAGGAGGCCCGGGTTCGATTCCCGGTGTCGGAAGTATTTTCTTTTATCTGCTATCATCAAGTCTCCAATTTGCGCACGCTATGTAACTTCAATACTTTTACCCTGTTGGCCGAATCGCTAAGCGATCGCTCCGTCCCTCTCCGTTCTCCGGCATGGTCTAGTGGCTAGGATACCTGGCTTTCACCCAGGAGGCCCGGGTTCGATTCCCGGTGTCAGAAGTATTTTCTTTTATCTGCTATCATCAAGTCTCCAATTTGCGCACGCTATGTAACTTCAATAGTTTTACCCTGTTGGCCGAATGGCTAAGCGATCGCTCTGTCCCTCTCCGTTCTACAGCATGGTCTAGTGTCTAGGATACCTATGGCGCTCTCACCCAGGAGGCCCGCGTCCGATTCCCGGTGTCGAAAGTATTTTTTCATCTGCTATCATCAAGTCTCCAATTTGCGCGTGCTATATAACTTCAATACTTTTACCCTGTTGGCCGAATGGCTAAGCGATCGCTCTGTCCCTCTCCGTTCTCCGGCATGGTCTAGTGGCTTGGATACCTGGCTCTCACCCAGGAGGCCCGCGTGCGATTCCCGGTATCGGAAGTATTTTTTTATCTGCTATCATCAAGTCTCCAATTTGCGCATACTATATAACTTCAATACTTTTACCCTGTTGGCCGAATGGCTAAGCGATCGCTCAGTCCCTCTCCGTTCTCCGGCATGGTCTAGTGGCTAGGATACCTAGCTCTCACCCAGGAGGCCTGGATTCGATTCCCGGTGCCGGAAGTATTTTTTTATCTGCTGTCATCAAGTCTCCAATTTGCGCACGGTATGTAACATGAATAGCTTCACCCTGTTGGCCGAATGGCTAAGCGATCGCTCCGTCCCTCTACGTTCTCTGGCATGGTCTAGTGGCTTGGACACCTGGCTCTCACCCAAGAGGCCCGGGTACGATTCGCGGTGTGGGAAGTATTTTTTATCTGCTATTATCAAGTATCCAATTTACGCACGCTATGTAACTTCAATACTTTTACCCTGTTGGCCAAATGGCTAAGCGATCGCTCCGTCCTTCTCCGTTCTCCGGCATGGTCTAGTGGCTAGGATACCTGGCTTTCACCCAGGAGTCCCAGGTTCGATTCCCAGTGTCGGAAGTGTTTTCTTTTATCTGCTGTCATCAAGTCTCCAATTTGCGCACGCTACGTAACTTCAATAGTTTTACCCTGTTGGCCGAATGGCTAAGCGATGGCTCCGTCCCTCTCCGTTCTACAGCATGATCTAGTGTCTAAGATACCTATGGCGCTCTCACCCAGGAGGCCCGCGTCTGATTCCCGGTGTCGGAAGTATTTTTTCTCCTGCTATCATCAAGTCTCCAATTTGCGCATGCTATATAACTTCAATACTTTTACGCTGTTGGCCGAATGGCTAAGCGATCGCTCTGTCCCTCTCCGTTCTCCGGCATGGTCTAGTGGCTTGGATACCTGGCTCTCACCCAGGAGGCCCGCGTGCGATTCCCGGTGTCGGAAGTATTTTTTTACCTGCTATCATCAAGTCTCCAATTTGCGCATACTATATAACTTCAATACTTTTACCCTGTTGGCCGAATGGCAAAGCGATCGCTCAGTCCCTCTCCGTTCTCTGGCATGGTCTAGTGGCTAGGATACCTAGCTCTCACCCAGGAGGCCTGGAATCGATTCCCGGTGTCGGAAGTATTTTCTTTTATCTGCTGTCTTCAAGCCTACAATTTGCGCATGCTTTATAACTTCAATACTTTTACCCATTTGGCCGAATATCTAAGCGATCGCTCCGTCCCTCTCCGTTCTCCGGCATGGTCTAGTGGCTAGGATATCTGGCTCTCACCCAGGAGACCCTGGTTCGACTCTTGGTGTCGGAAGTATTCTTTTATCTGCTGTCATCAAGTCTCCAATTTGCGCACGGTATGTAACTTGAATAGTTTCACCCTGTTGGCTGAATGGCTAAGCGATCGCTTCGTCCCTCTCCGTTCTCTGGCATGGTCTAGTGGCTTGGACACCTGGCTCTCACCCAGGAGGCCCGGGTACGATTCCCGGTGTCGGAAGTATTTTTTATCTACTATTATCAAGTATCCAATTTACGCACGCTATGTAACTTCAATACTTTTACCCTGTTGGCCAAATGGCTAAGTGATCGCTCCGTCCCTCTCTGTTCTCCGGCATGGTCTAGTGGCTAGGATACCTGTGGCGCTCTCACCCAGGAGGCCCGCGTCTGATTCCTGGTGTCGGAAGTATTTTTTTACCTGCTATCATCAAGTCTCCAATTTGCGCATACAATATAACTTCAATACTTTTACCCTGTTGGCCGAATGGCAAAGCGATCGCTCAGTCCCTCTCCGTTCTAAGGCATGGTCTAGTGGCTAGGATACCTAGCTCTCACCCAGGAGGCCTGGATTCGATTCCCGGTGTCGGAAGTATTTTCTTTTATCTGCTGTCTTCAAGCCTCCAATTTGCGCATGCTTTGTAACTTCGATACTTTTACCCTGTTGGCCGAATATCTAAGCGATCGCTCCGTCCCTCTCCGTTCTCCGGTGTGGTCTAGTGGCTAGGATATCTGGCTCTCACCCAGGAGACCCTGGTTCGATTCTTGGTGTCGGAAGTATTCTTTTATCTGCTGTCATCAAGTCTCCAATTTGCGCACGGTATGTAACTTCAATAGTTTTACCCTGTTGGCCGAATGGCTAAGCGATCTCTCCGTACCTCTCCGTTCTCCGGCATGGTCTAGTGTCTAGGATGCCTGGCTCTCACCCAGAAAGCCCGGTTGCGATTCCTGGGGTCGGGAGTATTTTTTTTTATCAGCTATCATCAAGTCTCCAAATTGCGCACGCTATGTAACTTCAATACTTTTACCCTGTTGGCCGAATCGCTAAGCGATCGCTCCGTCCCTCTCCGTTCTCCGGCATGGTTTAATGGCTAGGATACCTGGCTTTCACCCAGGAGGCCCGGGTTCGATTCCCGGTGTCGGAAGTATTTTCTTTTATCTGCTGTCATCAAGTCTCCAATTTGCGCACGCTCTCTAACTTCAATAGTTTTACCCTGTTGGCCGAATGGCTAAGCGATCGCTCCGTCCCTCTCTGTTCTACAGCATGGTCTAGTGTCTAGGATACCTATGGCGCTCTCACCCAGGAGGCCCGCGTCCGATTCCCGGTGTCGGAAGTATTTTTTCATCTGCTATCATCAAGTCTCCAATTTGCGCATGCTATATAACTTCAATACTTTTACCCTGTTGGCCGAATGGCTAAGCGATCGCTCTGTCCCTCTCCGTTCTTCGGCATGGTCTAGTGGCTAGGATACCTGGCTCTCACCCAGGAGGCCCGGGTACGATTCCCGGTGTCGGAAGTATTTTTTATCTGCTATTATCAAGTATCCAATTTACGCACGCTATGTAACTTCAATACTTTTACCCTGTTGGCCAAATGGCTAAGCGATCGCTCCGTCCTTCTTCGTTCTCCGGCATAGTCTAGTGGCTAGGATACCTGGCTTTCACCCAGGAGGCCCGGGTTCGATTCACGGCGTCGGAAGTATTTTTTTTATCTGCTGTCATCAAGTCTCCAATTTGCGCACGGTATGTAACTCGAATAGTTTCCCCCTGTTGGCCGAATGGCTAAGCGATCGCTCCGTCCCTCTACGTTCTCTGGCATGGTCTAGTGACTTGGACACCTGGCTCTCACCCAGGAGGCCCGGGTACGATTCCCGGTGTCGGAAGTATTTTTTATCTGCTATTATCAAGTATCCAATTTACGCACGCTATGTAACTTCAATACTTTTACTCCGTTGGCCAAATGGCTAAGCGATCGCTCAGTCCCTCTCCGTTCTCCGGCATGGTCTAGTGTCTAGGATACCTGGCTTTCACCCAGGAGGCCCGGGTTCGATTCCCGGCGTCGGAAGTATTTTTTTATCTGCTGTCATCAAGTCTCCAATTTGCGCACGGTATGTAACTTGAATAGTTTCCCCCTGTTGGCCGAATGGCTAAGCGATCGCTCCGTCCCTCTACGTTCTCTGGCATGGTCTAGTGACTTGGACACCTGGCTCTCACCCAGGAGGCCCGGTTGCGATTCCCGGTGTCGGAGGTATTTTCTTTTATATGCTATCATCAAGTCTCCAATTTGCGCATGGTATGTAACTTCAATAGTTTTACCGTGTTGGTCAAATGGCTAAGCGATCGCTCCGTCCATTTGCGTTCTCCGGCGTGGTCTAGTGGCTAGGATATCTGGCTCTCACCCAGGAGACCCGGGTTCGATTCGCGGTGTCAGAATTATTTTCTTTTATCTGCTATTATCAAGCCTCCAAATTGCGCACGCTGTATAACTGCAATACTTTTACCCTGTTGGTCGAATGACTAAGCGATCGCTCCGTCCCTCTCCGTTCTCCGGCATGGTCTAGTGGCTAGGATACCTGGCTCTTACCCAGGAGGCCCGGGTTCAATTCCCGGTGTCAGAAGTATTTTTTTATCTGCTGTCATCAAGTCTCCGATTTGCGCACGCTATGTAACTTCAATAGTTTTACCCTGTTGGTCGAATGACTAAGCGATCGCTCCGTCCCTCTCCGTTCTCCGGCATGGTCTAGTGGCTAGGATACCTGGCTCTCACCCAGGAGGCCCGGGTTCAATTCCCGGTGTCAGAAGTATTTTTTTATCTGCTGTCATCTAGTCTCCGATTTGCGCACGCTATGTAACTTCAATAGTTTTACCCTGTTGGCCGAATGGCTAAGCGATCGCTCCGTCCCTCTCCATTCTACTGCATGGTCTAGTGTCTAGGATACCTACGGCGCTCTCACCCAGGAGGCCCACGTGCGATTCCTGGTGTCGGAAGTATTTTTTATCTGCTATCATCAAGTCTCCAATTTGCGCATACGATATAACTTCAATACTTTTACCCTGTTGGCCGAATGGCTAAGCGATCGCTCAGTCCCTCTCCGTTCTCCGGCATGGTCTAGTGGCTAGGATACCTAGCTCTCACCCTGGAGGCCTGGATTCGATTCCCGGTGTCGGAAGTATTTTCTTTTATCTGCTGTCTTCAAGCCTCCAATTTGCGCATGGTTTGTAACTTCAATACTTTTACCCTGTTGGCCAAATGGCTAAGCGATCGCTCCGTCCCTCTCCGTTCTCCGGCATGGTCTAGTGGCTAGGATACCTGGCTCTCACCCAGGAGGCCCGGGTTCGATTCCCGGTGTCGGAAGTATTTTCTTTTATCTGCTATCATGAAGTCTCCAATTTGCGCACGCTATGTAACTTCAATACTTTTACCTTGTTGGCCGAATCGCTAAGCGATCGCTCCGTCCCTCTCCGCTCTCCGGCATGGTCTAGTGGCTAGGATACCTGGCTCTCATCAGGAGGCCCGGGTTCGATTTGCGGTGTCGGAAGTATTTTCTTTTAGCTGCTGTCATCAAGTCTTCAATTTGCGCACGGTATGTAACTTCAATAGTTTTACCCTGTTGGTCGAATGGCTAAGCGATCTCTCCGTCCTCTCCGTTCTCCCGCATGGTCTATTGTCTAGGATACCTGGCTCTCACCCAGGAAGCCCGGTTGCGATTCCTGCGGTCAGGAGTATTTTCTTTTATCAGCTATCATCAAGTCTCCAATTTGCGCACGGTATGTAACTTCAATAGTTTCACCCTGTTGGCTGAATGGCTAAGCGATCTCTCCGTCCCTCTCCGTTCTCCGGCACGGTCTAGTGTCTAGGATGCCTGGCTCTCACCCAGAAAGCCCGGTTGCGATTCCTGGGGTCGGGAGTATTTTTTTTATCAGCTATTATCAAGTCTCCAAATTGCGCACGCTATGTATCTTCAATACTTCTACCTTGTTGGCCGAATGGCTAAGCGATCGCTCCGTCCTTCTTCATTCTCCGGCATGGTCTAATGGCTAGGATACCTGGCTTTCACCCAGGAGGCCCTGGTTCGATTCCCGGTGTCGGAAGTATTTTCTTTTATCTGCTGTCTTCAAGCCTCCAATTTGCGCATGCTTTGTAACTTCAATACTTTTACCCTGTTGGCCGAATGGCTAAGCGATCGCTCCGTTACTCTCCGTTTCCCGCATGGTCTAGTGTCTAGGATACCTGGCTCTCACCCAGGAGGCCCGGTTGCGATTCCCGGTGTCGGAGGTATTTTCTTTTATATGCTATCATCAAGTCTCCGATTTGCGCATGGTATGTAACTTCAATAGTTTTACCGTGTTGGTCAAATGGCTAAGCGATCGCTCCGTCCCTTTGTGTTCTCCGGCGTGGTCTAGTGGCTAGGATATCTGGCTCTCACCCAGGAGACCCGGGTTCGATTCGCGGTGTCAGAATTATTTTCTTTTATCTGCTATTATCAAGTCTCCAAATTGCGCACGCTGTATAACTGCAATACTTTTACCCTGTTGGTCGAATGACTAAGCGATCGCTCCGTCCCTCTCCGTTCTCCGGCATGGTCTAGTGGCTAGGATACCTGGCTCTCACCCAGGAGGCCCGGGTTCAATTCCCGGTGTCAGAAGTATTTTTTATCTGCTGTCATCAAGTCTCCGATTTGCGCACGCTATGTAACTTCAATAGTTTTACCCTGTTGGTCGAATGACTAAGCGATCGCTCCGTCCCTCTCCGTTCTCCGGCATGGTCTAGTGGCTAGGATACCTGGCTCTCACCCAGGAGGCCCGGGTTCAATTCCCGGTGTCAGAAGTATTTTTTTATCTGCTGTCATCTAGTCTCCGATTTGCGCACGCTATGTAACTTCAATAGTTTTACCCTGTTGGCCAAATGGCTAAGCGATCGCTCCGTCCCTCTCCATTCTACTGCATGGTCTAGTGGCTAGGATACCTAGCTCTCACCCTGGATTCCTGGATTCGATTCCCGGTGTCGGAAGTATTTTCTTTTATCTGCTGTCTTCAAGCCTCCAATTTGCGCATGGTTTGTAACTTCAATACTTTTACCCTGTTGGCCGAATATCTAAGCGATCGCTCCGTCCTTCTCCGTTCTCCGGCGTGGTCTAGTGGCTAGGATATCTGGCTCTCACCCAGGAGACCCTGGTTCGATTCTTGGTGTCGGAAGTATTTTTTTATCTGCTGTCATCAAGTCTCCATTTTGCGCACGGTATGTACCTTGAATAGTTTCACCCTGTTGGCCGAATGGCTAAGCGATCGCTCCGTCCCTCTCCGTTCTCTGGCATGGTCTAGTGGCTTGGATACCTGGCTCTCACCCAGGAGGCCCGGGTACGATTCCCGTTGTCGGAAGTATTTTTATCTGCTATTATCAAGTATCCAATTTACGCACGCTATGTAACTTCAATACTTTTACCCTGTTGGCCAAATGGCTAAGCGATCGCTCTGTCCCTCTCCGTTCTCCGGCATGGTCTAGTGGCTAGGATACCTGGCTCTCACCCAGGAGGCCCGGTTCGATTCCCGGTGTCGGAAGTATTTTCTTTTATCTGCTATCATGAAGTCTCCAATTTGCGCACGCTATGTAACTTCAATACTTTTACCCTGTTGGCCGAATCGCTAAGCGATCGCTCCGTCCCATTCCGTTCTCCGGCATGGTCTAGTGGCTAGGATACCTGGCTCACATCATGAGGCCCGGGTTCGATTTGCGGTGTCGGAAGTATTTTCTTTTAGCTGCTGTCATCAAGTCTTCAATTTGCGCACGGTATGTAACTTCAATAGTTTTACCCTGTTGGTCGAATGGCTAAGCGATCTCTCCGTCCCTCTCCGTTCTCCCGCATGGTCTAGTGTATAGGATACCTGGCTCTCACCCAGGAAGCCCGGTTGCGATTCCTGGGGTCGGGAGTATTTTCTTTTATCAGCTATCATCAAGTCTCCAAAATGCGCACG
Organism: Rhipicephalus microplus; assembly: GCF_043290135.1. Classification (NCBI taxonomy): domain Eukaryota; kingdom Metazoa; phylum Arthropoda; class Arachnida; order Ixodida; family Ixodidae; genus Rhipicephalus; species Rhipicephalus microplus. The sequence goes on from NC_134702.1 coordinate 158,560,553, forward strand.
CTATGTATCTTCAATACTTTTACGCTGTTGGCCGAATGGCTAAGCGATCGCTCTGTCTCTCTCCGTTCTCCGGCATGGTCTAGTGGCTTGGATACCTGGCTCTCACCCAGGAGGCCCGCGTGCGATTCCCGGTGTCGGAAGTATTTTTTACCTGCTATCATCAAGTCTCCAATTTGTGCATACTATATAACTTCAATACTTTTACCCTGTTGGCCGAATGGCAAAGCGATCGCTCAGTCCCTCTCCGTTCTCCGGCATGGTCTAGTGGCTAGGATACCTAGCTCTCACCCAGGAGGCCTGGATTCGATTCCCGGTGTCGGAAGTATTTTCTTTTATCTGCTGTCTTGAAGCCTCCAATTTGCGCATGCTTTGTAACTTCAATACTTTTACCCTGTTGGCCGAATATCTAACCGATCGCTCCGTCCCTCTCCGTTCTCCGGCGTGGTCTAGTGGCTAGGATATCTGGCTCTCACCCAGGAGACCCTGGTTCGATTCTTGGTGTCGGAAGTATTCTTTTATCTGCTGTCATCAAGTCTCCAATTTGCGCACGGTATGTAACTTGAATAGTTTCACCCTGTTGGCTGAATGGCTAAGCGATCGCTCCGTCCCTCTCCGTTCTCTGGCATGGTCTAGTGGCTTGGACACCTGGCTCTCACCCAGGAGGCCCGGGTACGATTCCCGGTGTCGGAAGTATTTTTTATCTGCTATTATCAAGTATCCAATTTACGCACGCTATGTAACTTCAATACTTTTACCCTGTTGGCCAAATGGCTAAGTGATCATTCCGTCCCTCTACGTTCTCTGGCATGGTCTAGTGACTTGGACACCTGGCTCTCACCCAGGAGGCCCGGTTGCGATTCCCGGTGTCGGAGGTATTTTCTTTTATATGCTATCATCAAGTCTCCAATTTGCGCATGGTATGTAACTTCAATAGTTTTACCGTGTTGGTCAAATGGCTAAGCGATCGCTCCGTCCATTTGCGTTCTCCGGCGTGGTCTAGTGGCTAGGATATCTGGCTCTCACCCAGGAGACCCGGGTTCGATTCGCGGTGTCAGAATTATTTTCTTTTATCTGCTATTATCAAGTCTCCAAATTGCGCACGCTGTATAACTGCAATACTTTTACCCTGTTGGTCGAATGACTAAGCGATCGCTCCGTCCCTCTCCGTTCTCCGGCATGGTCTAGTGGCTAGGATACCTGGCTCTTACCCAGGAGGCCCGGGTTCAATTCCCGGTGTCAGAAGTATTTTTTTATCTGCTGTCATCAAGTCTCCGATTTGCGCACGCTATGTAACTTCAATAGTTTTACCCTGTTGGTCGAATGACTAAGCGATCGCTCCGTCCCTCTCCGTTCTCCGGCATGGTCTAGTGGCTAGGATACCTGGCTCTCACCCAGGAGGCCCGGGTTCAATTCCCGGTGTCAGAAGTATTTTTTATCTGCTGTCATCTAGTCTCCGATTTGCGCACGCTATGTAACTTCAATAGTTTTACCCTGTTGGCCGAATGGCTAAGCGATCGCTCCGTCCCTCTCCATTCTACTGCATGGTCTAAAGTCTAGGATACCTACGGCGCTCTCACCCAGGAGGCCCACGTGCGATTCCTGGTGTCGGAAGTATTTTTTATCTGCTATCATCAAGTCTCCAATTTGCGCATGCTTTGTAACTTCAATACTTTTACCCTGTTGGCCGAATATCTAAGCGATCGCTCCGTCCCTCTCCGTTCTCCGGCGTGGTCTAGTGGCTTGGATATCTGGCTCTCACCCAGGAGACCCTGGTTCGATTCTTGGTGTCGGAAGTATTCTTTTATCTGCTGTCATCAAGTCTCTAATTTGCGCACGGTATGTAACTTGAATAGTTTCACCCTGTTGGCCGAATGGCTAAGCGATCGCTCTGTCCCTCTCCGTTCTCTGGCATGGTCTAGTGGCTTGGACACCTGGCTCTCACCCAGGAGGCCCGGGTACGATTCCCGGTGTCGAAAGTATTTTTTATCTGCTATTATCAGGTATCCGATTTACACACGCTATGTAACTTCAATACTTTTACCCTGTTGGCCAAATGGCTAAGTGATCGCTCCGTCCCTCTCCGTTCTCCGGCATGGTCTAGTGAATAGGATACCTGGCTCTCACCCAGGAGGCCCGGGTTTGATTCCCGGTGTCGGAAGTATTTTCTTTTATCTGCTATCATCAAGTCTCCAATTTGCGCACGCTATGTAACTTCAATACTTTTACCCTGTTGGCCGAATCGCTAAGCGATCGCTCCGTCCCTCTCCGTTCTCCGGCATGGTCTAGTGGCTAGGATACATGGCTTTCACCCAGGAGGCCCGGGTTCGATTCCCGGTGTCAGAAGTATTTTCTTTTATCTGCTATCATCAAGTCTCCAATTTGCGCACGCTATGTAACTTCAATAGTTTTACCCTGTTGGCCGAATGGCTAAGCGATCGCTCTGTCCCTCTCCGTTCTACAGCATGGTCTAGTGTCTAGGATACCTATGGCGCTCTCACCCAGGAGGCCCGCGTCCGATTCCCGGTGTCGAAAGTATTTTTTCATCTGCTATCATCAAGTCTCCAATTTGCGCGTGCTATATAACTTCAATACTTTTACCCTGTTGGCCGAATGGCTAAGCGATCGCTCTGTCCCTCTCTGTTCTCCGGCATGGTCTAGTGGCTTGGATACCTGGCTCTCACCCAGGAGGCCCGCGTGCGATTCCCGGTATCGGAAGTATTTTTTATCTGCTATCATCAAGTCTCCAAATTGCGCATACTATATAACTTCAATACTTTTACCCTGTTGGCCGAATGGCTAAGCGATCGCTCAGTCCCTCTCCGTTCTCCGGCATGGTCTAGTGGCTAGGATACCTAGCTCTCACCCAGGAGGCCTGGATTCGATTCCCGGTGCCGGAAGTATTTTTTTATCTGCTGTCATCAAGTCTCCAATTTGCGCACGGTATGTAACATGAATAGCTTCACCCTGTTGGCCGAATGGCTAAGCGATCGCTCCGTCCCTCTACGTTCTCTGGCATGGTCTAGTGGCTTGGACACCTGGCTCTCACCCAAGAGGCCCGGGTACGATTCGCGGTGTCGGAAGTATTTTTATCTGCTATTATCAAGTATCCAATTTACGCACGCTATGTAACTTCAATACTTTTACCCTGTTGGCCAAATGGCTAAGCGATCGCTCCGTCCTTCTCCGTTCTCCTGCATGGTCTAGTGGCTAGAATACCTGGCTTTCACCCAGGAGTCCCAGGTTCGATTCCCGGTGTCGGAAGTATTTTCTTTTATCTGCTGTCATCAAGTCTCCAATTTGCGCACGCTACGTAACTTCAATAGTTTTACCCTGTTGGCCGAATGGCTAAGCGATCGCTCCGTCCCTCTCCGTTCTACAGCATGATCTAGTGTCTAGGATACCTATGGCGCTCTCACCCAGGAGGCCCGCGTCTGATTCCCGGTGTCGGAAGTATTTTTTCTCCTGCTATCATCAAGTCTCCAATTTGCGCATGCTATATAACTTCAATACTTTTACGCTGTTGGCCGAATGGCTAAGCGATCGCTCTGTCCCTCTCCGTTCTCCAGCATGGTCTAGTGGCTTGGATACCTGGCTCTCACCCAGGAGGCCCGCGTGCGATTCCCGGTGTCGGAAGTATTTTTTTACCTGCTATCATCAAGTCTCCAATTTGCGCATACTATATAACTTCAATACTTTTACCCTGTTGGCCGAATGGCAAAGCGATCGCTCAGTCCCTCTCCGTTCTCCGGCATGGTCTAGTGGCTAGGATACCTAGCTCTCACCCAGGAGGCCTGGAATCGATTCCCGGTGTCGGAAGTATTTTCTTTTATCTGCTGTCTTCAAGCCTCCAATTTGCGCATGCTTTATAACTTCAATACTTTTACCCATTTGGCCGAATATCTAAGCGATCGCTCCGTCCCTCTCCGTTTTCCGGCATGGTCTAGTGGCTAGGATATCTGGCTCTCACCCAGGAGACCCTGGTTCGATTCTTGGTGTCGGAAGTATTCTTTTATCTGCTGTCATCAAGTCTCCAATTTGCGCACGGTATGTAACTTGAATAGTTTCACCCTGTTGGCTGAATGGCTAAGCGATCGCTTCGTCCCTCTCCGTTCTCTGGCATGGTCTAGTGGCTTGGACACCTGGCTCTCACCCAGGAGGCCCGGGTACGATTCCCGGTGTCGGAAGTATTTTTTTATCTGCTATTATCAAGTATCCAATTTACGCACGCTATGTAACTTCAATACTTTTACCCTGTTGGCCAAATGGCTAAGTGATCGCTCCGTCCCTCTCTGTTCTCCGGCATGGTCTAGTGGCTAGGATACCTGGCTCTCACCCAGGAGGCCCGGGTTCGATTCCCGGTGTCGGAAGTATTTTCTTTTATCTGCTATCAAGTCTCCAATTTGCGCACGCTATGTAACTTCAATACTTTTACCCTGTTCGCCGAATCGCTAAGCGATCGCTCCGTCCCTCTCCGTTCTCCGGCATGGTCTAGTGGTTAGGATACCTGGCTTTCACCCAGGAGGCCCGGGTTCAATTCCCGGTGTCGGAAGTATTTTCTTTTATCTGCTGTCATCAAGTCTCCAATTTGCGCACGCTATCTAACTTCAATAGTTTTACCCTGTTGGCCGAATGGCTAAGCGATCGCTCCGTCCCTCTCTGTTCTACAGCATGGTCTAGTGTCTAGGATACCTATGGCGCTCTCACCCAGGAGGCCCGCGTCCGATTCCCGGTGTCGGAAGTATTTTTTCATCTGCTATCATCAAGTCTCCAATTTGCGCATGCTATATAACTTCAATACTTTTACCCTGTTGGCCGAATGGCTAAGCGATCGCTCTGTCCCTCTCCGTTCTCCGGCATGGTCTAGTGGCTAGGATACCTGGCTCTCACCCAGGAGGCCCGGGTACGATTCCCGGTGTCGGAAGTATTTTTTATCTGCTATTATCAAGTATCCAATTTACGCACGCTATGTAACTTCAATACTTTTACCCTGTTGGCCAAATGGCTAAGCGATCGCTCCGTCCTTCTTCGTTCTCCGGCATAGTCTAGTGGCTAGGATACCTGGCTTTCACCCAGGAGGCCCGGGTTCGAATCCCGGCGTCGGAAGTATTTTTTTTATCTGCTGTCATCAAGTCTCCAATTTGCGCACGGTATGTAACTTGAATAGTTTCCCCCTGTTGGCCGAATGGCTAAGCGATCGCTCCGTCCCTCTACGTTCTCTGGCATGGTCTAGTGACTTGGACACCTGGCTCTCACCCAGGAGGCCCGGGTACGATTCCCGGTGTCGGAAGTATTTTTTATCTGCTATTATCAAGTATCCAATTTACGCACGCTATGTAACTTCAATAGTTTTACCCTGTTGGCTGAATGGCTAAGCGATCGCTCCGTCCCTCTCCGTTCTACAGCATGATCTAGTGTCTAGGATACCTGTGGCGCTCTCACCCAGGAGGCCCGCGTCTGATTCCCGGTGTCGGAAGTATTTTTTTACCTGCTATCATCAAGTCTCCAATTTGCGCATACAATATAACTTCAATACTTTTACCCTGTTGGCCGAATGGCAAAGCGATCGCTCAGTCCCTCTCCGTTCAAAGGCATGGTCTAGTGGCTAGGATACCTAGCTCTCACCCAGGAGGCCTGGATTCGATTCCCGGTGTCGGAACTATTTTCTTTTATCTGCTGTCTTCAAGCCTCCAATTTGCGCATGCTTTGTAACTTCGATACTTTTACCCTGTTGGCCGAATATCTAAGCGATCGCTCCGTCCCTCTCCGTTCTCCGGTGTGGTCTAGTGGCTAGGATATCTGGCTCTCACCCAGGAGACCCTGGTTCGATTCTTGGTGTCGGAAGTATTCTTTTATCTGCTGTCATCAAGTCTCCAATTTGCGCACGGTATGTAACTTCAATAGTTTTACCCTGTTGGCCGAATGGCTAAGCGATCTCTCCGTACCTCTCCGTTCTCCTGCATGGTCTAGTGTCTAGGATGCCTGGCTCTCACCCAGAAAGCCCGGTTGCGATTCCTGGGGTCGGGAGTATTTTTTTTTATCAGCTATCATCAAGTCTCCAAATTGCGCACGCTATGTAACTTCAATACTTTTACCCTGTTGGCCGAATCGCTAAGCGATCGCTCCGTCCCTCTCCGTTCTCCGGCATGGTCTAATGGCTAGGATACCTGGCTTTCACCCAGGAGGCCCGGGTTCGATTCCCGGTGTCGGAAGTATTTTCTTTTATCTGCTGTCATCAAGTCTCCAATTTGCGCACGCTATCTAACTTCAATAGTTTTACCCTGTTGGCCGAATGGCTAAGCGATCGCTCCGTCCCTCTCTGTTCTACAGCATGGTCTAGTGTCTAGGATACCTATGGCGCTCTCATCCAGGAGGCCCGCGTCCGATTCCCGGTGTCGGAAGTATTTTTTCATCTGCTATCATCAAGTCTCCAATTTGCGCATGCTATATAACTTCAATACTTTTACCCTGTTGGCCGAATGGCTAAGCGATCGCTCTGTCCCTCTCCGTTCTCCGGCATGGTCTAGTGGCTAGGATACCTGGCTCTCACCCAGGAGGCCCGGGTACGATTCCCGGTGTCGGAAGTATTTTTTATCTGCTATTATCAAGTATCCAATTTACGCACGCTATGTAACTTCAATACTTTTACCCTGTTGGCCAAATGGCTAAGCGATCGCTCCGTCCTTCTTCGTTCTCCGGCATAGTCTAGTGGCTAGGATACCTGGCTTTCACCCAGGAGGCCCGGGTTCGATTCCCGGCGTCGGAAGTATTTTTTTTATCTGCTGTCATCAAGTCTCCAATTTGCGCACGGTATGTAACTTGAATAGTTTCCCCCTGTTGGCCGAATGGCTAAGCGATCGCTCCGTCCCTCTACGTTCTCTGGCATGGTCTAGTGACTTGGACACCTGGCTCTCACCCAGGAGGCCCGGGTACGATTCCCGGTGTCGGAAGTATTTTTATCTGCTATTATCAAGTATCCAATTTACGCACGCTATGTAACTTCAATACTTTTACTCTGTTGGCCAAATGGCTAAGCGATCGCTCAGTCCCTCTCCGTTCTCCGGCATGGTCTAGTGGCTAGGATACCTGGCTTTCACCCAGGAGGCCCGGGTTCGATTCCCGCCGTCGGAAGTATTTTTTTATCTGCTGTCATCAAGTCTCCAATTTGCGCACGGTATGTAACTTGAATAGTTTCCCCCTGTTGGCCGAATGGCTAAGCGATCGCTCCGTCCCTCTACGTTCTCTGGCATGGTCTAGTGACTTGGACACCTGGCTCTCACCCAGGAGGCCCGGGTTTGATTTTCGGTGTCGGAAGTATTTTCTTTTATCTGCTGTCATCAAGTCTCCAATTTGCGCACGCTATGTAACTTCAATAGTTTTACCCTGTTGGCTGAATGGCTAAGCGATCGCTCCGTCCCTCTCCGTTCTACAGCATGATCTAGTGTCTAGGATACCTGTGGCGCTCTCACCCAGGAGGCCCGCGTCTGATTCCCGGTGTCGGAAGTATTTTTTTACCTGCTATCATCAAGTCTTCAATTTGCGCATACAATATAACTTCAATACTTTTACCCTGTTGGCCGAATGGCAAAGCGATCGCTCAGTCCCTCTCCGTTCTAAGGCATGGTCTAGTGGCTAGGATACCTAGCTCTCACCCAGGAGGCCTGGATTCGATTCCCGTTGTCGGAAGTATTTTCTTTTATCTGCTGTCTTCAAGCCTCCAATTTGCGCATGCTTTGTAACTTCGATACTTTTACCCTGTTGGCCGAATATCTAAGCGATCGCTCCGTCCCTCTCCGTTCTCCGGTGTGGTCTAGTGGCTAGGATATCTGGCTCTCACCCAGGAGACCCTGGTTCGATTCTTGGTGTCGGAAGTATTCTTTTATCTGCTGTCATCAAGTCTCCAATTTGTGCACGGTATGTAACTTCAATAGTTTTACCCTGTTGGCCGAATGGCTAAGCGATCTCTCCGTACCTCTCCGTTCTCCGGCATGGTCTAGTGTCTAGGATGCCTGGCTCTCACCCAGAAAGCCCGGTTGCGATTCCTGGGGTCGGGAGTATTTTTTTTATCAGCTATCATCAAGTCTCCAAATTGCGCACGCTATGTATTTTCAATACTTCTACCTTGTTGGCCGAATGGCTAAGCGATCGCTCCGTCCTTCTCCGTTCTCCGGCATGGTCTAATGGCTAGGATACCTGGCTTTCACCCAGGAGGCCCCGGTTCGATTCCCGGTGTCGGAAGTATTTTCTTTTATCTGCTGTCTTCAAGCCTCCAATTTGCGCATGCTTTGTAACTTCAATACTTTTACCCTGTTGGCCGAATGGCTAAGCGATCGCTCCGTTACTCTCCGTTTCCCGCATGGTCTAGTGTCTAGGATACCTGGCTCTCACCCAGGAGGCCCGGTTGCGATTCCCGGTGTCGGAGGTATTTTCTTTTATATGCTATCATCAAGTCTCCAATTTGCGCATGGTATGTAACTTCAATAGTTTTACCGTGTTGGTCAAATGGCTAAGCGATCGCTCCGTCCATTTGCGTTCTCCGGCGTGGTCTAGTGGCTAGGATATGTGGCTCTCACCCAGGAGACCCGGGTTCGATTCGCGGTGTCAGAATTATTTTCTTTTATCTGCTATTATCAAGTCTCCAAATTGCGCACGCTGTATAACTGCAATACTTTTACCCTGTTGGTCGAATGACTAAGCGATCGCTCCGTCCCTCTCCGTTCTCCGGCATGGTCTAGTGGCTAGGATACCTGGCTCTCACCCAGGAGGCCCGGGTTCAATTCCCGGTGTCAGAAGTATTTTTTTATCTGCTGTCATCAAGTCTCCGATTTGCGCACGATATGTAACTTCAATAGTTTTACCCTGTTGGTCGAATGACTAAGCGATCGCTCCGTCCCTCTCCGTTCTCCGGCATGGTCTAGTGGCTAGGATACCTGGCTCTCACCCAGGAGGCCCGGGTTCAATTCCTGGTGTCAGAAGTATTTTTTTATCTGCTGTCATCTAGTCTCCGATTTGCGCACGCTATGTAACTTCAATAGTTTTACCCTGTTGGCCGAATGGCTAAGCGATCGCTCCGTCCCTCTCCATTCTACTGCATGGTCTAAAGTCTAGGATACCTACGGCGCTCTCACCCAGGAGGCCCACGTGCGATTCCTGGTGTCGGAAGTATTTTTTATCTGCTATCATCAAGTCTCCAATTTGCGCATGCTTTGTAACTTCAATACTTTTACCCTGTTGGCCGAATATCTAAGCGATCGCTCCGTCCCTCTCCGTTCTCCGGCGTGGTCTAGTGGCTTGGATATCTGGCTCTCACCCAGGAGACCCTGGTTCGATTCTTGGTGTCGGAAGTATTCTTTTATCTGCTGTCATCAAGTCTCTAATTTGCGCACGGTATGTAACTTGAATAGTTTCACCCTGTTGGCCGAATGGCTAAGCGATCGCTCTGTCCCTCTCCGTTCTCTGGCATGGTCTAGTGGCTTGGACACCTGGCTCTCACCCAGGAGGCCCGGGTACGATTCCCGGTGTCGAAAGTATTTTTTATCTGCTATTATCAGGTATCCGATTTACACACGCTATGTAACTTCAATACTTTTACCCTGTTGGCCAAATGGCTAAGTGATCGCTCCGTCCCTCTCCGTTCTCCGGCATGGTCTAGTGAATAGGATACCTGGCTCTCACCCAGGAGGCCCGGGTTTGATTCCCGGTGTCGGAAGTATTTTCTTTTATCTGCTATCATCAAGTCTCCAATTTGCGCACGCTATGTAACTTCAATACTTTTACCCTGTTGGCCGAATCGCTAAGCGATCGCTCCGTCCCTCTCCGTTCTCCGGCATGGTCTAGTGGCTAGGATACATGGCTTTCACCCAGGAGGCCCGGGTTCGATTCCCGGTGTCAGAAGTATTTTCTTTTATCTGCTATCATCAAGTCTCCAATTTGCGCACGCTATGTAACTTCAATAGTTTTACCCTGTTGGCCGAATGGCTAAGCGATCGCTCTGTCCCTCTCCGTTCTACAGCATGGTCTAGTGTCTAGGATACCTATGGCGCTCTCACCCAGGAGGCCCGCGTCCGATTCCCGGTGTCGAAAGTATTTTTTCATCTGCTATCATCAAGTCTCCAATTTGCGCGTGCTATATAACTTCAATACTTTTACCCTGTTGGCCGAATGGCTAAGCGATCGCTCTGTCCCTCTCTGTTCTCCGGCATGGTCTAGTGGCTTGGATACCTGGCTCTCACCCAGGAGGCCCGCGTGCGATTCCCGGTATCGGAAGTATTTTTTATCTGCTATCATCAAGTCTCCAATTTGCGCATACTATATAACTTCAATACTTTTACCCTGTTGGCCGAATGGCTAAGCGATCGCTCAGTCCCTCTCCGTTCTCCGGCATGGTCTAGTGGCTAGGATACCTAGCTCTCACCCAGGAGGCCTGGATTCGATTCCCGGTGCCGGAAGTATTTTTTTATCTGCTGTCATCAAGTCTCCAATTTGCGCACGGTATGTAACATGAATAGCTTCACCCTGTTGGCCGAATGGCTAAGCGATCGCTCCGTCCCTCTACGTTCTCTGGCATGGACTAGTGGCTTGGACACCTGGCTCTCACCCAAGAGGCCCGGGTACGATTCGCGGTGTCGGAAGTATTTTTATCTGCTATTATCAAGTATCCAATTTACGCACGCTATGTAACTTCAATACTTTTACCCTGTTGGCCAAATGGCTAAGCGATCGCTCCGTCCTTCTCCGTTCTCCTGCATGGTCTAGTGGCTAGAATACCTGGCTTTCACCCAGGAGTCCCAGGTTCGATTCCCGGTGTCGGAAGTATTTTCTTTTATCTGCTGTCATCAAGTCTCCAATTTGCGCACGCTACGTAACTTCAATAGTTTTACCCTGTTGGCCGAATGGCTAAGCGATCGCTCCGTCCCTCTTCGTTCTACAGCATGATCTAGTGTCTAGGATACCTATGGCGCTCTCACCCAGGAGGCCCGCGTCTGATTCCTGGTGTCGGAAGTATTTTTTCTCCTGCTATCATCAAGTCTCCAATTTGCGCATGCTATATAACTTCAATACTTTTACGCTGTTGGCCGAATGGCTAAGCGATCGCTCTGTCCCTCTCCGTTCTCAGGCATGGTCTAGTGGCTTGGATACCTGGCTCTCACCCAGGAGGCCCGCGTGCGATTCCCGGTGTCGGAAGTATTTTTTTACCTGCTATCATCAAGTCTCCAATTTGCGCATACTATATAACTTCAATACTTTTACCCTGTTGGCCGAATGGCAAAGCGATCGCTCAGTCCCTCTCCGTTCTCCGGCATGGTCTAGTGGCTAGGATACCTAGCTCTCACCCAGGAGGCCTGGAATCGATTCCCGGTGTCGGAAGTATTTTCTTTTATCTGCTGTCTTCAAGCCTCCAATTTGCGCATGCTTTATAACTTCAATACTTTTACCCATTTGGCCGAATATCTAAGCGATCGCTCCGTCCCTCTCCGTTCTCCGGCATGGTCTAGTGGCTAGGATATCTGGCTCTCACCCAGGAGACCCTGGTTCGATTCTTGGTGTCGGAAGTATTCTTTTATCTGCTGTCATCAAGTCTCCAATTTGCGCACGGTATGTAACTTGAATAGTTTCACCCTGTTGGCTGAATGGCTAAGCGATCGCTTCGTCCCTCTCCGTTCTCTGGCATGGTCTAGTGGCTTGGACACCTGGCTCTCACCCAGGAGGCCCGGGTACGATTCCCGGTGTCGGAAGTATTTTTTATCTGCTATTATCAAGTATCCAATTTACGCACGCTATGTAACTTCAATACTTTTACCCTGTTGGCCAAATGGCTAAGTGATCGCTCCGTCCCTCTCTGTTCTCCGGCATGGTCTAGTGGCTAGGATACCTGGCTCTCACCCAGGAGGCCCGGGTTCGATTCCCGGTGTCGGAAGTATTTTCTTTTATCTGCTATCAAGTCTCCAATTTGCGCACGCTATGTAACTTCAATACTTTTACCCTGTTGGCCGAATCGCTAAGCGATCGCTCCGTCCCTCTCCGTTCTCCGGCATGGTCTAGTGGCTAGGATACCTGGCTTTCACCCAGGAGGCCCGGGTTCGATTCCCGGTGTCGGAAGTATTTTCTTTTATCTGCTGTCATCAAGTCTCCAATTTGCGCACGCTAACTTCAATAGTTTTACCCTGTTGGCCGAATGGCTAAGCGATCGCTCCGTCCCTCTCTGTTCTACAGCATGGTCTAGTGTCTAGGATACCTATGGCGCTCTCACCCAGGAGGCCCGCGTCCGATTCCCGGTGTCGGAAGTATTTTTTCATCTGCTATCATCAAGTCTCCAATTTGCGCATGCTATATAACTTCAATACTTTTACCCTGTTGGCCGAATGGCTAAGCGATCGCTCTGTCCCTCTCCGTTCTCCGGCATGGTCTAGTGGCTAGGATACCTGGCTCTCACCCAGGAGGCCCGGGTACGATTCCCGGTGTCGGAAGTATTTTTTATCTGCTATTATCAAGTATCCAATTTACGCACGCTATGTAACTTCAATACTTTTACCCTGTTGGCCAAATGGCTAAGCGATCGCTCCGTCCTTCTTCGTTCTCCGGCATAGTCTAGTGGCTAGGATACCTGGCTTTCACCCAGGAGGCCCGGGTTCGATTCCCGGCGTCGGAAGTATTTTTTTATCTGCTGTCATCAAGTCTCCAATTTGCGCACGGTATGTAACTTGAATAGTTTCCCCCTGTTGGCCGAATGGCTAAGCGATCGCTCCGTCCCTCTACGTTCTCTGGCATGGTCTAGTGACTTGGACACCTGGCTCTCACCCAGGAGGCCCGGGTACGATTCCCGGTGTCGGAAGTATTTTTTATCTGCTATTATCAAGTATCCAATTTACGCACGCTATGTAACTTCAATACTTTTACTCTGTTGGCCAAATGGCTAAGCGATCGCTCAGTCCTTCTCCGTTCTCCGGCATGGTCTAGTGGCTAGGATACCTGGCTTTCACCCAGGAGGCCCGGGTTCGATTCCCGGCGTCGGAAGTATTTTTTATCTGCTGTCATCAAGTCTCCAATTTGCACACGGTATGTAACTTGAATAGTTTCCCCCTGTTGGCCGAATGGCTAAGCGATCGCTCCGTCCCTCTACGTTCTCTGGCATGGTCTAGTGACTTGGACACCTGGCTTTCACCCAGGAGGCCCGGGTTCGATTTTCGGTGTCGGAAGTATTTTCTTTTATCTGCAGTCATCAAGTCTCCAATTTGAGCACGCTATGTAACTTCAATAGTTTTACCCTGTTGACTGAATGGCTAAGCGATCGCTCCGTCCCTCTCCGTTCTACAGCATGATCTAGTGTCTAGGATACCTGTGGCGCTCTCACCCAGGAGGCCCGCGTCTGATTCCCGGTGTCGGAAGTATTTTTTTACCTGCTATCATCAAGTCTCCAATTTGCGCATACAATATAACTTCAATACTTTTACCCTGTTGGCCGAATGGCAAAGCGATCGCTCAGTCCCTCTCCGTTCTAAGGCATGGTCTAGTGGCTAGGATACCTAGCTCTCACCCAGGAGGCCTGGATTCGATTCCCGGTGTCGGAAGTATTTTCTTTTATCTGCTGTCTTCAAGCCTCCAATTTGCGCATGCTTTGTAACTTCGATACTTTTACCCTGTTGGCCGAATATCTAAGCGATCGCTCCGTCCCTCTCCGTTCTCCGGTGTGGTCTAGTGGCTAGGATATCTGGCTCTCACCCAGGAGACCCTGGTTCGATTCTTGGTGTCGGAAGTATTCTTTTATCTGCTGTCATCAAGTCTCCAATTTGCGCACGGTATGTAACTTCAATAGTTTTACCCTGTTGGCCGAATGGCTAAGCGATCTCTCCGTACCTCTCCGTTCTCCGGCATGGTCTAGTGTCTAGGATGCCTGGCTCTCACCCAGAAAGCCCGGTTGCGATTCCTGGGGTCGGGAGTATTTTTTTTTATCAGCTATCATCAAGTCTCCAAATTGCGCACGCTATGTAACTTCAATACTTTTACCCTGTTGGCCGAATCGCTAAGCGATCGCTCCGTCCCTCTCCGTTCTCCGGCATGGTCTAATGGCTAGGATACCTGGCTTTCACCCAGGAGGCCCGGGTTCGATTCCCGGTGTCGGAAGTATTTTCTTTTATCTGCTGTCATCAAGTCTCCAATTTGCGCACGCTATCTAACTTCAATAGTTTTACCCTGTTGGCCGAATGGCTAAGCGATCGCTCCGTCCCTCTCTGTTCTACAGCATGGTCTAGTGTCTAGGATACCTATGGCGCTCTCACCCAGGAGGCCCGCGTCCGATTCCCGGTGTCGGAAGTATTTTTTCATCTGCTATCATCAAGTCTCCAATTTGCGCATGCTATATAACTTCAATACTTTTACCCTGTTGGCCGAATGGCTAAGCGATCGCTCTGTCCCTCTCCGTTCTCCGGCATGGTCTAGTGGCTAGGATACCTGGCTCTCACCCAGGAGGCCCGGGTACGATTCCCGGTGTCGGAAGTATTTTTTATCTGCTATTATCAAGTATCCAATTTACGCACGCTATGTAACTTCAATACTTTTACCCTGTTGGCCAAATGGCTAAGCGATCGCTCCGTCCTTCTTCGTTCTCCGGCATGGTCTAGTGGCTAGGATACCTGGCTTTCACCCAGGAGGCCCGGGTTCGATTCCCGGCGTCGGAAGTATTTTTTATCTGCTGTCATCAAGTCTCCAATTTGCGCACGGTATGTAACTTGAATAGTTTCCCCCTGTTGGCCGAATGGCTAAGCGATCGCTCCGTCCCTCTACGTTCTCTGGCATGGTCTAGTGACTTGGACACCTGGCTCTCACCCAGGAGGCCCGGGTTCGATTTTCGGTGTCGGAAGTATTTTCTTTTATCTGCTGTCATCAAGTCTCCAATTTGCGCACGCTATGTAACTTCAATAGTTTTACCCTGTTGGCTGAATGGCTAAGCGATCGCTCCGTCCCTCTCCGTTCTACAGCATGATCTAGTGTCTAGGATACCTGTGGCGCTCTCACCCAGGAGGCCCGCGTCTGATTCCCGGTGTCGGAAGTATTTTTTTACCTGCTATCATCAAGTCTCCAATTTGCGCATACAATATAACTTCAATACTTTTACCCTGTTGGCCGAATGGCAAAGCGATCGCTCAGTCCCTCTCCGTTCTAAGGCATGGTCTAGTGGCTAGGATACCTAGCTCTCACCCAGGAGGCCTGGATTCGATTCCCGGTGTCGGAAGTATTTTCTTTTATCTGCTGTCTTCAAGCCTCCAATTTGCGCATGCTTTGTAACTTCGATACTTTTACCCTGTTGGCCGAATATCTAAGCGATCGCTCCGTCCCTCTCCGTTCTCCGGTGTGGTCTAGTGGCTAGGATATCTGGCTCTCACCCAGGAGACCCTGGTTCGATTCTTGGTGTCGGAAGTATTCTTTTATCTGCTGTCATCAAGTCTCCAATTTGCGCACGGTATGTAACTTCAATAGTTTTACCCTGTTGGCCGAATGGCTAAGCGATCTCTCCGTACCTCTCCGTTCTCCGGCATGGTCTAGTGTCTAGGATGCCTGGCTCTCACCCAGAAAGCCCGGTTGCGATTCCTGGGGTCGGGAGTATTTTTTTTTATCAGCTATCATCAAGTCTCCAAATTGCGCACGCTATGTATCTTCAATACTTCTACCTTGTTGGCCGAATGGCTAAGCGATCGCTCCGTCCTTCTCCGTTCTCCGGCATGGTCTAATGGCTAGGATACCTGGCTTTCACCCAGGAGGCCCCTTTCGATTCCCGGTGTCGGAAGTATTTTCTTTTATCTGCTGTCTTCAAGCCTCCAATTTGCGCATGCTTTGTAACTTCAATACTTTTACCCTGTTGGCCGAATGGCTAAGCGATCGCTCCGTTACTCTCCGTTTCCCGCATGGTCTAGTGTCTAGGATACCTGGCTCTCACCCAGGAGGCCCGGTTGCGATTCCCGGTGTCGGAGGTATTTTCTTTTATATGCTATCATCAAGTCTCCAATTTGCGCATGGTATGTAACTTCAATAGTTTTACCGTGTTGGTCAAATGGCTAAGCGATCGCTCCGTCCATTTGCGTTCTCCGGCGTGGTCTAGTGGCTAGGATATCTGGCTCTCACCCAGGAGACCCGGGTTCGATTCGCGGTGTCAGAATTATTTTCTTTTATCTGCTATTATCAAGTCTCCAAATTGCGCACGCTGTATAACTGCAATACTTTTACCCTGTTGGTCGAATGACTAAGCGATCGCTCCGTCCCTCTCCGTTCTCCGGCATGGTCTAGTGGCTAGGATACCTGGCTCTCACCCAGGAGGCCCGGGTTCAATTCCCGGTGTCAGAAGTATTTTTTATCTGCTGTCATCTAGTCTCCGATTTGCGCACGCTATGTAACTTCAATAGTTTTACCCTGTTGGCCGAATGGCTAAGCGATCGCTCCGTCCCTCTCCATTCTACTGCATGGTCTAGTGTCTAGGATACCTACGGCGCTCTCACCCAGGAGGCCCACGTGCGATTCCTGGTGTCGGAAGTATTTTTTATCTGCTATCATCAAGTCTCCAATTTGCGCATACGATATAACTTCAATACTTTTACCCTGTTGGCCGAATGGCTAAGCGATCGCTCAGTCCCTCTCCGTTCTCCGGCATGGTCTAGTGGCTAGGATACCTAGCTCTCACCCTGGAGGCCTGGATTCGATTCCCGGTGTCGGAAGTATTTTCTTTTATCTGCTGTCTTCAAGCCTCCAATTTGCGCATGGTTTGTAACTTCAATACTTTTACCCTGTTGGCCAAATGGCTAAGCGATCGCTCCGTCCCTCTCCGTTCTCCGGCATGGTCTAGTGGCTAGGATACCTGGCTCTCACCCAGGAGGCCCGGGTTCGATTCCCGGTGTCGGAAGTATTTTCTTTTATCTGCTATCATGAAGTCTCCAATTTGCGCACGCTATGTAACTTCAATACTTTTACCTTGTTGGCCGAATCGCTAAGCGATCGCTCCGTCCCTCTCCGTTCTCCGGCATGGTCTAGTGGCTAGGATACCTGGCTCTCATCAGGAGGCCCGGGTTCGATTTGCGGTGTCGGAAGTATTTTCTTTTAGCTGCTGTCATCAAGTCTTCAATTTGCGCACGGTATGTAACTTCAATAGTTTTACCCTGTTGGTCGAATGGCTAAGCGATCTCTCCGTCCTCTCCGTTCTCCCGCATGGTCTATTGTCTAGGATACCTGGCTCTCACCCAGGAAGCCCGGTTGCGATTCCTGCGGTCAGGAGTATTTTCTTTTATCAGCTATCATCAAGTCTACAAATTGCGCACGCTATGTATCTTCAATAGTTTTACCCTGTTGGCCGAATGGCTAAGCGATCGCTCCGTCCCTCTCCGTTCTACAGCACGATCTAGTGTCTAGGATACCTATGGCGCTCTCACCCAGGAGGCCCGCGTCCGATTCCCGGTGTCGGAAGTATTTTTTCATCTGCTATCATCAAGTCTCCAATTTGCGCATGCTTTATAACTTCAATACTTTTACGCTGTTGGCCGAATGGCTAAGCGATCGCTCTGTCCCTCTCCGTTCTCCGGCATGGTCTAGTGGCTTGGATACCTGGCTCTCACCCAGGAGGCCCGCGTGCGATTCCCGGTGTCGGAAGTATTTTTTTACCTGCTATCATCAAGTCTCCAATTTGCGCATACTATATAACTTCAATACTTTTACCCTGTTGGCCGAATGGCAAAGCGATCGCTCAGTCCCTCTCCGTTCTCCGGCATGGTCTAGTGGCTAGGATACCTAGCTCTCACCCAGGAGGCCTGGAATCGATTCCCGGTGTCGGAAGTATTTTCTTTTATCTGCTGTCTTCAAGCCTCCCATTTGCGCATGCTTTATAACTTCAATACTTTTACCCTGTTGGCCGAATATCTAAGCGATCGCTCCGTCCCTCTCCGTTCTCCGGCGTGGTCTAGTGGCTAGGATATCTGGCTCTCACCCAGGAGACCCTGGTTCGATTCTTGGTGTCGGAAGTATTCTTTTATCTGCTGTCATCAAGTCTCCAATTTGCGCACGGTATGTAACTTGAATAGTTTCACCCTGTTGGCTGAATGCCTAAGCGATCGCTCCGTCCCTCTCCGTTGTCTGGCATGGTCTAGTGGCTTGGACACCTGGCTCTCACCCAGGAGGCCAGGGTACGATTCCCGGTGTCGGAAGTATTTTTTATCTGCTATTATCAAGTCTCCAATTTGCGCACGCTATGTAACTTCAATACTTTTACCCTGTTGGCCAAATCGCTAAGCGATCGCTCCGTCCCTCTCCGTTCTCCGGCATGGTCTAGTGGCTAGGATACCTGGCTTTCACCCAGGAGGCCCGGGTTCGATTCCCGGTGTTGGAAGTATTTTCTTTCATCTGCTATCATCAAGTCTCCAATTTGCGCATGCTATATAACTTCAATACTTTTACCCTGTTGGCCGAACGGCTAAGCGATCGCTCTGTCCCTCTCCGTTCTCCGGCATGGTCTAGTGGCTAGGATACCTGGCTTTCACCCAGGAGGCCCGGGTTCGATTCCCAGTGTCGGAAGTATTTTTTTTATCTGCTGTCATCAAGTCTCCAATTTGCGCACGGTATGTAACTTGAATAGTTTCCCCCTGTTGGCCGAATGGCTAAGCGATCGCTCCGTCCCTCTACGTTCTCTGGCATGGTCTAGTGGCTTGGACACCTGGCTCTCACCCAGGAGGCCCGGGTACGATTCCCGGTGTCGGAAGTATTTTCTTTTATCTGCTATCATCAAGTCTCCAATTTGCGCAGGCTATATAACTTCAATACTTTTACGCTGTTGGCCGAATGGCTAAGCGATCGCTCTGTCCCTCTCCGTTCTACAGCATGGTCTAGTGTCTAGGATACCTATGGCGCTCTCACCCAGGAGGCCCGCGTCCGATTCCCGGTGTAAGAAGTATTTTTTCATCTGCTATTATCAAGTATCCAATTTACGCACGCTATGTAACTTCAATACTTTTACCCTGTTGGCCAAATGGCTAAGCGATCGCTCCGTCCTTCTCCGTTCTCCGGCATGGTCTAGTGGCTAGGATACCTGGCTTTCACCCAGGAGGCCCGGGTTCGATTCTCGGTGTCGGAAGTATTTTCTTTTATCTGCTGTCATCAAGTCTCCAATTTGCGCACGCTATGTAACTTCAATAGTTTTACCCTGTTGGCCGAATGGCTAAGCGATCGCTCCGTCCCTCTCCGTTCTACAGCATGATCTAGTGTCTAGGATACCTATGGCGCTCTCACCCAGGAGGCCCGCGTCTGATTCGCGGTGTCGGAAGTATTTTTTCATCTGCTATCATCAAGTCTCCAATTTGCGCATGCTATATAACTTCAATACTTTTACGCTGTTGGCCGAATGGCTAAGCGATCGCTCTGTCCCTCTCCGTTCTCCGGCATGGTCTAGTGGCTTGGATACCTGGCTCTCACCCAGGAGGCCCGCGTGCGATTCCCGGTGTCGGAAGTATTTTTTTACCTGCTATCATCAAGTCTCCAATTTGCGCATACAATATAACTTCAATACTTTTACCCTGTTGGCCGAATGGCAAAGCGATCGCTCAGTCCCTGTCCGTTCTAAGGCATGGTCTAGTGGCTAGGATACCTAGCTCTCACCCAGGAGGCCTGGATTCGATTCCCGGTGTCGGAAGTATTTTCTTTTATCTGCTGTCTTCAAGCCTCCAATTTGCGCATTCTTTGTAACTTCGATTCTTTTACCCTGTTGGCCGAATATCTAAGCGATCGCTCCGTCCCTCTCCGTTCTCCGGTGTGGTCTAGTGGCTAGGATATCTGGCTCTCACCCAGGAGACCCTGGTTCGATTATTGGTGTCGGAAGTATTCTTTTATCTGCTGTCATCAAGTCTCCAATTTGCGCACGGTATGTAACTTCAATAGTTTCACCCTGTTGGCCGAATGGCTAAGCGATCTCTCCGTCCCTCTCCGTTCTCCGGCATGGTCTAGTGTCTAGGATGCCTGGCTCTCACCCAGAAAGCCCGGTTGCGATTCCTGGGGTCGGGAGTATTTTTTTTATCAGCTATCATCAAGTCTCCAAATTGCGCACGCTATGTATCTTCAATACTTCTACCTTGTTGGCCGAATGGCTAAGCGATCGCTCCGTCCTTCTCCATTCTCCGGCATGGTCTAATGGCTAGGATACCTGGCTTTCACCCAGGAGGCCCTGGTTCGATTCCCGGTGTCGGAAGTATTTTCTTTTATCTGCTGTCTTCAAGCCTCCAATTTGCGCATGCTTTGTAACTTCAATACTTTTACCCTGTTGGCCGAATGGCTAAGCGATCGCTCTGTCCCTCTCCGTTCTCCGGCATGGTCTAGTGACTTGGACACCTGGCTCTCACCCAGGAGGCCCGGGTACGATTCCCGGTGTCGGAAGTATTTTTTATCTGCTATTATCAAGTATCCAATTTACGCACGCTATGTAACTTCAATACTTTTACTCTGTTGGCCAAATGGCTAAGCGATCGCTCAGTCCCTCTCCGTTCTCCGGCATGGTCTAGTGGCTAGGATACCTGGCTTTCACCCAGGAGGCCCGGGTTCGATTCCCGGCGTCGGAAGTATTTTTTTATCTGCTGTCATCAAGTCTCCAATTTGCGCACGGTATGTAACTTGAATAGTTTCCCCCTGTTGGCCGAATGGCTAAGCGATCGCTCCGTCCCTCTACGTTCTCTGGCATGGTCTAGTGACTTGGACACCTGGCTCTCACCCAGGAGGCCCGGGTTCGATTTTCGGTGTCGGAAGTATTTTCTTTTATCTGCTGTCATCAAGTCTCCAATTTGCGCACGCTATGTAACTTCAATAGTTTTACCCTGTTGGCTGAATGGCTAAGCGATCGCTCCGTCCCTCTCCGTTCTACAGCATGATCTAGTGTCTAGGATACCTGTGGCGCTCTCACCCAGGAGGCCCGCGTCTGATTCCCGGTGTCGGAAGTATTTTTTTACCTGCTATTATCAAGTCTCCAATTTGCGCATACAATATAACTTCAATACTTTTACCCTGTTGGCCGAATGGCAAAGCGATCGCTCAGTCCCTCTCCGTTCTAAGGCATGGTCTAGTGGCTAGGATACCTAGCTCTCACCCAGGAGGCCTGGATTCGATTCCCGGTGTCGGAAGTATTTTCTTTTATCTGCTGTCTTCAAGCCTCCAATTTGCGCATGCTTTGTAACTTCGATACTTTTACCCTGTTGGCCGAATATCTAAGCGATCGCTCCGTCCCTCTCCGTTCTCCGGTGTGGTCTAGTGGCTAGGATATCTGGCTCTCACCCAGGAGACCCTGGTTCGATTCTTGGTGTCGGAAGTATTCTTTTATCTGCTGTCATCAAGTCTCCAATTTGCGCACGGTATGTAACTTCAATAGTTTTACCCTGTTGGCCGAATGGCTAAGCGATCTCTCCGTACCTCTCCGTTCTCCGGCATGGTCTAGTGTCTAGGATGCCTGGCTCTCACCCAGAAAGCCCGGTTGCGATTCCTGGGGTCGGGAGTATTTTTTTTTATCAGCTATCATCAAGTCTCCAAATTGCGCACGCTATGTATCTTCAATACTTCTACCTTGTTGGCCGAATGGCTAAGCGATCGCTCCGTCCTTCTCCGTTCTCCGGCATGGTCTAATGGCTAGGATACCTGGCTTTCACCCAGGAGGACCCGGTTCGATTCCCGGTGTCGGAAGTATTTTCTTTTATCTGCTGTCTTCAAGCCTCCAATTTGCGCATGCTTTGTAACTTCAATACTTTTACCCTGTTGGCCAAATGGCTAAGCGATCGCTCCGTTACTCTCCGTTTCCCGCATGGTCTAGTGTCTAGGATACCTGGCTCTCACCCAGGAGGCCCGGTTGCGATTCCCGGTGTCGGAGGTATTTTCTTTTATATGCTATCATCAAGTCTCCAATTTGCGCATGGTATGTAACTTCAATAGTTTTACCGTGTTGGTCAAATGGCTAAGCGATCGCTCCGTCCATTTGCGTTCTCCGGCGTGGTCTAGTGGCTAGGATATCTGGCTCTCACCCAGGAGACCCTGGTTCGATTCTTGGTGTCGGAAGTATTCTTTTATCTGCTGTCATCAAGTCTCCAATTTGCGCACGGTATGTAACTTGAATAGTTTCACCCTGTTGGCTGAATGGCTAAGCGATCGCTTCGTCCCTCTCCGTTCTCTGGCATGGTCTAGTGGCTTGGACACCTGGCTCTCACCCAGGAGGCCCGGGTACGATTCCCGGTGTCGGAAGTATTTTTTATCTGCTATTATCAAGTATCCAATTTACGCACGCTATGTAACTTCAATACTTTTACCCTGTTGGCCAAATGGCTAAGTGATCGCTCCGTCCCTCTCTGTTCTCCGGCATGGTCTAGTGGCTAGGATACCTGGCTCTCACCCAGGAGGCCCGGGTTCGATTCCCGGTGTCGGAAGTATTTTCTTTTATCTGCTATCAAGTCTCCAATTTGCGCACGCTATGTAACTTCAATACTTTTACCCTGTTGGCCGAATCGCTAAGCGATCGCTCCGTCCCTCTCCGTTCTCCGGCATGGTCTAGTGGCTAGGATACCTGGCTTTCACCCAGGAGGCCCGGGTTCGATTCCCGGTGTCGGAAGTATTTTCTTTTATCTGCTGTCATCAAGTCTCCAATTTGCGCACGCTAACTTCAATAGTTTTACCCTGTTGGCCGAATGGCTAAGCGATCGCTCCGTCCCTCTCTGTTCTACAGCATGGTCTAGTGTCTAGGATACCTATGGCGCTCTCACCCAGGAGGCCCGCGTCCGATTCCCGGTGTCGGAAGTATTTTTTCATCTGCTATCATCAAGTCTCCAATTTGCGCATGCTATATAACTTCAATACTTTTACCCTGTTGGCCGAATGGCTAAGCGATCGCTCTGTCCCTCTCCGTTCTCCGGCATGGTCTAGTGGCTAGGATACCTGGCTCTCACCCAGGAGGCCCGGGTACGATTCCCGGTGTCGGAAGTATTTTTTATCTGCTATGATCAAGTATCCAATTTACGCACGCTATGTAACTTCAATACTTTTACCCTGTTGGCCAAATGGCTAAGCGATCGCTCCGTCCTTCTTCGTTCTCCGGCATAGTCTAGTGGCTAGGATACCTGGCTTTCACCCAGGAGGCCCGGGTTCGATTCCCGGCGTCGGAAGTATTTTTTTTATCTGCTGTCATCAAGTCTCCAATTTGCGCACGGTATGTAACTTGAATAGTTTCCCCCTGTTGGCCGAATGGCTAAGCGATCGCTCCGTCCCTCTACGTTCTCTGGCATGGTCTAGTGACTTGGACACCTGGCTCTCACCCAGGAGGCCCGGATACGATTCCCGGTGTCGGAAGTATTTTTTATCTGCTGTCTTCAAGCCTCCAATTTGCGCATGCTTTGTAACTTCGATACTTTTACCCTGTTGGCCGAATATCTAAGCGATCGCTCCGTCCCTCTCCGTTCTCCGGTGTGGTCTAGTGGCTAGGATATCTGGCTCTCACCCAGGAGACCCTGGTTCGATTCTTGGTGTCGGAAGTATTCTTTTATCTGCTGTCATCAAGTCTCCAATTTGCGCACGGTATGTAACTTCAATAGTTTTACCCTGTTGGCCGAATGGCTAAGCGATCTCTCCGTACCTCTCCGTTCTCCGGCATGGTCTAGTGTCTAGGATGCCTGGCTCTCACCCAGGAGGCCCCTTTCGATTCCCGGTGTCGGAAGTATTTTCTTTTATCTGCTGTCTTCAAGCCTCCAATTTGCGCATGCTTTGTAACTTCAATACTTTTACCCTGTTGGCCGAATGGCTAAGCGATCGCTCCGTTACTCTCCGTTTCCCGCATGGTCTAGTGTCTAGGATACCTGGCTCTCACCCAGGAGGCCCGGTTGCGATTCCCGGTGTCGGAGGTATTTTCTTTTATATGCTATCATCAAGTCTCCAATTTGCGCATGGTATGTAACTTCAATAGTTTTACCGTGTTGGCCGAATGGCTAAGCGATCGCTCTGTCCCTCTCCGTTCTCCGGCATGGTCTAGTGGCTAGGATACCTGGCTCTCACCCAGGAGGCCCGGGTACGATTCCCGGTGTCGGAAGTATTTTTTATCTGCTATTATCAAGTATCCAATTTACGCACGCTATGTAACTTCAATACTTTTACCCTGTTGGCCAAATGGCTAAGCGATCGCTCCGTCCTTCTTCGTTCTCCGGCATAGTCTAGTGGCTAGGATACCTGGCTTTCACCCAGGAGGCCCGGGTTCGATTCCCGGCGTCGGAAGTATTTTTTTTATCTGCTGTCATCAAGTCTCCAATTTGCGCACGGTATGTAACTTGAATAGTTTCCCCCTGTTGGCCAAACGGCTAAGCGATCGCTCCGTCCCTCTACGTTCTCTGGCATGGTCTAGTGACTTGGACACCTGGCTCTCACCCAGGAGGCCCGGGTACGATTCCCGGTGTCGGAAGTATTTTTTATCTGCTATTATCAAGTATCCAATTTACGCACGCTATGTAACTTCAATACTTTTACTCTGTTGGCCAAATGGCTAAGCGATCGCTCAGTCCCTCTCCGTTCTCCGGCATGGTCTAGTGGCTAGGATACCTGGCTTTCACCCAGGAGGCCCGGGTTCGATTCCCGGCGTCGGAAGTATTTTTTATCTGCTGTCATCAAGTCTCCAATTTGCGCACGGTATGTAACTTGAATAGTTTCCCCCTGTTGGCCGAATGGCTAAGCGATCGCTCCGTCCCTCTACGTTCTCTGGCATGGTCTAGTGACTTGGACACCTGGCTCTCACCCAGGAGGCCCGGGTTCGATTTTCGGTGTCGGAAGTATTTTCTTTTATCTGCTGTCATCAAGTCTCCAATTTGCGCACGCTATGTAACTTCAATAGTTTTACCCTGTTGGCTGAATGGCTAAGCGATCGCTCCGTCCCTCTCCGTTCTACAGCATGATCTAGTGTCTAGGATACCTGTGGCGCTCTCACCCAGGAGGCCCGCGTCTGATTCCCGGTGTCGGAAGTATTTTTTTACCTGCTATCATCAAGTCTCCAATTTGCGCATACAATATAACTTCAATACTTTTACCCTGTTGGCCGAATGGCAAAGCGATCGCTCAGTCCCTCTCCGTTCTAAGGCATGGTCTAGTGGCTAGGATACCTAGCTCTCACCCAGGAGGCCTGGATTCGATTCCCGGTGTCGGAAGTATTTTCTTTTATCTGCTGTCTTCAAGCCTCCAATTTGCGCATGCTTTGTAACTTCGATACTTTTACCCTGTTGGCCGAATATCTAAGCGATCGCTCCGTCCCTCTCCGTTCTCCGGTGTGGTCTAGTGGCTAGGATATCTGGCTCTCACCCAGGAGACCCTGGTTCGATTCTTGGTGTCGGAAGTATTCTTTTATCTGCTGTCATCAAGTCTCCAATTTGCGCACGGTATGTAACTTCAATAGTTTTACCCTGTTGGCCGAATGGCTAAGCGATCTCTCCGTACCTCTCCGTTCTCCGGCATGGTCTAGTGTCTAGGATGCCTGGCTCTCACCCAGAAAGCCCGGTTGCGATTCCTGGGGTCGGGAGTATTTTTTTTTTATCAGCTATCATCAAGTCTCCAAATTGCGCACGCTATGTATCTTCAATACTTCTACCTTGTTGGCCGAATGGCTAAGCGATCGCTCCGTCCTTCTCCGTTCTCCGGCATGGTCTAATGGCTAGGATACCTGGCTTTCACCCAGGAGGCCCCTTTCGATTCCCGGTGTCGGAAGTATTTTCTTTTATCTGCTGTCTTCAAGCCTCCAATTTGCGCATGCTTTGTAACTTCAATACTTTTACCCTGTTGGCCGAATGGCTAAGCGATCGCTCCGTTACTCTCCGTTTCCCGCATGGTCTAGTGTCTAGGATACCTGGCTCTCACCCAGGAGGCCCGGTTGCGATTCCCGGTGTCGGAGGTATTTTCTTTTATATGCTATCATCAAGTCTCCAATTTGCGCATGGTATGTAACTTCAATAGTTTTACCGTGTTGGTCAAATGGCTAAGCGATCGCTCCGTCCATTTGCGTTCTCCGGCGTGGTCTAGTGGCTAGGATATCTGGCTCTCACCCAGGAGACCCGGGTTCGATTCGCGGTGTCAGAATTATTTTCTTTTATCTGCTATTATCAAGTCTCCAAATTGCGCACGCTGTATAACTTCAATACTTTTACCCTGTTGGTCGAATGACTAAGCGATCGCTCCGTCCCTCTCCGTTCTCCGGCATGGTCTAGTGGCTAGGATACCTGGCTCTCACCCAGGAGGCCCGCGTGCGATTCCCGGTGTCGGAAGTATTTTTTTACCTGCTATCATCAAGTCTCCAATTTGCGCATACTATATAACTTCAATACTTTTACCCTGTTGGCCGAATGGCAAAGCGATCGCTCAGTCCCTCTCCGTTCTCCGGCATGGTCTAGTGGCTAGGATACCTAGCTCTCACCCAGGAGGCCTGGAATCGATTCCCGGTGTCGGAAGTATTTTCTTTTATCTGCTGTCTTCAAGCCTCCCATTTGCGCATGCTTTATAACTTCAATACTTTTACCCTGTTGGCCGAATATCTAAGCGATCGCTCCGTCCCTCTCCGTTCTCCGGCGTGGTCTAGTGGCTAGGATATCTGGCTCTCACCCAGGAGACCCTGGTTCGATTCTTGGTGTCGGAAGTATTCTTTTATCTGCTGTCATCAAGTCTCCAATTTGCGCACGGTATGTAACTTGAATAGTTTCACCCTGTTGGCTGAATGGCTAAGCGATCGCTCCGTCCCTCTCCGTTGTCTGGCATGGTCTAGTGGCTTGGACACCTGGCTCTCACCCAGGAGGCCAGGGTACGATTCCCGGTGTCGGAAGTATTTTTTATCTGCTATTATCAAGTCTCCAATTTGCGCACGCTATGTAACTTCAATACTTTTACCCTGTTGGCCGAATCGCTAAGCGATCGCTCCGTCCCTCTCCGTTCTCCGGCATGGTCTAGTGGCTAGGATACCTGGCTTTCACCCAGGAGGCCCGGGTTCGATTCCCGGTGTCGGAAGTATTTTCTTTCATCTGCTATCATCAAGTCTCCAATTTGCGCATGCTATATAACTTCAATACTTTTACCCTGTTGGCCGAATGGCTAAGCGATCGCTCTGTCCCTCTCCGTTCTCCGGCATGGTCTAGTGGCTAGGATACCTGGCTTTCACCCAGGAGGCCCGGGTTCGATTCCCAGTGTCGGAAGTATTTTTTTTTATCTGCTGTCATCAAGTCTCCAATTTGCGCACGGTATGTAACTTGAATAGTTTCCCCCTGTTGGCCGAATGGCTAAGCGATCGCTCCGTCCCTCTACGTTCTCTGGCATGGTCTAGTGGCTTGGACACCTGGCTCTCACCCAGGAGGCCCGGGTACGATTCCCGGTGTCGGAAGTATTTTCTTTTATCTGCTATCATCAAGTCTCCAATTTGCGCAGGCTATATAACTTCAATACTTTTACGCTGTTGGCCGAATGGCTAAGCGATCGCTCTGTCCCTCTCCGTTCTACAGCATGGTCTAGTGTCTAGGATACCTATGGCGCTCTCACCCAGGAGGCCCGCGTCCGATTCCCGGTGTAAGAAGTATTTTTTCATCTGCTATTATCAAGTATCCAATTTACGCACGCTATGTAACTTCAATACTTTTACCCTGTTGGCCAAATGGCTAAGCGATCGCTCCGTCCTTCTCCGTTCTCCGGCATGGTCTAGTGGCTAGGATACCTGGCTTTCACCCAGGAGGCCCGGGTTCGATTCTCGGTGTCGGAAGTATTTTCTTTTATCTGCTGTCATCAAGTCTCCAATTTGCGCACGCTATGTAACTTCAATAGTTTTACCCTGTTGGCCGAATGGCTATGCGATCGCTCCGTCCCTCTCCGTTCTACAGCATGATCTAGTGTCTAGGATACCTATGGCGCTCTCACCCAGGAGGCCCGCGTCTGATTCGCGGTGTCGGAAGTATTTTTTCATCTGCTATCATCAAGTCTCCAATTTGCGCATGCTATATAACTTCAATACTTTTACGCTGTTGGCCGAATGGCTAAGCGATCGCTCTGTCCCTCTCCGTTCTCCGGCATGGTCTAGTGGCTTGGATACCTGGCTCTCACCCAGGAGGCCCGCGTGCGATTCCCGGTGTCGGAAGTATTTTTTTACCTGCTATCATCAAGTCTCCAATTTGCGCATACAATATAACTTCAATACTTTTACCCTGTTGGCCGAATGGCAAAGCGATCGCTCAGTCCCTGTCCGTTCTAAGGCATGGTCTAGTGGCTAGGATACCTAGCTCTCACCCAGGAGGCCTGGATTCGATTCCCGGTGTCGGAAGTATTTTCTTTTATCTGCTGTCTTCAAGCCTCCAATTTGCGCATTCTTTGTAACTTCGATTCTTTTACCCTGTTGGCCGAATATCTAAGCGATCGCTCCGTCCCTCTCCGTTCTCCGGTGTGGTCTAGTGGCTAGGATATCTGGCTCTCACCCAGGAGACCCTGGTTCGATTATTGGTGTCGGAAGTATTCTTTTATCTGCTGTCATCAAGTCTCCAATTTGCGCACGGTATGTAACTTCAATAGTTTCACCCTGTTGGCCGAATGGCTAAGCGATCTCTCCGTCCCTCTCCGTTCTCCGGCATGGTCTAGTGTCTAGGATGCCTGGCTCTCACCCAGAAAGCCCGGTTGCGATTCCTGGGGTCGGGAGTATTTTTTTTATCAGCTATCATCAAGTCTCCAAATTGCGCACGCTATGTATCTTCAATACTTCTACCTTGTTGGCCGAATGGCTAAGCGATCGCTCCGTCCTTCTCCATTCTCCGGCATGGTCTAATGGCTAGGATACCTGGCTTTCACCCAGGAGGCCCTGGTTCGATTCCCGGTGTCGGAAGTATTTTCTTTTATCTGCTGTCTTCAAGCCTCCAATTTGCGCATGCTTTGTAACTTCAATACTTTTACCCTGTTGGCCGAATGGCTAAGCGATCGCTCTGTCCCTCTCCGTTCTCCGGCATGGTCTAGTGACTTGGACACCTGGCTCTCACCCAGGAGGCCTGGGTACGATTCCCGGTGTCGGAAGTATTTTTTATCTGCTATTATCAAGTATCCAATTTACGCACGCTATGTAACTTCAATACTTTTACTCTGTTGGCCAAATGGCTAAGCGATCGCTCAGTCCCTCTCCGTTCTCCGGCATGGTCTAGTGGCTGGGATACCTGGCTTTCACCCAGGAGGCCCGGGTTCGATTCCCGGCGTCGGAAGTATTTTTTTATCTGCTGTCATCAAGTCTCCAATTTGCGCACGGTATGTAACTTGAATAGTTTCCCCCTGTTGGCCGAATGGCTAAGCGATCGCTCCGTCCCTCTACGTTCTCTGGCATGGTCTAGTGACTTGGACACCTGGCTCTCACCCAGGAGGCCCGGGTTCGATTTTCGGTGTCGGAAGTATTTTCTTTTATCTGCTGTCATCAAGTCTCCAATTTGCGCACGCTATGTAACTTCAATAGTTTTACCCTGTTGGCTGAATGGCTAAGCGATCGCTCCGTCCCTCTCCGTTCTACAGCATGATCTAGTGTCTAGGATACCTGTGGCGCTCTCACCCAGGAGGCCCGCGTCTGATTCCCGGTGTCGGAAGTATTTTTTTACCTGCTATTATCAAGTCTCCAATTTGCGCATACAATATAACTTCAATACTTTTACCCTGTTGGCCGAATGGCACAGCGATCGCTCAGTCCCTCTCCGTTCTAAGGCATGGTCTAGTGGCTAGGATACCTAGCTCTCACCCAGGAGGCCTGGATTCGATTCCCGGTGTCGGAAGTATTTTCTTTTATCTGCTGTCTTCAAGCCTCCAATTTGCGCATGCTTTGTAACTTCGATACTTTTACCCTGTTGGCCGAATATCTAAGCGATCGCTCCGTCCCTCTCCGTTCTCCGGTGTGGTCTAGTGGCTAGGATATCTGGCTCTCACCCAGGAGACCCTGGTTCGATTCTTGGTGTCGGAAGTATTCTTTTATCTGCTGTCATCAAGTCTCCAATTTGCGCACGGTATGTAACTTCAATAGTTTTACCCTGTTGGCCGAATGGCTAAGCGATCTCTCCGTACCTCTCCGTTCTCCGGCATGGTCTAGTGTCTAGGATGCCTGGCTCTCACCCAGAAAGCCCGGTTGCGATTCCTGGGGTCGGGAGTATTTTTTTTTATCAGCTATCATCAAGTCTCCAAATTGCGCACGCTATGTATCTTCAATACTTCTACCTTGTTGGCCGAATGGCTAAGCGATCGCTCCGTCCTTCTCCGTTCTCCGGCATGGTCTAATGGCTTGGATACCTGGCTTTCACCCAGGAGGACCCGGTTCGATTCCCGGTGTCGGAAGTATTTTCTTTTATCTGCTGTCTTCAAGCCTCCAATTTGCGCATGCTTTGTAACTTCAATACTTTTACCCTGTTGGCCAAATGGCTAAGCGATCGCTCCGTTACTCTCCGTTTCCCGCATGGTCTAGTGTCTAGGATACCTGGCTCTCACCCAGGAGGCCCGGTTGCGATTCCCGGTGTCGGAGGTATTTTCTTTTATATGCTATCATCAAGTCTCCAATTTGCGCATGGTATGTAACTTCAATAGTTTTACCGTGTTGGTCAAATGGCTAAGCGATCGCTCCGTCCATTTGCGTTCTCCGGCGTGGTCTAGTGGCTAGGATATCTGGCTCTCACCCAGGAGACCCGGGTTCGATTCGCGGTGTCAGAATTATTTTCTTTTATCTGCTATTATCAAGTCTCCAAATTGCGCACGCTGTATAACTGCAATACTTTTACCCTGTTGGTCGAATGACTAAGCGATCGCTCCGTCCCTCTCCGTTCTCCAGCATGGTCTAGTGGCTAGGATACCTGGCTCTCACCCAGGAGGCCCGGGTTCAATTCCCGGTGTCAGAAGTATTTTTTTATCTGCTGTCATCAAGTCTCCGATTTGCGCACGCTATGTAACTTCAATAGTTTTACCCTGTTGGTCGAATGACTAAGCGATCGCTCCGTCCCTCTCCGTTCTCCGGCATGGTCTAGTGGCTAGGATACCTGGCTCTCACCCAGGAGGCCCGGGTTCAATTCCCGGTGTCAGAAGTATTTTTTTATCTGCTGTCATCGAGTCTCCGATTTGCGCACGCTATGTAACTTCAATAGTTTTACCCTGTTGGCCGAATGGCTAAGCGATCGCTCCGTCCCTCTCCATTCTACTGCATGGTCTAGTGTCTAGGATACCTACGGCGCTCTCACCCAGGAGGCCCACGTGCGATTCCTGGTGTCGGAAGTATTTTTTATCTGCTATCATCAAGTCTCCAATTTGCTCATACGATATAACTTCAATACTTTTACCCTGTTGGCCGAATGGCTAAGCGATCGCTCAGTCCCTCTCCGTTCTCCGGCATGGTCTAGTGGCTAGGATACCTAGCTCTCACCCTGGAGGCCTGGATTCGATTCCCGGTGTCGGAAGTATTTTCTTTTATCTGCTGTCTTCAAGCCTCCAATTTGCGCATGGTTTGTAACTTCAATACTTTTACCCTGTTGGCCAAATGGCTAAGCGATCGCTCCGTCCCTCTCCGTTCTCCGGCATGGTCTAGTGGCTAGGATACCTGGCTCTCACCCAGGAGGCCCGGGTTCGATTCCCGGTGTCGGAAGTATTTTCTTTTATCTGCTATCATGAAGTCTCCAATTTGCGCACGCTATGTAACTTCAATACTTTTACCTTGTTGGCCGAATCGCTAAGCGATCGCTCCGTCCCTCTCCGTTCTCCGGCATGGTCTGGTGGCTAGGATACCTGGCTCTCATCAGGAGGCCCGGGTTCGATTTGCGGTGTCGGAAGTATTTTCTTTTAGCTGCTGTCATCAAGTCTTCAATTTGCGCACGGTATGTAACTTCAATAGTTTTACCCTGTTGGTCGAATGGCTAAGCGATCTCTCCGTCCTCTCCGTTCTCCCGCATGGTCTATTGTCTAGGATACCTGGCTCTCACCCAGGAAGCCCGGTTGCGATTCCTGCGGTCAGGAGTATTTTCTTTTATCAGCTATCATCAAGTCTCCAAATTGCGCACGCTATGTATCTTCAATAGTTTTACCCTGTTGGCCGAATGGCTAAGCGATCGCTCCGTCCCTCTCCGTTCTACAGCACGATCTAGTGTCTAGGATACCTATGGCGCTCTCACCCAGGAGGCCCGCGTCCGATTCCCGGTGTCGGAAGTATTTTTTCATCTGCTATCATCAAGTCTCCAATTTGCGCATGCTTTATAACTTCAATACTTTTACGCTGTTGGCCGAATGGCTAAGCGATCGCTCTGTCCCTCTCCGTTCTCCGGCATGGTCTAGTGGCTTGGATACCTGGCTCTCACCCAGGAGGCCCGCGTGCGATTCCCGGTGTCGGAAGTATTTTTTTACCTGCTATCATCAAGTCTCCAATTTGCGCATACTATATAACTTCAATACTTTTACCCTTTTGGCCGAATGGCAAAGCGATCGCTCAGTCCCTCTCCATTCTCCGGCATGGTCTAGTGGCTAGGATACCTAGCTCTCACCCAGGAGGCCTGGAATCGATTCCCGGTGTCGGAAGTATTTTCTTTTATCTGCTGTCTTCAAGCCTCCAATTTGCGCATGCTTTATAACTTCAATACTTTTACCCTGTTGGCCGAATATCTAAGCGATCGCTCCGTCCCTCTCCGTTCTCCGGCGTGGTCTAGTGGCTAGGATATCTGGCTCTCACCCAGGAGACCCTGGTTCGATTCTTGGTGTCGGAAGTATTCTTTTATCTGCTGTCATCAAGTCTCCAATTTGCGCACGGTATGTACCTTGAATAGTTTCACCCTGTTGGCTGAATGGCTAAGCGATCGCTCCGTCCCTCTCCGTTGTCTGGCATGGTCTAGTGGCTTGGACACCTGGCTCTCACCCAGGAGGCCAGGGTACGATTCCCGGTGTCGGAAGTATTTTTTATCTGCTATTATCAAGTCTCCAATTTGCGCACGCTATGTAACTTCAATACTTTTACCCTGTTGGCCGAATTGCTAAGCGATCGCTCCGTCCCTCTCCGTTCTCTGGCATGGTCTAGTGGCTAGGATACCTGGCTTTCACCCAGGAGGCCCGGGTTCGATTCCCGGTGTCGGAAGTATTTTCTTTTATCTGCTGTCATCAAGTCTCCAATTTGCGCACGCTATCTAACTTCAATAGTTTTACCCTGTTGGCCGAATGGCTAAGCGATCGCTCCGTCCCTCTCCATTCTACAGCATGGTCTAGTGTCTAGGATACCTATGGCGCTCTCACCCAGGAGGCCCGCGTCCGATTCCCGGTGTCGGAAGTATTTTTTCATCTGCTATCATCAAGTCTCCAATTTGCGCATGCTTTGTAACTTCAATACTTTTACCCTGTTGGCCGAATGGCTAAGCGATCGCTCCGTTACTCTCCGTTTCCCGCATGGTCTAGTGTCTAGGATACCTGGCTCTCACCCAGGAGGCCCGGTTGCGATTCCCGGTGTCGGAGGTATTTTCTTTTATATGCTATCATCAAGTCTCCAATTTGCGCATGGTATGTAACTTCAATAGTTTTACCGTGTTGGCCGAATGGCTAAGCGATCGCTCTGTCCCTCTCCGTTCTCCGGCATGGTCTAGTGGCTAGGATACCTGGCTCTCACCCAGGAGGCCCGGGTACGATTCCCGGTGTCGGAAGTATTTTTTATCTGCTATTATCAAGTATCCAATTTACGCACGCTATGTAACTTCAATACTTTTACCCTGTTGGCCAAATGGCTAAGCGATCGCTCCGTCCTTCTTCGTTCTCCGGCATAGTCTAGTGGCTAGGATACCTGGCTTTCACCCAGGAGGCCCGGGTTCGATTCCCGGCGTCGGAAGTATTTTTTTATCTGCTGTCATCAAGTCTCCAATTTGCGCACGGTATGTAACTTGAATAGTTTCCCCCTGTTGGCCGAACGGCTAAGCGATCGCTCCGTCCCTCTACGTTCTCTGGCATGGTCTAGTGACTTGGACACCTGGCTCTCACCCAGGAGGCCCGGGTACGATTCCCGGTGTCGGAAGTATTTTTTATCTGCTATTATCAAGTATCCAATTTACGCACGCTATGTAACTTCAATACTTTTACTCTGTTGGCCAAATGGCTAAGCGATCGCTCAGTCCCTCTCCGTTCTCCGGCATGGTCTAGTGGCTAGGATACCTGGCTTTCACCCAGGAGGCCCGGGTTCGATTCCCGGCGTCGGAAGTATTTTTTATCTGCTGTCATCAAGTCTCCAATTTGCGCACGGTATGTAACTTGAATAGTTTCCCCCTGTTGGCCGAATGGCTAAGCGATCGCTCCGTCCCTCTACGTTCTCTGGCATGGTCTAGTGACTTGGACACCTGGCTCTCACCCAGGAGGCCCGGGTTCGATTTTCGGTGTCGGAAGTATTTTCTTTTATCTGCTGTCATCAAGTCTCCAATTTGCGCACGCTATGTAACTTCAATAGTTTTACCCTGTTGGCTGAATGGCTAAGCGATCGCTCCGTCCCTCTCCGTTCTACAGCATGATCTAGTGTCTAGGATACCTGTGGCGCTCTCACCCAGGAGGCCCGCGTCTGATTCCCGGTGTCGGAAGTATTTTTTTACCTGCTATCATCAAGTCTCCAATTTGCGCATACAATATAACTTCAATACTTTTACCCTGTTGGCCGAATGGCAAAGCGATCGCTCAGTCCCTCTCCGTTCTAAGGCATGGTCTAGTGGCTAGGATACCTAGCTCTCACCCAGGAGGCCTGGATTCGATTCCCGGTGTCGGAAGTATTTTCTTTTATCTGCTGTCTTCAAGCCTCCAATTTGCGCATGCTTTGTAACTTCGATACTTTTACCCTGTTGGCCGAATATCTAAGCGATCGCTCCGTCCCTCTCCGTTCTCCGGTGTGGTCTAGTGGCTAGGATATCTGGCTCTCACCCAGGAGACCCTGGTTCGATTCTTGGTGTCGGAAGTATTCTTTTATCTGCTGTCATCAAGTCTCCAATTTGCGCACGGTATGTAACTTCAATAGTTTTACCCTGTTGGCCGAATGGCTAAGCGATCTCTCCGTACCTCTCCGTTCTCCGGCATGGTCTAGTGTCTAGGATGCCTGGCTCTCACCCAGAAAGCCCGGTTGCGATTCCTGGGGTCGGGAGTATTTTTTTTTTATCAGCTATCATCAAGTCTCCAAATTGCGCACGCTATGTATCTTCAATACTTCTACCTTGTTGGCCGAATGGCTAAGCGATCGCTCCGTCCTTCTCCGTTCTCCGGCATGGTCTAATGGCTAGGATACCTGGCTTTCACCCAGGAGGCCCCTTTCGATTCCCGGTGTCGGAAGTATTTTCTTTTATCTGCTGTCTTCAAGCCTCCAATTTGCGCATGCTTTGTAACTTCAATACTTTTACCCTGTTGGCCGAATGGCTAAGCGATCGCTCAGTCCCTCTCCGTTCTCCGGCATGGTCTAGTGGCTAGGATACCTAGCTCTCACCCAGGAGGCCTGGAATCGATTCCCGGTGTCGGAAGTATTTTCTTTTATCTGCTGTCTTCAAGCCTCCCATTTGCGCATGCTTTATAACTTCAATACTTTTACCCTGTTGGCCGAATATCTAAGCGATCGCTCCGTCCCTCTCCGTTCTCCGGCGTGGTCTAGTGGCTAGGATATCTGGCTCTCACCCAGGAGACCCTGGTTCGATTCTTGGTGTCGGAAGTATTCTTTTATCTGCTGTCATCAAGTCTCCAATTTGCGCACGGTATGTAACTTGAATAGTTTCACCCTGTTGGCTGAATGGCTAAGCGATCGCTCCGTCCCTCTCCGTTGTCTGGCATGGTCTAGTGGCTTGGACACCTGGCTCTCACCCAGGAGGCCAGGGTACGATTCCCGGTGTCGGAAGTATTTTTTATCTGCTATTATCAAGTCTCCAATTTGCGCACGCTATGTAACTTCAATACTTTTACCCTGTTGGCCGAATCGCTAAGCGATCGCTCCGTCCCTCTCCGTTCTCCGGCATGGTCTAGTGGCTAGGATACCTGGCTTTCACCCAGGAGGCCCGGGTTCGATTCCCGGTGTCGGAAGTATTTTCTTTCATCTGCTATCATCAAGTCTCCAATTTGCGCATGCTATATAACTTCAATACTTTTACCCTGTTGGCCGAATGGCTAAGCGATCGCTCTGTCCCTCTCCGTTCTCCGGCATGGTCTAGTGGCTAGGATACCTGGCTTTCACCCAGGAGGCCCGGGTTCGATTCCCAGTGTCGGAAGTATTTTTTTTTATCTGCTGTCATCAAGTCTCCAATTTGCGCACGGTATGTAACTTGAATAGTTTCCCCCTGTTGGCCGAATGGCTAAGCGATCGCTCCGTCCCTCTACGTTCTCTGGCATGGTCTAGTGGCTTGGACACCTGGCTCTCACCCAGGAGGCCCGGGTACGATTCCCGGTGTCGGAAGTATTTTCTTTTATCTGCTATCATCAAGTCTCCAATTTGCGCAGGCTATATAACTTCAATACTTTTACGCTGTTGGCCGAATGGCTAAGCGATCGCTCTGTCCCTCTCCGTTCTACAGCATGGTCTAGTGTCTAGGATACCTATGGCGCTCTCACCCAGGAGGCCCGCGTCCGATTCCCGGTGTAAGAAGTATTTTTTCATCTGCTATTATCAAGTATCCAATTTACGCACGCTATGTAACTTCAATACTTTTACCCTGTTGGCCAAATGGCTAAGCGATCGCTCCGTCCTTCTCCGTTCTCCGGCATTGTCTAGTGGCTAGGATACCTGGCTTTCACCCAGGAGGCCCGGGTTCGATTCTCGGTGTCGGAAGTATTTTCTTTTATCTGCTGTCATCAAGTCTCCAATTTGCGCACGCTATGTAACTTCAATAGTTTTACCCTGTTGGCCGAATGGCTATGCGATCGCTCCGTCCCTCTCCGTTCTACAGCATGATCTAGTGTCTAGGATACCTATGGCGCTCTCACCCAGGAGGCCCGCGTCTGATTCGCGGTGTCGGAAGTATTTTTTCATCTGCTATCATCAAGTCTCCAATTTGCGCATGCTATATAACTTCAATACTTTTACGCTGTTGGCCGAATGGCTAAGCGATCGCTCTGTCCCTCTCCGTTCTCCGGCATGGTCTAGTGGCTTGGATACCTGGCTCTCACCCAGGAGGCCCGCGTGCGATTCCCGGTGTCGGAAGTATTTTTTTACCTGCTATCATCAAGTCTCCAATTTGCGCATACAATATAACTTCAATACTTTTACCCTGTTGGCCGAATGGCAAAGCGATCGCTCAGTCCCTGTCCGTTCTAAGGCATGGTCTAGTGGCTAGGATACCTAGCTCTCACCCAGGAGGCCTGGATTCGATTCCCGGTGTCGGAAGTATTTTCTTTTATCTGCTGTCTTCAAGCCTCCAATTTGCGCATTCTTTGTAACTTCGATTCTTTTACCCTGTTGGCCGAATATCTAAGCGATCGCTCCGTCCCTCTCCGTTCTCCGGTGTGGTCTAGTGGCTAGGATATCTGGCTCTCGCCCAGGAGACCCTGGTTCGATTATTGGTGTCGGAAGTATTCTTTTATCTGCTGTCATCAAGTCTCCAATTTGCGCACGGTATGTAACTTCAATAGTTTCACCCTGTTGGCCGAATGGCTAAGCGATCTCTCCGTCCCTCTCCGTTCTCCGGCATGGTCTAGTGTCTAGGATGCCTGGCTCTCACCCAGAAAGCCCGGTTGCGATTCCTGGGGTCGGGAGTATTTTTTTTATCAGCTATCATCAAGTCTCCAAATTGCGCACGCTATGTATCTTCAATACTTCTACCTTGTTGGCCGAATGGCTAAGCGATCGCTCCGTCCTTCTCCATTCTCCGGCATGGTCTAATGGCTAGGATACCTGGCTTTCACCCAGGAGGCCCTGGTTCGATTCCCGGTGTCGGAAGTATTTTCTTTTATCTGCTGTCTTCAAGCCTCCAATTTGCGCATGCTTTGTAACTTCAATACTTTTACCCTGTTGGCCGAATGGCTAAGCGATCGCTCTGTCCCTCTCCGTTCTCCGGCATGGTCTAGTGACTTGGACACCTGGCTCTCACCCAGGAGGCCTGGGTACGATTCCCGGTGTCGGAAGTATTTTTTATCTGCTATTATCAAGTATCCAATTTACGCACGCTATGTAACTTCAATACTTTTACTCTGTTGGCCAAATGGCTAAGCGATCGCTCAGTCCCTCTCCGTTCTCCGGCATGGTCTAGTGGCTGGGATACCTGGCTTTCACCCAGGAGGCCCGGGTTCGATTCCCGGCGTCGGAAGTATTTTTTTATCTGCTGTCATCAAGTCTCCAATTTGCGCACGGTATGTAACTTGAATAGTTTCCCCCTGTTGGCCGAATGGCTAAGCGATCGCTCCGTCCCTCTACGTTCTCTGGCATGGTCTAGTGACTTGGACACCTGGCTCTCACCCAGGAGGCCCGGGTTCGATTTTCGGTGTCGGAAGTATTTTCTTTTATCTGCTGTCATCAAGTCTCCAATTTGCGCACGCTATGTAACTTCAATAGTTTTACCCTGTTGGCTGAATGGCTAAGCGATCGCTCCGTCCCTCTCCGTTCTACAGCATGATCTAGTGTCTAGGATACCTGTGGCGCTCTCACCCAGGAGGCCCGCGTCTGATTCCCGGTGTCGGAAGTATTTTTTTACCTGCTATTATCAAGTCTCCAATTTGCGCATACAATATAACTTCAATACTTTTACCCTGTTGGCCGAATGGCACAGCGATCGCTCAGTCCCTCTCCGTTCTAAGGCATGGTCTAGTGGCTAGGATACCTAGCTCTCACCCAGGAGGCCTGGATTCGATTCCCGGTGTCGGAAGTATTTTCTTTTATCTGCTGTCTTCAAGCCTCCAATTTGCGCATGCTTTGTAACTTCGATATTTTTACCCTGTTGGCCGAATATCTAAGCGATCGCTCCGTCCCTCTCCGTTCTCCGGTGTGGTCTAGTGGCTAGGATATCTGGCTCTCACCCAGGAGACCCTGGTTCGATTCTTGGTGTCGGAAGTATTCTTTTATCTGCTGTCATCAAGTCTCCAATTTGCGCACGGTATGTAACTTCAATAGTTTTACCCTGTTGGCCGAATGGCTAAGCGATCTCTCCGTACCTCTCCGTTCTCCGGCATGGTCTAGTGTCTAGGATGCCTGGCTCTCACCCAGAAAGCCCGGTTGCGATTCCTGGGGTCGGGAGTATTTTTTTTTATCAGCTATCATCAAGTCTCCAAATTGCGCACGCTATGTATCTTCAATACTTCTACCTTGTTGGCCGAATGGCTAAGCGATCGCTCCGTCCTTCTCCGTTCTCCGGCATGGTCTAATGGCTTGGATACCTGGCTTTCACCCAGGAGGACCCGGTTCGATTCCCGGTGTCGGAAGTATTTTCTTTTATCTGCTGTCTTCAAGCCTCCAATTTGCGCATGCTTTGTAACTTCAATACTTTTACCCTGTTGGCCAAATGGCTAAGCGATCGCTCCGTTACTCTCCGTTTCCCGCATGGTCTAGTGTCTAGGATACCTGGCTCTCACCCAGGAGGCCCGGTTGCGATTCCCGGTGTCGGAGGTATTTTCTTTTATATGCTATCATCAAGTCTCCAATTTGCGCATGGTATGTAACTTCAATAGTTTTACCGTGTTGGTCAAATGGCTAAGCGATCGCTCCGTCCATTTGCGTTCTCCGGCGTGGTCTAGTGGCTAGGATATCTGGCTCTCACCCAGGAGACCCGGGTTCGATTCGCGGTGTCAGAATTATTTTCTTTTATCTGCTATTATCAAGTCTCCAAATTGCGCACGCTGTATAACTGCAATACTTTTACCCTGTTGGTCGAATGACTAAGCGATCGCTCCGTCCCTCTCCGTTCTCCAGCATGGTCTAGTGGCTAGGATACCTGGCTCTCACCCAGGAGGCCCGGGTTCAATTCCCGGTGTCAGAAGTATTTTTTTATCTGCTGTCATCAAGTCTCCGATTTGCGCACGCTATGTAACTTCAATAGTTTTACCCTGTTGGTCGAATGACTAAGCGATCGCTCCGTCCCTCTCCGTTCTCCGGCATGGTCTAGTGGCTAGGATACCTGGCTCTCACCCAGGAGGCCCGGGTTCAATTCCCGGTGTCAGAAGTATTTTTTTATCTGCTGTCATCGAGTCTCCGATTTGCGCACGCTATGTAACTTCAATAGTTTTACCCTGTTGGCCGAATGGCTAAGCGATCGCTCCGTCCCTCTCCATTCTACTGCATGGTCTAGTGTCTAGGATACCTACGGCGCTCTCACCCAGGAGGCCCACGTGCGATTCCTGGTGTCGGAAGTATTTTTTATCTGCTATCATCAAGTCTCCAATTTGCGCATACGATATAACTTCAATACTTTTACCCTGTTGGCCGAATGGCTAAGCGATCGCTCAGTCCCTCTCCGTTCTCCGGCATGGTCTAGTGGCTAGGATACCTAGCTCTCACCCTGGAGGCCTGGATTCGATTCCCGGTGTCGGAAGTATTTTCTTTTATCTGCTGTCTTCAAGCCTCCAATTTGCGCATGGTTTGTAACTTCAATACTTTTACCCTGTTGGCCAAATGGCTAAGCGATCGCTCCGTCCCTCTCCGTTCTCCGGCATGGTCTAGTGGCTAGGATACCTGGCTCTCACCCAGGAGGCCCGGGTTCGATTCCCGGTGTCGGAAGTATTTTCTTTTATCTGCTATCATGAAGTCTCCAATTTGCGCACGCTATGTAACTTCAATACTTTTACCTTGTTGGCCGAATCGCTAAGCGATCGCTCCGTCCCTCTCCGTTCTCCGGCATGGTCTGGTGGCTAGGATACCTGGCTCTCATCAGGAGGCCCGGGTTCGATTTGCGGTGTCGGAAGTATTTTCTTTTAGCTGCTGTCATCAAGTCTTCAATTTGCGCACGGTATGTAACTTCAATAGTTTTACCCTGTTGGTCGAATGGCTAAGCGATCTCTCCGTCCTCTCCGTTCTCCCGCATGGTCTATTGTCTAGGATACCTGGCTCTCACCCAGGAAGCCCGGTTGCGATTCCTGCGGTCAGGAGTATTTTCTTTTATCAGCTATCATCAAGTCTCCAAATTGCGCACGCTATGTATCTTCAATAGTTTTACCCTGTTGGCCGAATGGCTAAGCGATCGCTCCGTCCCTCTCCGTTCTACAGCACGATCTAGTGTCTAGGATACCTATGGCGCTCTCACCCAGGAGGCCCGCGTCCGATTCCCGGTGTCGGAAGTATTTTTTCATCTGCTATCATCAAGTCTCCAATTTGCGCATGCTTTATAACTTCAATACTTTTACGCTGTTGGCCGAATGGCTAAGCGATCGCTCTGTCCCTCTCCGTTCTCCGGCATGGTCTAGTGGCTTGGATACCTGGCTCTCACCCAGGAGGCCCGCGTGCGATTCCCGGTGTCGGAAGTATTTTTTTACCTGCTATCATCAAGTCTCCAATTTGCGCATACTATATAACTTCAATACTTTTACCCTTTTGGCCGAATGGCAAAGCGATCGCTCAGTCCCTCTCCATTCTCCGGCATGGTCTAGTGGCTAGGATACCTAGCTCTCACCCAGGAGGCCTGGAATCGATTCCCGGTGTCGGAAGTATTTTCTTTTATCTGCTGTCTTCAAGCCTCCAATTTGCGCATGCTTTATAACTTCAATACTTTTACCCTGTTGGCCGAATATCTAAGCGATCGCTCCGTCCCTCTCCGTTCTCCGGCGTGGTCTAGTGGCTAGGATATCTGGCTCTCACCCAGGAGACCCTGGTTCGATTCTTGGTGTCGGAAGTATTCTTTTATCTGCTGTCATCAAGTCTCCAATTTGCGCACGGTATGTACCTTGAATAGTTTCACCCTGTTGGCTGAATGGCTAAGCGATCGCTCCGTCCCTCTCCGTTGTCTGGCATGGTCTAGTGGCTTGGACACCTGGCTCTCACCCAGGAGGCCAGGGTACGATTCCCGGTGTCGGAAGTATTTTTTATCTGCTATTATCAAGTCTCCAATTTGCGCACGCTATGTAACTTCAATACTTTTACCCTGTTGGCCGAATTGCTAAGCGATCGCTCCGTCCCTCTCCGTTCTCTGGCATGGTCTAGTGGCTAGGATACCTGGCTTTCACCCAGGAGGCCCGGGTTCGATTCCCGGTGTCGGAAGTATTTTCTTTTATCTGCTGTCATCAAGTCTCCAATTTGCGCACGCTATCTAACTTCAATAGTTTTACCCTGTTGGCCGAATGGCTAAGCGATCGCTCCGTCCCTCTCCGTTCTACAGCATGGTCTAGTGTCTAGGATACCTATGGCGCTCTCACCCAGGAGGCCCGCGTCCGATTCCCGGTGTCGGAAGTATTTTTTCATCTGCTATCATCAAGTCTCCAATTTGCGCATGCTATATAACTTCAATACTTTTACCCTGTTGGCCGAATGGCTAAGCGATCGCTCTGTCCCTCTCCATTCTCCGGCATGGTCTAGTGGCTAAGATACCTGGCTTTCACCCAGGAGGCCCGGGTTCGATTCCCAGTGTCGGAAGTATTTTTTTATCTGCTGTCATCAAGTCTCCAATTTG
The DNA here is from genome assembly GCF_043290135.1 of Rhipicephalus microplus. NCBI lineage: Eukaryota > Metazoa > Arthropoda > Arachnida > Ixodida > Ixodidae > Rhipicephalus > Rhipicephalus microplus. The sequence goes on from NC_134702.1 coordinate 158,603,089, forward strand.
CGCACGGTATGTAACTTGAATAGTTTCCCCCTGTTGGCCGAATGGCTAAGCGATCGCTCCGTCCCTCTACGTTCTCTGGCATGGTCTAGTGGCTTGGACACCTGGCTCTCACCCAGGAGACCCGGGTACGATTCCCGGTGTCGGAAGTATTTTCTTTTATCTGCTATCATCAAGTCTCCAATTTGCGCAGGCTATATAACTTCAATACTTTTACGCTGTTGGCCGAATGGCTAAGCGATCGCTCTGTCCCTCTCCGTTCTACAGCATGGTCTAGTGTCTAGGATACCTATGGCGCTCTCACCCAGGAGGCCCGCGTCCGATTCCCGGTGTAAGAAGTATTTTTTCATCTGCTATTATCAAGTATCCAATTTACGCACGCTATGTAACTTCAATACTTTTACCCTGTTGGCCAAATGGCTAAGCGATCGCTCCGTCCTTCTCCGTTCTCCGGCATGGTCTAGTGGCTAGGATACCTGGCTTTCACCCAGGAGGCCCGGGTTCGATTCTCGGTGTCGGAAGTATTTTCTTTTATCTGCTGTCATCAAGTCTCCAATTTGCGCACGCTATGTAACTTCAATAGTTTTACCCTGTTGGCCGAATGGCTAAGCGATCGCTCCGTCCCTCTCCGTTCTACAGCATGATCTAGTGTCTAGGATACCTATGGCGCTCTCACCCAGGAGGCCCGCGTCTGATTCGCGGTGTCGGAAGTATTTTTTCATCTGCTATCATCAAGTCTCCAATTTGCGCATGCTATATAACTTCAATACTTTTACGCTGTTGGCCGAATGGCTAAGCGATCGCTCTGTCCCTCTCCGTTCTCCGGCATGGTCTAGTGGCTTGGATACCTGGCTCTCACCCAGGAGGCCCGCGTGCGATTCCCGGTGTCGGAAGTATTTTTTTACCTGCTATCATCAAGTCTCCAATTTGCGCATACAATATAACTTCAATACTTTTACCCTGTTGGCCGAATGGCAAAGCGATCGCTCAGTCCCTGTCCGTTCTAAGGCATGGTCTAGTGGCTAGGATACCTAGCTCTCACCCAGGAGGCCTGGATTCGATTCCCGGTGTCGGAAGTATTTTCTTTTATCTGCTGTCTTCAAGCCTCCAATTTGCGCATTCTTTGTAACTTCGATTCTTTTACCCTGTTGGCCGAATATCTAAGCGATCGCTTCGTCCCTCTCCGTTCTCCGGTGTGGTCTAGTGGCTAGGATATCTGGCTCTCACCCAGGAGACCCTGGTTCGATTATTGGTGTCGGAAGTATTCTTTTATCTGCTGTCATCAAGTCTCCAATTTGCGCACGGTATGTAACTTCAATAGTTTCACCCTGTTGGCCGAATGGCTAAGCGATCTCTCCGTCCCTCTCCGTTCTCCGGCATGATCTAGTGTCTAGGATGCCTGGCTCTCACCCAGAAAGCCCGGTTGCGATTCCTGGGGTCGGGAGTATTTTTTTATCAGCTATCATCAAGTCTCCAAATTGCGCACGCTATGTATCTTCAATACTTCTACCTTGTTGGCCGAATGGCTAAGCGATCGCTCCGTCCTTCTCCATTCTCCGGCATGGTCTAATGGCTAGGATACCTGGCTTTCACCCAGGAGGCCCTGGTTCGATTCCCGGTGTCGGAAGTATTTTCTTTTATCTGCTGTCTTCAAGCCTCCAATTTGCGCATGCTTTGTAACTTCAATACTTTTACCCTGTTGGCCGAATGGCTAAGCGATCGCTCCGTTACTCTCCGTTTCCCGCATGGTCTAGTGTCTAGGATACCTGGCTCTCACCCAGGAGGCCCGGTTGCGATTCCCGGTGTCGGAGGTATTTTCTTTTATATGCTATCATCAAGTCTCCGATTTGCGCATGGTATGTAACTTCAATAGTTTTACCGTGTTGGTCAAATGGCTAAGCGATCGCTCCGTCCCTTTGCGTTCTCCGGCGTGGTCTAGTGGCTAGGATATCTGGCTCTCACCCAGGAGACCCGGGTTCGATTCGCGGTGTCAGAATTATTTTCTTTTATCTGCTATTATCAAGTCTCCAAATTGCGCACGCTGTATAACTGCAATACTTTTACCCTGTTGGTCGAATGACTAAGCGATCGCTCCGTCCCTCTCCGTTCTCCGGCATGGTCTAGTGGCTAGGATACCTGGCTCTCACCCAGGAGGCCCGGGTTCAATTCCCGGTGTCAGAAGTATTTTTTTATCTGCTGTCATCAAGTCTCCGATTTGCGCACGCTATGTAACTTCAATAGTTTTACCCTGTTGGTCGAATGACTAAGCGATCGCTCCGTCTCTCTCCGTTCTCCGGCATGGTCTAGTGGCTAGGATACCTGGCTCTCACCCAGGAGGCCCGGGTTCAATTCCCGCTGTCAGAAGTATTTTTTTATCTGCTGTCATCTAGTCTCCGATTTGCGCACGCTATGTAACTTCAATAGTTTTACCCTGTTGGCCAAATTGCTAAGCGATCGCTCCGTCCTCTCCATTCTACTGCATGGTCTAGTGGCTAGGATACCTAGCTCTCACCCTGGAGGCCTGGATTCGATTCCCGGTGTCGGAAGTATTTTCTTTTATCTGCTGTCTTCAAGCCTCCAATTTGCGCATGGTTTGTAACTTCAATACTTTTACCCTGTTGGCCGAATATCTAAGCGATCGCTCCGTCCTTCTCCGTTCTCCGGCGTGGTCTAGTGGCTAGGATATCTGGCTCTCACCCAGGAGACCCTGGTTCGATTCTTGGTGTCGGAAGTATTTTTTTATCTGCTGTCATCAAGTCTCCATTTTGCGCACGGTATGTAACTTGAATAGTTTCACCCTGTTGGCCGAATGGCTAAGCGATCGCTCCGTCCCTCTCCGTTCTCTGGCATGGTCTAGTGGCTTGGATACTGGCTCTCACCCAGGAGGCCCGGGTACGATTCCCGTTGTCGGAAGTATTTTTATCTGCTATTATCAAGTATCCAATTTACGCACGCTATGTAACTTCAATACTTTTACCCTGTTGGCCAAATGGCTAAGCGATCGCTCCGTCCCTCTCCGTTCTCCGGCATGGTCTAGTGGCTAGGATACCTGGCTCTCACCCAGGAGGCCCGGTTCGATTCCCGGTGTCGGAAGTATTTTCTTTTATCTGCTATCATGAAGTCTCCAATTTGCGCACGCTATGTAACTTCAATACTTTTACCCTGTTGGCCGAATCGCTAAGCGATCGCTCCGTCCCATTCCGTTCTCCGGCATGGTCTAGTGGCTAGGATACCTGGCTCTCATCATGAGGCCCGGGTTCGATTTGCGGTGTCGGAAGTATTTTCTTTTAGCTGCTGTCGTCAAGTCTTCAATTTGCGCACGGTATGTAACTTCAATAGTTTTACCCTGTTGGTCGAATGGCTAAGCGATCTCTCCGTCCCTCTCCGTTCTCCCGCATGGTCTAGTGTCTAGGATACCTGGCTCTCACCCAGGAAGCCCGGTTGCGATTCCTGGGGTCGGGAGTATTTTCTTTTATCAGCTATCATCAAGTCTCCAAATTGCGCACGCTATGTATCTTCAATACTTTTACGCTGTTGGCCGAATGGCTAAGCGATCGCTCTGTCTCTCTCCGTTCTCCGGCATGGTCTAGTGGCTTGGATACCTGGCTCTCACCCAGGAGGCCCGCGTGCGATTCCCGGTGTCGGAAGTATTTTTTACCTGCTATCATCAAGTCTCCAATTTGCGCATACTATATAACTTCAATACTTTTACCCTGTTGGCCGAATGGCAAAGCGATCGCTCAGTCCCTCTCCGTTCTCCGGCATGGTCTAGTGGCTAGGATACCTAGCTCTCACCCAGGAGGCCTGGATTCGATTCCCGGTGTCGGAAGTATTTTCTTGTATTTGCTGTCTTCAAGCCTCCAGTTTGCGCATGCTTGGTAACTTCAATACTTTTACCCTGTTGGCCGAATATCTAAGCGATCGCTCCGTCCTTCTCCGTTCTCTGGCGTGGTCTAGTGGCTAGTATATCTGGCTCTCACCCAGGAGACCCTGGTTCGATTCTTGGTGTCGGAAGTATTTTTTTTATCTGCTGTCATCAAGTTTCCAATTTGAGCACGGTATGTAACTTGAATAGTTTCACCCTGTTGGCCGAATGGCTAAGCGATCGCTCCGTCCCTCTCCGTTCTCTGGCATGGTCTAGTGGCTTCAATACCTGGCTCTCACCCAGGAGGCCCGGGTACGATTCCCGGTGTCGGAAGTATTTTTTATCTGCTATTATCAAGTATCCAATTTACGCACGCTATGTAACTTCAATACTTTTACCCTGTTGGCCAAATGGCTAAGCGATCGCTCCGCCCCTCTGCGTTCTCCGGCATGGTCTAGTGGCTAGGATACCTGGCTCTCACCCAGGAGGCCCGGGTTCGATTCCCGGTGTCGGAAGTATTTTCTTTTATCTGCTGTCTTGAAGCCTCCAATTTGCGCACGCTATGTATCTTCAATAATTTTACCCTGTTGGCCGAATGGCTAAGCGATCGCTCCGTCCCTCTCAAATCTCTGGCATGGTCTAGTGGCTAGGATACCTGGCTCTCACCCAGCAGGCCCGGGTACGATTCCCGGTGTCAGAAGTTTTTTCTTTTATCTGCTGTCATCAAGTCTCCAATTTGCGCACGGTATGTAACTTCAATAGTTTTTCCCTGTTGGCCGAATGGCTAAGCGATCTCTCCGTCCCTCTCCATTCTCCGGCATGGTCTAGGGTCTAGGATACCTGGCTCTCACCCAGGAAGCCCGGTTGCAATTCCTGGGGTCGGGAGTATTTTATTTTATCAGCTATCATCAAGTCTCCAAATTGCGCACGCTATGTATCTTCAATACTTCTACCTTGTTGGCCGAATGGCTAAGCGATCGCTCCGTCCTTCTCCGTTCTCCGGCATGGTCTAGTGGCTAGGTTACCTGGCTTTCACCCAGGAGGCCCGGGTTCGATTCCCGGTGTCGGAAGTATTTTCTTTTAACTGCTGTCATCAAGTCTCCAGTTTGCGCACGCTATGTAACTTCAATAGTTTTACCCTGTTGGCCGAATGGCTAAGCGATCGCTCCGTCCCTCTCCGTTCTACAGCATGGTCTAGTGTCTTGGATACCTATGGCGCTCTCACCCAGGAGGCCCGCGTCCGATTCCCGGTGTCGGTAGTATTTTTTCATCTGCTATCATCAAGTCTCCAATTTGCGCATGATATATAACTTCAATACTTTTACCCTGTTGGCCGAATGGCTAAGCGATCGCTCAGTCCCTCTCCGTTCTCGAGCATGGTCTAGTGGCTTGGATACCTGGCTCTAGCCCAGGAGGCCCGCGTGCGATTCCCGGTGTCGGAAGTATTTTTTATCTGCTATCATCAAGTCTCCAATTTGCGCACACTATATAACTTCAATACTTTTACCCTGTTGGCCGAATGGCTAAGCGATCGCTCAGTCCCTCTCCGTTCTCAGGCATGGTCTAGTGGCTAGGATACCTAGCTCTCACCCAGGAGGCCTGGATTCGATTCCCGGTGTCGGAAGTATTTTCTTTTATCTGCTGTCTTCAAGCCACCGATTTGCGCATGCTTTGTAACTTCAATACTTTTACCCTGTTGGCCGAATATCTAAGCGATCGCTCCGTTCCTCTCCGTCTCCGGTGTGGTCTAGTGGCTAGGATACCTGGCTTTCACCCAGGAGGCCCGGGTTCGATTCCCGGTGTCGGAAGTATTTTCTTTTATCTGCTGTCATCAAGTCTCCAATTTGCGCACGCTATGTAACTTCAATAGTTTTACCCTGTTGGCCGAATGGCTAAGCGATCGCTCCGTCCCTCTCCGTTCTACAGCATGATCTAGTGTCTAGGATACCTATGGCGCTCTCACCCAGGAGGCCCGCGTCCGATTCCCGGTGTCGGAAGTATTTTTTCATCTGCTATCATCAAGTCTCCAATTTGCGCATGCTATATAACTTCAACACTTTTACGCTGTTGGCCGAATGGCTAAGCGATCGCTCTGTCCCTCTCCGTTCTCCGGCATGTTCTAGTGGCTTGGATACCTGGCTCTCACCCAGGAGGCCCGCGTGCGATTTCCGGTGTCAAAAGTATTTTTAACTGCTATCATCAAGTCTCCAATTTGCGCATACAATATAACTTCAATACTTTTACCCTGTTGGCCGAATGGCAAAGCGATCGCTCAGTCCTTCTCCATTCTCCGGCATGGTCTAGTGGCTAGGATACCTAGCTCTCACCCAGGAGGCCTGGATTTGATTCCCGGTGTCGGAAGTATTTTCTTTTATCTGCTGCCTTCAAGCCTCCAATTTGCGCATGCTTTGTAACTTCAATACTTTTACCCTGTTGGCCGAATATCTAAGCGATCGCTCCGTCCCTCTCCGTTCTCCGGCGTGGTCTAGTGGCTAGGATATCTGACTCTCACCCAGGAGACCCTGGTTCGATTCTTGGTGTCGGAAGTATTCTTTTATCTGCTGTCATCAAGTCTCCAATTTGCGCACGGTATGTAACTTGAATAGTTTCACCCTGTTGGCCGAATGGCTAAGCGATCGCTCCGTCCCTCTCCGTTCTCTGGCATGGTCTAGTGGCTTGGACACCTGGCTCTCACCCAGGAGGCCCGGGTACGATTCCCGGTGTCGGAAGTATTTTTTATCTGCTATTATCAAGTATCCAATTTACGCACGCTATGTAACTTCAATACTTTTACCCTGTTGCCAAATGGCTAAGTGATCGCTCCGTCCCTCTCCGTTCTCCGGCATGGTCTAGTGGCTAGGATACCTGGCTCTCACCCAGGAGGCCCGGGTTCGATTCCCGGTGTCGGAAGTGTTTTCTTCTATCTGCTATCATCAAGTCTCCAATTTGCGCACGCTATGTAACTTCAAACTTTTACCCTGTTGGCCGAATCGCTAAGCGATCGCTCCATCCCTCTCCGTTCTCCGGCATGGTCTAGTGGCTAGGATACCTGGCTCTCACCCAGGAGGCCCGGGTTCGATTCCCGGTGTCGGAAGTATTTTCTTTTATCTGCTATCATCAAGTCCCCAATTTGCGCACGCAATGTAACTTCAATACTTTTACCCTGTTGGCCGAATCGCTAAGCGATCGCTCCGTCCCTCTCCGTTCTCCGGCATGGTCTAGTGGCTAGGATACCTGGCTCTCATCAGGAGGCCCGGGTTCGATTTGTGGTGTCGGAAGTATTTTCTTTTAGCTGCTGTCATCAAGTCTTCAATTTGCGCACGCTATGTATCTTCAATAGTTTTACCCTGTTGGCCGAATGGCTAAGCGATCGCTCCGTCCCTCTCAAATCTCTGGCATGGTCTAGTGTCTAGGATACCTGGCTCTCACCCAGGAGGCCCGTGTTCGATTCCCGGTGTCGAAGGTATTTTCTTATATCTGCTGTCATAAAGTCTCGAATTCGCGCACGATATGTAACTTCAACAGTTTAATCTGTGCCGAATGGCTAAGCAATCTCTCCACCCCTCTCCGTTCTCCGGCATGGTCTAGTGTCTAGGATACCTGGAGTCATAGCGTGCGCAAATTGGAGACTTGATGATAGCAGAGAAAAGAAAATACTTCCGACAGCGGGAATCGCAATCGGGCCTCCTTGGTGAGAGCCAGGTATCCTAGACACTAGACCATGCAGGAGAACGAAGAGGGACGGAGAGATCACTTAGCCATTCGGCCAACAGGGTAAAACTATTGAAATTACATACCGTGCGCAAATTGGAGACTTGATGACAGCAGATAAAAGAAAATACCTTCGACACCAGGAATCGAACCCGGGCATCCTAGTGGAGAGCCAGGTATCCTAGCCACTAGACCATGATGGAGAATGGAGAGGGACGGAGCGATCGCTTAGCCATTCGGCCAACAGTGTAAAACTATTGAAGTTACATACCGTGCGCAAATTGGAGACTTGATGACAGCACATAAAGAAAATAATTCCGACACCGGGAATTGAATTCGGGCCTCCTGGGGGAAAGCCAGGTATCCTAGCCACTAGACCACGCCGAGAACTGAAAGGAACGGAGCGATCGCTTAGCCATTCAGCCAACAGGGTAAAACTATTCAAGTTACATAGCGTGCGCAAATTGGAGATTTGAAGACAGAAGATAAAAGAAAATACTTCCGACACCGCAAATCGAACCCGGGCCTCCTGGGTGAGAGCCAGGTATACCAGCCACTAGACCACGCCGAGAACGGAAAGGGACGGAGCGCACGTTTAGCCATTCGGCCAACAGGGTAAAAGCATTGAAGCTACATAGCGCACGCAAATCGAAGACGTGATGATAGCAGATAAAGGAAAATACCTTCGACACCGGGAATCGTACCCGGGCTTCCTGGGTGAGAGCCAGGTATCCTAGACACTAGACCATGCCGGAGAACGGAGAGGGACAAAGCGATCACTTAGTCATTCGGCCAACAGGGTAAAATTATTGAAGTTACATAGCGTGCGTAAATTGGAGACTTGATAATAGCAGATAAAAGAAAGTACTTCCGACACCGGAAATCGTACCCGGACCTCCTGGGTGAGAGCCAGGTATTCAAGCCACTAGACCATGCCAGAGAACGGAGAGGGACGAAGCGATCGCTTAGCCATTCGGCCAACAGAGTAAAACTATTGAAAATACATACCGTGCGCAAATTGAAGACTTGATGACAGCAGATAAAAGAAAATACTTCCGACACCGCAAATCGAACCCGGGCCTCCTGGGTGACAGCCAGGTATCCTAGCCACTAGACCATGCCGCAGAACGGAGAGGGACGGAGCGCACGTTTAGCCATTCGGCCAACAGGGTAATAGTATTGAAGTTACATAGCGCACGCAAATTGGAGACTTGATGACAGCACATAAAAGAAAATACTTTCGACACCGGGAATCGAACCCAGGCCTCCTGGGTGAAGGCCAGGTATACTAGCCACTAGACCACGCCGAGAACGAAAAGGAATGGAGCGATCGCTTAGCCATTTGGCCAACAGGGTAAAATTATTGAAGTTGCATAGCGTGCGTAAATTGGAGACTTGAAAATAGCAGATAAAAGGAAATACTTCCGACCCCGGGAATCGTACCCGGGCCTCCTGGGTGAGAGCCAGGTATCCAAGCCACTAGACCATGCCGAAGAACAGAGAGGGTCGGAGCGATCGCTTAGCCATTCGGCCAACTGAGTAAAACTATTGAAGATACATAGCGTGCGAAAATGGAAGACTTGATGACAGCAGATAAAAGAACATACTTCCGACAACGGGAATCAAACCCGGGCCTTCTGGGTGAAAGCCAGGTATCCTAGCCACTAGAACACACCGAGAACGGAAAGGGACGGAGCGATCTCTTAGCCATCCAGCCGACAGGGTAAAACTATTTAAGTTACATAGCGTGCGCAAATTGGAGATTTGAAGACAGCAGACAAAAGAAAATACTTCCGACACCGAGAATCGAACCCGGGCCTCCTGGGTGAAAGCCAGGTATCCTAGCCATTAGACCATGCCGACGAACGGAGAGGGACGGAGCGATCGCTTAGCGATTCGGCCAACAAGGTAAAAGTATTGAAGTTACATAGCGTGCGAAAATTGGAGACTTGATGATAGCAGATAAAAGAAAATACTTCCGACACCGGAATCGCAACCGGGTCTCCTGGATGAGAGCCAGGTATCCTAGACACTAGACCATGCCGGAGAACGGAGAGGGACGGAGAGATCGCTTAGCCATTCGGCACAGGGTAAAACTATTGAAGTTACATACCGTGCGCAAATTGGAGACTTGATGACAGCAGATAAAAGAAAATACCTTCGACACCGGAAATCGAACCCAGGCCTCCTGGGTGAGAACCAGGTATCCTAGCCATTAGACCATGCCGACGAATGGAGAGGGACGGAGCAATCGCTTAGCGATTCGGCCAACAAGGTAAAAATATTGAAGTTACATAGCATGCGAAAATTGGAGACTTGATGATAGCAGATAAAAGAAAATACTTCCGACACCGGAATCGCAACCGGGCCTCCTGGGTGAGAGCCAGGTATCCTAGCCACTAGACCATGCCGAAGAACGGAGAGGGACGGAGCGATCGCTTAGCGATTCGGCCAACAAGGTAAAAGCATTGAAGAGTCATAGCGTGCGCAAATTGGAGACTTGATGATAGCAGAGAAAAGAAAATACTTCCGACAGCGGGAATCGCAATCGGGCCTCCTTGGTGAGAGCCAGGTTACCTAGACACTAGACCATGCAGGAGAACGGAGAGGGACGGAGAGATCACTTAGCCATTCGGCCAACAGGGTAAAACTATTGAAATTACATACCGTGCGCAAATTGGAGACTTGATGACAGCAGATAAAAGAAAATACCTTCGACACCAGGAATCGAACCCGGGCATCCTAGTGGAGAGCCAGGTATCCTAGCCACTAGACCATGCTGGAGAATGGAGAGGGACGGAGCGATCGCTTAGCCATTCGGCCAACAGGGTAAAACTATTGAAGTTACATACCGTGCGCAAATTGGAGACTTGATGACAGCACATAAAGAAAATACTTCCGACACCGGGAATTGAATTCGGGCTTCTGGGGGAAAGCCAGGTATCCTAGCCACTAGACCACGCCGAGAACTGAAAGGGACGGAGCGATCGCTTAGCCATTCAGCCAACAGGGTAAAACTATTCAAGTTACATAGCGTGCGCAAATTGGAGATTTGAAGACAGCAGATAAAAGAAAATACTTCCGACACCGGCAATCGAACCCGGGCCTCCTGGGTGAGAGCCAGGTATCCTAGCCACTAGACCATGCCGAAGAACGGAGAGGGACGGAGCGATCGCTTAGCGATTCGGCCAAAAAGGTAAAAGTATTGAAGAGTCATAGCGTGCGCAAATTGGAGACTTAATGACAGCAGAGAAAAGAAAATACTTCCGACAGTGGGAATCGCAATCGGGCCTCCTTGGTGAGAGCCAGGTATCCTAGACACTAGACCATGCCGGAGAACGGAGAGGGATGGAGAGATCGCTTAGCCATTCGGCCAACAGGGTAAAACTATTGAAGTTACATAGCGTGCGTAAATTGGAGACTTGATAATAGCAGATAAAAGAAAGTACTTCCGACACCGGGAATCTTACCCGGGCCTCCTGGGTGAGAGCCAGGTATCCTAGACACTAGACCATGCCGGAGAACGGAGAGGGACAGAGCGATCGCTTAGCCATTCGGCCAACAGTGTAAAACTATTGAAGTTACATACCGTGCGCAAATTGGAGACTTGATGACAGCACATAAAGAAAATAATTCCGACACCCGGAATTGAATTCGGGCCTCCTGGGGGAAAGCCAGGTATCCTAGCCACTAGACCACGCCGAGAACTGAAAGGAACGGAGCGATCGCTTAGCCATTCAGCCAACAGGGTAAAACTATTCAAGTTACATAGCGTGCGCAAATTGGAGATTTGAAGACAGCAGATAAAAGAAAATACTTCCGACACCGCAAATCGAACCCGGGCCTCCTGGGTGAGAGCCAGGTATACCAGCCACTAGACCACGCCGAGAACGGAAAGGGATGGAGCGCACGTTTAGCCATTCGGCCAACAGGGTAAAAGCATTGAAGCTACATAGCGCACGCAAATCGAAGACGTGATGATAGCAGATAAAGGAAAATACCTTCGACACCGGGAATCGTACCCGGGCTTCCTGGGTGAGAGCCAGGTATCCTAGACACTAGACCATGCCGGAGAACGGAGAGGGACAAAGCGATCACTTAGTCATTCGGCCAACAGGGTAAAATTATTGAAGTTACATAGCGTGCGTAAATTGGAGACTTGATAATAGCAGATAAAAGAAAGTACTTCCGACACCGGAAATCGTACCCGGACCTCCTGGGTGAGAGCCAGGTATTCAAGCCACTAGACCATGCCAGAGAACGGAGAGGGACGGAGCGATCGCTTAGCCATTCGGCCAACAGAGTAAAACTATTGAAAATACATACCGTGCGCAAATTGAAGACTTGATGACAGCAGATAAAAAAAATACTTCCGACAGCGCAAATCGAACCCGGGCCTCCTGGGTGACAGCCAGGTATCCTAGCCACTAGACCATGCCGCAGAACGGAGAGGGACGGAGCGCACGTTTAGCCATTCGGCCAACAGGGTAATAGTATTGAAGTTACATAGCGCACGCAAATTGGAGACTTGATGACAGCACATAAAAGAAAATACTTTCGACACCGGGAATCGAACCCAGGCCTCCTGGGTGAAGGCCAGGTATACTAGCCACTAGACCACGCCGAGAACGAAAAGGAATGGAGCGATCGCTTAGCCATTTGGCCAACAGGGTAAAATTATTGAAGTTGCATAGCGTGCGTAAATTGGAGACTTGAAAATAGCAGATAAAAGGAAATACTTCCGACCCCGGGAATCGTACCCGGGCCTCCTGGGTGAGAGCCAGGTATCCAAGCCACTAGACCATGCCGAAGAACAGAGAGGGTCGGAGCGATCGCTTAGCCATTCGGCCAACTGAGTAAAACTATTGAAGATACATAGCGTGCGAAAATTGAAGACTTGATGACAGCAGATAAAAGAACATACTTCCGACAACGGGAATCAAACCCGGGCCTTCTGGGTGAAAGCCAGGTATCCTAGCCACTAGAACACACCGAGAACGGAAAGGGACGGAGCGATCGCTTAGCCATCCAGCCGACAGGGTAAAACTATTTAAGTTACATAGCGTGCGCAAATTGGAGATTTGAAGACAGCAGACAAAAGAAAATACTTCCGACACCGAGAATCGATCCCGGGCCTCCTGGGTGAAAGCCAGGTATCCTAGCCATTAGACCATGCCGACGAACGGAGAGGGACGGAGCGATCGCTTAGCGATTCGGCCAACAAGGTAAAAGTATTGAAGTTACATAGCGTGCGAAAATTGGAGACTTGATGATAGCAGATAAAAGAAAATACTTCCGACACCGGAATCGCAACCGGGTCTCCTGGATGAGAGCCAGGTATCCTAGACACTAGACCATGCCGGAGAACGGAGAGGGACGGAGAGATCGCTTAGCCATTCGGCACAGGGTAAAACTATTGAAGTTACATACCGTGCGCAAATTGGAGACTTGATGACAGCAGATAAAAGAAAATACCTTCGACACCGGAAATCGAACCCAGGCCTCCTGGGTGAGAACCAGGTATCCTAGCCATTAGACCATGCCGACGAACGGAGAGGGACGGAGCAATCGCTTAGCGATTCGGCCAACAAGGTAAAAATATTGAAGTTACATAGCGTGCGAAAATTGGAGACTTGATGATAGCAGATAAAAGAAAATACTTCCGACACCGGAATCGCAACCGGGTCTCCTGGATGAGAGCCAGGTATTCTAGACACTAGACCATGCCGGAGAACGGAGAGGGGCGGAGAGATTGCTTAGCCATTCGGCACAGAGTAAAACTGTTGAAGTTACATACCGTGCGCGAATTCGAGACTTGATGACAGCAGATATAAGAAAATACCTTCGACATCGGGAATCGAACACGGGCCTCCTGGGTGAGAGCCAGGTATCCTAGCCACTAGACCACGCTGGAGAACGGAGAGAGACGGAGCGATCGCTTAGCCATTCGGCCAACAAGGTAAATCTATTAAAGTTACATACCGTGCACAAATTGGAGACTTGATGACAGCAGATAAAACAAAATACGTCCGACACCGGGAATCACACCCGGGCCTCCTGGGTGAGAGCCAGGTATCCTAGCCACTAGACCATGCCGAAGAACGGAGAGGGACGGAGCGATCGCTTAGCGATTCGGCCAACAAGGTAAAAGCATTGAAGAGTCATAGCGTGCGCAAATTGGAGACTTGATGATAGCAGAGAAAAGAAAATACTTCCGACAGCGGGAATCGCAATCGGGCCTCCTTGGTGAGAGCCAGGTTACCTAGACACTAGACCATGCAGGAGAACGGAGAGGGACGGAGAGATCACTTAGCCATTCGGCCAACAGGGTAAAACTATTGAAATTACATACCGTGCGCAAATTGGAGACTTGATGACAGCAGATAAAAGAAAATACCTTCGACACCAGGAATCGAACCCGGGCATCCTAGTGGAGAGCCAGGTATCCTAGCCACTAGACCATGCTGGAGAATGGAGAGGGACGGAGCGATCGCTTAGCCATTCGGCCAACAGGGTAAAACTATTGAAGTTACATACCGTGCGCAAATTGGAGACTTGATGACAGCACATAAAGAAAATACTTCCGACACCGGGAATTGAATTCGGGCCTCCTGGGGGAAAGCCAGGTATCCTAGCCACTAGACCACGCCGAGAACTGAAAGGGACGGAGCGATCGCTTAGCCATTCAGCCAACAGGGTAAAACTATTCAAGTTACATAGCGTGCGCAAATTGGAGATTTGAAGACAGCAGATAAAAGAAAATACTTCCGACACCGGCAATCAAACCCGGGCCTCCTGGGTGAGAGCCAGGTATCCTAGCCACTAGACCATGCCGAAGAACGGAGAGGGACGGAGCGATCGCTTAGCGATTCGGCCAACAAGGTAAAAGTATTGAAGAGTCATAGCGTGCGCAAATTGGAGACTTAATGACAGCAGAGAAAAGAAAATACTTCCGACAGTGGGAATCGCAATCGGGCCTCCTTGGTGAGAGCCAGGTATCCTAGACACTAGACCATGCCGGAGAACGGAGAGGGATGGAGAGATCGCTTAGCCATTCGGCCAACAGGGTAAAACTATTGAAGTTACATAGCGTGCGTAAATTGGAGACTTGATAATAGCAGATAAAAGAAAGTACTTCCGACACCGGGAATCGTACCCGGGCCTCCTGGGTGAGAGCCAGGTATCCTAGACACTAGACCATGCCGGAGAACGGAGAGGGACAGAGCGATCGCTTAGCCATTCGGCCAACAGGGTAAAACTATTGAAGTTACATACCGTGCGCAAATTGGAGACTTGATGACAGCACATAAAGAAAATAATTCCGACACCGGGAATTGAATTCGGGCCTCCTGGGGGAAAGCCAGGTATCCTAGCCACTAGACCACGCCGAGAACTGAAAGGGACGGAGCGATCGCTTAGCCATTCAGCCAACAGGGTAAAACTATTCAAGTTACATAGCGTGCGCAAATTGGAGATTTGAAGACAGCAGATAAAAGAAAATACTTCCGACACCGGTAATCGAACCCGGGCCTCCTGGGTGAGAGCCAGGTATCCTAGCCACTAGACCATGCTGAATAACGGAGAGGGACGGAGCGATCGCTTAGCCAATTGTCCAACAGGGTAAAATTATTGAAGTTACATAGCGTGCGCAAATTGAAGACTTGATGACAGCAGATAAAAGAAAATACTTCCGACACCGCAAATCGAACCCGGGCCTCCTGGGTGAGAGCCAGGTATACCAGCCACTAGACCACGCCGAGAACGGAAAGGGACGGAGCGCACGTTTACCCATTCGGCCAACAGGGTAAAAGCATCGAAGATACATAGCGCACGCAAATCGAAGACTTGATGATAGCAGATAAAAGAAAATACCTTCGACACCGGGAATCGTACCCGGGCTTCCTGGGTGAGAGCCAGGTATCCTAGACACTAGACCATGCCGGAGAACGGAGAGGGACAAAGCGATCACTTAGTCATTCGGCCAACAAGGTAAAATTATTGAAGTTACTTAGCGTGCGTAAATTGGAGACTTGATAATAGCAGATAAAAGAAAGTACTTCCGACACCGGAAATCGTACCCGGACCTCCTGGGTGAGAGCCAGGTATTCAAGCCACTAGACCATGCCAGAGAACGGAGAGGGACGGAGCGATCGCTTAGCCATTCGGCCAACAGAGTAAAACTATTGAAAATACATACCGTGCGCAAATTGAAGACTTGATGACAGCAGATATAAGAAAATACTTCCGACACCGCAAATCGAACCAGGGCCTCCTGGGTGACAGCCAGGTATCCTAGCCACTAGACCATGCCGCAGAACGGAGAGGGACGGAGCGCACGTTTAGCCATTCGGCCAACAGGGTAAAATTATTGAAGTTACATAGCGTGTGTAAATTGGAGACTTGAAAATAGCAGATAAAAGGAAATACTTCCGACCTCGGGAATCGTACCCGGGCCTCCTGGGTGAGAGCCAGGTATCCAAGCCACTAGACCATGCCGAAGAACAGAGAGGGTCGGAGCGATCGCTTAGCCATTCGGCCAACTGAGTAAAACTATTGAAGATACATAGCGTGCGAAAATTGAAGACTTGATGACAGCAGATAAAAGAACATACTTCCGACAACGGGAATCAAACCCGGGCCTCCTGGGTGAAAGCCAGGTATCCTAGCCACTAGAACACACCGAGAACGGAAAGGGACCGAGCGATCGCTTAGCCATCCAGCCGACAGTGTAAAACTATTTAAGTTACATAGCGTGCGCAAATTGGAGATTTGAAGACAGCAGACAAAAGAAAATACTTCCGACACCGAGAATCGAACCCGGGCCTCCTGGGTGAAAGCCAGGTATCCTAGCCAATAGACCATGCCGACGAACGGAGAGGGACGGAGCGATCGCTTAGCGATTCAGCCAACAAGGTAAAAGTATTGAAGTTACATAGCGTGCGAAAATTGGAGACTTGATGATAGCAGATAAAAGAAAATACTTCCGACACCGGAATCGCAACCGGGTCTCCTGGATGAGAGCCAGGTATCCTAGACACTAGACCATGCCGGAGAACGAAGAGGGACGGAGAGATCGCTTAGCCATTCGGCACAGGGTAAAACTATTGAAGTTACATACCGTGCGCAAATTGGAGACTTGATGACAGCAGATAAAAGAAAATACCTTCGACACCGGAAATCGAACCCAGGCCTCCTGGGTGAGAACCAGGTATCCTAGCCATTAGACCATGCCGACGAACGGAGAGGGACGGAGCAATCGCTTAGCGATTCGGCCAACAAGGTAAAAATATTGAAGTTACATAGCGTGCGAAAATTGGAGACTTGATGATAGCAGATAAAAGAAAATACTTCCGACACCGGAATCGCAACCGGGTCTCCTGGATGAGAGCCAGGTATTCTAGACACTAGACCATGCCGGAGAACGGAGAGGGGCGGAGAGATTGCTTAGCCATTCGGCACAGAGTAAAACTGTTGAAGTTCCATACCGTGCGCAAATTCGAGACTTGATGACAGCAGATATAAGAAAATACCTTCGACACCGGGAATCGAACACGGGCCTCCTGGGTGAGAGCCAGGTATCCTAGCCACTAGACCACGCTGGAGAACGGAGAGAGACGGAGCGATCGCTTAGCCATTCGACCAACAAGGTAAATCTATTAAAGTTACATACCGTGCACAAATTGGAGACTTGATGACAGCAGATAAAACAAAATACATCCGACACCGGGAATCGCACCCGGGCCTCCTGGGTGAGAGCCAGGTATCCTAGCCACTAGACCATGCCGAAGAACGGAGAGGGACGGAGCGATCGCTTAGCGATTCGGCCAACAAGGTAAAAGCATTGAAGAGTCATAGCGTGCGCAAATTGGAGACTTGATGATAGCAGAGAAAAGAAAATACTTCCGACAGCGGGAATCGCAATCGGGCCTCCTTGGTGAGAGCCAGGTATCCTAGACACTAGACCATGAAGGAGAACGGAGAGGGACGGAGAGATCACTTAGCCATTCGGCCAACAGGGTAAAACTATTGAAATTACATACCGTGCGCAAATTGGAGACTTGATGACAGCAGATAAAAGAAAATACCTTCGACACCAGGAATCGAACCCGGGCATCCTAGTGGAGAGCCAGGTATCCTAGCCACTAGACCATGCCGAAGAACGGAGAGGGACGGAGCGATCGCTTAGCGATTCGGCCAACAAGGTAAAAGCATAGAAGAGTCATAGCGTGCGCAAATTGGAGACTTGATGTTAGCAGAGAAAAGAAAATACTTCCGACAGCGGGAATCGCAATCGGGCCTCCTTGGTGAGAGCCAGGTATCCTAGACACTAGACCATGCTGGAGAATGGAGAGGGACGGAGCGATCGCTTAGCCATTCGGCCAACAGGGTAAAACTATTGAAGTTACATACCGTGCGCAAATTGGAGACTTGATGACAGCACATAAAGAAAATACTTCCGACACCGGGAATTGAATTCGGTCCTCCTGGGGGAAAGCCAGGTATCCTAGCCACTAGACCACGCCGAGAACTGAAAGGGACGGAGCGATCGCTTAGCCATTCAGCCAACAGGGTAAAACTATTCAAGTTACATAGCGTGCGCAAATTGGAGATTTGAAGACAGCAGATAAAAGAAAATACTTCCGACACCGGCAATTGAACCCGGGCCTCCTGGGTGAGAGCCAGGTATCCTAGCCACTAGACCATGCCGAAGAACGGAGAGGGACGGAGCGATCGCTTAGCGATTCGGCCAACAAGGTAAAAGTATTGAAGAGTCATAGCGTGCGCAAATTGGAGACTTAATGACAGCAGAGAAAAGAAAATACTTCCGACACTGGGAATCGCAATCGGGCCTCCTTGGTGAGAGCCAGGTATCCTAGACACTAGACCATGCCGGAGAACGGAGAGGGATGGAGAGATCGCTTAGCCATTCGGCCAACAGGGTAAAACTATTGAAGTTACATAGCGTGCGTAAATTGGAGACTTGATAATAGCAGATAAAAGAAAGTACTTCCGACACCGGGAATCGTACCCGGGCCTCCTGGGTGAGAGCCAGGTATCCTAGACACTAGACCATGCCGGAGAACGGAGAGGGACAGAGCGATCGCTTAGCCATTCGGCCAACAGGGTAAAACTATTGAAGTTACATACCGTGCGCAAATTGGAGACTTGATGACAGCACATAAAGAAAATAATTCCGACACCGGGAATTGAATTCGGGCCTCCTGGGGGAAAGCCAGGTATCCTAGCCACTAGACCACGCCGAGAACTGAAAGGGACGGAGCGATCGCTTAGCCATTCAGCCAACAGGGTAAAACTATTCAAGTTACATAGCGTGCGCAAATTGGAGATTTGAAGACAGCAGATAAAAGAAAATACTTCCGACACCGGGAATCGAACCCGGGCCTCCTGGGTGAGAGCCAGGTATCCTAGCCACTAGACCATGCTGAATAACGGAGAGGGACGGAGCGATCGCTTAGCCAATTGTCCAACAGGGTAAAATTATTGAAGTTACATAGCGTGCGCAAATTGAAGACTTGATGACAGCAGATAAAAGAAAATACTTCCGACACCGCAAATCGAACCCGGGCCTCCTGGGTGAGAGCCAGGTATACCAGCCACTAGACCACGCCGAGAACGGAAAGGGACGGAGCGCACGTTTACCCATTCGGCCAACAGGGTAAAAGCATCGAAGATACATAGCGCACGCAAATCGAAGACTTGATGATAGCAGATAAAAGAAAATACCTTCGACACCGGGAATCATACCCGGGCTTCCTGGGTGAGAGCCAGGTATCCTAGACACTAGACCATGCCGGAGAACGGAGAGGGACAAAGCGATCACTTAGTCATTCGGCCAACAAGGTAAAATTATTGAAGTTACATAGCGTGCGTAAATTGGAGACTTGATAATAGCAGATAAAAGAAAGTACTTCCGACACCGGAAATCGTACCCGGACCTCCTGGGTGAGAGCCAGGTATTCAAGCCACTAGACCATGCCAGAGAACGGAGAGGGACGGAGCGATCGCTTAGCCATTCGGCCAACAGAGTAAAACTATTGAAAATACATACCTTGCGCAAATTGAAGACTTGATGACAGCAGATATAAGAAAATACTTCCGACACCGCAAATCGAACCCGGGCCTCCTGGGTGACAGCCAGGTATCCTAGCCACTAGACCATGCCGCAGAACGGAGAGGGACGGAGCGCACGTTTAGCCATTCGGCCAACAGGGTAAAATTATTGAAGTTACATAGCGTGTGTAAATTGGAGACTTGAAAATAGCAGATAAAAGGAAATACTTCCGACCCCGGGAATCGTACCCGGGCCTCCTGGGTGAGAGCCAGGTATCCAAGCCACTAGACCATGCCGAAGAACAGAGAGGGTCGGAGCAATCGCTTAGCCATTCGGCCAACTGAGTAAAACTATTGAAGATACATAGCGTGCGAAAATTGAAGACTTGATGACAGCAGATAAAAGAACATACTTCCGACAACGGGAATCAAACCCGGGCCTCCTGGGTGAAAGCCAGGTATCCTAGCCACTAGAACACACCGAGAACGGAAAGGGACCGAGCGATCGCTTAGCCATCCAGCCGACAGTGTAAAACTATTTAGGTTACATAGCGTGCGCAAATTGGAGATTTGAAGACAGCAGACAAAAGAAAATACTTCCGACACCGAGAATCGAACCCGGGCCTCCTGGATGAGAGCCAGGTATTCTAGACACTAGACCATGCCGGAGAACGGAGAGGGGCGGAGAGATTGCTTAGCCATTCGGCACAGAGTAAAACTGTTGAAGTTACATACCGTGCGAAAATTCGAGACTTGATGACAGCAGATATAAGAAAATACCTTCGACACCGGGAATCGAACACGGGCCTCCTGGGTGAGAGCCAGGTATCCTAGCCACTAGACCACGCTGGAGAACGGAGAGAGACGGAGCGATCGCTTAGCCATTCGGCCAACAAGGTAAAAATATTGAAGTTACATAGCGTGCGAAAATTGGAGACTTGATGATAGCAGATAAAAGAAAATACTTCCGACACCGGAATCGCAACCGGGTCTCCTGGATGAGAGCCAGGTATTCTAGACACTAGACCATGCCGGAGAACGGAGAGGGGCGGAGAGATTGCTTAGCCATTCGGCACAGAGTAAAACTGTTGAAGTTACATACCGTGCGAAAATTCGAGACTTGATGACAGCAGATATAAGAAAATACCTTCGACACCGGGAATCGAACACGGGCCTCCTGGGTGAGAGCCAGGTATCCTAGCCACTAGACCACGCTGGAGAACGGAGAGAGACGGAGCGATCGCTTAGCCATTCGGCCAACAAGGTAAATCTATTAAAGTTACATACCGTGCACAAATTGGAGACTTGATGACAGCAGATAAAACAAAATACATCCGACACCGGGAATCGCACCCGGGCCTCCTGGGTGAGAGCCAGGTATCCTAGCCACTAGACCATGCCGAAGAACGGAGAGGGACGGAGCGATCGCTTAGCGATTCGGCCAACAAGGTAAAAGCATTGAAGAGTCATAGCGTGCGCAAATTGGAGACTTGATGATAGCAGAGAAAAGAAAATACTTCCGACAGCGGGAATCGCAATCGGGCCTCCTTGGTGAGAGCCAGGTATCCTAGACACTAGACCATGAAGGAGAACGGAGAGGGACGGAGAGATCACTTAGCCATTCGGCCAACAGGGTAAAACTATTGAAATTACATACCGTGCGCAAATTGGAGACTTGATGACAGCAGATAAAAGAAAATACCTTCGACACCAGGAATCGAACCCGGGCATCCTAGTGGAGAGCCAGGTATCCTAGCCACTAGACCATGCCGGAGAATGGAGAGGGACGGAGCAATCGCTTAGCCATTCGGCCAACAGGGTAAAACTATTGAAGTTACATACCGTGCCAAATTGGAGACTTGATTACAGCACATAAAGAAAATAGTTCCGACACCGGGAATTGAATTCGGGCCTCCTGGGGGAAAGCCAGGTATCCTAGCCACTAGACCACGCCGAGAACTGAAAGGGACGGAGAGATCACTTAGCCATTCGGCCAACAGGGTAAAACTATTGAAATTACATACCGTGCGCAAATTGGAGACTTGATGACAGCAGATAAAAGAAAATACCTTCGACACCAGGAATCGAACCCGGGCATCCTAGTGGAGAGCCAGGTATCCTAGCCACTAGACCATGCTGGAGAATGGAGAGGGACGGAGCGATCGCTTAGCCATTCGGCCAACAGGGTAAAACTATTGAAGTTACATACCGTGCGCAAATTGGAGACTTGATGACAGCACATAAAGAAAATACTTCCGACACCGGGAATTGAATTCGGGCCTCCTGGGTGAAAGCCAGGTATCCTAGCCACTAGACCACGCCGAGAACTGAAAGGGACGGAGCGATCGCTTAGCCATTCAGCCAACAGGGTAAAACTATTCAAGAGACATAGCGTGCGCAAATTGGAGATTTGAAGACAGCAGATAAAAGAAAATACTTCCGACACCGGCAATCGAACCCGGGCCTCCTGGGTGAGAGCCAGGTATCCTAGCCACTAGACCATGCCGAAGAACGGAGAGGGACGGAGCGATCGCTTAGCGATTCGGCCAACAAGGTAAAAGTATTGAAGAGTCATAGCGTGCGCAAATTGGAGACTTAATGACAGCAGAGAAAAGAAAATACTTCCGACAGCGGGAATCGCAATCGGGCCTCCTTGGTGAGAGCCAGGTATCCTAGACACTAGACCATGCCGGAGAACGGAGAGGGATGGAGAGATCGCTTAGCCATTCGGCCAACAGGGTAAAACTATTGAAGTTACATAGCGTGCGTAAATTGGAGACTTGATAATAGCAGATAAAAGAAAGTACTTCCGACACCGGGAATCGTACCCGGGCCTCCTGGGTGAGAGCCAGGTATCCTAGACACTAGACCATGCCGGAGAACGGAGAGGGACAGAGCGATCGCTTAGCCATTCGGCCAACAGGGTAAAACTGTTGAAGTTACATACCGTGCGCAAATTGGAGACTTGATGACAGCACATAAAGAAAATAATTCCGACACCGGGAATTGAATTCGGGCCTCCTGGGGGAAAGCCAGGTATCCTAGCCACTAGACCACGCCGAGAACTGAAAGGGACGGAGCGATCGCTTAGCCATTCAGCCAACAGGGTAAAACTATTCAAGTTACATAGCGTGCGCAAATTGGAGATTTGAAGACAGCAGATAAAAGAAAATACTTCCGACACCGGGAATCGAACCCGGGCCTCCTGGGTGAGAGCCAGGTATCCTAGCCACTAGACCATGCTGAAGAACGGAGAGGGACGGAGCGATCGCTTAGCCAATTGTCCAACAGGGTAAAATTATTGAAGTTACATAGCGTGCGCAAATTGAAGACTTGATGACAGCAGATAAAAGAAAATACTTCCGACACCGCAAATCAAACCCGGGCCTCCTGGGTGAGAGCCAGGTATACCAGCCACTAGACCACGCCGAGAACGGAAAGGGACGGAGCGCACGTTTACCCATTCGGCCAACAGGGTAAAAGCATCGAAGATACATAGCGCACGCAAATCGAAGACTTGATGATAGCAGATAAAAGAAAATACCTTCGACACCGGGAATCGTACCCGGGCTTCCTGGGTGAGAGCCAGGTATCCTAGACACTAGACCATGCCGGAGAACGGAGAGGGACAAA
Organism: Rhipicephalus microplus; assembly: GCF_043290135.1. Taxonomy (NCBI): domain Eukaryota; kingdom Metazoa; phylum Arthropoda; class Arachnida; order Ixodida; family Ixodidae; genus Rhipicephalus; species Rhipicephalus microplus. The sequence goes on from NC_134702.1 coordinate 158,626,367, forward strand.
GCGATCACTTAGTCATTCGGCCAACAAGGTAAAATTATTGAAGTTACATAGCGTGCGTAAATTGGAGACTTGATAATAGCAGATAAAAGTAAGTACTTCCGACACCGGAAATCGTACCCGGACCTCCTGGGTGAGAGCCAGGTATTCAAGCCACTAGACCATGCCAGAGAACGGAGAGGGACGGAGCGATCGCTTAGCCATTCGGCCAACAGAGTAAAACTATTGAAAATACATACCGTGCGCAAATTGAAGACTTGATGACAGCAGATATAAGAAAATACTTCCGACACCGCAAATCGAACCCGGGCCTCCTGGGTGACAGCCATGTATCCTAGCCACTAGACCATGCCGCAGAACGGAGAGGGACGGAGCGCACGTTTAGCCATTTGGCCAACAGGGTAAAATTATTGAAGTTACATAGCGTGCGTAAATTGGAGACTGGAAAATAGCAGATAAAAGGAAATACTTCCGACCCCGGGAATCGTACCCGGGCCTCCTGGTGAGAGCCAGGTATCCAAGCCACTAGACCATGCCGAAGAACAGAGAGGGTCGGAGCGATCGCTTAGCCATTCGGCCAACTGAGTAAAACTATTGAAGATACATAGCGTGCGAAAATTGAAGACTTGATGACAGCAGATAAAAGAACATACTTCCGACAACGGGAATCAAACCCGGGCCTCCTGGGTGAAAGCCAGGTATCCTAGCCACTAGAACACACCGAGAACGGAAAGGGACGGAGCGATCGCTTAGCCATCCAGCCGACAGGGTAAAACTATTTAAGTTACATAGCGTGCGCAAATTGGAGATTTGAAGACAGCAGACAAAAGAAAATACTTCCGACACCGAGAATCGAACCCGGGCCTCCTGGGTGAAAGCCAGGTATCCTAGCCAATAGACCATGCCGACGAACGGAGAGGGACGGAGCGATCGCTTAGCGATTCGGCCAACAAGGTAAAAGTATTGAAGTTACATAGCGTGCGAAAATTGGAGACTTGATGATAGCAGATAAAAGAAAATACTTCCGACACCGGAATCGCAACCGGGTCTCCTGGATGAGAGCCAGGTATCCTAGACACTAGACCATGCCGGAGAACGAAGAGGGACGGAGAGATCGCTTAGCCATTCGGCACAGGGTAAAACTATTGAAGTTACATACCGTGCGCAAATTGGAGACTTGATGACAGCAGATAAAAGAAAATACCTTCGACACCGGAAATCGAACCCAGGCCTCCTGGGTGAGAACCAGGTATCCTAGCCATTAGACCATGCCGACGAACGGAGAGGGACGGAGCAATCGCTTAGCGATTCGGCCAACAAGGTAAAAATATTGAAGTTACATAGCGTGCGAAAATTGGAGACTTGATGATAGCAGATAAAAGAAAATACTTCCGACACCGGAATCGCAACCGGGTCTCCTGGATGAGAGCCAGGTATTCTAGACACTAGACCATGCCGGAGAACGGAGAGGGGCGGAGAGATTGCTTAGCCATTCGGCACAGGGTAAAACTGTTGAAGTTACATACCGTGCGCAAATTCGAGACTTGATGACAGCAGATATAAGAAAATACCTTCGACACCGGGAATCGAACACGGGCCTCCTGGGTGAGAGCCAGGTATCCTAGCCACTAGACCACGCTGGAGAACGGAGAGAGACGGAGCGATCGCTTAGCCATTCGGCCAACAAGGTAAATCTATTAAAGTTACATACCGTGCACAAATTGGAGACTTGATGACAGCAGATAAAACAAAATACATCCGACACCGGGAATCGCACCCGGGCCTCCTGGGTGAGAGCCAGGTATCCTAGCCACTAGACCATGCCGAAGAACGGAGAGGGACGGAGCGATCGCTTAGCGATTCGGCCAACAAGGTAAAAGCATTGAAGACTCATAGCGTGCGCAAATTGGAGACTTGATGATAGCAGAGAAAAGAAAGTACTTCCGACAGCGGGAATCGCAATCGGGCCTCCTTGGTGAGAGCCAGGTATCCTAGACACTAGACCATGAAGGAGAACGGAGAGGGACGGAGAGATCACTTAGCCATTCGGCCAACAGGGTAAAACTATTGAAATTACATACCGTGCGCAAATTGGAGACTTCATGACAGCAGATAAAAGAAAATACCTTCGACACCAGGAATCCAACCCGGGCATCCTAGTGGAGAGCCAGGTATCCTAGCCACTAGACCATGCCGGAGAATGGAGAGGGACGGAGCAATCGCTTAGCCATTCGGCCAACAGGGTAAAACTATTGAAGTTACATACCGTGCGCAAATTGGAGACTTGATTACAGCACATAAAGAAAATAGTTCCGACACCGGGAATTGAATTCGGGCCTCCTTGGTGAGAGCCAGGCATACCAGCCACTAGACCACGCCGTGAACGGTAAGGGACGGAGCGCACGTTTAGCCATTCGGCCAACAGGGTAAAAGCATTGAAGCTACATAGCGCACGCAAATCGAAGACTTGATGATAGCAGATAAAAGAAAATACTTCCGACACCGGGAATCGTACCCGGGCCTCCTGGGTGAGAGCCAGGTATCCTAGCCACTAGACCATGCCGAAGAACGGAGAGGGACGGAGCGATCGCTTAGCGATTCGGCCAACAAGGTAAAAGTATTGAAGAGTCATTGCGTGCGCAAATTGGAGACTTGATGACAGCAGAGAAAAGAAAATACTTCCGACAGCGGGAATCGCAATCGGGCCTCCTTGGTGAGAGCCAGGTATCCTAGACACTAGACCATGCCGGAGAACGGAGAGGGATGGAGAGATCGCTTAGCCATTCGGCCAACAGGGTAAAACTATTGAAGTTACATAGCGTGCGTAAATTGGAGACTTGATAATAGCAGATAAAAGAAAGTACTTCCGACACCGGGAATCGTACCCGGGCCTCCTGGGTGAGAGCCAGGTATTCAAACCACTAGACCATGCCGGAGAACGGAGAAGGACGGAGCGATCGCTTAGCCATTTGTCCAACAGGGTAAAATTATTGAAGTTACATAGCGTGCGCAAATTGAAGAGTTGATGACAGCAGATAAAAGAAAATACTTCCGACACCGCAAATCGAACCCGGGCCTCCTTGGTGAGAGCCAGGCATACCAGCCACTAGACCACGCCGTGAACGGTAAGGGACGGAGCGCACGTTTAGCCATTCGGCCAACAGGGTAAAAGCATTGAAGCTACATAGCGCACGCAAATCGAAGACTTGATGATAGCAGATAAAAGAAAATACTTCCGACACCGGGAATCGTACCCGGGCTTCCTGGGTGAGAGCCAGGTATCCTAGACACTAGACCATGCCGGAGAACGGAGAGGGACAAAGCGATCACTTAGTCATTCGGCCAACAGGGTAAAATTATTGAAGTTACATAGCGTGCGTAAATTGGAGACTTGATAATAGCAGATAAAAGAAAGTACTTCCGACACCGGAAATCGTACCCGGACCTCCTGGGTGAGAGCCAGGTATTCAAGCCACTAGACCATGCCAGAGAACGGAGAGGGACGGAGCGATCGCTTAGCCATTCGGCCAACAGAGTAAAACTATTGAAAATACATACCGTGCGCAAATTGAAGACTTGACAGCAGATAAAAGAAAATACTTCCGACATCGCAAATCGAACCCGGGCCTCCTGGGTGACAGCCAGGTATCCTAGCCACTAGACCATGCCGCAGAACGGAGAGGGACGGAGCGCACGTTTAGCCATTCGGCCAACAGGGTAATAGTATTGAAGTTACATAGCGCACGCAAATTGAAGACTTGATGATAGCAGATATAAGAAAATACTTCCGACACCGGGAATCGTACCCGGGCTTCTGGGTGAGAGCCAGGTATCCTAGACACTAGACCATGCCGGAGAACGGAGAGGGACGGAGCGATCGCTTAGCCATTCGGCCAACAGGGTAAAACTATTGAAGTTTCATACCACGCGCAAATTGGAGACTTGATGACAGCACATAAAAGAAAATGCTTCCGACACCGGGAATCGAACCCAGGCCTCCTGGGTGAAGGCCAGGTATACTAGCCACTAGACCACGCCGAGAACGAAAAGGAATGGAGCGATCGCTTAGCCATTTGGCCAACAGGGTAAAATTATTGAAGTTACATAGCGTGCGTAAATCGGAGACTTGAAAATAGCAGATAAAAGGAAATACTTCCGACCCCGGGAATCGTACCCGGGCCTCCTGGGTGAGAGCCAGGTATCCAAGCCACTAGACCATGCCGAAGAACAGAGAGGGTCGGAGCGATCGCTTAGCCATTCGGCCAACTGAGTAAAACTATTGAAGATACATAGCGTGCGCAAATTGAAGACTTGATGACAGCAGATAAAAGAAAATACTTCAACACTTCCAGCACCGCAAATCGAACCCGGGCCTCCTGGGTGAGAGCCAGGTATACTAGCCACTAGACCACGCCGAGAACGGAAAGGGACGGAGCGCACGTTTAGCCATTCGACCAACAGGGTAAAAGTATTGAAGTTACATAGCGCACGCAAATCGAAGACTTGATGATAGCAGATAAAAGAAAATACTTCCGAAACCGGGAATCGTACCCGGGCTTCCTGGGTGAGAGCCAGGTATCCTAGACACTAGACCATGCCGGAGAACGGAGAGGGACAAGGGGATCACTTAGTCATTCGGCAAACAGGGTAAAATTATTGAAGTTACATAGCGTGCGTAAATTGGAGACTTTATAATAGCAGATAAAAGAAAGTACTTCCGACACCGGGAATCGTACCCGGACCTCCTGGGTGAGAGCCAGGTATTCAAGCCACTAGACCATGCCGGAGAACGGAGAGGGACGGAGCGATCGCTTAGCCATTTGGCCAACAGAGTAAAACTATTGAGAATACATACCGTGCGCAAATTGAAGACTTGATGACAGCAGATAAAAGAAAATACTTCCGACACCGCAAATCGAACCCGGGCCTCCTGGGTGAGAGCCAGGTATCCTAGCCACTAGACCATGCCGCAGAACGGAGAGGGACGGAGCGCACGTTTAGCCATTCGGCCAACAGGGTAAAAGTATTGAAGTTACATAGCGCACGCAAATCGAAGACTTGATGATAGCAGATAAAAGAAAATACTTCCGACACCGGCAATCGTACCCGGGCTTCCTGGGTGAGAGCCAAGTATCCTAGACACTAGACCTAGCTGGAGAACGGAGAGGGACGGAGCGATCGCTTAGCCATTCGGCCAACTGGGTAAAACTATTGAAGTTACATACCACGCGCAAAGTGGAGACTTGATGACAGCACATAAAAGAAAATACTTCTGACACCGGAAATCGAACCCAGGCCTCCTGGGTGAGGGCCAGGTATACTATCCACTAGACCACGCCGAGAACGGAAAGGAATGGAGCGATCGCTTAGCCATTTGTCCAACAGGGTAAAATTATTGAAGTTACATAGCGTGCGTAAATTGGAGACTTAATAATAGCAGATAAAAGGAAATACTTCCGATCCCGGGAATCGTACCCGGGCCTCCTGGGTGAGAGCCAGGTATCCAAGCCACTAGACCATGCCGAAGAACAGAGAGGGACGGAGCGATCGCTTAGCCATTCGGCCAACTGAGTAAAACTATTGAAGATACATAGCGTGCGCAAATTGAAGACTTGATGACAGCAGATAAAAGAACATACTTCCGACAACGGGAATTGAACCCGGGCTTCCTGGGTGAAAGCCAGTTATCCTAGCCACTAGAACACACCGAGAACGGAAAGGGACGGAGCGATCGCTTAGCCATTCAGCCCACAGGGTAAAAGTATTGAAGTTACATCGCGTGCGCAAATTGGAGACTTGATGATAGCAGATAAAAGAAAATACTTCCGACACCTAGAATGGAACCCGGGCCTCCTGGGTGAGAGCCAGGTATCCTAGCCACTAGACCATGATGGAGAACGGAGAGGGACAGAGCGATCGCTTAGCGATTCGGCCAACAGGGTAAAAGTATTGAACCTATATAGCGTGCGCAAATTGGAGACTTGAGGATAGCAGATGAAAAAATACTTCCGACACTGAGAACCGAACCCAGGTCACCTGGGTGAGAGCCAGATATCCTAGTCACCAGACCCCGCTGGAGAACGGAGAGGGACGGAGCGATCGCTTAGGCATTCGGCCAACAGGGTAAAAGTATTGAAGGTATGTAGATGATAGCAGATAAAAGAAAATACTTCCGACATCAGAAATCGCACCCGGGCCTCCTGAGTGAGAGCCAGGTATCCTAGCCACTAGACCATGCCGGAGAACAGAGAGGGAAGGAGCGATCGCTTAGCGATTTGGCCACATGGTAAAACTATTGAAGTTACATACCGTGTGCAAATTGGAGACTTGATGATAGCAGATAAAAGAAAATACTTCCGACACCGGGAATCCTACCCGGGCCTCCTGGGTGAGAGCCAGGTATCCAAGCCACTAGACCATGCCGGAGAGAGACGGAGCGATCGCTTAGTCATTCGGCCAACAAGGTAAAAGTACTGAAGATATATTGCATGCGCAAATTGGAGACTTGATGATAGCCGATAAAAGAAAATACTTCCGACGCCGGGAATTGCACCCGGGCCTCCTGGGTGAGAGCCAAATATTCTAGCCTTTAGATCATGCCGGAGAACAGAGAGGGCCGGAGTGATTGCTTAGCGATTCGGCCAACAGGGTAAAACTATCGAAGTTACATACCCTGCGCAAATTGGAGACTTGATGACAGCAGATAAAAGAAAATACTTCCGACACCGGGAATCGCAATCGGGCCTCCTGGGTGAGAGCCAGGTATCCTAGCCGCTAGACCATGCCGGAGAACGGAGAAGGACGGAGCGATCGCTTAGCGATTCGGCCAACAAGGTAAAAGTATTGAGTCATAGCGTGCGCAAATTGGAGACTTGATGATAGCAGAGAAAAGAAAATACTTCCGACACCGGAAATCGCACCCAGGCCTCCTGGGTGCGAGCCAGGTATCCTAGCCACTAGACCATGCTGGAGAACAGAGAGGGAACGAGCGATCACTTAGCCATTCAGCCCACAGGGTAAAAGTATTGAAGTTACATCGCGTGCGCAAATTGGAGACTTGATGATAGCAGATAAAAGAAAATACTTCCGACACCTAGAATGGAACCCAGGCCTCCTGGGTGAGAGCCAGGTATCCTTGCCACTAGACCATGATGGAGAACGGAGAGGGACAGAGCGATCGCTTAGCGATTCGGCCAACAGGGTAAAAGTATTGAACCTATATAGCGTGCGCAAATTGGAGACTTGAGGATAGCAGATGAAAAAATACTTCCGACACCGAGAACCGAACCCAGGTCACCTGGGTGAGAGCCAGATATCCTAGTCACCAGACCCCGCTGGAGAACGGAGAGGGACGGAGCGATCGCTTAGGCATTCGGCCAACAGGGTAAAAGTATTGAAGGTATGTAGATGATAGCAGATAAAAGAAAATACTTCCGACATCAGAAATCGCACCCGGGCCTCCTGAGTGAGAGCCAGGTATCCTAGCCATTAGACCATGCCGACGAACGGAGAGGGACGGAGCAATCGCTTAGCGATTCGGCCAACAAGGTAAAAATATTGAAGTTACATAGCGTGCGAAAATTGGAGACTTGATGATAGCAGATAAAAGAAAATACTTCCGACACCGGAATCGCAACCGGGTCTCCTGGATGAGAGCCAGGTATTCTAGACACTAGACCATGCAGGAGAACGGAGAGGGGCGGAGAGATTGCTTAGCCATTCGGCACAGAGTAAAACTGTTGAAGTTACATACCGTGCGCAAATTCGAGACTTGATGACAGCAGATATAAGAAAATACCTTCGACACCGGGAATCGAACACGGGCCTCCTGGGTGAGAGCCAGGTATCCTAGCCACTAGACCACGCTGGAGAACGGAGAGAGACGGAGCGATCGCTTAGCCATTCGGCCAACAAGGTAAATCTATTAAAGTTACATACCGTGCACAAATTGGAGACTTGATGACAGCAGATAAAACAAAATACATCCGACACCGGGAATCGCACCCGGGCCTCCTGGGTGAGAGCCAGGTATCCTAGCCACTAGACCATGCCGAAGAACGGAGAGGGACGGAGCGATCGCTTAGCGATTCGGCCAACAAGGTAAAAGCATTGAAGAGTCATAGCGTGCGCAAATTGGAGACTTGATGATAGCAGAGAAAAGAAAATACTTCCGACAGCGGGAATCGCAATCGGGCCTCCTTGGTGAGAGCCAGGTATCCTAGACACTAGACCATGAAGGAGAACGGAGAGGGACGGAGAGATCACTTAGCCATTCGGCCAACAGGGTAAAACTATTGAAATTACATACCGTGCGCAAATTGGAGACTTGATGACAGCAGATAAAAGAAAATACCTTCGACACCAGGAATCGAACCCGGGCATCCTAGTGGAGAGCCAGGTATCCTAGCCACTAGACCATGCCGAAGAACGGAGAGGGACGGAGCGATCGCTTAGCGATTCGGCCAACAAGGTAAAAGCATTGAAGAGTCATAGCGTGCGCAAATTGGAGACTTGATGTTAGCAGAGAAAAGAAAATACTTCCGACAGCGGGAATCGCAATCGGGCCTCCTTGGTGAGAGCCAGGTATCCTAGACACTAGACCATGCTGGAGAATGGAGAGGAACGGAGCGATCGCTTAGCCATTCGGCCAACAGGGTAAAACTATTGAAGTTACATACCGTGCGCAAATTGGAGACTTGATGACAGCACATAAAGAAAATACTTCCGACACCGGGAATTGAATTCGGGCCTCCTGGGGGAAAGCCAGGTATCCTAGCCACTAGACCACGCCGAGAACTGAAAGGGACGGAGCGATCGCTTAGCCATTCAGCCAACAGGGTAAAACTATTCAAGTTACATAGCGTGCGCAAATTGGAGATTTGAAGACAGCAGATAAAAGAAAATACTTCCGACACCGGCAATCGAACCCGGGCCTCCTGGGTGAGAGCCAGGTATCCTAGCCACTAGACCATGCCGAAGAACGGAGAGGGACGGAGCGATCGCTTAGCGATTCGGCCAACAAGGTAAAAGTATTGAAGAGTCATAGCGTGCGCAAATTGGAGACTTAATGACAGCAGAGAAAAGAAAATACTTCCGACAGTGGGAATCGCAATCGGGCCTCCTTGGTGAGAGCCAGGTATCCTAGACACTAGACCATGCCGGAGAACGGAGAGGGATGGAGAGATCGCTTAGCCATTCGGCCAACAGGGTAAAACTATTGAAGTTACATAGCGTGCGTAAATTGGAGACTTGATAATAGCAGATAAAAGAAAGTACTTCCGACACCGGGAATCGTACCCGGGCCTCCTGGGTGAGAGCCAGGTATCCTAGACACTAGACCATGCCGGAGAACGGAGAGGGACAGAGCGATCGCTTAGCCATTCGGCCAACAGGGTAAAACTATTGAAGTTACATACCGTGCGCAAATTGGAGACTTGATGACAGCACATAAAGAAAATAATTCCGACACCGGGAATTGAATTCGGGCCTCCTGGGGGAAAGCCAGGTATCCTAGCCACTAGACCACGCCGAGAACTGAAAGGGACGGAGCGATCGCTTAGCCATTCAGCCAACAGGGTAAAACTATTCAAGTTACATAGCGTGCGCAAATTGGAGATTTGAAGACAGCAGATAAAAGAAAATACTTCCGACACCGGGAATCGAACCCGGGCCTCCTGGGTGAGAGCCAGGTATCCTAGCCACTAGACCATGCTGAATAACGGAGAGGGACGGAGCGATCGCTTAGCCAATTGTCCAACAGGGTAAAATTATTGAAGTTACATAGCGTGCGCAAATTGAAGACTTGATGACAGCAGATAAAAGAAAATACTTCCGACACCGCAAATCGAACCCGGGCCTCCTGGGTGAGAGCCAGGTATACCAGCCACTAGACCACGCCGAGAACGGAAAGGGACGGAGCGCACGTTTACCCATTCGGCCAACAGGGTAAAAGCATCGAAGATACATAGCGCACGCAAATCGAAGACTTGATGATAGCAGATAAAAGAAAATACCTTCGACACCGGGAATCATACCCGGGCTTCCTGGGTGAGAGCCAGGTATCCTAGACACTAGACCATGCCGGAGAACGGAGAGGGACAAAGCGATCACTTAGTCATTCGGCCAACAAGGTAAAATTATTGAAGTTACATAGCGTGCGTAAATTGGAGACTTGATAATAGCAGATAAAAGAAAGTACTTCCGACAACGGAAATCGTACCCGGACCTCCTGGGTGAGAGCCAGGTATTCAAGCCACTAGACCATGCCAGAGAACGGAGAGGGACGGAGCGATCGCTTAGCCATTCGGCCAACAGAGTAAAACTATTGAAAATACATACCGTGCGCAAATTGAAGACTTGATGACAGCAGATATAAGAAAATACTTCCGACACCGCAAATTGAACCCGGGCCTCCTGGGTGACAGCCAGGTATCCTAGCCACTAGACCATGCCGCAGAACGGAGAGGGACGGAGCGCACGTTTAGCCATTCGGCCAACAGGGTAAAATTATTGAAGTTACATAGCGTGTGTAAATTGGAGACTTGAAAATAGCAGATAAAAGGAAATACTTCCGACCCCGGGAATCGTACCCGGGCCTCCTGGGTGAGAGCCAGGTATCCAAGCCACTAGACCATGCCGAAGAACAGAGAGGGTCGGAGCGATCGCTTAGCCATTCGGCCAACTGAGTAAAACTATTGAAGATACATAGCGTGCGAAAATTGAAGACTTGATGACAGCAGATAAAAGAACATACTTCCGACAACGGGAATCAAACCCGGGCCTCCTGGGTGAAAGCCAGGTATCCTAGCCACTAGAACACACCGAGAACGGAAAGGGACCGAGCGATCGCTTAGCCATCCAGCCGACAGTGTAAAACTATTTAAGTTACATAGCGTGCGCAAATTGGAGATTTGAAGACAGCAGACAAAAGAAAATACTTCCGACACCGAGAATCGAACCCGGGCCTCCTGGGTGAAAGCCAGGTATCCTAGCCAATAGACCATGCCGACGAACGGAGAGGGACGGAGCGATCGCTTAGCGATTCAGCCAACAAGGTAAAAGTATTGAAGTTACATAGCGTGCGAAAATTGGAGACTTGATGATAGCAGATAAAAGAAAATACTTCCGACACCGGAATCGCAACCGGGTCTCCTGGATGAGAGCCAGGTATCCTAGACACTAGACCATGCCGGAGAACGAAGAGGGACGGAGAGATCGCTTAGCCATTCGGCACAGGGTAAAACTATTGAAGTTACATACCGTGCGCAAATTGGAGACTTGATGACAGCAGATAAAAGAAAATACCTTCGACACCGGAAATCGAACCCAGGCCTCCTGGGTGAGAACCAGGTATCCTAGCCATTAGACCATGCCGACGAACGGAGAGGGACGGAGCAATCGCTTAGCGATTCGGCCAACAAGGTAAAAATATTGAAGTTACATAGCGTGCGAAAATTGGAGACTTGATGATAGCAGATAAAAGAAAATACTTCCGACACCGGAATCGCAACCGGGTCTCCTGGATGAGAGCCAGGTATTCTAGACACTAGACCATGCCGGAGAACGGAGAGGGGCGGAGAGATTGCTTAGCCGTTCGGCACAGAGTAAAACTGTTGAAGTTACATACCGTGCGAAAATTCGAGACTTGATGACAGCAGATATATGAAAATACCTTCGACACCGGGAATCGAACACGGGCCTCCTGGGTGAGAGCCAGGTATCCTAGCCACTAGACCATGCTGGAGAATGGAGAGGGACGGAGCGATCGCTTAGCCATTCGGCCAACAGGGTAAAACTATTGAAGTTACATACCGTGCGCAAATTGGAGACTTGATGACAGCACATAAAGAAAATACTTCCGACACCGGGAATTGAATTCGGGCCTCCTGGGTGAAAGCCAGGTATCCTAGCCACTAGACCACGCCGAGAACTGAAAGGGACGGAGCGATCGCTTAGCCATTCAGCCAACAGGGTAAAACTATTCAAGTTACATAGCGTGCGCAAATTGGAGATTTGAAGACAGCAGATAAAAGAAAATACTTCCGACACCGGCAATCGAACCCGGGCCTCCTGGGTGAGAGCCAGGTATCCTAGCCACTAGACCATGCCGAAGAACGGAGAGGGACGGAGCGATCGCTTAGCGATTCGGCCAACAAGGTAAAAGTATTGAAGAGTCATAGCGTGCGCAAATTGGAGACTTAATGACAGCAGAGAAAAGAAAATACTTCCGACAGTGGGAATCGCAATCGGGCCTCCTTGGTGAGAGCCAGGTATCCTAGACACTAGACCATGCCGGAGAACGGAGAGGGATGGAGAGATCGCTTAGCCATTCGGCCAACAGGGTAAAACTATTGAAGTTACATAGCGTGCGTAAATTGGAGACTTGATAATAGCAGATAAAAGAAAGTACTTCCGACACCGGGAATCGTACCCGGGCCTCCTGGGTGAGAGCCAGGTATCCTAGACACTAGACCATGCCGGAGAACGGAGAGGGACAGAGCGATCGCTTAGCCATTCGGCCAACAGGGTAAAACTATTGAAGTTACATACCGTGCGCAAATTGGAGACTTGATGACAGCACATAAAGAAAATAATTCCGACACCGGGAATTGAATTCGGGCCTCCTGGGGGAAAGCCAGGTATCCTAGCCACTAGACCACGCCGAGAACTGAAAGGGACGGAGCGATCGCTTAGCCATTCAGCCAACAGGGTAAAACTATTCAAGTTACATAGCGTGCGCAAATTGGAGATTTGAGGACAGCAGATAAAAGAAAATACTTCCGACACCGGGAATCGAACCCGGGCCTCCTGGGTGAGAGCAAGGTATCCTAGCCACTAGACCATGCTGAAGAACGGAGAGGGACGGAGCGATCGCTTAGCCAATTGTCCAACAGGGTAAAATTATTGAAGTTACATAGCGTGCGCAAATTGAAGACTTGATGACAGCAGATAAAAGAAAATACTTCCGACACCGCAAATCGAACCCGGGCCTCCTGGGTGAGAGCCAGGTATACCAGCCACTAGACCACGCCGAGAACGGAAAGGGACGGAGCGCACGTTTACCCATTCGGCCAACAGGGTAAAAGCATCGAAGATACATAGCGCACGCAAATCGAAGACTTGATGATAGCAGATAAAAGAAAATACCTTCGACACCGGGAATCGTACCCGGGCTTCCTGGGTGAGAGCCATGTATCCTAGACACTAGACCATGACGGAGAACGGAGAGGGACAAAGCGATCACTTAGTCATTCGGCCAACAAGGTAAAATTATTGAAGTTACATAGCGTGCGTAAATTGGAGACTTGATAATAGCAGATAAAAGAAAGTACTTCCGACACCGGAAATCGTACCCGGACCTCCTGGGTGAGAGCCAGGTATTCAAGCCACTAGACCATGCCAGAGAACGGGGAGGGACGGAGCGATCGCTTAGCCATTCGGCCAACAGAGTAAAACTATTGAAAATACATACCGTGCGCAAATTGAAGACTTGATGACAGCAGATATAAGAAAATACTTCCGACACCGCAAATCGAACCCGGGCCTCCTGGGTGACAGCCAGGTATCCTAGCCACTAGACCATGCCGCAGAACGGAGAGGGACGGAGCGCACGTTTAGCCATTTGGCCAACAGGGTAAAATTATTGAAGTTACATAGCGTGCGTAAATTGGAGACTGGAAAATAGCAGATAAAAGGAAATACTTCCGACCCCGGGAGTCGTACCCGGGCCTCCTGGTGAGAGCCAGGTATCCAAGCCACTAGACCATGCCGAAGAACAGAGAGGGTCGGAGCGATCGCTTAGCCATTCGGCCAACTGAGTAAAACTATTGAAGATACATAGCGTGCGAAATTTGAAGACTTGATGACAGCAGATAAAAGAACATACTTCCGACAACGGGAATCAAACCCGGGCCTCCTGGGTGAAAGCCAGGTATCCTAGCCACTAGAACACACCGAGAACGGAAAGGGACGGAGCGATCGCTTAGCCATCCAGCCGACAGGGTAAAACTATTTAAGTTACATAGCGTGCGCAAATTGGAGATTTGAAGACAGCAGACAAAAGAAAATACTTCCGACACCGAGAATCGAACCCGGGCCTCCTGGGTGAAAGCCAGGTATCCTAGCCAATAGACCATGCCGACGAACGGAGAGGGACGGAGCGATCGCTTAGCGATTCGGCCAACAAGGCAAAAGTATTGAAGTTACATAGCGTGCGAAAATTGGAGACTTGATGATAGCAGATAAAAGAAAATACTTCCGACACCGGAATCGCAACCGGGTCTCCTGGATGAGAGCCAGGTATCCTAGACACTAGACCATGCCGGAGAACGAAGAGGGACGGAGAGATCGCTTAGCCATTCGGCACAGGGTAAAACTATTGAAGTTACATACCGTGCGCAAATTGGAGACTTGATGACAGCAGATAAAAGAAAATACCTTCGACACCGGAAATCGAACCCAGGCCTCCTGGGTGAGAACCAGGTATCCTAGCCATTAGACCATGCCGACGAACGGAGAGGGACGGAGCAATCGCTTAGCGATTCGGCCAACAAGGTAAAAATATTGAAGTTACATAGCGTGCGAAAATTGGAGACTTGATGATAGCAGATAAAAGAAAATACTTCCGACACCGGAATCGCAACCGGGTCTCCTGGATGAGAGCCAGGTATTCTAGACACTACACCATGCCGGAGAACGGAGAGGGGCGGAGAGATTGCTTAGCCATTCGGCACAGGGTAAAACTGTTGAAGTTACATACCGTGCGCAAATTCGAGACTTGATGACAGCAGATATAAGAAAATACCTTCGACACCGGGAATCGAACACGGGCCTCCTGGGTGAGAGCCAGGTATCCTAGCCACTAGACCACGCTGGAGAACGGAGAGAGACGGAGCGATCGCTTAGCCATTCGGCCAACAAGGTAAATCTATTAAAGTTACATACCGTGCACAAATTGGAGACTTGATGACAGCAGATAAAACAAAATACATCCGACACCGGGAGTCGCACCCGGGCCTCCTGGGTGAGAGCCAGGTATCCTAGCCACTAGACCATGCCGAAGAACGGAGAGGGACGGAGCGATCGCTTAGCGATTCGGCCAACAAGGTAAAAGCATTGAAGAGTCATAGCGTGCGCAAATTGGAGACTTGATGATAGCAGAGAAAAGAAAGTACTTCCGACAGCGGGAATCGCAATCGGGCCTCCTTGGTGAGAGCCAGGTATCCTAGACACTAGACCATGAAGGAGAACGGAGAGGGACGGAGAGATCACTTAGCCATTCGGCCAACAGGGTAAAACTATTGAAATTACATACCGTGCGCAAATTGGAGACTTCATGACAGCAGATAAAAGAAAATACCTTCGACACCAGGAATCCAACCCGGGCATCCTAGTGGAGAGCCAGGTATCCTAGCCACTAGACCATGCCGGAGAATGGAGAGGGACGGAGCAATCGCTTAGCCATTCGGCCAACAGGGTAAAACTATTGAAGTTACATACCGTGCGCAAATTGGAGACTTGATTACAGCACATAAAGAAAATAGTTCCGACACCGGGAATTGAATTCGGGCCTCCTGGGGGAAAGCCAGGTATCCTAGCCACTAGACCATGCCGAGAACTGAAAGGGACGGAGCGATCGCTTAGCCATTCAGCCAACAGGGTAAAACTATTCAAGTTACATAGCATGCGCAAATTGGAGATTTGAAGACAGCAGATAAAAGAAAATACTTCCGACACCGGCAATCGAACCCGGGCCTCCTGGGTGAGAGCCAGGTATCCTAGCCACTAGACCATGCCGAAGAACGGAGAGGGACGGAGCGATCGCTTAGCGATTCGGCCAACAAGGTAAAAGTATTGAAGAGTCATTGCGTGCGCAAATTGGAGACTTGATGACAGCAGAGAAAAGAAAATACTTCCGACAGCGGGAATCGCAATCGGGCCTCCTTGGTGAGAGCCAGGTATCCTAGACACTAGACCATGCCGGAGAACGGAGAGGGATGGAGAGATCGCTTAGCCATTCGGCCAACAGGGTAAAACTATTGAAGTTACATAGCGTGCGTAAATTGGAGACTTGATAATAGCAGATAAAAGAAAGTACTTCCGACACCGGGAATCGTACCCGGGCCTCCTGGGTGAGAGCCAGGTATTCAAACCACTAGACCATGCCGGAGAACGGAGAAGGACGGAGCGATCGCTTAGCCATTTGTCCAACAGGGTAAAATTATTGAAGTTACATAGCGTGCGCAAATTGAAGACTTGATGACAGCAGATAAAAGAAAATACTTCCGACACCGCAAATCGAACCCGGGCCTCCTGGGTGAGAGCCAGGCATACCAGCCACTAGACCACGCCGTGAACGGAAAGGGACGGAGCGCACGTTTAGCCATTCGGCCAACAGGGTAAAAGCATTGAAGCTACATAGCGCACGCAAATCGAAGACTTGATGATAGCAGATAAAAGAAAATACTTCCGACACCGGGAATCGTACCCGGGCTTCCTGGGTGAGAGCCAGGTATCCTAGACACTAGACCATGCCGGAGAACGGAGAGGGACAAAGCGATCACTTAGTCATTCGGCCAACCAGGTAAAATTATTGAAGTTACATAGCGTGCGTAAATTGGAGACTTGATAATAGCAGATAAAAGAAAGTACTTCCGACACCGGAAATCGTACCCGGACCTCCTGGGTGAGAGCCAGGTATTCAAGCCACTAGACCATGCCAGAGAACGGAGAGGGACGGAGCGATCGCTTAGCCATTCGGCCAACAGAGTAAAACTATTGAAAATACATACCGTGCGCAAATTGAAGACTTGACAGCAGATAAAAGAAAATACTTCCGACATCGCAAATCGAACCCGGGCCTCCTGGGTGACAGCCAGGTATCCTAGCCACTAGACCATGCCGCAGAACGGAGAGGGACGGAGCGCACGTTTAGCCATTCGGCCAACAGGGTAATAGTATTGAAGTTACATAGCGCACGCAAATTGAAGACTTTATGATAGCAGATAAAAGAAAATACTTCCGACACCGGGAATCGTACCCGGGCTTCTGGGTGAGAGCCAGGTATCCTAGACACTAGACCATGCCGGAGAACGGAGAGGGACGGAGCGATCGCTTAGCCATTCGGCCAACAGGGTAAAACTATTGAAGTTTCATACCACGCGCAAATTGGAGACTTGATGACAGCACATAAAAGAAAATGCTTCCGACACCGGGAATCGAACCCAGGCCTCCTGGGTGAAGGCCAGGTATACTAGCCACTAGACCACGCCGAGAACGAAAAGGAATGGAGCGATCGCTTAGCCATTTGGCCAACAGGGTAAAATTATTGAAGTTACATAGCGTGCGTAAATCGGAGACTTGAAAATAGCAGATAAAAGGAAATACTTCCGACCCCGGGAATCGTACCCGGGCCTCCTGGGTGAGAGCCAGGTATCCAAGCCACTAGACCATGCCGAAGAACAGAGAGGGTCGGAGCGATCGCTTAGCCATTCGGCCAACTGAGTAAAACTATTGAAGATACATAGCGTGTGCAAATTGAAGACTTGATGACAGCAGATAAAAGAAAATACTTCAACACTTCCAGCACCGCAAATCGAACCCGGGCCTCCTGGGTGAGAGCCAGGTATACTAGCCACTAGACCACGCCGAGAACGGAAAGGGACGGAGCGCACGTTTAGCCATTCGACCAACAGGGTAAAAGTATTGAAGTTACATAGCGCACGCAAATCGAAGACTTGATGATAGCAGATAAAAGAAAATACTTCCGAAACCGGGAATCGTACCCGGGCTTCCTGGGTGAGAGCCAGGTATCTTAGACACTAGACCATGCCGGAGAACGGAGAGGGACAAGGGGATCACTTAGTCATTCGGCAAACAGGGTAAAATTATTGAAGTTACATAGCGTGCGTAAATTGGAGACTTTATAATAGCAGATAAAAGAAAGTACTTCCGACACCGGGAATCGTACCCGGACCTCCTGGGTGAGAGCCAGGTATTCAAGCCACTAGACCATGCCGGAGAACGGAGAGGGATGGAGAGATCGCTTAGCCATTCGGCCAACAGGGTAAAACTATTGAAGTTACATAGCGTGCGTAAATTGGAGACTTGATAATAGCAGATAAAAGAAAGTACTTCCGACACCGGGAATCGTACCCGGGCCTCCTGGGTGAGAGCCAGGTATCCTAGACACTAGACCATGCCGGAGAACGGAGAGGGACAGAGCGATCGCTTAGCCATTCGGCCAACAGGGTAAAACTATTGAAGTTACATACCGTGCGCAAATTGGAGACTTGATGACAGCACATAAAGAAAATAATTCCGACACCGGGAATTGAATTCGGGCCTCCTGGGGGAAAGCCAGGTATCCTAGCCACTAGACCACGCCGAGAACTGAAAGGGACGGAGCGATCGCTTAGCCATTCAGCCAACAGGGTAAAACTATTCAAGTTACATAGCGTGCGCAAATTGGAGATTTGAGGACAGCAGATAAAAGAAAATACTTCCGACACCGGGAATCGAACCCGGGCCTCCTGGGTGAGAGCCAGGTATCCTAGCCACTAGACCATGCTGAAGAACGGAGAGGGACGGAGCGATCGCTTAGCCAATTGTCCAACAGGGTAAAATTATTGAAGTTACATAGCGTGCGCAAATTGAAGACTTGATGACAGCAGATAAAAGAAAATACTTCCGACACCGCAAATCGAACCCGGGCCTCCTGGGTGAGAGCCAGGTATACCAGCCACTAGACCACGCCGAGAACGGAAAGGGACGGAGCGCACGTTTACCCATTCGGCCAACAGGGTAAAAGCATCGAAGATACATAGCGCACGCAAATCGAAGACTTGATGATAGCAGATAAAAGAAAATACCTTCGACACCGGGAATCGTACCCGGGCTTCCTGGGTGAGAGCCAGGTATCCTAGACACTAGACCATGACGGAGAACGGAGAGGGACAAAGCGATCACTTAGTCATTCGGCCAACAAGGTAAAATTATTGAAGTTACATAGCGTGCGTAAATTGGAGACTTGATAATAGCAGATAAAAGAAAGTACTTCCGACACCGGAAATCGTACCCGGACCTCCTGGGTGAGAGCCAGGTATTCAAGCCACTAGACCATGCCAGAGAACGGGGAGGGACGGAGCGATCGCTTAGCCATTCGGCCAACAGAGTAAAACTATTGAAAATACATACCGTGCGCAAATTGAAGACTTGATGACAGCAGATATAAGAACATACTTCCGACAACGGGAATCAAACCCGGGCCTCCTGGGTGAAAGCCAGGTATCCTAGCCACTAGAACACACCGAGAACGGAAAGGGACGGAGCGATCGCTTAGCCATCCAGCCGACAGGGTAAAACTATTTAAGTTACATAGCGTGCGCAAATTGGAGATTTGAAGACAGCAGACAAAAGAAAATACTTCCGACACCGAGAATCGAACCCGGGCCTCCTGGGTGAAAGCCAGGTATCCTAGCCAATAGACCATGCCGACGAACGGAGAGGGACGGAGCGATCGCTTAGCGATTCGGCCAACAAGGTAAAAGTATTGAAGTTACATAGCGTGCGAAAATTGGAGACTTGATGATAGCAGATAAAAGAAAATACTTCCGACACCGGAATCGCAACCGGGTCTCCTGGATGAGAGCCAGGTATCCTAGACACTAGACCATGCCGGAGAACGAAGAGGGACGGAGAGATCGCTTAGCCATTCGGCACAGGGTAAAACTATTGAAGTTACATACCGTGCGCAAATTGGAGACTTGATGACAGCAGATAAAAGAAAATACCTTCGACACCGGAAATCGAACCCAGGCCTCCTGGGTGAGAACCAGGTATCCTAGCCATTAGACCATGCCGACGAACGGAGAGGGACGGAGCAATCGCTTAGCGATTCGGCCAACAAGGTAAAAATATTGAAGTTACATAGCGTGCGAAAATTGGAGACTTGATGATAGCAGATAAAAGAAAATACTTCCGACACCGGAATCGCAACCGGGTCTCCTGGATGAGAGCCAGGTATTCTAGACACTACACCATGCCGGAGAACGGAGAGGGGCGGAGAGATTGCTTAGCCATTCGGCACAGGGTAAAACTGTTGAAGTTACATACCGTGCGCAAATTCGAGACTTGATGACAGCAGATATAAGAAAATACCTTCGACACCGGGAATCGAACACGGGCCTCCTGGGTGAGAGCCAGGTATCCTAGCCACTAGACCACGCTGGAGAACGGAGAGAGACGGAGCGATCGCTTAGCCATTCGGCCAACAAGGTAAATCTATTAAAGTTACATACCGTGCACAAATTGGAGACTTGATGACAGCAGATAAAACAAAATACATCCGACACCGGGAGTCGCACCCGGGCCTCCTGGGTGAGAGCCAGGTATCCTAGCCACTAGACCATGCCGAAGAACGGAGAGGGACGGAGCGATCGCTTAGCGATTCGGCCAACAAGGTAAAAGCATTGAAGAGTCATAGCGTGCGCAAATTGGAGACTTGATGATAGCAGAGAAAAGAAAGTACTTCCGACAGCGGGAATCGCAATCGGGCCTCCTTGGTGAGAGCCAGGTATCCTAGACACTAGACCATGAAGGAGAACGGAGAGGGACGGAGAGATCACTTAGCCATTCGGCCAACAGGGTAAAACTATTGAAATTACATACCGTGCGCAAATTGGAGACTTCATGACAGCAGATAAAAGAAAATACCTTCGACACCAGGAATCCAACCCGGGCATCCTAGTGGAGAGCCAGGTATCCTAGCCACTAGACCATGCCGGAGAATGGAGAGGGACGGAGCAATCGCTTAGCCATTCGGCCAACAGGGTAAAACTATTGAAGTTACATACCGTGCGCAAATTGGAGACTTGATTACAGCACATAAAGAAAATAGTTCCGACACCGGGAATTGAATTCGGGCCTCCTGGGGGAAAGCCAGGTATCCTAGCCACTAGACCATGCCGAGAACTGAAAGGGACGGAGCGATCGCTTAGCCATTCAGCCAACAGGGTAAAACTATTCAAGTTACATAGCATGCGCAAATTGGAGATTTGAAGACAGCAGATAAAAGAAAATACTTCCGACACCGGCAATCGAACCCGGGCCTCCTGGGTGAGAGCCAGGTATCCTAGCCACTAGACCATGCCGAAGAACGGAGAGGGACGGAGCGATCGCTTAGCGATTCGGCCAACAAGGTAAAAGTATTGAAGAGTCATTGCGTGCGCAAATTGGAGACTTGATGACAGCAGAGAAAAGAAAATACTTCCGACAGCGGGAATCGCAATCGGGCCTCCTTGGTGAGAGCCAGGTATCCTAGACACTAGACCATGCCGGAGAACGGAGAGGGATGGAGAGATCGCTTAGCCATTCGGCCAACAGGGTAAAACTATTGAAGTTACATAGCGTGCGTAAATTGGAGACTTGATAATAGCAGATAAAAGAAAGTACTTCCGACACCGGGAATCGTACCCGGGCCTCCTGGGTGAGAGCCAGGTATTCAAACCACTAGACCATGCCGGAGAACGGAGAAGGACGGAGCGATCGCTTAGCCATTTGTCCAACAGGGTAAAATTATTGAAGTTACATAGCGTGCGCAAATTGAAGACTTGATGACAGCAGATAAAAGAAAATACTTCCGACACCGCAAATCGAACCCGGGCCTCCTGGGTGAGAGCCAGGCATACCAGCCACTAGACCACGCCGTGAACGGAAAGGGACGGAGCGCACGTTTAGCCATTCGGCCAACAGGGTAAAAGCATTGAAGCTACATAGCGCACGCAAATCGAAGACTTGATGATAGCAGATAAAAGAAAATACTTCCGACACCGGGAATCGTACCCGGGCTTCCTGGGTGAGAGCCAGGTATCCTAGACACTAGACCATGCCGGAGAACGGAGAGGGACAAAGCGATCACTTAGTCATTCGGCCAACCAGGTAAAATTATTGAAGTTACATAGCGTGCGTAAATTGGAGACTTGATAATAGCAGATAAAAGAAAGTACTTCCGACACCGGAAATCGTACCCGGACCTCCTGGGTGAGAGCCAGGTATTCAAGCCACTAGACCATGCCAGAGAACGGAGAGGGACGGAGCGATCGCTTAGCCATTCGGCCAACAGAGTAAAACTATTGAAAATACATACCGTGCGCAAATTGAAGACTTGACAGCAGATAAAAGAAAATACTTCCGACATCGCAAATCGAACCCGGGCCTCCTGGGTGACAGCCAGGTATCCTAGCCACTAGACCATGCCGCAGAACGGAGAGGGACGGAGCGCACGTTTAGCCATTCGGCCAACAGGGTAATAGTATTGAAGTTACATAGCGCACGCAAATTGAAGACTTTATGATAGCAGATAAAAGAAAATACTTCCGACACCGGGAATCGTACCCGGGCTTCTGGGTGAGAGCCAGGTATCCTAGACACTAGACCATGCCGGAGAACGGAGAGGGACGGAGCGATCGCTTAGCCATTCGGCCAACAGGGTAAAACTATTGAAGTTTCATACCACGCGCAAATTGGAGACTTGATGACAGCACATAAAAGAAAATGCTTCCGACACCGGGAATCGAACCCAGGCCTCCTGGGTGAAGGCCAGGTATACTAGCCACTAGACCACGCCGAGAACGAAAAGGAATGGAGCGATCGCTTAGCCATTTGGCCAACAGGGTAAAATTATTGAAGTTACATAGCGTGCGTAAATCGGAGACTTGAAAATAGCAGATAAAAGGAAATACTTCCGACCCCGGGAATCGTACCCGGGCCTCCTGGGTGAGAGCCAGGTATCCAAGCCACTAGACCATGCCGAAGAACAGAGAGGGTCGGAGCGATCGCTTAGCCATTCGGCCAACTGAGTAAAACTATTGAAGATACATAGCGTGTGCAAATTGAAGACTTGATGACAGCAGATAAAAGAAAATACTTCAACACTTCCAGCACCGCAAATCGAACCCGGGCCTCCTGGGTGAGAGCCAGGTATACTAGCCACTAGACCACGCCGAGAACGGAAAGGGACGGAGCGCACGTTTAGCCATTCGACCAACAGGGTAAAAGTATTGAAGTTACATAGCGCACGCAAATCGAAGACTTGATGATAGCAGATAAAAGAAAATACTTCCGAAACCGGGAATCGTACCCGGGCTTCCTGGGTGAGAGCCAGGTATCTTAGACACTAGACCATGCCGGAGAACGGAGAGGGACAAGGGGATCACTTAGTCATTCGGCAAACAGGGTAAAATTATTGAAGTTACATAGCGTGCGTAAATTGGAGACTTTATAATAGCAGATAAAAGAAAGTACTTCCGACACCGGGAATCGTACCCGGACCTCCTGGGTGAGAGCCAGGTATTCAAGCCACTAGACCATGCCGGAGAACGGAGAGGGACGGAGCGATCGCTTAGCCATTTGGCCAACAGAGTAAAACTATTGAGAATACATACCGTGCGCAAATTGAAGACTTGATGACAGCAGATAAAAGAAAATACTTCCGACACCGCAAATCGAACCCGGGCCTCCTGGGTGAGAGCCAGGTATCCTAGCCACTAGACCATGCCGCAGAACGGAGAGGGACGGAGCGCACGTTTAGCCATTCGGCCAACAGGGTAAAAGTATTGAAGTTACATAGCGCACGCAAATCGAAGACTTGATGATAGCAGATAAAAGAAAATACTTCCGACACCGGCAATCGTACCCGGGCTTCCTGGGTGAGAGCCAAGTATCCTAGACACTAGACCTAGCTGGAGAACGGAGAGGGACGGAGCGATCGCTTAGCCATTCGGCCAACTGGGTAAAACTATTGAAGTTACATACCACGCGCAAAGTGGAGACTTGATGACAGCACATAAAAGAAAATACTTCTGACACCGGAAATCGAACCCAGGCCTCCTGGGTGAGGGCCAGGTATACTATCCACTAGACCACGCCGAGAACGGAAAGGAATGGAGCGATCGCTTAGCCATTTGTCCAACAGGGTAAAATTATTGAAGTTACATAGCGTGCGTAAATTGGAGACTTAATAATAGCAGATAAAAGGAAATACTTCCGATCCCGGGAATCGTACCCGGGCCTCCTGGGTGAGAGCCAGGTATCCAAGCCACTAGACCATGCCGAAGAACAGAGAGGGACGGAGCGATCGCTTAGCCATTCGGCCAACTGAGTAAAACTATTGAAGATACATAGCGTGCGCAAATTGAAGACTTGATGACAGCAGATAAAAGAACATACTTCCGACAACGGGAATTGAACCCGGGCTTCCTGGGTGAAAGCCAGTTATCCTAGCCACTAGAACACACCGAGAACGGAAAGGGACGGAGCGATCGCTTAGCCATTCAGCCCACAGGGTAAAAGTATTGAAGTTACATCGCGTGCGCAAATTGGAGACTTGATGATAGCAGATAAAAGAAAATACTTCCGACACCTAGAATGGAACCCGGGCCTCCTGGGTGAGAGCCAGGTATCCTAGCCACTAGACCATGATGGAGAACGGAGAGGGACAGAGCGATCGCTTAGCGATTCGGCCAACAGGGTAAAAGTATTGAACCTATATAGCGTGCGCAAATTGGAGACTTGAGGATAGCAGATGAAAAAATACTTCCGACACCGAGAACCGAACCCAGGTCACCTGGGTGAGAGCCAGATATCCTAGTCACCAGACCCCGCTGGAGAACGGAGAGGGACGGAGCGATCGCTTAGGCATTCGGCCAACAGGGTAAAAGTATTGAAGGTATGTAGATGATAGCAGATAAAAGAAAATACTTCCGACATCAGAAATCGCACCCGGGCCTCCTGAGTGAGAGCCAGGTATCCTAGCCACTAGACCATGCCGGAGAACAGAGAGGGAAGGAGCGATCGCTTAGCGATTCGGCCACATGGTAAAACTATTGAAGTTACATACCGTGTGCAAATTGGAGACTTGATGATAGCAGATAAAAGAAAATACTTCCGACACCGGGAATCCTACCCGGGCCTCCTGGGTGAGAGCCAGGTATCCAAGCCACTAGACCATGCCGGAGAGAGACGGAGCGATCGCTTAGTCATTCGGCCAACAAGGTAAAAGTACTGAAGATATATTGCATGCGCAAATTGGAGACTTGATGATAGCCGATAAAAGAAAATACTTCCGACGCCGGGAATTGCACCCGGGCCTCCTGGGTGAGAGCCAAATATCCTAGCCTTTAGATCATGCCGGAGAACAGAGAGGGCCGGAGTGATTGCTTAGCGATTCGGCCAACAGGGTAAAACTATCGAAGTTACATACCCTGCGCAAATTGGAGACTTGATGACAGCAGATAAAAGAAAATACTTCCGACACCGGGAATCGCAATCGGGCCTCCTGGGTGAGAGCCAGGTATCCTAGCCGCTAGACCATGCCGGAGAACGGAGAAGGACGGAGCGATCGCTTAGCGATTCGGCCAACAAGGTAAAAGTATTGAGTCATAGCGTGCGCAAATTGGAGACTTGATGATAGCAGAGAAAAGAAAATACTTCCGACACCGGAAATCGCACCCAGGCCTCCTGGGTGCGAGCCAGGTATCCTAGCCACTAGACCATGCTGGAGAACAGAGAGGGAACGAGCGATCACTTAGCCATTCAGCCCACAGGGTAAAAGTATTGAAGTTACATCGCGTGCGCAAATTGGAGACTTGATGATAGCAGATAAAAGAAAATACTTCCGACACCTAGAATGGAACCCAGGCCTCCTGGGTGAGAGCCAGGTATCCTAGCCACTAGACCATGATGGAGAACGGAGAGGGACAGAGCGATCGCTTAGCGATTCGGCCAACAGGGTAAAAGTATTGAACCTATATAGCGTGCGCAAATTGGAGACTTGAGGATAGCAGATGAAAAAATACTTCCGACACCGAGAACCGAACCCAGGTCACCTGGGTGAGAGCCAGATATCCTAGTCACCAGACCCCGCTGGAGAACGGAGAGGGACGGAGCGATCGCTTAGGCATTCGGCCAACAGGGTAAAAGTATTGAAGGTATGTAGATGATAGCAGATAAAAGAAAATACTTCCGACATCAGAAATCGCACCCGGGCCTCCTGAGTGAGAGCCAGGTATCCTAGCCACTAGACCATGCCGGAGAACAGAGAGGGAAGGAGCGATCGCTTAGCGATTTGGCCACATGGTAAAACTATTGAAGTTACATACCGTGTGCAAATTGGAGACTTGATGATAGCAGATAAAAGAAAATACTTCCGACACCGGGAATCCTACCCGGGCCTCCTGGGTGAGAGCCAGGTATCCAAGCCACTAGACCATGCCGGAGAGAGACGGAGCGATCGCTTAGTCATTCGGCCAACAAGGTAAAAGTACTGAAGTTATATTGCATGCGCAAATTGGAGACTTGATGATAGCCGATAAAAGAAAATACTTCCGACGCCGGGAATTGCACCCGGGCCTCCTGGGTGAGAGCCAAATATCCTAGCCTTTAGATCATGCCGGAGAACAGAGAGGGCCGGAGTGATTGCTTAGCGATTCGGCCAACAGGGTAAAACTATCGAAGTTACATACCCTGCGCAAATTGGAGACTTGATGATAGCAGATAAAAGAACATACTTCCGACAACGGGAATCAAACCCGGGCCTCCTGGGTGAAAGCCAGGTATCCTAGCCACTAGAACACACCGAGAACGGAAAGGGACGGAGCGATCGCTTAGCCATCCAGCCGACAGGGTAAAACTATTTAAGTTACATAGCGTGCGCAAATTGGAGATTTGAAGACAGCAGACAAAAGAAAATACTTCCGACACCGAGAATCAAACCCGGGCCTCCTGGGTGAAAGCCAGGTATCCTAGCCAATAGACCATGCCGACGAACGGAGAGGGACGGAGCGATCGCTTAGCGATTCGGCCAACAAGGTAAAAGTATTGAAGTTACATAGCGTGCGAAAATTGGAGACTTGATGATAGCAGATAAAAGAAAATACTTCCGACACCGGAATCGCAACCGGGTCTCCTGGATGAGAGCCGGGTATCCTAGACACTAGACCATGCCGGAGAACGAAGAGGGACGGAGAGATCGCTTAGCCATTCGGCACAGGGTAAAACTATTGAAGTTACATACCGTGCGCAAATTGGAGACTTGATGACAGCAGATAAAAGAAAATACCTTCGACACCGGAAATCGAACCCAGGCCTCCTGGGTGAGAACCAGGTATCCTAGCCATTAGACCATGCCGACGAACGGAGAGGGACGGAGCAATCGCTTAGCGATTCGGCCAACAAGGTAAAAATATTGAAGTTACATAGCGTGCGAAAATTGGAGACTTGATGATAGCAGATAAAAGAAAATACTTCCGACACCGGAATCGCAACCGGGTCTCCTGGATGAGAGCCAGGTATTCTAGACACTAGACCATGCCGGAGAACGGAGAGGGGCGGAGAGATTGCTTAGCCATTCGGCACAGGGTAAAACTGTTGAAGTTACATACCGTGCGCAAATTCGAGACTTGATGACAGCAGATATAAGAAAATACCTTCGACACCGGGAATCGAACACGGGCCTCCTGGGTGAGAGCCAGGTATCCTAGCCACTAGACCACGCTGGAGAACGGAGAGAGACGGAGCGATCGCTTAGCCATTCGGCCAACAAGGTAAATCTATTAAAGTTACATACCGTGCACAAATTGGAGACTTGATGACAGCAGATAAAACAAAATACATCCGACACCGGGAGTCGCACCCGGACCTCCTGGGTGAGAGCCAGGTATCCTAGCCACTAGACCATGCCGAAGAACGGAGAGGGACGGAGCGATCGCTTAGCGATTCGGCCAACAAGGTAAAAGCATTGAAGAGTCATAGCGTGCGCAAATTGGAGACTTGATGATAGCAGAGAAAAGAAAGTACTTCCGACAGCGGGAATCGCAATCGGGCCTCCTTGGTGAGAGCCAGGTATCCTAGACACTAGACCATGAAGGAGAACGGAGAGGGACGGAGAGATCACTTAGCCATTCGGCCAACAGGGTAAAACTATTGAAATTACATACCGTGCGCAAATTGGAGACTTCATGACAGCAGATAAAAGAAAATACCTTCGACACCAGGAATCCAACCCGGGCATCCTAGTGGAGAGCCAGGTATCCTAGCCACTAGACCATGCCGGAGAATGGAGAGGGACGGAGCAATCGCTTAGCCATTCGGCCAACAGGGTAAAACTATTGAAGTTACATACCGTGCGCAAATTGGAGACTTGATTACAGCACATAAAGAAAATAGTTCCGACACCGGGAATTGAATTCGGGCCTCCTGGGGGAAAGCCAGGTATCCTAGCCACTAGACCATGCCGAGAACTGAAAGGGACGGAGCGATCGCTTAGCCATTCAGCCAACAGGGTAAAACTATTCAAGTTACATAGCATGCGCAAATTGGAGATTTGAAGACAGCAGATAAAAGAAAATACTTCCGACACCGGCAATCGAACCCGGGCCTCCTGGGTGAGAGCCAGGTATCCTAGCCACTAGACCATGCCGAAGAACGGAGAGGGACGGAGCGATCGCTTAGCGATTCGGCCAACAAGGTAAAAGTATTGAAGAGTCATTGCGTGCGCAAATTGGAGACTTGATGACAGCAGAGAAAAGAAAATACTTCCGACAGCGGGAATCGCAATCGGGCCTCCTTGGTGAGAGCCAGGTATCCTAGACACTAGACCATGCCGGAGAACGGAGAGGGATGGAGAGATCGCTTAGCCATTCGGCCAACAGGGTAAAACTATTGAAGTTACATAGCGTGCGTAAATTGGAGACTTGATAATAGCAGATAAAAGAAAGTACTTCCGACACCGGGAATCGTACCCGGGCCTCCTGGGTGAGAGCCAGGTATTCAAACCACTAGACCATGCCGGAGAACGGAGAAGGACGGAGCGATCGCTTAGCCATTTGTCCAACAGGGTAAAATTATTGAAGTTACATAGCGTGCGCAAATTGAAGACTTGATGACAGCAGATAAAAGAAAATACTTCCGACACCGCAAATCGAACCCGGGCCTCCTGGGTGAGAGCCAGGCATACCAGCCACTAGACCACGCCGTGAACGGAAAGGGACGGAGCGCACGTTTAGCCATTCGGCCAACAGGGTAAAAGCATTGAAGCTACATAGCGCACGCAAATCGAAGACTTGATGATAGCAGATAAAAGAAAATACTTCCGACACCGGGAATCGTACCCGGGCTTCCTGGGTGAGAGCCAGGTATCCTAGACACTAGACCATGCCGGAGAACGGAGAGGGACAAAGCGATCACTTAGTCATTCGGCCAACCAGGTAAAATTATTGAAGTTACATAGCGTGCGTAAATTGGAGACTTGATAATAGCAGATAAAAGAAAGTACTTCCGACACCGGAAATCGTACCCGGACCTCCTGGGTGAGAGCCAGGTATTCAAGCCACTAGACCATGCCAGAGAACGGAGAGGGACGGAGCGATCGCTTAGCCATTCGGCCAACAGAGTAAAACTATTGAAAATACATACCGTGCGCAAATTGAAGACTTGACAGCAGATAAAAGAAAATACTTCCGACATCGCAAATCGAACCCGGGCCTCCTGGGTGACAGCCAGGTATCCTAGCCACTAGACCATGCCGCAGAACGGAGAGGGACGGAGCGCACGTTTAGCCATTCGGCCAACAGGGTAATAGTATTGAAGTTACATAGCGCACGCAAATTGAAGACTTTATGATAGCAGATAAAAGAAAATACTTCCGACACCGGGAATCGTACCCGGGCTTCTGGGTGAGAGCCAGGTATCCTAGACACTAGACCATGCCGGAGAACGGAGAGGGACGGAGCGATCGCTTAGCCATTCGGCCAACAGGGTAAAACTATTGAAGTTTCATACCACGCGCAAATTGGAGACTTGATGACAGCACATAAAAGAAAATGCTTCCGACACCGGGAATCGAACCCAGGCCTCCTGGGTGAAGGCCAGGTATACTAGCCACTAGACCACGCCGAGAACGAAAAGGAATGGAGCGATCGCTTAGCCATTTGGCCAACAGGGTAAAATTATTGAAGTTACATAGCGTGCGTAAATCGGAGACTTGAAAATAGCAGATAAAAGGAAATACTTCCGACCCCGGGAATCGTACCCGGGCCTCCTGGGTGAGAGCCAGGTATCCAAGCCACTAGACCATGCCGAAGAACAGAGAGGGTCGGAGCGATCGCTTAGCCATTCGGCCAACTGAGTAAAACTATTGAAGATACATAGCGTGTGCAAATTGAAGACTTGATGACAGCAGATAAAAGAAAATACTTCAACACTTCCAGCACCGCAAATCGAACCCGGGCCTCCTGGGTGAGAGCCAGGTATACTAGCCACTAGACCACGCCGAGAACGGAAAGGGACGGAGCGCACGTTTAGCCATTCGACCAACAGGGTAAAAGTATTGAAGTTACATAGCGCACGCAAATCGAAGACTTGATGATAGCAGATAAAAGAAAATACTTCCGAAACCGGGAATCGTACCCGGGCTTCCTGGGTGAGAGCCAGGTATCTTAGACACTAGACCATGCCGGAGAACGGAGAGGGACAAGGGGATCACTTAGTCATTCGGCAAACAGGGTAAAATTATTGAAGTTACATAGCGTGCGTAAATTGGAGACTTTATAATAGCAGATAAAAGAAAGTACTTCCGACACCGGGAATCGTACCCGGACCTCCTGGGTGAGAGCCAGGTATTCAAGCCACTAGACCATGCCGGAGAACGGAGAGGGATGGAGAGATCGCTTAGCCATTCGGCCAACAGGGTAAAACTATTGAAGTTACATAGCGTGCGTAAATTGGAGACTTGATAATAGCAGATAAAAGAAAGTACTTCCGACACCGGGAATCGTACCCGGGCCTCCTGGGTGAGAGCCAGGTATCCTAGACACTAGACCATGCCGGAGAACGGAGAGGGACAGAGCGATCGCTTAGCCATTCGGCCAACAGGGTAAAACTATTGAAGTTACATACCGTGCGCAAATTGGAGACTTGATGACAGCACATAAAGAAAATAATTCCGACACCGGGAATTGAATTCGGGCCTCCTGGGGGAAAGCCAGGTATCCTAGCCACTAGACCACGCCGAGAACTGAAAGGGACGGAGCGATCGCTTAGCCATTCAGCCAACAGGGTAAAACTATTCAAGTTACATAGCGTGCGCAAATTGGAGATTTGAGGACAGCAGATAAAAGAAAATACTTCCGACACCGGGAATCGAACCCGGGCCTCCTGGGTGAGAGCCAGGTATCCTAGCCACTAGACCATGCTGAAGAACGGAGAGGGACGGAGCGATCGCTTAGCCAATTGTCCAACAGGGTAAAATTATTGAAGTTACATAGCGTGCGCAAATTGAAGACTTGATGACAGCAGATAAAAGAAAATACTTCCGACACCGCAAATCGAACCCGGGCCTCCTGGGTGAGAGCCAGGTATACCAGCCACTAGACCACGCCGAGAACGGAAAGGGACGGAGCGCACGTTTACCCATTCGGCCAACAGGGTAAAAGCATCGAAGATACATAGCGCACGCAAATCGAAGACTTGATGATAGCAGATAAAAGAAAATACCTTCGACACCGGGAATCGTACCCGGGCTTCCTGGGTGAGAGCCAGGTATCCTAGACACTAGACCATGACGGAGAACGGAGAGGGACAAAGCGATCACTTAGTCATTCGGCCAACAAGGTAAAATTATTGAAGTTACATAGCGTGCGTAAATTGGAGACTTGATAATAGCAGATAAAAGAAAGTACTTCCGACACCGGAAATCGTACCCGGACCTCCTGGGTGAGAGCCAGGTATTCAAGCCACTAGACCATGCCAGAGAACGGGGAGGGACGGAGCGATCGCTTAGCCATTCGGCCAACAGAGTAAAACTATTGAAAATACATACCGTGCGCAAATTGAAGACTTGATGACAGCAGATATAAGAAAATACTTCCGACACCGCAAATCGAACCCGGGCCTCCTGGGTGACAGCCAGGTATCCTAGCCACTAGACCATGCCGCAGAACGGAGAGGGACGGAGCGCACGTTTAGCCATTTGGCCAACAGGGTAAAATTATTGAAGTTACATAGCGTGCGTAAATTGGAGACTGGAAAATAGCAGATAAAAGGAAATACTTCCGACCCCGGGAATCGTACCCGGGCCTCCTGGTGAGAGCCAGGTATCCAAGCCACTAGACCATGCCGAAGAACAGAGAGGGTCGGAGCGATCGCTTAGCCATTCGGCCAACTGAGTAAAACTATTGAAGATACATAGCGTGCGAAATTTGAAGACTTGATGACAGCAGATAAAAGAACATACTTCCGACAACGGGAATCAAACCCGGGCCTCCTGGGTGAAAGCCAGGTATCCTAGCCACTAGAACACACCGAGAACGGAAAGGGACGGAGCGATCGCTTAGCCATCCAGCCGACAGGGTAAAACTATTTAAGTTACATAGCGTGCGCAAATTGGAGATTTGAAGACAGCAGACAAAAGAAAATACTTCCGACACCGAGAATCGAACCCGGGCCTCCTGGGTGAAAGCCAGGTATCCTAGCCAATAGACCATGCCGACGAACGGAGAGGGACGGAGCGATCGCTTAGCGATTCGGCCAACAAGGTAAAAGTATTGAAGTTACATAGCGTGCGAAAATTGGAGACTTGATGATAGCAGATAAAAGAAAATACTTCCGACACCGGAATCGCAACCGGGTCTCCTGGATGAGAGCCAGGTATCCTAGACACTAGACCATGCCGGAGAACGAAGAGGGACGGAGAGATCGCTTAGCCATTCGGCACAGGGTAAAACTATTGAAGTTACATACCGTGCGCAAATTGGAGACTTGATGACAGCAGATAAAAGAAAATACCTTCGACACCGGAAATCGAACCCAGGCCTCCTGGGTGAGAACCAGGTATCCTAGCCATTAGACCATGCCGACGAACGGAGAGGGACGGAGCAATCGCTTAGCGATTCGGCCAACAAGGTAAAAATATTGAAGTTACATAGCGTGCGAAAATTGGAGACTTGATGATAGCAGATAAAAGAAAATACTTCCGACACCGGAATCGCAACCGGGTCTCCTGGATGAGAGCCAGGTATTCTAGACACTAGACCATGCCGGAGAACGGAGAGGGGCGGAGAGATTGCTTAGCCATTCGGCACAGGGTAAAACTGTTGAAGTTACATACCGTGCGCAAATTCGAGACTTGATGACAGCAGATATAAGAAAATACCTTCGACACCGGGAATCGAACACGGGCCTCCTGGGTGAGAGCCAGGTATCCTAGCCACTAGACCACGCTGGAGAACGGAGAGAGACGGAGCGATCGCTTAGCCATTCGGCCAACAAGGTAAATCTATTAAAGTTACATACCGTGCACAAATTGGAGACTTGATGACAGCAGATAAAACAAAATACATCCGACACCGGGAATCGCACCCGGGCCTCCTGGGTGAGAGCCAGGTATCCTAGCCACTAGACCATGCCGAAGAACGGAGAGGGACGGAGCGATCGCTTAGCGATTCGGCCAACAAGGTAAAAGCATTGAAGAGTCATAGCGTGCGCAAATTGGAGACTTGATGATAGCAGAGAAAAGAAAGTACTTCCGACAGCGGGAATCGCAATCGGGCCTCCTTGGTGAGAGCCAGGTATCCTAGACACTAGACCATGAAGGAGAACGGAGAGGGACGGAGAGATCACTTAGCCATTCGGCCAACAGGGTAAAACTATTGAAATTACATACCGTGCGCAAATTGGAGACTTCATGACAGCAGATAAAAGAAAATACCTTCGACACCAGGAATCCAACCCGGGCATCCTAGTGGAGAGCCAGGTATCCTAGCCACTAGACCATGCCGGAGAATGGAGAGGGACGGAGCAATCGCTTAGCCATTCGGCCAACAGGGTAAAACTATTGAAGTTACATACCGTGCGCAAATTGGAGACTTGATTACAGCACATAAAGAAAATAGTTCCGACACCGGGAATTGAATTCGGGCCTCCTGGGGGAAAGCCAGGTATCCTAGCCACTAGACCATGCCGAGAACTGAAAGGGACGGAGCGATCGCTTAGCCATTCAGCCAACAGGGTAAAACTATTCAAGTTACATAGCATGCGCAAATTGGAGATTTGAAGACAGCAGATAAAAGAAAATACTTCCGACACCGGCAATCGAACCCGGGCCTCCTGGGTGAGAGCCAGGTATCCTAGCCACTAGACCATGCCGAAGAACGGAGAGGGACGGAGCGATCGCTTAGCGATTCGGCCAACAAGGTAAAAGTATTGAAGAGTCATTGCGTGCGCAAATTGGAGACTTGATGACAGCAGAGAAAAGAAAATACTTCCGACAGCGGGAATCGCAATCGGGCCTCCTTGGTGAGAGCCAGGTATCCTAGACACTAGACCATGCCGGAGAACGGAGAGGGATGGAGAGATCGCTTAGCCATTCGGCCAACAGGGTAAAACTATTGAAGTTACATAGCGTGCGTAAATTGGAGACTTGATAATAGCAGATAAAAGAAAGTACTTCCGACACCGGGAATCGTACCCGGGCCTCCTGGGTGAGAGCCAGGTATTCAAACCACTAGACCATGCCGGAGAACGGAGAAGGACGGAGCGATCGCTTAGCCATTTGTCCAACAGGGTAAAATTATTGAAGTTACATAGCGTGCGCAAATTGAAGACTTGATGACAGCAGATAAAAGAAAATACTTCCGACACCGCAAATCGAACCCGGGCCTCCTGGGTGAGAGCCAGGCATACCAGCCACTAGACCACGCCGTGAACGGAAAGGGACGGAGCGCACGTTTAGCCATTCGGCCAACAGGGTAAAAGCATTGAAGCTACATAGCGCACGCAAATCGAAGACTTGATGATAGCAGATAAAAGAAAATACTTCCGACACCGGGAATCGTACCCGGGCTTCCTGGGTGAGAGCCAGGTATCCTAGACACTAGACCATGCCGGAGAACGGAGAGGGACAAAGCGATCACTTAGTCATTCGGCCAACCAGGTAAAATTATTGAAGTTACATAGCGTGCGTAAATTGGAGACTTGATAATAGCAGATAAAAGAAAGTACTTCCGACACCGGAAATCGTACCCGGACCTCCTGGGTGAGAGCCAGGTATTCAAGCCACTAGACCATGCCAGAGAACGGAGAGGGACGGAGCGATCGCTTAGCCATTCGGCCAACAGAGTAAAACTATTGAAAATACATACCGTGCGCAAATTGAAGACTTGACAGCAGATAAAAGAAAATACTTCCGACATCGCAAATCGAACCCGGGCCTCCTGGGTGATAGCCAGGTATCCTAGCCACTAGACCATGCCGCAGAACGGAGAGGGACGGAGCGCACGTTTAGCCATTCGGCCAACAGGGTAATAGTATTGAAGTTACATAGCGCACGCAAATTGAAGACTTGATGATAGCAGATAAAAGAAAATACTTCCGACACCGGGAATCGTACCCGGGCTTCTGGGTGAGAGCCAGGTATCCTAGACACTAGACCATGCCGGAGAACGGAGAGGGACGGAGCGATCGCTTAGCCATTCGGCCAACAGGGTAAAACTATTGAAGTTTCATACCACGCGCAAATTGGAGACTTGATGACAGCACATAAAAGAAAATGCTTCCGACACCGGGAATCGAACCCAGGCCTCCTGGGTGAAGGCCAGGTATACTAGCCACTAGACCACGCCGAGAACGAAAAGGAATGGAGCGATCGCTTAGCCATTTGGCCAACAGGGTAAAATTATTGAAGTTACATAGCGTGCGTAAATCGGAGACTTGAAAATAGCAGATAAAAGGAAATACTTCCGACCCCGGGAATCGTACCCGGGCCTCCTGGGTGAGAGCCAGGTATCCAAGCCACTAGACCATGCCGAAGAACAGAGAGGGTCGGAGCGATCGCTTAGCCATTCGGCCAACTGAGTAAAACTATTGAAGATACATAGCGTGTGCAAATTGAAGACTTGATGACAGCAGATAAAAGAAAATACTTCAACACTTCCAGCACCGCA
Source organism: Rhipicephalus microplus (assembly GCF_043290135.1). Lineage (NCBI taxonomy): Eukaryota > Metazoa > Arthropoda > Arachnida > Ixodida > Ixodidae > Rhipicephalus > Rhipicephalus microplus. The sequence continues at coordinate 158,662,357 of NC_134702.1, forward strand.
AATCGAACCCGGGCCTCCTGGGTGAGAGCCAGGTATACTAGCCACTAGACCACGCCGAGAACGGAAAGGGACGGAGCGCACGTTTAGCCATTCGACCAACAGGGTAAAAGTATTGAAGTTACATAGCGCACGCAAATCGAAGACTTGATGATAGCAGATAAAAGAAAATACTTCCGAAACCGGGAATCGTACCCGGGCTTCCTGGGTGAGAGCCAGGTATCCTAGACACTAGACCATGCCGGAGAACGGAGAGGGACAAGGGGATCACTTAGTCATTCGGCAAACAGGGTAAAATTATTGAAGTTACATAGCGTGCGTAAATTGGAGACTTTATAATAGCAGATAAAAGAAAGTACTTCCGACACCGGGAATCGTACCCGGACCTCCTGGGTGAGAGCCAGGTATTCAAGCCACTAGACCATGCCGGAGAACGGAGAGGGACGGAGCGATCGCTTAGCCATTTGGCCAACAGAGTAAAACTATTGAGAATACATACCGTGCGCAAATTGAAGACTTGATGACAGCAGATAAAAGAAAATACTTCCGACACCGCAAATCGAACCCGGGCCTCCTGGGTGAGAGCCAGGTATCCTAGCCACTAGACCATGCCGCAGAACGGAGAGGGACGGAGCGCACGTTTAGCCATTCGGCCAACAGGGTAAAAGTATTGAAGTTACATAGCGCACGCAAATCGAAGACTTGATGATAGCAGATAAAAGAAAATACTTCCGACACCGGCAATCGTACCCGGGCTTCCTGGGTGAGAGCCAAGTATCCTAGACACTAGACCTAGCTGGAGAACGGAGAGGGACGGAGCGATCGCTTAGCCATTCGGCCAACTGGGTAAAACTATTGAAGTTACATACCACGCGCAAAGTGGAGACTTGATGACAGCACATAAAAGAAAATACTTCTGACACCGGAAATCGAACCCAGGCCTCCTGGGTGAGGGCCAGGTATACTATCCACTAGACCACGCCGAGAACGGAAAGGAATGGAGCGATCGCTTAGCCATTTGTCCAACAGGGTAAAATTATTGAAGTTACATAGCGTGCGTAAATTGGAGACTTAATAATAGCAGATAAAAGGAAATACTTCCGATCCCGGGAATCGTACCCGGGCCTCCTGGGTGAGAGCCAGGTATCCAAGCCACTAGACCATGCCGAAGAACAGAGAGGGACGGAGCGATCGCTTAGCCATTCGGCCAACTGAGTAAAACTATTGAAGATACATAGCGTGCGCAAATTGAAGACTTGATGACAGCAGATAAAAGAACATACTTCCGACAACGGGAATTGAACCCGGGCTTCCTGGGTGAAAGCCAGTTATCCTAGCCACTAGAACACACCGAGAACGGAAAGGGACGGAGCGATCGCTTAGCCATTCAGCCCACAGGGTAAAAGTATTGAAGTTACATCGCGTGCGCAAATTGGAGACTTGATGATAGCAGATAAAAGAAAATACTTCCGACACCTAGAATGGAACCCGGGCCTCCTGGGTGAGAGCCAGGTATCCTAGCCACTAGACCATGATGGAGAACGGAGAGGGACAGAGCGATCGCTTAGCGATTCGGCCAACAGGGTAAAAGTATTGAACCTATATAGCGTGCGCAAATTGGAGACTTGAGGATAGCAGATGAAAAAATACTTCCGACACCGAGAACCGAACCCAGGTCACCTGGGTGAGAGCCAGATATCCTAGTCACCAGACCCCGCTGGAGAACGGAGAGGGACGGAGCGATCGCTTAGGCATTCGGCCAACAGGGTAAAAGTATTGAAGGTATGTAGATGATAGCAGATAAAAGAAAATACTTCCGACATCAGAAATCGCACCCGGGCCTCCTGAGTGAGAGCCAGGTATCCTAGCCACTAGACCATGCCGGAGAACAGAGAGGGAAGGAGCGATCGCTTAGCGATTTGGCCACATGGTAAAACTATTGAAGTTACATACCGTGTGCAAATTGGAGACTTGATGATAGCAGATAAAAGAAAATACTTCCGACACCGGGAATCCTACCCGGGCCTCCTGGGTGAGAGCCAGGTATCCAAGCCACTAGACCATGCCGGAGAGAGACGGAGCGATCGCTTAGTCATTCGGCCAACAAGGTAAAAGTACTGAAGATATATTGCATGCGCAAATTGGAGACTTGATGATAGCCGATAAAAGAAAATACTTCCGACGCCGGGAATTGCACCCGGGCCTCCTGGGTGAGAGCCAAATATCCTAGCCTTTAGATCATGCCGGAGAACAGAGAGGGCCGGAGTGATTGCTTAGCGATTCGGCCAACAGGGTAAAACTATCGAAGTTACATACCCTGCGCAAATTGGAGACTTGATGACAGCAGATAAAAGAAAATACTTCCGACACCGGGAATCGCAATCGGGCCTCCTGGGTGAGAGCCAGGTATCCTAGCCGCTAGACCATGCCGGAGAACGGAGAAGGACGGAGCGATCGCTTAGCGATTCGGCCAACAAGGTAAAAGTATTGAGTCATAGCGTGCGCAAATTGGAGACTTGATGATAGCAGAGAAAAGAAAATACTTCCGACACCGGAAATCGCACCCAGGCCTCCTGGGTGCGAGCCAGGTATCCTAGCCACTAGACCATGCTGGAGAACAGAGAGGGAACAAGCGATCACTTAGCCATTCAGCCCACAGGGTAAAAGTATTGAAGTTACATCGCGTGCGCAAATTGGAGACTTGATGATAGCAGATAAAAGAAAATACTTCCGACACCTAGAATGGAACCCAGGCCTCCTGGGTGAGAGCCAGGTATCCTAGCCACTAGACCATGATGGAGAACGGAGAGGGACAGAGCGATCGCTTAGCGATTCGGCCAACAGGGTAAAAGTATTGAACCTATATAGCGTGCGCAAATTGGAGACTTGAGGATAGCAGATGAAAAAATACTTCCGACACCGAGAACCGAACCCAGGTCACCTGGGTGAGAGCCAGATATCCTAGTCACCAGACCCCGCTGGAGAACGGAGAGGGACGGAGCGATCGCTTAGGCATTCGGCCAACAGGGTAAAAGTATTGAAGGTATGTAGATGATAGCAGATAAAAGAAAATACTTCCGACATCAGAAATCGCACCCGGGCCTCCTGAGTGAGAGCCAGGTATCCTAGCCACTAGACCATGCCGGAGAACAGAGAGGGAAGGAGCGATCGCTTAGCGATTTGGCCACATGGTAAAACTATTGAAGTTACATACCGTGTGCAAATTGGAGACTTGATGATAGCAGATAAAAGAAAATACTTCCGACACCGGGAATCCTACCCGGGCCTCCTGGGTGAGAGCCAGGTATCCAAGCCACTAGACCATGCCGGAGAGAGACGGAGCGATCGCTTAGTCATTCGGCCAACAAGGTAAAAGTACTGAAGTTATATTGCATGCGCAAATTGGAGACTTGATGATAGCCGATAAAAGAAAATACTTCCGACGCCGGGAATTGCACCCGGGCCTCCTGGGTGAGAGCCAAATATCCTAGCCTTTAGATCATGCCGGAGAACAGAGAGGGCCGGAGTGATTGCTTAGCGATTCGGCCAACAGGGTAAAACTATCGAAGTTACATACCCTGCGCAAATTGGAGACTTGATGACAGCAGATAAAAGAAAATACTTCCGACACCGGGAATCGCAATCGGGCCTCCTGGGTGAGAGCCAGGTATCCTAGCCGCTAGACCATGCCGGAGAACGGAGAGGGACGGAGAGATCGCTTAGCCATTCGGCCAACAGGGTAAAACTATTCAAGTTACATACCGTGCACAAAATGGAGACTTGATGACAGCACATAAAAAAAATACTTCCGACACCGGGAATCGAATTCGGGCCTCCTGGGTGAAAGCCAGGTATCCTAGCCACTAGACCACGCCGAGAACTGAAAGGGACGGAGCGATCGCTTAGCCATTCAGCCAACAGGGTAAAACTATTCAAGTTAGATAGCGTGCGCAAATTGGAGATTTGAAGACAGCAGATAAAAGAAAATACTTCCGACACCGGAAATCGTACCCGGGCCTCCTGGGTGAAAGCCAGGTATTCTAGCCACTAGACCGTGCCTGAGAACGGAGAAGGACGGAGCGATCGCTTAGCGATTCGACAACAAGGTAAACGTATTGAAGGTACATAGCGTGCGCGAATTGGAGAGTTGATGATAGCAGATAAAAGAAAATACTTCCGACACCGGGATTTGCAACCGGGCCTCCTGGGTGAGGGCCAGGTATCCTAGACACTAGACCATGCCGGAGAACGGAGAGGGACGGAGAGATCGCTTAACCATTCGGCCAACAGGGTAAAACTATTGAAGTTGCATACCGTGCGCGAATTGGAGACTTGATGACATCAGATAAAAGAAAACACTTCCGACACAGGGAATCAAACCCGGGCCTCCTGGGTGAGAGCCAGGTATCCTAGCCACTAGACCATGCCAAAGAGCGGGGAGGGACGGAGCGCACGTTTAGCCATTCGGCCAACAGGGTAAAAGCATTGAAGCTACATAGCGCACGCAAATCGAAGACTTGATGATAGCAGATAAAAGAAAATACCTTCGACACCGGGAATCGTACCCGGGCTTCCTGGGTGAGAGCCAGGTATCCTAGACACTAGACCATGCCGGAGAACGGAGAGGGACAAAGCGATCACTTAGTCATTTGGCCAACAAGGTAAAATTATTGAAGTTACATAGCGTGCGTAAATTGGAGACTTGATAATAGCAGATAAAAGAAAGTACTTCCGACACCGGAAATCGTACCCGGACCTCCTGGGTGAGAGCCAGGTATTCAAGCCACTAGACCATGCCAGAGAACGGAGAGGGACGGAGCGATCGCTTAGCCATTCGGCCAACAGAGTAAAACTATCTAAAATACATACCGTGCGCAAATAGAAGACTTGATGACAGCAGATAAAAGAAAATACTTCCGACACCGCAAATCGAACCCGGGCCTCCTGGGTGACAGCCAGGTATCCTAGCCACTAGACCACGCCGCAGAACGGAGAGGGACGGAGCGCACGTTTAGCCATTCGGCCAACAGGGTAAAATTATTGAAGTTACATAGCGTGCGTAAATTGGAGACTTGAAAATAGCAGATAAAAGGAAATACTTCCGACCCCGGGAATCGTACCCGGGCCTCCTGGGTGAGAGCCAGGTATCCAAGCCACTAGACCATGCCGAAGAACGGAGAGGGTCGGAGCGATCGCTTAGCCATTCGGCCAACTGAGTAAAACTATTGAAGATACATAGCGTGCGAAAATTGAAGACTTGATGACAGCAGATAAAAGAACATACTTCCGACAACGGGAATCAAACCCGGGCCTCCTGGGTGAAAGCCAGGTATCCTAGCCACTAGAACACACCGAGAACGGAAAGGGTTGGAGCGATCGCTTAGCCATCCAGCCGACAGGGTAAAACTATTTAAGTTACATAGCGTGCGCAAATTGGAGATTTGAAGACAGCAGACAAAAGAAAATACTTCCGACACCGAGAATCGAACCCGGGCCTCCTGGGTGAAAGCCAGGTATCCTAGCCAATAGACCATGCCGACGAACGGAGAGGGACGGAGCGATCGCTTAGCGATTCGGCCAACAAGGTAAAAGTATTGACGTTACATAGCGTGCGAAAAGTGGAGACTTGATGATAGCAGATAAAAGAAAATACTTCCGACACCGGAATCGCAACCGGGTCTCCTGGATGAGAGCCAGGTATCCTAGACACTAGACCATGCCGGAGAACGGAGAGGGACGGAGAGATCGCTTAGCCATTCGGCACAGGGTAAAACTATTGAAGTTACATACCGTGCGCAAATTGGAGACTTGATGACAGCAGATAAAAGAAAATACCTTCGACACCGGAAATCGAACCCAGGCCTCCTGGGTGAGAACCAGGTATCCTAGCCATTAGACCATGCCGAAGAACGGAGAGGGACGGAGCGATCGCTTAGCGATTCGGCCAACAAGGTAAAAGCATTGAAGAGTCATAGCGTGCGCAAATTGGAGACTTGATGATAGCAGAGAAAAGAAAATACTTCCGACAGCGGGAATCGCAATCGGGCCTCCTTGGTGAGAGCCAGGTATCCTAGACATTAGACCATGAAGGAGAACGGAGAGGGACGGAGAGATCACTTAGCCATTCGGCCAACAGGGTAAAACTATTGAAATTACATACCGTGCGCAAATTGGAGACTTGATGACAGCAGATAAAAGAAAATACCTTCGACACCAGGAATCGAACCCGGGCATCCTAGTGGAGAGCCAGGTATCCTAGCCACTAGACCATGCCGGAGAATGGAGAGGGACGGAGCAATCGCTTAGCCATTCGGCCAACAGGGTAAAACTATTGAAGTTACATACCGTGCGCAAATTGGAGACTTGATTACAGCACATAAAGAAAATAGTTCCGACACCGGGAATTGAATTCGGGCCTCCTGGGGGAAAGCCAGGTATCCTAGCCACTAGACCACGCCGAGAACTGAAAGGGACGGAGAGATCACTTAGCCATTCGGCCAACAGGGTAAAACTATTGAAATTACATACCGTGCGCAAATTGGAGACTTGATGACAGCAGATAAAAGAAAATACCTTCGACACCAGGAATCGAACCCGGGCATCCTAGTGGAGAGCCAGGTATCCTAGCCACTAGACCATGCTGGAGAATGGAGAGGGACGGAGCGATCGCTTAGCCATTCGGCCAACAGGGTAAAACTATTGAAGTTACATACCGTGCGCAAATTGGAGACTTGATGACAGCACATAAAGAAAATACTTCCGACACCGGGAATTGAATTCGGGCCTCCTGGGTGAAAGCCAGGTATCCTAGCCACTAGACCACGCCGAGAACTGAAAGGGACGGAGCGATCGCTTAGCCATTCAGCCAACAGGGTAAAACTATTCAAGTTACATAGCGTGCGCAAATTGGAGATTTGAAGACAGCAGGTAAAAGAAAATACTTCCGACACCGGCAATCGAACCCGGGCCTCCTGGGTGAGAGCCAGGTATCCTAGCCACTAGACCATGCAGAAGAACGGAGAGGGACGGAGCGATCGCTTAGCGATTCGGCCAACAAGGTAAAAGTATTGAAGAGTCATAGCGTGCGCAAATTGGAGACTTAATGACAGCAGAGAAAAGAAAATACTTCCGACAGTGGGAATCGCAATCGGGCCTCCTTGGTGAGAGCCAGGTATCCTAGACACTAGACCATGCCGGAGAACGGAGAGGGATGGAGAGATCGCTTAGCCATTCGGCCAACAGGGTAAAACTATTGAAGTTACATAGCGTGCGTAAATTGGAGACTTGATAATAGCAGATAAAAGAAAGTACTTCCGACACCGGGAATCGTACCCGGGCCTCCTGGGTGAGAGCCAGGTATCCTAGACACTAGACCATGCCGGAGAATGGAGAGGTACAGAGCGATCGCTTAGCCATTCGGCCAACAGGGTAAAACTATTGAAGTTACATACCGTGCGCAAATTGGAGACTTGATGACAGCACATAAAGAAAATAATTCCGACACCGGGAATTGAATTCGGGCCTCCTGGGGGAAAGCCAGGTATCCTAGCCACTAGACCACGCCGAGAACTGAAAGGGACGGAGCGATCGCTTAGCCATTCAGCCAACAGGGTAAAACTATTCAAGTTACATAGCGTGCGCAAATTGGATATTTGAAGACAGCAGATAAAAAAAATACTTCCGACACCGGGAATCGAACCCGGGCCTCCTGGGTGAGAGCCAGGTATCCTAGCCACTAGACCATGCTGAAGAACGGAGAGGGACGGAGCGATCGCTTAGCCAATTGTCCAACAGGGTAAAATTATTGAAGTTACATAGCGTGCGCAAATTGAAGACTTGATGACAGCAGATAAAAGAAAATACTTCCGACACCGCAAATCGAACCCGGGCCTCCTGGGTGAGAGCCAGGTATACCAGCCACTAGACCACGCCGAGAACGGAAAGGGACGGAGCGCACGTTTACCCATTCGGCCAACAGGGTAAAAGCATCGAAGATACATAGCGCACGCAAATCGAAGACTTGATGGCAGATAAAAGAAAATACCTTCGACACCGGGAATCGTACCCGGGCTTCCTGGGTGAGAGCCAGGTATCCTAGACACTAGACCATGCCGGAGAACGGAGAGGGACAAAGCGATCACTTAGTCATTCGGCCAACAAGGTAAAATTATTGAAGTTACATAGCGTGCGTAAATTGGAGACTTGATAATAGCAGATAAAAGAAAGTACTTCCGACACCGGAAATCGTACCCGGACCTCCTGGGTGAGAGCCAGGTATTCAAGCCACTAGACCATGCCAGAGAACGGAGAGGGACGGAGCGATCGCTTAGCCATTTGGCCAACAGAGTAAAACTATTGAAAATACATACCGTGCGCAAATTGAAGACTTGATGACAGCAGATATAAGAAAATACTTCCGACACCGCAAATCGAACCCGGGCCTCCTGGGTGACAGCCAGGTATCCTAGCCACTAGACCATGCCGCAGAACGGAGAGGGACGGAGCGCACGTTTAGCCATTTGGCGAACAGGGTAAAATTATTGAAGTTACATAGCGTGCGTAAATTGGAGACTGGAAAATAGCAGATAAAAGGAAATACTTCCGACCCCGGGAATCGTACCCGGGCCTCCTGGTGAGAGCCAGGTATCCAAGCCACTAGACCATGCCGAAGAACAGAGAGGGTCGGAGCGATCGCTTAGCCATTCGGCCAACTGAGTAAAACTATTGAAGATACATAGCGTGCGAAAATTGAAGACTTGATGACAGCAGATAAAAGAACATACTTCCGACAACGGGAATCAAACCCGGGCCTCCTGGGTGAAAGCCAGGTATCCTAGCCACTAGAACACACCGAGAACGGAAAGGGACGGAGCGATCGCTTAGCCATCCAGCCGACAGGGTAAAACTATTTAAGTTACATAGCGTGCGCAAATTCGAGATTTGAAGACAGCAGACAAAAGAAAATACTTCCGACACCGAGAATCGAACCCGGGCCTCCTGGGTGAAAGCCAGGTATCCTAGCCAATAGACCATGCCGACGAACGGAAAGGGACGGAGCGATCGCTTAGCGATTCGGCCAACAAGGTAAAAGTATTGAAGTTACATAGCGTGCGAAAATTGGAGACTTGATGATAGCAGATAAAAGAAAATACTTCCGACACCGGAATCGCAACCGGGTCTCCTGGATGAGAGCCAGGTATCCTAGACACTAGACCATGCCGGAGAACGAAGAGGGACGGAGAGATCGCTTAGCCATTCGGCACAGGGTAAAACTATTGAAGTTACATATCGTGCGCAAATTGGAGACTTGATGACAGCAGATAAAAGAAAATACCTTCGACACCGGAAATCGAACCCAGGCCTCCTGGGTGAGAACCAGGTATCCTAGCCATTAGACCATGCCGACGAACGGAGAGGGACGGAGCAATCGCTTAGCGATTCGGCCAACAAGGTAAAAATATTGAAGTTACATAGCGTGCGAAAATTGGAGACTTGATGATAGCAGATAAAAGAAAATACTTCCGACACCGGAATCGCAACCGAGTCTCCTGGATGAGAGCCAGGTATTCTAGACACTAGACCATGCCGGAGAACGGAGAGGGGCGGAGAGATTGCTTAGCCATTCGGCACAGAGTAAAACTGTTGAAGTTACATACCGTGCGCAAATTCGAGACTTGATGACAGCAGATATAAGAAAATACCTTCGACACCGGGAATCGAACACGGGCCTCCTGGGTGAGAGCCAGGTATCCTAGCCACTAGACCACGCTGGAGAACGGAGAGAGACGGAGCGATCGCTTAGCCATTCGGCCAACAAGGTAAATCTATTAAAGTTACATACCGTGCACAAATTGGAGACTTGATGACAGCAGATAAAACAAAATACATCCGACACCGGGAATCGCACCCGGGCCTCCTGGGTGAGAGCCAGGTATCCTAGCCACTAGACCATGCCGAAGAACGGAGAGGGACGGAGCGATCGCTTAGCGATTCGGCCAACAAGGTAAAAGCATTGAAGAGTCATAGCGTGCGCAAATTAGAGACTTGATGATAGTAGAGAAAAGAAAATACTTCCGACAGCGGGAATCGCAATCGGGCCTCCTTGGTGAGAGCCAGGTATCCTAGACACTAGACCATTAAGGAGAACGGAGAGGGACGGAGAGATCACTTAGCCATTCGGCCAACAGGGTAAAACTATTGAAATTACATACCGTGCGCAAATTGGAGACTTGATGACAGCAGATAAAAGAAAATACCTTCGACACCAGGAATTGAACCCGGGCATCCTAGTGGAGAGCCAGGTATCCTAGCCACTAGACCATGCCGGAGAATGGAGAGGGACGGAGCAATCGCTTAGCCATTCGGCCAACAGGGTAAAACTATTGAAGTTACATACCGTGCGCAAATTGGAGACTTGATGACAGCACATAAAGAAAATACTTCCGACACCGGGAATTGAATTCGGGCCTCCTGGGGGAAAGCCATGTATCCTAGCCACTAGACCACGCCGAGAACTGAAAGGGACGGAGCGATCGCTTAGCCATTCAGCCAACAGGGTAAAACTATTCAAGTTACATAGCATGCGCAAATTGGAGATTTGAAGACAGCAGATAAAAGAAAATACTTCCAACACCGGCAATCGAACCCGGGCCTCCTGGGTGAGAGCCAGGTATTCTAGCCACTAGACCATGCCGAAGAACGGAGAGGGACGGAGCGATCGCTTAGCGATTCGGCCAACAAGGTAAAAGTATTGAAGAGTCATAGCGTGCGCAAATTGGAGACTTAATGACAGCAGAGAAAAGAAAATACTTCCGACGGCGGGAATCGCAATCGGGCCTCCTTGGTGAGAGCCAGGTATCCTAGACACTAGACCATGCCGGAGAACGGAGAGGGATGGAGAGATCGCTTAGCCATTCGGCCAACAGGGTAAAACTATTGAAGTTACAAAGCGTGCGTAAATTGGAGACTTGATAATAGCAGATAAAAGAAAGTACTTCCGACACCGGGAATCGTACCCGGGCCTCCTGGGTGAGAGCCAGGTATTCAAACCACTAGACCAGGCCGGAGAACGGAGAAGGACGGAGCGATCGCTTAGCCATTTGTCCAACAGGGTAAAATTATTGAAGTTACATAGCGTGGGCAAATTGAAGACTTGATGACAGCAGATAAAAGAAAATACTTCCGACACCGCAAATCGAACCCGGGCCTCCTGGGTGAGAGCCAGGCATACCAGCCACTAGACCACGCCGTGAACGGAAAGGGACGGAGCGCACGTTTAGCCATTCGGCCAACAGGGTAAAAGCATTGAAGCTACATAGGGCACGCAAATCGAAGACTTGATGATAGCAGATAAAGGAAAATACTTCCGACACCGGGAATCGTACCCGGGCTTCCTGGGTGAGAGCCAGGTATCCTAGACACTAGACCATGCCGGAGAACGGAGAGGGACAAAGCGATCACTTAGTCATTCGGCCAACAGGGTAAAATTATTGAAAATACATACCGTGCACAAATTGAAGACTTGACAGCAGATAAAAGAAAATACTTCCGACATCGCAAATCGAACCCGGGCCTCCTGGGTGACAGCCAGGTATCCTAGCCACTAGACCATGCCGCAGAACGGAGAGGGACGGAGCGCACGTTTAGCCATTCGGCCAACAGGGTAATAGTATTGAAGTTACATAGCGCACGCAAATTGAAGACTTGATGATAGCAGATAAAAGAAAATACTTCCGACACCGGGAATCGTACCCGGGCTTCTGGGTGAGAGCCAGGTATCCTAGACACTAGACATAGCTGGAGAACGGAGAGGGACGGAGCGATCGCTTAGCCATTCGGCCAACTGGGTAAAACTATTGAAGTTACATACCACGCGCAAATTGGAGACTTGATGACAGCACATAAAAGAAAATACTTCCGACATCGCAAATCGAACCCGGGCCTCCTGGGTGACAGCCAGGTATCCTATCCACTAGACCACGCCGAGAACGGAAAGGAATAGAGCGATCGCTTAGCCATTTGTCCAACAGGGTAAAATTATTGAAGTTACATAGCGTGCGTAAATTGGAGACTTAATAATAGCAGATAAAAGGAAATACTTCCGATCCCGGGAATCGTACCCGGGCCTCCTGGGTGAGAGCCAGGTATCCAAGCCACTAGACCATGCCGAAGAACAGAGAGGGACGGAGCGATCGCTTAGCCATTCGGCCAACTGAGTAAAACTATTGAAGATACATAGCGTGCGCAAATTGAAGACTTGATGACAGCAGATAAAAGAACATACTTCCGACAACGGGAATTGAACCCGGGCTTCCTGGGTGAAAGCCAGGTATCCTAGCCACTAGAACACACCGAGAACGGAAAGGGATGGAGCGATCGCTTAGCCATTCATCCAACAGGGTAAAACTATTCAAGTTACATAGCGTGCGCAAATTGGAGATTTGAAGACAGCAGACAAAAGAAAATACTTCCGACACCGGGAATCGAACCCGGGCCTCCTGGGTGAAAGCCAGGTATCCTAGCCACTAGACCGTGCCGGAGAACGGAGAAGGACGGAGCGATCGCTTAGTGATTCGGCCAACAAGGTAAAAGTATTGAGTCATAGCGTGCGCAAATTGGAGACTTGATGATAGCAGAGAAAAGAAAATACTTCCGACACCGGAAATCGCACCCAGGCCTCCTGGGTGCGAGCCAGGTATCCTAGCTACTAGACCATGCTGGAGAACAGAGAGGGAACGAGCGATCACTTAGCCATTCAGCCCACAGGGTAAAAGTATTGAAGTTACATCGCGTGCGCAAATTGGAGACTTGATGATAGCAGATAAAAGAAAATACTTCCGACACCTAGAATGGAACCCGGGCCTCCTGGGTGAGAGCCAGGTATCCTAGCCACTAGACCATGATGGAGAACGGAGAGGGACAGAGCGATCGCTTAGCGATTCGGCCAACATGGTAAAAGTATTGAACCTATATAGCGTGCGCAAATTGGAGACTTGAGGATAGCAGATGAAAAAATACTTCCGACACCGAGAACCGAACCCAGGTCACCTGGGTGAGAGCCAGATATCCTAGTCACCAGACCCCGCTGGAGAACGGAGAGGGACGGAGCGATCGCTTAGGCATTCGGCCAACAGGGTAAAAGTATTGAAGGTATGTAGATGATAGCAGATAAAAGAAAATACTTCCGACATCAGAAATCGCACCCGGGCCTCCTGAGTGAGAGCCAGGTATCCTAGCCACTAGACCATGCCGGAGAACAGAGAGGGAAGGAGCGATCGCTTAGCGATTTGGCCACATGGTAAAACTATTGAAGTTACATACCGTGTGCAAATTGGAGACTTGATGATAGCAGATAAAAGAAAATACTTCCGACACCGGGAATCCTTCCCGGGCCTCCTGGGTGAGAGCCAGGTATCCAAGCCACTAGCCATGCCGGAGAGAGACGGAGCGATCGCTTAGTCATTCGGCCAACAAGGTAAAAGTACTGAAGTTATATTGCATGCGCAAATTGGAGACTTGATGATAGCCGATAAAAGAAAATACTTCCGACACCGGGAATCGTACTCGGGCCTTCTGTGTGAGAGCCAGGTATCTTAGCCACTAGACCATGCAGGAGAACAGAGATGGAAAGAGCGATCGCTTAGCCATTCAGCCAACAGGGTAAAAGTAATGAAGTAATAGCGTGCGCAAATTAGAGACTTGATGACAGCAGATAGAAGAAAATACTTCCGACACCGGGAATCAAACCCGGGCCTCCTGGGTGAGAGCCAGGTATCCTAGCCTCTAGACCATGCCGGAGAATGGAGAGTGACGGAGCGATCGCTTAGCCATTCGGCCAACAGGGTAAAACTATTGAAGTTACATACCGTGCGCAAATTGGAGACTTGATGACAGCAGATAAAACAAAATACTTTCGACACCGGGAATCGAACCCGGGCCTCCTGGGTGGAACCAGGTATTCTAGCCACTAGACCATGCCGGAGAACGGAGCGGGACGGAGCGATCGCTTAGCGATTCGGCCAACAGGGTAAAAGTACTGAACTTACATGGCGTGCGCAAATTGGAGACTTGATGATAGCAGATAAAAGATAAATACTTCCGACACCGGGAATCGTACTCGGGCCTCCTAGTTGAAAGCCAGGTATCCATGCCACATACCATGCCAGAGAGGGACGGAGCGATCGCTTAGTCATTCGGCAAACAAGGTAAAAGTATTGAAGTTTCATAGCGTGCGCAATTGGAGACTTGATGATAGCAGATAAAAGAAAATACTTCTGACGCCGGGAATCGCACCCGGGCCTCCTGGGTGAGAGCCAGGTATCCTAGCCACTAGATAATGTCGGGGGATACATTGAGTGCCGCGATCACTGAGCCATTCAGTCAAAAGGGTAAACATATTGAAATTACATAGCATGCCCAATTAGGAGACTTGATGATAGCAGATAAAAGAAAATACTTTCGACACCGGGAATGGAACCCGGGCCTCCTGGGTGAGAGCCAGGTATACTATCCACTAGACCACGCCGAGAACGGAAAGGGACGGAGCGCACGTTTAGCCATTCGGCCAACAGGGTAAAAGTATTGAAGTTACATAGCGCACGCAAATCGAAGACTTGATGATAGCAGATAAAAGAAAATACTTCCGAAACCGGGAATCGTACCCGGGCTTCCTGGGTGAGAGCCAGGTATCCTAGACACTAGACCATGCCGGAGAACGGAGAGGGACAAGGGGATCACTTAGTCATTCGGCAAACAGGGTAAAATTATTGAAGTTACATAGCGTGCGTAAATTGGAGACTTTATAATAGCAGATAAAAGAAAGTACTTCCGACACCGGGAATCGTACCCGGACCTCCTGGGTGAGAGCCAGGTATTCAAGCCACTAGACCATGCCGGAGAACGGAGAGGGACGGAGCGATCGCTTAGCCATTTGGCCAACAGAGTAAAACTATTGAGAATACATACCGTGCGCAAACTGAAGACTTGATGACAGCAGATAAAAGAAAATACTTCCGACACCGCAAATCGAACCCGGGCCTCCTGGGTGAGAGCCAGGTATCCTAGCCACTAGACCATGCCGCAGAACGGAGAGGGACGGAGCGCACGTTTAGCCATTCGGCCAACAGGGTAAAAGTATTGAAGTTACATAGCGCACGCAAATCGAAGACTTGATGATAGCAGATAAAAGAAAATACTTCCGACACCGGCAATCGTACCCGGGCTTCCTGGGTGAGAGCCAAGTATCCTAGACACTAGACCTAGCTGGAGAACGGAGAGGGCCGGAGCGATCGCTTAGCCATTCGGCCAACTGGGTAAAACTATTGAAGTTACATACCACGCGCAAATTGGAGACTTGATGACAGCACATAAAAGAAAATACCTTCGACACCGGAAATCGAACCCAGGCCTCCTGGGTGAGGGCCAGGTTTACTATCCACTAGACCACACCGAGAACGGAAAGGAATGGAGCGATCGCTTAGCCATTTGTCCAACAGGGTAAAATTATTGAAGTTACATAGCGTGCGTAAATTGGAGACTTAATATTAGCAGATAAAAGGAAATACTTCCGATCCCGGGAATCGTACCCGGGCCTCCTGGGTGAGAGCCAGGTATCCAAGCCACTAGACCATGCCGAAGAACAGAGAGGGACGGAGCGATCGCTTAGCCATTCGGCCAACTGAGTAAAACTATTGAAGATACATAGCGTGCGCAAATTGAAGACTTGATGACAGCAGATAAAAGAACATACTTCCGACAACGGGAATTGAACCCGGGCTTCCTGGGTGAAAGCCAGGTATCCTAGCCACTAGAACACACCGAGAACGGAAAGGGACGGAGCGATCGCTTAGCCATTCAGCCAACAGGGTAAAACTATTCAAGTTACATAGCGTGCGCAAATTGGAGATTTGAAGACAGCAGACAAAAGAAAATACTTCCGACACCGGGAATCGAACCCGGGCCTCCTGGGTGAAAGCCAGGTATCCTAGCCACTAGACCGTGCCGGAGAACGGAGAAGGACGGAGCGATCGCTTAGCGATTCGGCCAACAAGGTAAAAGTATTGAGTCATAGCGTGCGCAAATTGGAGACTTGATGATAGCAGAGAAAAGAAAATACTTCCGACACCGGAAATCGCACCCAGGCCTCCTGGGTGCGAGCCAGGTATCCTAGCCACTAGACCATGCTGGAGAACAGAGAGGGAACGAGCGATCACTTAGCCATTCAGCCCACAGGGTAAAAGTATTGAAGTTACATCGCGTGCGCAAATTGGAGACTTGATGATAGCAGATAAAAGAAAATACTTCCGACACCTAGAATGGAACCCGGGCCTCCTGGGTGAGAGCCAGGTATCCTAGCCACTAGACCATGATGGAGAACGGAGAGGGACGGAGCGATCGCTTAGGCATTCAGCCAACAGGGTAAAAGTATTGAAGGTATGTAGATGATAGCAGATAAAAGAAAATAGTTCCGACATCAGAAATCGCACCCGGGCCTCCTGAGTGAGAGCCAGGTATCCTAGCCACTAGACCATGCCGGAGAACAGAGAGGGAAGGAGCGATCGCTTAGCGATTTGGCCACATGGTAAAACTATTGAAGTTACATACCGTGTGCAAATTGGAGACTTGATGATAGCAGATAAAAGAAAATACTTCCGACACCGGGAATCCTACCCGGGCCTCCTGGGTGAGAGCCAGGTATCCAAGCCACTAGCCATGCCGGAGAGAGACGGAGCGATCGCTTAGTCATTCGGCCAACAAGGTAAAAGTACTGAAGTTATATTGCATGCGCAAATTTGAGACTTGATGATAGCCGATAAAAGAAAATACTTCCGACGCCGGGAATTGCACCCGGGCCTCCTGGGTGAGAGCCAAATATCCTAGCCTTTAGATCATGCCGGAGAACAGAGAGGGCCGGAGTGATTGCTTAGCGATTCGGCCAACAGGGTAAAACTATCGAAGTTACATACCCTGCGCAAATTGGAGACTTGATGACAGCAGATAAAAGAAAATACTTCCGACACCGGGAATCGCAATCGGGCCTCCTGGGTGAGAGCCAGGTATCCTAGCCGCTAGACCATGCCGGAGAACGGAGAGGGAAAGGGCGATCGCTTAGCCATTCAGCCAACAGGGTAAAACTATTGAAGTTATATTGCATGCGCAAATTGAAGGCTTTATGATATCAGATAAAAGAAAATACTTCCGACACTGGGAATCGAACTCGGGTCTCCTGGGTGATAGGCAGGTATCCTAGCCGCTAGACGATGCCGGAGAACGGAGCGGGACGGCGCGATCGCTTAGCCATTCAGCTAACAGGGTAAAAGGATTGAAGTTATATTGCGTGCGCAATTTGGAGACTTGATGATAGCTGATAAAAGAAAATACTTCCGACACCGGAAATCGCACCCGGGCCTCCTGGGTTAGAGCCAGATATCCTAGCCACTAGACCACGCCGGAGAACGGAGAGGGACGGAGCGATCGCTTAGCCATTCGGTCAACAGGGTAAAAGTATTAAGGTACAAAGCATGCGCAAATTGGAGACTTGATGATAGCAGATAAAAGAAAATACTTCCGACACCGGGAATCGTACCCGGGCCTCCTAGTTGAGAGCCAGGTATCCTAGCCACTAGACAATGCTGGAGAACGAAGAGGGAGGGAGCGATCCCTTAGCCATTTCGCCAACAGGATAAAGTATTGAACTTACATAGCGTGCGAAAATTGGAGACTTGATGATAGCAGATAAAAAATACTTCCGAAACCGGGAATCGCAGCCGGGCCTCCTGGGTGCGAGCCAGGTATCCTAGCCACTAGACCATGCCGAAGAACGGAAAAGGACGGAGCGATCGCTTAGCGATTCGGCCAACAAGGTAAAAGTATTGAAGTTACATAGCGTGCGCAAATGGGAGACTTGATAATAGCAGATAAAATAAAATACTTCCGACACCGGGAATCGCAACCGGGCCTCCTGAGTGAGAGCCAGGAATCCTAGACACTAGACCATGCCGGAGAACTGAGTGGGACGGAGAGATCACTTAGCCATTCGGCCAACAGGGTAAAACTATTGAAGTTGCATACCGTGCGCAAATTGGAGACTTCATGACAGCGGATAAAATAAAATACTTCCGACACCGGGAATCGCAACCGGGCCTACTGGGTGAGAACCAGTATCCTAGACACTAGACCATGCCGGAGAACGGAGAGGGACGGAGAGATCGCTTAGCCATTTGGCCAACAGGGTAAAACTACTGAAGTTACATACCGTACGCGAATTGGAGACTTGATGATAGCAGATAAAAGAAAATACTTCCGACACCGGGAATCGTACCCGAACTCCTGGGTGAGAGCCAGGTATCCGAGCCACTAGACCGCGCCGCAGAGGGGCGGAGCGATCGCTTAGTCATTCGGCCAATAGGTAAATTTATTGAAGTTATATAGCGTGCGCTAATTGGAGACTTGATGACAGCAGATAAAATAAAATACCTTCGACACGGGGAATCAAACCCAGGCGTCCTGGGTGAGAGCCAGATATCCTAGCTACTAGACCATGCCAGAGAACGGAGAGTGACGGAGCGATCGCTTAGCCATTCGGCCAATAGGGTAAAACTATTGAAGTTAGATGCCATGCGCAAATTAGAGACTTGATGACAGCAGATAAAAGAAAATACTTCCGACACCGGGAATCGAACCCGGGCCTCCTGGGTGAGAGCCAGGTATCCTAGCCACTAGACCATGCCGGAGAACGAAGAGAGACGGAGCGATCGCTTAGCCATTCGGCCAACAGGGTAAAATTATTGAAGTTACATAGCGTGCGTAAATTGGAGACTTGATAATAGCAGATAAAAGAAAGTACTTCCGACACCGGGAATCGTACCCGGGCCTCCTGGGTGAGAGCCAGGTATTCAAGCCACTAGACCATGCCGGAGAACGGAGAGGGACGGAGCGATCGCTTAGCCATTCGGCCAACAGAGTAAAACTATTGAAAATACATACCGTGCGCAAATTGAAGACTTGATGTCAGCAGATAAAAAATACTTCCGACACCGAGAACTGAACCCAGGTCACCTGAGTGAGAGCCAGATATCCTAGTCACCAGACCACGCCGGAGAACGGAGAGGGACGGAGCGATCGCTTAGGCATTCGGCCAACAGGGTAAAAGTATTGAAGGTATGTAGATGATAGCAGATAAAAGAAAATACTTCTGACACCAGAAATCGCACCCGGGCCTCCTGAGTGAGAGCCAGGTATCCTAGCCACTAGACCATGCCGGAGAACAGAGAGGGAAGGAGCGATCGCTTAGCGATTTGGCCACATGGTAAAACTATTGAAGTTACATACCGTGCGCAAATTGGAGACTTGATGATAGCAGATAAAAGAAAATACTTCCGACACCGGGAATCCTACCCGGGCCTCCTGGGTGAGAGCCAGATATCCTACACACTAGACCATGCCAGCGAACGGAGAGGGACGGAGAGATCGCTTAGCCATTCGGCCAACAGGGTAAAACTATTGAAATTACATACCGTGCGCAAATTGATGACTTGATGACAGCAGATAAAAGAAAATACCTTCGACACCGGGAATCGAACCCGGGTCTCCTGGGTGAGAGCCAGGTATCCTAGCCGATAGACGATGCCGGAGAACGAAGAGGGAGGGAGCGATCCCTTTGCCATTTCGCCAACAGGGTAAAAGTATTGAACTTACATAGCGTGCGAAAATTGGAGACTTGATGATAGCAGATAAAAAAATACTTCTGAAACCGAGAATCGCAGCCGGGCCTCCTGGGTGACAGCCAGGTATCCAAGCCACTAGACCATGCCGCAGCCGGAGAGGGACGGAGCGATCGCTTAGCCATTCGTCCAACAGGGTAAAAATATTGAAGTTACATAGCGTGCGCAAATCGGAGACTTAATGATAGCAGATAAAAGAAAATACATCCGACACCAGAAATCGAACCCGGGTCTCCTGGGTGAGAGCCAGGTATCCTAGACACCAGACCACGCCGGAGAAAGGCGGAGCAATCGCTTAGCCATTGGGCCAACAGGGTAAAACCATTGAAAATACATACCGTGCGCGAATTGAAGACTTGATGTCAGCAGATAAAAAAATACTTCCAACACCGCAAATCGAACCCGGGCCTCCTGGGTGAGAGCCAGGTATCCTAGGCACTAGACCATGCCGCAGAACGAAGAGGGACGGAGCGCACGTTTAGCCATTCGGCACACAGGGTAAAAGTATTGAAGTTACATAGCGCACGCAAATCGAAGACTTGATGATAGCAGATAAAAGAAAGTACTTCCGACACCGGGAATCGTACCCGGGCTTTAAGGGTGAGAGCCAGGTATCCTAGACACTAGACAATGCCGGAGAACGGAGAGGGACGGAGTGATCGCTTAGCCATTCGGCCAACAGGGTAAAACTATTGAACTTACATAGCGCGCGCAAACTGGAGACTTGATGACAGCACATAAAAGAAAATACTTCCGACACTGGGAATCGAACCCAGGCTTCCTGGGTGAGGGCAAGGTATACTAGCCACTAGACCACGCCGAGAACGGAAAGGGATGGAGCGATCGCTTAGCAATTTGCCCTATAGGGTAAATTTATTGAAGTTACATAGCGTGCGTAAATTGGAGACTTTATAATAGCAGATAAAAGAAAGTACATCCGACACCGGGAATCGTACCCGGACCTCCTGGGTGAGAGCCAGGTATTCAAGCCACTAGACCATGCCGGAGAACGGAGAGGGACGGAGCGATCGCTTAGCCATTTGGCCAAACGAGTAAAACTATTGAGAATACATACCGTGCGCAAATTGAAGACTTGATGACAGCAGATAAAAGAAAATACTTCCGACACCGCAAATCGAACCCGGGCCTCCTGGGTGAGAGCCAGGTATCCTAGCCACTAGACCATGCCGCAGAACGGAGAGGGACGGAGCGCACGTTTAGCCATTCGGC
This sequence comes from Rhipicephalus microplus, assembly GCF_043290135.1. Lineage (NCBI taxonomy): Eukaryota > Metazoa > Arthropoda > Arachnida > Ixodida > Ixodidae > Rhipicephalus > Rhipicephalus microplus. The sequence goes on from NC_134702.1 coordinate 158,683,305, forward strand.
CAACAGGGTAAAAGTATTGAAGTTACATAGCGCACGCAAATCGAAGACTTGATGAAAGCAGATAAAAGAAAATACTTCCGACACCGGGAATCGTACCAGGGCTTCCTTGGTGACAGCCAAGTATCCTAGACACTAGACCTAGCTGGAGAACGGAGAGGGACGGAGCGATCGCTTAGCCATTCGGCCAACTGGGTAAAACTATTGAAGTTACATACCACGCGCAAATTGGAGACTTGATGACAGCACATAAAAGAAAATACTTCCGACACCGGAAATCGAACCCAGGCCTCCTGGGTGAGGGCCAGGTATACTATCCACTAGACCACGCCGAGAACGGAAAGGAATGGAGCGATCGCTTAGCCATTTGTCCAACAGGGTAAAATTATTGAAGTTACATAGCGTGCGTAAATTGGAGACTTAATAATAGCAGATAAGAAGAAATACTTCCGACCCCGGGAATCGTACCCGGGCCTCCTGGGTGAGAGCCAGGTATCCAAGCCACTAGACCATGCCGAAGAACAGAGAGGGACGGAGCGATCGCTTAGCCATTCGGCCAACTGAGTAAAACTATTGAAGATACATAGCGTGCGCAAATTGAAGACTTGATGACAGCAGATAAAACAAAATACTTTCGACACCGGGAATCGAACCCGGGCCTCCTGGGTGGAACCAGGTATTCTAGCCACTAGACCATGCCGGAGAACGGAGCGGGACGGAGCGATCGCTTAGCGATTCGGCCAACAGGGTAAAAGTACTGAACTTACATAGCGTGCGCAAATTGGAGACTTGATGATAGCAGATAAAAGATAAATACTTCCGACACCGGGAATCGTACTCGGGCCTCCTAGTTGAAAGCCAGGTATCCATGCCACATACCATGCCAGAGAGGGACGGAGCGATCGCTTAGTCATTCGGCAAACAAGGTAAAAGTATTGAAGTTTCATAGCGTGCGCAATTGGAGACTTGATGATAGCAGATAAAAGAAAATACTTCTGACGCCGGGAATCGCACCCGGGCCTCCTGGGTGAGAGCCAGGTATCCTAGCCACTAGATAATGTCGGGGGATACATTGAGTGCCGCGATCGCTGAGCCATTCAGTCAAAAGGGTAAACATATTGAAATGACATAGCATGCCCAATTAGGAGACTTGATGATAGCAGATAAAAGAAAATACTTTTGACACCGGGAATCGAACCCGGGCCTCCTGGGTGAGAGCCAGGTATTCTAGCCACTAGACCACGCTGGAGAACTGAGAGAGACGGAGCGATCGCTTAGCTATTCGGCCAACAAGGTCAATCTATTAAAGTTACATAGCGTGCACAAATTGGAGACTTGATGACAGCAGATAAAACAAAATACATCCGACACCGGGAATCGCACCCGGGCCTCCTAGGTGAGAGCCAGGTATCCTAGCCACTAGACCATGCCGAAGAACGAAGAGGGACGGAGCGATCGCTAAGCGATTCGGCCAACAAGGTAAAAGTATTGAAGAGTCATAGCGTGCGCAAATTGGAGACTTGATGATAGCAGAGAAAAGAAAATACTTCCGACAGCGGGAATCGCAATCGGGCCTCCTTGGTGAGAGCCAAGTATCCTACACACTAGACCATGCCAGCGAACGGAGAGGGACGGAGAGATCGCTTAGCCATTCGGCCAACAGGGTAAAACTATTTAAATTACATACCGTGCGCAAATTGATGACTTGATGACAGCAGATAAAAGAAAATACCTTCGACACCGGGAATCGAACCCGGGCATCCTAGTGGAGAGCCAGGTATCCTAGCCACTAGACCATGCCGCAGAATAGAGAGGGACGGAGCGATCGCTTAGCCAGTCGGCCAACAGGGTAAAACTATTGAAGTTACATACCGTGCACAAATTGGAGACTTGATGACAGCACATAAAGAAAATACTTCCGACACCGGGAATCGAATTCGGGCCTCCTGGGTGAAAGCCAGGTATCCTAGCCACTAGACCACGCCGAGAACTGAAAGGGACGGAGCGATCGCGTAGCCATTCAGCAAACAGGGTAAAACTATTCAAGTTAGATAGCGTGCGCAAATTGGACATTTGAAGACAGCAGAAAAAAGAAAATACTTCCGACACCGGAAATCGAACCTGGGCCTCCTGGGTGAGAGCCAGGTATCCTAGCCACTAGAACACACCGAGAACGGAAAGGGACGGAGCGATCGCTTAGCCATTCAGCCGACAGGGTAAAACTATTCAAGTTACATAGCGTGCGCAAATTGGAGATTTGAAGACAGCAGACAAAAGAAAATACTTCCGACACCGGGAATCGAACCCAGGCCTCCTGGGTGAGAGCCAGGTATCCTAGCCACTAGACCATGCCAAAGAACGGGGAGGGACGGAGCGATTGCTTAGCCATTCGGCCAACAGGGTAAAAGTATTGAAGTTACATCGCGTGCGCAAATTGGAGCCTTGATGATAGCAGATAAAAGAAAATACTTCCGACACCTAGAATGGAACCCGGGCCTCCTGGGTGAGAGCCAGGTATCCTACCCACTAGACCATGCTGGAGAACGGAGAGGGACAGAGCGATCGCTTAGCTATTCGGCCAACAGGGTAAAAGTATTGAACCTATATAGCGTGCGCAAACTGGAGACTTGAGGATAGCAGATGAAATAATACTTCCGACGCCGAGAACCGAACCCAGGTCACCTGTGTGAGAGCCAGATATCCTAGTCACCAGACCACGCCGGAGAACGGAGAGGGACGGAGCGATCGCTTAGGCATTCGGCCAACAGGGTAAAAGTATTGAAGGTATGTAGATGATAGCAGATAAAAGAAAATACTTCCGACACCAGAAATCGCACCCGGGCCTCCTGAGTGAGAGCCAGGTATCCTAGCCACTAGACCATGCCAGAGAACAGAGAGGGAAGGAGCGATCGCTTAGCGATTTGGCCACATGGTAAAACTATTGAAGGTACATAGCGTGCGCGAATTGGAGACTTGATGATAGCAGATAAAAGAAAATACTTCCGACACCGGGATTTGCAACCGGGCCTCCTGGGTGAGAGCCAGGTATCCTAGACACTAGACCATGCCGGAGAACGGAGAGGGAGGGAGAGATCGCTTAACCATTCGGCCAACAGGGTAAAACTATTGAAGTTGCATACCGTGCGCGAATTGGAGACTTGATGACATCAGATAAAAGAAAATACTTTCGACACAGGGAATCAAACCCGGGCCTCCTGGGTGAGAGCCAGGTATCCTAGCCACTAGACCATGCCAAAGAACGGGGAGGGACGGAGCGATTGCTTAGCCATTCGGCCAACAGGGTAAAAGTATTGAAATTACATACCGTGCGCAAATTGGAGACTTGATGATAGCAGATAAAAGAAAATACTTCCGACACCGGGAATCCTACCCGGGCCTCCTGGGTGAGAGCCAGGTATCCAAGCCACTAGACCATGCCGGAGAGAGACGGAGCGATCGCTTAGTCATTCGGCCAACAAGGTAAAAGTATTGAAGTTAAAATGCATGCGCAAATTAAAGACTTGATGATAGCCGATAAAAGAAAATACTTCCGACGCCGGGAATTGCACCCGGGCCTCCTGCGTGAGAGCCAAATATCCTAGCCTTTAGATCATGCCGGAGAACAGAGAGGGCCGGAGTGATTGCTTAACGATTCGGACAACAGGGTAAAACTATTGAAGTTACATACCCTGCGCAAAGTGGAGACTTGATGACAGCAGATAAAAGAAAATACTTCCGACACCGGGAATCGCACCTGGGCCTCCTGGGTGAGAGCCAGGTATCCTAGCCACTAGACCATGCCGGAGAACGGAGAGGGAAGGAGCGATCGCTTAGCGATTTGGCCACATGGTAAAACTATTGAAGTTACATAGCGTGCGCGAATTGGAGACTTGATGATAGCAGATAAAAGAAAATACTTCCGACACCGGGATTTGCAACCGGGCCTCCTGGGTGAGAGCCAGGTATCCTAGACACTAGACCATGCGGGAGAACGGAGAGGGAGGGAGAGATCGCTTAACCATTCGGCCAACAGGGTAAAACTATTGAAGTTGCATACCGTGCGCGAATTGGAGACTTGATGACATCAGATAAAAGAAAATACTTCCGACACAAGGAATCAAACCCGGGCCTCCTGGGTGAGAGCCAGGTATCCTAGCCGCTAGACGATGCCGGAGAACGGAGCGGGACGGTGCGATCGCTTAGCAATTCAGCCAACAGGGTAAAACTATTGAAGTTACATACCTTGCGCAAATTGGAGACTTGATGATAGCACATAAAAGAAAATACTTCCGACACCGGGAATCGTACTCGGGCCTCCTAGTTGAGAGCCAGGTATCCTAGCCACTAGACAATGCCGGAGAACGAAGAGGGAGGGAGCGATCCCTTAGCCATTTCGCCAACAGGGTAAAGTATTGAACTTACATAGCGTGCGAAAATTGGAGACTTGATGATAGCAGATAAAAAATACTTCCGAAACCGGGAATCGCAGCCGGGCCTCCTGGGTGACAGCCAGGTATCCTAGCCACTAGACCATGCCGCAGCCGGAGAGGGACGAAGCGATCGCTTAGCCATTCGTCCACCAGGGTAAAAGTATTGAAGTTACATAGCGTGCGCAAATTGGAGAATTGTTGATTGCGGATAAAAGAAAATACTTCCGACACCGGGAATCGCCACCGGGCCTCCTGAGTGAGAGCCAGGTATCCTAGACACTAGACCATGCCGGAGAACGGAGAGGGACGGAGAGATCACTTAGCCATTCGGCCAACAGGGTAAAACAATTGAAGTTGCATACCATGCACAAATTGGAGACTTCATGACCGCAGATAAAATAAAATACCTTTGACACCGGGAATAGAACCCGGGCCTCCTGGGTGAGAGCCAGGTATCCTAGCCACTAGACCATGCCGAAGAATGAAGAGGGACGGAGCGATTGCCTAGCCATTCGGCCAACAGGGTAAAAGTATTGAAGTTATATTGCGTGCGCAAATTGGAGATTTGAAGACAGCTGATAAAAGAAATTACGTCCGAATCCGGAAATCGCTCCCGGGCCTCCTGGGTGCGAGCCAGGTATCCTAGCCACTAGACCATGCAGGAGAACGGAAAAGGACGGAGCGATCGCTTAGCGATTTGGCCAACAAGGTAAAAGTATTGAAGTTACATAGCGTGCGCAAATTGGAGACTTGATGATAGCAGATAAAAGAAAATACTTCCGACACCGGGAATTGCAACCGGGCCTCCTGGGTGAGAGACAGGTATCATGAACACTAGACCATGCTGGAGAACGGAGAGGGACGGAGCGATCGCTTAGCCATTCAGCCAACTGAGTAAAACTATTGAAGATACATAGCATGCGCAAATTGAAGACTTGATGACAGCAGATAAAAGAAAATACTTCCGACACCGGGAATCGCAACCGGGCCTCCTGGGTGAGAGCCAGGAATCCTAGACACTAGACCATGCCAGAGAACTGAGTGGGAAGGAGAGATCGCTTAGCCATTCGGCCAACAGGGTAAAACTATTGAAGTTGCATACCTTGCGCAAATTGGAGACTTGATGACAGGAAATAAAATAAAATACTTCCGACACCGGGAATCGCAACCGGGCCTACTGGGTGAGAACCAGTATCCTAGACACTAGACCATGCCGGAGAACGGAGAGGGACGGAGACATCGCTTAGCCATTCGGCCAACAGGGTAAAACTACTGAAGTTACATACCGTACGCGAATTGGAGACTTGATGATAGCAGATAAAAGAAAATACTTCCGACACCGGGAATCGTACCCGGGCCTCCTGGGTGAGAGCCAGGTATCCGAGCCACTAGACCGCGCCGGAGAGGGGCGGAGCGATCGCTTAGTCATTCGGCCAATAGGTAAATTTATTGAAGTTATATAGCGTGCGCTAATTGGAGACTTGATGACAGCAGATAAAATAAAATACCTTCGACACGGGGAATCAAACCCAGGCGTCCTGGGTGAGAGCCAGATATCCTAGCTACTAGACCATGCCGTAGAACGGAGAGGGACGGAGCGATCGCTTAGCGATTCACCCAACAAGGTAAAAGTAATGAAGTTATATAGCGTGCCCAAACTGGAGACTTGAAGATAGCAGATAAAAGAAGTACGTCCGACACTGGGAATCGAACCCGGGCCTTCTGGGTGAGAGCAGGTACCTAGCCACTAGACCATGCCAGAGAACGGAGAGTGACGGAGCGATTGCTTAGCCATTCGGCCAATAGGGTAAAACTATTGAAGTTAGATGCCATGCGCAAATTAGAGACTTGATGACAGCAGATAAAAGAAAATACTTCCGACACCGGGAATCGAACCCGGGCCTCCTGGGTGAGAGCCAGGTATCCTAGCCACTAGACCATGACGGAGAACGAAGAGAGACGGAGCGATCGCTTAGCCATTCGGCCAACAGGGTAAAATTATTGAAGTTACATAGCGTGCGTAAATTGGAGACTTGATAATAGCAGACAAAAGAAAGTACTTCCGACACCGGGAATCGTACCCGGGCCTCCTGGGTGAGAGCCAGGTATTCAAGCCACTAGACCATGCCGGAGAACGGAGAGGGACGGAGCGATCGCTTAGCCATTCGGCCAACAGAGTAAAACTATTGAAAATACATACCGTGCGCAAATTGAAGACTTGATGTCAGCAGATAAAAAATACTTCCGACACCGAGAACTGAACCCTTGTCACCTGAGTGAGAGCCAGATATCCTAGTCACCAGACCACGCCGGAGAACGGAGAGGGACGGAGCGATCGCTTAGGCTTTCGGCCAACAGGGTAAAAGTATTGAAGGTATGTAGATGATAGCAGATAAAAGAAAATACTTCTGACACCAGAAATCGCACCCGGGCCTCCTGAGTGAGAGCCAGGTATCCTAGCCACTAGACCATGCCGGAGAACAGAGAGGGAAGGAGCGATCGCTTAGCGATTTGGCCACATGGTAAAACTATTGAAGTTACATACCGTGCGCAAATTGGAGACTTGATGATAGCAGATAAAAGAAAATACTTCCGACACCGGGAATCATACCCGGGCCTCCTGGGTGAGAGCCAGGTATCCAAGCCACTAGACCATGCCGGAGAGAGACGGAGCGATCGTTTAGTCATTCGGCCAACAAGGTAAAAGTATTGAAGTTATATTGCATGCGCAAATTAAAGACTTGATGATAGCCGATAAAAGAAAATACTTCCGACGCCGGGAATTGCACCCGGGCCTCTTGCGTGAGCGCCAAATATCCTAGCCTTTAGATCATGCTGGAGAACAGAGAGGGCCGGAGTGATTGCTTAGCGATTCGGCCAACAGGGTAAAACTATTGAAGTTACATACCCTGCGCAAAGTAGAGACTTGATGACAGCAGATAAAAGAAAATACTTCCGACACCGGGAATCGCACCCGGGCCTCCTGGGTGAGAGCCAGGTATCCTAGCCACTAGACCATGCCGGAGAACGTAGAGGGAAAGGGCGATCGCTTAGCGATTCGGCCAACAGGGTAAAACTATTGAAGTTATATTGCGTGCGCAAATTGAAGACTTTATGATATCAGATAAAAGAAAATACTTCCGACACTGGGAATCGAACCCGGGTCTCCTGGGTGAGAGCCAGGTATCCTAGCCGATAGACGATGCCGGAGAACGAAGAGGGAGGGAGCGATCCCTTAGCCATTTCGCCAACAGGGTAAAAGTATTGAACTTACATAGCGTGCGAAAATTGGAGACTTGATGATAGCAGATAAAAAAATACTTCCGAAGCCGGGAATCGCAGCCGGGCCTCCTGGGTGACAGCCAGGTATCCTAGCCACTAGACCATCCCGCAGCCGGAGAGGGACGGAGCGATCGCTTAGCCATTCGTCCAACAGGGTAAAAATATTGAAGTTACATAGCGTGCGCAAATCGGAGACTTAATGATAGCAGATAAAAGAAAATACATCCGACACCAGAAATCGAACCCGGGTCTCCTGGGTGAGAGCCAGGTATCCTAGACACCAGACCACGCCGGAGAAAGGAGAAAGGCGGAGCAATCGCTTAGCCATTGGGCCAACAGGGTAAAACCATTGAAAATACATACCGTGCGCGAATTGAAGACTTGATATCAGCAGATAAAAAAATACTTCCAACACCGCAAATCAAACCCGGGCCTCCTGGGTGAGAGCCAGGTATCCTAGGCACTAGACCATGCCGCAGAACGAAGAGGGACGGAGCGCACGTTTAGCCATTCGGCACACAGGGTAAAAGTATTGAAGTTACATAGCGCACGCAAATCGAAGTCTTGATGATAGCAGATAAAAGAAAGTACTTCCGACACCGGGAATCGTACTCAGGCTTTAAGGGTGAGAGCCAGGTATCCTAGACACTAGACCATGCCGGAGAACGTAGAGGGACGGAGTGATCGCTTAGCCATTCGGCCAACAGGGTAAAACTATTGAACTTACATACCGCGCGCAAACTGGAGACTTGATGACAGCACATAAAAGAAAATATTTCCGACACTGGGAATCGAACCCAGGCCTCCTGGGTGAGGGCCAGGTATACTAGCCACTAGACCACGCCGAGAACGGAAAGGGATGGAGCGATCGCTTAGTAATTTGCCCTATAGGGTAAAATTATTGAAGTTACATAGCGTGCGTAAATTGGATACTTTATAATAGCAGATAAAAGAAAGTACTTCCGACACCGGGAATCGTACCCGGACCTCCTGGGTGAGAGCCAGGTATTCAAGCCACTAGACCATGCCGGAGAACGGAGAGGGACGGAGCGATCGCTTAGCCATTCGGCCAACAGAGTAAAACTATTGAAAATACATACCGTGCGCAAATTGAAGACTTGATGTCAGCAGATAAAAGAAAATACTTCCGACACCTCAAATCAAACCCGGGCCTCCTGGGTGAGAGCCAGGTATCCTAGTCACTAGACCATGCCGCAGAACGCAGAGGGACGGAGCGCACGCTTAGCCATTCGGCACACAGGGTAAAAGTATTAGAGTTACATAGCGCACGCAAATCGAAGACTTGATGATAGCAGATAAAAGAAAATACTTCCGACACCGGGAATCGTACCCGGGCTTCCTGGGTGATAGCCAGGTATCCTAGACACTAGACCATGCCGGAGAACGGAGAGGGACGGAGAGATCGCTTAGCCATTCGGCCAACAGGGTAAAACTATTGAAGTTACATACCGCGCGCAAATTGGGGACTTGATGACAGCACATAAAAGAAAATACTTCCGACACTGGGAATCGAACCCAGGCCTCCGGGGTGAGGGCCAGGTATACTAGCCACTAGACCACGCCGAGAACGGAAAGGGATGGAGCGATCGCTTAGCCATTTGCCCAACAGGGTAAAATTATTAAAGTTGCATAGCGTGCGTAAATTGGAGACTTGATAATAGCAGATAAAAGAAAATACTTCCGACCACGGGAATTGTACCCGGACCTCCTGGGTGAGAGCCAGGTATCCAAGCCACTAGACCACGCCGGAGAACAGAGAGGGACGGTGCGATCGCTTAGCCATTCGGCCAACAGGGTAAAAGTATTGAAGGTATATTGCGTGCGTAAATTGGAGCCTTCATGATAGCTGATAAAAGAAAATACTTCCGACACCGGAAGTCGCACCCGGGCCTCCTGGGTGAGAGACAGGTATCCTGAACACTAGACCATGCTGGAGAACGGAGAGGGACGGAGCAATCGCTTAGCCATTCGGCCAACTGAGTAAAACTATTGAAGATACATAGCGTGCGCAAATCGAAGACTTGATGACAGCAGATAAAAGAAAATACCTCCGTACACTGGGAATCGAACCCGGGCCTCCTGAGTGAAAGCAAGGTATTCTAGCCACAAGACCACATCGAGAACCGAAAGGGACGGAGCGATCGCTTAGCCATTCAGCCAACAGGGTAAAACTATTCAAGTTACATAGCGTGCGCAAATTGGAGATTTGAAGACAGCAGATAAAAGAAAATACTTCCGACACCGAGAATAAAACCCGAGCCTCCTGGGTGAAAGCCAGGTATCCTAGCCACTAGACCATGCCGGAGAACGGAGAAGGACGGAGCGATCGCTTAGCGATTCGGCCAACAAGGTAAAAGTATTGAAGTTACACAGCGTGCGCGAATTGGAGACTTGATGATAGCAGATAAAAGAAAATACTTCCGACACTGGGAATTGCAACTGGGCCTCCTGGGTGAGAGCCAGGTATCCTAGCCACTAGACCGTGCCGCAGAACGGAGAGGGACGGAGCGCACATTTAGCCATTCGGCACACAGGGTAAAAGTATTGAAGCTACATAGCGCACGCAAAGCGAAGACGTGATATTAGCAGATAAAAGAAAATACTTCCGTACACTAGGATTCGAACCCGGGCCTCCTGGGTCAAAGCCAGGTATCCTAGCCACTAGACCACACCGAGAACAGAAAGGGACGGAGCGATCGCTTAGCCATTCAGCCAACAGGGTAAAACTATTCAAGTTACATAGCGTGCGCAAATTGGAGATTTGAAGACAGCAGATAAAAGAAAATACTTCCGACACCGGGAATCAAGCCCGGGCCTCCTGGGTGAGTGCCAGGTATCCTAGCCACTAGACCATGCCGCAGAACGGAGAGGGACAGAGCGCACGTTTAGCCATTCGGCCAACAGGGTAAAACAATTGAAGTTACATACCATGCGCAAATTAGAGACTTGATGACAGCATATAAAAGAAAATACTTCCGACACCGGGAATCGGACCCGGGCCTCCTGGGTGAGAGCCAAGTATCCTAGCCCTTAGACCATGCCGCAGAACGGAGAGGGACGGAGCGCACGTTTAGCCATTCGGCACACAGGGTAAAAGTATTGAAGTTACATAGCGCACGCAAATCGAAGACTTGATGATAGCAGATAAAAGAAAATACTTCCGACACCGGGAATCGTACCCGGGCTTCCTGGGTGAGAGCCAGGTATCCTAGACACTAGACCATGCCGGAGAACGGAGAGGGACGGAGCGATCGCTTAGCCATTCGGCCAACAGGGTAAAACTATTGAAGTTACATACCGTGCGCAAATTGAAGACTTGATGTCAGCAGATAAAAGAAAATACTTCCGACACCAGGAATCGTACCCGGGCTTCCACGGTGAGAGCCAGGTATCCTAGACACTAGACCATACCGGAGAACGGAGAGGGACGGAGCGATCGCTTAGCCATTCGGCCAACAGGGTAAAACTATTGAAGTTACATACCGCGCGCAAATTGGAGACTTGATGACAGCACACAAACGAAAATACTTCCGACACCGGGAACTGAACCCAGGCCTCGTGGGTGAGGGCCAGGTATACTAGCCACAAGACCACGCCGAGAACGGAAAGGGATGGAGCGATCGCTTAGCCATTTGCCCAACAGGGTAAAATTATTAAAGTTGCATAGCGTGCGTAAATTGGAGACTTGATAATAGCAGATAAAAGAAAATACTTCCGACCCCGGGAATTGTACCCGGGCCTCCTGGGTGAGAGCCAGGTATCCAAGCCACTAGACCACGCCGGAGAACAGAGAGGGACGGTGCGATCGCTTAGCCATTCGGCCAACAGGGTAAAAGTATTGAAGGTATATTGCGTGCGTGAATTGGAGCCTTGATGATAGCTGATAAAAGAAAATACTTCCGACACCGGAAGTCGCACCCGGGCCTCCTGGGTGCGAGCCAGGTATCCTTGCCACTAGACCTTGCCGGAGAACGGAAAAGGACGGAGCGATCGCTTAGCGATTCTGCCAACAAGGTAAAAGTATTGAAGTTACATAGCGTGCGCAAATGCCGGAGAACGGAAAAGGACGGAGCGATCGCTTAGCGATTCGGCCAACAAGGTAAAAGTATTGAAGTTACATAGCGTGCGCAAATTGCAGACTTGATGATAGCAGATAAAAGAAAATACTTCCGACACCGGGAATTGCAACCGGGCCTCCTGGGTGAGAGACAGGTATCCTGAACACTAGACCATGCTGGAGAACGGAGAGGGACGGAGCAATCGCTTAGCCATTCGGCCAACTGAGTAAAACTATTGAAGATACATAGCGTGCGCAAATTGAAGACTTGATGACAGCAGATAAAAGAAAATACCTCCGTACACTGGGAATCGAACCCGGGCCTCCTGGGTGAGAGCCAGGTATCCTAGCCACTAGACCATACCGGAGAACGAAGAGAGGGCCGGAGTGATTGCTTAACGATTCGGCCAACAGGGTAAAACTATTGAAGTTACATACCCTGCGCAAAGTGGAGACTTGATGACAGCAGATAAAAGAAAATACTTCCGACACCGGGAATCGCACCCGGGCCTCCTGGGTGAGAGCCAGGTATCCTAGCCACTAGACCATGCCCGAGAACGGAGAGGGAAGGAGCGATCGCTTAGCGATTTGGCCACATGGTAAAACTATTGAAGTTACATAGCGTGCGCGAATTGGAGACTTGATGATAGCAGATAAAAGAAAATACTTCCGACACCGGGATTTGCAACCGGGCCTCCTGGGTGAGAGCCAGGTATCCTGGACACTAGACCATGCCAGAGAACTGAGTGGGACGGAGAGATCGCTTAACCATTCGGCCAACAGGGTAAAACTATTGAAGTTGCATACCGTGCGCGAATTGGAGACTTGATGACATCAGATAAAAGAAAATACTTCCGACACAGGGAATCAAACCCGGGCCTCTTGGGTTCGAGCCAGGTATCCTAGCCACTAGACGATGCCGGAGAACGGAGCGGGACGGTGCGATCGCTTAGCAATTCAGCCAACAGGGTAAAACTATTGAAGTTACATACCGTGCGCAAATTGGAGACTTGATGATAGCACATAAAAGAAAATACTTCCGACACCGGGAATCGTACTCGGGCCTCCTAGTTGAGAGCCAGGTATCCTAGCCACTAGACCATGCCGGAGAACGTAGAGGGAAAGGGCGATCGCTTAGCGATTCGGCCAACAGGGTAAAACTATTGAAGTTATATTGCGTGCGCAAATTGAAGACTTTATGATATCAGATAAAAGAAAATACTTCCGACACTGGGAATCGAACCCGGGTCTCCTGGGTGAGAGCCAGGTATCCTAGCCGATAGACGATGCCGGAGAACGAAGAGGGAGGGAGCGATCCCTTAGCCATTTCGCCAACAGGGTAAAAGTATTGAACTTACATAGCGTGCGAAAATTGGAGACTTGATGATAGCAGATAAAAAAATACTTCCGAAGCCGGGAATCGCAGCCGGGCCTCCTGGGTGACAGCCAGGTATCCTAGCCACTAGACCATCCCGCAGCCGGAGAGGGACGGAGCGATCGCTTAGCCATTCGTCCAACAGGGTAAAAATATTGAAGTTACATAGCGTGCGCAAATCGGAGACTTAATGATAGCAGATAAAAGAAAATACATCCGACACCAGAAATCGAACCCGGGTCTCCTGGGTGAGAGCCAGGTATCCTAGACACCAGACCACGCCGGAGAAAGGAGAAAGGCGGAGCAATCGCTTAGCCATTGGGCCAACAGGGTAAAACCATTGAAAATACATACCGTGCGCGAATTGAAGACTTGATATCAGCAGATAAAAAAATACTTCCAACACCGCAAATCAAACCCGGGCCTCCTGGGTGAGAGCCAGGTATCCTAGGCACTAGACCATGCCGCAGAACGAAGAGGGACGGAGCGCACGTTTAGCCATTCGGCACACAGGGTAAAAGTATTGAAGTTACATAGCGCACGCAAATCGAAGTCTTGATGATAGCAGATAAAAGAAAGTACTTCCGACACCGGGAATCGTACTCAGGCTTTAAGGGTGAGAGCCAGGTATCCTAGACACTAGACCATGCCGGAGAACGTAGAGGGACGGAGTGATCGCTTAGCCATTCGGCCAACAGGGTAAAACTATTGAACTTACATACCGCGCGCAAACTGGAGACTTGATGACAGCACATAAAAGAAAATATTTCCGACACTGGGAATCGAACCCAGGCCTCCTGGGTGAGGGCCAGGTATACTAGCCACTAGACCACGCCGAGAACGGAAAGGGATGGAGCGATCGCTTAGTAATTTGCCCTATAGGGTAAAATTATTGAAGTTACATAGCGTGCGTAAATTGGATACTTTATAATAGCAGATAAAAGAAAGTACTTCCGACACCGGGAATCGTACCCGGACCTCCTGGGTGAGAGCCAGGTATTCAAGCCACTAGACCATGCCGGAGAACGGAGAGGGACGGAGCGATCGCTTAGCCATTCGGCCAACAGAGCAAGATAGAAAACTGGGCTAGTTGGTGAGCATTCATCGTGGTTAACAGCGCGAAACACCCGGACAGGAGCGAGAGAAGGACACGGTACAGCGCTGACTTTCAACTGAAATTTTTATTGAAAACACGAGAATATATATATAGACAGAACAGAAGACCTCGTGACCAAACCCGCCCCCTCAACCGATAAAATTATACACGGCGACAAGGCTTTGTCATGTGCACGCAATCTTGCCACAAAAATAAAACAAACTTCAAACTATAAGATTCCAATGTCGCCAAGAAAACCGGGCATGAGCGGACGAATGAACTTTAGCCACTATCTAACAAAGATAGTTCATTACCAAGTAAGGCGATAGATGGCTGACTAACGCATTGAGACCCTTTCTTATTTATAAAAAATGCCTCCATAATTTCTCTTGAAAGCTTGTTTGGGTGCTTGAAGAGTACTATTGTTTTTTCAAAAAGTGGGTGGCATCCACATTCGCGGCAATGCAAAGACAAATGTGAATGCGCAAATCCTTTCAAGGAGCTGTGGTGTTCCCTTAGCCGTATATTGACACAACGCCCAGTCTGACCAATGTACTCTCGCCCGCATGAAAATGGGGTTGAGTACACGACATTCTGCATGCACGGGAGAAACTTCATAGTATGTTTGATACTACACTGTTGATAAATTCCAGTCTTCCTGCCTTCTATGCGAGTGTTTACTGCCTGGCAAAGTCCCTTAAGCTTCGTTCTGCTTGAAAACCCAACGTTTAATCTGAACTTAGAAGCTACTTTCTTTAATCTGTGCGAAAAAGAATGAACATATGGAATATAGACAGAACGGCTAAAATCTTTATCTTTCACTCGGGAGGACTGCCCCTTGACCTCACGCAGCAGCTTATCGCAAGTCGTAGAAATGATAGAGTGAGGAAAGCCTGCATCACGCAGCCTCGCCACCTGATAATTAACGCTGTCAAGCATACGATGGGGACAACTCTTGTTGAGGGCGGACCTTATAGCGGAAGTGGCTATACCTCGTTTAATCAATTTCGAGTGCCCTGATCTGAAATCAAGAAGAGACTTCTTTGACCTCGGTTGATAGGTCCAACACACATGTTCCGCTTTGAAAGACAGTCTAAGGTCTAAGA
Organism: Rhipicephalus microplus; assembly: GCF_043290135.1. Taxonomy (NCBI): domain Eukaryota; kingdom Metazoa; phylum Arthropoda; class Arachnida; order Ixodida; family Ixodidae; genus Rhipicephalus; species Rhipicephalus microplus. Next base: position 158,698,669 of record NC_134702.1, read on the forward strand.
ACTGCAACTCCTCCTTTTCAGGAACCTCAATAGTAAACCTAAGACCTTGTCCCTGTTCCTTAAACAACTTCACGACGTCCACAATCGATCTTTGGAAATTTAGCCTATTGACGAAAACCAAATAGTCATCCACATAGCGGAAAATTCTCAAAGCTAATTCACCTAGGTTATCATTTATTTTGCGGTCAACGAAACTTAAAAAGATGCTGCTTAGTACTGGCGCTACGCAGGAACCTATGCACACTCCATATATTCCATATGTTCATTCTTTTTCGCACAGATTAAAGAAAGTAGCTTCTAAGTTCAGATTAAACGTTGGGTTTTCAAGCAGAACGAAGCTTAAGGGACTTTGCCAGGCAGTAAACACTCGCATAGAAGGCAGGAAGACTGGAATTTATCAACAGTGTAGTATCAAACATACTATGAAGTTTCTCCCGTGCATGCAGAATGTCGTGTACTCAACCCCATTTTCATGCGGGCGAGAGTACATTGGTCAGACTGGGCGTTGTGTCAATATACGGCTAAGGGAACACCACAGCTCCTTGAAAGGATTTGCGCATTCACATTTGTCTTTGCATTGCCGCGAATGTGGATGCCACCCACTTTTTGAAAAAACAATAGTACTCTTCAAGCACCCAAACAAGCTTTCAAGAGAAATTATGGAGGCATTTTTTATAAATAAGAAAGGGTCTCAATGCGTTAGTCAGCCATCTATCGCCTTACTTGGTAATGAACTATCTTTGTTAGATAGTGGCTAAAGTTCATTCGTCCGCTCATGCCCGGTTTTCTTGGCGACATTGGAATCTTATAGTTTGAAGTTTGTTTTATTTTTGTGGCAAGATTGCGTGCACATGACAAAGCCTTGTCGCCGTGTATAATTTTATCGGTTGAGGGGGCGGGTTTGGTCACGAGGTCTTCTGTTCTGTCTATATATATATTCTCGTGTTTTCAATAAAAATTTCAGTTGAAAGTCAGCGCTGTACCGTGTCCTTCTCTCGCTCCTGTCCGGGTGTTTCGCGCTGTTAACCACGATGACGGCCAACAGAGTAAAACTATTGAAAATACATACCGTGCGCAAATTGAAGACTTGATGTCAGCAGATAAAAGAAAATACTTCCGACACCTCAAATCAAACCCGGGCCTCCTGGGTGAGAGCCAGGTATCCTAGTCACTAGACCATGCCGCAGAACGCAGAGGGACGGAGCGCACGCTTAGCCATTCGGCACACAGGGTAAAAGTATTAGAGTTACATAGCGCACGCAAATCGAAGACTTGATGATAGCAGATAAAAGAAAATACTTCCGACACCGGGAATCGTACCCGGGCTTCCTGGGTGAGAGCCAGGTATCCTAGACACTAGACCATGCCGGAGAACGGAGAGGGACGGAGAGATCGCTTAGCCATTCGGCCAACAGGGTAAAACTATTGAAGTTACATACCGCGCGCAAATTGGGGACTTGATGACAGCACATAAAAGAAAATACTTCCGACACTGGGAATCGAACCCAGGCCTCCTGGGTGAGGGCCAGGTATACTAGCCACTAGACCACGCCGAGAACGGAAAGGGATGGAGCGATCGCTTAGCCATTTGCCCAACAGGGTAAAATTATTAAAGTTGCATAGCGTGCGTAAATTGGAGACTTGATAATAGCAGATAAAAGAAAATACTTCCGACCACGGGAATTGTACCCGGACCTCCTGGGTGAGAGCCAGGTATCCAAGCCACTAGACCACGCCGGAGAACAGAGAGGGACGGTGCGATCGCTTAGCCATTCGGCCAACAGGGTAAAAGTATTGAAGGTATATTGCGTGCGTAAATTGGAGCCTTCATGATAGCTGATAAAAGAAAATACTTCCGACACCGGAAGTCGCACCCGGGCCTCCTGGGTGAGAGACAGGTATCCTGAACACTAGACCATGCTGGAGAACGGAGAGGGACGGAGCAATCGCTTAGCCATTCGGCCAACTGAGTAAAACTATTGAAGATACATAGCGTGCGCAAATTGAAGACTTGATGACAGCAGATAAAAGAAAATACCTCCGTACACTGGGAATCGAACCCGGGCCTCCTGAGTGAAAGCAAGGTATCCTAGCCACAAGACCACATCGAGAACCGAAAGGGACGGAGCGATCGCTTAGCCATTCAGCCAACAGGGTAAAACTATTCAAGTTACATAGCGTGCGCAAATTGGAGATTTGAAGACAGCAGATAAAAGAAAATACTTCCGACACCGAGAATAAAACCCGAGCCTCCTGGGTGAAAGCCAGGTATCCTAGCCACTAGACCATGCCGGAGAACGGAGAAGGACGGAGCGATCGCTTAGCGATTCGGCCAACAAGGTAAAAGTATTGAAGTTACATAGCGTGCGCGAATTGGAGACTTGATGATAGCAGATAAAAGAAAATACTTCCGACACTGGGAATTGCAACTGGGCCTCCTGGGTGAGAGCCAGGTATCCTAGCCACTAGACCGTGCCGCAGAACGGAGAGGGACGGAGCGCACATTTAGCCATTCGGCACACAGGGTAAAAGTATTGAAGCTACATAGCGCACGCAAAGCGAAGACTTGATATTAGCAGATAAAAGAAAATACTTCCGTACACTAGGATTCGAACCCGGGCCTCCTGGGTCAAAGCCAGGTATCCTAGCCACTAGACCACACCGAGAACAGAAAGGGACGGAGCGATCGCTTAGCCATTCAGCCAACAGGGTAAAACTATTCAAGTTACATAGCGTGCGCAAATTGGAGATTTGAAGACAGCAGATAAAAGAAAATACTTCCGACACCGGGAATCAAGCCCGGGCCTCCTGGGTGAGTGCCAGGTATCCTAGCCACTAGACCATGCCGCAGAACGGAGAGGGACAGAGCGCACGTTTAGCCATTCGGCCAACAGGGTAAAACAATTGAAGTTACATACCATGCGCAAATTAGAGACTTGATGACAGCATATAAAAGAAAATACTTCCGACACCGGGAATCGGACCCGGGCCTCCTGGGTGAGAGCCAAGTATCCTAGCCCTTAGACCATGCCGCAGAACGGAGAGGGACGGAGCGCACGTTTAGCCATTCGGCACACAGGGTAAAAGTATTGAAGTTACATAGCGCACGCAAATCGAAGACTTGATGATAGCAGATAAAAGAAAATACTTCCGACACCGGGAATCGTACCCGGGCTTCCTGGGTGAGAGCCAGGTATCCTAGACACTAGACCATGCCGGAGAACGGAGAGGGACGGAGCGATCGCTTAGCCATTCGGCCAACAGGGTAAAACTATTGAAGTTACATACCGTGCGCAAATTGAAGACTTGATGTCAGCAGATAAAAGAAAATACTTCCGACACCAGGAATCGTACCCGGGCTTCCACGGTGAGAGCCAGGTATCCTAGACACTAGACCATACCGGAGAACGGAGAGGGACGGAGCGATCGCTTAGCCATTCGGCCAACAGGGTAAAACTATTGAAGTTACATACCGCGCGCAAATTGGAGACTTGATGACAGCACACAAACGAAAATACTTCCGACACCGGGAATTGAACCCAGGCCTCGTGGGTGAGGGCCAGGTATACTAGCCACAAGACCACGCCGAGAACGGAAAGGGATGGAGCGATCGCTTAGCCATTTGCCCAACAGGGTAAAATTATTAAAGTTGCATAGCGTGCGTAAATTGGAGACTTGATAATAGCAGATAAAAGAAAATACTTCCGACCCCGGGAATTGTACCCGGGCCTCCTGGGTGAGAGCCAGGTATCCAAGCCACTAGACCACGCCGGAGAACAGAGAGGGACGGTGCGATCGCTTAGCCATTCGGCCGACAGGGTAAAAGTATTGAAGGTATATTGCGTGCGTGAATTGGAGCCTTGATGATAGCTGATAAAAGAAAATACTTCCGACACCGGAAGTCGCACCCGGGTCTCCTGGGTGCGAGCCAGGTATCCTTGCCACTAGACCTTGCCGGAGAACGGAAAAGGACGGAGCGATCGCTTAGCGATTCTGCCAACAAGGTAAAAGTATTGAAGTTACATAGCGTGCGCAAATGCCGGAGAACGGAAAAGGACGGAGCGATCGCTTAGCGATTCGGCCAACAAGGTAAAAGTATTGAAGTTACATAGCGTGCGCAAATTGCAGACTTGATGATAGCAGATAAAAGAAAATACTTCCGACACCGGGAATTGCAACCGGGCCTCCTGGGTGAGAGACAGGTATCCTGAACACTAGACCATGCTGGAGAACGGAGAGGGACGGAGCAATCGCTTAGCCATTCGGCCAACTGAGTAAAACTATTGAAGATACATAGCGTGCGCAAATTGAAGACTTGATGACAGCAGATAAAAGAAAATACCTCCGTACACTGGGAATCGAACCCGGGCCTCCTGGGTGAGAGCCAGGTATCCTAGCCACTAGACCATACCGGAGAACGAAGAGAGACGGAGCGATCGCTTAGCCTTTCGGCCAACAGGGTAAAACTATTCAAGTTACATAGCGTGCGCAAATTGGAGATTTGAAGACAGCAGATAAAAGAAAATACTTCCGACACCGGGATTCAAACCCGAGCCTCTTGGGTGAAAGCCAGGTATCCTAGCCACTAGACCATGCCGGAGAACGGAGAAGGACGAAGCGATCGCTTAGCGATTCGGCCAACAAGGTAAAAGTATTGAAGTTACATAGCGTGCGCGAATTGGAGACTTGATGATAGCAGATAAAAGAAAATACTTCCGACACCGGGAATTGCAACTGAGCCTCCTGGGTGAAAGCCAGGTATCCTAGCCACTAGACCGTGCCGCAGAACGGAGAGGGACGGAGCGCACATTTAGCCATTCGGCACACAGGGTAAAAGTATTGAAGTTACATAGCGCACGCAAATCGAAGACTTGATATTAGCAGATAAAAGAAAATACTTCCGTACACTAGGATTCGAACCCGGGCCTCCTGGGTGAAAGCCAGGTATCCTAGCCACTATTCCACACCGAGAACAGAAAGGGACGGAGCGATCGCTTAGCCATTCAGCCAACAGGTTAAAGCTATTGAAGTTACATACCGCGCGCAAATTGGAGACTTGATGACAGCACACAAACGAAAATACTTCCGACACCGGGAATTGAACCCAGGCCTCGTGGGTGAGGGCCAGGTATACTAGCCACAAGACCACGCCGAGAACGGAAAGGGATGGAGCGATCGCTTAGCCATTTGCCCAACAGGGTAAAATTATTAAAGTTGCATAGCTTGCGTAAATTGGAGACTTGATAATAGCAGATAAAAGAAAATACTTCCGACCCCGGGAATTGTACCCGGGCCTCCTGGGTGAGAGCCAGGTATCCAAGCCACTAGACCACGCCGGAGAACAGAGAGGGACGGTGCGATCGCTTAGCCATTCGGCCAACAGGGTAAAAGTATTGAAGGTATATTGCGTGCGTAAATTGGAGCCTTGATGATAGCTGATAAAAGAAAATACTTCCGACACCGGAAGTCGCACCCGGGCCTCCTGGGTGCGAGCCAGGTATCCTTGCCACTAGACCTTGCCGGAGAACGGAAAAGGACGGAGCGATCGCTTAGCGATTCTGCCAACAAGGTAAAAGTATTGAAGTTACATAGCGTGCGCAAATGCCGGAGAACGGAAAAGGACGGAGCGATCGCTTAGCGATTCGGCCAACAAGGTAAAAGTATTGAAGTTACATAGCGTGCGCAAATTGCAGACTTGATGATAGCAGATAAAAGAAAATACTTCCGACACCGGGAATTGCAACCGGGCCTCCTGGGTGAGAGACAGGTATCCTGAACACTAGACCATGCTGGAGAACGGAGAGGGACGGAGCAATCGCTTAGCCATTCGGCCAACTGAGTAAAACTATTGAAGATACATAGCGTGCGCAAATTGAAGACTTGATGACAGCAGATAAAAGAAAATACCTCCGTACACTGGGAATCGAACCCGGGCCTCCTGGGTGAGAGCCAGGTATCCTAGCCACTAGACCAAACCGGAGAACGAAGAGAGACGGAGCGATCGCTTAGCCATTCGGCCAACAGGGTAAAACTATTCAAGTTACATAGCGTGCGCAAATTGGAGATTTGAAGACAGCAGATAAAAGAAAATACTTCCGACACCGGGAATCAAACCCGAGCCTCCTGGGTGAAAGCCAGGTATCCTAGCCACTAGACCATGCCGGAGAACGGAGAAGGACGGAGCGATCGCTTAGCGATTCGGCCAACAAGGTAAAAGTATTGAAGTTACATAGCGTGCGCGAATTGGAGACTTGATGATAGCAGATAAAAGAAAATACTTCCGACACCGGGAATTGCAACTGGGCCTCCTGGGTGAAAGCCAGGTATCCTAGCCACTAGACCGTGCCGCAGAACGGAGAGGGACGGAGCGCACATTTAGCCATTCGGCACACAGGGTAAAAGTATTGAAGTTACATAGCGCACGCAAATCGAAGACTTGATATTAGCAGATAAAAGAAAATACTTCCGTACACTAGGATTCGAACCCGGGCCTCCTGGGTGAAAGCCAGGTATCCTAGCCACTAGACCACACCGAGAACAGAAAGGGACGGAGCGATCGCTTAGCCATTCAGCCAACAGGTTAAAACTATTGAAGTTACATACCGCGCGCAAATTGGAGACTTGATGACAGCACACAAACGAAAATACTTCCGACACCGGGAATTGAACCCAGGCCTCGTGGGTGAGGGCCAGGTATACTAGCCACAAGACCACGCCGAGAACGGAAAGGGATGGAGCGATCGCTTAGCCATTTGCCCAACAGGGTAAAATTATTAAAGTTGCATAGCGTGCGTAAATTGGAGACTTGATAATAGCAGATAAAAGAAAATACTTCCGACCCCGGGAATTGTACCCGGGCCTCCTGGGTGAGAGCCAGGTATCCAAGCCACTAGACCACGCCGGAGAACAGAGAGGGACGGTGCGATCGCTTAGCCATTCGGCCAACAGGGTAAAAGTATTGAAGGTATATTGCGTGCGTAAATTGGAGCCTTGATGATAGCTGATAAAAGAAAATACTTCCGACACCGGAAGTCGCACCCGGGCCTCCTGGGTGGAAGCCAGGTATCCTTGCCACTAGACCATGCCGGAGAACGGAAAAGGACGGAGCGATCGCTTAGCGATTCGGCCAACAAGGTAAAAGTATTGAAGTTACATAGCGTGCGCAAATGCCGGAGAACGGAAAAGGACGGAGCGATCGCTTAGCGATTCAGCCAACAAGGTAAAAGTATTGAAGTTACATAGCGTGCGCAAATTGCAGACTTGATGATAGCAGATAAAAGAAAATACTTCCGACACCGGGAATTGCAAGCGGGCCTCCTGGGTGAGAGACAGGTATCCTGAACACTAGACCATGCTGGAGAACGGAGAGGGACGGAGCAATCGCTTAGCCATTCGGCCAACTGAGTAAAACTATTGAAGATACATAGCGTGCGCAAATTGAAGACTTGATGACAGCAGATAAAAGAAAATACCTCCGTACACTGGGAATCGAACCCGGGCCTCCTGAGTGAAAGCAAGGTATCCTAGCCACAAGACCACACCGAGAACCGAAAGGGACGGAGCGATCGCTTAGCCATTCAGCCAACAGGGTAAACTATTCAAGTTACATGGCGTGCGTAAATCGGAGATTTGAAGACAGCAGATAAAAGAAAATACTTCCGACACCGGGAATCAAACCCGAGCCTCCTGGGTGAAAGCCAGGTATCCTAGCCACTAGACCATGCCGGAGAACGGAGAAGGACGGAGCGATCGCTTAGCGATTCGGCCAACAAGGTAAAAGTATTGAAGTTACATAGCGTGCGCGAATTGGAGACTTGATGATAGCAGATAAAAGAAAATACTTCCGACACCGGGAATTGCAACTGTGCCTCCTGGGTGAGAGCCAGGTATCCTAGCCACTAGACCGTGCCGCAGAACGGAGAGGGACGGAGCGCACATTTAGCCATTCGGCACACAGGGTAAAAGTATTGAAGTTACATAGCGCACGCAAATCGAAGACTTGATATTAGCAGATAAAAGAAAATACTTCCGTACACTAGGATTCGAACCCGGGCCTCCTGGGTGAAAGCCAGGTATCCTAGCCACTAGACCACACCGAGAACAGAAAGGGACGGAGCCATCGCTTAGCCATTCAGCCAACAGGGTAAAACTATTCAAGTTACATAGCGTGCGCAAATTGGAGATTTGAAGACAGCAGATAAAAGAAAATACTTCCGACACCGGGAATCAAGCCCGGGCCTCCTGGGTGAGAGCCAGGTATCCTAGCCACTAGACCATGCCGCAGAACGGAGAGGGACAGAGCGCACGTTTAGCCATTCGGCCAACAGGGTAAAACAATTGAAGTTACATACCATGCGCAAATTAGAGACTTGATGACAGCATATAAAAGAAAATACTTCTGACACCGGGAATCGAACCCGGGCCTCCTGGGTGAGAGCCAGGTATCCTAGCCACTAGACCATACCGGAGAACGAAGAGAGACGGAGCGATCGCTTAGCCATTCGGCCAACAGGGTAAAATTATTGAAGTTACATAGCATGCGTAAATTTGAGACGATAATAGCAGATTAAAGAAAGTACTTCCGACACCGGGAATTGTACCCGGGCCTCCTGGGTGAGAGCCAGGTATTCAAGCGACTAGTCCATGCCGGAGAACGGAGAGGGAAGGAGCGATCGCTTAGCCATTCGGCCAACAGAGTAAAACTATTGAAAATACTTACCGTGCGCAAATTGAAGACTTGATGTCAGCAGATAAAAGAAAATACTTCCGACACCGCAAATCGAACCCGGGCCTCCTGGGTGAGAGCCAGGTATCCTAGCCCTTAGACCATGCCGCAGAACGGAGAGGGACGGAGCGCACGTTTAGCCATTCGGCACACAGGGTAAAAGAATTTAGGTTACATAGCGCACGCAAATCGAAGACTTGATAATAGCAGATAAAGGAAAATACTTCCGACACCGGGAATCGTACCCGGGCTTCCTGGGTGAGAGCCAGGTATCCTAGACACTAGGCCATGCCGGAGAACGGAGAGGGACGGAGCGATCGCTTAGCCATTCGGCCAACAGGGTAAAACTATTGAAGTTACATACCTTGCGCAAATTTAAGACTTGATGTCAGCAGATAAAAGAAAATACTTCCGACACCAGGAATCGTACCCGGGCTTCCACGGTGAGAGCCAGGTATCCTAGACACTAGACCATACCGGAGAACGGAGAGGGACGGAGCGATCGCTTAGCCATTTGGCCAACAGGGTAAAATTATTGAAGTTACATAGCGTGCGTAAATTGGAGACTTGATGACAGCAGCTAAAAAAGAAAATACCTTCGACACCGGGAATTGAACCCGGGCCTCCTGGGTGAGAGCCAGGTATCCTAGCCACTAGACCATGCCGAAGAACGGAGAGCGACGGAGCGATCGCTTAGCGATTCGGCCAACAAGGTAAAAGTATTGAAGTTACATAGCGTGCGTAAATTGGAGACTTGATGACAGCAGATAAAAGAAAATACCTTCGACACCGGGAATTGAACCCGGGCCTCCTGGGTGAGAGCCAGGTATCCTAGCCACTAGACCATGCCGAAGAACGGAGAGCGACGGAGCGATCGCTTAGCGATTCGGCCAACAAGGTAAAAGTATTGAAGTTACATAGCGTGCGCAAATTGGAGAATTGATGATTGCGGATAAAAGAAAATACTTCCGACACCGGGAATCGCCACCGGGCCTCCTGAGTGAGAGCCAGGTATCCTAGACACTAGACCATGCCGGAGAACGGAGAGGGACGGAGAGATCACTTAGCCATTCGGCCAACACGGTAAAAGTATTGAAGTTACATAGCGTGCGCAAATGCCGGAGAACGGAAAAGGACGGAGCGATCGCTTAGCGATTCGGCCAACAAGGTAAAAGTATTGAAGTTACATAGCGTGCGCAAATTGCAGACTTGATGATAGCAGATAAAAGAAAATACTTCCGACACCGGGAATTGCAACCGGGCCTCCTGGGTGAGAGACAGGTATCCTGAACACTAGACCATGCAGGAGAACGGAGAGGGACGGAGCAATTGCTTAGCCATTCGGCCAACTGAGTAAAACTATTGAAGATACATAGCGTGCGCAAATTGAAGACTTGATGACAGCAGATAAAAGAAAATACCTCCGTACACTGGGAATCGAACCCGGGCCTCCTGAGTGAAAGCAAGGTATCCTAGCCACAAGACCACACCGAGAACCGAAAGGGACAGAGCGATCGCTTAGCCATTCAGCCAACAGGGTAAAACTATTCAAGTTACATAGCGTGCTCAAATTGGAGATTTGAAGACAGCAGATAAAATAAAATACTTCCGACACCGGGAATCAAACCCGAGCCTCCTGGGTGAAAGCCAGGTATCCTAGCCACTAGACCGTGCCGGAGAACGGAGAAGGACGGAGCGATCGCTTAGCGATTCGGCCAACAAGGTAAAAGTATTGAAGTTACATAGCGTGCGCGAATTGGAGACTTGATGATAGCAGATAAAAGAAAATACTTCCGACACCGGGAATTGCAACTGGGCCTCCTGGGTGAGAGCCAGGTATCCTAGCCACTAGACCGTGCCGCAGAACGGAAAGGGACGGAGCGCACATTTAGCCATTCGGCACACAGGGTAAAAGTATTGAAGTTACATAGCGCACGCAAATCGAAGACTTGATATTAGCAGATAAAAGAAAATACTTCCCTACACTAGGATTCGAGCCCGGGCCTCCTGGGTGAAAGCCAGGTATCCTAGCCACTAGACCACACCGAGAACAGAAAGGGACGGAGCGATCGCTTAGCCATTCAGCCAACAGGGTAAAACTATTCAAGTTACATAGCGTGCGCAAATTGGAGATTTGAAGACAGCAGATAAAAGAAAATACTTCCGACACCGGGAATCAAGCCCGGGCCTCCTGGGTGAGAGCCAGGTATCCTAGCCACTAGACCATGCCGCAGAACGAAGAGAGACGGAGCGATCGCTTAGCCATTCGGCCAACAGGGTAAAATTATTGAAGTTACATAGCATGCGTAAATTTGAGACGATAATAGCAGATTAAAGAAAGTACTTCCGACATCGGGAATTGTACCCGGGCCTCCTGGGTGAGAGCCAGGTATTCAAGCGACTAGTCCATGCCGGAGAACGGAGAGGGAAGGAGCGATCGCTTAGCCATTCGGCCAACAGAGTAAAACTATTGAAAATACATACCGTGCGCAAATTGAAGACTTGATGTCAGCAGATAAAAGAAAATACTTCCGACACCGCAAATCGAACCCGGGCCTCCTGGGTGAGAGCCAGGTGTCCTAGCCCTTAGACCATGCCGCAGAACGGAGAGGGACGGAGCGCACGTTTAGCCATTCGGCACACAGGGTAAAAGTATTGAAGTTACATAGCGCACGCAAATCGAAGACTTGATGATAGCAGATAAAAGAAAATACTTCCGACACCGGGAATCGTACCCGGGCTTCCTGGGTGAGAGCCAGGTATCCTAGACACTAGACCATGCCGGAGAACGGAGAGGGACGGAGCGATCGCTTAGCCATTCGGCCAACAGTGTAAAACTATTGAAGTTACATACCGCGCGCAAATTGGAGACTTGATGACAGCACACAAACGAAAATACTTCCGACACCGGGAATTGAACCCAGGCCTCGTGGGTGAGGGCCAGGTATACTAGCCACAAGACCACGCCGAGAACGGAAAGGAATGGAGCGATCGCTTAGCCATTTGGCCAACAGGGTAAAATTATTGAAGTTACATAGCGTGCGTAAATTGGAGACTTGATGACAGCAGATAAAAGAAAATGCCTTCGACACCGGGAATCGAACCCGGGCCTTCTGGGTAAGAGCCAGGTATCCTAGCCACTAGACCATGCCGAAGAACGGAGAGCGACGGAGCGATCGCTTAGCGATTCGGCCAACAAGGTAAAAGCATTGAAGTTACATAGCGTGCGCAAATTGGAGAATTGATGATTGCGGATAAAAGAAAATACTTCCGACACCGGGAATCGCCACCGGGCCTCCTGAGTGAGAGCCAGGTATCCTAGACACAAGACCATGCCGGAGAACGGAGAGGGACGGAGAGATCACTTAGCCATTCGGCCAACAGGGTGAAACAATTGAAGTTGCATACCATGCACAAATTGGAGACTTCATGACATCAGATAAAATAAAATACCTTCGACACCGGGAATAGAACCCGGGCCTCCTGGGTGAGAGCCAGGTATCCTAGCCACTAGACCATGCCGAAGAGCGAAGAGGGACGGAGAGATTGCCTAGCCATTCGGCCAACAGGGTAAAAGTATTGAAGTTATATTGCGTACGCAAATTGGAGAGTTTAAGACAGCTGATAAAAGAAATTACTTCCGAATCCGGAAATCGCACCCGGGCCTCCTGGGTGCGAGCCAGGTATCCTAGCCTCTAGACCATGCCGGTGAACGGAAAAGGAAGGAGCGATCGCTTAGAGATTCGGCCAACAAGGTAAAATTATTGAAGTTACATAGCGTGCGCAAATTGGAGACTTGATGATAGCAGATAAAAGAAAATACTTCCGACACCGGAAATCGCACCCGGGCCTCCTGGGTGCGAGCCAGGTATCCTAGCCACTAGACCATGCCGGAGAACGGAAAAGGACGGAGCGATCGCTTAGCGATTCGGCCAACAAGGTAAAAGTATTGAAGTTACATAGCGTGCGAAAATGGGAGACTTAATAATAGCAGATAAAAGAAAATACTTCCGACACCGGGAATCGCAACCGGGCCTCCTGGGTGAGAGCCAGGAATCCTAGACACTAGACCAAGCCGGAGAACTGAGTGGGACGGAGAGATCGCTTAGCCATTCGGCCAACAGGGTAAAACTATTGAAGTTGCATACCGTGCGCAAATTGGAGACTTGATGACAGCAGATAAAATAAAATACTTCCGACACCGGGAATCGCAACCGGGCCTACTGGGTGAGAACCAGTATCCTAGACACTAGACCATGCCGGAGAACGGAGAGGGACGGAGAGATCGCTTCGCCATTCGGCCAACAGGGTAAAACTATTGAAGTTACATACCGCGCGCAAATTGGAGACTTGATTACAGCTCACAAAAGAAAATACTTCCGACACCGGGAATCGAACCCAGGCCTCGTGGGTGAGGGCCAGGTATACTAGCCACAAGACCACGCCGAGAACGGAAAGGAATGGAGCGATCGCTTAGCCATTTGGCCAACAGGGTAAAATTATTGAAGTTACATAGCGTGCGTAAATTGGAGACTTGATGACAGCAGATGAAAGAAAATACCTTCGACACCGGGAATCGAACCCGGGCCTCCTGGGTGAGAGCCAGGTATCCTAGCCACTAGACCATGCCGAAGAACGGAGAGCGACGGAGCGATCGCTTAGCGATTCGACCAACAAGGTAAAAGTATTGAAGTTACATAGCGTGCGCAAATTGGAGAATTGATAATAGCAGATAAAAGAAAGTACTTCCGCCACCGGGAATCGTACCCGGGCCTCCTGGGTGAGAGCCAGGTATTCAAGCCACTAAACCATGCCGGAGAACGGAGAGGGACGGAGCGATCGCTTAGCCATTCGGCCAACAGAGTAAAACTATTGAAAATACATACCGTGCGCAAATTGAAGACTTGATGTCAGCAGATGAAAAAAATACTTCCAACAACTCAAATCGAACCCAGGCCTCCTGGGTGAGGGCCAGGTATACTAGCCACTAGACCACGCCGAGAACGGAAAGGGATGGAGCGATCGCTTAGCCATTTGCCCTATAGGGTAAAATTATTAAAGTTACATAGCGTGCGTAAATTGGAGACTTGATATAGCAGATAAAAGAAAATACTTCCGACCCCGGGAATTGTACCCGGGCCTCCTGGGTGAGAGCCAGGTATCCAAGCCACTAGACCACGCCGGAGAACAGAGAGGGACGGTGCGATCGCTTAGCCATTCGGCCGACAGGGTAAAAGTATTGAAGGTATATTGCGTGCGTGAATTGGAGCCTTGATGATAGCTGATAAAAGAAAATACTTCCGACACCGGAAGTCGCACCCGGGTCTCCTGGGTGCGAGCCAGGTATCCTTGCCACTAGACCTTGCCGGAGAACGGAAAAGGACGGAGCGATCGCTTAGCGATTCGGCCAACAAGGTAAAAGTATTGAAGTTACATAGCGTGCGCAAATTGCAGACTTGATGATAGCAGATAAAAGAAAATACTTCCGACACCGGGAATTGCAACCGGGCCTCCTGGGTGAGAGACAGGTATCCTGAACACTAGACCATGCTGGAGAACGGAGAGGGACGGAGCAATCGCTTAGCCATTCGGCCAACTGAGTAAAACTATTGAAGATACATAGCGTGCGCAAATTGAAGACTTGATGACAGCAGATAAAAGAAAATACCTCCGTACACTGGGAATCGAACCCGGGCCTCCTGGGTGAGAGCCAGGTATCCTAGCCACTAGACCATACCGGAGAACGAAGAGAGACGGAGCGATCGCTTAGCCTTTCGGCCAACAGGGTAAAACTATTCAAGTTACATAGCGTGCGCAAATTGGAGATTTGAAGACAGCAGATAAAAGAAAATACTTCCGACACCGGGATTCAAACCCGAGCCTCCTGGGTGAAAGCCAGGTATCCTAGCCACTAGACCATGCCGGAGAACGGAGAAGGACGGAGCGATCGCTTAGCGATTCGGCCAACAAGGTAAAAGTATTGAAGTTACATAGCGTGCGCGAATTGGAGACTTGATGATAGCAGATAAAAGAAAATACTTCCGACACCGGGAATTGCAACTGGGCCTCCTGGGTGAAAGCCAGGTATCCTAGCCACTAGACCGTGCCGCAGAACGGAGAGGGACGGAGCGCACATTTAGCCATTCGGCACACAGGGTAAAAGTATTGAAGTTACATAGCGCACGCAAATCGAAGACTTGATATTAGCAGATAAAAGAAAATACTTCCGTACACTAGGATTCGAACCCGGGCCTCCTGGGTGAAAGCCAGGTATCCTAGCCACTATTCCACACCGAGAACAGAAAGGGACGGAGCGATCGCTTAGCCATTCAGCCAACAGGTTAAAGCTATTGAAGTTACATACCGCGCGCAAATTGGAGACTTGATGACAGCACACAAACGAAAATACTTCCGACACCGGGAATTGAACCCAGGCCTCGTGGGTGAGGGCCAGGTATACTAGCCACAAGACCACGCCGAGAACGGAAAGGGATGGAGCGATCGCTTAGCCATTTGCCCAACAGGGTAAAATTATTAAAGTTGCATAGCGTGCGTAAATTGGAGACTTGATAATAGCAGATAAAAGAAAATACTTCCGACCCCGGGAATTGTACCCGGGCCTCCTGGGTGAGAGCCAGGTATCCAAGCCACTAGACCACGCCGGAGAACAGAGAGGGACGGTGCGATCGCTTAGCCATTCGGCCAACAGGGTAAAAGTATTGAAGGTATATTGCGTGCGTAAATTGGAGCCTTGATGATAGCTGATAAAAGAAAATACTTCCGACACCGGAAGTCGCACCCGGGCCTCCTGGGTGCGAGCCAGGTATCCTTGCCACTAGACCTTGCCGGAGAACGGAAAAGGACGGAGCGATCGCTTAGCGATTCTGCCAACAAGGTAAAAGTATTGAAGTTACATAGCGTGCGCAAATGCCGGAGAACGGAAAAGGACGGAGCGATCGCTTAGCGATTCGGCCAACAAGGTAAAAGTATTGAAGTTACATAGCGTGCGCAAATTGCAGACTTGATGATAGCAGATAAAAGAAAATACTTCCGACACCGGGAATTGCAACCGGGCCTCCTGGGTGAGAGACAGGTATCCTGAACACTAGACCATGCTGGAGAACGGAGAGGGACGGAGCAATCGCTTAGCCATTCGGCCAACTGAGTAAAACTATTGAAGATACATAGCGTGCGCAAATTGAAGACTTGATGACAGCAGATAAAAGAAAATACCTCCGTACACTGGGAATCGAACCCGGGCCTCCTGGGTGAGAGCCAGGTATCCTAGCCACTAGACCAAACCGGAGAACGAAGAGAGACGGAGCGATCGCTTAGCCATTCGGCCAACAGGGTAAAACTATTCAAGTTACATAGCGTGCGCAAATTGGAGATTTGAAGACAGCAGATAAAAGAAAATACTTCCGACACCGGGAATCAAACCCGAGCCTCCTGGGTGAAAGCCAGGTATCCTAGCCACTAGACCATGCCGGAGAACGGAGAAGGACGGAGCGATCGCTTAGCGATTCGGCCAACAAGGTGAAAGTATTGAAGTTACATAGCGTGCGCGAATTGGAGACTTGATGATAGCAGATAAAAGAAAATACTTCCGACACCGGGAATTGCAACTGGGCCTCCTGGGTGAAAGCCAGGTATCCTAGCCACTAGACCGTGCCGCAGAACGGAGAGGGACGGAGCGCACATTTAGCCATTCGGCACACAGGGTAAAAGTATTGAAGTTACATAGCGCACGCAAATCGAAGACTTGATATTAGCAGATAAAAGAAAATACTTCCGTACACTAGGATTCGAACCCGGGCCTCCTGGGTGAAAGCCAGGTATCCTAGCCACTAGACCACACCGAGAACAGAAAGGGACGGAGCGATCGCTTAGCCATTCAGCCAACAGGTTAAAACTATTGAAGTTACATACCGCGCGCAAATTGGAGACTTGATGACAGCACACAAACGAAAATACTTCCGACACCGGGAATTGAACCCAGGCCTCGTGGGTGAGGGCCAGGTATACTAGCCACAAGACCACGCCGAGAACGGAAAGGGATGGAGCGATCGCTTAGCCATTTGCCCAACAGGGTAAAATTATTAAAGTTGCATAGCGTGCGTAAATTGGAGACTTGATAATAGCAGATAAAAGAAAATACTTCCGACCCCGGGAATTGTACCCGGGCCTCCTGGGTGAGAGCCAGGTATCCAAGCCACTAGACCACGCCGGAGAACAGAGAGGGACGGTGCGATCGCTTAGCCATTCGGCCAACAGGGTAAAAGTATTGAAGGTATATTGCGTGCGTAAATTGGAGCCTTGATGATAGCTGATAAAAGAAAATACTTCCGACACCGGAAGTCGCACCCGGGCCTCCTGGGTGGAAGCCAGGTATCCTTGCCACTAGACCATGCCGGAGAACGGAAAAGGACGGAGCGATCGCTTAGCGATTCGGCCAACAAGGTAAAAGTATTGAAGTTACATAGCGTGCGCAAATGCCGGAGAACGGAAAAGGACGGAGCGATCGCTTAGCGATTCAGCCAACAAGGTAAAAGTATTGAAGTTACATAGCGTGCGCAAATTGCAGACTTGATGATAGCAGATAAAAGAAAATACTTCCGACACCGGGAATTGCAAGCGGGCCTCCTGGGTGAGAGACAGGTATCCTGAACACTAGACCATGCTGGAGAACGGAGAGGGACGGAGCAATCGCTTAGCCATTCGGCCAACTGAGTAAAACTATTGAAGATACATAGCGTGCGCAAATTGAAGACTTGATGACAGCAGATAAAAGAAAATACCTCCGTACACTGGGAATCGAACCCGGGCCTCCTGAGTGAAAGCAAGGTATCCTAGCCACAAGACCACACCGAGAACCGAAAGGGACGGAGCGATCGCTTAGCCATTCAGCCAACAGGGTAAAACTATTCAAGTTACATAGCGTGCGCAAATCGGAGATTTGAAGACAGCAGATAAAAGAAAATACTTCCGACACCGGGAATCAAACCCGAGCCTCCTGGGTGAAAGCCAGGTATCCTAGCCACTAGACCATGCCGGAGAACGGAGAAGGACGGAGCGATCGCTTAGCGATTCGGCCAACAAGGTAAAAGTATTGAAGTTACATAGCGTGCGCGAATTGGAGACTTGATGATAGCAGATAAAAGAAAATACTTCCGACACCGGGAATTGCAACCTTGCCTCCTGGGTGAGAGCCAGGTATCCTAGCCACTAGACCGTGCCGCAGAACGGAGAGGGACGGAGCGCACATTTAGCCATTCGGCACACAGGGTAAAAGTATTGAAGTTACATAGCGCACGCAAATCGAAGACTTGATATTAGCAGATAAAAGAAAATACTTCCGTACACTAGGATTCGAACCCGGGCCTCCTGGGTGAAAGCCAGGTATCCTAGCCACTAGACCACACCGAGAACAGAAAGGGACGGAGCCATCGCTTAGCCATTCAGCCAACAGGGTAAAACTATTCAAGTTACATAGCGTGCGCAAATTGGAGATTTGAAGACAGCAGATAAAAGAAAATACTTCCGACACCGGGAATCAAGCCCGGGCCTCCTGGGTGAGAGCCAGGTATCCTAGCCACTAGACCATGCCGCAGAACGGAGAGGGACAGAGCGCACGTTTAGCCATTCGGCCAACAGGGTAAAACAATTGAAGTTACATACCATGCGCAAATGAGAGACTTGATGACAGCATATAAAAGAAAATACTTCTGACACCGGGAATCGAACCCGGGCCTCCTGGGTGAGAGCCAGGTATCCTAGCCACTAGACCATACCGGAGAACGAAGAGAGACGGAGCGATCGCTTAGCCATTCGGCCAACAGGGTAAAATTATTGAAGTTACATAGCATGCGTAAATTTGAGACGATAATAGCAGATTAAAGAAAGTACTTCCGACACCGGGAATTGTACCCGGGCCTCCTGGGTGAGAGCCAGGTATTCAAGCGACTAGTCCATGCCGGAGAACGGAGAGGGAAGGAGCGATCGCTTAGCCATTCGGCCAACAGAGTAAAACTATTGAAAATACATACCGTGCGCAAATTGAAGACTTGATGTCAGCAGATAAAAGAAAATACTTCCGACACCGCAAATCGAACCCGGGCCTCCTGGGTGAGAGCCAGGTATCCTAGCCCTTAGACCATGCCGCAGAACGGAGAGGGACGGAGCGCACGTTTAGCCATTCGGCACACAGGGTAAAAGAATTTAGGTTACATAGCGCACGCAAATCGAAGACTTGATGATAGCAGATAAAGGAAAATACTTCCGACACCGAGAATCGTACCCGGGCTTCCTGGGTGAGAGCCAGGTATCCTAGACACTAGGCCATGCCGGAGAACGGAGAGGGACGGAGCGATCGCTTAGCCATTCGGCCAACAGGGTAAAACTATTGAAGTTACATACCGTGCGCAAATTTAAGACTTGATGTCAGCAGATAAAAGAAAATACTTCCGACACCAGGAATCGTACCCGGGCTTCCACGGTGAGAGCCAGGTATCCTAGACACTAGACCATACCGGAGAACGGAGAGGGACGGAGCGATCGCTTAGCCATTTGGCCAACAGGGTAAAATTATTGAAGTTACATAGCGTGCGTAAATTGGAGACTTGATGACAGCAGATAAAAGAAAATACCTTCGACACCGGGAATTGAACCCGGGCCTCCTGGGTGAGAGCCAGGTATCCTAGCCACTAGACCATGCCGAAGAACGGAGAGCGACGGAGCGATCGCTTAGCGATTCGGCCAACAAGGTAAAAGTATTGAAGTTACATAGCGTGCGTAAGTTGGAGACTTGATGACAGCAGATAAAAGAAAATACCTTCGACACCGGGAATTGAACCCGGGCCTCCTGGGTGAGAGCCAGGTATCCTAGCCACTAGACCATGCCGAAGAACGGAGAGCGACGGAGCGATCGCTTAGCGATTCGGCCAACAAGGTAAAAGTATTGAAGTTACATAGCGTGCGCAAATTGGAGAATTGATGATTGCGGATAAAAGAAAATACTTCCGACACCGGGAATCGCCACCGGGCCTCCTGAGTGAGAGCCAGGTATCCTAGACACTAGACCATGCCGGAGAACGGAGAGGGACGGAGAGATCACTTAGCCATTCGGCCAACAGGGTAAAAGTATTGAAGTTACATAGCGTGCGCAAATGCCGGAGAACGGAAAAGGACGGAGCGATCGCTTAGCGATTCGGCCAACAAGGTAAAAGTATTGAAGTTACATAGCGTGCGCAAATTGCAGACTTGATGATAGCAGATAAAAGAAAATACTTCCGACACCGGGAATTGCAACCGGGCCTCCTGGGTGAGAGACAGGTATCCTGAACACTAGACCATGCAGGAGAACGGAGAGGGACGGAGCAATTGCTTAGCCATTCGGCCAACTGAGTAAAACTATTGAAGATACATAGCGTGCGCAAATTGAAGACTTGATGACAGCAGATAAAAGAAAATACCTCCGTACACTGGGAATCGAACCCGGGCCTCCTGAGTGAAAGCAAGGTATCCTAGCCACAAGACCACACCGAGAACCGAAAGGGACGGAGCGATCGCTTAGCCATTCAGCCAACAGGGTAAAACTATTCAAGTTACATAGCGTGCTCAAATTGGAGATTTGAAGACAGCAGATAAAATAAAATACTTCCGACACCGGGAATCAAACCCGAGCCTCCTGGGTGAAAGCCAGGTATCCTAGCCACTAGACCGTGCCGGAGAACGGAGAAGGACGGAGCGATCGCTTAGCGATTCGGCCAACAAGGTAAAAGTATTGAAGTTACATAGCGTGCGCGAATTGGAGACTTGATGATAGCAGATAAAAGAAAATACTTCCGACACCGGGAATTGCAACTGGGCCTCCTGGGTGAGAGCCAGGTATCCTAGCCACTAGACCGTGCCGCAGAACGGAAAGGGACGGAGCGCACATTTAGCCATTCGGCACACAGGGTAAAAGTATTGAAGTTACATAGCGCACGCAAATCGAAGACTTGATATTAGCAGATAAAAGAAAATACTTCCGTACACTAGGATTCGAGCCCGGGCCTCCTGGGTGAAAGCCAGGTATCCTAGCCACTAGACCACACCGAGAACAGAAAGGGACGGAGCGATCGCTTAGCCATTCACCCAACAGGGTAAAACTATTCAAGCTACATAGCGTGCGCAAATTGGAGATTTGAAGACAGCAGATAAAAGAAAATACTTCCGACACCGGGAATCAAGCCCGGGCCTCCTGGGTGAGAGCCAGGTATCCTAGCCACTAGACCATGCCGCAGAACGAAGAGAGACGGAGCGATCGCTTAGCCATTCGGCCAACAGGGTAAAATTATTGAAGTTACATAGCATGCGTAAATTTGAGACGATAATAGCAGATTAAAGAAAGTACTTCCGACATCGGGAATTGTACCCGGGCCTCCTGGGTGAGAGCCAGGTATTCAAGCGACTAGTCCATGCCGGAGAACGGAGAGGGAAGGAGCGATCGCTTAGCCATTCGGCCAACAGAGTAAAACTATTGAAAATACATACCGTGCGCAAATTGAAGACTTGATGTCAGCAGATAAAAGAAAATACTTCCGACACCGCAAATCGAACCCGGGCCTCCTGGGTGAGAGCCAGGTGTCCTAGCCCTTAGACCATGCCGCAGAACGGAGAGGGACGGAGCGCACGTTTAGCCATTCGGCACACAGGGTAAAAGTATTGAAGTTACATAGCGCACGCAAATCGAAGACTTGATGATAGCAGATAAAAGAAAATACTTCCGACACCGGGAATCGTACCCGGGCTTCCTGGGTGAGAGCCAGGTATCCTAGACACTAGACCATGCCGGAGAACGGAGAGGGACGGAGCGATCGCTTAGCCATTCGGCCAACAGGGTAAAACTATTGAAGTTACATACCGTGCGCAAATTGAAGACTTGATGTCAGCAGATAACAGAAAATACTTCCGACACCAGGAATCGTACCCGGGCTTCCACGGTGAGAGCCAGGTATCCTAGACACTAGACCATACCGGAGAACGGAGAGGGACGGAGCGATCGCTTAGCCATTCGGCCAACAGTGTAAAACTATTGAAGTTACATACCGCGCGCAAATTGGAGACTTGATGACAGCACACAAACGAAAATACTTCCGACACCGGGAATTGAACCCAGGCCTCGTGGGTGAGGGCCAGGTATACTAGCCACAAGACCACGCCGAGAACGGAAAGGAATGGAGCGATCGCTTAGCCATTTGGCCAACAGGGTAAAATTATTGAAGTTACATAGCGTGCGTAAATTGGAGACTTGATGACAGCAGATAAAAGAAAATGCCTTCGACACCGGGAATCGAACCCGGGCCTTCTGGGTAAGAGCCAGGTATCCTAGCCACTAGACCATGCCGAAGAACGGAGAGCGACGGAGCGATCGCTTAGCGATTCGGCCAACAAGGTAAAAGCATTGAAGTTACATAGCGTGCGCAAATTGGAGAATTGATGATTGCGGATAAAAGAAAATACTTCCGACACCGGGAATCGCCACCGGGCCTCCTGAGTGAGAGCCAGGTATCCTAGACACAAGACCATGCCGGAGAACGGAGAGGGACGGAGAGATCACTTAGCCATTCGGCCAACAGGGTGAAACAATTGAAGTTGCATACCATGCACAAATTGGAGACTTCATGACAGCAGATAAAATAAAATACCTTCGACACCGGGAATAGAACCCGGGCCTCCTGGGTGAGAGCCAGGTATCCTAGCCACTAGACCATGCCGAAGAGCGAAGAGGGACGGAGAGATTGCCTAGCCATTCGGCCAACAGGGTAAAAGTATTGAAGTTATATTGCGTACGCAAATTGGAGAGTTTAAGACAGCTGATAAAAGAAATTACTTCCGAATCCGGAAATCGCACTCGGGCCTCCTGGGTGCGAGCCAGGTATCCTAGCCTCTAGACCATGCCGGTGAACGGAAAAGGAAGGAGCGATCGCTTAGAGATTCGGCCAACAAGGTAAAATTATTGAAGTTACATAGCGTGCGCAAATTGGAGACTTGATGATAGCAGATAAAAGAAAATACTTCCGACACCGGAAATCGCACCCGGGCCTCCTGGGTGCGAGCCAGGTATCCTAGCCACTAGACCATGCCGGAGAACGGAAAAGGACGGAGCGATCGCTTAGCGATTCGGCCAACAAGGTAAAAGTATTGAAGTTACATAGCGTGCGAAAATGGGAGACTTAATAATAGCAGATAAAAGAAAATACTTCCGACACCGGGAATCGCAACCGGGCCTCCTGGGTGAGAGCCAGGAATCCTAGACACTAGACCAAGCCGGAGAACTGAGTGGGACGGAGAGATCGCTTAGCCATTCGGCCAACAGGGTAAAACTATTGAAGTTGCATACCGTGCGCAAATTGGAGACTTGATGACAGCAGATAAAATAAAATACTTCCGACACCGGGAATCGCAACCGGGCCTACTGGGTGAGAACCAGTATCCTAGACACTAGACCATGCCGGAGAACGGAGAGGGACGGAGAGATCGCTTCGCCATTCGGCCAACAGGGTAAAACTATTGAAGTTACATACCGCGCGCAAATTGGAGACTTGATTACAGCTCACAAAAGAAAATACTTCCGACACCGGGAATCGAACCCAGGCCTCGTGGGTGAGGGCCAGGTATACTAGCCACAAGACCACGCCGAGAACGGAAAGGAATGGAGCGATCGCTTAGCCATTTGGTCAACAGGGTAAAATTATTGAAGTTACATAGCGTGCGTAAATTGGAGACTTGATGACAGCAGATGAAAGAAAATACCTTCGACACCGGGAATCGAACCCGGGCCTCCTGGGTGAGAGCCAGGTATCCTAGCCACTAGACCATGCCGAAGAACGGAGAGCGACGGAGCGATCGCTTAGCGATTCGACCAACAAGGTAAAAGTATTGAAGTTACATAGCGTGCGCAAATTGGAGAATTGATAATAGCAGATAAAAGAAAGTACTTCCGCCACCGGGAATCGTACCCGGGCCTCCTGGGTGAGAGCCAGGTATTCAAGCCACTAAACCATGCCGGAGAACGGAGAGGGACGGAGCGATCGCTTAGCCATTCGGCCAACAGAGTAAAACTATTGAAAATACATACCGTGCGCAAATTGAAGACTTGATGTCAGCAGATGAAAAAAATACTTCCAACAACGCAAATCGAACCCAGGCCTCCTGGGTGAGGGCCAGGTATACTAGCCACTAGACCACGCCGAGAACGGAAAGGGATGGAGCGATCGCTTAGCCATTTGCCCTATAGGGTAAAATTATTAAAGTTACATAGCGTGCGTAAATTGGAGACTTGATATAGCAGATAAAAGAAAATACTTCCGACCCCGGGAATTGTACCCGGGCCTCCTGGGTGAGAGCCAGGTATCCAAGCAACTAGACCATGCCGGAGAACAGAGAGGGACGGAGCGATCGCTTAGCCATTCGGCCAACTGAGTAAAACTATTGAAGATACATAGCGTGCGCCAATTGGAGACTTGATGACAGCAGATAAAAGAAAATACTTCCGTCCCCGGGAATCGAACCCGGGCCTCCTGGGTGACAGCCAGGTATCCTAGCCACTAGACCATGCCGAAGAACGGGGAGGGACGGAGCGATTGCTTAGCCATTCGCCCAACAGGGTAAAAGTATTGAAGGTATATTGCGTGCGCAAATTGGAGCCTTGATGATAGCTGATAAAAGAAAATACTTCCGACACCGGAAGTCGCTCCCGGGCCTCTTGGGTGAGAGCCACGAATCCTAGACACTAGACCATGCCAGAGAACTGAGTGGGAAGGAGAGATCGCTTAGCCATTCGGCCAACAGGGTAAAACTATTGAAGTTGCATACCTTGCGCAAATTGGAGACTTGATGATAGTAGATAAAAGAAAATACTTCCGACACCGGGAATCGTACCCGGGCCTCCTGGGTGAGAGCCAGGTATCCGAGCCACTAGACCGTGCCGGAGAGGGGCGGAGCGATCGCTTAGTCATTCGGCCAAAAGGTAAATTTATTGAAGTTATATAGCGTGCGCTAATTGGAGACTTGATGACAGCCGATAAAATAAAATACCTTCGACACGGGGAATCGAACCCAGGCCTCCTGGGTGAGAGCCAGGTACCCTAGCCACTGGACTATGCCAAAGAACGGAGAGGGACGGAGCGATCGCTTAGCCATTCGGCCAACAGGGTAAAAGTATTGAAGTTATATTGCGTGCGCAAATTGAAGACTTGATGATAGCTGATAAAAGAAAATACTTCCGACACCGGAAATCGCACCCGGGTCTCCTGGGTGCGAGCCAGGTATCCTAGATACTAGACCATGCCAGAGAACAGAGAGGGAATGAGCGATCGCTTAGCGATTCGGCCAACAGGGTGAAAGTATTGAAGGTACATAGCGTGCTCGAATTGGAGACTTCATGATAGCAGATAAAAGA
The DNA here is from genome assembly GCF_043290135.1 of Rhipicephalus microplus. NCBI lineage: Eukaryota > Metazoa > Arthropoda > Arachnida > Ixodida > Ixodidae > Rhipicephalus > Rhipicephalus microplus. Next base: position 158,723,838 of record NC_134702.1, read on the forward strand.
AAATACTTCCGACACCGGGAATCATACCCGGGCCTCCTGATGAGAGCCAGGTATCCTAGCCACTAGACCATGCCGGAGAACGGAGAGGGACGGAGCGATCGCTTAGCGATTCGGCCAACAGGGTGAAACTATTCAAGTTATATAGCATGGCAAATTGGAGACTTGATGATAGCAGATAAAAAAATACTTCCGACACCAGGAATCGGACGCGGGCCTCCTGGGTGAGAGCGCCATAGGTATCCTAGACACTAGACCATGCTGTAGAACGGAGAGGGACGGAGCGATCGCTTAGCCATTCGGCCAATAGGGTAAAACATTTGAAGTTACATACCATGCGCAAATTAGAGACTTGATGACAGCAGATAAAAGAAAATACTTCCGACACCGGGAATCAAACCCGGGCCTCCTAAGTGAGAGCCAGGTATCCTAGCCACTAGACCATACCGGAGAACGAAGAGAGACGGAGCGATCGTTTAGCCATTTGGCCAACAGGGTAAAATTATTGAAGTTACAGAGCGTGCGTAAATTGGAGACGATAATAGCAGATTAAAGAAAGTACTTCCGACACCGGGAGTCGTACCCGGGCCTCCTGGGTGAGAGCCAGGTATTCAAGCCACTAGACCATGCCGGAGAACGGAGAGCGACGGAGCGATCGCTTAGCGATTCGACCAACAAGGTAAAAGTATTGAAGTTACATAGCGTGCGCAAATTGGAGAATTGATAATAGCAGATAAAAGAAAGTACTTCCGACACAGGGAATCGTACCCGGGCCTCCTGGGTGAGAGCCAGGTATTCAAGCCACTAGACCATGCCGGAGAACGGAGAGGGACGGAGCGATCGCTTAGCCATTCGGCCAACAGAGTAAAACTATTGAAAATACATACCGTGCGCAAATTGAAGACGATGTCAGCAGATGAAAAAAATACTTCCAACACCGCAAATCGAACCCAGGCCTCCTGGGTGAGGGCCTGGTATACTAGCCACTAGACCACGCCGAGAACGGAAAGGGATGGAGCGATCGCTTAGCCATTTGCCCTATAGGGTAAAATTATTAAAGTTACATAGCGTGCGTAAATTGGAGACTTGATAATAGCAGATAAAAGAAAATACTTCCGACCCCGGGAATTGTACCCGGGCCTCCTGGGTGAGAGCCAGGTATCCAAGCAACTAGACCATGCCGGAGAACAGAGAGGGACGGAGCGATCGCTTAGCCATTCGGCCAACTGAGTAAAACTATTGAAGATACATAGCGTGCGCAAATTGGATACTTGATGACAGCAGATAAAAGAAAATACTTCCGTCCCCAGGAATCGAACCCGGGCCTCCTGGGTGAGAGCCAGGTATCCTAGCCACTAGACCATGCCGAAGAACGGGGAGGGACGGAGCGATTGCTTAGCCATTCGCCCAACAGGGTAAAAGTATTGAAGGTATATTGCGTGCGCAAATTGGAGCCTTGATGAGAGCTGATAAAAGAAAATACTTCCGACACCGGAAGTCGCTCCCGGGCCTCTTGGGTGAGAGCCACGAATCCTAGACACTAGACCTTGCCAGAGAACTGAGTGGGAAGGAGAGATCGCTTAGCCATTCGGCCAACAGGGTAAAACTATTGAAGTTGCATACCTTGCGCAAATTGGAGACTTGATGATAGTAGATAAAAGAAAATACTTTCGACACCGGGAATCGTACCCGGGCCTCCTGGGTGAAAGCCAGGTATCCGAGCCACTAGACCGTGCCGGAGAGGGGCGGAGCGATCGCTTAGTCATTCGGCCAAAAGGTAAATTTATTGAAGTTATATAGCGTGCGCTAATTGGAGACTTGATGACAGCCGATAAAATAAAATACCTTCCAGAAGGATCAAAATGTGGGCCAGTTGGTAATTCATTTTCTTCGTTCAGCGAACTGGGAGCGCAGAGAAAACACAAAGGACAAAGCGAGGAACCACACAACACGAGCGCTCAACTATCAACTGATTTATTTTCCACATCGGAAGGACATATATAAACACAAAATGCGCATGTCAAAAAAGATTATGACGAAATCAAGGGCAGCATGCGAAGCGTGTAATCAAGGCACTTGTCTAAGGGTTATCTAGGTAGCTGAATTCACAGTCAAGTAGTGAGAAGGAAGGATGACTTATACATTGGTCCGTATTCCTGGAAATGTGATAGGCTTCAGAAATTTCGCGCGTATTTTGATGAGGATGCCGGAACAGAACAATTGTATTCTCAAACAGAGGTTGGCACTTGCACGAAACGCAATGTGACGCTAAATGGGAGTAAGGTGTATTTTTCAACGAGCTTCTGTGTTCCCTGAGACGCACGTTCACACATCGGCCGGTCTGGCCAATGTACATACGTCCACAAGAAAGGGGTATCTTATATACTACTCCGGTGATGCACTTAACAAACTTAGTTACGTGCTTCTGGAGGCATCCTCTACCTTTAGATGCATTATGTGCCCTCCTGTGCACCATTGAACATATACTGGCCAATTTATTGGGTGCCGAGAAAACCACGCGCACACCGAACCGGTTTCCCACGTTTTTTAACCCATGGGCCATTTTATGAATGTAGGGGATTACTGCCGCGCGCTTCTTATTCTCTTCCTTGTTCTCTGAAGAAGTACATGTGCGTTTTTTATTATTTTTGGCCGTACGCAAGAGCTTTTCACAGACTGAGGCTATTACGTAGGAAGGGTATCCCGCACCTATCAGCCGTTCCAACTGTGCTACGAAACCACTTTGCAAGGTATGCAGGCAACATTTTCCGAGGGCTGAACGTAAGCATGACATTACGATTCCGCGTTTAACAAGCTTGGAATGTCCGGAAGAGTAGTCTAGAACGGGTTTTGCAGAACGAGGATTATATCGCCAGCAAAGGTGCTTATCACCAAAAAACAGGGAAAGGTCTAGGAACTGCAATTTGTTATCTTTTGGAAGCTCGGAGGTGAACCGGAGGCCCATGCCTTCCTTCTCGAAGCATGCCTTCATACTTTCAACGTCCACTGCTGAACACTTTTCGATGATAATCAGATAATCGTCAACATAACGGAATACTTTTGTGCCAGGTTGAAGTTTAGTGCTTAAGGCTGCATCCACCTTCCCAAGAAAAATTTGGCTTAAAACAGGGGCCACACTTGAACCTATACAAACACCTGATTTTTGCATGTACAGGTTCCCAAGCCATACAACGAAGGTGGACTTCAAATAGAACGTCAAAATTTCTAGAAAAGACTGAGTCGAAATTCCCGTGCTATTCCTGAACGATATCTCATCATTGTCTTCCACAATGCACTGTTCTACGCTGTTTAACCGTTGATCATGCGGCAAAGAATAATATAAGTCGACTACATCAAGACTAAAAGCTGTAACACCGGAGCATTCACATTTGTTGAGGTATTCAACCACGACACCAGAGTTTTTTGCGTGAAAAGGGTCATTTACGCGCAACGCAGAAAGATGTTCTTGCAGATACTGAGATACAACCAACTGCCACGTATCCCTTTCTGAAACAATCGCGCGCAGCGGCATTTCCGGTTTGTGTGTTTTAATGGAGTAAAAAAGTTCTAGCTCTACACCTTTCGCCTTTTCTACTGAAGAGCGAAGTTTTTCCAGGTTAAGCCTTTTAGCAGCGATATCGCTCTAGTCTTTACTTCCTTGCTTTTTACAGAGAGTGGTTTAAAATTTCTTTCTAAGGCTTCCTCAGCCTTCTTGAGAAAATCTAGTTCATTAATGATAACGAAGAACCCTTCTTTGTCAGAAATGAGTACCCTTAGCTGATTGTTCAAACAAAACTTAACAACTGGTTGAACGCGCAGTTTTCTACTCACATCGCTAACATTGCTCGAAACTGCTTGAACACATTCTGTTACACACCTATAACGCTCTTCCTCCTTGGCCAGCTTGGAGACAGTCCTTGCTGTGGCAATCTTTTCTTCAGGTCGAAGGGTAGGTTCCACGGAGAACTTCGGGCCTTTTTGCAGAACCTGCTGAATTTTTTCCGGCACAGACACATCACTTAGGTTCAAGAAACGTCCCTCACTTGAAGCTTGTTTTTTCCTGGCAGGTAGTTGTGGTCTGATCCAATTCCATGGATCACCATGATCACCCCAATTCCATGGATTCCATGGATCGCATGATCAACTGTTAAACAGCGTAGAACAGTGCATTGTGGAAGACAATGATGAGATATCGTTCAGGAATAGCACGGGAATTTCGACTCAGTCTTTTCTAGAAATTTTGACGTTCTATTTGAAGTCCACCTTCGTTGTATGGCTTGGGAACCTGTACATGCAAAAATCAGGTGTTTGTATAGGTTCAAGTGTGGCCCCTGTTTTAAGCCAAATTTTTCTTGGGAAGGTGGATGCAGCCTTAAGCACTAAACTTCAACCTGGCACAAAAGTATTCCGTTATGTTGACGATTATCTGATTATCATCGAAAAGTGTTCAGCAGTGGACGTTGAAAGTATGAAGGCATGCTTCGAGAAGGAAGGCATGGGCCTCCGGTTCACCTCCGAGCTTCCAAAAGATAACAAATTGCAGTTCCTAGACCTTTCCCTGTTTTTTGGTGATAAGCACCTTTGCTCGCGATATAATCCTCGTTCTGCAAAACCCGTTCTAGACTACTCTTCCGGACATTCCAAGCTTGTTAAACGCGGAATCGTAATGTCATGCTTACGTTCAGCCCTCGGAAAATGTTGCCTGCATACCTTGCAAAGTGGTTTCGTAGCACAGTTGGAACGGCTGATAGGTGCGGGATACCCTTCCTACGTAATAGCCTCAGTCTGTGAAAAGCTCCTGCGTACGGCCAAAAATAATAAAAAACGCACATGTACTTCTTCAGAGAACAAGGAAGAGAATAAGAAGCGCGCGGCAGTAATCCCCTACATTCATAAAATGGCCCATGGGTTAAAAAACGTGGGAAACCGGTTCGGTGTGCGCGTGGTTTTCTCGGCACCCAATAAATTGGCCAGTATATGTTCAATGGTGCACAGGAGGGCACATAATGCATCTAAAGGTAGAGGATGCCTCCAGAAGCACGTAACTAAGTTTGTTAAGTGCATCACCGGAGTAGTATATAAGATACCCCTTTCTTGTGGACGTATGTACATTGGCCAGACCGGCCGATGTGTGAACGTGCGTCTCAGGGAACACAGAAGCTCGTTGAAAAATACACCTTACTCCCATTTAGCGTCACATTGCGTTTCGTGCAAGTGCCAACCTCTGTTTGAGAATACAATTGTTCTGTTCCGGCATCCTCATCAAACTACGCGGGAAATTTCTGAAGCCTATCACATTTCCAGGAATACGGACCAATGTATAAGTCATCCTTCCTTCTCACTACTTGACTGTGAATTCAGCTACCTAGATAACCCTTAGACAAGTGCCTTGATTACACGCTTCGCATGCTGCCCTTGATTTCGTCATAATCTTTTTGACATGCGCATTTTGTGTTTATATATGTCCTTCCGATGTGGAAAATAAATCAGTTGATAGTTGAGCGCTCGTGTTGTGTGGTTCCTCGCTTCGTCGTTTGTGTTTTCTCTGCGCTCCCAGTTCGCTGAACGAAGAAAATAAAATACCTTCGACACGGGGAATCGAACCCAGGCCTCCTGGGTGAGAGCCAGGTATCCTAGCCACTGGACTATGCCACAGAACGGAGAGGGACGGAGCGATCGCTTAGCCATTCGGCCAACAGGGTAAAAGTATTGAAGTTATATTGCGTGCGCAAATTGAAGACCTGATGATAGCTGATAAAAGAAAATACTTCCGACACCGGAAATCGCACCCGGGCCTTCTGGGTGCGAGCCAGGTATCCTAGCTACTAGTTCATGCCAGAGAACAGAGAGGGAATGAGCGATCGCTCAGCGATTCGGCCAACAGGGTGAAAGTATTGAAGGTACATAGCGTGCTCGAATTGGAGACTTCATGATAGCAGATAAAAGAAAATACTTCCGACACCGGGAATTGTACCCGGGCCTCCTGATGAGAGCCAGGTATCCTAGCCACTAGACAATGCCGGAGAACGGAGAGGGACGGAGCGATCGCTTAGCGATTCGGCCAACAGGGTGAAACTATTCAAGTTATATAGCATGGCAAATTGGAGACTTGATGATAGCAGATAAAAAAATACTTCCGACACCGGGAATCGGACGCGGGCCTCCTGGGTGAGAGCGCCATTGGTATCCTAGACACTAGACCATGCTGTAGAACGGAGAGGGACGGAGCGATCGTTTAGCCATTCGGCCAACAGGGTAAAATTATTGAAGTTACATAGCGTGCGTAAATTGGAGACAATAATAGCAGATTAAAGAAAGTACTTCCGACACCGGGAGTCGTACCCGGGCCTCCTGGGTGAGAGCCAGGTATTCAAGCCACTAGACCATGCCGGAGAACGCAGAGGGACGGAGCGATCGCTTAGCCATTCGGCCAACAGAGTAAAACAATTGAAAATACATACCGTGCGCAAATTGAAGACTTGATGTCAGCAGATAAAAGAAAAAACTTCCGACACCGCAAATCGAACCCGGGCCTCCTGGGTGAGAGCCAGGTATCCTAGCCACTAGACCATGCCGCAGAACGTAGAGGGACGGAGCGCACGTTTAGCCATTCGGCACACAGGGTAAAAGTATTGAAGTTACATAGCGCACGCAAATCGAAGACTTGATGATAGCAGATAAAAGAAAATACTTCCGACACCGGGAATCGTACACGGGCTTCCTGGGTGAGAGCCAGGTATCCTAGACACTAGACCATGTCGGAGAACGGAGAGGGACGGAGAGATCGCTTAGCCATTCGGCCAACAGGGTAAAACTATTGAAGTTTTATACCGCGCGCAAATTGGGGACTTGATGACAGCACATAAAAGAAAATACTTCCGACACTGGGAATCGAACCCAGGCCTCCTGGGTGAGGGCCAGGTATACTAGCCACTAGACCACGCCGAGAACGGAAAGGGATGGAGCGATCGCTTAGCCATTTGCCCAACAGGGTAAAATTATTAAAGTTGCATAGCGTGCGTAAATTGGAGACTTGATAATAGCAGATAAAAGAAAATACTTCCGACCCCGGGAATCGTACCCGGGCCTCCTGGGTGAGAGCCAGGTATCCAAGCCACTTGACCACGCCGGAGAACAGAGAGGGACGGTGCGATCGCTTAGCCATTCGGCCAACTGAGTAAAACTATTGAAGATACATAGCGTGTGCAAATTGGAGACTTGATGACAGCAGATGAAAGAAAATACTTCCGTCACCGGGAATCGAATCCGAGCTACCTGGGCGAGAGCCAGGTATCCTAGCCACTAGACCATGCCGAAGAACGGGGAGGGACGGAGCGATTGCTTAGCCATTCGGCCAACAGGGTAAAAGTATTGAAGGTATATTGCGTGCGCAAATTGGAGCCTTGATGATAGCTGTTAAAAGAAAATACTTCCGACACCGGAAGTCGCACCCGGGCCTCCTGGGTGCGAGCCAGGTATCCTTGCCACTAGACCATGCTGGAGAACAGAAAAGGACGGAGCGATCGCTTAGCGATTCGGCCAACAAGGTAAAAGTATTGAAGTTACATAGCGTGCGCAAATGCCGGAGAACGGAAAAGGACGGAGCGATCGCTTAGCGATTTGGCCAACAAGGTAAAAGTATTGAAGTTACATAGCGTGCGCAAATTGGAGACTTGATGATAGCAGATAAAAGAAAATACTTCCGACACCGGGAATTGCAACCGGGCCTCCTGGGTGAGAGACAGGTATCCTGAACACTAGACCATGCTGGAGAACGGAGAGGGACGGAGCGATCGCTTAGCCATTCGGCCAACTGAGTAAAACTATTGAATATACATAGCGTGCGCAAATTGAAGACTTGATGACAGCAGATAAAAGAAAATACCTCCGTACACTGGGAATCGAACCCGGGCCTCCTGAGTGAAAGCCAGGTATCCTAGCCACTAGACCACACCGAGAACCGAAAGGGACGGAGCGATCGCTTAGCCATTCAGCCAACAGGGTAAAACTATTCAAGTTACATAGCGTGCGCAAATTGGAGATTTGAAGACAGCAGATAAAAGAAAATACTTCCGACACCGGGAATCAAACCCGGGCCTCCTGGGTGAAAGCCAGGTATCCTAGCCACAAGACCATGCCGGAGAACGGAGAAGGACGGAGCGATCGCTTAGCGATTCGGCCAACAAGGTAAAAGTATTGAAGTTACATAGCGTGCGCGAATTGGAGACTTGATGATAGCAGATAAAAGAAAATACTTCCGACACCGGGAATTGCAACTGGGCCTCCTGGGTGAGAGCCAGGTATCCTAGCCACTAGACCGTGCCGCAGAACGGAGAGGGACGGAGCGCACATTTAGCCATTCGGCACACAGGGTAAAAGTATTGAAGTTACATAGCGCACGCAAATCGAAGACTTGATATTAGCAAATAAAATAAAATACTTCCGACACCGGGAATCGCAACCGGGCCTACTGGGTGAGAACCAGTATCCTAGACACTAGACCATGCGGGAGAACGGAGAGGGACGGAGACATCGCTTAGCCATTCGGCCAACAGGGTAAAACTTTTGAAGTTACATACCGTACGCGAATTGGAGACTTGATGATAGCAGATAAAAGAAAATACTTCCGATACCGGGATTCAAGCCCGGGCCTCCTGGGTGAGAGCCAGGTATCCTAGCCACTAGACCATGCCGCAGAACGGAGAGGGACAGAGCGCACGTTTAGCCATTCGGCCAACAGGGTAAAACAATTGAAGTTACATACCATGCGCAAATTAGAGAATTGATGACAGCATATAAAAGAAAATACTTCCGACACTGGGAATCGAACCCGGGCCTCCTGGGTGAGAGCCAGGTATCCTAGCCACTAGACCATACCGGAGAACGAAGAGAGACGGAGCGATCGCTTAGCCATTCGGCCAACAGGGTAAAATTATTGAAGTTACATAGCGTACGTAAATTGGAGACGATAATAGCAGATTAAAGAAAGTACTTTCGACACCGGGAATCGTACCCGGGCCTCCTGGGTGAGAGCCAGGTATTCAAGCCACTAGTCCATGCCGGAGAACGGAGAGGGACGGAGCGATCGCTTAGCCATTCGGCACACAGAGTAAAACTATTGAAAATACATAGCGTGCGCAAATTGGAGACTTGATGACAGCAGATAAAAGAAAATACTTCCGTCACAGGGAATCGAACCCGGGCCTCCTAGGTGAGAGCCAGGTATCCTAGCCACTAGACCATGCCGCAGAACGGAGAGGGACGGAGCGCACGTTTAGCCATTCCGCACACAGGGTAAAAGTATTGAAGGTACATAGCGCACGCAAATCGAAGACTTGATGATAGCAGATAAAAGAAAATACTTCCGACACCGGAAGTCGCTCCCGGGCCTCCTGGGTGCGAGCCAGGTATCCTAGCCACTAGACCATGCCGGAGAACGGAAAAGAACGGAGCGATCGCTTAGCGATTCGGCCAACAAGGTAAAAGTATTGAAGTTACATAGCGTGCGCAAATTGGAGACTTGATGATAGCAGAAAAAATAAAATACTTCCGACACCGGGAATTGCAACCGGGCCTCCTGGGTGAGAGCCACGTATCCTAGCCCCTAGACCATGCCGGAGAACGGAGAGGGACGGAGCGATCACTTCGCCATTTGGCCAACAGGGTAAAAGTATTGAAGTTACATAGCGTGCGTAAATTGGATACTTGATAATAGCAGATAAAAAATACTTCCGACACCGGGAATCGTATCCGGGCCTCCTGGGTGAGAGCCAGGTGTCCAAGCCACTAGACCATGCCAGAGAACAGAGAGGGACGGAGCGATCGCTTAGCCATTCGGCCAACAGGGTGAAACTATTGAAGTTACATACCGTGCGCAAATTGGAGACTTGATGACAGCAGATAAAAGAATACTTCCGACACCAAGAATCGAACCAGGGTCTCCTGGGTGAGAGCCAGATATCGTAGCCACTAGACCACGCCGGAGAACGGAGAGGGACGGAGCGATCGCTTAGATATTCGGCCGACAGGGTAAAAGTATTGAAGTTACAAAGCATGCGCAAATTGGAGGCTTGAAGACAGCAGATAAAAGAAAATACTTCCGACACCGCGAATCGAATCCAGGCCTCCTGGGTGAGAGCTAGGTATCCTAGCCCCTAGACCATGCCGGAGAACGGAGAGGGACTGAGCGATCGCTTTGCCATTCGGCCAACAGGGTAAAAGTATTGAAGTTATATTGTATGCGCAAATTGGAGACTTGATGATAGCAGGTAAAAAAATACTTCCGACACCGGGAATCGCACGCGGGCCTCCTGGGTGAGAGCCAGGTATCCAAGCTACTAGACCATGCCGAAGAACGGAGAGGGACAGAGCGATCGCTTAGCCATTCGGCCAACAGCGTAAAAGTATTGAAGTTATATAGCATGCGCAAATTGGAGACTCTATGATAGCAGATGAAAAAATACTTCCGACACCGGGAATCGGACGCGGGCCTCCTGGGTGAGAGCGCCATAGGTATCCTAGACACTAGATCATGCTGTAGAACGGAGAGGGACGGAGCGATCGCTTAGCCATTCGGCCAACAGGGTAAAACTATTGAAGTTACATAGCGTGCGCAAATTGGAGACTTGATCACAGCAGATAAAAGAAAATACTTCCGACACCGGGAATCGAACCCGGGCCTCCTTGGTGAGAGCCAGATATCCTAGCCACTAGACCACGCCCGAGAACGCAAAGGGACGGAGCGATCGCTTAGCCATTTGACCAACACGGTAAAACTATTTAAGTTACATAACATGCGCAAATTGGAGACTTGATGATAGCATATAAAAGAAAATACCTCCGACACCGGGAATCGCAACCGGGCCTCCTGGGTGAGAGCCAGGTATCCTAGACACTAGACCATGCCGGAGAACGGAGAGTAACGGAAAGATCGCTTAGCCAGTCGGGCAACAGGGTAAAAGTATTGAAGTTACATAGCGTGCGCAAATTGGAGACTTGATAATAGCAGATAAAAAATACTTCCGACACCGGGAATCGTACCCGGGCCTCCTGGGTGAGAGCCAGGTATCCAAGCCACTAGACCATGCCAGAGAACAGAGAGGGACGGAGCGATCGCTTAGCCATTCGGCTAACAGGGTGAAACTATTCAAGTTATATAGCATGGCAAATTGGAGACTTGATGATAGCAGATAAAAAAATACTTCCGACACCGGGAATCGGACGCGGGCCTCCTGATTGAGAGCGCCAGAGGTATCCTAGACACTAGACCATGCCGGAGAACGGAGAAGGACGGAGCGATCGCTTAGCGATTCGGCCAACAGGGTAAAAGTATTGAAGTTACATAGCGTGCGCAAATTGGAGACTTGATGATAGCAGATAAAAGAAAATACTTCCGACACTGGGAATCGAACCCGGGCCTTCTGGGTGAGAGCCAGGTATCCTAGCCACTAGACCATGCCGGAGAACGGAGAGGGACGGAGCGATCACTTAGCCATTTGGCCAACAGGGTAAAAGTATTGAAGTTACATAGCGTGCGTAAATTGGATACTTGATAATAGCAGATAAAAAATACTTCCGACACCGGGAATCGTACCCGGGCCTCCTGGGTGAGAGCCAGGTGTCCAAGCCACTAGACCATGCCAGAGAACGGAGAGGGACGGAGCGATCGCTTAGCCATTCGGCCAACAGGGTGAAACTATTCAAGTTACATACCGTGCGCAAATTGGAGACTTGATGACAGCAGATAAAAGAATACTTCCGACACCAAGAATCGAACCAGGGTCTCCTGGGTGAGAGCCAGATATCCTAGCCACTAGACCACGCCGGAGAACGGAGAGGGATGGAGCGATCGCTTAGATATTCGGCCAACAGGGTAAAAGTATTGAAGTTACAAAGCATGCGCAAATTGGAGGCTTGAAGACAGCAGATAAAAGAAAATACTTCCGACACCGGGAATCGAATCCAGGCCTCCTGGGTGAGAGCTAGGTATCCTAGCCACTAGACCATGCCAGAGAACGGAGAGGGACTGAGCGATCGCTTTGCCATTCGGCCAACAGGGTAAAAGTATTGAAGTTATATTGTATGCGCAAATTGGAGACTTGATGATAGCAGGTAAAAAAATACTTCCGACACCGGGAATCGCACGCGGGCCTCCTGGGTGAGAGCCAGGTATCCAAGCCACTAGACCATGCCGGAGAACGGAGAGGGACAGAGCGATCGCTTAGCCATTCGGCCAACAGCGTAAGAGTATTGAAGTTATATAGCATGCGCAAATTGGAGACTTGATGATAGCAGATGAAAAAATACTTCCGACACCGGGAATCAGACGCGGGCCTCCTGGGTGAGAGCGCCATAGGTAGCCTAGACACTAGATCATGCTGTAGAACGGAGAGGGACGGAGCGATCGCTTAGCCATTCGGCCAACAGGGTAAAACTATTGAAGTTACATAGCGTCCGCAAATTGGAGACTTGATGACAGCAGATAAAAGAAAATACTTCCGACACCGGGAATCGAACCCGGGCCTCCTGGGTGAAAGCCAGGTATTCTAGCCACTAGACCATGCCGCAGAACGGAGAAGGACGGAGCGATCACTTAGCCATTTGGCCAACAGGGTAAAAGTATTGAAGTTACATAGCGTGCGTAAATTGGATACTTGATAATAGCAGATACAAAAAACTGCCGACACCGGGAATCGAATCCAGGCCTCCTGGGTGAGAGCTAGGTATCCTAGCCACTAGACCATGCCGGAGAACGGAGAGGGACGGAGCGATCGCTTAGCCATTTGGCCAACAGGGTAAAAGTATTGAAGTTACATAGCGTGCGTAAATTGGATACTTGATAATAGCAGATAAAAATACTTCCGACACCGGGAATCGTACCCGGGCCTCCTGGGTGAGAGCCAGGTGTCCAAGCCACTAGACCATGCCAGAGAACGTAGAGGGACGGAGCGATCGCTTAGCCATTCGGCCAACAGGGTAAAAGTATTGAAGTTACATAGCGTGCGTAAATTGGATACTTGATAATAGCAGATAAAAAATACTTCCGACACCGGGAATCGAATCCAGGCCTCCTGGGTGAGAGCTAGGTATCCTAGCCACTAGACCATGCCGGAGAACGGAGAGGGACTGAGCGATCGCTTAGCCATTCGGCCAACAGGGTAAAAGTATTGAAGTTATATAGTATGCGCAAATTGGAGACTTGATGATAGCAGATAAAAAAATACTTCCGATACCGGGAATCGCACGCGGGCCTCCTGGGTGAGAGCCAGGTATCCAAGCCACTACACCATGCCGGAGAACGGAGAGGGACAGAGCGATCGCTTAGCCATTCGGCCAACAGGGTAAAAGTATTGAAGTTATATAGCATGCGCAAACTGGAGACTTGATGATAGCAGAGGAAAAAATACTTCCGATACCGGGAATCGCACGCGGGCCTCCTGGGTGAGAGCCAGGTATCCAAGCCACTACACCATGCCGGAGAACGGAGAGGGACAGAGCGATCGCTTAGCCATTATGCCAACAGGGTAAAAGTATTGAAGTTATATAGCATGCGCAAATTGGAGACTTGATGATAGCAGATGAAAAAATACTTCCGACACCGGGAATCGAACCCGGGCCTCCTGGGTGAAATCCAGGTATCCTAGACACTAGACCATGCTGTAGAACGGAGAGGGACGGAGCGATCACTTAGCCATTCGGCCAACAGGGTAAAACTATTGAAGTTACATAGCGTGCGCAAATTGGAGACTTGATGACAGCAGATAAAAGAAAATATTTCCGACACCGGGAATCGAACCCGGGCCTCCTGGGTGAAAGCCAGGTATCCTAGCCACTAGACCATGCCGGAGAACAGAGAGGGACGGAGCGATCGCTTAGCGATTCGGCCAACAGGGTAAAAGTATTGAAGTTACATAGCGTGCGCAAATTGGAAACTTGATGATAGCAGATAAAAAAATACTTCCTATACCGGGAATCGCACGCGGGCCTCCTGGGTGAGAGCGCCATAGGTATCCTAGACACTAGACCATGCTGTAGAACGGAGAGGGACGGAGCGATCGCTTAGCCATACGGCCAATAGGGTAAAACTATTAAAGTTACATAGCGTGCGCAAATTAGAGACTTGGTAACAGCAGATAAAAGAAAATATTTCCGACACCGGGAATCGAACCCGGGCCTCCTGGGTGAAAGCCAAGTATCCTAGCCACTAGACCATGCCGGAGAACGAAGAGGGACGCAGCGATCGCTTAGCGATTCGGCCAACAGGGTAAAAGTATTGAAGTTACATAGCGTGCGCAAATTGGAGACTTGATGATAGCAGATAAAAGAAAATACTTCCGACACCGGGAATCGAACCCGGGCCTCCTTGGTGAGAGCCAGGTATCCTAGCCACAAGACCATGCCGGAGAAAGGAGAGGGACGGAGCGATCGCTTAGCCATTTGGCCAACAGGGTAAAAGTATTGAAGTTACATACCGTGCGTAAATTGGATACTTGATAATAGCAGATAAAAAATACTTCCGACACCGGGAATCGTACCCGGGCCTCCTGGGTGAGAGCCAGGTATCCAAGCCACTAGACCATGCCAGAGAACGGAGAGGGACGGAGCGATCGCTTAGCCATTCGGCCAACAGGGTGAAACTATTCAAGTTACATACCGTGCGCAAATTGGAGACTTGATGACAGCAGATAAAAAATACTTCCGACACCAAGAATCGAACCAGGGTCTCCTGGGTGAGAGCCAGATATACTAGCCACTAGACCACGCCGGAGAACAGAGAAGGACGGAGCGATCGCTTAGATATTCGGCCAACAGGGTAAAAGTATTGAAGTTACAAAGCATGCGCAAATTGGAGGCTTGAAGACAGCAAATAAAAGAAAATACTTCCGACACCGGGAATCGAATCCAGGCCTCCTGGGTGAGAGCTAGTTATCCTAGCCACTAGACCATGCCGGAGAACGGAGAGGGACTGAGCGATCGCTTAGCCATTCGGCCAACAGGGTAAAAGTATTGAAGTTATATCGTATGCGCAAATTGGAGACTTGATGATAGCAGATAAAATACTTCCGACACCGGGAATCGCACGCGGGCCTCCTGGGTGAGAGCGCCGTAGGTATCCTAGACACTAGACCATGCTGTAAATGGAGAGGGACGGAGCGATCGCTTAGCCATTCGGCCAACAGGGTAAAACTATTGAAGTTACATAGCGTGCGCAAATCGGAGACTTGATGACAGCAGATAAAAAAATACTTCTGACACCGGGAATTGAAACCGGGCCTCCTGGGTGAGAGCCAGGTATCCTAGCCACTAGACCATGCCGGAGAACGGAGAGGGCCGGAGCGATCGCTTAGCCATTCGACCAACAGGGTAAAAGTATTGCAGTTATACAGCGTGGGCAATTTGGAGACTTGATGATAGCAGATAAAAGAAAATACTTCCGACACCGCGAAACGAACCCGGGTCTCCTGGGTGAGAGCCAGATATCCTAGCCACTAGACCACGCCCGAGAACGCAAAGGGACGGAGCGATCGCTTAACCATTTGACCAACACGGTAAAACTATTGAAGTTACATACCATGCGCAAATTGGAGACTTGATGATAGCATATAAAAGAAAATACCTCCGACACCGGGAATCGCAACCGGGCCTCCTGGGTGAGAGCCAGGTATCCTAGACACTTGACCATGCCGGAGAACGGAGAGTAACGGAAAGATCGCTTAGCCAGTCGGGCAACAGGGTAAAAGTATTGAAGTTACATAGCGTGCGCAAATTGGAGACTTGATAATAGCAGATAAAAAATACTTCCGACACCGGGAATCGTACCCGGGCCTCCTGGGTGAGAGCCAGGTATCCAAGCCACTAGACCATGCCAGAGAACAGAGAGGGACGGAGCGATCGCTTAGCCATTCGGCTAACAGGGTGAAACTATTCAAGTTATATAGCATGGCAAATTGGAGACTTGATGATAGCAGATAAAAAAATACTTCCGACACCGGGAATCGGACGCGGGCCTCCTGATTGAGAGCGCCAGAGGTATCCTAAACACTAGACCATGCCGGAGAACGGAGAAGGACGGAGCGATCGCTTAGCGATTCGGCCAACAGGGTAAAAGTATTGAAGTTACATAGCGTGCGCAAATTGGAGACTTGATGATAGCAGATAAAAGAAAATACTTCCGACACCGGGAATCGAACCCGGGCCTTCGGGGTGAGAGCCAGGTATCCTAGCCACTAGACCATGCCGGAGAACGGAGAGGGACGGAGCGATCACTTAGCCATTTGGCCAACAGGGTAAAAGTATTGAAGTTACATAGCGTGCGTAAATTGGATACTTGATAATAGCAGATAAAAAATACTTCCGAAACCGGGAATCGTACCCGGGCCTCCTGGGTGAGAGCCAGGTGTCCAAGCCACTAGACCATGCCAGAGAACGGAGAGGGACGGAGCGATCGCTTAGCCATTCGGCCAACAGGGTGAAACTATTCAAGTTACATACCGTGCGCAAATTGGAGACTTGATGACAGCAGATAAAAAAATACTTCCGACACCAAGAATCGAACCAGGGTCTCCTGGGTGAGAGCCAGATATCCTAGCCACTAGACCACGCCGGAGAACGGAGAGGGATGGAGCGATCGCTTAGATATTCGGCCAACAGGGTAAAAGTATTAAAGTTACAAAGCATGCGCAAATTGGAGGCTTGAAGACAGCAGATAAAAGAAAATACTTCCGACACCGAGAATCGAATCCAGGCCTCCTGGGTGAGAGCTAGGTATCCTAGCCACTAGACCATGCCAGAGAACGGAGAGGGACAGAGCGATCGCTTAGCCATTCGGCCAACAGCGTAAAAGTATTGAAGTTATATAGCATGCGCAAATTGGAGACTTGATGATAGCAGATGAAAAAATACTTCCGACACCGGGAATCAGACGCGGGCCTCCTGGGTGAGAGCGCCATAGGTAGCCTAGACACTAGATCATGCTGTAGAACGGAGAGGGACGGAGCGATCGCTTAGCCATTCGGCCAACAGGGTAAAACTATTGAAGTTACATAGCGTGCGCAAATTGGAGACTTGATGACAGCAGATAAAAGAAAATACTTCCGACACCGGGAATCGAACCCGGGCCTCCTGGGTGAAAGCCAGGTATCCTCGCCACTAGACCATGCCGCAGAACGGAGAAGGACGGAGCGATCACTTAGCCATTTGGCCAACAGGGTAAAAGTATTGAAGTTACATAGCGTGCGTAAATTGGATACTTGATAATAGCAGATAAAAAATACTTCCGACACCGGGAATCGTACCCGGGCTTCCTGGGTGAGAGCCAGGTGTCCAAGCCACTAGACCATGCCAGAGAACGTAGAGGGACGGAGCGATCGCTTAGCCATTCGGCCAACAGGGTGAAACTATTCAAGTTACATACCGTGCGCAAATTGGAGACTTGATGACAGCAGATAAAAAAATACTTCCGACACCGGGAATCGAACCCGGGCCTCCTGGGTGAAAGCCAGGTATCCTAGCCACTAGACCATGCCGGAGAACGAAGAAGGACGGAGCGATCGCTTAGCCATTTGGCCAACAGGGTAAAAGTATTGAAGTTACATAGCGTGCGTAAATTGGATACTTGATAATAGCAGATAAAAATACTTCCGACACCGGGAATCGTACCCGGGCCTCCTGGGTGAGAGCCAGGTGTCCAAGCCACTAGACCATGCCAGAGAACGTAGAGAGACGGAGCGATCGCTTAGCCATTCGGCCAACAGGGTAAAAGTATTGAAGTTACATAGCGTGCGTAAATTGGATACTTGATAATAGCAGATAAAAAATACTTCCGACACCAGGAATCGAATCCAGGCCTCCTGGGTGAGAGCTAGGT
This sequence comes from Rhipicephalus microplus, assembly GCF_043290135.1. Taxonomy (NCBI): domain Eukaryota; kingdom Metazoa; phylum Arthropoda; class Arachnida; order Ixodida; family Ixodidae; genus Rhipicephalus; species Rhipicephalus microplus. Next base: position 158,741,701 of record NC_134702.1, read on the forward strand.
ATCCTAGCCACTAGACCATGCCGGAGAACGGAGAGGGACTGAGCGATCGCTTAGCCATTCGGCCAACAGGGTAAAAGTATTGAAGTTATATAGTATGCGCAAATTGGAGACTTGATGATAGCAGATAAAAAAATACTTCCGATACCGGGAATCGCACGCGGGCCTCCTGGGTGAGAGCCAGGTATCCAAGCCACTAGACCATGCCGGAGAACGGAGAGGGACAGAGCGATCGCTTAGCCATTCGGCCAACAGGGTAAAAGTATTGAAGTTATATAGCATGCGCAAATTGGAGACTTGATGATAGCAGATGAAAAAATACTTCCGACACCGGGAATCGGACGCGGGCTTCCTGGGTGAGAGCGCCATAGGTATCCTAGACACTAGACCATGCTGTAGAACGGAGAGAGACGGAGCGATCGCTTAGCCATTCGGCCAACAGGGTAAATCTATTGAAGTTACATAGCGTGCGCAAATTGGAGACTTGATGACAGCAGATAAAATAAAAAACTTCCGACACCGGGAATCGAACCCGGGCCTCCTGGGTGAAATCCAGGTATCCTAGACACTAGACCATGCTGTAGAACGGAGAGGGACGGAGCGATCACTTAGCCATTCGGCCAACAGGGTAAAACTATTGAAGTTACATAGCGTGCGCAAATTGGAGACTTGATGACAGCAGTTAAAAGAAAATATTTCCGACACCGGGAATCGAACCCGGGCCTCCTGGGTGAAAGCCAGGTATCCTAGCCACTAGACCATGCCGGAGAACGGAGAGGGACGGAGCGATCGCTTATCGATTCGGCCAACAGGGTAAAAGTATTGAAGTTACATAGCGTGCGCAAATTGGAAACTTGATGATAGCAGATAAAAGAAAATACTTCCGACACCGGGAATCGAACCCGGGCCTCCTGGGTGAGAGCCAGGTATCCTAGCCACTAGACCATGCCGGAGAACGGAGAGGGACGGAGCGATCACTTAGCCATTTGGCCAACAGGGTAAAAGTATTGAAGTTACATAGCGTGCGTAAATTGGATACTTGATAATAGCAGATAAAAATACTTCCGACACCGGGAATCGTACCCGGGCCTCCTGGGTGAGAGCGCCACAGGTATCCTAGACACTAGACCATGCTGTTGTCATGATATGCGCGGTAGGTTCATCTGGTGCGCGATGTTTGTGAGTTTGTGCTGTGCCGTACGCCGACGAAGATGACGATGAGACAAGGAAAAGGCGGAATCGTGTCGTCAAAGTCAAGCCAAGCCATGGGGAGAGAGAAGAGGAAGACGACGACGGGGCGTTCGAGAAGAAGAATCCGAACGAAACAGTGGCAGGCTGAAGCGCTCGTCGGGTCGTGGTCCCGAAGCCTACCTGTGCCTGTGGTCCGCACGAGCCTGGCTCCCTTCTACCGTGTGATCCAGCAGCCGGCGCCGGTCCGTTGTACTCGGATCCGGGCGTATTCCAGACCTGGGCCTACTACTGGCTGTCCGGGACGTGCTTGCCACACATCGACTCTGCCTCACGCTCCGCTCCGACCATGCCTGAGTCATCGCTGATGTCGGCGTAAGACGCAACGCAACGCATCGACTCATCTGCCTTCGACGTCACACGGTGAAGTGTTTCAAACCTTGTGTAGTGCAGTGGGGGACTACGCTAAGCGTCAGACCTTGTCTTTCGAGAACGTATGTCGTGCTCGTACCTAAGGCAGTTCTTCGCTGTTGCCATGTAACACGCCAAGCTTCATTATCGTTTTTTTTTGTGGCATTAAAGCCTTATAACTCAAGTTGCAAATGTCTTCGTCAGTCTCGACAACGATTATTTAAGTTACCGTGATTACCCGAACCTTATTCCTCACAATTGGCGTCCGCGCGACAGGACGAAGCCGTTTGCACTGGGTTGAAATCTGTAGGGAAGATGAGTGAGCAAGAGCTTATAACGCTAGCGGAACGCATGGGGCTTCAAGGAGCCGAGCTAAAGACGTGGGTAGACGCGCGGTTAGAGCGGGCTCATGAAGAATCTGTGCAAGCGCGTGAAGAGCGTTCCGCGGAAAGGCAGGCGGCGAAGGAACGTTTGGAGATAGAAGAGAGAACTCTTCAACTGCGAATTCGACTAGCTGAGGTTGAAGGTAGCCGAGAGCCAACAGCGCGGGACCGCGAACCTGAGAGGAGTCAAAGCCGCCCGTGCTTGATCAATCCTCACAACCTGATTCCAGTGTTTGACGAGGGGCGTGACGATCTCGATGCGTATCTCAAGAGGTTCGAACGCGTAGCAGTTGGTCAAGAGTGGCCTGAGGAGAAGTGGGCGACAGCGCTTAGTTTATGCCTCAGTGGGGAAGCATTGAAAGTCTTCGGTCGTCTGTCGCCAGAAGACTCAATGGATTACCAGAGTACGAAAATGGCCTTGCTCCAGAGGTTTCGTTTCACAGCCGAAGGCTATCGCGAAAAGTTTCGGCAAAGCAAGCCTGAAGACGGCGAAACTGGTAAACAGTACGCCACGAGATTACAGAGTTACTTCGATAGATGGCTGGAAATGTCGGAAACGGACGAGGACTTTGCATCCGTGCGCAACCTCATTGTAGCTGAGCAGTTTCTGAATAACTGCCACGATCGCCTGGCACTTTTTCTAAGGGAGAAGAAATGCAGGACGGTAAAAGAAATGGCAGAAGCAGCTGATACCTTCTTGGAAGCCCAGCGGCAAACAAACTTGTTGGTATTTCGTACCAAGTCTGCAAACAACATTCCCATGGAGCAAGAAGGATTTATTTATACCCAGCCTCCTCTTAGATGTTTCGTCTGTGATCGACCCGGCCACAGAGCATCTGATTGCCGCACGAAACCCCAACGAGTCTTCTGTGGGCACTGTCGGAAGCCCGGCCACGATGCAAGAGCATGCCCAAGCAACAGCGGGTCAAAGAAAATGACATCTTGCATCGTGTCTACTGACCAGAAGTCCGAGACGCCCCGATGTGCCGATGATTCATCACAAGATGAATATGTTGCTAGTGCACTCCGAATGCGCACCGAAACAGCTACACGAAACTTGCCGGTGTTACAGGGAGAAGTGTTTGGACATACTGTATCAGTCTTGAGGGATACTGGAAGCAACACCCTGGTCGTGCGACGTTCCCTCGTTCCCGATGATGCGCTGACGGGTACTACCGCCACTATTTTATTGGCCGATGGTAGTTGCATCGAGGTACCGGAAGCAGAAGTACGGATTCTATCGCCCTATTTCACCGGAAAAGCGATAGTCAAATGCATGACGTCGCCACTTTACGATGTCATCGTAGGAAATGTTCCCGGCGCCCGTGACGCTAATGACCCCGACTCAACGTGGAAGGAGTCAGCGAGCCTGAAGTCGGAAACTAATCAGGCATTGAATTCTGAAGAGAAATCCAAGGATGGATGCGGGACGAATTGCACAGTCATGGTTGGTGTTTCAAGCAAAGGACATCGCCGGAAGCTCACGACTGCTAAATTTGGAAACTTAGAGGTGACACAGGAGTCATTTCGCCAAAAACAAGAGGAAGACCGGTCGCTGGATGTTTGTAGGGCGAAAGTCGACACCCTCATCTGCGGCAAAGGAGCCACATACCACTCATTTATGTTCGAGAAAGGAATCTTGTACCGCGTTTACCACTTGACTCCGGGTAAATCAGTTCAACAAGCGGTGGTTCCAAAGGCGTTGCGTGTCCATGTGTTGCACTTGGCACATGAATCACCGATATCTGGTCACCAGGATATCAAGAAGACGAAGGACCGAGTTTTGGAGTCGTTTTATTGGCCCGGTGTACAGGAGGAGGTACGAAGATTCGTAAAATCATGCGACGCATGCCAAAGGACATATCCCAAAGGCAAAGTAGGCAAGACGCCTCTTGGACGAATGCCTTTGATTGACACGCCATTCGAACGTGTGGCCGTTGATATCATTAGACCTCTGACGCCGATTTCAAAGAAGGGTAATCGGTACATTCTTACCCTTGTGGATTTCGCCACTCGGTACCCGGACGCGGTGGCTTTGCCCGCAATTGATTCGGCAACAGTAGCAGATGGACTACTGGAGATGTTCTCTCGAATAGGATTTCCACGGGAGATCCTCTGTGATCAAGCATCCTGCTTCACGTCAGGCCTGATGGAAGAGGTGAATGCTCTGCTTGCTATTCGACATTTGAGCTCGACGCCTTACCACCCGATATGCAATGGCTTGGTCGAAAGGTTCAACGGCACTTTGAAACAGATGTTGCGCAAGTTGTGCCAAGAGAAGCCGAAGTCATGGGACCGATTTCTTGCGCCTCTGTTATTCGCCTATCGAGAAGTATTTCCTCAGTGTGTCTTGCTGCTTGGCGGTGATTTCAATTACCCCTCCATTAACTGGGTCACACCATCTTCGCTATCAATATCTGTCGGACTTGAAATATCTCGCTTCCTTCGTACCTTGCAACTATTTCACCTAACTCAAATGGTAACTGCACCGACGCGCGGCCATCACATCCTCGACTTAATTTTTACAAACAATCCGACAAACGTTGTAGTCCAAGTCCTTGATGAAATTAGTGACCACAGAGTAGTACACTGTTCCCACCCTCTGCCTCTCCTTAACAAGAAAATAACGCCTAAACGCATACTAAATTAAAAAAAGCAGATATTGAAAAAATCAATTGCATGTTAACCGAGTTTTTGTGTTATTTTCTGAACGAATTTAGCAATCGTACAACAAATGAAAACTGGATAATATATCGGGACTTCCTTAAAAAAATTGAAAATACGTGCATTCCTGTGGTTTCCTTCCCATCACAAACAAGTGCTCCCTGGTTTTCAAAGAAGGTCAAAAGTTGCCTAAACAAAAAGAAAAGAGCGTACAAAAAGGCTTCGCAAATTAACAGTCACCGCACTTGGAATAAGTATAAAGAACTAGCTCGGGAGTCAGAAAAAGCTATTAAAGAAGCTAAGGATTATTATTTCAATGATACGCTGCCGAATCTGTTAAAATCCGATCCGAAAAAGTTTTGGCGAGTTCTTAACCCTAAAGATACGGACACCATAATAACATTAAAAGACGCAAATGGGTCGATTGTACCCACCTCTGATTGTGCTGAGGTTTTAAACAATGTCTTTAGCGAAGTTTTTACAGACGAACCACCTCTTGACGAGTCCTGTTCCGTCACTCCTATTCCAATTACTTGCCCAAGCGAGCCCTTTATCGTAACGGAAGTAGGTGTATCACGTGCAATTGCTAGACTTCCGCTTCGGTCCAGCCCTGGACCTGACGGCATCAGCTCAAAACTACTGAAATTAACTAGTCACGTATCATCGTTTTTATTGTCCTTAATTTTTCAGCAATCGCTTGATTCTGGGTGCGTCCCTGACGATTGGAAATCTGGTCACGTTATACCCATTTATAAATCTGGTGATCCGTCAAGTCCAAAAAACTACCGCCCGATTTCACTCACATCAGTTTGTTGTAAACTCCTCGAACATATAATTTACTCCCACATAATGAGACATCTTAATACTAATAAAGTGTTATTCGAAAATCAACATGGGTTCAGGTACAAGCGGTCTTGCCTGACACAGTTATTTGAATTATCTACGGATTTACATGACTCTTTGCACAAATCGGTTTACACAGATGCTGTATTTATCGACTTTTCTAAAGCCTTCGACCGTGTTCCCCACATACGGCTCATCCAAAAAATAAACTGCCTAAAGTTAGACATAAAAACTACCCGCTGGATTCAGGAATTTCTATCTGGTCGCTCTCAAAAAGTAAATATAAATAATAATCTTTCCAATTCCTGTGTCGTTAGGTCAGGAGTACCTCAGAGATCAGTTTTAGGGCCTTTACTATTCCTGATATATATTATTGACATTGCGAACAATATAACTTCAACAATTCGACTGTTTGCCGATGACTGTATAATTTATAGACAGATCACATGCACTGATGACGTAGCTATTTTGCAAAATGATCTAAATACCCTGGCTAAATGGTGCCACACATGGAAAATGGAAATTAATACTGATAAAACAAAGGTCATGTCATTTTCTTCGAATCCAAATACTCCATTAAATCGATACACGTTATGCAGTTTGGATATAAAACGAACCTTTTCTTTCAAATATCTTGGCGTGATATTTACTCCTGATTTAAACTGGGCCATGCATATTGAACACGTAAGAAACAAGGCACTAAAAAAACTTGGCTTTCTTAAGCGCCGTTTATATCTCGCAAACCATGAAACTAGACTTCGCGCTTACACTTCCCTCATCCGCGCAACGCTCGATTATGCTTCAATTATTTGGCACCCTCACACAGCTATACTGTCCGACTGTATTGAATCTATTCAAAACAAGGCTGCCCGCTTCATTTTGCACTCGTACTCGCCATACCAAAGTGTCTCAGCATTAAAACAGATTCTTAATCTTCCAGAACTTAACACTCGTCGTAAATTCTTCCGCTTGACCTTTTTTCACTCTCTGTATCATGGTATTACACCTTTTTCATGCGCTCATATTTTTCCGGCCCATTATGTGTCCAATCGCACTGACCATGCTCGTAAAGTGTCGTCCATATTTGCAAAGACCAAAAAGTACCAAAATTCCCCTTTTGTGTTATCTGTAACCGAGTGGAACGAGCTTCCCAGCGAGATTGCGATGATAAATGATCCGTCTGCTTTCCAATCTGTGCTTCGTACATATCTTGATGTGTAATATGTCTACTGCTACTATATCTTACCCTGTTGTTATATCTCGTGTACCAGCGAAACGATGAAGAACTAGTGTCATGAATTTTCCTGGAATTGAAATGTACTGGAGATGTGAAATGAGCCATGTGTTACATCCTTGTCTTATAATGTACCTCTTACCTAGTTATGTCTGATCGCTGTGTGCGTTCCTTTTATATGAATTGATGTATATCTTGTTTTTAACAGTATCCCCCCCTATGTAATGCCTCTCGGGGCCTTTAGGGTATTTAAATAAAAAAAATAAAAAAGTACCTCAGGCCAGTATGGGCTTCTCGCCGTTTGAACTGATCTACGGCCGGCACGTCCGAGGACCCCTGGATATACTGAAGGAACTCTGGACAGGGGAAGACCTAGAGGAAGATACCAAGACTACTTACGGATACGTGCTTGATCTGAGAGAACGTCTTGAACGCACCTTGAAGCTGGCTCAAGAGAATCTCTCCCGAGCTCAACACTCGCAAAAGAAGTATTATGACCGAACCTCCAAAACCCGACAGCTCAAAGTTGGTGACCGGGCTCTTATATTGCTCCCAACCAAGGAAAACAAGCTTCTTATGCACTGGAAGGGGCCATTTCCGGTTACAGAAAAAAAGAATGACCACGACTATTGGTTGGACCTTGGGCACACCACGAAAATGTTTCACATAAACATGCTCAAGCGCTACGAAGAACGTCAACCACAAGTCACTAGTCAAGCTTCATCGTTCGTTGTAGTCGAAGAAGGAGAATCGGATTCACCCCTCCCTACATTTAAAGTAAATGAAGGGAAAGGTATTGAGTCGGTCACACTCGGAAGTAATTTAGACGAAGCACAACGCGATGATATGTGCAATCTCTTGGAGGAATTCCGAGACATATTTTCCGAAGTTCCTGGGAAGACGAACCTCCTAGAGTGCCGGCTAGAGCTTACTACAACAAAACCAATCAGCACGTCACAGTATCCGTTGCCGTTTGCAATGAAGGAAATAGTAGAGAAGGAGGTTCAAGATATGCTGAAGTTGGGAGTTATTGAACGATCCCATTCGCCGTATAACTCACCCTTGGTCCTGGTTAAGAAACCGGACAACAGCTTTCGCGCGTGCATTGACTTCCGTCACATTAATGAGGTTCTGGTGTCCGATTCTGAACCCATACCCAGAACTGACATTATGTTTGCTGAAGTCGGCACGAAGTCGGTTTTCTCAAAGTTAGATCTTACAAAGGGCTATTGGCAAGTACCCTTAGAGGAAAGTTCTCGTCCGAAAACAGCTTTTTCAACGCAATCTGGACACTACCATTTTCTCTATATGCCTTTTGGGATTAAGACAGCCTCGGCCATATTCACACGATTGATGAGGACATTACTGCACGGCATTCCAAACACAGTGCATTACATAGACGATGTTCTAATTGCCACAGCTACGTGGGAGGAGCATCTAGTGACATTGAAACAGTTGTTTCAGAGGATCCGAGAAGCAGGCCTACGGATCAAACCTCAAAAATGTGAGATCGGAATGACTTCTGTCATCTTCCTTGGGCATCACCTCGGTGATGGTACAATCCGCCCAGTAGAAAGCACGATAGCGAAGATCGCTAAAGCCCCAAGACCGGAAACGAAGAAGCAGCTTCGCTCTTTTCTCGGCTTGGCGGGATATTACCGAGACCTCATACCTCACTATGCCCAGAAAGCGAAACCACTGACTGAAATGACAAGAAAGATGGAAAAGAACAAGTTAGCGTGGAATACCGAAAGAGAAGAGGCATTTGAAACCCTCAAACAAGCTCTAGCATCTATGCCAGTAGTCAAGGCTGCTGACATAAAGAAACCCTTCGTATTACGTACAGATGCATCTGATAGGTGTATAGGCGCTGTGCTTATGCAGGAACACGAGGGTCTTCTTCACCCGGTGTCATATGCGAGCCGCCAACTTATGCCCCGGGAAGAGAGATACTCTGCAATTGAAAGAGAGTGTTTAGCGTTAGTTTGGGCGATCGCGAAATTTCATATCTTCCTTTATGGAACCTCCTTCGTCGTTCAGACTGACCATCAACCGCTACGATACCTCTCTCAAGCCAAGCATTTGAACAGCCGGATCTTGCGCTGGAGTCTCGCATTGCAAGAGTACACCTTTCGCGTTGAGCATATCAAAGGATCAGAGAACGTAGGTGCTGATTATATGAGCAGGCTACAGGTGTAGGTGCTAGCTATACAACATTAATGTAATAATGTACCATATGCCTAGGGACTCTCACATACAGACTATTCTCTTGGTGCAACAGTTCTGTACATTTGTTTGTCGTAAGTCTTGTCTCCCGCGCACTTTGGACAGTTTCTTTTTTTGAAAAAAAAACTTTTTGAAAGGGGGGACTTTTGTCATGATATGCGCGGTAGGCTCATCTGGTGCGCGATGTTTGTGAGTTTGTGCTGTGCCGAACGCCGACGAAGATGGCGATGAGACAAGGAAAAGGCGGAATCGTGTCGTCAAAGTCAAGCCAAGCCATGGGGAGAGAGAAGAGGAAGACGACGACGGGGCGTTCGAGAAGAAGAATCCGAACGAAACAGTGGCAGGCTGAAGCGCTCGTCGGGTCGTGGTCCCGAAGCCTACCTGTGCCTGTGGTCCGCACGAGCCTGGCTCCCTTCTACCGTGTGATCCAGCAGCCGGCGCCGGTCCGTTGTACTCGGATCCGGGCGTATTCCAGACCTGGGCCTACTACTGGCTGTCCGGGACGTGCTTGCCACACATCGACTCTGCCTCACGCTCCGCTCCGACCATGCCTGAGTCATCGCTGATGTCGGCGTAAGACGCAACGCAACGCATCGACTCATCTGCCTTCGACGTCACACGGTGAAGTGTTTCAAACCTTGTGTAGTGCAGTGGGGGCTACGCTAAGCGTCAGACCTTGTCTTTCGAGAACGTATGTCGTGCTCGTACCTAAGGCAGTTCTTCGCTGTTGCCATGTAACACGCCAAGCTTCATTATCGTTTTTTTTGTGGCATTAAAGCCTTATAACTCAAGTTGCAAATGTCTTCGTCAGTCTCTACAACGATTATTTAAGTTGCCGTGATTACCCGAACCTTATCCCTCACAGCTGTATAACGGAGAGGGACGGAGCGATCGCTTAGCCATTCGGCCAACAGGGTAAAACTATTGAAGTTAGATAGCGTGCGCAAATTGGAGACTTGATGACAGCAGATAAAAGAAAATACTTCCAACACCGGGAATTGAACCCGGGCCTCCTGGGTGAAAGCCTGGTATCCTAGCCACTAGACCATGCCGGAGAACGGAGAGGGACGGAGCGATCGCTTAGCGATTCGGCCAACAGGGTAAAAGTATTGAAGTTATATAGCGTGCGCAAATTGGAGACTTGATGATAGCAGATAAAAGAAAATACTTCCGACACCGGGAATCGAACCCGGGGCTCCTGGGTGAGAGCCAGGTATCCTAGCCACTAGACCATGCCGGAGAACAGAGAGGGACGGAGCGATCACTTAGCCATTTGGCCAACAGGGTAAAAGTATTGAAGTTACATAGCATGCGTAAATTGGATACTTGATAATAGCAGATAAAAAAATACTTCCGACACCGGGAATCGTACCCGGGCCTCCTGGGTGAGAGCCAGGTGTCCAAGCCACTAGACCATGCCAGAGAACGGAGAGGGACGGAGCGATCGCTTAGCCATTCGGCCAACAGGGTGAAACTATTCAAGTTACATACCGTGCGCAAATTGGAGACTTGATAATAGCAGATAAAAAATACTTCCGACACCGGGAATCGAATCCAGGCCTCCTGGGTGAGAGCTAGGTATCCTAGCCACTAGACCATGCCGGAGAACGGAGAGGGACTGAGCGATCGCTTCGCCATTCGGCCAACAGGGTAAAAGTATTGAAGTTATATAGTATGCGCAAATTGGAGACTTGATGATAGCAGATGAAAAAATACTTCCGACACCAGGAATCGGACGCGGGCCTCCTGGGTGAGAGCGCCATAGGTATCCTAGACACTAGACCATGCTGTATAACGGAGAGGGACGGAGCGATCGCTTAGCCATTCGGCCAACAGGGTAAAACTATTGAAGTTACATAGCGTGCGCAAATTGGAGACTTGATGACAGCAGATAAAAGAAAATACTTCCAACACCGGGAATTGAACCCGGGCCTCCTGGGTGAAAGCCAGGTATCCTAGCCACTAGACCATGCTGGAGAACGGAGAAGGACGGAGCGATCGCTTAGCGATTCGGCCAACAGGCTAAAAGTATTGAAGGTACATAGCGTGCGCAAATTGGAGACTTGATGATAGCAGATAAAAGAAAATACTTCCGACACCGGGAATCGAACCCGGGCCTCCTGGGTGAGAGCCAGGTATCCTAGCCACTAGACCATGCCGGAGAACAGAGAGGGACAGAGCGATCCCTTAGCCATTTGGCCAACAGGGTAAAAGTATTGAAGTTACATAGCATGCGTAAATTGGATACTTGATAATAGCAGATAAAAAATACTTCCGACACCAAGAATCAAACCAGGGTCTCCTGGGTGAGAGCCAGATATCCTAGCTACTAGACCACGCCGGAGAACGGAGAGGGACTGAGCGATCGCTTTGCCATTCGGCCAACAGGATAAAAGTATTGAAGTTATATAGTATGCGCAAATTGGAGACTTGATGATAGCAGGTAAAAAAATACTTCCGACACCGGGAATCGCACGCGGGCCTCCTGGGTGAGAGCCAGGTATCCAAGCCACTAGACCATGCCGGAGAACGGAGAGGGACAGAGCGATCGCTTAGCCATTCGGCCAACAGCGTAAAAGTATTGAAGTTACATAGCATGCGCAAATTGGAGACTTGATGATAGCAGATGAAAAAATACTTCCGACACCGGGAATCGGACGCGGGCCTCCTGGGTGAGAGCGCCATAGGTATCCTAGACACTGGATCATGCTGTAGAACGGAGAGGGACGGAGCGATCGCTTAGCCATTCGGCCAACAGGGTAAAACTATTGAAGTTACATAGCGTGCGCAAATTGGAGACTTGATGACAGCAGATAAAAAAAATACTTCCGACACCGGCAATCGAACCCGGGCCTCCTGGGTGAGAGCCAGGTATCCTAGCCACTAGACCATGCCAGAGAACGGAGAGGGACAGAGCGATCGCTTAGCCATTCGGCCAACAGGGTGAAACTGTTTAAGTTACATACCGTGCGCAAATTGGAGACTTGATGACAGCAGATAAAAAAATACTTCCGACACCAAGAATCGAACCAGGGTCTCCTGGGTGAGAGCCAGATATCCTAGCCACTAGACCACGCTGGAGAACGGAGAAGGACGGAGCGATCGCTTAGATATTCGGCCAACAGGGTAAAAGTATTGAAGTTACAAACCATGCGCAAATTGGAGGCTTGAAGACAGCAGATAAAAGAAAATACTTCCGACACCGGGAATCGAATCCAGGCCTCCAGGGTGAGAGCTAGGTATCCTAGCCACTAGACCATGCCGGAGAACGGAGAGGGACTGAGCGATCGCTTAGCCATTCGGCCAACAGGGTAAAAGTAGTGAAGTTATATCGTATGCGCAAATTGGAGACTTGATGATAGCACATAAAAAAATACTTCCGACACCGGGAATCGCACGCGGGCCTCCTGGGTGAGAGCGCCGTAGGTATCCTAGACACTAGACCATGCAGTAGAATGGAGAGGGACGGAGCGATCGCTTAGCCATTCGGCCAACAGGGTAAAACTATTGAAGTTACATAGCGTGCGCAAATCGGAGACTTGATGACAGCAGATAAAAAAATACTTCTGACACTGGGAATCGAACCCGGGCCTCCTGGGTGAGAGCCAGGTATCCTAGCCACTAGGCCATGCCGGAGAACGTAGACGGACAGAGCGATCGCTTAGCCATTCGACCAACAGGGTAAAAGTATTGCAGTTATACAGCGTGCGCAATTTGGAGACTTGATAATAGCAGATAAAAGAAAATAATTCCGACACCGCGAATCGAACCCGGGTCTCCTGGGTGAGAGCCAGATATCCTAGCCACTAGACCACGCCAGAGAACGCAAAGGGACGGAGCGATCGCTTAGCCATTTGACCAACACGGTAAAACTATTGAAGTTACATACCATGCGCAAATTGGAGACTTGATGATAGCATATAAAAGAAAATACCTCCGACACCGGGAATCGCAACCGGGCCTCCTGGGTGAGAGCCAGGTATCCTAGACACTAGACTATGCCGGTGAACGGAGAGTAACGGAAAGATCGCTTAGCCATTTGGCCAACAGGGTAAAACTAATGAAGTTACAAACCGTGCACAAATTGGAGACTTGATGACAGCAGATAAAAGAAAATACTTCCGACACCGGAAATCGCACCCGGGCCTCCTGGGTGCGAGCCAGGTATCCTAGCCACTAGACCATGCCTGATAACGGAGAGGGACGGAGCGATCGCTTAGCGAATTGGCCAACAGGCTAAAAGTATTGAAGGTACATAGCGTGCGCAAATTGGAGACTTGATGATAGCAGATAAAAGAAAATACTTCCGACACCGGGAATTAAACCCGGGTCTCCAGGGTGAGAGTCAGATATCCTAGCCACTAGACCACGCCGGAGAACGGAGAGGGACAGAGCGATCGCTTAGCTATTTGACCAACAGGGTAAAACTTTTGAAGTTATATACCAAGCGCAAATTAGAGACTTGATAATAGCAGATAAAAAATACTTCCGACACCAAGAATCAAACCAGGGTCTCCTGGGTGAGAGCCAGATATCCTAGCTACTAGACCACGCCGGAGAACGGAGAGGGACTGAGCGATCGCTTTGCCATTCGGCCAACAGGATAAAAGTATTGAAGTTATATAGTATGCGCAAATTGGAGACTTGATGATAGCAGGTAAAAAAATACTTCCGACACCGGGAATCGCACGCGGGCCTCCTGGGTGAGAGCCAGGTATCCAAGCCACTAGACCATGCCGGAGAACGGAGAGGGACAGAGCGATCGCTTAGCCATTCGGCCAACAGCGTAAAAGTATTGAAGTTATATAGCATGCGCAAATTGGAGACTTGATGATAGCAGATGAAAAAATACTTCCGACACCGGGAATCGGACGCGGGCCTCCTGGGTGAGAGCGCCATAGGTATCCTAGACACTAGATCATGCTGTAGAACGGAGAGGGACAGAGCGATCGCTTAGCCATTCGGCCAACAGGGTAAAACTATTGAAGTTACATAGCGTGCGCAAATTGGAGACTTGATGACAGCAGATAAAAGAAAATACTTCCGACACCGGCAATCGAACCCGGGCCTCCTGGGTGAGAGCCAGGTATCCTAGCCACTAGACCATGCCAGAGAACGGAGAGGGACAGAGCGATCGCTTAGCCATTCGGCCAACAGGGTGAAACTGTTTAAGTTACATACCGTGCGCAAATTGGAGACTTGATGACAGCAGATAAAAAAATACTTCCGACACCAAGAATCGAACCAGGGTCTCCTGGGTGAGAGCCAGATATCCTAGCCACTAGACCACGCCGGAGAACGGAGAAGGACGGAGCGATCGCTTAGATATTCGGCCAACAGGGTAAAAGTATTGAAGTTACAAACCATGCGCAAATTGGAGGCTTGAAGACAGCAGATAAAAGAAAATACTTCCAACACCGGGAATCGAATCCAGGCCTCCAGGGTGAGAGCTAGGTATCCTAGCCACTAGACCATGCCGGAGAACGGAGAGGGACTGAGCGATCGCTTAGCCATTCGGCCAACAGGGTAAAAGTAGTGAAGTTATATCGTATGCGCAAATTGGAGACTTGATGATAGCAGATAAAAAAATACTTCCGACACCGGGAATCGCACGCGGGCCTCCTGGGTGAGAGCGCCGTAGGTATCCTAGACACTAGACCATGCAGTAGAATGGAGAGGGACGGAGCGATCGCTTAGCCATTCGGCCAACAGGGTAAAACTATTGAAGTTACATAGCGTGCGCAAATCGGAGACTTGATGACAGCAGATAAAAAAATACTTCTGACACTGGGAATCGAACCCGGGCCTCCTGGGTGAGAGCCAGGTATCCTAGCCACTAGGCCATGCCGGAGAACGTAGACGGACGGAGCGATCGCTTAGCCATTCGACCAACAGGGTAAAAGTATTGCAGTTATACAGCGTGCGCAATTTGGAGACTTGATAATAGCAGATAAAAGAAAATAATTCCGACACCGCGAATCGAACCCGGGTCTCCTGGGTGAGAGCCAGATATCCTAGCCACTAGACCACGCCAGAGAGAACGCAAAGGGACGGAGCGATCGCTTAGCCATTTGACCAACACGGTAAAACTATTGAAGTTACATACCATGCGCAAATTGGAGACTTGATGATAGCATATAAAAGAAAATACCTCCGACACCGGGAATCGCAACCGGGCCTCCTGGGTGAGAGCCAGGTATCCTAGACACTACACCATGCCGGAGAACGGAGAGTAACGGAAAGATCGCTTAGCCATTTGGCCAACAGGGTAAAACTAATGAAGTTACAAACCATGCACAAATTGGAGACTTGATGACAGCAGATAAAAGAAAATACTTCCGACACCGGAAATCGCACCCGGGCCTCCTGGGTGCGAGCCAGGTATCCTAGCCACTAGACCATGCCGGATAACGGAGAGGGACGGAGCGATCGCTTAGCGAATTGGCCAACAGGGTAAACGTATTGAAGTTACATAGCATGCGCAAATTGGAGACTTGATGATAGCAGATAAAAGAAAATACTTCCGACACCGGGAATTAAACCCGGGTCTCCAGGGTGAGAGTCAGATATCCTAGCCACTAGACCACGCCGGAGAACGGAGAGGGACGGAGCGATCGCTTAGCCATTTGACCAACAGGGTAAAACTTTTGAAGTTATATACCAAGCGCAAGTTAGAGACTTCATGACAGCAGATAAAAGAAAAAACTTTCGACACCGGGAATCGTACCCGGGCCTCATGGGTGAGAGCCAGGTATCCTAGCCACTAGACCATGCCGGAAAAACGAGAAAGGCGGAGCGAACGCTTAGTGATTCGGCCAACAGGGTAAAACTATTGAAGTTACATAGCGTGCGCAAATTGGAGACTTGATGACAGCAGATAAAAGAAAATACTTCCGACACCGGGAATCGAACCAGGGCCTCCTGGGTGAAAACCAGGTATCCTAGCCACTAGACCATGCCGGAGAAAGGAGAAGGACGGAGCGATCGCTTAACCATTCGGCCAACAAGGTAGAAGTATTGAAGATACATAGCGTGCGCAATTTAGAGACTTGATGATAGCTGAAAAAAAATACTCCCGACCCCAGGAATCGCAACCGGGCTTCCTGGGTGAGAGCCAGGTATCCTAGACACTAGACCATGCCGGAGAACGGAGAGGGACGGAGAGATCGCTTAGCCATTCGGCCAACAGGGTAAAACTGTTGAAGTTACATACCGTGCGCGAATTGAAGACTTGATGACAGCAGCTAAAAGAAAATACTTCCGACACCGGGAATCAAACCCGGGCCTTCTGGGTGAAAGCCAGGTATCCTAGCCACTAGACCATGCCGGAGAACGGAGAGGGACGGAGCGATCGCTTAGCGATTCGGCCAACAGGGTAAAAGTATTGAAGTTATATAGCGTGCGCAAATTGGAGACTTGATGATAGCAGATAAAAGAAAATACTTCCGACACCGGGAATCGAACCCGGGCCTCCTGGGTGAGAGCCAGGTATCCTAGCCACTAGACCATGCCGGAGAACAGAGAGGGACGGAGCGATCACTTAGCCATTTGGCCAACAGGGTAAAAGTATTGAAGTTACATAACGTGCGCAAATTGGAGACTTGATGACAGCAGAAAAAAGAATACTTCCGACATCAAGAATCGAACCAGGGTCTCCTGGGTGAGAGCCAGATATCCTAGCCACTAGACCACGCCGGAGAACGGAGAGGGCCGGAGCGATCGCTTAGATATTCGGCCAACAGGGTAAAAGTATTGAAGTTACAAAGCATGCGCAAATTGGAGGCTTGAAGACAGCAGATAAAAGAAAATACTTCCGACACCGGGAATCGAATCCAGGCCTCCTGGGTGAGAGCTAGGTATCCTAGCCACTAGACCATGCCGGAGAACGGAGAGGGACTGAGCGATCGCTTTGCCATTCGGCCGACAGGGTAAAAGTATCGAAGTTATATAGTATGCGCTAATTGGAGACTTGATGATAGCAGGTAAAAAAATACTTCCGACACCGGGAATCGCACGCGGGCCTCCTGGGTGAGAGCCAGGTATCCAAGCCACTAGACCATGCCGGAGAACGGAGAGGGACAGAGCGATCGCTTAGCCATTCGGCCAACAGCGTAAAAGTATTGAAGTTATATAGCATGCGCAAATTGGAGACTTGATGATAGCAGATGAAAAAATACTTCCGACACCGGGAATCCATGAGGATTCCATGAGGTCACCCAGAACATTTTTGTAGTGTGTACCCCTATCGAACGAAACGCACGAGCTTATACCATGGTACAGCAACTACGGCTGCGAGACACTCTGTACCGAGTTGCTGTATATCCGGCTCCACCCGATAACACGTGCAAAGGCGTCATCCGAGGCATTGACATTGACCTCACCGATACCCAGCTCCGAGAACTGATCGTCACAAAGCGCAACCCGAGTGCCCTGGAGGTGAAACGCATCAAGAACACCACAGCCGTCACCATCCTGTTCCAAGGAATGCAAGTTCCCAATTATGTATACTGCGGGGCGAGCATAGTTCGATGCACGCTTTTCCGCAGACACACGGAAGTTTGTTACAGCTGCGGCAGCCTCGGCCACCGTGCAGACGTTTGCCCTAATCCTAACACAACGTGGTGCCGAAAGTGCGGACTCAAAACCCCACCCGAGAACCACCAATGTAAGCCCCACTGCACCCTCTGCGGTGGACCACACCCCACTGCCGATAAGGACTGCAAACGTAAATTTCAAGTTCCGTACATCGTACGCCAACGACGACGCCGACGCCGTCGACGCGGTCGTAGCCGCTCCCGAGGATCGAGTGGAGCCAGCTCCCGCGATTCCAGCGCCACCTCGAGCACCTATGCGACATCCAGGCGAAGCCGCTCCCTCACACCGACAGCGAGACGTCGCAGTGCCCAGCGCAGCCACTCCCGCTCCAGGAGACACTCCCCATCTCGCCAGGCTGAGCTGACATGGGCGGACCGACTCCAAGGGAAGAAACCACCGCTACGGAGCACGCCGCCAGTCACAAAGGTAACGCGGCCCTCATTGCCAGAGCATGAAAGCGAGGTAGTTACAACTCTACGAGCAGAACTAGCAGGTCTTCGGGCAACCATACAACAGCTCACCACACAACTAAATGAGGCGAGGCAACAAATACAAAATCTCACAGCTCCTAAAGATCCCCCCTCATCCACTGTAGATGTTAGCAAACCTAAACGCAGAGCCCCACCACTCAGCGAAGCGGACACGAATGACAGCGACTCACCAGAAGACACTCTAAACGAAATCTTACGTCTCACGCGAGAAAACCACGATAACATCGACACGCTGTCACGCCGGGTGGAAGCACTAGAGCAAAAAGCCACCATAAAAGCTAAAACCAAAGCCAGAACAGTAGTTTCTGTGGATCCTACGGCAAACCTGCCTGGGCCACCAAATTCAATGTAATCATCATGGCTTCCACAACCCAAAACACGTTAGAAATTTGGCAGTGGAATTGCGCTAGCTTCGCGAACCGTAAAACCCCACTGCTGCAGTACATTAAAGCGCAACCCAAGAAGCCTCACGTAATATTACTGCAGGAGACCCTTTGTGATACTCTCACATTATCGGGTTACCACCCCATCTCACAACGAGGGGATACCAAGAGAGGTATAGCCACGCTGATTAGCAAGAAATTTGCTCACATAGTACATGAGGTGGTATTACCCACCCGCAGCCGCCTGGAAGCGATACTCGTCGAACTCGTACCAAACCGTTTTTTAAAACAAAGCGTTTTTATCCTTAACGTTTACAGCTCCCCGTCAGACTACAGACAGTCCTTCCATGCGCTCTTAACTAAAGCCACAACGCTCGCGCGAAACTCTCCGCTTGTTATAGCAGGCGACTTCAATGCCCCCCACCCGTCATGGGGTTACCCCCAGGCAACGGCTAAAGGCACTAACCTCACGCGAGCAATTGACGACTTGTCCCTCACACTCATCACAGATCACCGGTTCCCTACGAGACTTGGAACATCGGTACAACGCGACACTACGCCGGACTTGGTATTTACCCGTAACGTCACAGGCCACACCTGGACCAATACGCAGGAAAACCTGGGCAGCGATCACTTCATCATACGAACCGAACTACCCAACGCATCAGCCCCCCCCCGTACATTCACGCTAACGGACTGGGATGCCTTCCGCACCCTCCGCAAAAACAACACAAAGGAATACAACACATTCACCGAACTACTCACCTCACTTCAGGAAGACATAGCCAAAACAACGAAAACAATACAAACAGAACTCGAGGTCCCGAGAATGGACCCACACCTCGCACATTTGCTCGAGGCAAAAGCGTCAATACTCGCGCGCTGGAAAACACAACGACTAAACAGACGCTTACGAAAACGTCTATCAATACTGAACCAAGACATCGCCAAATATTGCACGGAGCTCACACGACTCCAATGGCATGAACTCTGCTCGGCGGTCGACGGCCGCATGCGAACTGGGGGTAAATGGAACCTCCTAAAATACATGCTGGACGACTGCGAAACAAAAAACAACCAGAGCCATGCCATAGACCGGCTCCTACACTCGCACAAAAAGATGGGAGGAACAAACTCATCCTTTCTTGAAGAAATCTCCAAACGTCACCTCCCCTTAAACACAGCACAACCCACCGACTACCCAGAAATAGAATGCGAAACGATACCCGAACTCGACGAACCCTTCACGGAGTCAGAAATTCGGGAGGCATTACACAACCTCAACAGCAGATCAGCCCCCGGTCCTGACAAGGTAACCAACCGCCTGTTGCGAAATTTAGACGACCAAGCCATCACACTACTCACAAAAGACATTAATTACATGTGGGAAACTGGCCAGGTACCTGAACAATGGCGCACGGCCACGGTAATCCTTCTCTCAAAGCCAGGTAAACCACTCAACTTCGACAATCTACGCCCGATTTCCCTAACCTCATGCATAGGAAAAGCAGCTGAACATGTCATCCTAAATCGTGTATCGCGCTACATAGAGGATCACGAACTCTTTCCGTTCAACATGGTCGGGTTCCGTCCGCACCTTTCAACACAAGACGTCATGCTATTACTAAAGAAACAGATCTTCGACTCAAAAACGAGAGATGTTCGTGGCATTCTCGCCCTAGACCTCACTAAAGCATTCGACAGCGTCTCACACCGCTTTATACTGGAATCCATTGCCAGCCTTGGTCTCGGTAAAAGATTCCAGGCGTACATTCGTTCTTTTCTGCAAAATCGAAAAGCTCAGCTGCATTTATCGCAACTTACATCCGATACTTACACATTAGGTTCCAACGGGACACCACAAGGGGCAGTCATTTCTCCACTCCTTTTTAACATAGTAATGAAGGGACTATCTGACAAACTCCGCGACATCCCAAACATAAACCATGCTATATACGCAGATGACATCACCATCTGGTGCCCGGGAGGCTCATTGGCGGAGTTGGAGCAAGCCCTTCAAACTGCTCTCGATACCACAGAAGCCTACTTAAAAAACACTGGACTTCGTTTGTCGCCCACAAAATCACAGTTGCTACTGTACCGGCAATCTCGCCAAGGCGTTCGTAACTTAACACCCTTATGTGATCTACCCATAGCGCTACACGCCAAAGATGAGCAGCGAATACCCCGCGTGGACTCCATACGCATTCTCGGCCTCCTCGTCGAGGCCACTGGCTGTCATGCAAGAACAATTAAACATATCACAGCTAAAACCGAGAACATGCTCCGACTCATTCAGCGAGTCTCGGGTCGTAGACGAGGCCTTGGAGAGGCCAACCTTCTGCGCATATACCACGCGTTCCTAATGAGTCACATCAATTACGTCGCCTCTGCCCACAACTGGACGAAGGTAGAAAAGACGAAACTAAACACACTCATGCGCAAAAGCATTAAACAAGTCCTTGGTTTGCCACAAAACACGAGCACTTCCCGTCTCGACCAACTAGGCATGCACAACGGCATCGATGAAGTGATCGAGGCCCAGACCACGGCCCAAGTGATCCGCCTCTCCTCCTCCAAGGCAGGCCGCCGACTTCTAAGCGAGGCCGGCATGTCCCCACACCCCTGCCTTGAACGCGCAGTAACCCTCCCCAGAGTTGTCCGCGCTACTTACATGGTAACCCCATTTCCACGAAATGTCCACCCACAACACAACGAAGGCAGACGGCTGGCCCGCGCTCGCGCGATCCTCAACCGTACCGCCGCGAATCGCAACTCTACCGCATTCGTCGACGCGGCGCAATACGGCAACTCCTCCTCTTTCGCACTCGCGGTAGTAGATGGCGACGGAGCCCTACGCTCAGCCGCCTCGGTTAGGCTATCAACAAGCGCCATAGCCGAACAAGTTGCTATAGCTTTAGCGATGACCGACCCCTCACTCACTAATGTCTTCACAGACTCTCGCGCCGCCATTCGGGCTTACGAAACCGGCAACATCGCTCCAGAAGCAGCCCGCATTTTACAAACACGGAAATATACGGGCTCGCACTACCTCTCTTGGTTCCCTGCCCACATGGGCAAAGACGTTCACCCACAACAACCCAACCTCAACGAAATGGCTCATGATCGAGCACGAGAACTGACCCGCCGTGACGATCAATCAGCCACCGAAGAGCTGGGCCCAGACGTGCAGTTTAATGACCCACTACTCACCTTCCATGAAATTACCTCCCACTACCGACACAACAGAAGCCGATACCCTTTACCCCATTCAAAACTCGAACGCGCGCAAGAAGTAGCCTTTAGAATGTTACAAACGAGATCGTACCCATCACGGGGCCGACTCAGCCATTACAACTCAGACATAAATTCACAGTGCCCAGATTGCACAGAAGTGTACTGTTCACTCGCGCACATGCTCTGGCAATGTCCCGCGTTACCTCAGGGACCTCTCACCAGTGAGTCCGACTGGGAGGAGGCACTCAGGAGCCCCAATCTCCGAAACCAACTTAAGGCAGTCCAGAGGGCCCAAGAACTGGCGGAACGCCACCACGTTCCCGCCCCGACTCGGGCGTCGCCTACGGTAGCGGCTGCTAGGATGTCCCACGTGGGCACCCTGGTGGCTTAAACTCCTCAGGACCATATATTAAAGTTCTTGACTGACTGACACCGGAAATCGGACGCGGGCCTCCTGGGTGAGAGCGCAATAGGTATCCTAGACACTAGATCATGCTGTAGAACGGAGAGGGACGGAGCGATCGCTTAGCCATTCGGCGAACAGGGTAAAACTATTGAAGTTACATAGCGTGCGCAAATTGGAGACTGGATGACAGCAGATAAAAGAAAATACTTCCGACACCGGCAATCGAACCCGGGCCTCCTGGGTGAAAGCCAGGTATCCTAGCCACTAGACCATGCCGGAGAACGGAGAAGGACGGAGCGATCGCTTAGCCATTCGGCCAACAAGGTAGAAGTATTGAAGATAGATAGCGTGCGCAATTTGGAGACTTGATGATAGCTGATAAAAGAAAATACTCCCAACCCCAGGAATCGCAACCGGGCTTCCTGGGTGAGAGCCAGGTATCCTAGACACTAGACCATGCGGGAGAACGGAGAGGGACGGAGAGATCGCTTAGCCATTCGACCAACAGGGTAAAACTATTGAAGTTACATACCGTGCGCAAATTGAAGACTTGATGACAGCAGCTAAAAGAAAATACTTCCGACACCGCAAGTCGAACCCGGGCCTCCTGGGTGAGAGCCAGATATCCTAGTCACTAGACCACGCCGGAGAACGCAAAGGGACGGAGCGATCGCTTAGCCATTTGACCAACACGGTAAAACTATTGAAGTTACATACCATGCGCAAATTGGAGACTTGATGATAGCATATAAAAGAAAATACCTCCGACACCGGGAATCGCAACCGGGCCTCCTGGATGAGAGCCAGGTATCCTAGACACTAGACCATGCCGGAGAACGGAGAGTAACGGAAAGATCGCTTAGCCATTTGGCCAACAGGGTAAAACTAATGAAGTTACAAACCGTGCACAAATTGGAGACTTGATGACAGCAGATAAAAGAAAATACTTCCGACACCGAAAATCGCACCCGGGCCTCCTGGGTGCGAGCCAGGTATCCTAGCCACTTGACCATGCCGGAGAACGGAGAGGGACGGAGCGATCGCTTAGCGATTTGGCCAACAGGGTAAACGTATTGAAGTTACATAGCATGCGCAAATTGGAGACTTGATGATAGCAGATAAAAGAAAATACTTCCGACACCGGGAATCAAACCCGGGTCTCCAGGGTGAGAGTCAGATATCCTAGCCACTAGACCACGCCGGAGAACGGAGAGGGACGGAGCGATCGCTTAGCCATTTGACCAACAGGGTAAAACTATTAAAGTTATATACCAAGCGCAAATTAGAGACTTCATGACAGCAGATAAAAGAAAAAACTTCTGACACCGGGAATCGTACCCGGGCCTCCTGGGTGCGAGCCAGGTATCCTAGCCACTAGACCATGCCGGATAACGGAGAGGGACGGAGCGATCGCTTAGCGAATTGGCCAACAGGGTGAAACTGTTTAAGTCACATAGCGTGCGCAAATTGGAGACTTGATGACAGCAGATAAAAGAAAATACTTCCGACACCGGGAATCGAACCAGGGCCTCCTGGGTGAAAGCCAGGTATCCTAGCCACTAGACTATGCCGGAGAACGGAGAGGGACGGAGCGATCACTTAGCCATTTGGCCAACAGGGTAGAAGTATTGAAGATACATAGCGTGTGCAATTTGGAGACTTGATGATAGCTGATAAAAAAATACTCCCGACCCCAGGAATCGCAACCGGGCTTCCTGGGTGAGAGCCAGGTATCCTAGACACTAGACCATGCCGGAGAACGGAAAGGGACGGAGAGATCGCTTAGCCATTCGGCCAACAGGGTAAAACTATTGAAGTTACATACCGTGCGCAAATTGGAGACTTGATGACAGCAGATAAAAGAAAAAACTTCTGACACCGGGAATCGTACCCGGGCCTGCTGGGTGAGAGCCAGGTATCCTAGCCACTAGACCATGCCAGAGATTTGAGAGGGACGGAGTGATCGCTTAGCCATTTGGCCAACAGGGTAAAACTATTGAAGATACATAGCGTGCGCAAATTGAAGACTTGATGACAGCAGCTAAAAGAAAATACTTCCGACACCGCAAATCGAACCCGGGCCTCCTGATGAGAGCCAGGTATCCTAGCCACTAGACCATGCCGGAGAACAAAGAGGGACGGAGCGATCGCTTAGCGATTCGGCCAACAGGGTAAAAGTATTGAAGTTACATAGCGTGCGCAAATTGGAGACTTGATGATAGCAGATAAAAGAAAATACTTCCGACACCGGCAATCGAACCCGGGCCTCCTGGGTGAGAGCCAGGTATCCAAGCCACTAGACCATGCCAGAGAACGGAGAGGGACGGAGCGATCGCTTAGCCATTCGGCCAACAGGGTGAAACTATTCAAGTTACATACCGTGCGCAAATTGGAGACTTGATGACAGCAGATAAAAAAATACTTCCGACACCAAGAATCGAACCAGGGTCTCCTGGGTGAGAGCCAGATATCCTAGCCACTAGACCACGCCGGAGAACGGAGAAGGACGGAACGATTGCTTAGATATTCCGCCAACAGGGTAAAAGTATTGAAGTTACAAAGCATGCGCAAATTGGAGGCTTGAAGACAGCAGATAAAACAAAATACTTCCGACACCGGGAATCGAATCCAGGCCTCTTGGGTGAGAGCTAGGTATCCTAGCCACTAGATCATGCCGGAGAACGGAGAAGGACTGAGCGATCGCTTAGCCATTCGGCCAACAGGGTAAAAGTATTGAAGTTATATCGTATGCGCAAATTGGAGACTTGATGATAGCAGATAAAAAATACTTCCGACACCGGGAATCGCACGCAGGCCTCCTGGGTGAGAGTGCCGTAGGTATCCTAGACACTAGACCATGCTGTAGAATGGAGAGGAACGGAGCGATCGCTTAGCCATTCGGCCAACGGGGTAAAACTATTGAAGTTACATAGCGTGCGCAAATCTGAGACTTGATGACAGCAGATTAAAAAAATACTTCTGACACCGGGAATTGAATCCGGGCCTCGTGGGTGAGAGCCAGGTATCCTAGCCACTAGACCATGCCGGAGAACGGAGAGGGACGGAGCGATCGCTTAGCCATTCGACCAACAGGGTAAATGTATGGCAGTTATACAGCGTGCGCAATTTGGAGACTTGATGATAGCAGATAAAAGAAAATACTTCCGACACCGCGAATCGAACCCGGGTCTCCTGGGTGAGAGCCAGATATCCTAGCCACTAGACCACGCCGGAGAACGCAAAGGGACGGAGCGATCGCTTAGCCATTTGACCGACACGGTAAAACTATTGAAGTTACATACCATGCGCAAATTGGAGACTTGATGATAGCATATAAAAGAAAATACCTCCGACACCGGGAATCGCAACCGGGCCTCCTGGGTGAGAGCCAGGTATCCTAGACACTAGACCATGCCGGAGAACGGAGAGTAACGGAAAGATCGGTTAGCCATTTGGCCAACAGGGTAAAACTATTGAAGTTACAAACCGTGCACTCATTGGAGACTTGATGACAGCAGATAAAAGAGAATACTTCCGACACCGGAAATCGCACCCGGGCCTCCTGGGTGCGAGCCAGGTATCCTAGCCACTAGACCATGCTGGAGAACGGAGAGGGACGGAGCGATCGCTTAGCGATTTGACCAACAGGGTAAACCTTTTGAAGTTATATACCATGTGCAAATTAGAGACTTCATGACAGCAGATAAAAGAAAAAACTTTCGACACCGGGAATCGTACCCGGGCCTTCTGGGTGAGAGCCAGGTATCCTAGCCACTAGACCATGCCGGAAAAGGGAGAAAGACGGAGCGATCGCTTAGTCATTTGACCAACAGGGTAAAACTTTTGAAGTTATATACCATGCGCAAATTAGAGACTTCATGACAGCAGATAAAAGAAAAAACTTTCGACACCGGGAATCGTACCCGGGCCTCCTGGGTGAGAACCAGGTATCCTAGCCACTAGACCATGCCGGAGAACGGAGAGGGACTGAGCGATCGCTTAGCCATTCGGCCAACAGGGTAAAAGTAGTGAAGTTATATCGTATGCGCAAATTGGAGACTTGATGATAGCAGATAAAAAAATACTTCCGACACTGGGAATCGCACGCGGGCCTCCTGGGTGAGAGCGCCGTAGGTATCCTAGACACTAGACCATGCAGTAGAATGGAGAGGGACGGAGCGATCGCTTAGCCATTCGGCCAACAGGGTAAAACTATTGAAGTTACATAGCGTGCGCAAATCGGAGACTTGATGACAGCAGATAAAAAAATACTTCTGACACTGGGAATCGAACCCGGGCCTCCTGGGTGAGAGCCAGGTATCCTAGCCACTAGGCCATGCCGGAGAACGTAGACGGACGGAGCGATCGCTTAGCCATTCGACCAACAGGGTAAAAGTATTGCAGTTATACAGCGTGCGCAATTTGGAGACTTGATAATAGCAGATAAAAGAAAATAATTCCGACACCGCGAATCGAACCCGGGTCTCCTGGGTGAGAGCCAGATATCCTAGCCACTAGACCACGCCAGAGAACGCAAAGGGACGGAGCGATCGCTTAGCCATTTGACCAACACGGTAAAACTATTGAAGTTACATACCATGCGCAAATTGGAGACTTGATGATAGCATATAAAAGAAAATACCTCCGACACCGGGAATCGCAACCGGGCCTCCTGGGTGAGAGCCAGGTATCCTAGACACTAGACCATGCCGGAGAACGGAGAGTAACGGAAAGATCGCTTAGCCATTTGGCCAACAGGGTAAAACTAATGAAGTTACAAACCATGCACAAATTGGAGACTTGATGACAGCAGATAAAAGAAAATACTTCCGACACCGGAAATCGCACCCGGGCCTCCTGGGTGCGAGCCAGGTATCCTAGCCACTAGACCATGCCGGATAACGGAGAGGGACGGAGCGATCGCTTAGCGAATTGGCCAACAGGGTAAACGTATTGAAGTTACATAGCATGCGCAAATTGGAGACTTGATGATAGCAGATAAAAGAAAATACTTCCGACACCGGGAATTAAACCCGGGTGTCCAGGGTGAGAGTCAGATATCCTAGCCACTAGACCACGCCGGAGAACGGAGAGGGACGGAGCGATCGCTTAGCCATTTGACCAACAGGGTAAAACTTTTGAAGTTATATACCAAGCGCAAATTAGAGACTTCATGACAGCAGATAAAAGAAAATACTTTCGACACCGGGAATCGTACCCGGGCCTCATGGGTGAGAGCCAGGTATCCTAGCCACTAGACCATGCCGGAAAAAGGAGAAAGGCGGAGCGAACGCTTAGTGATTCGGCC
This sequence comes from Rhipicephalus microplus, assembly GCF_043290135.1. Classification (NCBI taxonomy): domain Eukaryota; kingdom Metazoa; phylum Arthropoda; class Arachnida; order Ixodida; family Ixodidae; genus Rhipicephalus; species Rhipicephalus microplus. The sequence goes on from NC_134702.1 coordinate 158,769,067, forward strand.
AACAGGGTAAAACTATTGAAGTTACATAGCGTGCGCAAATTGCAGACTTGATGACAGCAGATAAAAGAAAATACTTCCGACACCGGGAATCGAACCAGGGCCTCCTGGGTGAAAACCAGGTATCCTAGCCACTAGACCATGCGGGAGAACGGCGTAGGACGGAGCGATCGCTTAGCCATTCGGCCAACAAGGTAGATGTATTGAAGATACATAGCGTGCGCAATTTGGAGACTTGATGATAGCTGAAAAAAAATACTCCCGACCCCAGGAATCGCAACCGGGCTTCCTGGGTGAGAGCCAGGTATCCTAGACACTAGACCATGCCGGAGAACGGAGAGGGACGGAGAGATCGCTTAGCCATTCGGCCAACAGGGTAAAACTGTTGAAGTTACATACCGTGCGCGAATTGAAGACTTGATGACAGCAGCTAAAAGAAAATACTTCCGACACCGGGAATCAAACCCGGGCCTTCTGGGTGAAAGCCAGGTATCCTAGCCACTAGACCATGCCGGAGAACGGAGAGGGACGGAGCGATCGCTTAGCGATTCGGCCAACAGGGTAAAAGTATTGAAGTTATATAGCATGCGCAAATTGGAGACTTGATGATAGCAGATAAAAGAAAATACTTCCGACACCGGGAATCGAACCCGGGCCTCCTGGGTGAGAGCCAGGTATCCTAGCCACTAGACCATGCCGGAGAACAGAGAGGGACGGAGCGATCACTTAGCCATTTGGCCAACAGGGTAAAAGTATTGAAGTTACATAACGTGCGTAAATTGGATACTTGATAATAGCAGATAAAAAATACTTCCGACACCGGGAATCGTACCCGGGCCTCCTGGGTGAGAGCCAGGTGTCCAAGCCACTAGACCATGCCAGAGAACGGAGAGGGACAGAGCGATCGCTCTGTCCCTCTCCGTTCTCTGGCATTGGGTATTGAAGATAGATAGCGTGCGCAATTTGGAGACTTGATGATAGCTGATAAAAGAAAATACTCCCGACCCCAGGAATCGCAACCGGGCTTCCTGGGTGAGAGCCAGGTATCCTAGACACTAGACCATGCGGGAGAACGGAGAGGGACGGAGAGATCGCTTAGCCATTCGACCAACAGGGTAAAACTATTGAAGTTACATACCGTGCGCAAATTGAAGACTTGATGACAGCAGCTAAAAGAAAATACTTCCGACACCGCAAGTCGAACCCGGGCCTCCTGGGTGAGAGCCAGATATCCTAGTCACTAGACCACGCCGGAGAACGCAAAGGGACGGAGCGATCGCTTAGCCATTTGACCAACACGATAAAACTATTGAAGTTACATACCATGCGCAAATTGGAGACTTGATGATAGCATATAAAAGAAAATACCTCCGACACCGGGAATCGCAACCGGGCCTCCTGGATGAGAGCCAGGTATCCTAGACACTAGACCATGCCGGAGAACGGAGAGTAACGGAAAGATCGCTTAGCCATTTGGCCAACAGGGTAAAACTAATGAAGTTACAAACCGTGCACAAATTGGAGACTTGATGACAGCAGATAAAAGAAAATACTTCCGACACCGAAAATCGCACCCGGGCCTCCTGGGTGCGAGCCAGGTATCCTAGCCACTAGACCATGCCGGAGAACGGAGAGGGACGGAGCGATCGCTTAGCGATTTGGCCAACAGGGTAAACGTATTGAAGTTACATAGCATGCGCAAATTGGAGACTTGATGATAGCAGATAAAAGAAAATACTTCCGACACCGGGAATCAAACCCGGGTCTCCAGGGTGAGAGTCAGATATCCTAGCCACTAGACCACGCCGGAGAACGGAGAGGGACGGAGCGATCGCTTAGCCATTTGACCAACAGGGTAAAACTATTAAAGTTATATACCAAGCGCAAATTAGAGACTTCATGACAGCAGATAAAAGAAAAAACTTCTGACACCGGGAATCGTACCCGGGCCTCCTGGGTGCGAGCCAGGTATCCTAGCCACTAGACCATGCCGGATAACGGAGAGGGGCGGAGCGATCGCTTAGCGAATTGGCCAACAGGGTGAAACTGTTTAAGTTACATAGCGTGCGCAAATTGGAGACTTGATGACAGCAGATAAAAGAAAATACTTCCGACACCGGGAATCGAACCAGGGCCTCCTGGGTGAAAGCCAGGTATCCTAGCCACTAGACTATGCCGGAGAACGGAGAGGGACGGAGCGATCGCTTAGCCATTTGGCCAACAATTAGAAGTATTGAAGATACATAGCGTGCGCAATTTGGAGACTTGATGATAGCTGATAAAAAAAATACTCCCGGCCCCAGGAATCGCAACCGGGCTTCCTGGGTGAGAGCCAGGTATCCTAGACACTAGACCATGCCGGAGAACGGAGAGGGACGGAGAGATCGCTTAGCCATTCGGCCAACAGGGTAAAACTATTGAAGTTACATACCGTGCGCAAATTGGAGACTTGATGACAGCAGATAAAAGAAAAAACTTCTGACACCGGGAATCGTACCCGGGCCTGCTGGGTGAGAGCCAGGTATCCTAGCCACTAGACCATGCCAGAGATTTGAGAGGGACGGAGTGATCGCTTAGCCATTCGGCCAACAGGGTAAAACTATTGAAGATACATAGCGTGCGCAAATTGAAGACTTGATGACAGCAGCTAAAAGAAAATACTTCCGACACCGCAAATCGAACCCGGGCCTCCTGATGAGAGCCAGGTATCCTAGCCACTAGACCATGCCGGAGAACAAAGAGGGACGGAGCGATTGCTTAGCGATTCGGCCAACAGGGTAAAAGTATTGAAGTTACATAGCGTGCGCAAATTGGAGACTTGATGATAGCAGATAAAAGAAAATACTTCCGACACCGGCAATCGAACCCGGGCCTCCTGGGTGAGAGCCAGGAATCCTAGCCACTAGACTATGCCGGAGAACGGAGAGGGACGGAACGATCGCTTAGCCATTTGGCCATCAGGGTAAAAGTATTGAAGTTACATAGCGTGCGTAAATCGGATACTTGATAGTAGCAGATAAAAAATACTTCCGACACCGGGAATCGTACCCGGGCCTCCTTGGTGAGAGCCAGGTATCCAAGCCACTAGACCATGCCAGAGAACGGAGAGGGACGGAGCGATCGCTTAGCCATTCGGCCAACAGGGTGAAACTATTCAAGTTACATACGGTGCGCAAATTGGAGACTTGATGACAGCAGATAAGAAAATACTTCCGACACCAAGAATCGAACCAGGGTCTCCTGGGTGAGAGCCAGATATCCTAGCCACTAGACCACGCCGGAGAACGGAGAAGGACGGAACGATTGCTTAGATATTCCGCCAACAGGGTAAAAGTATTGAAGTTACAAAGCATGCGCAAATTGGAGGCTTGAAGACAGCAGATAAAACAAAATACTTCCGACACCGGGAATCGAATCCAGGCCTCCTGGGTGAGAGCTAGGTATCCTAGCCACTAGATCATGCCGGAGAACGGAGAAGGACTGAGCGATCGCTTAGCCATTCGGCCAACAGGGTAAAAGTATTGAAGTTATATCGTATGCGCAAATTGGAGACTTGATGATAGCAGATAAAAAATACTTCCGACACCGGGAATCGCACGCAGGCCTCCTGGGTGAGAGTGCCGTAGGTATCCTAGCCACTAGACCATGCCGGAGAATGGAGAGGGACGGAGCGATCGCTTAGCCATTCGACCAACAGGGTAAATGTATTACAGTTATACAGCGTGCGCAATTTGGAGACTTGATGATAGCAGATAAAAGAAAATACTTCCGACACCGCGAATCGAACCCGGGTCTCCTGGGTGAGAGCCAGATATCCTAGCCACTAGACCACGCCGGAGAACGCAAAGGGACGGAGCGATCGCTTAGCCATTTGACCGACACGGTAAAACTATTGAAGTTACATACCATGCGCAAATTGGAGACTTGATGATAGCATATAAAAGAAAATACCTCCGACACCGGGAATCGCAACCGGGCCTCCTGGGTGAGAGCCAGGTATCCTAGACACTAGACCATGCCGGAGAACGGAGAGTAACGGAAAGATCGGTTAGCCATTTGGCCAACAGGGTAAAACTATTGAAGTTACAAACCGTGCACTAATTGGAGACTTGATGACAGCAGATAAAAGAGAATACTTCCGACACCGGAAATCGCACCCGGGCCTCCTGGGTGCGAGCCAGGTATCCGGGCCACTAGACCATGCTGGAGAACGGAGAGGGACGGAGCGATCGCTTAGCGATTTGACCAACAGGGTAAACCTTTTGAAGTTATATACCATGTGCAAATTAGAGACTTCATGACAGCAGATAAAAGAAAAAACTTTCGACACCGGGAATCGTACCCGGGCCTTCTGGGTGAGAGCCAGGTATCCTAGCCACTAGACCATGCCGGAAAAGGGAGAAAGACGGAGCGATCGCTTAGTCATTTGACCAACAGGGTAAAACTTTTGAAGTTATATACCATGCGCAAATTAGAGACTTCATGACAGCAGATAAAAGAAAAAACTTTCGACACCGGGAGTCGTACCCGGGCCTCCTGGGTGAGAGCCAGGTATCCTAGCCACTAGACCATGCCGGAGAACGAAGAGGGACTGAGCGATCGCTTAGCCATTCGGCCAACAGGGTAAAAGTAGTGAAGTTACATAGCATGCGCAAATTGGAGACTTGATGATAGCAGATAAAAGAAAATACTTCCGACACCGGGAATTAAACCCGGGTCTCCAGGGTGAGAGTCAGATATCCTAGCCACTAGACCACGCCGGAGAACGGAGAGGGACGGAGCGATCGCTTAGCCATTTGACCAACAGGGTAAAACTTTTGAAGTTATATACCAAGCGCAAGTTAGAGACTTCATGACAGCAGATAAAAGAAAAAACTTTCGACACCGGGAATCGTACCCGGGCCTCATGGGTGAGAGCCAGGTATCCTAGCCACTAGACCATGCCGGAAAAACGAGAAAGGCGGAGCGAACGCTTAGTGATTCGGCCAACAGGGTAAAACTATTGAAGTTACATAGCGTGCGCAAATTGGAGACTTGATGACAGCAGATAAAAGAAAATACTTCCGACACCGGGAATCGAACCAGGGCCTCCTGGGTGAAAACCAGGTATCCTAGCCACTAGACCATGCCGGAGAACGGAGAAGGACGGAGCGATCGCTTAGCCATTCGGCCAACAAGGTAGAAGTATTGAAGATACATAGCGTGCGCAATTTGGAGACTTGATGATAGCTGAAAAAAAATACTCCCGACCCCAGGAATCGCAACCGGGCTTCCTGGGTGAGAGCCAGGTATCCTAGACACTAAACCATGCCGGAGAACGGAGAGGGACGGAGAGATCGCTTAGCCATTCGGCCAACAGGGTAAAACTGTTGAAGTTACATACCGTGCGCGAATTGAAGACTTGATGACAGCAGCTAAAAGAAAATACTTCCGACACCGGGAATCAAACCCGGGCCTTCTGGGTGAAAGCCAGGTATCCTAGCCACTAGACCATGCCGGAGAACGGAGAGGGACGGAGCGATCGCTTAGCGATTCGGCCAACAGGGTAAAAGTATTGAAGTTATATAGCGTGCGCAAATTGGAGACTTGATGATAGCAGATAAAAGAAAATACTTCCGACACCGGGAATCGAACCCGGGCCTCCTGGGTGAGAGCCAGGTATCCTAGCCACTAGACCATGCCGGAGAACAGAGAGGGACGGAGCGATCACTTAGCCATTTGGCCAACAGGGTAAAAGTATTGAAGTTACATAACGTGCGCAAATTGGAGACTTGATGACAGCAGAAAAAAGAATACTTCCGACATCAAGAATCGAACCAGGGTCTCCTGGGTGAGAGCCAGATATCCTAGCCACTAGACCACGCCGGAGAACGGAGAGGGCCGGAGCGATCGCTTAGATATTCGGCCAACAGGGTAAAAGTATTGAAGTTACAAAGCATGCGCAAATTGGAGGCTTGAAGACAGCAGATAAAAGAAAATACTTCCGACACCGGGAATCGAATCCAGGCCTCCTGGGTGAGAGCTAGGTATCCTAGCCACTAGACCATGCCGGAGAACGGAGAGGGACTGAGCGATCGCTTTGCCATTCGGCCGACAGGGTAAAAGTATCGAAGTTATATAGTATGCGCTAATTGGAGACTTGATGATAGCAGGTAAAAAAATACTTCCGACACCGGGAATCGCACGCGGGCCTCCTGGGTGAGAGCCAGGTATCCAAGCCACTAGACCATGCCGGAGAACGGAGAGGGACAGAGCGATCGCTTAGCCATTCGGCCAACAGCGTAAAAGTATTGAAGTTATATAGCATGCGCAAATTGGAGACTTGATGATAGCAGATGAAAAAATACTTCCGACACCGGGAATCGGACGCGGGCCTCCTGGGTGAGAGCGCAATAGGTATCCTAGACACTAGATCATGCTGTAGAACGGAGAGGGACGGAGCGATCGCTTAGCCATTCGGCGAACAGGGTAAAACTATTGAAGTTACATAGCGTGCGCAAATTGGAGACTGGATGACAGCAGATAAAAGAAAATTTTTCCGACACCGGCAATCGAACCCGGGCCTCCTGGGTGAAAGCCAGGTATCCTAGCCACTAGACCATGCCGGAGAACGGAGAAGGACGGAGCGATCGCTTAGCCATTCGGCCAACAAGGTAGAAGTATTGAAGATAGATAGCGTGCGCAATTTGGAGACTTGATGATAGCTGATAAAAGAAAATACTCCCAACCCCAGGAATCGCAACCGGGCTTCCTGGGTGAGAGCCAGGTATCCTAGACACTAGACCATGCGGGAGAACGGAGAGGGACGGAGAGATCGCTTAGCCATTCGACCAACAGGGTAAAACTATTGAAGTTACATACCGTGCGCAAATTGAAGACTTGATGACAGCAGCTAAAAGAAAATACTTCCGACACCGCAAGTCGAACCCGGGCCTCCTGGGTGAGAGCCAGATATCCTAGTCACTAGACCACGCCGGAGAACGCAAAGGGACGGAGCGATCGCTTAGCCATTTGACCAACACGGTAAAACTATTGAAGTTACATACCATGCGCAAATTGGAGACTTGATGATAGCATATAAAAGAAAATACCTCCGACACCGGGAATCGCAACCGGGCCTCCTGGATGAGAGCCAGGTATCCTAAACACTAGACCATGCCGGAGAACGGAGAGTAACGGAAAGATCGCTTAGCCATTTGGCCAACAGGGTAAAACTAATGAAGTTACAAACCGTGCACAAATTGGAGACTTGATGACAGCAGATAAAAGAAAATACTTCCGACACCGAAAATCGCACCCGGGCCTCCTGGGTGCGAGCCAGGTATCCTAGCCACTAGACCATGCCGGAGAACGGAGAGGGACGGAGCGATCGCTTAGCGATTTGGCCAACAGGGTAAACGTATTGAAGTTACATAGCATGCGCAAATTGGAGACTTGATGATAGCAGATAAAAAGAAAATACTTCCGACACCGGGAATCAAACCCGGGTCTCCAGGGTGAGAGTCAGATATCCTAGCCACTAGACCACGCCGGAGAACGGAGAGGGACGGAGCGATCGCTCAGCCATTTGACCAACAGGGTAAAACTATTAAAGTTTTATACCAAGCGCAAATTAGAGACTTCATGACAGCAGATAAAAGAAAAAACTTCTGACACCGGGAATCGTACCCGGGCCTCCTGGGTGCGAGCCAGGTATCCTAGCCACTAGACCATGCCGGATAACGGAGAGGGACGGAGCGATCGCTTAGCGAATTGGCCAACAGGGTGAAACTGTTTAAGTCACATAGCGTGCGCAAATTGGAGACTTGATGACAGCAGATAAAAGAAAATACTTCCGACACCGGGAATCGAACCAGGGCCTCCTGGGTGAAAGCCAGGTATCCTAGCCACTAGACTATGCCGGAGAACGGAGAGGGACGGAGCGATCACTTAGCCATTTGGCCAACAGGGTAGAAGTATTGAAGATACATAGCGTGTGCAATTTGGAGACTTGATGATAGCTGATAAAAAAAATACTCCCGACCCCAGGAATCGCAACCGGGCTTCCTGGGTGAGAGCCAGGTATCCTAGACACTAGACCATGCCGGAGAACGGAAAGGGACGGAGAGATCGCTTAGCCATTCGGCCAACAGGGTAAAACTATTGAAGTTACATACCGTGCGCAAATTGGAGACTTGATGACAGCAGATAAAAGAAAAAACTTCTGACACCGGGAATCGTACCCGGGCCTGCTGGGTGAGAGCCAGGTATCCTAGCCACTAGACCATGCCAGAGATTTGAGAGGGACGGAGTGATCGCTTAGCCATTTGGCCAACAGGGTAAAACTATTGAAGATACATAGCGTGCGCAAATTGAAGACTTGATGACAGCAGCTAAAAGAAAATACTTCCGACACCGCAAATCGAACCCGGGCCTCCTGATGAGAGCCAGGTATCCTAGCCACTAGACCATGCCGGAGAACAAAGAGGGACGGAGCGATCGCTTAGCGATTCGGCCAACAGGGTAAAAGTATTGAAGTTACATAGCGTGCGCAAATTGGAGACTTGATGATAGCAGATAAAAGAAAATACTTCCGACACCGGCAATCGAACCCGGGCCTCCTGGGTGAGAGCCAGGTATCCAAGCCACTAGACCATGCCAGAGAACGGAGAGGGACGGAGCGATCGCTTAGCCATTCGGCCAACAGGGTGAAACTATTCAAGTTACATACCGTGCGCAAATTGGAGACTTGATGACAGCAGATAAAAAAATACTTCCGACACCAAGAATCGAACCAGGGTCTCCTGGGTGAGAGCCAGATATCCTAGCCACTAGACCACGCCGGAGAACGGAGAAGGACGGAACGATTGCTTAGATATTCCGCCAACAGGGTAAAAGTATTGAAGTTACAAAGCATGCGCAAATTGGAGGCTTGAAGACAGCAGATAAAACAAAATACTTCCGACACCGGGAATCGAATCCAGGCCTCCTGGGTGAGAGCTAGGTATCCTAGCCACTAGATCATGCCGGAGAACGGAGAAGGACTGAGCGATCGCTTAGCCATTCGGCCAACAGGGTAAAAGTATTGAAGTTATATCGTATGCGCAAATTGGAGACTTGATGATAGCAGATAAAAAATACTTCCGACACCGGGAATCGCACGCAGGCCTCCTGGGTGAGAGTGCCGTAGGTATCCTAGACACTAGACCATGCTGTAGAATGGAGAGGAACGGAGCGATCGCTTAGCCATTCGGCCAACAGGGTAAAAGTATTGAAGTTATATAGCGTGCGCAAATTGGAGACTTGATGATAGCAGATAAAAGAAAATACTTCCGACACCGGGAATCGAACCCGGGCCTCCTGGGTGAGAGCCAGGTATCCTAGCCACTAGACCATGCCGGAGAACAGAGAGGGACGGAGCGATCACTTAGCCATTTGGCCAACAGGGTAAAAGTATTGAAGTTACATAACGTGCGCAAATTGGAGACTTGATGACAGCAGAAAAAAGAATACTTCCGACATCAAGAATCGAACCAGGGTCTCCTGGGTGAGAGCCAGATATCCTAGCCACTAGACCACGCCGGAGAACGGAGAGGGCCGGAGCGATCGCTTAGATATTCGGCCAACAGGGTAAAAGTATTGAAGTTACAAAGCATGCGCAAATTGGAGGCTTGAAGACAGCAGATAAAAGAAAATACTTCCGACACCGGGAATCGAATCCAGGCCTCCTGGGTGAGAGCTAGGTATCCTAGCCACTAGACCATGCCGGAGAACGGAGAGGGACTGAGCGATCGCTTTGCCATTCGGCCGACAGGGTAAAAGTATCGAAGTTATATAGTATGCGCTAATTGGAGACTTGATGATAGCAGGTAAAAAAATACTTCCGACACCGGGAATCGCACGCGGGCCTCCTGGGTGAGAGCCAGGTATCCAAGCCACTAGACCATGCCGGAGAACGGAGAGGGACAGAGCGATCGCTTAGCCATTCGGCCAACAGCGTAAAAGTATTGAAGTTATATAGCATGCGCAAATTGGAGACTTGATGATAGCAGATGAAAAAATACTTCCGACACCGGGAATCGGACGCGGGCCTCCTGGGTGAGAGCGCAATAGGTATCCTAGACACTAGATCATGCTGTAGAACGGAGAGGGACGGAGCGATCGCTTAGCCATTCGGCGAACAGGGTAAAACTATTGAAGTTACATAGCGTGCGCAAATTGGAGACTGGATGACAGCAGATAAAAGAAAATTTTTCCGACACCGGCAATCGAACCCGGGCCTCCTGGGTGAAAGCCAGGTATCCTAGCCACTAGACCATGCCGGAGAACGGAGAAGGACGGAGCGATCGCTTAGCCATTCGGCCAACAAGGTAGAAGTATTGAAGATAGATAGCGTGCGCAATTTGGAGACTTGATGATAGCTGATAAAAGAAAATACTCCCAACCCCAGGAATCGCAACCGGGCTTCCTGGGTGAGAGCCAGGTATCCTAGACACTAGACCATGCGGGAGAACGGAGAGGGACGGAGAGATCGCTTAGCCATTCGACCAACAGGGTAAAACTATTGAAGTTACATACCGTGCGCAAATTGAAGACTTGATGACAGCAGCTAAAAGAAAATACTTCCGACACCGCAAGTCGAACCCGGGCCTCCTGGGTGAGAGCCAGATATCCTAGTCACTAGACCACGCCGGAGAACGCAAAGGGACGGAGCGATCGCTTAGCCATTTGACCAACACGGTAAAACTATTGAAGTTACATACCATGCGCAAATTGGAGACTTGATGATAGCATATAAAAGAAAATACCTCCGACACCGGGAATCGCAACCGGGCCTCCTGGATGAGAGCCAGGTATCCTAGACACTAGACCATGCCGGAGAACGGAGAGTAACGGAAAGATCGCTTAGCCATTTGGCCAACAGGGTAAAACTAATGAAGTTACAAACCGTGCACAAATTGGAGACTTGATGACAGCAGATAAAAGAAAATACTTCCGACACCGAAAATCGCACCCGGGCCTCCTGGGTGCGAGCCAGGTATCCTAGCCACTAGACCATGCCGGAGAACGGAGAGGGACGGAGCGATCGCTTAGCGATTTGGCCAACAGGGTAAACGTATTGAAGTTACATAGCATGCGCAAATTGGAGACTTGATGATAGCAGATAAAAAGAAAATACTTCCGACACCGGGAATCAAACCCGGGTCTCCAGGGTGAGAGTCAGATATCCTAGCCACTAGACCACGCCGGAGAACGGAGAGGGACGGAGCGATCGCTCAGCCATTTGACCAACAGGGTAAAACTATTAAAGTTTTATACCAAGCGCAAATTAGAGACTTCATGACAGCAGATAAAAGAAAAAACTTCTGACACCGGGAATCGTACCCGGGCCTCCTGGGTGCGAGCCAGGTATCCTAGCCACTAGACCATGCCGGATAACGGAGAGGGACGGAGCGATCGCTTAGCGAATTGGCCAACAGGGTGAAACTGTTTAAGTCACATAGCGTGCGCAAATTGGAGACTTGATGACAGCAGATAAAAGAAAATACTTCCGACACCGGGAATCGAACCAGGGCCTCCTGGGTGAAAGCCAGGTATCCTAGCCACTAGACTATGCCGGAGAACGGAGAGGGACGGAGCGATCACTTAGCCATTTGGCCAACAGGGTAGAAGTATTGAAGATACATAGCGTGTGCAATTTGGAGACTTGATGATAGCTGATAAAAAAAATACTCCCGACCCCAGGAATCGCAACCGGGCTTCCTGGGTGAGAGCCAGGTATCCTAGACACTAGACCATGCCGGAGAACGGAAAGGGACGGAGAGATCGCTTAGCCATTCGGCCAACAGGGTAAAACTATTGAAGTTACATACCGTGCGCAAATTGGAGACTTGATGACAGCAGATAAAAGAAAAAACTTCTGACACCGGGAATCGTACCCGGGCCTGCTGGGTGAGAGCCAGGTATCCTAGCCACTAGACCATGCCAGAGATTTGAGAGGGACGGAGTGATCGCTTAGCCATTTGGCCAACAGGGTAAAACTATTGAAGATACATAGCGTGCGCAAATTGAAGACTTGATGACAGCAGCTAAAAGAAAATACTTCCGACACCGCAAATCGAACCCGGGCCTCCTGATGAGAGCCAGGTATCCTAGCCACTAGACCATGCCGGAGAACAAAGAGGGACGGAGCGATCGCTTAGCGATTCGGCCAACAGGGTAAAAGTATTGAAGTTACATAGCGTGCGCAAATTGGAGACTTGATGATAGCAGATAAAAGAAAATACTTCCGACACCGGCAATCGAACCCGGGCCTCCTGGGTGAGAGCCAGGTATCCAAGCCACTAGACCATGCCAGAGAACGGAGAGGGACGGAGCGATCGCTTAGCCATTCGGCCAACAGGGTGAAACTATTCAAGTTACATACCGTGCGCAAATTGGAGACTTGATGACAGCAGATAAAAAAATACTTCCGACACCAAGAATCGAACCAGGGTCTCCTGGGTGAGAGCCAGATATCCTAGCCACTAGACCACGCCGGAGAACGGAGAAGGACGGAACGATTGCTTAGATATTCCGCCAACAGGGTAAAAGTATTGAAGTTACAAAGCATGCGCAAATTGAGGCTTGAAGACAGCAGATAAAACAAAATACTTCCGACACCGGGAATCGAATCCAGGCCTCCTGGGTGAGAGCTAGGTATCCTAGCCACTAGATCATGCCGGAGAACGGAGAAGGACTGAGCGATCGCTTAGCCATTCGGCCAACAGGGTAAAAGTATTGAAGTTATATCGTATGCGCAAATTGGAGACTTGATGATAGCAGATAAAAAATACTTCCGACACCGGGAATCGCACGCAGGCCTCCTGGGTGAGAGTGCCGTAGGTATCCTAGACACTAGACCATGCTGTAGAATGGAGAGGAACGGAGCGATCGCTTAGCCATTCGGCCAACGGGGTAAAACTATTGAAGTTACATAGCGTGCGCAAATCTGAGACTTGATGACAGCAGATTAAAAAAATACTTCTGACACCGGGAATTGAATCCGGGCCTCGTGGGTGAGAGCCAGGTATCCTAGACACTAGACCATGCCGGAGAACGGAGAGGGACGGAGCGATCGCTTAGCCATTCGACCAACAGGGTAAATGTATGGCAGTTATACAGCGTGCGCAATTTGGAGACTTGATGATAGCAGATAAAAGAAAATACTTCCGACACCGCGAATCGAACCCGGGTCTCCTGGGTGAGAGCCAGATATCCTAGCCACTAGACCACGCCGGAGAACGCAAAGGGACGGAGCGATCGCTTAGCCATTTGACCGACACGGTAAAACTATTGAAGTTACATACCATGCGCAAATTGGAGACTTGATGATAGCATATAAAAGAAAATACCTCCGACACCGGGAATCGCAACCGGGCCTCCTGGGTGAGAGCCAGGTATCCTAGACACTAGACCATGCCGGAGAACGGAGAGTAACGGAAAGATCGGTTAGCCATTTGGCCAACAGGGTAAAACTATTGAAGTTACAAACCGTGCACTCATTGGAGACTTGATGACAGCAGATAAAAGAGAATACTTCCGACACCGGAAATCGCACCCGGGCCTCCTGGGTGCGAGCCAGGTATCCTAGCCACTAGACCATGCTGGAGAACGGAGAGGGACGGAGCGATCGCTTAGCGATTTGACCAACAGGGTAAACCTTTTGAAGTTATATACCATGTGCAAATTAGAGACTTCATGACAGCAGATAAAAGAAAAAACTTTCGACACCGGGAATCGTACCCGGGCCTTCTGGGTGAGAGCCAGGTATCCTAGCCACTAGACCATGCCGGAAAAGGGAGAAAGACGGAGCGATCGCTTAGTCATTTGACCAACAGGGTAAAACTTTTGAAGTTATATACCATGCGCAAATTAGAGACTTCATGACAGCAGATAAAAGAAAAAACTTTCGACACCGGGAATCGTACCCGGGCCTCCTGGGTGAGAACCAGGTATCCAAGCCACTAGACCATGCCGGAGAACGGAGAGGGACTGAGCGATCGCTTAGCCATTCGGCCAACAGGGTAAAAGTAGTGAAGTTATATCGTATGCGCAAATTGGAGACTTGATGATAGCAGATAAAAAAATACTTCCGACACCGGGAATCGCACGCGGGCCTCCTGGGTGAGAGCGCCGTAGGTATCCTAGACACTAGACCATGCAGTAGAATGGAGAGGGACGGAGCGATCGCTTAGCCATTCGGCCAACAGGGTAAAACTATTGAAGTTACATAGCGTGCGCAAATCGGAGACTTGATGACAGCAGATAAAAAAATACTTCTGACACTGGGAATCGAACCCGGGCCTCCTGGGTGAGAGCCAGGTATCCTAGCCACTAGGCCATGCCGGAGAACGTAGACGGACGGAGCGATCGCTTAGCCATTCGACCAACAGGGTAAAAGTATTGCAGTTATACAGCGTGCGCAATTTGGAGACTTGATAATAGCAGATAAAAGAAAATAATTCCGACACCGCGAATCGAACCCGGGTCTCCTGGGTGAGAGCCAGATATCCTAGCCACTAGACCACGCCAGAGAACGCAAAGGGACGGAGCGATCGCTTAGCCATTTGACCAACACGGTAAAACTATTGAAGTTACATACCATGCGCAAATTGGAGACTTGATGATAGCATATAAAAGAAAATACCTCCGACACCGGGAATCGCAACCGGGCCTCCTCGGTGAGAGCCAGGTATCCTAGACACTAGACCATGCCGGAGAACGGAGAGTAACGGAAAGATCGCTTAGCCATTTGGCCAACAGGGTAAAACTAATGAAGTTACAAACCATGCACAAATTGGAGACTTGATGACAGCAGATAAAAGAAAATACTTCCGAAACGGGAAATCGCACCCGGGCCTCCTGGGTGCGAGCCAGGTATCCTAGCCACTAGACCATGCCGGATAACGGAGAGGGACGGAGCGATCGCTTAGCGAATTGGCCAACAGGGTAAACGTATTGAAGTTACATAGCATGCGCAAATTGGAGACTTGATGATAGCAGATAAAAGAAAATACTTCCGACACCGGGAATTAAACCCGGGTCTCCAGGGTGAGAGTCAGATATCCTAGCCACTAGACCACGCCGGAGAACGGAGAGGGACGGAGCGATCGCTTAGCCATTTGACCAACAGGGTAAAACTTTTGAAGTTATATACAAAGCGCAAATTAGAGACTTCATGACAGCAGATAAAAGAAAATACTTCCGACACCGGGAATCGAACCAGGGCCTCCTGGGTGAAAACCAGGTATCCTAGCCACTAGACCATGCGGGAGAACGGAGAAGGACGGAGCGATCGCTTAGCCATTCGGCCAACAAGGTAGAAGTATTGAAGATACATAGCGTGCGCAATTTGGAGACTTGATGATAGCTGAAAAAAAATACTCCCGACCCCAGGAATCGCAACCGGGCTTCCTGGGTGAGAGCCAGGTATCCTAGACACTAGACCATGCCGGAGAACGGAGAGGGACGGAGAGATCGCTTAGCCATTCGGCCAACAGGGTAAAACTGTTGAAGTTACATACCGTGCGCGAATTGAAGACTTGATGACAGCAGCTAAAAGAAAATACTTCCGACACCGGGAATCAAACCCGGGCCTTCTGGGTGAAAGCCAGGTATCCTAGCCACTAGACCATGCCGGAGAACGGAGAGGGACGGAGCGATCGCTTAGCGATTCGGCCAACAGGGTAAAAGTATTGAAGTTATATAGCGTGCGCAAATTGGAGACTTGATGATAGCAGATAAAAGAAAATACTTCCGACACCGGGAATCGAACCCGGGCCTCCTGGGTGAGAGCCAGGTATCCTAGCCACTAGACCATGCCGGAGAACAGAGAGGGACGGAGCGATCACTTAGCCATTTGGCCAACAGGGTAAAAGTATTGAAGTTACATAACGTGCGTAAATTGGATACTTGATAATAGCAGATAAAAAATACTTCCGACACCGGGAATCGTACCCGGGCCTCCTGGGTGAGAGCCAGGTGTCCAAGCCACTAGACCATGCCAGAGAACGGAGAGGGACAGAGCGATCGCTCTGTCCCTCTCCGTTCTCTGGCATTGGGTATTGAAGATAGATAGCGTGCGCAATTTGGAGACTTGATGATAGCTGATAAAAGAAAATACTCCCGACCCCAGGAATCGCAACCGGGCTTCCTGGGTGAGAGCCAGGTATCCTAGACACTAGACCATGCGGGAGAACGGAGAGGGACGGAGAGATCGCTTAGCCATTCGACCAACAGGGTAAAACTATTGAAGTTACATACCGTGCGCAAATTGAAGACTTGATGACAGCAGCTAAAAGAAAATACTTCCGACACCGCAAGTCGAACCCGGGCCTCCTGGGTGAGAGCCAGATATCCTAGTCACTAGACCACGCCGGAGAACGCAAAGGGACGGAGCGATCGCTTAGCCATTTGACCAACACGATAAAACTATTGAAGTTACATACCATGCGCAAATTGGAGACTTGATGATAGCATATAAAAGAAAATACCTCCGACACCGGGAATCGCAACCGGGCCTCCTGGATGAGAGCCAGGTATCCTAGACACTAGACCATGCCGGAGAACGGAGAGTAACGGAAAGATCGCTTAGCCATTTGGCCAACAGGGTAAAACTAATGAAGTTACAAACCGTGCACAAATTGGAGACTTGATGACAGCAGATAAAAGAAAATACTTCCGACACCGAAAATCGCACCCGGGCCTCCTGGGTGCGAGCCAGGTATCCTAGCCACTAGACCATGCCGGAGAACGGAGAGGGACGGAGCGATCGCTTAGCGATTCGGCCAACAGGGTAAACGTATTGAAGTTACATAGCATGCGCAAATTGGAGACTTGATGATAGCAGATAAAAGAAAATACTTCCGACACCGGGAATCAAACCCGGGTCTCCAGGGTGAGAGTCAGATATCCTAGCCACTAGACCACGCCGGAGAACGGAGAGGGACGGAGCGATCGCTTAGCCATTTGACCAACAGGGTAAAACTATTAAAGTTATATACCAAGCGCAAATTAGAGACTTCATGACAGCAGATAAAAGAAAAAACTTCTGACACCGGGAATCGTACCCGGGCCTCCTGGGTGCGAGCCAGGTATCCTAGCCACTAGACCATGCCGGATAACGGAGAGGGGCGGAGCGATCGCTTAGCGAATTGGCCAACAGGGTGAAACTGTTTAAGTTACATAGCGTGCGCAAATTGGAGACTTGATGACAGCAGATAAAAGAAAATACTTCCGACACCGGGAATCGAACCAGGGCCTCCTGGGTGAAAGCCAGGTATCCTAGCCACTAGACTATGCCGGAGAACGGAGAGGGACGGAGCGATCGCTTAGCCATTTGGCCAACAGGGTAGAAGTATTGAAGATACATAGCGTGCGCAATTTGGAGACTTGATGATAGCTGATAAAAAAAATACTCCCGGCCCCAGGAATCGCAACCGGGCTTCCTGGGTGAGAGCCAGGTATCCTAGACACTAGACCATGCCGGAGAACGGAGAGGGACGGAGAGATCGCTTAGCCATTCGGCCAACAGGGTAAAACTATTGAAGTTACATACCGTGCGCAAATTGGAGACTTGATGACAGCAGATAAAAGAAAAAACTTCTGACACCGGGAATCGTACCCGGGCCTGCTGGGTGAGAGCCAGGTATCCTAGCCACTAGACCATGCCAGAGATTTGAGAGGGACGGAGTGATCGCTCAGCCATTCGGCCAACAGGGTAAAACTATTGAAGATACATAGCGTGCGCAAATTGAAGACTTGATGACAGCAGCTAAAAGAAAATACTTCCGACACCGCAAATCGAACCCGGGCCTCCTGATGAGAGCCAGGTATCCTAGCCACTAGACCATGCCGGAGAACAAAGAGGGACGGAGCGATCGCTTAGCGATTCGGCCAACAGGGTAAAAGTATTGAAGTTACATAGCGTGCGCAAATTGGAGACTTGATGATAGCAGATAAAAGAAAATACTTCCGACACCGGCAATCGAACCCGGGCCTCCTGGGTGAGAGCCAGGAATCCTAGCCACTAGACTATGCCGGAGAACGGAGAGGGACGGAACGATCGCTTAGCCATTTGGCCATCAGGGTAAAAGTATTGAAGTTACATAGCGTGCGTAAATCGGATACTTGATAGTAGCAGATAAAAAATACTTCCGACACCGGGAATCGTACCCGGGCCTCCTTGGTGAGAGCCAGGTATCCAAGCCACTAGACCATGCCAGAGAACGGAGAGGGACGGAGCGATCGCTTAGCCATTCGGCCAACAGGGTGAAACTATTCAAGTTACATACGGTGCGCAAATTGGAGACTTGATGACAGCAGATAAAACAATACTTCCGACACCAAGAATCGAACCAGGGTCTCCTGGGTGAGAGCCAGATATCCTAGCCACTAGACCACGCCGGAGAACGGAGAAGGACGGAACGATTGCTTAGATATTCCGCCAACAGGGTAAAAGTATTGAAGTTACAAAGCATGCGCAAATTGGAGGCTTGAAGACAGCAGATAAAACAAAATACTTCCGACACCGGGAATCGAATCCAGGCCTCCTGGGTGAGAGCTAGGTATCCTAGCCACTAGATCATGCCGGAGAACGGAGAAGGACTGAGCGATCGCTTAGCCATTCGGCCAACAGGGTAAAAGTATTGAAGTTATATCGTATGCGCAAATTGGAGACTTGATGATAGCAGATAAAAAATACTTCCGACACCGGGAATCGCACGCAGGCCTCCTGGGTGAGAGTGCCGTAGGTATCCTAGCCACTAGACCATGCCGGAGAATGGAGAGGGACGGAGCGATCGCTTAGCCATTCGACCAACAGGGTAAATGTATTACAGTTATACAGCGTGCGCAATTTGGAGACTTGATGATAGCAGATAAAAGAAAATACTTCCGACACCGCGAATCGAACCCGGGTCTCCTGGGTGAGAGCCAGATATCCTAGCCACTAGACCACGCCGGAGAACGCAAAGGGACGGAGCGATCGCTTAGCCATTTGACCGACACGGTAAAACTATTGAAGTTACATACCATGCGCAAATTGGAGACTTGATGATAGCATATAAAAGAAAATACCTCCGACACCGGGAATCGCAACCGGGCCTCCTGGGTGAGAGCCAGGTATCCTAGACACTAGACCATGCCGGAGAACGGAGAGTAACGGAAAGATCGGTTAGCCATTTGGCCAACAGGGCAAAACTATTGAAGTTACAAACCGTGCACTAATTGGAGACTTGATGACAGCAGATAAAAGAGAATACTTCCGACACCGGAAATCGCACCCGGGCCTCCTGGGTGCGAGCCAGGTATCCGGGCCACTAGACCATGCTGGAGAACGGAGAGGGACGGAGCGATCGCTTAGCGATTTGACCAACAGGGTAAACCTTTTGAAGTTATATACCATGTGCAAATTAGAGACTTCATGACAGCAGATAAAAGAAAAAACTTTCGACACCGGGAATCGTACCCGGGCCTTCTGGGTGAGAGCCAGGTATCCTAGCCACTAGACCATGCCGGAAAAGGGAGAAAGACGGAGCGATCGCTTAGTCATTTGACCAACAGGGTAAAACTTTTGAAGTTATATACCATGCGCAAATTAGAGACTTCATGACAGCAGATAAAAGAAAAAACTTTCGACACCGGGAATCGTACCCGGGCCTCCTGGGTGAGAGCCAGGTATCCTAGCCACTAGACCATGCCGGAGAACGAAGAGGGACTGAGCGATCGCTTAGCCATTCGGCCAACAGGGTAAAAGTAGTGAAGTTATATCGTATGCGCAAATTGGAGACTTGATGATAGCAGATAAAAAAATACTTCCGACACCGGGAATCGCACGCGGGCCTCCTGGGTGAGAGCGCCGTAGGTATCCTAGACACTAGACCATGCAGTAGAATGGAGAGGGACGGAGCGATCGCTTAGCCATTCGGCCAACAGGGTAAAACTATTGAAGTTACATAGCGTGCGCAAATCGGAGACTTGATGACAGCAGATAAAAAAATACTTCTGACACTGGGAATCGAACCCGGGCCTCCTGGGTGAGAGCCAGGTATCCTAGCCACTAGGCCATGCCGGAGAACGTAGACGGACGGAGCGATCGCTTAGCCATTCGACCAACAGGGTAAAAGTATTGCAGTTATACAGCGTGCGCAATTTGGAGACTTGATTATAGCAGATAAAAGAAAATAATTCCGACACCGCGAATCGAACCCGGGTCTCCTGGGTGAGAGCCAGATATCCTAGCCACTAGACCACGCCAGAGAACGCAAAGGGACGGAGCGATCGCTTAGCCATTTGACCAACACGGTAAAACTATTGAAGTTACATACCATGCGCAAATTGGAGACTTGATGATAGCATATAAAAGAAAATACCTCCGACACCGGGAATCGCAACCGGGCCTCCTGGGTGAGAGCCAGGTATTATAGACACTAGACCATGCCGGAGAACGGAGAGTAACGGAAAGATCGCTTAGCCATTTGGCCAACAGGGTAAAACTAATGAAGTTACAAACCATGCACAAATTGGAGACTTGATGACAGCAGATAAAAGAAAATACTTCCGACACCGGAAATCGCACCCGGGCCTCCTGGGTGCGAGCCAGGTATCCTAGCCACTAGACCATGCAGGATAACGGAGAGGGACGGAGCGATCGCTTAGCGAATTGGCCAACAGGGTAAACGTATTGAAGTTACATAGCATGCGCAAATTGGAGACTTGATGATAGCAGATAAAAGAAAATACTTCCGACACCGGGAATTAAACCCGGGTCTCCAGGGTGAGAGTCAGATATCCTAGCCACTAGACCACGCCGGAGAACGGAGAGGGACGGAGCGATCGCTTAGCCATTTGACCAACAGGGTAAAACTTTTGAAGTTATATACCAAGCGCAAATTAGAGACTTCATGACAGCAGATAAAAGAAAAAACTTTCGACACCGGGAATCGTACCCGGGCCTCATGGGTGAGAGCCAGGTATCCTAGCCACTAGACCATGCTGGAAAAAGGAGAAAGGCGGAGCGAACGCTTAGTGATTCGGCCAACAGGGTAAAACTATTGAAGTTACATAGCGTGCGCAAATTGGAGACTTGATGACAGCAGATAAAAGAAAATACTTCCGACACCGGGAATCGAACCAGGGCCTCCTGGGTGAAAACCAGGTATCCTAGCCACTAGACCATGCCGGAGAACGGAGAAGGACGGAGCGATCGCTTAGCCATTCGGCCAACAAGGTAGAAGTATTGAAGATACATAGCGTGCGCAATTTGGAGACTTGATGATAGCTGAAAAAAAATACTCCCGACCCCAGGAATCGCAACCGGGCTTCCTGGGTGAGAGCCAGGTATCCTAGACACTAGACCATGCCGGAGAACGGAGAGGGACGGAGAGATCGCTTAGCCATTCGGCCAACAGGGTAAAACTGTTGAAGTTACATACCGTGCGCGAATTGAAGACTTGATGACAGCAGCTAAAAGAAAATACTTCCGACACCGGGAATCAAACCCGGGCCTTCTGGGTGAAAGCCAGGTATCCTAGCCACTAGACCATGCCGGAGAACGGAGAGGGACGGAGCGATCGCTTAGCGATTCGGCCAACAGGGTAAAAGTATTGAAGTTATATAGCGTGCGCAAATTGGAGACTTGATGATAGCAGATAAAAGAAAATACTTCCGACACCGGGAATCGAACCCGGGCCTCCTGGGTGAGAGCCAGGTATCCTAGCCACTAGACCATGCCAGAGAACAGAGAGGGACGGAGCGATCACTTAGCCATTTGGCCAACAAGGTAAAAGTATTGAAGTTACATAACGTGCGTAAATTGGATACTTGATAATAGCAGATAAAAAATACTTCCGACACCGGGAATCGTACCCGGGCCTCCTGGGTGAGAGCCAGGTGTCCAAGCCACTAGACCATGCCAGAGAACGGAGAGGGACAGAGCGATCGCTTAGCCATTCAGCCAACAGGGTGAAACTATTCAAGTTACATACCGTGCGCAAATTGGAGACTTGATGACAGCAGAAAAAAGAATACTTCCGACATCAAGAATCGAACCAGGGTCTCCTGGGTGAGAGCCAGATATCCTAGCCACTAGACCACGCCGGAGAACGGAGAGGGCCGTAGCGATTGCTTAGATATTCGGCCAACAGGGTAAAAGTATTGAAGTTACAAAGCATGCGCAAATTGGAGGCTTGAAGACAGCAGATAAAAGAAAATACTTCCGACACCGGGAATCGAATCCAGGCCTCCTGGGTGAGAGCTAGGTATCCTAGCCACTAGACCATGCCGGAGAACGGAGAGGGACTGAGCGATCGCTTTGCCATTCGGCCGACAGGGTAAAAGTATCGAAGTTATATAGTATGCGCTAATTGGAGACTTGATGATAGCAGGTAAAAAAATACTTCCGACACCGGGAATCGCACGCGGGCCTCCTGGGTGAGAGCCAGGTATCCAAGCCACTAGACCATGCCGGAGAACGGAGAGGGACAGAGCGATCGCTTAGCCATTCGGCCAACAGCGTAAAAGTATTGAAGTTATATAGCATGCGCAAATTGGAGACTTGATGATAGCAGATGAAAAAATACTTCCGACACCGGGAATCGGACGCGGGCCTCCTGGGTGAGAGCGCAATAGGTATCCTAGACACTAGATCATGCTGTAGAACGGAGAGGGACGGAGCGATCGCTTAGCCATTCGGCGAACAGGGTAAAACTATTGAAGTTACATAGCGTGCGCAAATTGGAGACTGGATGACAGCAGATAAAAGAAAATACTTCCGACACCGGCAATCGAACCCGGGCCTCCTGGGTGAAAGCCAGGTATCCTAGCCACTAGACCATGCCGGAGAACGGAGAAGGACGGAGCGATCGCTTAGCCATTCGGCCAACAAGGTAGAAGTATTGAAGATAGATAGCGTGCGCAATTTGGAGACTCTATGATAGCTGATAAAAGAAAATACTCCCGACCCCAGGAATCGCAACCGGGCTTCCTGGGTGAGAGCCAGGTATCCTAGACACTAGACCATGCGGGAGAACGGAGAGGGACGGAGAGATCGCTTAGCCATTCGACCAACAGGGTAAAACTATTGAAGTTACATACCGTGCGCAAATTGAAGACTTGATGACAGCAGCTAAAAGAAAATACTTCCGACACCGCAAGTCGAACCCGGGCCTCCTGGGTGAGAGCCAGATATCCTAGTCACTAGACCACGCCGGAGAACGCAAAGGGACGGAGCGATCGCTTAGCCATTTGACCAACACGGTAAAACTATTGAAGTTACATACCATGCGCAAATTGGAGACTTGATGATAGCATATAAAAGAAAATACCTCCGACACCGGGAATCGCAACCGGGCCTCCTGGATGAGAGCCAGGTATCCTAGACACTAGACCATGCCGGAGAACGGAGAGTAACGGAAAGATCGCTTAGCCATTTGGCCAACAGGGTAAAACTAATGAAGTTACAAACCGTGCACAAATTGGAGACTTGATGACAGCAGATAAAAGAAAATACTTCCGACACCGAAAATCGCACCCGGGCCTCCTGGGTGCGAGCCAGGTATCCTAGCCACTAGACCATGCCGGAGAACGGAGAGGGACGGAGCGATCGCTTAGCGATTTGGCCAACAGGGTAAACGTATTGAAGTTACATAGCATGCGCAAATTGGAGACTTGATGATAGCAGATAAAAGAAAATACTTCCAACACCGGGAATCAAACCCGGGTCTCCAGGGTGAGAGTCAGATATCCTAGCCACTAGACCACGCCGGAGAACGGAGAGGGACGGAGCGATCGCTTAGCCATTTGACCAACAGGGTAAAACTATTAAAGTTATATACCAAGCGCAAATTAGAGACTTCATGACAGCAGATAAAAGAAAAAACTTCTGACACCGGGAATCGTACCCGGGCCTCCTGGGTGCGAGCCAGGTATCCTAGCCACTAGACCATGCCGGATAACGGAGAGGGACGGAGCGATCGCTTAGCGAATTGGCCAACAGGGTGAAACTGTTTAAGTTACATAGCGTGCGCAAATTGGAGACTTGATGACAGCAGATAAAAGAAAATACTTCCGACACCGGGAATCGAACCAGGGCCTCCTGGGTGAAAGCCAGGTATCCTAGCCACTAGACTATGCCGGAGAACGGAGAGGGACGGAGCGATCGCTTAGCCATTTGGCCAACAGGGTAGAAGTATTGAAGATACATAGCGTGCGCAATTTGGAGACTTGATGATAGCTGATAAAAAAATACTCCCGACCCCAGGAATCGCAACCGGGCTTCCTGGGTGAGAGCCAGGTATCCTAGACACTAGACCATGCCGGAGAACGGAGAGGGACGGAGAGATCGCTTAGCCATTCGGCCAACAGGGTAAAACTATTGAAGTTACATACCGTGCGCAAATTGGAGACTTGATGACAGCAGATAAAAGAAAAAACTTCTGGCACCGGGAATCGTACCCGGGCCTGCTGGGTGAGAGCCAGGTATCCTAGCCACTAGACCATGCCAGAGATTTGAGAGGGACGGAGTGATCGCTTAGCCATTCGGCCAACAGGGTAAAACTATTGAAGATACATAGCGTGCGCAAATTGAAGACTTGATGACAGCAGCTAAAAGAAAATACTTCCGACACCGCAAATCGAACCCGGGCCTCCTGATGAGAGCCAGGTATCCTAGCCACTAGACCATGCCGGAGAACAAAGAGGGACGGAGCGATCGCTTAGCGATTCGGCCAACAGGGTAAAAGTATTGAAGTTACATAGCGTGCGCAAATTGGAGACTTGATGATAGCAGATAAAAGAAAATACTTCCGACACCGGCAATCGAACCCGGGCCTCCTGGGTGAGAGCCAGGCATCCTAGCCACTAGACTATGCCGGAGAACGGAGAGGGACGGAACGATCGCTTAGCCATTTGGCCATCAGGGTAAAAGTATTGAAGTTACATAGCGTGCGTAAATCGGATACTTGATAGTAGCAGATAAAAAATACTTCCGACACCGGGAATCGTACCCGGGCCTCCTTGGTGAGAGCCAGGTATCCAAGCCACTAGACCATGCCAGAGAACGGAGAGGGACGGAGCGATCGCTTAGCCATTCGGCCAACAGGGTGAAACTATTCAAGTTACATACGGTGCGCAAATTGGAGACTTGATGACAGCAGATAAAAAAATACTTCCGACACCAAGAATCGAACCAGGGTCTCCTGGGTGAGAGCCAGATATCCTAGCCACTAGACCACGCCGGAGAACGGAGAAGGACGGAACGATTGCTTAGATATTCCGCCAACAGGGTAAAAGTATTGAAGTTACAAAGCATGCCCAAATTGGAGGCTTGAAGACAGCAGATAAAACAAAATACTTCCGACACCGGGAATCGAATCCAGGCCTCCTGGGTGAGAGCTAGGTATCCTAGCCACTAGATCATGCCGGAGAACGGAGAAGGACTGAGCGATCGCTTAGCTATTCGGCCAACAGGGTAAAAGTATTGAAGTTATATCGTATGCGCAAATTGGAGACTTGATGATAGCAGATAAAAAATACTTCCGACACCGGGAATCGCACGCAGGCCTCCTGGGTGAGAGTGCCGTAGGTATCCTAGACACTAGACCATGCTGTAGAATGGAGAGGAACGGAGCGATCGCTTAGCCATTCGGCCAACGGGGTAAAACTATTGAAGTTACATAGCGTGCGCAAATCTGAGACTTGATGACAGCAGATTAAAAAAATACTTCTGACACCGGGAATTGAATCCGGGCCTCGTGGGTGAGAGCCAGGTATCCTAGCCACTAGACCATGCCGGAGAACGGAGAGGGACGGAGCGATCGCTTAGCCATTCGACCAACAGGGTAAATGTATTGCAGTTATACAGCGTGCGCAATTTGGAGACTTGATGATAGCAGATAAAAGAAAATACTTCTGACACCGCGAATCGAACCCGGGTCTCCTGGGTGAGAGCCAGATATCCTAGCCACTAGACCACGCCGGAGAACGCAAAGGGACGGAGCGATCGCTTAGCCATTTGACCGACACGGTAAAACTATTGAAGTTACATACCATGCGCAAATTGGAGACTTGATGATAGCATATAAAAGAAAATACCTCCGACACCGGGAATCGCAACCGGGCCTCCTGGGTGAGAGCCAGGTATCCTAGACACTAGACCATGCCGGAGAACGGAGAGTAACGGAAAGATCGGTTAGCCATTTGGCCAACAGGGTAAAACTATTGAAGTTACAAACCGTGCACTAATTGGAGACTTGATGACAGCAGATAAAAGAGAATACTTCCGACACCGGAAATCGCACCCGGGCCTCCTGGGTGCGAGCCAGGTATCCTAGCCACTAGACCATGCTGGAGAACGGAGAGGGACGGAGCGATCGCTTAGCGATTTGACCAACAGGGTAAACCTTTTGAAGTTATATACCATGTGCAAATTAGAGACTTCATGACAGCAGATAAAAGAAAAAACTTTCGACACCGGGAATCGTACCCGGGCCTTCTGGGTGAGAGCCAGGTATCCTAGCCACTAGACCATGCCGGAAAAGGGAGAAAGACGGAGCGATCGCTTAGTCATTTGACCAACAGGGTAAAACTTTTGAA
This sequence comes from Rhipicephalus microplus, assembly GCF_043290135.1. Lineage (NCBI taxonomy): Eukaryota > Metazoa > Arthropoda > Arachnida > Ixodida > Ixodidae > Rhipicephalus > Rhipicephalus microplus. Next base: position 158,795,677 of record NC_134702.1, read on the forward strand.
GTTATATACCATGCGCAAATTAGAGACTTCATGACAGCAGATAAAAGAAAAAACTTTCGACACCGGGAATCGTACCCGGGCCTCCTGGGTGAGAGCCAGGTATCCTAGCCACTAGACCATGCCGGAGAACGGAGAGGGACGGAGCGATCGCTTAGCCATTCGGCCAACAGGGTAAAAGTATTGAAGTTGCATAGCGTGCGCAAATTGGAGACTTGATAACAGCAGATAAAAGAAAATACTTCCGACGTCGGGAATCGAACCCGGGCCTCCTGGGGGAGAGCCAGGTATCCTAGCCACTAGACCATGCCGGAGAACGAAGAGGGACGGAGCGATCGCTTAGCCATTCGGCCAACAGGGTAAAACTATTGAAGATACATAGCGTGCGCTAATTGAAGACTTGATGATAGCAGCTAAAAGAAAATACTTCCGACACCGCAAATCGAACCCGGGCCTCCTGATGAGAGCCAGGTATCCTAGCCACTAGACCATGCCGGAGAACGGAGAGGGACGGAGCGATCACTTAGCGATTCGGCCAACAGGGTAAAAGTATTGAAGTTACATAGCGTGCGCAAATTGGAGACTTGATGATAGCAGATAAAAGAAAATACTTCCGACACCGGGAATCGAACCCGGGCCTCCTGGGTGAAAGCCAGGCATCCTAGCCACTAGACCATGCCGGAGAACGGAGAGGGACGGAGCGATCGCTTAGCCATTCGGCCAACAGGGTAAAAGTATTGAAGTTACATAGCGTGCGTAAATTGCATACTTGATAATAGCAGATAAAAAATACTTCCGACACCGGGAATCGTACCCGGGCCTCCTGGGTGAGAGCCAGGTATCCAAGCCACTAGACCATGCCAGAGAACGGAGAGGGACGGAGCGATCGCTTAGCGATTCGGCTAACAGGGTAAAAGTAATGAAGTTACCTAGCGTGCGCAAATTGGAGACTTGATGATAGCATATAAAAGAAAATACCTCCGACACCGGGAATCGCAACCGGGCCTCCTGGGTGAGAGCCAGGTATCCTAGACACTAGACCATGCCGGAGAACGGAGAGTAACGGAAAGCTCGCTTAACCAATTGGCCAACAGGGTAAAAGTATTGAAGTTACAAACCGTGCACAAATTGTAGACTTGATGACAGCAGATAAAAGAAAATACTTCCGACACCGGAAATCGCACCCGGGCCTCCTGGGTGCGAGCCAGGTATCCTAGCCACTAGACCATGCCGGAGAACGGAGAGGGACGGAGCGATCGCTTAGCGATTTTACCAACAGGGTAAAACTTTTGAAGTTATATACCATGCGCAAATTAGAGACTTCAAGACAGCAGATAAAAGAAAAAACTTTCGACACCGGGAATCGTACCCGGGCCTCCTGGGTGAGAGCCAGGTATCCTAGCCACTATACCATGCCGGAAAAGGGAGAAAGACGGAGCGAACGCTTAGTTATTCGGCCAACAGGGTAAAAGTATTGAAGTTACATAGCATGCGCAAATTGAAGACTTGATGATAGCAGATAAAAGAAAATACTTCCGACACCGGGAATCGGACGCGGGCCTCCTGGGTGAGAGCGCAATAGGTATCCTAGACACTAGATCATGCTGTAGAACGGAGAGGGACGGAGCGATCGCTTAGCCATTCGGCGAACAGGGTAAAACTATTGAAGTTACATAGCGTGCGCAAATTGGAGACTGGATGACAGCAGATAAAAGAAAATACTTCCGACACCGGCAATCGAACCCGGGCCTCCTGGGTGAAAGCCAGGTATCCTAGCCACTAGACCATGCCGGAGAACGGAGAAGGACGGAGCGATCGCTTAGCCATTCGGCCAACAAGGTAGAAGTATTGAAGATAGATAGCGTGCGCAATTTGGAGACTCTATGATAGCTGATAAAAGAAAATACTCCCGACCCCAGGAATCGCAACCGGGCTTCCTGGGTGAGAGCCAGGTATCCTAGACACTAGACCATGCGGGAGAACGGAGAGGGACGGAGAGATCGCTTAGCCATTCGACCAACAGGGTAAAACTATTGAAGTTACATACCGTGCGCAAATTGAAGACTTGATGACAGCAGCTAAAAGAAAATACTTCCGACACCGCAAGTCGAACCCGGGCCTCCTGGGTGAGAGCCAGATATCCTAGTCACTAGACCACGCCGGAGAACGCAAAGGGACGGAGCGATCGCTTAGCCATTTGACCAACACGGTAAAACTATTGAAGTTACATACCATGCGCAAATTGGAGACTTGATGATAGCATATAAAAGAAAATACCTCCGACACCGGGAATCGCAACCGGGCCTCCTGGATGAGAGCCAGGTATCCTAGACACTAGACCATGCCGGAGAACGGAGAGTAACGGAAAGATCGCTTAGCCATTTGGCCAACAGGGTAAAACTAATGAAGTTACAAACCGTGCACAAATTGGAGACTTGATGACAGCAGATAAAAGAAAATACTTCCGACACCGAAAATCGCACCCGGGCCTCCTGGGTGCGAGCCAGGTATCCTAGCCACTAGACCATGCCGGAGAACGGAGAGGGACGGAGCGATCGCTTAGCGATTTGGCCAACAGGGTAAACGTATTGAAGTTACATAGCATGCGCAAATTGGAGACTTGATGATAGCAGATAAAAGAAAATACTTCCGACACCGGGAATCAAACCCGGGTCTCCAGGGTGAGAGTCAGATATCCTAGCCACTAGACCACGCCGGAGAATGGAGAGGGACGGAGCGATCGCTTAGCCATTTGACCAACAGGGTAAAACTATTAAAGTTATATACCAAGCGCAAATTAGAGACTTCATGACAGCAGATAAAAGAAAAAACTTCTGACACCGGGAATCGTACCCGGGCCTCCTGGGTGCGAGCCAGGTATCCTAGCCACTAGACCATGCCGGATAACGGAGAGGGACGGAGCGATCGCTTAGCGAATTGGCCAACAGGGTGAAACTGTTTATGTTACATAGCGTGCGCAAATTGGAGACTTGATGACAGCAGATAAAAGAAAATACTTCCGACACCGGGAATCGAACCAGGGCCTCCTGGGTGAAAGCCAGGTATCCTAGCCACTAGACTATGCCGGAGAACGGAGAGGGACGGAGCGATCGCTTAGCCATTTGGCCAACAGGGTAGAAGTATTGAAGATACATAGCGTGCGCAATTTGGAGACTTGATGATAGCTGATAAAAAAAATACTCCCGACCCCAGGAATCGCAACCGGGCTTCCTGGGTGAGAGCCAGGTATCCTAGACACTAGACCATGCCGGAGAACGGAGAGGGACGGAGAGATCGCTTAGCCATTCGGCCAACAGGGTAAAACTATTGAAGTTACATACCGTGCGCAAATTGGAGACTTGATGACAGCAGATAAAAGAAAAAACTTCTGACACCGGGAATCGTACCCGGGCCTGCTGGGTGAGAGCCAGGTATCCTAGCCACTAGACCATGCCAGAGATTTGAGAGGGACGGAGTGATCGCTTAGCCATTCAGCCAACAGGGTAAAACTATTGAAGATACATAGCGTGCGCAAATTGAAGACTTGATGACAGCAGCTAAAAGAAAATACTTCCGACACCGCAAATCGAACCCGGGCCTCCTGATGAGAGCCAGGTATCCTAGCCACTAGACCATGCCGGAGAACAAAGAGGGACGGAGCGATCGCTTAGCGATTCGGCCAACAGGGTAAAAGTATTGAAGTTACATAGCGTGCGCAAATTGGAGACTTGATGATAGCAGATAAAAGAAAATACTTCCGACACCGGCAATCGAACCCGGGCCTCCTGGGTGAGAGCCAGGTATCCTAGCCACTAGACTATGCCGGAGAACGGAGAGGGACGGAACGATCGCTTAGCCATTTGGCCATCAGGGTAAAAGTATTGAAGTTACATAGCGTGCGTAAATCGGATACTTGATAGTAGCAGATAAAAAATACTTCCGACACCGGGAATCGTACCCGGGCCTCCTTGGTGAGAGCCAGGTATCCAAGCCACTAGACCATGCCAGAGAACGGAGAGGGACGGAGCGATCGCTTAGCCATTCGGCCAACAGGGTGAAACTATTCAAGTTACATACGGTGCGCAAATTGGAGACTTGATGACAGCAGATAAAAAAATACTTCCGACAACAAGAATCGAACCAGGGTCTCCTGGGTGAGAGCCAGATATCCTAGCCACTAGACCACGCCGGAGAACGGAGAAGGACGGAACGATTGCTTAGATATTCCGCCAACAGGGTAAAAGTATTGAAGTTACAAAGCATGCGCAAATTGGAGGCTTGAAGACAGCAGATAAAACAAAATACTTCCGACACCGGGAATCGAATCCAGGCCTCCTGGGTGAGAGCTAGGTATCCTAGCCACTAGATCATGCCGGAGAACGGAGAAGGACTGAGCGATCGCTTAGCTATTCGGCCAACAGGGTAAAAGTATTGAAGTTATATCGTATGCGCAAATTGGAGACTTGATGATAGCAGATAAAAAATACTTCCGACACCGGGAATCGCACGCAGGCCTCCTGGGTGAGAGTGCCGTAGGTATCCTAGACACTAGACCATGCTGTAGAATGGAGAGGAACGGAGCGATCGCTTAGCCATTCGGCCAACGGGGTAAAACTATTGAAGTTACATAGCGTGCGCAAATCTGAGACTTGATGACAGCAGATTAAAAAAATACTTCTGACACCGGGAATTGAATCCGGGCCTCGTGGGTGAGAGCCAGGTATCCTAGCCACTAGACCATGCCGGAGAACGGAGAGGGACGGAGCGATCGCTTAGCCATTCGACCAACAGGGTAAATGTATTGCAGTTATACAGCGTGCGCAATTTGGAGACTTGATGATAGCAGATAAAAGAAAATACTTCTGACACCGCGAATCGAACCCGGGTCTCCTGGGTGAGAGCCAGATATCCTAGCCACTAGACCACGCCGGAGAACGCAAAGGGACGGAGCGATCGCTTAGCCATTTGACCGACACGGTAAAACTATTGAAGTTACATACCATGCGCAAATTGGAGACTTGATGATAGCATATAAAAGAAAATACCTCCGACACCGGGAATCGCAACCGGGCCTCCTGGGTGAGAGCCAGGTATCCTAGACACTAGACCATGCCGGAGAACGGAGAGTAACGGAAAGCTCGCTTAGCCAATTGGCCAACAGGGTAAAAGTATTGAAGTTACAAACCGTGCACAAATTGTAGACTTGATGACAGCAGATAAAAGAAAATACTTCCGACACCGGAAATCGCACCCGGGCCTCCTGGGTGCGAGCCAGGTATCCTAGCCACTAGACCATGCCGGAGAACGGAGAGGGACGGAGCGATCGCTTAGCGATTTTACCAACAGGGTAAAACTTTTGAAGTTATATACCATGCGCAAATTAGAGACTTCAAGACAGCAGATAAAAGAAAAAACTTTCGACACCGGGAATCGTACCCGGGCCTCCTGGGTGAGAGCCAGGTATCCTAGCCACTATACCATGCCGGAAAAGGGAGAAAGACGGAGCGAACGCTTAGTTATTTGACCAACAGGGTAAAACTTTTGAAGTTATATACCATGCGCAAATTAGAGACTTCATGACAGCAGATAAAAGAAAAAACTTTCGACACCGGGAATCGTACCCGGGCCTCCTGGGTGAGAGCCAGGTATCCTAGCCACTAGACCATGCCGGAGAACGGAGAGGGACAGAGCGATCGCTTAGCCATTCGGCCAACAGTGTAAAAGTATTGAAGATACAAAGCATGCGCAAATTGGAGGCTTGGTGATAGCAGATAAAAGAAAATACTTCCGACACCGGGAATCGAACCCGGGACTCCTGGGTGAGAGCTAGGTATCCTAGCCACTAGACCATGCCAGAGAACGGAGAGGGATGGAGCCATCCCTTAGCCATTCGGGCAACAGGAAAAAAGTATTGAAGTTGCATAGCGTGCGCAAATTGGAGACTTGATAACAGCAGATAAAAGAAAATACTTCCGACATCGGGAATCGAACCCGGGCCTCCTGGGTTAGAGCCAGGTATCCCAGCCACTAGACCATGCCGGAGAACGAAGAGGGACGGAGCGATCGCTTAGCCATTCGGCCAACAGGGTAAAACTATTGAAGATACATAGCGTGCGCAAATTGAAGACTTGATGATAGCAGCTAAAAGAAAATACTTCCGACACCGCAAATCGAACCCGGGCCTCCTGATGAGAGCCAGGTATCCTAGCCACTAGACCATGCCGGAGAACGGAGAGGGACGGAGCGATCACTTAGCGATTCGGCCAACAGGGTAAAAGTATTGAAGTTACATAGCGTGCGCAAATTGGAGACTTGATGATAGCAGATAAAAGAAAATACCTCCGACACCGGGAATCGCAACCGGGCCTCCTGGGTGAGAGCCAGGTATCCTAGACACTAGACCATGCCGGAGAACGGAGAGTAACGGAAAGATCGCTTAGCCAATTGGCCAACAGGGTAAAAGTATTGAAGTTACAAGCCGTGCACAAATTGTAGACTTGATGACAGCAGATAAAAGAAAATACTTCCGACACCGGAAATCGCACCCGGGCCTCCTGGGTGCGAGCCAGGTATCCTAGCCACTAGACCATGCCGGAGAACGGAGAGGGACGGAGCGATCGCTTAGCGATTTTACCAACAGGGTAAAACTTTTGAAGTTATATACCATGCGCAAATTAGAGACTTCAAGACAGCAGATAAAAGAAAAAACTTTCGACACCGGGAATCGTACCCGGGCCTCCTGGGTGAGAGCCAGGTATCCTAGCCACTATACCATGCCGGAAAAGGGAGAAAGACGGAGCGAACGCTTAGTTATTCGGCCAACAGGGTAAAAGTATTGAAGTTACATAGCATGCGCAAATTGAAGACTTGATGATAGCAGATAAAAGAAAATACTTCCGACACCGGGAATCGGACGCGGGCCTCCTGGGTGAGAGCGCAATAGGTATCCTAGACACTAGATCATGCTGTAGAACGGAGAGGGACGGAGCGATCGCTTGGCCATTCGGCGAACAGGGTAAAACTATTGAAGTTACATAGCGTGCGCAAATTGGAGACTGGATGACAGCAGATAAAAGAAAATACTTCCGACACCGGCAATCGAACCCGGGCCTCCTGGGTGAAAGCCAGGTATCCTAGCCACTAGACCATGCCGGAGAACGGAGAAGGACGGAGCGATCGCTTAGCCATTCGGCCAACAAGGTAGAAGTATTGAAGATAGATAGCGTGCGCAATTTGGAGACTCTATGATAGCTGATAAAAGAAAATACTCCCGACCCCAGGAATCGCAACCGGGCTTCCTGGGTGAGAGCCAGGTATCCTAGACACTAGACCATGCGGGAGAACGGAGAGGGACGGAGAGATCGCTTAGCCATTCGACCAACAGGGTAAAACTATTGAAGTTACATACCGTGCGCAAATTGAAGACTTGATGACAGCAGCTAAAAGAAAATACTTCCGACACCGCAAGTCGAACCCGGGCCTCCTGGGTGAGAGCCAGATATCCTAGTCACTAGACCACGCCGGAGAACGCAAAGGGACGGAGCGATCGCTTAGCCATTTGACCAACACGGTAAAACTATTGAAGTTACATACCATGCGCAAATTGGAGACTTGATGATAGCATATAAAAGAAAATACCTCCGACACCGGGAATCGCAACCGGGCCTCCTGGATGAGAGCCAGGTATCCTAGACACTAGACCATGCCGGAGAACGGAGAGTAACGGAAAGATCGCTTAGCCATTTGGCCAACAGGGTAAAACTAATGAAGTTACAAACCGTGCACAAATTGGAGACTTGATGACAGCAGATAAAAGAAAATACTTCCGACACCGAAAATCGCACCCGGGCCTCCTGGGTGCGAGCCAGGTATCCTAGCCACTAGACCATGCCGGAGAACGGAGAGGGACGGAGCGATCGCTTAGCGATTTGGCCAACAGGGTAAACGTATTGAAGTTACATAGCATGCGCAAATTGGAGACTTGATGATAGCAGATAAAAGAAAATACTTCCGACACCGGGAATCAAACCCGGGTCTCCAGGGTGAGAGTCAGATATCCTAGCCACTAGACCACGCCGGAGAACGGAGAGGGACGGAGCGATCGCTTAGCCATTTGACCAACAGGGTAAAACTATTAAAGTTATATACCAAGCGCAAATTAGAGACTTCATGACAGCAGATAAAAGAAAAAACTTCTGACACCGGGAATCGTACCCGGGCCTCCTGGGTGCGAGCCAGGTATCCTAGCCACTAGACCATGCCGGATAACGGAGAGGGACGGAGCGATCGCTTAGCGAATTGGCCAACAGGGTGAAACTGTTTAAGTTACATAGCGTGCGCAAATTGGAGACTTGATGACAGCAGATAAAAGAAAATACTTCCGACACCGGGAATCGAACCAGGGCCTCCTGGGTGAAAGCCAGGTATCCTAGCCACTAGACTATGCCGGAGAACGGAGAGGGACGGAGCGATCGCTTAGCCATTTGGCCAACAGGGTAGAAGTATTGAAGATACATAGCGTGCGCAATTTGGAGACTTGATGATAGCTGATAAAAAAAATACTCCCGACCCCAGGAATCGCAACCGGGCTTCCTGGGTGAGAGCCAGGTATCCTAGACACTAGACCATGCCGGAGAACGGAGAGGGACGGAGAGATCGCTTAGCCATTCGGCCAACAGGGTAAAACTATTGAAGTTACATACCGTGCGCAAATTGGAGACTTGATGACAGCAGATAAAAGAAAAAACTTCTGACACCGGGAATCGTACCCGGGCCTGCTGGGTGAGAGCCAGGTATCCTAGCCACTAGACCATGCCAGAGATTTGAGAGGGACGGAGTGATCGCTTAGCCATTCAGCCAACAGGGTAAAACTATTGAAGATACATAGCGTGCGCAAATTGAAGACTTGATGACAGCAGCTAAAAGAAAATACTTCCGACACCGCAAATCGAACCCGGGCCTCCTGATGAGAGCCAGGTATCCTAGCCACTAGACCATGCCGGAGAACAAAGAGGGACGGAGCGATCGCTTAGCGATTCGGCCAACAGGGTAAAAGTATTGAAGTTACATAGCGTGCGCAAATTGGAGACTTGATGATAGCAGATAAAAGAAAATACTTCCGACACCGGCAATCGAACCCGGGCCTCCTGGGTGAGAGCCAGGTATCCTAGCCACTAGACTATGCCGGAGAACGGAGAGGGACGGAACGATCGCTTAGCCATTTGGCCATCAGGGTAAAAGTATTGAAGTTACATAGCGTGCGTAAATCGGATACTTGATAGTAGCAGATAAAAAATACTTCCGACACCGGGAATCGTACCCGGGCCTCCTTGGTGAGAGCCAGGTATCCAAGCCACTAGACCATGCCAGAGAACGGAGAGGGACGGAGCGATCGCTTAGCCATTCGGCCAACAGGGTGAAACTATTCAAGTTACATACGGTGCGCAAATTGGAGACTTGATGACAGCAGATAAAAAAATACTTCCGACAACAAGAATCGAACCAGGGTCTCCTGGGTGAGAGCCAGATATCCTAGCCACTAGACCACGCCGGAGAACGGAGAAGGACGGAACGATTGCTTAGATATTCCGCCAACAGGGTAAAAGTATTGAAGTTACAAAGCATGCGCAAATTGGAGGCTTGAAGACAGCAGATAAAACAAAATACTTCCGACACCGGGAATCGAATCCAGGCCTCCTGGGTGAGAGCTAGGTATCCTAGCCACTAGATCATGCCGGAGAACGGAGAAGGACTGAGCGATCGCTTAGCTATTCGGCCAACAGGGTAAAAGTATTGAAGTTATATCGTATGCGCAAATTGGAGACTTGATGATAGCAGATAAAAAATACTTCCGACACCGGGAATCGCACGCAGGCCTCCTGGGTGAGAGTGCCGTAGGTATCCTAGACACTAGACCATGCTGTAGAATGGAGAGGAACGGAGCGATCGCTTAGCCATTCGGCCAACGGGGTAAAACTATTGAAGTTACATAGCGTGCGCAAATCTGAGACTTGATGACAGCAGATTAAAAAAATACTTCTGACACCGGGAATTGAATCCGGGCCTCGTGGGTGAGAGCCAGGTATCCTAGCCACTAGACCATGCCGGAGAACGGAGAGGGACGGAGCGATCGCTTAGCCATTCGACCAACAGGGTAAATGTATTGCAGTTATACAGCGTGCGCAATTTGGAGACTTGATGATAGCAGATAAAAGAAAATACTTCTGACACCGCGAATCGAACCCGGGTCTCCTGGGTGAGAGCCAGATATCCTAGCCACTAGACCACGCCGGAGAACGCAAAGGGACGGAGCGATCGCTTAGCCATTTGACCGACACGGTAAAACTATTGAAGTTACATACCATGCGCAAATTGGAGACTTGATGATAGCATATAAAAGAAAATACCTCCGACACCGGGAATCGCAACCGGGCCTCCTGGGTGAGAGCCAGGTATCCTAGACACTAGACCATGCCGGAGAACGGAGAGTAACGGAAAGATCGGTTAGCCATTTGGCCAACAGGGTAAAACTATTGAAGTTACAAACCGTGCACTAATTGGAGACTTGATGACAGCAGATAAAAGAGAATACTTCCGACACCGGAAATCGCACCCGGGCCTCCTGGGTGCGAGCCAGGTATCCTAGCCACTAGACCATGCTGGAGAACGGAGAGGGACGGAGCGATCGCTTAGCGATTTGCCAACAGGGTAAACCTTTTGAAGTTATATACCATGTGCAAATTAGAGACTTTATGACAGCAGATAAAAGAAAAAACTTTCGACACCGGGAATCGTACCCGGGCCTTCTGGGTGAGAGCCAGGTATCCTAGCCACTAGACCATGCCGGAAAAGGGAGAAAGACGGAGCGATCGCTTAGTCATTTGACCAACAGGGTAAAACTTTTGAAGTTATATACCATGCGCAAATTAGAGACTTCATGACAGCAGATAAAAGAAAAAACTTTCGACACCGGGAATCGTACCCGGGCCTCCTGGGTGAGAGCCAGGTATCCTAGCCACTAGACCATGCCGGAGAACGGAGAGGGACAGAGCGATCGCTTAGCCATTCGGCCAACAGTGTAAAAGTATTGAAGATACAAAGCATGCGCAAATTGGAGGCTTGGTGATAGCAGATAAAAGAAAATACTTCCGACACCGGGAATCGAACCCGGGACTCCTGGGTGAGAGCTAGATATCCTAGCCACTAGACCATGCCAGAGAACGGAGAGGGATGGAGCCATCCCTTAGCCATTCGGGCAACAGGAAAAAAGTATTGAAGTTGCATAGCGTGCGCAAATTGGAGACTTGATAACAGCAGATAAAAGAAAATACTTCCGACATCGGGAATCGAACCCGGGCCTCCTGGGTGAGAGCCAGGTATCCTAGCCACTAGACCATGCCGGAGAACGAAGAGGGACGGAGCGATCGCTTAGCCATTCGGCCAACAGGGTAAAACTATTGAAGATACATAGCGTGCGCAAATTGAAGACTTGATGATAGCAGCTAAAAGAAAATACTTCCGACACCGCAAATCGAACCCGGGCCTCCTGATGAGAGCCAGGTATCCTAGCCACTAGACCATGCCGGAGAACGGAGAGGGACGGAGCGATCACTTAGCGATTCGGCCAACAGGGTAAAAGTATTGAAGTTACATAGCGTGCGCAAATTGGAGACTTGATGATAGCAGATAAAAGAAAATACTTCCGACACCGGGAATCGAACCCGGGCCTCCTGGGTGAAAGCCAGGTATCCTAGCCACTAGACCATGCCGGAGAACGGAGAGGGACGGAGCGATGGCTTAGCCATTCGGCCAACAGGGTAAAAGTATTGAAGTTACATAGCGTGCGTAAATTGCATACTTGATAATAGCAGATAAAAAATACTTCCGACACCGGGAATCGTACCCGGGCCTCCTGGGTGAGAGCCAGGTATCCAAGCCACTAGACCATGCCAGAGAACGGAGAGGGACAGAGCGATCGCTTAGCGATTCGGCTAACAGGGTAAAAGTAATGAAGTTACCTAGCGTGCGCAAATTGGAGACTTGATGATAGCATATAAAAGAAAATACCTCCGACACTGGGAATCGCAACCGGGCCTCCTGGGTGAGAGCCAGGTATCCTAGACACTAGACCATGCCGGAGAACGGAGAGTAACGGAAAGATCGCTTAGCCAATTGGCCAACAGGGTAAAAGTATTGAAGTTACAAACCGGGCACAAATTGTAGACTTGATGACAGCAGATAAAAGAAAATACTTCCGACACCGGAAATCGCACCCGGGCCTCCTGGGTGCGAGCCAGGTATCCTAGCCACTAGACCATGCCGGAGAACGGAGAGGGACGGAGCGATCGCTTAGCGATTTTACCAACAGGGTAAAACTTTTGAAGTTATATACCATGCGCAAATTAGAGACTTCAAGACAGCAGATAAAAGAAAAAACTTTCGACACCGGGAATCGTACCCGGGCCTCCTGGGTGAGAGCCAGGTATCCTAGCCACTATACCATGCCGGAAAAGGGAGAAAGACGGAGCGAACGCTTAGTTATTCGGCCAACAGGGTAAAAGTATTGAAGTTACATAGCATGCGCAAATTGAAGACTTGATGATAGCAGATAAAAGAAAATACTTCCGACACCGGGAATCAAACCCGGGTCTCCAGGGTGAGAGTCAGGCATCCTAGCCACTAAAGCACGCCGGAGAACGTAGAGGGACGGAGCGATCGCTTAGCCATTTGACCAACAAGGTAAAACTTTTGAAGTTATATACCATGCGCAAATTAGAGACTTCATGACAGCAGATAAAAGAAAAGACTTTCGACACCGGGAATTGTACCCGGGCCTCCTGGGTGAGAGCAGGGTATCCTAGCCACTAGACCATGCCGGAAAAGGGAGAAAGACGGAGCGAACGCTTAGTTATTCGGCCAACAGGGTAAAAGTATTGAAGTTACATAGCGTGCGCAAATTGGAGACTTGATTATAGCAGATAAAATAAAATACTTCCGACACCGGGAATCGAACCCGGGCCTCCTGGGTGAGGGCCAGGAATTCTAGCCACTAGACCATGCCGGAGAACGAAGAGGGACGAAGCGATCACTTAGCCATTCGGCCAACAGGGTAAAAGTATTGAAGTTACATAGCGTGCATGAATTGGAGACTTGATAATAGCAGATAAAAAATACTTCCGACACCGGGAATCGTACTCGGGCCTCCTGGGTGAGAGCCAGGTATCCTAGCCACTAGACCATGCCGGTGAACGGAGGGGGACGGAGCGATCGCTTAGCCATTTGGCAAACAGGGTAAAAGTATTGAAGTTATATCGTATGCGCAAATTGGAGACTTGATGATAGCAGATAAAAAATACTTCCGACACCGGGAATCGCACGCAGGCCTCCTGGGTGAGAGTGCCGTAGGTATCCTAGACACTAGACCATGCTGTAGAATGGAGAGGAACGGAGCGATCGCTTAGCCATTCGGCCAACGGGGTAAAACTATTGAAGTTACATAGCGTGCGCAAATCTGAGACTTGATGACAGCAGATTAAAAAAATACTTCTGACACCGGGAATTGAATCCGGGCCTCGTGGGTGAGAGCCAGGTATCCTAGCCACTAGACCATGCCGGAGAACGGAGAGGGACGGAGCGATCGCTTAGCCATTCGACCAAAAGGGTAAATGATTTGCAGATATACAGCGTGCGCAATTTGGAGACTTGATGATAGCAGATAAAAGAAAATACTTCTGACACCGCGAATCGAACCCGGGTCTCCTGGGTGAGAGCCAGATATCCTAGCCACTAGACCACGCCGGAGAACGCAAAGCGACGGAGCGATCGCTTAGCCATTTGACCGACACGGTAAAACTATTGAAGTTACATACCATGCGCAAATTGGAGACTTGATGATAGCATATAAAAGAAAATACCTCCGACACCGGGAATCGCAACCGGGCCTCCTGGGTGAGAGCCAGGTATCCTAGACACTAGACCATGCCGGAGAACGGAGAGTAACGGAAAGATCGGTTAGCCATTTGGCCAACAGGGTAAAACTATTGAAGTTACAAACCGTGCACTAATTGGAGACTTGATGACAGCAGATAAAAGAGAATACTTCCGACACCGGAAATCGCACCCGGGCCTCCTGGGTGCGAGCCAGGTATCCTAGCCACTAGACCATGCTGGAGAACGGAGAGGGACGGAGCGATCGCTTAGCGATTTGACCAACAGGGTAAACCTTTTGAAGTTATATACCATGTGCAAATTAGAGACTTCATGACAGCAGATAAAAGAAAAAACTTTCGACACCGGGAATCGTACCCGGGCCTTCTGGGTGAGAGCCAGGTATCCTAGCCACTAGACCATGCCGGAAAAGGGAGAAAGACGGAGCGATCGCTTAGTCATTTGACCAACAGGGTAAAACTTTTGAAGTTATATACCATGCGCAAATTAGAGACTTCATGACAGCAGATAAAAGAAAAAACTTTCGACACCGGGAATCGTACCCGGGCCTCCTGGGTGAGAGCCAGGTATCCTAGCCACTAGACCATGCCGGAGAACGGAGAGGGACTGAGCGATCGCTTAGCCATTCGGCCAACAGGGTAAAAGTAGTGAAGTTATATCGTATGCGCAAATTGGAGACTTGATTATAGCAGATAAAAAAATACTTCCGACACCGGGAATCGCACGCGGGCCTCCTGGGTGAGAGCGCCGTAGGTATCCTAGACACTAGACCATGCAGTAGAATGGAGAGGGACGGAGCGATCGCTTAGCCATTCGGCCAACAGGGTAAAACTATTGAAGTTACATAGCGTGCGCAAATCGGAGACTTGATGACAGCAGATAAAAAAATACTTCTGACACTGGGAATCGAACCCGGGCCTCCTGGGTGAGAGCCAGGTATCCTAGCCACTAGGCCATGCCGGAGAACGTAGACGGACGGAGCGATCGCTTAGCCATTCGACCAACAGGGTAAAAGTATTGCAGTTATACAGCGTGCGCAATTTGGAGACTTGATAATAGCAGATAAAAGAAAATAATTCCGACACCGCGAATCGAACCCGGGTCTCCTGGGTGAGAGCCAGATATCCTTGCCACTAGACCACGCCAGAGAACGCAAAGGGACGGAGCGATCGCTTAGCCATTTGACCAACACGGTAAAACTATTGAAGTTACATACCATGCGCAAATTGGAGACTTGATGATAGCATATAAAAGAAAATACCTCCGACACCGGGAATCGCAACCGGGCCTCCTGGGTGAGAGCCAGGTATCCTAGACACTAGACCATGCCGGAGAACGGAGAGTAACGGAAAGATCGCTTAGCCATTTGGCCAACAGGGTAAAACTAATGAAGTTACAAACCATGCACAAATTGGAGACTTGATGACAGCAGATAAAAGAAAATACTTCCGACACCGGAAATCGCACCCGGGCCTCCTGGGTGCGAGCCGGGTATCCTAGCCACTAGACCATGCCGGATAACGGAGAGGGACGGAGCGATCGCTTAGCGAATTGGCCAACAGGGTAAACGTATTGAAGTTACATAGCATGCGCAAATTGGAGACTTGATGATAGCAGATAAAAGAAAATACTTCCGACACCGGGAATTAAACCCGGGTCTCCAGGGTGAGAGTCAGATATCCTAGCCACTAGACCACGCCGGAGAACGGAGAGGGACGGAGCGATCGCTTAGCCATTTGACCAACAGGGTAAAACTTTTGAAGTTATATACCAAGCGCAAATTAGAGACTTCATGACAGCAGATAAAAGAAAAAACTTTCGACACCGGGAATCGTACCCGGGCCTCATGGGTGAGAGCCAGGTATCCTAGCCACTAGACCATGCCGGAAAAAGGAGAAAGGCGGAGCGAACGCTTAGTGATTCGGCCAACAGGGTAAAACTATTGAAGTTACATAGCGTGCGCAAATTGGAGACTTGATGACAGCAGATAAAAGAAAATACTTCCGACACCGGGAATCGAACCAGGGCCTCCTGGGTGAAAACCAGGTATCCTAGCCACTAGACCATGCGGGAGAACGGAGAAGGACGGAGCGATCGCTTAGCCATTCGGCCAACAAGGTAGAAGTATTGAAGATACATAGCGTGCGCAATTTGGAGACTTGATGATAGCTGAAAAAAAATACTCCCGACCCCAGGAATCGCAACCGGGCTTCCTGGGTGAGAGCCAGGTATCCTAGACACTAGACCATGCCGGAGAACGGAGAGGGACGGAGAGATCGCTTAGCCATTCGGCCAACAGGGTAAAACTGTTGAAGTTACATACCGTGCGCGAATTGAAGACTTGATGACAGCAGCTAAAAGAAAATACTTCCGACACCGGGAATCAAACCCGGGCCTTCTGGGTGAAAGCCAGGTATCCTAGCCACTAGACCATGCCGGAGAACGGAGAGGGACGGAGCGATCGCTTAGCGATTCGGCCAACAGGGTAAAAGTATTGAAGTTATATAGCGTGCGCAAATTGGAGACTTGATGATAGCAGATAAAAGAAAATACTTCCGACACCGGGAATCGAACCCGGGCCTCCTGGGTGAGAGCCAGGTATCCTAGCCACTAGACCATGCCGAAGAACAGAGAGGGACGGAGCGATCACTTAGCCATTTGGCCAACAGGGTAAAAGTATTGAAGTTACATAACGTGCGTAAATTGGATACTTGATAATAGCAGATAAAAAATACTTCCGACACCGGGAATCGTACCCGGGCCTCCTGGGTGAGAGCCAGGTGTCCAAGCCACTAGACCATGCCAGAGAACGGAGAGGGACAGAGCGATCGCTCTGTCCCTCTCCGTTCTCTGGCATTGAATATTGAAGATAGATAGCGTGCGCAATTTGGAGACTTGATGATAGCTGATAAAAGAAAATACTCCCGACCCCAGGAATCGCAACCGGGCTTCCTGGGTGAGAGCCAGGTATCCTAGACACTAGACCATGCGGGAGAACGGAGAGGGACGGAGAGATCGCTTAGCCATTCGACCAACAGGGTAAAACTATTGAAGTTACATACCGTGCGCAAATTGAAGACTTGATGACAGCAGCAAAAAGAAAATACTTCCGACACCGCAAGTCGAACCCGGGCCTCCTGGGTGAGAGCCAGATATCCTAGTCACTAGACCACGCCGGAGAACGCAAAGGGACGGAGCGATCGCTTAGCCATTTGACCAACACGGTAAAACTATTGAAGTTACATACCATGCGCAAATTGGAGACTTGATGATAGCATATAAAAGAAAATACCTCCGACACCGGGAATCGCAACCGGGCCTCCTGGATGAGAGCCAGGTATCCTAGACACTAGACCATGCCGGAGAACGGAGAGTAACGGAAAGATCGCTTAGCCATTTGGCCAACAGGGTAAAACTAATGAAGTTACAAACCGTGCACAAATTGGAGACTTGATGACAGCAGATAAAAGAAAATACTTCCGACACCGAAAATCGCACCCGGGCCTCCTGGGTGCGAGCCAGGTATCCTAGCCACTAGACCATGCCGGAGAACGGAGAGGGACGGAGCGATCGCTTAGCGATTTGGCCAACAGGGTAAACGTATTGAAGTTACATAGCATGCGCAAATTGGAGACTTGATGATAGCAGATAAAAGAAAATACTTCCGACACCGGGAATCAAACCCGGGTCTCCAGGGTGAGAGTCAGATATCCTAGCCACTAGACCACGCCGGAGAACGGAGAGGGACGGAGCGATCGCTTAGCCATTTGACCAACAGGGTAAAACTATTAAAGTTATATACCAAGCGCAAATTAGAGACTTCATGACAGCAGATAAAAGAAAAAACTTCTGACACCGGGAATCGTACCCGGGCCTCCTGGGTGCGAGCCAGGTATCCTAGCCACTAGACCATGCCGGATAACGGAGAGGGACGGAGCGATCGCTTAGCGAATTGGCCAACAGGGTGAAACTGTTTAAGTTATACAGCGTGCGCAAATTGGAGACTTGATGACAGCAGATAAAAGAAAATACTTCCGACACCGGGAATCGAACCAGGGCCTCCTGGGTGAAAGCCAGGTATCCTAGCCACTAGACTATGCCGGAGAACAGAGAGGGACGGAGCGATCGCTTAGCCATTTGGCCAACAGGGTAGAAGTATTGAAGATACATAGCGTGCGCAATTTGGAGACTTGATGATAGCTGATAAAAAAAAATACTCCCGGCCCCAGGAATCGCAACCGGGCTTCCTGGGTGAGAGCCAGGTATCCTAGACACTAGACCATGCCGGAGAACGGAGAGGGACGGAGAGATCGCTTAGCCATTCGGCCAACAGGGTAAAACTATTGAAGTTACATACCGTGCGCAAATTGGAGACTTGATGACAGCAGATAAAAGAAAAAACTTCTGACACCGGGAATCGTACCCGGGCCTGCTGGGTGAGAGCCAGGTATCCTAGCCACTAGACCATGCCAGAGATTTGAGAGGGACGGAGTGATCGCTTAGCCATTCGGCCAACAGGGTAAAACTATTGAACATACATAGCGTGCGCAAATTGAAGACTTGATGACAGCAGCTAAAAGAAAATACTTCCGACACCGCAAATCGAACCCGGGCCTCCTGATGAGAGCCAGGTATCCTAGCCACTAGACCATGCCGGAGAACAAAGAGGGACGGAGCGATCGCTTAGCGATTCGGCCAACAGGGTAAAAGTATTGAAGTTACATAGCGTGCGCAAATTGGAGACTTGATGATAGCAGATAAAAGAAAATACTTCCGACACCGGCAATCGAACCCGGGCCTCCTGGGTGAGAGCCAGGTATCCTAGCCACTAGACTATGCCGGAGAACGGAGAGGGACGGAACGATCGCTTAGCCATTTGGCCATCAGGGTAAAAGTATTGAACTTACATAGCGTGCGTAAATCGGATACTTGATAGTAGCAGATAAAAAATACTTCCGACACCGGGAATCGTACCCGGGCCTCCTTGGTGAGAGCCAGGTATCCAAGCCACTAGACCATGCCAGAGAACGGAGAGGGACGGAGCGATCGCTTAGCCATTCGGCCAACAGGGTGAAACTATTCAAGTTACATACGGTGCGCAAATTGGAGACTTGATGACAGCAGATAAAAAAATACTTCCAACACCAAGAATCGAACCAGGGTCTCCTGGGAGAGAGCCAGATATCCTAGCCACTAGACCACGCCGGAGAACGGAGAAGGACGGAACGATTGCTTAGATATTCCGCCAACAGGGTAAAAGTATTGAAGTTACAAAGCATGCGCAAATTGGAGGCTTGAAGACAGCAGATAAAACAAAATACTTCCGACACCGGGAATCGAATCCAGGCCTCCTGGGTGAGAGCTAGGTATCCTAGCCACTAGATCATGCCGGAGAACGGAGAAGGACTGAGCGATCGCTTAGCCATTCGGCCAACAGGGTAAAAGTATTGAAGTTATATCGTATGCGCAAATTGGAGACTTGATGATAGCAGATAAAAAATACTTCCGACACCGGGAATCGCACGCAGGCCTCCTGGGTGAGAGTGCCGTAGGTATCCTAGCCACTAGACCATGCCGGAGAACGGAGAGGGACGGAGCGATCGCTTAGCCATTCGACCAACAGGGTAAATGTATTGCAGTTATACAGCGTGCGCAATTTGGAGACTTGATGATAGCAGATAAAAGAAAATACTTCCGACACCGCGAATCGAACCCGGGTCTCCTGGGTGAGAGCCAGATATCCTAGCCACTAGACCACGCCGGAGAACATAAAGGGACGGAGCGATCGCTTAGCCATTTGACCGACACGGTAAAACTATTGAAGTTACATACCATGCGCAAATTGGAGACTTGATAATAGCATATAAAAGAAAATACCTCCGACACCGGGAATCGCAACCGGGCCTCCTGGGTGAGAGCCAGGTATCCTAGACACTAGACCATGCCGGAGAACGGAGAGTAACGGAAAGATCGGTTAGCCATTTGGCCAACAGGGTAAAACTATTGAAGTTACAAACCGTGCACTAATTGGAGACTTGATGACAGCAGATAAAAGAGAATACTTCCGACACCGGAAATCGCACCCGGGCCTCCTGGGTGCGAGCCAGGTATCCTAGCCACTAGACCATGCTGGAGAACGGAGAGGGACGGAGCGATCGCTTAGCGATTTGACCAACAGGGTAAACCTTTTGAAGTTATATACCATGTGCAAATTAGAGACTTCATGACAGCAGATAAAAGAAAAAACTTTCGACACCGGGAATCGTACCCGGGCCTTCTGGGTGAGAGCCAGGTATCCTAGCCACTAGACCATGCCGGAAAAGGGAGAAAGACGGAGCGATCGCTTAGTCATTTGACCAACAGGGTAAAACTTTTGAAGTTATATACCATGCGCAAATTAGAGACTTCATGACAGCAGATAAAAGAAAAAACTTTCGACACCGGGAATCGTACCCGGGCCTCCTGGGTGAGAGCCAGGTATCCTAGCCACTAGACCATGCCGGAGAACGAAGAGGGACTGAGTGATCGCTTAGCCATTCGGCCAACAGGGTAAAAGTAGTGAAGTTATATCGTATGCGCAAATTGGAGACTTGATGATAGCAGATAAAAAAATACTTCCGACACCGGGAATCGCACGCGGGCCTCCTGGGTGAGAGCGCCGTAGGTATCCTAGACACTAGACCATGCAGTAGAATGGAGAGGGACGGAGCGATCGCTTAGCCATTCGGCCAACAGGGTAAAACTATTGAAGTTACATAGCGTGCGCAAATCGGAGACTTGATGACAGCAGATAAAAAAATACTTCTGACACTGGGAATCGAACCCGGGCCTCCTGGGTGAGAGCCAGGTATCCTAGCCACTAGGCCATGCCGGAGAACGTAGACGGACGGAGCGATCGCTTAGCCATTCGACCAACAGGGTAAAAGTATTGCAGTTATACAGCGTGCGCAATTTGGAGACTTGATTATAGCAGATAAAAGAAAATAATTCCGACACCGCGAATCGAACCCGGGTCTCCTGGGTGAGAGCCAGATATCCTAGCCACTAGACCACGCCAGAGAACGCAAAGGGACGGAGCGATCGCTTAGCCATTTGACCAACACGGTAAAACTATTGAAGTTACATACCATGCGCAAATTGGAGACTTGATGATAGCATATAAAAGAAAATACCTCCGACACCGGGAATCGCAACCGGGCCTCCTGGGTGAGAGCCAGGTATCCTAGACACTAGACCATGCCGGAGAACGGAGAGTAACGGAAAGATCGCTTAGCCATTTGGCCAACAGGGTAAAACTAATGAAGTTACAAACCATGCACAAATTGGAGACTTGATGACAGCAGATAAAAGAAAATACTTCCGACACCGGAAATCGCACCCGGGCCTCCTGGGTGCGAGCCAGGTATCCTAGCCACTAGACCATGCAGGATAACGGAGAGGGACGGAGCGATCGCTTAGCGAATTGGCCAACAGGGTAAACGTATTGAAGTTACATAGCATGCGCAAATTGGAGACTTGATGATAGCAGATAAAAGAAATTACTTCCGACACCGGGAATTAAAACCGGGTCTCCAGGGTGAGAGTCAGATATCCTAGCCACTAGACCACGCCGGAGAACGGAGAGGGACGGAGCGATCGCTTAGCCATTTGACCAACAGGGTAAAACTTTTGAAGTTATATACCAAGCGCAAATTAGAGACTTCATGACAGCAGATAAAAGAAAAAACTTTCGACACCGGGAATCGTACCCGGGCCTCATGGGTGAGAGCCAGGTATCCTAGCCACTAGACCATGCCGGAAAAAGGAGAAAGGCGGAGCGAACGCTTAGTGATTCGGCCAACAGGGTAAAACTATTGAAGTTCAATAGCGTGCGCAAATTGGAGACTTGATGACAGCAGATAAAAGAAAATACTTCCTACACCGGGAATCGAACCAGGGCCTCCTGGGTGAAAACCAGGTATCCTAGCCACTAGACCATGCCGGAGAACGGAGAAGGACGGAGCGATCGCTTAGCCATTCGGCCAACAAGGTAGAAGTATTGAAGATACATAGCGTGCGCAATTTGGAGACTTGATGATAGCTGAAAAAAAAATACTCCCGACCCCAGGAATCGCAACCGGGATTCCTGGTTGAGAGCCAGGTATCCTAGACACTAGACCATGCCGGAGAACGGAGAGGGACGGAGAGATCGCTTAGCCATTCGGCCAACAGGGTAAAACTGTTGAAGTTACATACCGTGCGCGAATTGAAGACTTGATGACAGCAGCTAAAAGAAAATACTTCCGACACCGGGAATCAAACCCGGGCCTTCTGGGTGAAAGCCAGGTATCCTAGCCACTAGACCATGCCGGAGAACGGAGAGGGACGGAGTGATCGCTTAGCGATTCGGCCAACAGGGTAAAAGTATTGAAGTTATATAGCGTGCGCAAATTGGAGACTTGATGATAGCAGATAAAAGAAAATACTTCCGACACCGGGATTCGAACCCGGGCCTCCTGGGTGAGAGCCAGGTATCCTAGCCACTAGACCATGCCGGAGAACAGAGAGGGACGGAGCGATCACTTAGCCATTTGGCCAACAGGGTAAAAGTATTGAAGTTACATAACGTGCGTAAATTGGATACTTGATAATAGCAGATAAAAAATACTTCCGACACCGGGAATCGTACCCGGGCCTCCTGGGTGAGAGCCAGGTGTCCAAGCCACTAGACCATGCCAGAGAACGGAGAGGGACAGAGCGATCGCTTAGCCATTCAGCCAACAGGGTGAAACTATTCAAGTTACATACCGTGCGCAAATTGGAGACTTGATGACAGCAGAAAAAAGAATACTTCCGACATCAAGAATCGAACCAGGGTCTCCTGGGTGAGAGCCAGATATCCTAGCCACTAGACCACGCCGGAGAACGGAGAGGGCCGGAGCGATTGCTTAGATATTCGGCCAACAGGGTAAAAGTATTGAAGTTACAAAGCATGCGCAAATTGGAGGCTTGAAGACAGCAGATAAAAGAAAATACTTCCGACACCGGGAATCGAATCCAGGCCTCCTGGGTGAGAGCTAGGTATCCTAGCCACTAGACCATGCCGGAGAACGGAGAGGGACTGAGCGATCGCTTTGCCATTCGGCCGACAGGGTAAAAGTATCGAAGTTATATAGTATGCGCTAATTGGAGACTTGATGATAGCAGGTAAAAAAATACTTCCGACACCGGGAATCGCACGCGGGCCTCCTGGGTGAGAGCCAGGTATCCAAGCCACTAGACCATGCCGGAGAACGGAAAGGGACAGAGCGATCGCTTAGCCATTCGGCCAACAGCGTAAAAGTATTGAAGTTATATAGCATGCGCAAATTGGAGACTTGATGATAGCAGATGAAAAAATACTTCCGACACCGGGAATCGGACGCGGGCCTCCTGGGTGAGAGCGCAATAGGTATCCTAGACACTAGATCATGCTGTAGAACGGAGAGGGACGGAGCGATCGCTTAGCCATTCGGCGAACAGGGTAAAACTATTGAAGTTACATAGCGTGCGCAAATTGGAGACTGGATGACAGCAGATAAAAGAAAATACTTCCGACACCGGCAATCGAACCCGGGCCTCCTGGGTGAAAGCCAGGTATCCTAGCCACTAGACCATGCCGGAGAACGGAGAAGGACGGAGCGATCGCTTAGCCATTCGGCCAACAAGGTAGAAGTATTGAAGATAGATAGCGTGCGCAATTTGGAGACTCTATGATAGCTGATAAAAGAAAATACTCCCGACCCCAGGAATCGCAACCGGGCTTCCTGGGTGAGAGCCAGGTATCCTAGACACTAGACCATGCGGGAGAACGGAGAGGGACGGAGAGATCGCTTAGCCATTCGACCAACAGGGTAAAACTATTGAAGTTACATACCGTGCGCAAATTGAAGACTTGATGACAGCAGCTAAAAGAAAATACTTCCGACACCGCAAGTCGAACCCGGGCCTCCTGGGTGAGAGCCAGATATCCTAGTCACTAGACCACGCCGGAGAACGCAAAGGGACGGAGCGATCGCTTAGCCATTTGACCAACACGGTAAAACTATTGAAGTTACATACCATGCGCAAATTGGAGACTTGATGATAGCATATAAAAGAAAATACCTCCGACACCGGGAATCGCAACCGGGCCTCCTGGATGAGAGCCAGGTATCCTAGACACTAGACCATGCCGGAGAACGGAGAGTAACGGAAAGATCGCTTAGCCATTTGGCCAACAGGGTAAAACTAATGAAGTTACAAACCGTGCACAAATTGGAGACTTGATGACAGCAGATAAAAGAAAATACTTCCGACACCGAAAATCGCACCCGGGCCTCCTGGGTGCGAGCCAGGTATCCTAGCCACTAGACCATGCCGGAGAACGGAGAGGGACGGAGCGATCGCTTAGCGATTTGGCCAACAGGGTAAACGTATTGAAGTTACATAGCATGCGCAAATTGGAGACTTGATGATAGCAGATAAAAGAAAATACTTCCGACACCGGGAATCAAACCCGGGTCTCCAGGGTGAGAGTCAGATATCCTAGCCACTAGACCACGCCGGAGAACGGAGAGGGACGGAGCGATCGCTTAGCCATTTGACCAACAGGGTAAAACTATTAAAGTTATATACCAAGCGCAAATTAGAGACTTCATGACAGCAGATAAAAGAAAAAACTTCTGACACCGGGAATCGTACCCGGGCCTCCTGGGTGCGAGCCAGGTATCGTAGCCACTAGACCATGCCGGATAACGGAGAGGGACGGAGCGATCGCTTAGCGAATTGGCCAACAGGGTGAAACTGTTTAAGTTACATAGCGTGCGCAAATTGGAGACTTGATGACAGCAGATAAAAGAAAATACTTCCGACACCGGGAATCGAACCAGGGCCTCCTGGGTGAAAGCCAGGTATCCTAGCCACTAGACTATGCCGGAGAACGGAGAGGGACGGAGCGATCGCTTAGCCATTTGGCCAACAGGGTAGAAGTATTGAAGATACATAGCGTGCGCAATTTGGAGACTTGATGATAGCTGATAAAAAAAAATACTCCCGACCCCAGGAATCGCAACCGGGCTTCCTGGGTGAGAGCCAGGTATCCTAGACACTAGACCATGCCGGAGAACGGAGAGGGACGGAGAGATCGCTTAGCCATTCGGCCAACAGGGTAAAACTATTGAAGTTACATACCGTGCGCAAATTGGAGACTTGATGACAGCAGATAAAAGAAAAAACTTCTGACACCGGGAATCGTACCCGGGCCTGCTGGGTGAGAGCCAGGTATCCTAGCCACTAGACCATGCCAGAGATTTGAGAGGGACGGAGTGATCGCTTAGCCATTCGGCCAACAGGGTAAAACTATTGAAGATACATAGCGTGCGCAAATTGAAGACTTGATGACAGCAGCTAAAAGGAAATACTTCCGACACCGCAAATCGAACCCGGGCCTCCTGATGAGAGCCAGGTATCCTAGCCACTAGACCATGCCGGAGAACAAAGAGGGACGGAGCGATCGCTTAGCGATTCGGCCAACAGGGTAAAAGTATTGAAGTTACATAGCGTGCGCAAATTGGAGACTTGATGATAGCAGATAAAAGAAAATACTTCCGACACCGGCAATCGAACCCGGGCCTCCTGGGTGAGAGCCAGGTATCCTAGCCACTAGACTATGCCGGAGAACGGAGAGGGACGGAACGATCGCTTAGCCATTTGGCCATCAGGGTAAAAGTATTGAAGTTACATAGCGTGCGTAAATCGGATACTTGATAGTAGCAGATAAAAAATACTTCCGACACCGGGAATCGTACCCGGGCCTCCTTGGTGAGAGCCAGGTATCCAAGCCACTAGACCATGCCAGAGAACGGAGAGGGACGGAGCGATCGCTTAGCCATTCGGCCAACAGGGTGAAACTATTCAAGTTACATACGGTGCGCAAATTGGAGACTTGATGACAGCAGATAAAAAAATACTTCCGACACCAAGAATCGAACCAGGGTCTCCTGGGTGAGAGCCAGATATCCTAGCCACTAGACCACGCCGGAGAACGGAGAAGGACGGAACGATTGCTTAGATTTTCCGCCAACAGGGTAAAAGTATTGAAGTTACAAAGCATGCGCAAATTGGAGGCTTGAAGACAGCAGATAAAACAAAATACTTCCGACACCGGGAATCGAATCCAGGCCTCCTGGGTGAGAGCTAGGTATCCTAGCCACTAGATCATGCCGGAGAACGGAGAAGGACTGAGCGATCGCTTAGCCATTCGGCCAACAGGGTAAAAGTATTGAAGTTATATCGTATGCGCAAATTGGAGACTTGATGATAGCAGATAAAAAATACTTCCGACACCGGGAATCGCACGCAGGCCTCCTGGGTGGGAGTGTCGTAGGTATCCTAGACACTAGACCATGCTGTAGAATGGAGAGGAACGGAGCGATCGCTTAGCCATTCGGCCAACGGGGTAAAACTATTGAAGTTACATAGCGTGCGCAAATCTGAGACTTGATGACAGCAGATTAAAAAAATACTTCTGACACCGGGAATTGAATCCGGGCCTCGTGGGTGAGAGCCAGGTATCCTAGCCACTAGACCATGCCGGAGAACAAGAGAGGGACGGAGCGATCGCTTAGCCATTCGACGAACAGGGTAAATGTATTGCAGTTATACAGCGTGCGCAATTTGGAGACTTGATGATAGCAGATAAAAGAAAATACTTCTGACACCGCGAATTGAACCCGGGTCTCCTGGGTGAGAGCCAGATATCCTAGCCACTAGACCACGCCGGAGAACGCAAAGGGACGGAGCGATCGCTTAGCCATTTGACCGACACGGTAAAACTATTGAAGTTACATACCATGCGCAAATTGGAGACTTGATGATAGCATATAAAAGAAAATACCTCCGACACCGGGAATCGCAACCGGGCCTCCTGGGTGAGAGCCAGGTATCCTAGACACTAGACCATGCCGGAGAACGGAGAGTAACGGAAAGATCGGTTAGCCATTTGGCCAACAGGGTAAAACTATTGAAGTTACAAACCGTGCACTAATTGGAGACTTGATGACAGCAGATAAAAGAGAATACTTCCGACACCGGAAATCGCACCCGGGCCTCCTGGGTGCGAGCCAGGTATCCTAGCCACTAGACCATGCTGGAGAACGGAGAGGGACGGAGCGATCGCTTAGCGATTTGACCAACAGGGTAAACCTTTTGAAGTTATATACCATGTGCAAATTAGAGACTTCATGACAGCAGATAAAAGAAAAAACTTTCGACACCGGGAATCGTACCCGGGCCTTCTGGGTGAGAGCCAGGTATCCTAGCAACTAGACCATGCCGGAAAAGAGAGAAAGACGGAGCGATCGCTTAGTCATTTGACAAACAGGGTAAAACTTTTGAAGTTATATACCATGCGCAAATTAGAGACTTCATGACAGCAGATAAAAGAAAAAACTTTCGACACCGGGAATCGTACCCGGGCCTCCTGGGTGAGAGCCAGGTATCCTAGCCACTAGACCATGCCGGAGAACGGAGAGGGACGGAGCGATCGCTTAGCCATTCGGCCAACAGGGTAAAAGTATTGAAGATACAAAGCATGCGCAAATTGGAGGCTTGGTGATAGCAGATAAAAGAAAATACTTCCGACACCGGGAATCGAACCCGGGACTCCTGGGTGAGAGCTAGGTATCCTAGCCACTAGACCATGCCAGAGAACGGAGAGGGATGGAGCCATCCCTTAGCCATTCGGGCAACAGGAAAAAAGTATTGAAGTTGCATAGCGTGCGCAAATTGGAGACTTGATAACAGCAGATAAAAGAAAATACTTCTGACATCGGGAATCGAACCCGGGCCTCCTGGGTGAGAGCCAGGTATCCTAGCCACTAGACCATGCCGGAGAACGAAGAGGGACGGAGCGATCGCTTAGCCATTCGGCCAACAGGGTAAAACTATTGAAGATACATAGCGTGCGCAAATTGAAGACTTGATGATAGCAGCTAAAAGAAAATACTTCCGACACCGCAAATCGAACCCGGGCCTCCTGATGAGAGCCAGGTATCCTAGCCACTAGACCATGCCGGAGAACGGAGAGGGACGGAGCGATCACTTAGCGATTCGGCCAACAGGGTAAAAGTATTGAAGTTACATAGCGTGCGCAAATTGGAGACTTGATGATAGCAGATAAAAGAAAATACTTCCGACACCGGGAATCGAACCCGGGCCTCCTGGGTGAAAGCCAGGTATCCTAGCCACTAGACCATGCCGGAGAACGGAGAGGGGACGGAGCGATCGCTTAGCCATTCGGCCAACAGGGTAAAAGTATTGAAGTTACATAGCGTGCGTAAATTGCATACTTGATAATAGCAGATAAAAAATACTTCCGACACCGGGAATCGTACCCGGGCCTCCTGGGTGAGAGCCAGGTATCCAAGCCACTAGACCATGCCAGAGAACGGAGAGGGACGGAGCGATCGCTTAGCGATTCGGCTAACAGGGTAAAAGTAATGAAGTTACCTAGCGTGCGCAAATTGGAGACTTGATGATAGCATATAAAAGAAAATACCTCCGACACCGGGAATCGCAACCGGGCCTCCTGGGTGAGAGCGAGGTATCCTAGACACTAGACCATGCCGGAGAACGGAGAGTAACGGAAAGATCGCTTAGCCAATTGGCCAACAGGGTAAAAGTATTGAAGTTACAAACCGTGCACAAATTGTAGACTTGATGACAGCAGATAAAAGAAAATACTTCCGACACCGGAAATCGCA
The DNA here is from genome assembly GCF_043290135.1 of Rhipicephalus microplus. Lineage (NCBI taxonomy): Eukaryota > Metazoa > Arthropoda > Arachnida > Ixodida > Ixodidae > Rhipicephalus > Rhipicephalus microplus. The sequence goes on from NC_134702.1 coordinate 158,824,383, forward strand.
CCCGGGCCTCCTGGGTGCGAGCCAGGTATCCTAGCCACTAGACCATGCCGGAGAACGGAGAGGGACGGAGCGATGGCTTAGCGATTTTACCAACAGGGTAAAACTTTTGAAGTTATATACCATGCGCAAATTAGAGACTTCAAGACAGCAGATAAAAGAAAAAACTTTCGACACCGGGAATCGTACCCGGGCCTCCTGGGTGAGAGCCAGGTATCCTAGCCACTAGACCATGCCGGAAAAGGGAGAAAGACGGAGCGAACGCTTAGTTATTCGGCCAACAGGGTAAAAGTATTGAAGTTACATAGCATGCGCAAATTGAAGACTTGATGACAGCAGATAAAAGAAAATACTTCCGACACCGGGAATCAAACCCGGGTCTCCAGGGTGAGAGTCAGGCATCCTAGCCACTAAAGCACGCCGGAGAACGTAGAGGGACGGAGCGATCGCTTAGCCATTTGACCAACAAGGTAAAACTTTTGAAGTTATATACCATGCGCAAATTAGAGACTTCATGACAGCAGATAAAAGAAAAGACTTTCGACACCGGGAATTGTACCCGGGCCTCCTGGGTGAGAGCAGGGTATCCTAGCCACTAGACCATGCCGGAAAAGGGAGAAAGACGGAGCGAACACTTAGTTATTCGGCCAACAGGGTAAAAGTATTGAAGTTACATAGCGTGCGCAAATTGGAGACTTGATTATAGCAGATAAAATAAAATACTTCCGACACCGGGAATCGAACCCGGGCCTCCTGGGTGAGGGCCAGGAATTCTAGCCACTAGACCATGCCGGAGAACGAAGAGGGACGAAGCGATCACTTAGCCATTCGGCCAACAGGGTAAAAGTATTGAAGTTACATAGCGTGCGTGAATTGGAGACTTGATAATAGCAGATAAAAAATACTTCCGACACCGGGAATCGTACTCGGGCCTCCTGGGTGAGAGCCAGGTATCCTAGCCACTAGACCATGCCGGAGAACGGAGGGGGACGGAGCGATCGCTTAGCCATTTGGCAAACATTGTAAAAGTATTGAAGTTACATAGCGTGCGTAAATTGCATACTTGATAATAGCAGATAAAAAATACTTCCGACACCGGGATTCGTACCCGGGCCTCCTGGGTGAGAGCCAGGTATCCTAGACACTAGACCATGCCGGAGAACGGAGAGGAACGGAGAGATCGCTTAGCCATTCGGCCAACAGGGTAAAACTATTGAAGTTACATACCGTGCGCAAATTGGAGACTTGATGACAGCAGATAAAAGAATAAACTTCTGACACCGGGAATCGTACCCTGGCCTGCTGGGTGAGAGCCAGGTATCCTAGCCACTAGACTATGCCGGAGAACGGAGAGGGACGGAACGATCGCTTAGCCATTTGGCCATCAGGGTAAAAGTATTGAAGTTACATAGCGTGCGTAAATCGGATACTTGATAGTAGCAGATAAAAAATACTTCCGACACCGGGAATCGTACCCGGGCCTCCTTGGTGAGAGCCAGGTATCCAAGCCACTAGACCATGCCAGAGAACGGAGAGGGACGGAGCGATCGCTTAGCCATTCGGCCAACAGGGTGAAACTATTCAAGTTACATACCGTGCGCAAATTGGAGACTTGATGACAGCAGATAAAAAAATACTTCCGACACCAAGAATCGAACCAGGGTCTCCTGGGTGAGAGCCAGATATCCTAGCCACTAGACCACGCCGGAGAACGGAGAAGGACGGAACGATTGCTTAGATATTCCGCCAACAGGGTAAAAGTATTGAAGTTACAAAGCATGCGCAAATTGGAGGCTTGAAGACAGCAGATAAAACAAAATACTTCCGACACCGGGAATCGAATCCAGGCCTCCTGGGTGAGAGCTAGGTATCCTAGCCACTAGATCATGCCGGAGAACGGAGAAGGACTGAGCGATCGCTTAGCCATTCGGCCAACAGGGTAAAAGTATTGAAGTTATATCGTATGCGCAAATTGGAGACTTGATGATAGCAGATAAAAAATACTTCCGACACCGGGAATCGCACGCAGGCCTCCTGGGTGAGAGTGCCGTAGGTATCCTAGACACTAGACCATGCTGTAGAATGGAGAGGAACGGAGCGATCGCTTAGCCATTCGGCCAACGGGGTAAAACTATTGAAGTTACATAGCGTGCGCAAATCTGAGACTTGATGACAGCAGATTAAAAAAATACTTCTGACACCGGGAATTGAATCCGGGCCTCGTGGGTGAGAGCCAGGTATCCTAGCCTCTAGACCATGCCGGAGAACGGAGAGGGACGGAGCGATCGCTTAGCCATTCGACCAACAGGGTAAATGTATTGCAGTTATACAGCGTGCGCAATTTGGAGACTTGATGATAGCAGATAAAAGAAAATACTTCCGACACCGCGAATCGAACCCGGGTCTCCTGGGTGAGAGCCAGATATCCTAGCCACTAGACCACGCCGGAGAACGCAAAGAGACGGAGCGATCGCTTAGCCATTTGACCGACACGGTAAAACTATTGAAGTTACATACCATGCGCAAATTGGAGACTTGATGATAGCATATAAAAGAAAATACCTCCGACACCGGGAATCGCAACCGGGCCTCCTGGGTGAGAGCCAGGTATCCTAGACACTAGACCATGCCGGAGAACGGAGAGTAACGGAAAGATCGGTTAGCCATTTGGCCAACAGGGTAAAACTATTGAAGTTACAAACCGTGCACTAATTGGAGACTTGATGACAGCAGATAAAAGAGAATACTTCCGACACCGGAAATCGCACCCGGGCCTCCTGGGTGCGAGCCAGGTATCCTAGCCACTAGACCATGCTGGAGAACGGAGAGGGACGGAGCGATCGCTTAGCGATTTGACCAACAGGGTAAAACTTTTGAAGTTATATACCATGTGCAAATTAGAGACTTCATGACAGCAGATAAAAGAAAAAAGCTTTCGACACCGGGAATCGTACCCGGGCCTTCGGGGTGAGAGCCAGGTATCCTAGCCACTAGACCATGCCGGAAAAGGGAGAAAGACGGAGCGATCGCTTAGTCATTTGACCAACAGGGTAAAACTTTTGAAGTTATATACCATGCGCAAATTAGAGACTTCATGACAGCAGATAAAAGAAAAAACTTTCGACACCGGGAATCGTACCCGGGCCTCCTGGGTGAGAGCCAGGTATCCTAGCCACTAGACCATGCCGGAGAACGGAGAGGGACGGAGCGATCGCTTAGCCATTCGGCCAACAGGGTAAAAGTATTGAAGATACAAAGCATGCGCAAATTGGAGGCTTGGTGATAGCAGATAAAAGAAAATACTTCAGACACCGGGAATCGAACCCGGGACTCCTGGGTGAGAGCTAGGTATCCTAGCCACTAGACCATGCCAGAGAACGGAGAGGGATGGAGCCATCCCTTAGCCATTCGGGCAACAGGAAAAAAGTATTGAAGTTGCATAGCGTGCGCAAATTGGAGACTTGATAACAGCAGATAAAAGAAAATACTTCCGACATCGGGAATCGAACCCGGGCCTCCTGGGTGAGAGCCAGGTATCCTAGCCACTAGACCATGCCGGAGAACGAAGAGGGACGGAGCGATCGCTTAGCCATTCGGCCAACAGGGTAAAACTATTGAAGATACATAGCGTGCGCAAATTGAAGACTTGATGATAGCAGCTAAAAGAAAATACTTCCGACACCGCAAATCGAACCCGGGCCTCCTGATGAGAGCCAGGTATCCTAGCCACTAGACCATGCCGGAGAACGGAGAGGGACGGAGCGATCACTTAGCGATTCGGCCAACAGGGTAAAAGTATTGAAGTTACATAGCGTGCGCAAATTGGAGACTAAGATAGCAGATAAAAGAAAATACTTCCGACACCGGGAATCGAACCCGGGCCTCCTGGGTGAAAGCCAGGTATCCTAGCCACTAGACCATGCCGGAGAACGGAGAGGGACGGAGCGATCGCTTAGCCATTCGGCCAACAGGGTAAAAGTATTGAAGTTACATAGCGTGCGTAAATTGCATACTTGATAATAGCAGATAAAAAATACTTCCGACACCGGCAATCGTACCCGGGCCTCCTGGGTGAGAGCCAGGTATCCAAGCCACTAGACCATGCCAGAGAACGGAGAGGGACGGAGCGATCGCTTAGCGATTCGGCTAACAGGGCAAAAGTAATGAAGTTACCTAGCGTGCGCAAATTGGAGACTTGATGATAGCATATAAAAGAAAATACCTCCGACACCGGGAATCGCAACCGGGCCTCCTGGGTGAGAGCCAGGTATCCTAGACACTAGACCATGCCGGAGAACGGAGAGTAACGGAAAGATCGCTTAGCCAATTGGCCAACAGGGTAAAAGTATTGAAGTTACAAACCGTGCACAAATTGTAGACTTGATGACAGCAGATAAAAGAAAATACTTCCGACACCGGAAATCGCACCCGGGCCTCCTGGGTGCGAGCCAGGTATCCTAGCCACTAGACCATGCCGGAGAACGGAGAGGGACGGAGCGATCGCTTAGCGATTTTACCAACAGGGTAAAACTTTTGAAGTTATATACCATGCGCAAATTAGAGACTTCAAGACAGCAGATAAAAGAAAAAACTTTCGACACCGGGAATCGCACCCGGGCCTCCTGGGTGAGAGCCAGGTATCCTAGCCACTAGACCATGCCGGAAAAGGGAGAAAGACGGAGCGAACGCTTAGTTATTCGGCCAACAGGGTAAAAGTATTGAAGTTACATAGCATGCGCAAATTGAAGACTTGATGATAGCAGATAAAAGAAAATACTTCCGACACCGGGAATCAAACCCGGGTCTCCAGGGTGAGAGTCAGGCATCCTAGCCACTAAAGCACGCCGGAGAACGTAGAGGGACGGAGCGATCGCTTAGCCATTTGACCAACAAGGTAAAACTATTGAAGTTACATACCGTGCGCAAATGGGAGACTTGATGACAGCAGATAAAAGAAAAAACTTCTGACACCGGGAATCGTACCCTGGCCTGCTGTGTGAGAGCCAGGTATCCTAGCCACTAGACCATGCCAGAGATTTGAGAGGGACGGAGCGATCGCTTAGCCATTCGGCCAACAGGGTAAAACTATTGAAGATACATAGCGTGCGCAAATTGAAGACTTGATGACAGCAGCTAAAAGAAAATACTTCCGACACCGCAAATCGAACCCGGGCCTCCTGATGAGAGCCAGGTATCCTAGCCACTAGACCACGCCGGAGAACAAAGAGGGACGGAGCGATCGCTTAGCGATTCGGCCAACAGGGTAAAAGTATTGAAGTTACATAGCGTGCGCAAATTGGAGACTTGATGATAGCAGATAAAAGAAAATACTTCCGACACCGGGAATCGAACCCGGGCCTCCTGGGTGAGAGCCAGGTATCCTAGCCACTAGACTATGCCGGAGAACGGAGAGGGACGGAACGATCGCTTAGCCATTTGGCCAACAGGGTAAAAGTATTGAAGTTACATAGCGTGCGTAAATCGGATACTTGATAATATCAGATAAAAAGTACTTCCGACACCGGGAATCGTACCCGGGCCTCCTGGGTGAGAGCCAGGTATCCAAGCCACTAGACCATGCCAGAGAACGGAGAGGGACGGAGCGATCGCTTAGCCATTCGGCCAACAGGGTGAAACAATTCAAGTTACATACCGTGCGCAAATTGGAGACTTGATGACAGCACATAAAAAATACTTCCGACACCAAGAATCGAACCAGGGTCTCCTGGGTGAGAGCCAGATATCCTAGCCACTAGACCACGCCGGAGAACGGAGAAGGACGGAACGATCGCTTAGATATTCCGCCAACAGGGTAAAAGTATTGAAGTTACAAAGCATGCGCAAATTGGAGGCTTGAAGACAGCAGATAAAAGAAAATACTTCCGACACCGGGAATCGAATCCAGGCCTCCTGGGTGAGAGCTAGGTATCCTAGCCACTAGACCATGCCGGAGAACGGAAAAGGACTGAGCGATCGCTTAGCCATTCGGCCAACAGGGTAAAAGTATTTCAGTTATACAGCGTGCGCAATTTGGAGACTTGATGATAGCAGATAAAAGAAAATACTTCCGACACCGCGAATCGAACCCGGGTCTCCTGGGTGAGAGCCAGATAACCTAGCCACTAGACCACGCCGGAGAACGCAAAGGGACGGAGCGATCGCTTAGCCATTTGACCAACACGGTAAAACTATTGAAGTTACTTACCGTGCGCAAATTGGAGACTTGATGACAGCAGATAAAAAAATACTTCCGACACCAAGAATCGAACCAGGGTCTCCTGGGTGAGAGCCAGATATCCTAGCCACTAGACCACGCCGGAGAACGGAGAAGGACGGAACGATTGCTTAGATATTCCGCCAACAGGGTAAAAGTATTGAAGTTACAAAGCATGCGCAAATTGGAGGCTTGAAGACAGCAGATAAAACAAAATACTTCCGACACCGGGAATCGAATCCAGGCCTCCTGGGTGAGAGCTAGGTATCCTAGCCACTAGATCATGCCAGAGAACGGAGAAGGACTGAGCGATCGCTTAGCCATTCGGCCAACAGGGTAAAAGTATTGAAGTTATATCGTATGCGCAAATTGGAGACTTGATGATAGCAGATAAAAAATACTTCCGACACCGGGAATCGCACGCAGGCCTCCTGGGTGAGAGTGCCGTAGGTATCCTAGACACTAGACCATGCTGTAGAATGGAGAGGAACGGAGCGATCGCTTAGCCATTCGGCCAACGGGGTAAAACTATTGAAGTTACATAGCGTGCGCAAATCTGAGACTTGGTGACAGCAGATTAAAAAATACTTCTGACACCGGGAATTGAATCCGGGCCTCGTGGGTGAGAGCCAGGTATCCTAGCCACTAGACCATGCCGGAGAACGGAGATGGACGGAGCGATCGCTTAGCCATTCGACCAACAGGGTAAATGTATTGCAGTTATACAGCGTGCGCAATTTGGAGACTTGATGATAGCAGATAAAAGAAAATACTTCCGACACCGCGAATCGAACCCGGGTCTCCTGGGTGAGAGCCAGATATCCTAGCCACTAGACCACGCCAGAGAACGCAAAGGGACGGAGCGATCGCTTAGCCATTTGACCGACACGGTAAAACTATTGAAGTTACATACCATGCGCAAATTGGAGACTTGATGATAGCATATAAAAGAAAATACCTCCGACACCGGGAATCGCAACCGGGCCTCCTGGGTGAGAGCCAGGTATCCTAGACACTAGACCATGCCGGAGAACGGAGAGTAACGGAAAGATCGGTTAGCCATTTGGCCAACAGGGTAAAACTATTGAAGTTACAAACCGTGCACTAATTGGAGACTTGATGACAGCAGATAAAAGAGAATACTTCCGACACCGGAAATCGCACCCGGGCCTCCTGGGTGCGAGCCAGGTATCCTAGCCACTAGACCATGCCGGAGAACGGAGAGGGACGGAGCGATCGCTTAGCGATTTGACCAACAGGGTAAAACTTTTGAAGTTATATACCATGTGCAAATTAGAGACTTCATGACAGCAGATAAAAGAAAAAACTTTCGACACCGGGAATCGTACCCGGGCCTTCTGGGTGAGAGCCAGGTATCCTAGCCACTAGACCATGCCGGAAAAGGGAGAAAGACGGAGCGATCGCTTAGTCATTTGACCAACAGGGTAAAACTTTTGAAGTTATATACCATGCGCAAATTAGAGACTTCATGACAGCAGATAAAAGAAAAATATTTCGACACCGGGAATCGTACCCGGGCCTCCTGGGTGAGAGCCAGGTATCCTAGCCACTAGACCATGCCGGAGAACGGAGAGGGACGGAGCGATCGCTTAGCCATTCGGCCAACAGGGTAAAAGTATTGAAGATACAAAGCATGCGCAAATTGGAGGCTTGGTGATAGCAGATAAAAGAAAATACTTCCGACACCGGGAATCGAACCCGGGACTCCTGGGTGAGAGCTAGGTATCCTAGCCACTAGACCATGCCAGAGAACGGAGAGGGATGGAGCCATCCCTTAGCCATTCGGGCAACAGGAAAAAAGTATTGAAGTTGCATAGCGTGCGCAAATTGGAGACTTGATAACAGCAGATAAAAGAAAATACTTCCGACATCGGGAATCGAACCCGGGCCTCCTGGGTGAGAGCCAGGTATCCTAGCCACTAGACCATGCCGGAGAACGAAGAGGGACGGAGCGATCGCTTAGCCATTCGGCCAACAGGGTAAAACTATTGAAGATACATAGCGTGCGCAAATTGAAGACTTGATGATAGCAGCTAAAAGAAAATACTTCCGACACCGCAAATCGAACCCGGGCCTCCTGATGAGAGCCAGGTATCCCAGACCCTAGACCATGCCGGAGAACGGAGAGGGACGGAGCGATCACTTAGCGATTCGGCCAACAGGGTAAAAGTATTGAAGTTACATAGCGTGCGCAAATTGGAGACTTGATGATAGCAGATAAAAGAAAATACTTCCGACACCGGGAATCGAACCCGGGCCTCCTGGGTGAAAGCCAGGTATCCTAGCCACTAGACCATGCCGGAGAACGGAGAGGGACGGAGCGATCGCTTAGCGATTCGGCTAACAGGGTAAAAGTAATGAAGTTACCTAGCGTGCGCAAATTGGAGACTTGATGATAGCATATAAAAGAAAATACCTCCGACACCGGGAATCGCAACCGGGCCTCCTGGGTGAGAGCCAGGTATCCTAGACACTAGACCATGCCGGAGAACGGAGAGTAACGGAAAGATCGCTTAGCCAATTGGCCAACAGGGTAAAACTATTGAAGTTACAAACCGTGCACAAATTGTAGACTTGATGACAGCAGATAAAAGAAAATACTTCCGACACCGGAAATCGCACCCGGGCCTCCTGGGTGCGAGCCAGGTATCCTAGCCACTAGACCATGCCGGAGAACGGAGAGGGACGGAGCGATCGCTTAGCGATTTGACCAACAGGGTAAAACTTTTGAAGTTATATACCATGCGCAAATTAGAGACTTCATGACAGCAGATAAAAGAAAAAACTTTCGACACCGGGAATCGTACCCGGGCCTCCTGGGTGAGAGCCAGGTATCCTAGCCACTAGACCATGCCAGAGAACGGAGAGGGACGGAGCGATCGCTTAGCCATTCGGCCAACAGGGTGAAACAATTCAAGTTACATACCGTGCGCAAATTGGAGACTTGATGACAGCACATAAAAAAATACTTCCGACACCAAGAATCGAACCAGGGTCTCCTGGGTGAGAGCCAGATATCCTAGCCACTAGACCACGCCGGAGAACGGAGAAGGACGGAGCGAACGCTTAGTGATTCGGCCAACAGGGTAAAACTATTGAAGTTACATAGCGTGCGCAAATTGGAGACTTGATGACAGCAGATAAAAGAAAATACTTCCGACACCGGGAATCGAACCAGGGCCTCCTGGGTGAAAGCCAGGTATCCTAGCCACTAGACTATGCCAGAGAACGGAGAGGGACGGAGCGATCGCTTAGCCATTTGGCCAACAGGGTAGAAGTATTGAAGATACATAGCGTGCGCAATTTGGAGACTTGATGATAGCTGATAAAAAAAATACTCCCGACCCCAGGAATCGCAACCGGGCTTCCTGGGTGAGAGCCAGGTATCCTAGACACTAGACCATGCCAGAGAACGGAGAGGGACGGAGAGATCGCTTAGCCATTCGGCCAACAGGGTAAAACTATTGAAGTTACATACCGTGCGCAAATTGGAGACTTGATGACAGCAGATAAAAGAAAAAACTTCTGACACCGGGAATCGTACCCGGGCCTGCTGGGTGAGAGCCAGGTATCCTAGCCACTAGACCATGCCAGAGATTTGAGAGGGACGGAGTGATCGCTTAGCCATTCGGCCAACAGGGTAAAACTATTGAAGATACATAGCGTGCGCAAATTGAAGACTTGATGACAGCAGCTAAAAGAAAATACTTCCGACACCGCAAATCGAACCCGGGCCTCCTGATGAGAGCCAGGTATCCTAGCCACTAGACCATGCCGGAGAACAAAGAGGGACGGAGCGATCGCTTAGCGATTCGGCCAACAGGGTAAAAGTATTGAAGTTACATAGCGTGCGCAAATTGGAGACTTGATGATAGCAGATAAAAGAAAATACTTCCGACACTGGCAATCGAACCCGGGCCTCCTGGGTGAGAGCCAGGTATCCTAGCCACTAGACTATGCCGGAGAACGGAGAGGGACGGAACGATCGCTTAGCCATTTGGCCATCAGGGTAAAAGTATTGAAGTTACATAGCGTGCGAAAATCGGATACTTGATAGTAGCAGATAAAAAATACTTCCGACACCGGGAATCGTACCCGGGCCTCCTGGGTGAGAGCCAGGTATCCAAGCCACTAGACCATGCCAGAGAACGGAGAGGGACGGAGCGATCGCTTAGCCATTCGGCCAACAGGGTGAAACTATTCAAGTTACATACCGTGCGCAAATTGGAGACTTCATGACAGCAGATAAAAAAATACTTCCGACACCAAGAATCGAACCAGGGTCTCCTGGGTGAGAGCCAGATATCCTAGCCACTAGACCACGCCGGAGAACGGAGAAGGACGGAACGATTGCTTAGATATTCCGCCAACAGGGTAAAAGTATTGAAGTTACAAAGCATGCGCAAATTGGAGGCTTGAAGACAGCAGATAAAACAAAATACTTCCGACACCGGGAATCGAATCCAGGCCTCCTGGGTGAGAGCTAGGTATCCTAGCCACTAGATCATGCCGTAGAACGGAGAAGGACTGAGCGATCGCTTAGCCATTCGGCCAACAGGGTAAAAGTATTGAAGTTATATCGTATGCGCAAATTGGAGACTTGATGATAGCAGATAAAAAATACTTCCGACACCGGGAATCGCACGCAGGCCTCCTGGGTGAGAGTGCCGTAGGTATCCTAGACACTAGACCATGCTGTAGAATGGAGAGGAACGGAGCGATCGCTTAGCCATTCGGCCAACGGGGTAAAACTATTGAAGTTACATAGCGTGCGCAAATCTGAGACTTGATGACAGCAGATTAAAAAAATACTTCTGACACCGGGAATTGAATCCGGGCCTCGTGGGTGAGAGCCAGGTATCCTAGCCACTAGACCATGCCGGAGAACGGAGATGGACGGAGCGATCGCTTAGCCATTCGACCAACAGGGTAAATGTATTGCAGTTATACAGCGTGCGCAATTTGGAGACTTGATGATAGCAGATAAAAGAAAATACTTCCGACACCGCGAATCGAACCCGGGTCTCCTGGGTGAGAGCCAGATATCCTAGCCACTAGACCACGCCAGAGAACGCAAAGGGACGGAGCGATCGCTTAGCCATTTGACCGACACGGTAAAACTATTGAAGTTACATACCATGCGCAAATTGGAGACTTGATGATAGCATATAAAAGAAAATACCTCCGACACCGGGAATCGCAACCGGGCCTCCTGGGTGAGAGCCAGGTATCCTAGACACTAGACCATGCCGGAGAACGGAGAGTAACGGAAAGATCGGTTAGCCATTTGGCCAACAGGGTAAAACTATTGAAGTTACAAACCGTGCACTAATTGGAGACTTGATGACAGCAGATAAAAGAGAATACTTCCGACACCGGAAATCGCACCCGGGCCTCCTGGGTGCGAGCCAGGTATCCTAGCCACTAGACCATGCCGGAGAACGGAGAGGGACGGAGCGATCGCTTAGCGATTTGACCAACAGGGTAAAACTTTTGAAGTTATATACCATGTGCAAATTAGAGACTTCATGACAGCAGATAAAAGAAAAAACTTTCGACACCGGGAATCGTACCCGGGCCTTCTGGGTGAGAGCCAGGTATCCTAGCCACTAGACCATGCCGGAAAAGGGAGAAAGACGGAGCGATCGCTTAGTCATTTGACCAACAGGGTAAAACTTTTGAAGTTATATACCATGCGCAAATTAGAGACTTCATGACAGCAGATAAAAGAAAAATCTTTCGACACCGGGAATCGTACCCGGGCCTCCTGGGTGAGAGCCAGGTATCCTAGCCACTAGACCATGCCGGAGAACGGAGAGGGACGGAGCGATCGCTTAGCCATTCGGCCAACAGGGTAAAAGTATTGAAGATACAAAGCATGCGCAAATTGGAGGCTTGGTGATAGCAGATAAAAGAAAATACTTCCGACACCGGGAATCGAACCCGGGACTCCTGGGTGAGAGCTAGGTATCCTAGCCACTAGACCATGCCAGAGAACGGAGAGGGATGGAGCCATCCCTTAGCCATTCGGGCAACAGGAAAAAAGTATTGAAGTTGCATAGCGTGCGCAAATTGGAGACTTGATAACAGCAGATAAAAGAAAATACTTCCGACATCGGGAATCGAACCCGGGCCTCCTGGGTGAGAGCCAGGTATCCTAGCCACTAGACCATGCCGGAGAACGAAGAGGGACGGAGCGATCGTTTAGCCATTCGGCCAACAGGGTAAAACTATTGAAGATACATAGCGTGCGCAAATTGAAGACTTGATGATAGCAGCTAAAAGAAAATACTTCCGACACCGCAAATCGAACCCGGGCCTCCTGATGAGAGCCAGGTATCCCAGACCCTAGACCATGCCGGAGAACGGAGAGGGACGGAGCGATCACTTAGCGATTCGGCCAACAGGGTAAAAGTATTGAAGTTACATAGCGTGCGCAAATTGGAGACTTGATGATAGCAGATAAAAGAAAATACTTCCGACACCGGGAATCGAACCCGGGCCTCCTGGGTGAAAGCCAGGTATCCTAGCCACTAGACCATGCCGGAGAACGGAGAGGGACGGAGCGATCGCTTAGCGATTCGGCTAACAGGGTAAAAGTAATGAAGTTACCTAGCGTGCGCAAATTGGAGACTTGATGATAGCATATAAAAGAAAATACCTCCGACACCGGGAATCGCAACCGGGCCTCCTGGGTGAGAGCCAGGTATCCTAGACACTAGACCATGCCGGAGAACGGAGAGTAACGGAAAGATCGCTTAGCCAATTGGCCAACAGGGTAAAACTATTGAAGTTACAAACCGTGCACAAATTGTAGACTTGATGACAGCAGATAAAAGAAAATACTTCCGACACCGGAAATCGCACCCGGGCCTCCTGGGTGCGAGCCAGGTATCCTAGCCACTAGACCATGCCGGAGAACAGAGAGGGACGGAGCGATCGCTTAGCGATTTGACCAACAGGGTAAAACTTTTGAAGTTATATACCATGCGCAAATTAGAGACTTCATGACAGCAGATAAAAGAAAAAACTTTCGACACCGGGAATCGTACCCGGGCCTCCTGGGTGAGAGCCAGGTATCCTAGCCACTAGACCATGCCAGAGAACGGAGAGGGACAGAGCGATCGCTTAGCCATTCGGCCAACAGGGTGAAACAATTCAAGTTACATACCGTGCGCAAATTGGAGACTTGATGACAGCACATAAAAAAATACTTCCGACACCAAGAATCGAACCAGGGTCTCCTGGGTGAGAGCCAGATATCCTAGCCACTAGACCACGCCGGAGAACGGAGAAGGACGGAGCGAACGCTTAGTGATTCGGCCAACAGGGTAAAACTATTGAAGTTACATAGCGTGCGCAAATTGGAGACTTGATGACAGCAGATAAAAGAAAATACTTCCGACACCGGGAATCGAACCAGGGCCTCCTGGGTGAAAGCCAGGTATCCTAGCCACTAGACTATGCCGGAGAACGGAGAGGGACGGAGCGATCGCTTAGCCATTTGGCCAACAGGGTAGAAGTATTGAAGATACATAGCGTGCGCAATTTGGAGACTTGATGATAGCTGATAAAAAAAATACTCCCGACCCCAGGAATCGCAACCGGGCTTCCTGGGTGAGAGCCAGGTATCCTAGACACTAGACCATGCCAGAGAACGGAGAGGGACGGAGAGATCGCTTAGCCATTCGGCCAACAGGGTAAAACTATTGAAGTTACATACCGTGCGCAAATTGGAGACTTGATGACAGCAGATAAAAGAAAAAACTTCTGACACCGGGAATCGTACCCGGGCCTGCTGGGTGAGAGCCAGGTATCCTAGCCACTAGACCATGCCAGAGATTTGAGAGGGACGGAGTGATCGCTTAGCCATTCGGCCAACAGGGTAAAACTATTGAAGATACATAGCGTGCGCAAATTGAAGACTTGATGACAGCAGCTAAAAGAAAATACTTCCGACACCGCAAATCGAACCCGGGCCTCCTGATGAGAGCCAGGTATCCTAGCCACTAGACCATGCCGGAGAACAAAGAGGGACGGAGCGATCGCTTAGCGATTCGGCCAACAGGGTAAAAGTATTGAAGTTACATAGCGTGCGCAAATTGGAGACTTGATGATAGCAGATAAAAGAAAATACTTCCGACACTGGCAATCGAACCCGGGCCTCCTGGGTGAGAGCCAGGTATCCTAGCCACTAGACTATGCCGGAGAACGGAGAGGGACGGAACGATCGCTTAGCCATTTGGCCATCAGGGTAAAAGTATTGAAGTTACATAGCGTGCGAAAATCGGATACTTGATAGTAGCAGATAAAAAATACTTCCGACACCGGGAATCGTACCCGGGCCTCCTGGGTGAGAGCCAGGTATCCAAGCCACTAGACCATGCCAGAGAACGGAGAGGGACGGAGCGATCGCTTAGCCATTCGGCCAACAGGGTGAAACTATTCAAGTTACATACCGTGCGCAAATTGGAGACTTGATGACAGCAGATAAAAAAATACTTCCGACACCAAGAATCGAACCAGGGTCTCCTGGGTGAGAGCCAGATATCCTAGCCACTAGACCACGCCGGAGAACGGAGAAGGACGGAACGATTGCTTAGATATTCCGCCAACAGGGTAAAAGTATTGAAGTTACAAAGCATGCGCAAATTGGAGGCTTGAAGACAGCAGATAAAACAAAATACTTCCGACACCGGGAATCGAATCCAGGCCTCCTGGGTGAGAGCTAGGTATCCTAGCCACTAGATCATGCCGGAGAACGGAGAAGGACTGAACGATCGCTTAGCCATTCGGCCAACAGGGTAAAAGTATTGAAGTTATATCGTATGCGCAAATTGGAGACTTGATGATAGCAGATAAAAAATACTTCCGACACCGGGAATCGCACGCAGGCCTCCTGGGTGAGAGTGCCGTAGGTATCCTAGACACTAGACCATGCTGTAGAATGGAGAGGAACGGAGCGATCGCTTAGCCATTCGGCCAACGGGGTAAAACTATTGAAGTTACATAGCGTGCGCAAATCTGAGACTTGATGACAGCAGATTAAAAAAATACTTCTGACACCGGGAATTGAATCCGGGCCTCGTGGGTGAGAGCCAGGTATCCTAGCCACTAGACCATGCCGGAGAACGGAGATGGACGGAGCGATCGCTTAGCCATTCGACCAACAGGGTAAATGTATTGCAGTTATACAGCGTGCGCAAATTGGAGACTTGATGATAGCAGATAAAAGAAAATACTTCCGACACCGCGAATCGAACCCGGGTCTCCTGGGTGAGAGCCAGATATCCTAGCCACTAGACCACGCCAGAGAACGCAAAGGGACGGAGCGATCGCTTAGCCATTTGACCGACACGGTAAAACTATTGAAGTTACATACCATGCGCAAATTGGAGACTTGATGATAGCATATAAAAGAAAATACCTCCGACACCGGGAATCGCAACCGGGCCTCCTGGGTGAGAGCCAGGTATCCTAGACACTAGACCATGCCGGAGAACGGAGAGTAACGGAAAGATCGGTTAGCCATTTGGCCAACAGGGTAAAACTATTGAAGTTACAAACCGTGCACTAATTGGAGACTTGATGACAGCAGATAAAAGAGAATACTTCCGACACCGGAAATCGCACCCGGGCCTCCTGGGTGCGAGCCAGGTATCCTAGCCACTAGACCATGCCGGAGAACGGAGAGGGACGGAGCGATCGCTTAGCGATTTGACCAACAGGGTAAAACTTTTGAAGTTATATACCATGTGCAAATTAGAGACTTCATGACAGCAGATAAAAGAAAAAACTTTCGACACCGGGAATCGTACCCGGGCCTTCTGGGTGAGAGCCAGGTATCCTAGCCACTAGACCATGCCGGAAAAGGGAGAAAGACGGAGCGATCGCTTGGTCATTTGACCAACAGGGTAAAACTTTTGAAGTTATATACCATGCGCAAATTAGAGACTTCATGACAGCAGATAAAAGAAAAAACTTTCGACACCGGGAATCGTACCCGGGCCTCCTGGGTGAGAGCCAGGTATCCTAGCCACTAGACCATGCCGGAGAACGGAGAGGGACGGAGCGATCGCTTAGCCATTCGGCCAACAGGGTAAAAGTATTGAAGATACAAAGCATGCGCAAATTGGAGGCTTGGTGATAGCAGATAAAAGAAAATACTTCCGACACCGGGAATCGAACCCGGGACTCCTGGGTGAGAGCTAGGTATCCTAGCCACTAGACCATGCCAGAGAACGGAGAGGGATGGAGCAATCCCTTAGCCATTCGGGCAACAGGAAAAAAGTATTGAAGTTGCATAGCGTGCGCAAATTGGAGACTTGATAACAGCAGATAAAAGAAAATACTTCCGACATCGGGAATCGAACCCGGGCCTCCTGGGTGAGAGCCAGGTATCCTAGCCACTAGACCATGCCGGAGAACGAAGAGGGACGGAGCGATCGCTTAGCCATTCGGCCAACAGGGTAAAACTATTGAAGATACATAGCGTGCGCAAATTGAAGACTTGATGATAGCAGCTAAACGAAAATACTTCCAACACCGCAAATCGAACCCGGGCCTCCTGATGAGAGCCAGGTATCCTAGCCACTAGACCATGCCGGAGAACGGAGGGGGACGGAGCGATCGCTTAGCCATTTGGCAAACAGGGTAAAAGTATTGAAGTTACATAGCGTGCGTAAATTGCATACTTGATAATAGCAGATAAAAATACTTCCGACACCGGGAATCGTACCCTGGCCTCCTGGGTGAGAGCCAGGTATCCTAGACACTAGACCATGCCGGAGAACGGAGAGGGACGGAGAGATCGCTTAGCCATTCGGCCAACAGGGTAAAACTATTGAAGTTACATACCGTGCGCAAATTGGAGACTTGATGACAGCAGATAAAAGAAAAAACTTCTGACACCGGGAATCGTACCCGGGCCTGCTGGGTGAGAGCCAGGTATCCTAGCCACTAGACCACGCCGGAGAACAAAGAGGGACGGAGCGATCGCTTAGCGATTCGGCCAACAGGGTAAAAGTATTGAAGTTACATAGCGTGCGCAAATTGGAGACTTGATGATAGCAGATAAAAGAAAATACTTCCGACACTGGGAATCGAACCCGGGCCTCCTGGGTGAGAGCCAGGTATCCTAGCCGCTAGACTATGCCGGAGAACGGAGAGGGACGGAACGATCGCTTAGCCATTTGGCCAACAGGGTAAAAGTATTGAAGTTACATAGCGTGCGTAAATCGGATACTTGATAATAGCAGATAAAAAATACTTCCGACACCGGGAATCGTGCCCGGGCCTCCTGGGTGAGAGCCAGGTATCCAAGCCACTAGACCATGCCAGAGAACGGAGAGGGACGGAGCGATCGCTTAGCCATTCGGCCAACAGGGTGAAACAATTCAAGTTACATACCGTGCGCAAATTGGAGACTTGATGACAGCACATAAAAAAATACTTCCGACACCAAGAATCGAACCAGGGTCTCCTGGGTGAGAGCCAGATATCCTAGCCACTAGACCACGCCGGAGAACGGAGAAGGACGGAACGATCGCTTAGATATTCCGCCAACAGGGTAAAAGTATTGAAGTTACAAAGCATGCGCAAATTGGAGGCTTGAAGACAGCAGATAAAAGAAAATACTTCCGACACCGGGAATCGAATCCAGGCCTCCTGGGTGAGAGCTAGGTATCCTAGCCACTAGACCATGCCGGAGAACGGAGAAGGACTGAGCGATCGCTTAGCCATTCGGCCAACAGGGTAAAAGTATTTCAGTTATACAGCGTGCGCAATTTGGAGACTTGATGATAGCAGATAAAAGAAAATACTTCCGACACCGCGAATCGAACCCCGGTCTCCTGGGTGAGAGCCAGATATCCTAGCCACTAGACCACGCCGGAGAACGCAAAGGGACGGAGCGATCGCTTAGCCATTTGACCAACACGGTAAAACTATTGAAGTTACATACCATGCGCAAATTGGAGACTTGATGATAGCATATAAAAGAAAATACCTCCGACACCGGGAATCGCAACCGGGCCTCCTGGGTGAGAGCCAGGTATCCTAGACACTAGACCATGCCGGAGAACGGAGAGTAACGGAAAGATCGGTTAGCCATTTGGCCAACAGGGTAAAACTATTGAAGTTACAAACCGTGCACTAATTGGAGACTTGATGACAGCAGATAAAAGAGAATACTTCCGACACCGGAAATCGCACCCGGGCCTCCTGGGTGCGAGCCAGGTATCCTAGCCACTAGACCATGCCGGAGAATGGAGAGGGACGGAGCGATCGCTTAGCGATTTGACCAACAGGGTAAAACTTTTGAAGTTATATACCATGCGCAAATTAGAGACTTCATGACAGCAGATAAAAGAAAAAACTTTCGACACCGGGAATCGTACCCGGGCCTCCTGGGTGAGAGCCAGGTATCCTAGCCACTAGACCATGCCAGAAAAGGGAGAAAGACGGAGCGAACGCTTAGTGATTCGGCCAACAGGGTAAAACTATTGAAGTTACATAGCGTGCGCAAATTGGAGACTTGATGACAGCAGATAAAAGAAAATACTTCCGACACCGGGAGTCGAACCAGGGCCTCCTGGGTGAAAGCCAGGTATCCTAGCCACTAGACTATGCCGGAGAACGAAGAGGGACGGAGCGATCGCTTAGCCATTTGGCCAACAGGGTAGAAGTATTGAAGATACATAGCGTGCGCAATTTGGAGACTTGATGATAGCTGATAAAAAAAATACTCCCGACCCCAGGAATCGCAACCGGGCTTCCTGGGTGAGAGCCAGGTATCCTAGACACTAGACCATGCCGGAGAACGGAGAGGGACGGAGAGATCGCTTAGCCATTCGGCCAACAGGGTAAAACTATTGAAGTTACATACCGTGCGCAAATTGGAGACTTGATGACAGCAGATAAAAGAAAAAACTTCTGACACCGGGAATCGTACCCGGGCCTGCTGGGTGAGAGCCAGGTATCCTAGCCACTAGACCATGCCAGAGATTTGAGAGGGACGGAGTGATCGCTTAGCCATTCGGCCAACAGGGTAAAACTATTGAAGATACATAGCGTGCGCAAATTGAAGACTTGATGACAGCAGCTAAAAGAAAATACTTCCGACACCGCAAATCGAACCCGGGCCTCCTGATGAGAGCCAGGTATCCTAGCCACTAGACCATGCAGGAGAACAAAGAGGGACGGAGCGATCGCTTAGCGATTCGGCCAACAGGGTAAAAGTATTGAAGTTACATAGCGTGCGCAAATTGGAGACTTGATGATAGCAGATAAAAGAAAATACTTCCGACACTGGCAATCGAACCCGGGCCTCCTGGGTGAGAGCCAGGTATCCTAGCCACTAGACTATGCCGGAGAACGGAGAGGGACGGAACGATCGCTTAGCCATTTGGCCATCAGGGTAAAAGTATTGAAGTTACATAGCGTGCGTAAATCGGATACTTGATAGTAGCAGATAAAAAATACTTCCTACACCGGGAATCGTACCCGGGCCTCCTGGGTGAGAGCCAGGTATCCAAGCCACTAGACCATGCCAGAGAACGGAGAGGGACGGAGCGATCGCTTAGCCATTCGGCCAACAGGGTGAAACTATTCAAGTTACATACCGTGCGCAAATTGGAGACTTGATGACAGCAGATAAAAAAATACTTCCAACACCAAGAATCGAACCAGGGTCTCCTGGGTGAGAGCCAGATATCCTAGCCACTAGACCACGCCGGAGAACGGAGAAGGACGGAACGATTGCTTAGATATTCCGCCAACAGGGTAAAAGTATTGAAGTTACAAAGCATGCGCAAATTCGAGGCTTGAAGACAGCAGATAAAACAAAATACTTCCGACGCCGGGAATCGAATCCAGGCCTCCTGGGTGAGAGCTAGGTATCCTAGCCACTAGACCATGCCGGAGAACGGAGAAGGACTGAGCGATCGCTTAGCCATTCGGCCAACAGGGTAAAAGTATTTCAGTTATACAGCGTGCGCAATTTGGAGACTTGATGATAGCAGATAAAAGAAAATACTTCCGACACCGCGAATCGAACCCGGGTCTCCTGGGTGAGAGCCAGATATCCTAGCCACTAGACCACGCCGGAGAACGCAAAGGGACGGAGCGATCGCTTAGCCATTTGACCAACACGGTAAAACTATTGAAGTTACATACCATGCGCAAATTGGAGACTTGATGATAGCATATAAAAGAAAATACCTCCGACACCGGGAATCGCAACCGGGCCTCCTGGGTGAGAGCCAGGTATCCTAGACACTAGACCATGCCGGAGAACGGAGAGTAACGGAAAGATCGGTTAGCCATTTGGCCAACAGGGTAAAACTATTGAAGTTACAAACCGTGCACTAATTGGAAACTTGATGACAGCAGATAAAAGAGAATACTTCCGACACCGGAAATCGCACCCGGGACTCCTGGGTGCGAGCTAGGTATCCTAGCCACTAGACCATGCCGGAGAACGGAGAAAGACGGAGCGAACGCTTAGTGATTCGGCCAACAGGGTAAAACTATTGAAGTTACATAGCGTGCGCAAATTGGAGACTTGATGACAGCAGATAAAAGAAAATACTTCCGACACCGGGAATCGAACCAGGGCCTCCTGGGTGAAAGCCAGGTATCCTAGCCACTAGACTATGCCGGAGAACGGAGAGGGACGGAGCGATCGCTTAGCCATTTGGCCAACAGGGTAGAAGTATTGAAGATACATAGCGTGCGCAATTTGGAGACTTGATGATAGCTGATAAAAAAAATACTCCCGACCCCAGGAATCGCAACCGGGCTTCCTGGGTGAGAGCCAGGTATCCTAGACACTAGACCATGCCGGAGAACGGAGAGGGACGGAGAGATCGCTTAGCCGTTCGGCCAACAGGGTAAAACTATTGAAGTTACATACCGTGCGCAAATTGGAGACTTGATGACAGCAGATAAAAGAAAAAACTTCTGACACCGGGAATCGTACCCGGGCCTGCTGGGTGAGAGCCAGGTATCCTAGCCACTAGACCATGCCAGAGATTTGAGAGGGACGGAGTGATCGCTTAGCCATTCGGCCAACAGGGTAAAACTATTGAAGATACATAGCGTGCGCAAATTGAAGACTTGATGACAGCAGCTAAAAGAAAATACTTCCGACACCGCAAATCGAACCCGGGCCTCCTGATGAGAGCCAGGTATCCTAGCCACTAGACCATGCCGGAGAACAAAGAGGGACGGAGCGATCGCTTAGCGATTCCGCCAACAGGGTAAAAGTATTGAAGTTACATAGCGTGCGCAAATTGGAGACTTGATGATAGCAGATAAAAGAAAATACTTCCGACACTGGCAATCGAACCCGGGCCTCCTGGGTGAGAGCCAGGTATCCTAGCCACTAGACTATGCCGGAGAACGGAGAGGGACGGAACGATCGCTTAACCATTTGGCCATCAGGGTAAAAGTATTGAAGTTACATAGCGTGCGTAAATCGGATACTTGATAGTAGCAGATAAAAAATACTTCCGACACCGGGAATCGTACCCGGGCCTCCTGGGTGAGAGCCAGGTATCCAAGCCACTAGACCATGCCAGAGAACGGAGAGGGACGGAGCGATCGCTTAGCCATTCGGCCAACAGGGTGAAACTATTCAAGTTACATACCGTGCGCAAATTGGAGACTTGATGACAGCAGATAAAAAAATACTTCCGACACCAGGAATCGAACCAGGGTCTCCTGGGTGAGAGCCAGATATCCTAGCCACTAGACCACGCCGGAGAACGGAGAAGGACGGAACGATTGCTTAGATATTCCGCCAACAGGGTAAAAGTATTGAAGTTACAAAGCATGCGCAAATTCGAGGCTTGAAGACAGCAGATAAAACAAAATACTTCCGACACCGGGAATCGAATCCAGGCCTCCTGGGTGAGAGCTAGGTATCCTAGCCACTAGATCATGCCGGAGAACGGAGAAGGACTGAGCGATCGCTTAGCCATTCGGCCAACAGGGTAAAAGTATTGAAGTTATATCGTATGCGCAAATTGGAGACTTGATGATAGCAGATAAAAAATACTTCCGACACCGGGAATCGCACGCAGGCCTCCTGGGTGAGAGTGCCGTAGGTATCCTAGACACTAGACCATGCTGTAGAATGGAGAGGAACGGAGCGATCGCTTAGCCATTCGGCCAACGAGGTAAAACTATTGAAGTTACATAGCGTGCGCAAATCTGAGACTTGATGACAGCAGATTAAAAAAATACTTCTGACACCGGGAATTGAATCCGGGCCTCGTGGGTGAGAGCCAGGTATCCTAGCCACTAGACCATGCCGGAGAACAGAGAGGGACGGAGCGATCGCTTAGCCATTCGACCAACAGGGTAAATGTATTGCAGTTATACAGCGTGCGCAATTTGGAGACTTGATGATAGCAGATAAAAGAAAATACTTCCGACACCGCGAATCGAACCCGGGTCTCCTGGGTGAGAGCCAGATATCCTAGCCACTAGACCACGCCGGAGAACGCAAAGGGACGGAGCGATCGCTTAGCCATTTGACCGACACGGTAAAACTATTGAAGTTACATACCATGCGCAAATTGGAGACTTGATGATAGCATATAAAAGAAAATACCTCCGACACCGGGAATCGCAACCGGGCCTCCTGGGTGAGAGCCAGGTATCCTAGACACTAGACCATGCCGGAGAACGGAGAGTAACGGAAAGATCGGTTAGCCATTTGGCCAACAGGGTAAAACTATTGAAGTTACAAACCGTGCACTAATTGGAGACTTGATGACAGCGGATAAAAGAGAATACTTCCGACACCGGAAATCGCACCCGGGCCTCCTGGGTGCGAGCCAGGTATCCTAGCCACTAGACCATGCCGGAGAACGGAGAGGGACTGAGCGATCGCTTAGCGATTTGACCAACAGGGTAAAACTTTTGAAGTTATATACCATGTGCAAATTAGAGACTTCATGACAGCAGATAAAAGAAAAAACTTTCGACACCGGGAATCGTACCCGGGCCTTCTGGGTGAGAGCCAGGTATCCTAGCCACTAGACCATGCCGGAAAAGGGAGAAAGACGGAGCGATCGCTTAGTCATTTGACCAACAGGGTAAAACTTTTGAAGTTATATACCATGCGCAAATTAGAGACTTCATGACAGCAGATAAAAGAAAAAACTTTCGACACCGGGAATCGTACCCGGGCCTCCTGGGTGAGAGCCAGGTATCCTAGCCACTAGACCATGCAGGAGAACGGAGAGGGACGGAGCGATCGCTTAGCCATTCGGCCAACAGGGTAAAAGTATTGAAGATACAAAGCATGCGCAAATTGGAGGCTTGATGATAGCAGATAAAAGAAAATACTTCCGACACCGGGAATCGAACCCGGGACTCCTGGGTGAAAGCCAGGTATCCTAGCCACTAGACCATGCCGGAGAACGGAGAGGGACGGAGCGATCGCTTAGCGATTCGGCTAACAGGGTAAAAGTAATGAAGTTACCTAGCGTGCGCAAATTGGAGACTTGATGATAGCATATAAAAGAAAATACCTCCGACACCGGGAATCGCAACCGGGCCTCCTGGGTGAGAGCCAGGTATCCTAGACACTAGACCATGCCGGAGAACGGAGAGTAACGGAAAGATCGCTTAGCCAATTGGCCAACAGGGTAAAACTATTGAAGTTACAAACCGTGCACAAATTGTAGACTTGATGACAGCAGATAAAAGAAAATACTTCCGACACCGGAAATCGCACCCGGGCCTCCTGGGTGCGAGCCAGGTATCCTAGCCACTAGACCATGCCGGAGAACGGAGAGGGACGGAGCGATCGCTTAGCGATTTTACCAACAGGGTAAAACTTTTGAAGTTATATACCATGCGCAAATTAGAGACTTCAAGACAGCAGATAAAAGAAAAAACTTTCGACACCGGGAATCGTACCCGGGCCTCCTGGGTGAGAGCCAGGTATCCTAGCCACTAGACCATGCCGGAAAAGGGAGAAAGACGGAGCGAACGCTTAGGTATTCGGCCAACAGGGTAAAAGTATTGAAGTTACATAGCATGCGCAAATTGAAGACTTGATGATAGCAGATAAAAGAAAATACTTCCGACACCGGGAATCAAACCCGGGTCTCCAGGGTGAGAGTCAGGCATCCTAGCCACTAAAGCACGCCGGAGAACGTAGAGGGACGGAGCGATCGCTTAGCCATTTGACCAACAAGGTAAAACTTTTGAAGTTATATACCATGCGCAAATTAGAGACTTCATGACAGCAGATAAAAGAAAAGACTTTCGACACCGGGAATTGTACCCGGGCCTCCTGGGTGAGAGCAGGGTATCCTAGCCACTAGACCATGCCGGAAAAGGGAGAAAGACGGAGCGAACGCTTAGTTATTCGGCCAACAGGGTAAAAGTATTGAAGTTACATAGCGTGCGCAAATTGGAGACTTGATGATAGCAGATAAAATAAAATACTTCCGACACCGGGAATCGAACCCGGGCCTCCTGGGTGAGGGCCAGGAATTCTAGCCACTAGACCATGCCGGAGAACGAAGAGGGACGAAGCGATCACTTAGCCATTCGGCCAACAGGGTAAAAGTATTGAAGTTACATAGCGTGCGTGAATTGGAGACTTGATAATAGCAGATAAAAAATACTTCCGACACCGGGAATCGTACTCGGGCCTCCTGGGTGAGAGCCAGGTATCCTAGCCACTAGACCATGCCGGAGAACGGAGGGGGACGGAGCGATCGCTTAGCCATTTGGCAAACATCGGTAAAAGTATTGAAGTTACATAGCGTGCGTAAATTGCATACTTGATAATAGCAGATAAAAAATACTTCCGACACCGGGAATCGTACCCGGGCCTCCTGGGTGAGAGCCAGGTATCCTAGACACTAGACCATGCCGGAGAACGGAGAGGGACGGAGAGATCGCTTAGCCATTCGGCCAACAGGGTAAAACTATTGAAGTTACATACCGTGCGCAAATTGGAGACTTGATGACAGCAGATAAAAGAAAAAACTTCTGACACTGGGAATCGTACCCGGGCCTGCTGGGTGAGAGCCAGGTATCCTAGCCACTAGACCATGCCAGAGATTTGAGAGGGACGGAGCGATCGCTTAGCCATTCGGCCAACAGGGTAAAACTATTGAAGATACATAGCGTGCGCAAATTGAAGACTTGATGACAGCAGCTAAAAGAAAATACTTCCGACACCGCAAATCGAACCCGGGCCTCCTGATGAGAGCCAGGTATCCTAGCCACTAGACCACGCCGGAGAACAAAGAGGGACGGAGCGATCGCTTAGCGATTCGGCCAACAGGGTAAAAGTATTGAAGTTACATAGCGTGCGCAAATTGGAGACTTGATGGTAGCAGATAAAAGAAAATACTTCCGACACCGCGAATCGAACCCGGGTCTCCTGGGTGAGAGCCAGATATCCTAGCCACTAGACCACGCCGGAGAACGCAAAGGGACGGAGCGATCGCTTAGCCATTTGACCAACACGGTAAAACTATTGAAGTTACATACCATGCGCAAATTGGAGACTTGATGATAGCATATAAAAGAAAATACCTCCGACACCGGGAATCGCAACCGGGCCTCCTGGGTGAGAGCCAGGTATCCTAGAGACTAGACCATGCCGGAGAACGGAGAGTAACGGAAAGATCGGTTAGCCATTTGGCCAACAGGGTAAAACTATTGAAGTTACAAACCGTGCACTAATTGGAGACTTGATGACAGCAGATAAAAGAGAATACTTCCGACACCGGAAATCGCACCCGGGACTCCTGGGTGCGAGCCAGGTATCCTAGCCACTAGACCATGCCGGAGAACGGAGAGGGACGGAGCGATCGCTTAGCGATTTGACCAACAAGGTAAAACTTTTGAAGTTATATACCATGCGCAAATTAGAGACTTCATGACAGCAGATAAAAGAAAAAACTTTTGACACCGGGAATCGTACCCGGGCCTCCTGGGTGAGAGCCAGGTATCCTAGCCACTAGACCATGCCAGAAAAGGGAGAAAGACGGAGCGAACGCTTAGTGATTCGGCCAACAGGGTAAAACTATTGAAGTTACATAGCGTGCGCAAATTGGAGACTTGATGACAGCAGATAAAAGAAAATACTTCCGACACCGGGAATCGAACCAGGGCCTCCTGGGTGAAAGCCAGGTATCCTAGCCACAAGACTATGCCGGAGAACGGAGAGGGACGGAGCGATCGCTTAGCCATTTGGCCAACAGGGTAGAAGTATTGAAGATACATAGCGTGCGCAATTTGGAGACTTGATGATAGCTGATAAAAAAAATACTCCCGACCCCAGGAATCGCAACCGGGCTTCCTGGGTGAGAGCCAGGTATCCTAGACACTAGACCATGCCGGAGAACGGAGAGGGACGGAGAGATCGCTTAGCCATTCGGCCAACAGGGTAAAACTATTGAAGTTACATACCGTGCGCAAATTGGAGACTTGATGACAGCAGATAAAAGAAAAAACTTCTGACACCGGGAATCGTACCCGGGCCTGCTGGGTGAGAGCCAGGTATCCTAGCCACTAGACCATGCCAGAGATTTGAGAGGGACGGAGTGATCGCTTAGCCATTCGGCCAACAGGGTAAAACTATTGAAGATACATAGCGTGCGCAAATTGAAGACTTGATGACAGCAGCTAAAAGAAAATACTTCCGACACCGCAAATCGAACCCGGGCCTCCTGATGAGAGCCAGGTATCCTAGCCACTAGACCATGCCGGAGAACAAAGAGGGACGGAGCGATCGCTTAGCGATTCGGCCAACAGGGTAAAAGTATTGAAGTTACATAGCGTGCGCAAATTGGAGACTTGATGATAGCAGATAAAAGAAAATACTTCCGACACTGGCAATCGAACCCGGGCCTCCTGGGTGAGAGCCAGGTATCCTAGCCACTAGACTATGCCGGAGAACGGAGAGGGACGGAACGATCGCTTAGCCATTTGGCCATCAGGGTAAAAGTATTGAAGTTACATAGCGTGCGTAAATCGGATACTTGATAGTAGCAGATAAAAAATACTTCCGACACCGGGAATCGTACCCGGGCCTCCTGGGTGAGAGCCAGGTATCCAAGCCACTAGTCCATGCCAGAGAACGGAGAGGGACGGAGCGATCGCTTAGCCATTCGGCCAACAGGGTGAAACTATTCAAGTTACATACCGTGCGCAAATTGGAGACTTGATGACAGCAGATAAAAAAATACTTCCGACACCAAGAATCGAACCAGGGTCTCCTGGGTGAGAGCCAGATATCCTAGCCACTAGACCACGCCGGAGAACGGAGAAGGACGGAACGATTGCTTAGATATTCCGCCAACAGGGTAAAAGTATTGAAGTTACAAAGCATGCGCAAATTGGAGGCTTGAAGACAGCAGATAAAACAAAATACTTCCGACACCGGGAATCGAATCCAGGCCTCCTGGGTGAGAGCTAGGTATCCTAGCCACTAGATCATGCCGGAGAACGGAGAAGGACTGAGCGATCGCTTAGCCATTCGGCCAACAGGGTAAAAGTATTGAAGTTATATCGTATGCGCAAATTGGAGACTTGATGATAGCAGATAAAAAATACTTCCGACACCGGGAATCGCACGCAGGCCTCCTGGGTGAGAGTGCCGTAGGTATCCTAGACACTAGACCATGCTGTAGAATGGAGAGGAACGGAGCGATCGCTTAGCCATTCGGCCAACGGGGTAAAACCATTGAAGTTACATAGCGTGCGCAAATCTGAGACTTGATGACAGCAGATTAAAAAAATACTTCTGACACCGGGAATTGAATCCGGGCCTCGTGGGTGAGAGCCAGGTATCCTAGCCACTAGACCATGCCGGAGAACGGAGAGGGACGGAGCGATCGCTTAGCCATTCGACCAACAGGGTAAATGTATTGCAGTTATACAGCGTGCGCAATTTGGAGACTTGATGATAGCAGATAAAAGAAAATACTTCCGACACCGCGAATCGAACCCGGGTCTCCTGGGTGAGAGCCAGATATCCTAGCCACTAGACCACGCTGGAGAACGCAAAGGGACGGAGCGATCGCTTAGCCATTTGACCGACACGGTAAAACTATTGAAGTTACATACCTTGCGCAAATTGGAGACTTGATGATAGCATATAAAAGAAAATACCTCCGACACCGGGAATCGCAACCGGGCCTCCTGGGTGAGAGCCAGGTATCCTAGACACTAGACCATGCCGGAGAACGGAGAGTAACGGAAAGATCGGTTAGCCATTTGGCCAACAGGGTAAAACTATTGAAGTTACAAACCGTGCACTAATTGGAGACTTGATGACAGCAGATAAAAGAGAATACTTCCGACACCGGAAATCGCACCCGGGCCTCCTGGGTGCGAGCCAGGTATCCTAGCCACTAGACCATGCCGGAGAACGGAGAGGGACGGAGCGATCGCTTAGCGATTTGACCAACAGGGTAAAACTTTTGAAGTTATATACCATGTGCAAATTAGAGACTTCATGACAGCAGATAAATGAAAAAACTTTCGACACCGGGAATCGTACCCGGGCCTTCTGGGTGAGAGCCAGGTATCCTAGCCACTAGACCATGCCGGAAAAGGGAGAAAGACGGAGCGATCGCTTAGTCATTTGACCAACAGGGTAAAACTTTTGAAGTTATATACCATGCGCAAATTAGAGACTTCATGACAGCAGATAAAAGAAAAAATTTTCGACACCGGGAATCGTACCCGGGCCTCCTGGGTGAGAGCCAGGTATCCTAGCCACTAGACCATGCCAGAGAACGGAGAGGGACGGAGCGATCGCTTAGCCATTCGGCCAACAGGGTAAAAGTATTGAAGATACAAAGCATGCGCAAATTGGAGGCTTGGTGATAGCAGATAAAAGAAAATACTTCCGACACCGGGAATCGAACCCGGGACTCCTGGGTGAGAGCTAGGTATCCTAGCCACTAGACCATGCCAGAGAACGGAGAGGGATGGAGCCATCCCTTAGCCATTCGGGCAACAGGAAAAAAGTATTGAAGTTGCATAGCGTGCGCAAATTGGAGACTTGATAACAGCAGATAAAAGAAAATACTTCCGACATCGGGAATCGAACCCGGGCCTCCTGGGTGAGAGCCAGGTATCCTAGCCACTAGACCATGCCGGAGAACGAAGAGGGACGGAGCGATCGCTTAGCCATTCGGCCAACAGGGTAAAACTATTGAAGATACATAGCGTGCGCAAATTGAAGACTTGATGATAGCAGCTAAAAGAAAATACTTCCGACACCTCAAATCGAATCCGGGCCTCCTGATGAGAGCCAGGTATCCTAGCCACTAGACCATGCCGGAGAACGGAGAGGGACGGAGCGATCACTTAGCGATTCGGCCAACAGGGTAAAAGTATTGAAGTTACATAGCGTGCGCAAATTGGAGACTTGATGATAGCAGATAAAAGAAAATACTTCCGACACCGGGAATCGAACCCGGGCCTCCTGGGTGAAAGCCAGGTATCCTAGCCACTAGACCATGCCGGAGAACGGAGAGGGACGGAGCGATCGCTTAGTGATTCGGCTAACAGGGTAAAAGTAATGAAGTTACCTAGCGTGCGCAAATTGGAGACTTGATGATAGCATATAAAAGAAAATACCTCCGACACCGGGAATCGCAACCGGGCCTCCTGGGTGAGAGCCAGGTATCCTAGACACTAGACCATGCCGGAGAACGGAGAGTAACGGAAAGATCGCTTAGCCAATTGGCCAACAGGGTAAAACTATTGAAGTTACAAACCGTGCACAAATTGTAGACTTGATGACAGCAGATAAAAGAAAATACTTCCGACACCGGAAATCGCACCCGGGCCTCCTGGGTGCGAGCCAGGTATCCTAGCCACTAGACCATGCCGGAGAACGGAGAGGGACGGAGCGATCGCTTAGCGATTTTACCAACAGGGTAAAACTTTTGAAGTTATATACCATGCGCAAATTAGAGACTTCAAGACAGCAGATAAAAGAAAAAACTTTCGACACCGGGAATCGTACCCGGGCCTCCTGGGTGAGAGCCAGGTATCCTAGCCACTAGACCATGCCGGAAAAGGGAGAAAGACGGAGCGAACGCTTAGTTATTCGGCCAACAGGGTAAAAGTATTGAAGTTACATAGCATGCGCAAATTGAAGACTTGATGATAGCAGATAAAAGAAAATACTTCCGACACCGGGAATCAAACCCGGGTCTCCAGGGTGAGAGTTAGGCATCCTAGCCACTAAAGCACGCCGGAGAACGTAGAGGGACGGAGCGATCGCTTAGCCATTTGACCAACAAGGTAAAACTTTTGAAGTTATATACCATGCGCAAATTAGAGACTTCATGACAGCAGATAAAAGAAAAGACTTTCGACACCGGGAATTGTACCCGGGCCTCCTGGGTGAGAGCAGGGTATCCTAGCCACTAGACCATGCCGAAAAAGGGAGAAAGACGGAGCGAACGCTTAGTTATTCGGCCAACAGGGTAAAAGTATTGAAGTTACATAGCGTGCGCAAATTGGAGACTTGATGATAGCAGATAAAATAAAATACTTCCGACACCGGGAATCGAACCCGGGCCTTCTGGGTGAGGGCCAGGAATTCTAGCCACTAGACCATGCCGGAGAACGAAGAGGGACGAAGCGATCACTTAGCCATTCGGCCAACAGGGTAAAAGTATTGAAGTTACATAGCGTGCGTGAATTGGAGACTTGATAATAGCAGATAAAAAATACTTCCGACACCGGGAATCGTACTCGGGCCTCCTGGGTGAGAGCCAGGTATCCTAGCCACTAGACCATGCCGGAGAACAGAGGGGGACGGAGCGATCGCTTAGCCATTTGGCAAACAGGGTAAAAGTATTGAAGTTACATAGCGTGCGTAAATTGCATACTTGATAATAGCAGATAAAAAATACTTCCGACACCGGGAATCGTACCCGGGCCTCCTGGGTGTGAGCCAGGTATCCTAGACACTAGACCATGCCGGAGAACGGAGAGGGACGGAGAGATCGCTTAGCCATTCGGCCAACAGGGTAAAACTATTGAAGTTACATACCATGCGCAAATTGGAGACTTGATGACAGCAGATAAAAGAAAAAACTTCTGACACCGGGAATCGTACCCGGGCCTGCTGGGTGAGAGCCAGGTATCCTAGCCACTAGACCATGCCAGAGATTTGAGAGGGACGGAGCGATCGCTTAGCCATTCGGCCAACAGGCTAAAACTATTGAAGATACATAGCGTGCGCAAATTGAAGACTTGATGACAGCAGCTAAAAGAAAATACTTCCGACACCGCAAATCGAACCCGGGCCTCCTGATGAGAGCCAGGTATCCTAGCCACTAGACCACGCCGGAGAACAAAGAGGGACGGAGCGATCGCTTAGCGATTCGGCCAACAGGGTAAAAGTATTGAAGTTACATAGCGTGCGCAAATTGGAGACTTGATGATAGCAGATAAAAGAAAATACTTCCGACACCGGGAATCGAACCCGGGCCTCCTGGGTGAGAGCCAGGTATCCTAGCCACTAGACTATGCCGGAGAACGGAGAGGGACGGAACGATCGCTTAGCCATTTGGCCAACAGGGTAAAAGTATTGAAGTTACATAGCGTGCGTAAATCGGATACTTGATAATAGCAGATAAAAAATACTTCCGACACCGGGAATCGTACCCGGGCCTCCTGGGTGAGAGCCAGGTATCCAAGCCACTAGACCATGCCAGAGAACGGAGAGGGACGGAGCGATCGCTTAGCCATTCGGCCAACAGGGTGAAACAATTCAAGTTACATACCGTGCGCAAATTGGAGACTTGATGACAGCACATAAAAAAATACTTCCGACACCAAGAATCGAACCAGGGTCTCCTGGGTGAGAGCCAGATATCCTAGCCACTAGACCACGCCGGAGAACGGAGAAGGACGGAACGATCGCTTAGATATTCCGCCAACAGGGTAAAAGTATTGAAGTTACAAAGCATGCGCAAATTGGAGGCTTGAAGACAGCAGATAAAAGAAAATACTTCCGACACCGGGAATCGAATCCAGGCCTCCTGGGTGAGAGCTAGGTATCCTAGCCACTAGGCCATGCCGGAGAACGGAGAAGGACTGAGCGATCGCTTAGCCATTCGGCCAACAGAGTAAAAGTATTTCAGTTATACAGCGTGCGCAATTTGGAGACTTGATGATAGCAGATAAAAGAAAATACTTCCGACACCGCGAATCGAACCCGGGTCTTCTGGGTGAGAGCCAGATATCCTAGCCACTAGACCACGCCGGAGAACGCAAAGAGACGGGGCGATCGCTTAGCCATTTGACCAACACGGTAAAACTATTGAAGTTACATACCATGCGCAAATTGGAGACTTGATGATAGCATATAAAAGAAAATACCTCCGACACCGGGAATCGCAACCGGGCCTCCTGGGTGAGAGCCAGGTATCCTAGCCACTAGACCATGCCAGAGAACGGAGAGGGATGGAGCCATCCCTTAGCCATTCGGGCAACAGGAAAAAAATATTGAAGTTGCATAGCGTGCGCAAATTGGAGACTTGATAACAGCAGATAAAAGAAAATACTTCCGACATCGGGAATCGAACCCGGGCCTCCTGGGTGAGAGCCAGGTATCCTAGCCACTAGACCATGCCGGAGAACGAAGAGGGACGGAGCGATCGCTTAGCCATTCGGCCAACAGGGTAAAACTATTGAAGATACATAGCGTGCGCAAATTGAAGACTTGATGATAGCAGCTAAAAGAAAATACTTCCGACACCGCAAATCGAACCCGGGCCTCCTGATGAGAGCCAGGTATCCGAGCCACAAGACCATGCCGGAGAACGGAGAAGGACGGACCGATCACTTAGCGATTCGGCCAACAGGGTAAAAGTATTGAAGTTACATAGCGTGCGCAAATTGGAGACTTGATGATAGCAGATAAAAGAAAATACTTCCGACACCGGGAATCGAACCCGGGCCTCCTGGGTGAAAGCCAGGTATCCTAGCCACTAGACCATGCCGGAGAACGGAGAGGGACGGAGCGATCGCTTAGCCATTCGGCGAACAGGGTAAAAGTATTGAAGTTACATAGCGTGCGTAAATTGCATACTTGATAATAGCAGATAAAAAATACTTCCGACACCGGGAATCGTACCCGGGCCTCCTGGGTGAGAGCCAGGTATCCAAGCCACTAGACCATGCCAGAGAACGGAGAGGGACGGAGCGATCGCTTAGCGATTCGGCTAACAGGGTAAAAGTAATGAAGTTACCTAGCGTGCGCAAATTGGAGACTTGATGATAGCATATAAAAGAAAATACCTCCGACACCGGGAATCGCAACCGGGCCTCCTGGGTGAGAGCCAGGTATCCTAGACACTAGACCATGCCGGAGAACGGAGAGTAACGAAAAGATCGCTTAGCCAATTGGCCAACAGGGTAAAACTATTGAAGTTACAAACCGTGCACAAATTGTAGACTTGATGACAGCAGATAAAAGAAAATACTTCCGACACCGGAAATCGCACCCGGGCCTCCTGGGTGCGAGCCAAGTATCCTAGCCACTAGACCATGCCGGAGAATGGAGAGGGACGGAGCGATCGCTTAGCGATTCTACCAACGGGGTAAAACTTTTGAAGTTATATACCATGCGCAAATTAGAGACTTCAAGACAGCAGATAAAAGAAAAAACTTTCGACACCGGGAATCGTACCCGGGCCTCCTGGGTGAGAGCCAGGTATCCTAGCCACTAGACCATGCCGGAAAAGGGAGAAAGACGGAGCGAACGCTTAGTTATTCGGCCAACAGGGTAAAAGTATTGAAGTTACATAGCATGCGCAAATTGAAGACTTGATGATAGCAGATAAAAGAAAATACTTCCGACACCGGGAATCAAACCCGGGTCTCCAGGGTGAGAGTCAGGCATCCTAGCCACTAAAGCACGCCGGAGAACGTAGAGGGACGGAGCGATCGCTTAGCCATTTCACCAACAAGGTAAAACTTTTGAAGTTATATACCATGCGCAAATTAGAGACTTCATGACAGCAGATAAAAGAAAAGACTTTCGACACCAGGAATTGTACCCGGGCCTCCTGGGTGAGAGCAGGGTATCCTAGCCACTAGACCATGCCGGAAAAGGGAGAAAGACGGAGCGAACGCTTAGTTATTCGGCCAACAGGGTAAAAGTATTGAAGTTACATAGCGTGCGCAAATTGGAGACTTGATGATAGCAGATAAAATAAAATACTTCCGACACCGGGAATCGAACCCGGGCCTCCTGGGTGAGGGCCAGGAATTCTAGCCACTAGACCACGCCGGAGAACAAAGAGGGACGGAGCGATCGCTTAGCGATTCGGCCAACAGGGTAAAAGTATTGAAGTTACATAGCGTGCGCAAATTGGAGACTTGATGATAGCAGATAAAAGAAAATACTTCCGACACCGGGAATCGAACCCGGGCCTCCTGGGTGAGAGCCAGGTATCCTAGCCACTAGACTATGCCGGAGAACGGAGAGGGACGGAACGATCGCTTAGCCATTTGGCCAACAGGGTAAAAGTATTGAAGTTACATAGCGTGCGTAAATCGGATACTTGATAATAGCAGATAAAAAATACTTCCGACACCGGGAATCGTACCCGGGCCTCCTGGGTGAGAGCCAGGTATCCAAGCCACTAGACCATGCCAGCGAACGGAGAGGGACGGAGCGATCGCTTAGCCATTCGGCCAACAGGGTGAAACAATTCAAGTTACATACCGTGCGCAAATTGGAGACTTGATGACAGCACATAAAAAAATACTTCCGACACCAAGAATCGAACCAGGGTCTCCTGGGTGCGAGCCAAGTATCCTAGCCACTAGACCATGCCGGAGAATGGAGAGGGACGGAGCGATCGCTTAGCGATTCTACCAACAGGGTAAAACTTTTGAAGTTATATACCATGCGCAAATTAGAGACTTCAAGACAGCAGATAAAAGAAAAAACATTCGACACCGGGAATCGTACCCGGGCCTCCTGGGTGAGAGCCAGGTATCCTAGCCACTAGACCATGCCGGAAAAGGGAGAAAGACGGAGCGAACGCTTAGTTATTTGGCCAACAGGGTAAAAGTATTGAAGTTACATAGCATGCGCAAATTGAAGACTTGATGATAGCAGATAAAAGAAAATACTTCCGACAGCGCAAATCGAACCCGGGCCTCCTGATGAGAGCCAGGTATCCTAGACACTAGACCATGCGGGAGAACGGAGAGTAACGGAAAGATCGGTTAGCCATTTGGCCAACAGGGTAAAACTATTGAAGATACATAGCGTGCTCAAATTGAAGACTTGATGATAGCAGCTAAAAGAAAATACTTCGGACACCGCAAATCGAACCCGGGCCTCCTGATGAGAGCCAGGTATCCTAGCCACTAGACCATGCCGGAGAACGGAGAGGGACGGAGCGATCACTTAGCGATTCGGCCAACAGGGTAAAAGTATTGAAGTTACATAGCGTGCGCAAATTGGAGACTTGATGATAGCAGATAAAAGAAAATACTTCCGACACCGGGAATCGAACCCGGGCCTCCTGGGTGAAAGCCAGGTATCCTAGCCACTAGACCATGCCGGAGAACGGAGAGGGACGGAGCGATCGCTTAGCGATTCGGCTAACAGGGTAAAAGTAATGAAGTTACCTAGCGTGCGCAAATTGGAGACTTGATGATAGCATATAAAAGAAAATACCTCCGACACCGGGAATCGCAACCGGGCCTTCTGGGTGAGAGCCAGGTATCCTAGCCACTAGACCATGCCGGAAAAGGGAGAAAGACGGAGCGATCGCTTAGTCATTTGACCAACAGGGTAAAACTTTTGAAGTTATATACCATGCGCAAATTAGAGACTTCATGACAGCAGATAAAAGAAAATACTTCCGACACCGGAAATCGCACCCGGGCCTCCTGGGTGAGAGCCAGGTATCCTAGCCACTAGACCATGCCGGAGAACGGAGAGGGACGGAGCGATCGCTTAGCCATTCGGCCAACAGGGTAAAAGTATTGAAGATACAAAGCATGCGCAAATTGGAGGCTTGGTGATAGCAGATAAAAGAAAATACTTCCGACACCGGGAATCGAACCCGGGACTCCTGGGTGAGAGCTAGGTATCCTAGCCACTAGACCATGCCAGAGAACGGAGAGGGATGGAGCCATCCCTTAGCCATTCGGGCAACAGGAAAAAAGTATTGAAGTTGCATAGCGTGCGCAAATTGGAGACTTGATAACAGCAGATAAAAGAAAATACTTCCGACATCAGGAATCAAACCCGAGCCTCCTGGGTGAGAGCCAGGTATCCTAGCCACTAGACCATGCCGGAGAACGAAGCGGGACGGAGCGATCGCTTAGCCATTCGGCCAACAGGGTAAAACTATTGAAGATACATAGCGTGCGCAAATTGAAGACTTGATGATAGCAGCTAAAAGAAAATACTTCCGACACCGCAAATCGAACCCGGGCCTCCTGATGAGAGCCAGGTATCCTAGCCACTAGACCATGCCGGAGAACGGAGAGGGACGGAGCGATCACTTAGCGATTCGGCCAACAGGGTAAAAGTATTGAAGTTACATAGCGTGCGCAAATTGGAGACTTGATGATAGCAGATAAAAAAAAATACTTCCGACACCGGGAATCGAACCCGGGCCTCCTGGGTGAAAGCCAGGTATCCTAGCCACTAGACCATGCCGGAGAACGGAGAGGGACGGAGCGATCGCTTAGCGATTCGGCTAACAGGGTAAAAGTAATGAAGTTACCTAGCGTGCGCAAATTGGAGACTTGATGATAGCATATAAAAGAAAATACCTCCGACACCGGGAATCGAAACCGGGCCTCCTGGGTGAGAGCCAGGTATCCTAGACACTAGACCATGCCGGAGAACGGAGAGTAACGGAAAGATCGCTTAGCCAATTGGCCAACAGGGTAAAACTATTGAAGTTACAAACCGTGCACAAATTGTAGACTTGATGACAGCAGATAAAAGAAAATACTTCCGACACCGGAAATCGCACCCGGGCCTCCTGGGTGCGAGCCAGATATCCTAGCCACTAGACCATGCCGGAGAACAGAGAGGGACGGAGCGATCGCTTAGCGATTTTACCAACGGGGTAAAACTTTTGAAGTTATATACCATGCGCAGATTAGAGACTTCAAGACAGCAGATAAAAGAAAAAACTTTCGACACCGGGAATCGTACCCGGGCCTCCTGGGTGAGAGCCAGGTATCCTAGCCACTAGACCATGCCGGAAAAGGGAGAAAGACGGAGCGAACGCTTAGTTATTCGGCCAACAGGGTAAAAGTATTGAAGTTACATAGCATGCGCAAATTGAAGACTTGATGATAGCAGATAAAAGAAAATACTTCCGACACCGGGAATCAAACCCGGGTCTCCAGGGTGAGAGTCAGGCATCCTAGCCACTAAAGCACGCCGGAGAACGTAGAGGGACGGAGCGATCGCTTCGCCATTTGACCAACAAGGTAAAACTTTTGAAGTTATATACCATGCGCAAATTAGAGACTTCATGACAGCAGATAAAAGAAAAGACTTTCGACACCGGGAATTGTACCCGGGCCTCCTGGGTGAGAGCAGGGTATCCTAGCCACTAGACCATGCCGGAAAAGGGAGAAAGACGGAGCGAACGCTTAGTTATTCGGCCAACAGGGTAAAAGTATTGAAGTTACATAGCGTGCGCAAATTGGAGACTTGATGATAGCAGATAAAATAAAATACTTCCGACACCGGGAATCGAACCCGGGCCTCCTGGGTGAGGGCCAGGAATTCTAGCGACTAGACCATGCCGGAGAACGAAGAGGGACGAAGCGATCACTTAGCCATTCGGCCAACAGGGTAAAAGTATTGAAGTTACATAGCGTGCGTGAATTGGAGACTTGATAATAGCAGATAAAAAATACTTCCGACACCGGGAATCGTACTCGGGCCTCCTGGGTGAGAGCCAGGTATCCTAGCCACTAGACCATGCCGGAGAACGGAGGGGGACGGAGCGATCGCTTAGCCATTTGGCAAACAGGGTAAAAGTATTGAAGTTACATAGCGTGCGTAAATTGCATACTTGATAATAGCAGATAAAAAATACTTCCGACACCGGGAATCGTACCCGGGCCTCCTGGGTGAGAGCCAGGTATCCTAGACACTAGACCATGCCGGAGAACGGAGAGGGACGGAGAGATCGCTTAGCCATTCGGCCAACAAGGTAAAACTATTGAAGTTACATACCGTGCGCAAATTGGAGACTTGATGACAGCAGATAAAAGAAAAAACTTCTGACACCGGGAATCGTACCCGGGCCTGCTGGGTGAGAGCCAGGTATCCTAGCCACTAGACCATGCCAGAGATTTGAGAGCGACGGAGCGATCGCTTAGCCATTCGGCCAACAGGGTAAAACTATTGAAGATACATAGCGTGCGCAAATTGAAGAATTGATGACAGCAGCTAAAAGAAAATACTTCCGACACCGCAAATCAAACCCGGGCCTCCTGATGAGAGCCAGGTATCCTAGCCACTAGACCACGCTGGAGAACAAAGAGGGACGGAGCGATCGCTTAGCGATTCGGCCAACAGGGTAAAAGTATTGAAGTTACATAGCGTGCGCAAATTGGAGACTTGATGATAGCAGATAAAAGAAAATACTTCCGACACCGGGAATTGAACCCGGGCCTCCTGGGTGAGAGCCAGGTATCCTAGCCACTAGACTATGCCGGAGAACGGAGAGGGACGGAACGATCGCTTAGCCATTTGGCCAACAGGGTAAAAGTATTGAAGTTACATAGCGTGCGTAAATCGGATACTTGATAATAGGAGATAAAAAATACTTCCGACACCGGGAATCGTACCCGGGCCTCCTGGGTGAGAGCCAGGTATCCAAGCCACTAGACCATGCCAGCGAACGGAGAGGGACGGAGCGATCGCTTAGCCATTCGGCCAACAGGGTGAAACTATTCAAGTTACATACCGTGCGCAAATTGGAGACTTGATGACAGCACATAAAAAAATACTTCCGACACCAAGAATAGAACCAGGGTCTCCTGGGTGAGAGCCAGATATCCTAGCCACTAGACCACGCCGGAGAACGGAGAAGGACGGAACGATCGCTTAGATATTCCGCCAACAGGGTAAAAGTATTGAAGTTACAAAGCATGCGCAAATTGGAGGCTTGAAGACAGCAGATAAAAGAAAATACTTCCGACACCGGGAATCGAATCCAGGCCTCCTGGGTGAGAGCTAGGTATCCTAGTCACTAGACCATGCCGGAGAACGGAGAAGGACTGAGCGATCGCTTAGCCATTCGGCCAACAGGGTAAAAGTATTTCAGTTATACAGCGTGCGCAATTTGGAGACTTGATGATAGCAGATAAAAGAAAATACTTCCGACACCGCGAATCGAACCCGGGTCTCCTGGGTGAGAGCCAGATATCCTAGCCACTAGACCACGCCGGAGAACGCAAAGGGTCGGAGCGATCGCTTAGCCATTTGACCAACACGGTAAAACTATTGAAGTTACATACCATGCGCAAATTGGAGACTTGATCATAGCATATAAAAGAAAATACCTCCGACACCGGGAATCGCAACCGGGCCTCCTGGGTGAGAGCCAGGTATCCTAGACACTAGACCATGCCGGAGAACGGAGAGTAACGGAAAGATCGGTTAGCCATTTGGCCAACAGGGTAAAACTATTGAAGTTACAAACCTTGCACTAATTGGAGACTTGATGACAGCAGATAAAAAAGAATACTTCCGACACCGGAAATCGCACCCGGGCCTCCTGGGTGCGAGCCAGGTATCCTAGCCTTAGACCATGCCGGAGAACGGAGAGGGACGGAGCGATCGCTTAGCGATTTGACCAACAGGGTAAAACTTTTGAAGTTATATACCATGCGCAAATTAGAGACTTCATGACAGCAGATAAAAGAAAAAACTTTCGACACCGGGAATCGTACCCGGACCTCCTGGGTGAGAGCCAGGTATCCTAGCCACTAGGCCATGCCGGAAAAGGGAGAAAGACGGAGCGATCGCTT
Organism: Rhipicephalus microplus; assembly: GCF_043290135.1. Lineage (NCBI taxonomy): Eukaryota > Metazoa > Arthropoda > Arachnida > Ixodida > Ixodidae > Rhipicephalus > Rhipicephalus microplus. The sequence goes on from NC_134702.1 coordinate 158,864,671, forward strand.
AGTCATTTGACCAACAGGGTAAAACTTTTGAAGTTATATACCATGCGCAAATTAGAGACTTCATGACAGCAGATAAAAAAAAACTTTCGACACCGGGAATCGTACCCGGGCCTCCTGGGTGAGAGCCAGGTATCCTAGCCACTAGACCATGCCGGAGAACGGAGAGGGACGGAGCGATCGCTTAGCCATTCGGCCAACAGGGTAAAAGTATTGAAGATACAAAGCATGCGCAAATTGGAGGCTTGGTGATAGCAGATAAAAGAAAATACTTCCGACACCGGGAATCGAACCCGGGACTCCTGGGTGAGAGCTAGGTATCCTAGCCACTAGACCATGCCAGAGAACGGAGAGGGATGGAGCCATCCCTTAGCCATTCGGGCAACAGAAAAAAAGTATTGAAGTTGCATAGCGTGCGCAAATTGGAGACTTGATAACAGCAGATAAAAGAAAATACTTCCGACATCGGGAATCGAACCCGGGCCTCCTGGGTGAGAGCCAGGTATTCTAGCCACTAGACCATGCCGGAGAACGAAGAGGGACGGAGCGATCGCTTAGCCATTCGGCCAACAGGGTAAAACTATTGAAGATACATAGCGTGCGCAAATTGAAGACTTGATGATAGCAGCTAAAAGAAAATACTTCCGACACCGCAAATCGAACCCGGGCCTCCTGATGAGAGGCAGGTATCCTAGCCACAAGACCATGCCGGAGAACGGAGAGGGACGGAGCGATCGCTTAGCGATTCGGCTAACAGGGTAAAAGTAATGAAGTTACCTAGCGTGCGCAAATTGGAGACTTGATGATAGCATATAAAAGAAAATACCTCCGACACCGGGAATCGCAACCGGGCCTCCTGGGTGAGAGCCAGGTATCCTAGACACTAGACCATGCCGGAGAACGGAGAGTAACGGAAAGATCGCTTAGCCAATTGGCCAACAGGGTAAAACTATTGAAGTTACAAACCGTGCACAAATTGTAGACTTGATGACAGCAGATAAAAGAAAATACTTCCGACACCGGAAATCGCACCCGGGCCTCCTGGGTGCGAGCCAGGTATCCTAGCCACTAGACCATGCCGGAGAACGGAGAGGGACGGAGCGATCGCTTAGCGATTTTACCAACAGGGTAAAGCTTTTGAAGTTATATACCATGCGCAAATTAGAGACTTCAAGACAGCAGATAAAAGAAAAAACTTTCGACACCGGGAATCGTACCCGGGCCTCCTGGGTGAGAGCCAGGTATCCTAGCCACTAGACCATGCCGGAAAAGGGAGAAAGACGGAGCGAACGCTTAGTTATTCGGCCAACAGGGTAAAAGTATTGAAGTTACATAGCATGCGCAAATTGAAGACTTGATGATAGCAGATAAAAGAAAATACTTCCGACACCGGGAATCAAACCCGGGTCTCCAGGGTGAGAGTCAGGCATCCTAGCCACTAAAGCACGCCGGAGAACGTAGAGGGACGGAGCGATCGCTTAGCCATTTGACCAACAAGGTAAAACTTTTGAAGTTATATACCATGCGCAAATTAGAGACTTCATGACAGCAGATAAAAGAAAAGACTTTCGACACCAGGAATTGTACCCGGGCCTCCTGGGTGAGAGCAGGGTATCCTAGCCACTAGACCATGCCGGAAAAGGGAGAAAAACGGAGCGAACGCTTAGTTATTCGGCCAACAGGGTAAAAGTATTGAAGTTACATAGCGTGCGCAAATTGGAGACTTGATGATAGCAGATAAAATAAAATACTTCCGACACCGGGAATCGAACTCGGGCCTCCTGGGTGAGGGCCAAAAATTCTAGCCACTAGACCATGCCGGAGAACGAAGAGGGACGAAGCGATCACTTAGCCATTCGGCCAACAGGGTAAAAGTATTGAAGTTACATAGCGTGCGTGAATTGGAGACTTGATAATAGCAGATAAAAAATACTTCCGACACCGGGAATCGTACTCGGGCCTCCTGGGTGAGAGCCAGGTATCCTAGCCACTAGACCATGCCGGAGAACGGAGGGGACGGAGCGATCGCTTAGCCATTTGGCAAACAGGGTAAAAGTATTGAAGTTACATAGCGTGCGTAAATTGCATACTTGATAATAGCAGATAAAAAATACTTCCGACACCGGGAATCGTACCCGGGCCTCCTGGGTGAGAGCCAGGTATCCTAGACACTAGACCATGCCGGAGAACGGAGAGGGACGGAGAGATCGCTTAGCCATTCGGCCAACAGGGTAAAACTATTGAAGTTACATACCGTGCGCAAATTGGAGACTTGATGACAGCAGATAAAAGAAAAAACTTCTGACACCGGGAATCGTACCCGGGCCTGCTGGGTGAGAGCCAGGTATCCTAGCCACTAGAGCATGCCAGAGATTTGAGAGGGACGGAGCGATCGCTTAGCCATTCGGCCAACAGGGTAAAACTATTGAAGATACATAGCGTGCGCAAATTGAAGACTTGATGACAGCAGCTAAAAGAAAATACTTCCGACACCGCAAATCGAACCCGGGCCTCCTGATGAGAGCCAGGTATCCTAGCCACTAGACCACGCCGGAGAACAAAGAGGGACGGAGCGATCGCTTAGCGATTCGGCCAACAGGGTAAAAGTATTGAAGTTACATAGCGTGCGCAAATTGGAGACTTGATGATAGCAGATAAAAGAAAATACTTCCGACACCGGGAATCGAACCCGGGCCTCCTGGGTGAGAGCCAGGTATCCTAGCCACTAGACTATGCCGGAGAACGGAGAGGGACGGAACGATCGCTTAGCCATTTGGCCAACAGGGTAAAAGTATTGAAGTTACATAGCGTGCGTAAATCGGATACTTGATAATAGCAGATAAAAAATACTTCCGACACCGGGAATCGTACCCGGGCCTCCTGGGTGAGAGCCAGGTATCCAAGCCACTAGACCATGCCAGAGAACGGAGAGGGACGGAGCGATCGCTTAGCCATTCGGCCAACAGGGTGAAACAATTCAAGTTACATACCGTGCGCAAATTGGAGACCTGATGATAGCACATAAAAAAATACTTCCGACACCAAGAATCGAACCAGGGTCTCATGGGTGAGAGCCAGATATCCTAGCCACAAGACCACGCCGGAGAACGGAGAAGGACGGAACGATCGCTTAGATATTCCGCCAACAGGGTAAAAGTATTGAAGTTACAAAGCATGCGCAAATTGGAGGCTTGAAGACAGCAGATAAAAGAAAATACTTCCGACACCGGGAATCGAATCCAGGCCTCCTGGGTGAGAGCTAGGTATCCTAGCCACTAGACCATGCCGGAGAACGGAGAAGGACTGAGCGATCGCTTAGCCATTCGGCCAACAGGGTAAAAGTATTTCAGTTATACAGCGTGCGCAATTTGGAGACTTGATGATAGCAGATAAAAGAAAATACTTCCGACACCGCGAATCGAACCCGGGTCTCCTGGGTGAGAGAGATATCCTAGCCACTAGACCACGCCGGAGAACTCAAATGGACGGAGCGATCGCTTAGCCATTTGACCAACACGGTAAAACTATTGAAGTTACATACCATGCGCAAATTGGAGACTTGATGATAGCATATAAAAGAAAATACCTCCGACACCGGGAATCGCAACCAGGCCTCCTGGGTGAGAGCCAGGTATCCTAGACACTAGACCATGCCGGAGAACGGAGAGTAACGGAAAGATCGGTTAGCCATTTGGCCAACAGGGTAAAACTATTGAAGTTACAAACCGTGCACTAATTGGAGACTTGATGACAGCAGATAAAAGAGAATACTTCCGACACCGGAAATCGCACCCGGGCCTCCTGGGTGCGAGCCAGGTATCCTAGCCACTAGACCATGCCGGAGAACGGAGAGGGACGGAGCGATCGCTTAGCGATTTGACCAACAGGGTAAAACTTTTGAAGTTATATACCATGCGCAAATTAGAGACTTCATGACAGCAGATAAAAGAAAAAACTTTCGACACCGGGAATCGTACCCGGGCCTCCTGGATGAGAGCCAGGTATCCTAGCCACTAGGCCATGCCGGAAAAGGAAGAAAGACGGAGCGATCGCTTAGTCATTTGACCAACAGGGTAAAACTTTTGAAGTTATATACCATGCGCAAATTAGAGACTTCATGACAGCAGATAAAAGAAAATACTTCCGACACCGGGAATCGAATCCAGGCCTCCTGGGTGAGAGCTAGGTATCCTAGCCACTAGATCATGCCGGAGAACGGAGAAGGACTGAGCGATCGCTTAGCCATTCGGCCAGCAGGGTAAAAGTATTGAAGTTATATCGTATGCGCAAATTGGAGACTTGATGATAGCAGATAAAAAATACTTCCGACACCGGGAATCGCACGCGGGCCTCCTGGGTGAGAGTGCCGTAGGTATCCTAGACACTAGACCATGCTGTAGAATGGAGAGAAACGGAGCGATCGCTTAGCCATTCGGCCAACAGGGTAAAACTATTGAAGTTACAAAGCGTGCGCAAATCTGAGACTTGATGACAGCAGATTAAAAAAATACTTCTGACACCGGGAATTGAATCCGGGCCTCGTGGGTGAGAGCCAGGTATCCTAGCCACTAGACCATGCCGGAGAACGGAGAGGGACGGAGCGATCACTTAGCGATTCGGCCAACAGGGTAAAAGTATTGAAGTTACATAGCGTGCGCAAATTGGAGACTTGATGATAGCAGATAAAAGAAAATACTTCCGACACCGCAAATCGAACCCGGGCCTCCTGATGAGAGCCAGGTATCCTAGCCACTAGACCATGCCGGAGAACGGAGAGGGACGGAGCGATCACTTAGCGATTCGGCCAACAGGGTAAAAGTATTGAAGTTACATAGCATGCGCAAATTGGAGACTTGATGATAGCAGATAAAAGAAAATACTTCCGACACCGGGAATCGTACCCGGGCCTCCTGGGTGAGAGCCAGGTATCCAAGCCACTAGACCATGCCAGAGAACGGAGAGGGACGGAGCGATCGCTTAGCGATTCGGCTAACAGGGTAAAAGTAATGAAGTTACCTAGCGTGCGCAAATTGGAGACTTGATGATAGCATATAAAAGAAAATACCTCCGACACCGGGAATCGCAACCGGGCCTCCTGGGTGAGAGCCAGGTATCCTAGACACTAGACCATGCCGGAGAACGGAGAGTAACGGAAAGATCGCTTAGCCAATTGGCCAACAGGGTAAAACTATTGAAGTTACAAACCGAGCACAAATTGTAGACTTGATGACAGCAGATAAAAGAAAATACTTCCGACACCGGAAATCGCACCCGGGCCTCCTGGGTGCGAGCCAGGTATCCTAGCCACTAGACCATGCCGGAGAACGGAGAGGGACGGAGCGATCGCTTAGCGATTTTACCAACAGGGTAAAACTTTTGAAGTTATATACCATGCGCAAATTAGAGACTTCAAGACAGCAGATAAAAGAAAAAACTTTCGACACCGGGAATCGTACCCGGGCCTCCTGGGTGAGAGCCAGGTATCCTAGCCACTAGACCATGCCGGAAAAGGGAGAAAGACGGAGCGAACGCTTAGTTATTCGGCCAACAGGGTAAAAGTATTGAAGTTACATAGCATGCGCAAATTGAAGACTTGATGATAGCAGATAAAAGAAAATACTGCCGACACCGGGAATCAAACCCGGGTCTCCAGGGTGAGAGTCAGGCATCCTAGCCACTAAAGCACGCCGGAGAACGTAGAGGGACGGAGCGATCGCTTAGCCATTTGACCAACAAGGTAAAACTTTTGAAGTTTTATACCATGCGCAAATTAGAGACTTCATGACAGCAGATAAAAGAAAAGACTTTCGACACCGGGAATTGTACCCGGGCCTCCTGGGTGAGAGCAGGGTATCCTAGCCACTAGACCATGCCGGAAAAGGGAGAAAGACGGAGCGAACGCTTAGTTATTCGGCCAACAGGGTAAAAGTATTGAAGTTACATAGCGTGCGCAAATTGGAGACTTGATGATAGCAGATAAAATAAAATACTTCCGACACCGGGAATCGAACCCGGGCCTCCTGGGTGAGGGCCAGGAATTCTAGCCACTAGACCATGCCGGAGAACGAAGAGGGACGAAGCGATCACTTAGCCATTCCGCCAACAGGGTAAAAGTATTGAAGTTACATAGCGTGCGTGAATTGGAGACTTGATAATAGCAGATAAAAAATACTTCCGACACCAGGAATCGTACTCGGGCCTCCTGGGTGAGAGCCAGGTATCCTAGCCACTAGACCATGCTGGAGAACGGAGGGGGACGGAGCGATCGCTTAGCCATTTGGCAAACAGGGTAAAAGTATTGAAGTTACATAGCGTGCGTAAATTGCATACTTGATAATAGCAGATAAAAAATACTTCCGACACCGGGAATCGTACCCGGGCCTGCTGGGTGAGAGCCAGGTATCCTAGCCACTAGACCATGCCAGAGATTTGAGAGGGACGGAGCGATCGCTTAGCCATTCGGCCAACAGGGTAAAACTATTGAAGATACATAGCGTGCGCAAATTGAAGACTTGATGACAGCAGCTAAAAGAAAATACTTCCGACACCGCAAATCGAACCCGGGCCTCCTGATGAGAGCCAGGTATCCTAGCCACTAGACCATGCCGGAGAACAAAGAGGGACGGAGCGATCGCTTAGCGATTCGGCCAACAGGGTAAAAGTATTGAAGTTACTTAGCGTGCGCAAATTGGAGACTTGATGATAGCAGATAAAAGAAAATACTTCCGACACCAGGAACCGAACCCGGGCCTCCTGGGTGAGAGCCAGGTATCCTAGCCACTAGACTATGCCGGAGAACGGAGAGGGACGGAACGATCGCTTAGCCATTTGGCCAACAGGGTAAAAGTATTGAAGTTACATAGCGTGCGTAAATCGGATACTTGATAATAGCAGATAAAAAATACTTTCGACACAGGGAATCGTACCCGGGCCTCCTGGGTGAGAGCCAGGTATCCTAGCCACTAGACCATGCCGGAGAACGGAGTGGGACGGAGCGATCGCTTAGCGATTTGACCAACAGGGTAAAACTTTTGAAGTTATATACCATGCGCAAATTAGAGACTTCATGACAGCAGATAAAAGAAAAAACTTTCGACACCGGGAATCGTACCCGGGCCTCCTGGGTGAGAGCCAGGTATCCTAGCCACTAGGCCATGCCGGAAAAGGGAGAAAGACGGAGCGACGCTTAGTCATTTGACCAACAGGGTAAAACTTTTGAAGTTATATACCATGCGCAAATTAGAGACTTCATGACAGCAGATAAAAGAAAATACTTCCGACATCGGGAATCGAACCCGGGCCTCCTGGGTGAGAGCCAGGTATCCTAGCCACTAGACAATGCCGGAGAACGAAGAGGGATGGAGCGATCGCTTAGCCATTCGGCCAACAGGGTAAAACTATTGAAGATACATAGCGTGCGCAAATTGAAGACTTGATGATAGCAGCTAAAAGAAAATACTTCCGACACCGCAAATCGAACCCGGGCCTCCTGATGAGAGCCAGGTATCCTAGCCACTAGACCATGCCGGAGAACGGAGAGGGACGGAGCGATCACTTAGCGATTCGGCCAACAGGGTAAAAGTATTGAAGTTACATAGCGTGCGCAATTTGGAGACTTGATGATAGCAGATAAAAGAAAATACTTCCGACACCGCGAATCGAACCCGGGCCTCCTGGGTGAAAGCCAGGTATCCTAGCCACTAGACCATGCCGGAGAACAGAGAGGGACGGAGCGATCGCTTAGCCATTCGGCCAACAGGGTAAAAGTATTGAAGTTACATAGCGTGCGTAAATTTCATACTTGATAATAGCAGATAAAAAATACTTCCGACACCGGGAATCGTACCCGGGCCTCCTGGGTGAGAGCCAGGTATCCAAGCCACTAGACCATGCCAGAGAACGGAGAGGGACGGAGCGATCGCTTAGCGATTCGGCTAACAGGGTAAAAGTAATGAAGTTACCTAGCGTGCGCAAATTGGAGACTTGATGATAGCATATAAAAGAAAATACCTCCGACACCGGGAATCGCAACCGGGCCTCCTGGGTGAGAGCCAGGTATCCTAGACACTAGACCATGCCGGAGATTGGAGAGTAACGAAAAGATCGCTTAGCCATTTGGCCAACAGGGTAACACTATTGAAGTTACAAACCGTGCACAAATTGGAGACTTGATGACAGCAGATAAAAGAAAATATTTCCGACACCGGAAATCGCACCCGGGCCTCCTGGGTGCGAGCCAGGTATCCTAGCCACTAGACCATGCCGGAGAACGGAGAGGGACGGAGCAATCGCTCAGCGATTTTACCAACCGGGTAAAATTTTTGAAGTTATATACCATGCGCAAATTAGAGACTTCATGACAGCAGATAAAAGAAAAAACTTTCGACACCGGGAATCGTACCCGGGCCTCCTGGGTGAGAGCCAGGTATCCTAGCCACTAGACCATGCCGGAAAAGGGAGAGGGACGGAGCGATCGCTTAGCCATTTGACCAACAGGGTAAAACTTTTGAAGTTATATACCATGCGCAAATTAGAGACTTCATGACAGCAGATAAAAGAAAAAACTTTCGACACCGGGAATCGTACCCGGGCCTCCTGGGTGAGAGCAGGGTATCCTAGCCACTAGACCATGCCGGAAAAGGGAGAAAGACGGAGCGAACGCTTAGTTATTCGGCCAACAGGGTAAAAGTATTGAAGTTACATAGCGTGCGTGAATTGGAGACTTGATAATAGCAGATAAAAAATACTTCCGACACCGGGAATCGTACTCGGGCCTCCTGGGTGAGAGCCAGGTATCCTAGCCACTAGACCATGCCGGAGAACGGAGGGGGACAGAGCGATCGCTTAGCCATTTGGCAAACAGGGTAAAAGTATTGAAGTTACATAGCGTGCGTAAATTGCATACTTGATAATAGCAGATAAAAAATACTTCCGACACCGGGAATCGTACCCGGACATCCTGGGTGAGAGCCAGGTATCCATGCCACTAGACCATGCCAGAGAACGGAGAGGGACGGAGCGATCGCTTAGCGATTCGGCTAACAGGGTAAAAGTAATGAAGTTACCTAGCATGCGCAAATTGGAGACTTGATAACAGCAGATAAAAGAAAATACTTCCGACACCGCAAATCGAACCCGGGCCTCCTGACGAGAGCCAGGTATTCTAGCCACTAAACCATGCCGGAGAACGGAGAGGGACGGAGCGATCGCTTAGCGATTCGGCCAACAGGGTAAAAGTATTGAAGTTACATAGCGTGCGCAAATTGGAGACTTGATGATAGCAGATAAAAGAAAGTACTTCCGACACCGGGAATCCAACCCGGGCCTCCTGAGTGAAAGCCACATATCCTAGCCACTAGACCATGCCGGAGAACGGAGAGGGACGGAGCGATCGCTTAGCCATTCGGTCAACAGGGTAAAAGTATTGAAGTTACATAGCATGCGTAAATTGCATACTTGATAATAGCAGATAAAAAATACTTCCGACACCGGGAATCGTACCCGGGCCTCCTGGGTGAGAGCCTGGTATCCAAGCCACTAGACCACTCCAGAGAACGGAGAGGAACGGAGCGATCGCTTAGCGATTCGGCTAACAGGGTAAAAGTAATGAAGTTACCTAGCGTGCGCAAATTGGAGACTTGATGATAGCAGATAAAAGAAAATACTTCCGACACCGGGAATTGCAACCAGGCCTCCTGGCTGAGAGCCAGGTATCCTAGACACTAGACCATGCAGGAGAACGGAGAGGGACGGAGAGATTGCTTAGCCATTCGGCCGACAGGGTAAAAGTATTGAAGTTACATCATCATCATCATCATCATCATCATCATCAGCCTGTCTACGTCCACTGCAGGACAAAGGCCTCTCCCATGTTCCGCCAGTTAACCCGGTCCTGTGCTTGCTGTTGCCAATTTATACCCGCAAACTTCTTAATCTCATCTGCCCACCTAACCTTCTGTCTCCCCCTACCCTGCTTCCCTTCTCTGGGAATCCAGTTGGTGACCCTTAATGACCAGCGGTTATCCTGTCTACGTGCTACATGCCCGGCCCATGTCCATTTCCTCTTCTTTATTGCAGCTATGATATCCTTAACTCCCGTTTGTCCCCTAATCCACTCTGCTCTCTTCTTGTCTCTTAAGGTTTTACCTACCATTTTTCTTTCCATTGCTCGCTGCGTCGTCCTCAATTTAAGTTGAACCCTCTTTGTGAGTCTCCAGGTTTCTGCTCCGTAGCTAAGTACCGGCAAGATACAGGTGTTATATACCTTCCTCTTGAGGGACAGTGGCAATCTACTTGTCATAATTTGAGAGTGCCTGCCGAATGTGCTCCACCCCATTCTTATTCTTCTAGTTACTTCAATCTCGTGGTTAGGCTCTGCGGTTATTACCTGCCCTAAGTAGACATAGTCTTTTACAACTTCAAGTGCACTATTACCTATCGCAAAGCGCTGCTCCTTTCCGAGGTTGTTGTACATTACTTTCGTTTTCTGCAGATTAATTTTAAGACCCACCTTTCTGCTCTCCTTGTCTAACTCCGTAATCATGAGTTGCAATTCGTCCCCTGAGTTACTCAGCAATGCAATGTCATCGGCGAAGCGCAGGTTACTGAGGTACTCTCCATTAACTCTTATCCCTAACTGTTCCCATTCTAGGCTTCTGAAAACGTCCTGTAAGCACGCAGTGAATAGCATTGGGGAGATCGTGTCCCCCTGCCTTACACCCTTTTTTATTGGTATTCTGTTGCTTTTTTTATGAAGCACTATGGTAGCAGTTGATCCCCTGTAGATTTCTTCCAGAATTTTTATACATATTTCATCTATGCCCTGATTCCGCAGTGTTTGCATGACGGCTGATATTTCTACTGAATCAAACGCCTTCTCGTAATCTATGAAGGCTATGTATAGTGGTTGGTTATACTCTGAGCATTTCTCTATTACCTGATTGATAGTATGAATGTGGTCAATTGTTGAGTAGCTTGTTCTAAATCCTGCTTGCTCCTTTGGTTGATTGAATTCTAATGTTTTCTTTACTCTGCTAGAAATTACCTTTGTAAATAGCTTGTATACTACAGAGAGCAAGCTGATTGGTCTGTAATTCTTCAAGTCCTTGTCATCTCCTTTCTTATGTATTAAGATGATGTTAGCGTTCTTCCAAGACTCTGGTACTTTTCCCGTCAGGAGACACCTCGTAAATAGAGTGGCTAGTTTTTCTAACACAATCTGTCCTCCATCTTTCAGCAGATCTGATGTTACCTTATCCTCACCAGCAGCTTTGCCTCTGTGCATGCTCTCCAAAGCTTTTCTGACTTCTTCTATCATTACCGGTAGGGTGTCGTCTGGGTTACTGCTAGCTCTTATAGTATTAAGGTCGTGGTTGTCTCGGCTACTGTACAGATCTCTGTAAAACTCCTCCGCTATTTTAACCATCCTATCCATATTGGTAGTTAATTTGCCTTCTTTGTCCCTTAGTGCATACATCCGCCTTTTGCCTATCCCAAGTTTCCTCTTCACTGCTTTGACGCTTCCTCCGTTTTTCAGAGCGTGCTCAATTCTCTCCATGTTATACCTTCTTACATCGCATACTTTACGTCTATTAATCAGCTTCGAAACTCTGCCAGTTCTATTTTGTCTGTTGTACTTGACACTTGCATGATTTGACGCTTCTTAATTAGGTTCTTCGTTTCCTGGGAAAGCTTGCCGGTGTCCTGTTAACTACCCTGCCTCCAACTTCCACTGCACACTCCGTGATGATACTCGTCAGATTATCATTCATTGTATCTACGCTAAGGTTGGTTTCCTCGCTAAGAGAAGAGTACCTGTTCTGCAGTGACACTCTGAATTCCTGTACTTTCCCTCTCAGTGCTAGCTCATTGATTTGCTTCTTGCGTATCAGTCTCTGTCGTTCCTTCTTCAAGTCTAGGCGGATTCGAGCCCGTACCATTCTATGGTCACTGCATCTTACCTTGCCAACCACTTCCACATCCTGCACGACTCCTGGGTGTGCAGTCATTATAAAGTCTATTTCGTTCTTATTTACGCCATTAGGGCTCCTCCATGTCCACTTGCGGTTTTCTCGTTTTTGGTAGAAGGTATTCAAAATACGCAGATTATTGCGTTCTGCGAATTCTACTAGTAGCTCTCCTCTGGCGTTTCTAGTGCCGATGCCATAATCTCCTACTGCCTGGTCTCCAGCCTGCTTCTTCCCTACCTTTGCATTAAAGTCGCCCATTACTATAGTATACTGTGTTTTCACCTTACTCATTGCCGATTCCACGTCTTCATAGAAGCTTTCAACTGAAGCGTCATCATGGCTAGATGTAGGCGCGTAAGCCTGTACTACCTTCATTTTGTATCTTTTATTCAGTTTAATTACAATGCCTACCACCCTTTCATTAATGCTATAGTAATCCTCTATGTTGCCAGCTATGTTTCTGTGAATTAAGAACCCTACTCCCAGTTCTCTTCTGTCTGCCAAGCCCCGATAGCAAATGACGTGCCCATTGTGTAGCACAGTATAGGCCTCATCTGTCCTCCTAACCTCACTCAGCCCTATTATATCCCATTTAATGCCTCCTAGCTCCTCGAATAATACAGCTTGACTTCCCTCACTAGATAACGTTCTAACGTTAAACGTTGCTAAGTTCAAGTTCCAATGGTGGCCTGTCCGTATCCAGAGATTCCTAGCACACTCTGCTGCTTTGCAGATCTGACTACCGCCGTGGTCAGTTGCTCTGCAGCTGGTGGGGACTGAGGGCCGTGAGTTAATTGACGAATGCCTACGGGAGGGGGTGGCCAGATACTGCACCAGGGTGGCCAATCCTTCTCTGGTGAGATCATCGGTGCGTACCGGCTTTAAGCCGGTACGATCAGACAGTCAGACAGTAGTCTGACTGTCTGATGAAGTTACATAGCGTGCGTAAATTGGATACTTGATAATAGCAGATAAAAAATACTTCCGACACCGGGAATCGTACCCGGGCCTCCTGGGTGAGAGCCAGGTATCCAAGCCACTAGACCATGCCAGAGAACGGAGAGGGACGGAGCGATCGCTTAGCCATTCGGCCAACAGGGTAAAACTATTGAAGGTACATACCGTGCGCAAATTTGAGACTTGATGACAGCAGATAAAAAAATACTTCCGACACCGAGAATCGAACCCGGGTCTCCTGGGTGAGAGCTAGATATCCTAGCCACTAGACCACGCCAGAGAACAGAGAGGGACGGAGCGATCGCTTAGCGATTCGGCCAACAGAGTAAAAGTATTGAAGTTCTGTAGCGTGCGCAAATTAGAGACTTGATGATAGCAGATAAAAGAAAATACTTCCGACACCGGGAATCGTACCCGGGCCTCCTGGGTGAGAGCCAGGTATCCTAGCCACTAGGCCATGCCGGAGAAGGGAGATGGACGGAGCGAACGCTTAGCGATTCGGCTAACAGGGTAAAAGTAATGAAGTTACCTAGCGTGCGCAAATCGGAGACTTGATGATAGCAGATAAAAGAAAATACTTCCGACACTGGGAATTGCAACCGGGCCTCCTGGCTGAGAGCCAGGTATCCTAGACACTAGACCATGCAGGAGAACGGAGAGGGACGGAGAGATTGCTTAGCCATTCGGCCAACAGGGTAATACCCTGTTGGCTGAATGGCTAAGCGATCGCTCCGTCCCTCTCAAATCTCCGGCATGGTCTAGTGGCTAGGATACCTGACTCTCACCAAGGAGGCCCGGGTTCGATTCCCAGTGTCGGAAATATTTTCTTTTATCTGCTGACATCAAGTCTCTAATTTGCGCGTGTTATGTAACTTCAATAGTTTTACCCTGTTGGCCGAATGGCTAAGCGATCGCTCCGTCCCTCTCCGTTCTCCAGCATGGTCTAGTGTCTAGGATACCTGGCTCTCACCCAGGAGGCCTGGTTGCGATTCCCGGTGTCAGAAGTATTTTATTTTATCTGCTATCATCAAGTCTCCAATTTGCGCACGCTATGTAACTTCAATACTTTTACCCTGTTGGCTGAATCGCAAAGCGATCGCTCCATCCATCTCCGTTCTCCGGCATTGTCTATTGGCCAGAACCTGGCTCGCACCCAGAAGGCCCGGGTGCGATTTCTGGTGTCGGAAGTATTTTCTTCTATCTGCTGTCATCAAGTCTCCAGTTTGTGCACGTTATGTACCTTCAATAGTTTTACCCTGTTGGCCGAATGGCTAAGCGATCTTTCCGTTCCTCTCCGCTCTCCGGCATTGTCTAGTCTCTAGGATACCTGGCTCTCACCCAGGAGGCCCGGTTGCGATTCCCGGTGTCGGAGGTATTTTGTTTTATCTGCTATCATCAAGTCTCCAATTTGCACACGCTATGTAACTTCAATAATTCTACCCTGTTGGCCGAATGGCTAAGCGATCGCTCCGTCCCTCTCCGTTCTCCGGCATGGTCCAGTGGCTAGGATACCTGGCTCTCACCCAGGAGGCCCGGGTTCGATTCCCGGTGTCGGAAATATTTTCTTTTATCTGCTGTCATCAAGTCTCTAATTTGCGCATGGTATGTAACTTCAATAGTTTTACCCTGTTGGCCGAATGGCTAAGCGATCGCTCCGTCCCTCTCCGTTCTTCGGCATGGTCCAGTGGCTAGGATACCTGGCTCGCACCCAGGAGGCCCTGGTGCGATTTCTGGTGTCGGAAGTATTTTTTATCAGCTATCATCAAGTCTTCAATTTGCGCACGCAATATAACTTCAATACTTTTACCCTGTTGGCCGAATGGCTAAGCGATCGCTCCATCCCTCTCTGATCTCCGGCATGGTCTAGTGGCTAGGATACCTGGCTCTCACCCAGGAGGCCCGGTTGCGATTTCGGCATCGGAAGTATTTTCTTTTATCTGCTATCATCAAGTCTCCGATTTGCGCACGCTATATAACTTCAATACATTTACCTTGTTGGCCGAATGACTAAGCGATCGCTCCGCCCCTCTCCGGCACTGTCTAGTGGCTTATTACCTGGCTCTCACCCAGGAGGCCCGGGTACGATTCCCGGTGTCGGAAGTATTTTCTTTTATCTGCTATCATGAAGTCTCCAATTTGAGCACGCTATGTACCTTCATTACTTTCACCCTGTTGGCCGAATTGCTAAGCGATCGCTCATTCCCTCTCTGTTCTCTGGCATGGTCTAGTAGCTAGGATACCTGGCTCGCACCCAGGAGGCCCGGGTGCGATTTCCGGTGTCGGAAGTATTTTCTTTTATCAGCTATCATCAAGTCTTCAATTTGCGCACGCAATATAACTTCAATACTTTTACCCTGTTGGCCGAATGGCTAAGCGATCGCTCCGTCCCTCTCCGTTCTTTGGCATAGTCCAGTGGCTAGGGTTCCTGGCTCTCACCCAGGAGGCCCGGGTTCGATTCCCGGGGTCGGAAGTATTTTGTTTTATCTGCTATCATCAAGTCTCCAATTTGCACACGCTATGTAACATCAATACTTCTACCCTGTTGGCCGAATGGCTAAGCGATCGCTCCGTCCCTCTCAATTCTACGGTATGGTCTAGTTGCTAGGATACCTGGCTCTCACCCCGGAGGCCCGGGTTCGATTCCCGGGGTCGGAAGTATTTTGTTTTATCTGCTATCATCAAGTCTCCAATTTGCACACGCTATGTAACATCAATACTTCTACCCTGTTGGCCGAATGGCTAAGCGATCGCTCCGTCCCTCTCAATTCTACGGTATGGTCTAGTTGCTAGGATACCTGGCTCTCACCCCGGAGGCCCGGGTTCGATTCCCGGTGTCGGAAGTATTTTCTTTTATCTGCTGTCATCAAGTCTCTAATTTTCGCGTGGTTTGTAACTTCAACAGTTTTACCCGGTTGGCTGAATGGCTAAGCGATCGCTCCGTCACTCTCCGTTCTCCGACATGGTCTAGTGGCTAGGATACCTAGCTCTCACCCAGGAGACCCAGGTTCGATTCCCGGTGTCGGAAGTATTTTCTTTGATCTGCTATCATCAAGTCTCCAATTTCTGCACGCTATACAACTTCAATACTTCTAACCTGTTGGCCAAATGGCTAAGCGATCGCTCCGTCTCTCTCAATTCTCCGGCATGGTCTAGTGACTAGGATACCTGGCTCTCACCCAGAAGGACCGGGTTCGATTCTCGGTGTCGGAAGTATTTTTTATCTGCTATCCTCAAATCTCCAATTTGCGCATGCTATATAACTTCAATACTTTTACCCTGTTAGCCGAATGGCTAAGCGATCGCTCCATCCCTCTCCGTTCTCCGGCATGGTCTAGTGGCTAGGATACCTGGCTCTCACCCAGGAGGCCCGGGTTCGATTCCCGGTGTCGGAAGTATTTTCTTCTATCTGCTATCATCAAGTCTCCAATTCGCGCACGCTATGTAACTTCAACAGTTTTACCCGGTTGGCTGAATGGCTAAGCGATCGCTCCGTCACTCTCCGTTCTCCGGCATGGTCTAGTGGCTAGGATACCTAGCTCTCACCCAGGAGACCCAGGTTCGATTCCCGGTGTCGGAAGTATTTTCTTTGATCTGCTATCATCAAGTCTCCAATTTCTGCACGCTATACAACTTCAATACTTCTAACCTGTTGGCCGAATGGCTAAGCGATCGCTCCGTCTCTCTCAATTCTCCGGCATGGTCTAGTGACTAAGATACCTGGCTCTCACCCAGAAGGCCCGGGTTCGATTCTCGGTGTCGGAAGTATTTTTTATCTGCTATCCTCAAATCTCCAATTTGCGCATGCTATTTAACTTCAATACTTTTACCCTGTTAGCCGAATGGCTAAGCGATCGCTCCATCCCTCTTCGTTCTCCGGCATGGTCTAGTGGCTAGGATACCTGGCTCTCACCCAGGAGGCCCGGGTTCTATTCCCGGTGTCGGAAGTATTTTCTTCTATCTGCTATCATCAAGTCTCGAATTCGCGCACGCTATGTAACTTCAATACTTTTACCCTGTTGGCCGAATCGCTAAGCGATCGCTCCTTCCCTCTCTGTTCTCCGGCATGGTCTAGTGGCTAGGATACCTGGCTCTCACCCAGGAGGCCCGGGTGCGATTCCCGGCGTCGGAAGTATTTTCTTTTATTTGCTATCATCAAGCCTCTGATTTGCGCACGCTATGTAACTTCAATACTTTTACCCTGTTGGCCGAATTGCAAAGCGATCGCTCCATCCATCTCCGTTCTCCGGCATTGTCTATTGGCCAGGATACCTGGCTCGCACCCAGGAGGCCCGGGTGTGATTTCCGGTGTCGGAAGTATTTCCTTTTTTATCTGCTAATATTAAGTCTCCAATTTGCGCACGCTATGTAACTTCAATACTTTTACCCTGTTGGCCGAATGGCTAAGAGATCGCTCCATCCCTCTCCGTTCTCCGGCATGGTCTAGTCGCTAGGATACCTAGCTCTCACCCAGGAGGCCCGGTTGCGATTCCCGGTGTCGGAGGTATTTTGTTTTATCTGCTATCATCAAGTCTCCAATTTGCACACGCTATGTAACTTCAATAATTCTACCCTGTTGGCCGAATGGCTAAGCGATCGCTCCGTCCCTCTCAATTCTACGGTATGCTCTAGTTGCTAGGATACCTGGCTCTCACCCCGGAGGCCCGGGTTCGATTCCCGGTGGCGGAAGTATTTTCTTTTATCTGCTGTCATCAAGTCTCTAATTTTCGCGTGGTATGTAACTTCAACAGTTTTACCCGGTTGGCTGAATGGCTAAGCGATCGCTCCGTCACTCTCCGTTCTCCGGCATGGTCTAGTGGCTAGGATACCTAGCTCTCACCCAGGAGACCCAGGTTCGATTCCCGGTGTCGGAAGTATTTTCTTTTATCTGCTATCATCAAGTCTCCAATTTGCGCACGCTATACAACTTCAATACTTCTAACCTGTTGGCCGAATGGCTAAGCGATCGCTCCGTCTCTCTCAATTCTCCGGCATGGTCTAGTGGCTAGGATACCTGGCTCTCACCCAGGAGGCCCGGGTTCAATTCTCGGTGTAGGAAGTATTTTTTATCTGCTATCCTCAAGTCTCCAATTTGCGCATACAATATAACTTCAATACTTTTACCCTGTTGGCCGAATGGCTAAGCGATCGCTCCATCCCTCTCCGTTCTCCGGCATGGTCTAGTGGCTAGGATACCTGGCTCTCACCCAGGAGGCCCGGGTTTGATTCCCGGTGTCTAAAGTATTTTCTTCTATCTGCTATCATCAAGTCTCCAATTCGCGCACGCTATGTAACTTCAATACTTTTACCCTGTTGGCCGAATCGCTAAGCGATCGCTCCTTCCCTCTCTGTTCTCTGGCATGGCCTAGCGGCTAGGATACATGGCTCGCACCCAGGAGGCCCGGGTGCGATTTCCGGTGTTGGAAGTATTTTCTTTTATCAGCTATCATCAAGTCTCCAATTTGCGCTCGCAATATAACTTCAATACTTTTACCCTGTTGGCCAAATGGCTAAGCGATCGCTCCGTCCCTCTCCGTTCTTCGGCATGGTCCAGTGGCTAGGATACCTGGCTCGCACCCAGGAGGCCCGGGTGCGATTTCCGGTGTCGGAAGTATTTTCTTTTATCAGCTATCATCAAGTCTTCAATTTGCGCACGCACTATAACTTCAATACTTTTACCCTGTTGGCCGAATGGCTAAGCGATCGCTCCGTCCCTCTCTGATCTCCGGCATGGTCTAGTGGCTAGGATACCTGGCTCTCACCCAGGAGGCCCGGGTGCGATTTCGGCGTCGGAAGTATTTTCTTTTATCTGCTATCATCAAGTCTCCGATTTGCGCACGCTATATAACTTCAATACATTTACCTTGTTGGCCGAATGACTAAGCGATCGCTCCGCCCCTCTCCGGCACTGTCTAGTGGCTTATTACCTGGCTCTCACCCAGGAGGCCCGGGTACGATTCCCGGTGTCGGAAGTATTTTCTTTTATCTGCTATCATGAAGTCTCCAATTCGAGCACGCTATGTACCTTCAACACTTTCACCCTGTTGGCCGAATCGCTAAACGATCGCTCATTCCCTCTCTGTTCTCTGGCATGGTCTAGTAGCTAGGATACCTGGCTCGCACCCAGGAGGCCCGGGTGCGATTTCCGGTGTCGGAAGTATTTTCTTTTATCAGCTATCATCAAGTCTTCAATTTGCGCACGCAATATAACTTCAATACTTTTACCCTGTTGGCCGAATGGCTAAGCGATCGCTCCGTCCCTCTCCGTTCTTTGGCATAGTCCAGTGGCTAGGATACCTGGCTCTCACCCAGGAGGCCCGGGTTCGATTCTCGGGGTCGGAAGTATTTTGTTTTATCTGCTATCATCAAGTCTCCAATTTGCACACGCTATGTAACTTCAATACTTCTACCCTGTTGGCCGAATGGCTAAGCGATCGCTCCGTCCCTCTCAATTTTACGGTATGTTCTAGTTGCTAGGATACCTGGCTCTCACCCCGGAGGCCCGGGTTCGATTCCCGGTGTCGGAAGTATTTTCTTTTATCTGCTGTCATCAAGTCTCTAATTTTCGCGTGGTTTGTAACTTCAACAGTTTTACCCGGTTGGCTGAATGGCTAAGCGATCGCTCCGTCACTCTCCGTTCTCCGGCATGGTCTAGTGGCTAGGATACCTAGCTCTCACCCAGGAGACCCAGGTTCGATTCCCGGTGTCGGAAGTATTTTCTTTGATCTGCTATCATCAAGTCTCCAATTTCTGCACGCTATACAACTTCAATACTTCTAACCTGTTGGCCGAATGGCTAAGCGATCGCTCCGTCTCTCTCAATTCTCCGGCATGGTCTAGTGACTAGGATACCTGGCTCTCACCCAGAAGGCCAGGAAGGTCTCACCCAGGAGGTTCGCCAACCAGCAAAGCGCATGATGATCGGTAACAACTCTGAACGGGCGACCATACAGGTATGGTCTGAATTTAGCTATTGCCCAGACAACAGCTAGGCACTCCTTTTCAGTTGTTGTGTAATTCGCCTCCGCAGATGATAAAATCCGACTCTCATAAGCAATAGGGCGTTCGACGCTGCGGTGCCACTGGACGAGGACTGCACCAAGGCCGATGTTACTGGCGTCTGTGTGTAGTTCAGTGTCGGCATATTCGTCGTAGTGTCCGAGTAAGGGCTCAGATTGGAGACGCTGCTGGAGCTCGGAAAAAGCGCGTGTTTGCTCAAGGCCCCACACGAAGGGAACGTCATCTTTTGTCAGACGAGTGAGGGGTTTGGCAATGTTTGCGAAATTTTTCACAAAGCGTCTGTAGTATGCGCAGAGGCCTAAAAATCGACGCACATCACGTTTGTTGGTAGGTGGTGGAAAATCTGCGACAGCCAATGTTTTGTCTGGTTCCGGCCGAATCCCATCAGGATTAACAAGGTGACCGAAGAACTTTAATTCGTTGTAACCAAAATGACATTTTTCTGGTTTCAGTGAAAGGCCTGCCGTGCGAATTGCAGCAAACACAGATTCAAGTCACTGCAAATGCTGCTCAAACGTTTCGGAAAAGACAACGACGTCGTCTAAGTAAACAAGACATGCTTCCTACTTGAGACCGGAGAGCACTGTATCCGTCATCCTCCGGAACGTCGCAGGGGCAGAACACAGACCGAAGGGCAGCACCTTCAATTCGTAAAGACAATCAGACGTTATGAATGCTGTTTTCTCTCGGTCGCGTTCATCATCTTCGATCTGCCAGTAGCCACTGCGTAAATTCATAAAGGAGAAGTATCGGGCGCGTCGGAAGCGGTCTAGTGAGTCGTCGATGCGCGGAAGCGGATAAACGTCTTTCTTTGTGACTTTGTTGATTTTGCGGTAATCGACGCGAAATCGCAGAGTGCCGTCCTTCTTTTTTACCAGTACGACGGGGGACGACCATGGACTGTTCGAGGTTTGGATTACGCCATCTTCGAGCATCTGCTTCAATTGAGAACGTATAGCCTCTTGTTTCTTTTGTGATACTCGGTAGGCGTGTTGACGTATGGGTCGCTCAGCATGGTTAGTGACAATGCGGTGCTTTACGGTTGGCGTTTGTTTTATCTTGGATGCAGACGCGAAACAGTCGCTAAACATTCGGAGGATATAGAGGATTTGCTATTTCTGTGCACATGACAGCTTCGGATTGACATCGACTGCATCGGCTACCGCAGTGTCACTTTCAACGGCTGCAGAAATTGGGGCTATCGTCGTACACGCTTCATCGTCAATGGATTCGAAATGAGCGATAGTTGTTCGGTTGGCCAAATGTTGGTATGATCCACTAAAATTGGTGACCAACAACTCAGTAATCCCACGTTTAAATTGAATTATGCCGCGGGCAACACAGATTTGCTGAGACAAGAGCACCGAAAGGTTGGCTTCGGCGATACCCCTACTGTCATGGTCTATGTCGCCCTTTACTGTAATGAACATACTGGTGCGTGGCGGAAGTGTGACGGTGTCGTCGACAATGCGAAGCGCAGTCTTCTGCGGATTGGTATCTCTAGGCTTCGGGCCATAGTCGCCAGCAAACGTTACGAGGCAGTCTCGAAGATTTATAACAGCGCCGTGCTCACGAAGGAAATCCATGCCATGGATAACTTTCCGGGAGCATTCGGGAAGCACAACGAAAGAAGCAACGAACGTCGACTCACAGATTTGCAGCCTTGCGGTGCATCTCCCGATTGGTGTCAAGAGATGACCACCGGCTGTCCGAAGGTTTGGTCCATTCCCCCAAGGAGTCGTGACTTTCCTGAGTTGAGCCACAAGTTCAGCGCTGATAACTGAGTAGTCGGCACCGGTGTCGACCAGAGCACTCACTGGATGGTTGTCGACACGAACGGCAATGTCAGCAGAATTGGGTTCGTCAGCGATGTGAGGTGTCGGCTGAAAGGAATCGTCGAAGGTCGGTGAAAGGGTCGGAGGAGGCTGTTTTGACGATAGCTTAACAGCGGTCCCACCCCCGGAGGTCGCTGATTCTAGTTTCCCCGGCGTGGACTTGGGGACCTAGCGTATCGTCCCGCAACAACATCGGCGAAAGTGGAGTATTGATTCGCGGACGTAGAGCGTCGAGGAGATGAAGAGCGTGATTGGCGTCGCTGAAGATTCGAAGGCGGTAGACTTGCCAAGTACTCTGCGATGACGCGGGGTCGTTCGCCATCCCTGGGCCGACGAGCTTCTGGCGGAAATTTAGGTACGCCCATCTGTCAGTACGAGCACTCCCGGTACAAGTGACCTGGCTCACCACAGTGATAGCATAGTGGCCGATTGTCGGAAGCGCGCCACACGCTAGATTTCCGCAAATTGGGTCGCGGATTCCCGTAGTGTGGCGGGCCCGAGAAGTACTGCGGCATCTGCAGGCAAGTCGGTCGTTGGTTTTCATAGCGTGGCCCGCCCGAGAAGTGCTGTGGCGTCTGCAGGCTAGTCGGTCGGGGGAAATAGCTGGCTGCCGGTGCAGGAGTACGTACACCTTCCACATACGTTAGCAGTGGAACTTCGGTAGGATGTGGCGCTAATGGTCGTACCAGCTGCCGCACCTCTTCACGGACGACGTCTGTCAGAGCAGCCACTTAAGGCTCTGAAGGCACTGCGTGAAGCTTTTGCAGCTCGTCGCGTACAATGCTACGGACTAGCTCAGCAAGGTCTTTCACGCTCGTGACATCAGGTGTTACCAAGGGTGCTGACAGACATGCAAGGTTGTCGGACCGCTCATACTGACCGCTGTCTCAGCATTCGCTTCATTGTCATCGCTTCACGGAGGAATTCTGCCACGGTAGCTGGTGGGTTTCGTACAAGTCCTGCAAACAGCTGCTCCTTGACACCCCGCATCAGAATGCGCACCTTTTTGTCTTCCGTCATTGCAGAATCCGCTCGACGAAACAGACGACACATCTCCTCAATGAACATGGCCACGCTTTCATTGGGTCGCTGATTGCGAGAATTGAGGAAACGTTCGGCTTGTTCTTTCCGGCCAGCGCTACCATACGTGTTCCGTAGCTGAGTGCAAAACACCGGCCAGGTTTTCAGGGCGGCCTCGTGATTCTCGAACCAAACACGCGCCGAATCCTCCAGGTAGGAATAGACATACCGCAGTTTCCGGTGCTCGTCCCACTCGTTGGCGACGGCGACTCGATTGTATTGGTCCAGCCAGTCTTCAACGTCTTCGTAGGGCTCCCCATGGAAGGGCTTTGGCGTTCGAGAGGCTGGTAGCCATGGTGCTGACGGAGTCGCGGTCTGTTCAGTCTGGCTTGCAGTTGTAGCATATGCCATGGTTCTGGAGCGTTCCGGAAGAGGGCTTAACTAGGGTGGTAGGCCTAGTTGCCGCCGACTGCGTCGAAGGTTGGCTGTTTCTACTAAGGCATCAATGTTGAGACCGAGATCTTCCTCGTGGTAACAGTGCATAGACTAACACCCAGCACCTCCACCAGTGTCACGTTACAACGTAACTGTAACCTGCTGATAATGGCACACAAGGACGTCAAACTGATTCGAACAACGGCAGTAGAACTATTGTTTTTCTCTGCACGTGCATCTTTGTCCTCTTCTGAACAGCGGCACATACAAGCATGCCAGCATCTGTGGAAATAATAGTTTCGGAACTTGTACTAGTGGAAATATTCATGAAAATTCTAGCTAAAAAGTTGCAAACAGTCATTACGGAGCTCGTGGAGCCACATCAGACGTGCGGAATGAAAGGTCGAACTATCCTCACTAATATACACGCAGCCCGGAGCATCCTCGAATGTTACGACGCTATTGGTGCGCGAGTCGCAATGCTGCAAATTAACCTCGAGAAGACTTTTGACAGGGTGCCTCATGAAATTCTGCTGTGCATCCTAGATTTTGTGCAATTAGGGAAAATAACCAAAGAGGCGTTGCCATGGCGTACCGAGACTGCTCAACGCGGCTAATCGTAAACAAGGTGCTGGGGAAGCGCATCCCAGTCAAGCGTTCGGTCCGTCAGGGTTGTCCTCTCTCACCACTATTGTTTTGTTTGTACATAGAGTCCTTGTGTTTGAGTGTGATAGAGAATGACTGTGTCCGTGGGTTTAAGTTGCACGAGGTTGAAGTCCAGCTGTTGGCTTATGCGGACGATATTGCCATTTTTTGCGCGGACTCTTACAGCATAGCAGATGCTGTCAAATGCGTTACTAACTTCTGTGCTGCAAGTAGCAGCGCTGTAAACTGGAAAAAATGCCTTGGATTTTATCACGGTGACTGGGCAGAAACCCCAGACATTTTTGCCAGCATAACGTTTGTTACGACTCCGGTGAAATACTTGGGACCCTCCTCGAATGCTACAAAGACAGCGATTCGTACTGGAGGAGCCAAGTGGATAAACTGCGGAAAAGAGTGAACAAGTGGAATGGCTAGAATTGGTCTATGTTTTTTAAAGCCACAATTTGCAACATATTCTTAGTGAGTAAAATTTGGTATATCTTACAAGTCTTACATTGTTCAAGGGTAAACATCAAAAAATTTCACCGTGTGTTCGCTGTCTTTGTGTGGGAATCATCTTGGGAAAAATCGAGTCGGACCAATTTATTCCTTCGAGTGCGAAATGGAGGACTGGGCTTGTCGCACTTGTTTTTAAGACAGGTAGTCAATCGATTTTGTTTCTTTATAAAACGTCGACAACCCATTCCTTCGCACTGTCTGTCAACTTCGCCTGGGGCAACACTTGCCTAACATGGTTGTATCAACCTGCAGCGTACCTGGTGGTATTCATGGCTTTCTCCGCGAAGTTGTACTTTCTTGTAAGTTTCTGTCAGTGCGGTTTTCACTTGAATACTTGAGTCAAGTCCGACGTAGAAAGTTGTACAAGGACCTATGTGATGTGTTTTTACGAGTGCCTTTGTATCGGTCCCTTTACAATGTATGCCATGGCCACACTGAACAAAAGCGCGTCAAGACGATGAAAATATCGCCAGGTGCTAAGAATTTCTTTTTTAAATTACATACCGGTACGCTGACCGTCAATACCTGGATGGCTGCAAAGGTGTTTTACGTTCCTTGGGGCACGCATTGCATATTATGCAGAAAGGAGGAGACAATTGAGCATGTATTCATTGAATGCTGGGACGCTATCTGTTTCGGACGTGCTCCAGCGCACGATAAAAAAAGAATTCCCCATAATTGCACATGGCATCCGCTATTTGCAAATACAAAGTGACGACGGTACCCCATATGATATGATAATGCTTATGGCTCTTCATACCATTTGCAAATCCAGGATTGAAGCCATGCACTTTGATGTAGATGCACGAGCGCCCACCCAGTACTTCAAAGAATATATAAGAAATTTTGTGGATGAACAAAAGTTGCAGGAATTCACCCCAGAATGTTTGCCGCGTGTCGAATTACTATCGACGATAAAAACATTTTAACAGATGCGTGGCCACATCATTTGAGCCACGGTTTTTACAATGTTTTGGATTGTGTTGTGTAATTATCTGTTAATATGTGTATTGTTTAAGTGAGCCGAAGACAGTCAATAAAGAAAAAAAAGCGATCGCTCCGTCCCTCCGTCCCTCTCCGATCTCCGGCATGGTCAAGTGGCCTTCCACTTCCGGCTTTCGAGTGATACGGTCGCGGAATGTTCGGCTCCGACGTAGCGGTTTTAGCGGCCCGACAGGCCGCGGTAACAGGGTTTTTGCACCTAGCGCCAACGATTATCAGGTGATTCTGCCCAATCTGCCTTCCGGGCGTATCGCTGCGAATACCGTTTTCATGCATGGTGATCCGAGAGCCCGGCTACCGCGTCGAAGATTACCGGGACACTTTGGCCAAGCTTGGTGCGCTCGACAACGTTTTGGCGTTGGGGGCGTATCACATGAACCACGTATGGGCTGTGACACTAACGAGTGCTGAGGCTGCTCGGAAGTTGCTCTCCGCCGTCGATGTGAAGGTAAAGGATCGCCCATGTTTGCTCATTGACCCAAATAACCACGAGGTTCGCTTGAAGCTTCACTGGTTGCTCCACGGCGTGACCGATGAAGACGTGCGTGTTGCCTTGACTCCCTATGGGAAAGTATTCGAAGTGAAGCGGGAGAAGTGGCGAGCACAGGGCATCACTGAAAAGGGCTCAATGACGCGGTCTGTGGGACTAATGCTGAACTCCAACGTCAAGGTGGATGACTTTCCACACCAGCTCAAGACTGCCGGAGAGTTGACTCTCGTTGTCGTTTCGGGCCGTGCACCATTGTGCCTACGGTGCAAGAGTACCGGTCACATACGTCGCGACTGCCGAGTACCCCGCTGCAGTCGTTGTCGCCGCTTCGGCCACGAAGACGACGACTGCGCGAAGACATATGCCAGTGTGGCTGGACCAGCGCAGGAAAGTGACGCACTGGAGCACCTAATGGACGAAGCAGGCTCGGAAGAAAGAGCAGTAGTTAACCCAAACTCTGCTGTGGAAGATGGGTCGTCATGCTGTCAAGAAGAGGGCGTTTGTGAAGCACCAGGTAAGCCCGACGCCGGGCTTTCATACGAAGGTGTAGGAGAAAGCAGTGAAAAGGTGGATGCAAGCAGAACCGGCGACACGTTTCTTGGTTTAGCAGACGAGACCCCCTCCGAGGCTGAACCGGTGACTGGGATTGAAAGCGACAGTGGCACTGTGATGGGGAAGCGCCCCGTAACGAAGGGAAAAAAGACAAGGGCACCACTGCTGCCTCGCCGGACGAACCACCAGCCAAAACGACTCCCGCTCGGCGGCCTCTCATCCGGCCACGGCCAAACATTTC
This sequence comes from Rhipicephalus microplus, assembly GCF_043290135.1. Taxonomy (NCBI): domain Eukaryota; kingdom Metazoa; phylum Arthropoda; class Arachnida; order Ixodida; family Ixodidae; genus Rhipicephalus; species Rhipicephalus microplus. Next base: position 158,891,350 of record NC_134702.1, read on the forward strand.
GTCGGAGCGCAAGACAGCGGAAACGCCGCCTTCGCCACCTTAAGGACTGTACTGGGACTAGGCGTTCAGGAAAAAATTGCAGTTGTAAGGTAAGCGCTATGACCCTGGGTTTTTCGTAGCCTTACAATGGTGCAAATAGAAAATTCAATATGTGTGGCCACTTTAAATGTGCGTGGCCTGGCCTCACGCAGAAAACAATGTCAGCTTTATCGACTAGTCAGTGACCTCGACCTTGACATACTGGCAGTCCAAGAGACTAAAGTCCATGGCAACGATGAAACTGGGGGCAAGGTGCGCCAATTCTTGCCGCGGTATTCTGCGATAGTTAGCCATGCCATAGGGACTTCTTCCGGCTGCGTGTTGTTCGTCAGACAGAGTCTGGGTGCTAAAATGGAAGTCTCAACGTCCTATCCGTCTGGTCGGCTGATAGTTTGTGATCTTTTGTTTTCGGGATAGGAATGGCGCGTAATCTGATTGTACGCACCGACAGTCACTGACGAAAGACGCATATTTTTCGAACAACTAAAGCAGTATACCAAATGTAATAGGCTCCTAATCATTATTGGTGATTTCCACTGCGTCCATTCAGCCAAAGACAAAAATAGCGAACTACATTACAGGGATGCAAGTACCACTGTCTTAAGCGATACAGTAAGTGAACATGGTTTGGAGGATGTGGCTGAATGTCTCGGTGGTGGCCGGACTATGCAGTACACCCACTTTCAGGCAGCCAGCCACGCCCGACTATATAGGGCGTACGTGAGTGTTGAATTGGTACCGCTTTGCAAGGCATATCGTGTTAATGCCGTTTCAATTAGTGACCACTGCTTGGTCAGCTTTGTAGTAGCTAGCACGAAAAAAATGAAAGGGGCCTTCGAGTGGCAACAATGGAAATTTGATTCGAATCTGCTTAGTGATGAAAAATTTATGGAGGAAGTAATGACGGAAGTTGAAGAAATGAAAGTTCGCAGTAAAAAGACGTTTAGAGAAAAATGGGAGAAATTCAAGCAGGCCATTAAATTGAAGGCATTGGAGCGCTCGAGCGCTATAAGCAGAGAAAAAAAATTGCCCGCAGCTTCCCTCGGGGGAACACTGAGGAGGATGCGGAGCATATAATTGGTTAACGGGGTGTTAAAGTGCGACTTACTTGGGTCGATGGCTAAATTGGTTAACGTGGTTGTGAAATGGGGTGTTAAATTGCGACTTACTTGGGTCGATGGCTAAATTAGTTAACGTGGTTGTAGGAGGGGGTGTTAAATGAGTGAACACGTACACACGTATGCGAAAGGACGGCGCTGGTCGAAGGGATGTCGATCATTGTGCTTGTGGATTCGTTGGAATTCATTTCACCGCGACCTTGGACGTCGACGCGCCGTACAAACCAACCGACGAGCGGCAACTGAGCGAGCGAGCGCCGACCTTGAGTATATATACAGCGCGACGGCGCATGCACTGTCAGCTGTTGAATGTTCTCGAAGGAGAAGCGCGCGCGCGGCACAGATGGCGACGGCGCGACGGCGCATGCGCTGTCAGCTGTCGAATGTTCTCGAAGGAGAAGCGCGCGCGGCACAAATGGTGGGCGACGGCGCGACGGCGCATGCGCGCGCGTCAGCTGTCGAATGTTCGAGAAGCGGTGCGGATGGCGCGGACAGCGCGGACGGCGCACTACAAGGCGCGAGTATAAGATGCTTCCGCATCTAAAAGGAGAAGAAAAGCACATGCGCAGAAACCTAGAAAAATTGCTCCTCGAAGAATGTAGAATGCCTGGCATGTTTATTGAAGATATTCGCGCATTGAAATGTAAAATTGAGCGGTTCGATGTCGAAAGATACCATGGTGCTGTGGTTCGGGCAAGAGCCGAGCGACTGATAATGGCAGAAGCACCGTCAAAAAGAAGTTGGGCTCAGAAATGTAGCATGCGCGACGTAATCAGATAACAGAAATCGAACACCAGGGTGAAGTCAGCAATTTCGCACATATTATCGAGCGTGCTTTCTTTGAGCACTTCAATGGTTTATTCGCCGCCAGCTCAGTTGATGTCCATCGCTTTAAAAAAGTTTTTTTTACCGCTGGTGCCAAAGCTTGACAATAATACAAAAGAAATATTGGAGGAACCCATTTCGGTAGAGGAAGTTAACAGTGCTATTGAAAGTATGCATCCGGGGAAATCGCCTGGCCCTGATGGTCTGACTTCCGCCTTTTATAAGTGTTTCAAGTTAGAAATAACACCAGTCTTAGCCAATGTTTATAATGAGAATTCGAGCTGAACATATTACCCCCGTCCTTTTCATCATCTCACACTGTTCTTATACCAAAATCGGAAGACCCCGTTGCACTGCGAAGAGTAAATTCTTACCGCCCAATCTGCCTCGCTAATGGAGATTACAAGATATTCATCAAAATCCTAGCTAAAAGGTTGAAACCAGTCATTACGGAGCTCGTGGTGCCGCATCAGACGTGCGGCATGAAAGGTCAAACTATCCTAACTAATATACACACAACACGGAGCATTCTCGAATGTTGCGACGCTATTGGTGTGCGAGTGGCAATGCTGCAAATCGACCTTGAGAAGGCTTTCGACAGGGTGCCTCATGAAATTCTGCTGTACATCCTAGATTATGTGAATTTAGGGAAAATAATCAAAGAGGGGTTGCCATGGCGTACCGAGACTGCTCAACGTGGCTAATCCTTAACAAGGTGGTGGGGAAGCGCATCCCAGTCAAGCGTTCGGTCCGTCAAGGTTGTCCTCTCTCACCACTATTGTTTTGTTTGTACATAGAGTCATTTTGTTTGAGTGTCATAGAGAATGATTGTGGCCGTGTGTTTAAGCTGCACGAGGTTGAAGTCCGGCTGTTGGCTTATGCGGACAATATTGCCATTTTTTGCGCGGACTCTGACAGCATTGCAGATGCTGTCAAATGCATTACTAACTGCTGTGCTGCAAGTGGCAGCGCTGTAAACTGGAGAAAATGCCTTGGCTTTTGGCACGGTGACTGGGCAGAAACACCAGACAGTTTTGCCAGCATAAGGTTTGTTACGACACCGGTGAAATACTTGGGTGCCCCCCTCGAATGCTACAAAGACAGCGATTCGTACTGGACGAGCCAAATGGATAACCTGCGGAAAAGAGTGAACAAATGGAATGGCTAGAATTGGTCTATGTTTTCTAAAGCCACAATTTGCAACATATTCTTGGTGAGTAAAATTTGGTATATCTTACAAGTCTTACATTGTTCAAGGGTAAACATCCAAAAATTTCACCGTGTGTTCGCTGTCTTCGTGTGGGAATCGTCTTGGGAAAGATCGAGTCGGACCAATTTATTCCTTCGAGTGCGAAATGGAGGACTGGGCTTGTCGCAGTTGTTTTTCAGACAGGTATTCAATCGATTTTGTTTCTTTAGAGACGTCGACAACCCATTCCTTCGCACTGTCTGTCAACTTTGCCTGGGGCAACACTTGCCTAACGTGGTTGTATCAACCTGCAGCGTACCTAGTGGCGTTTATGGCTTTCTCCGCGAAGTTGTGCTTTCTTGTAGGTTTCTGTCAGTGCGGTTTTCACTTGAATACTTGAGTGAAGTCCAACGTAAAAAGTTGCACAAGGACCTTTGTGATGTGTTTTTACCAGTGCCTTTGTATCGGTCCCTTTACAATGTATGCCATGGCCACACTGTACTAAAGCGCGTCAAGGCGATAAAAATACCGCCAGGTGCTAAAAATTTTTTTTCAAATTACATACCGTTACGCTGACCGTCAAAACATGGATGGCTGCAAAGGGGTTTTACGTTACTTGGGGCACGCAGTGCATAGTATGCAGAAAGGAGGAGACTATTGAGCATGTATTCCTTGACTGCTGGGATGCTGTCTTTCTTTGGGACGTGCTCTAGCGCACGATGAAAAAATATTTCCCCCTTCATGCACATGGCATCCGCTATTTGCAAATAGTAAGTGACGACGGTACCCCATATGTTATGATAATGCCTATTGCTCCTCATAGCATTTGGAAATCCAGGATGGCAGCCATGTACTTTGATGTAGATGCACGAGCGCCCACCCAGTACTTCAAAAAATATATAAGAAATTTTGTGGATGAACAAAAGTTGCAGGAATTCACCCCAGAGTGGTTGCCGCGCGTCGAATTATTATCGACGATAAAAACATTTTAATAAATGCGTGGCCACATCATTTGAGTCACGGTTTTTACAATGTTTTGGATTGTGTTGCATATTTATCTGTTAATATGTGTATTGTTTACGTGAGCCAAAGACAGGCAATAAAGAAGAAAAACGCATGGTCTAGCGGCTAGATACCTGGCTCTCACCCAGGAGGCCCGGGTTCGACTCCAAGTGTCAGAAGTATTTTCTTTTATCTGCTATCATAAAGTGTTCAATTTGCGCATGCTCCATAACTTCAATACTTTTACAATGTTGGCCGAATGGCTAAGCGATCGCTCCGCCCCTCTCCGTTCTCCGGCATGGTCTAGTGGCTAGGTTACCTGGCTCTCACCCAGGAGGCCCGGGTTCGATTCAAGGTGTCGGAAGTATTTTCTTTTATCTGCTATCATGAAGTCTTCCATTTGCGCATGCTCCAGCACTTCAATACTTTTACCCTGTTAGATGAATGCCCGTGCCATCGCTCCGTCCCTCACCATTCTCCGGCATGGTCTAGTGGCTTGGATACCTAGCTCTCACCCAGGAGGCCCGGGTTCGATTCCCGGTGTTGGAAGTATTTTCTTTTATTTTCTATCATCAAGTCTTCAATTTGCGCACGCTATGTAACTTCAATACTTTTACCCTGTTGGCCGAATGGCTAAGCGATCGCTCCGACCCTCTCCGTTCTCTGGCATGGTCTAGTGGCTATGATAGCTGGCCCTCACCCAGGAGTCACGGGTGCGACTCCCGGTGTCGGAGGTATTTTCTTTTATCTGGTATCTTCAAGTCTCCAATTTCGCACGCCTTGTAACTTCAATAGTTTTACCCTTTTGGCCAAATTGCTAAGCGATAGCTCCGTCCCTCTCCGTAGCGTGGTCTTCTTTTTTTTTGGTCTAGTGGCTAGGATTCCTGGCTCTCACCCAGGAGGCCCGGGTTCGATTCCCGGTTTCAGAAGTATTTTCTTTTATCTGCTATCTTCAAGTCTCCAATTTGCGCACCCTATATAACTTCAATACTTTTACCCTGTTGGCCGAATGGCTAAGCGATCGCTCCGCCCCTCTCCGTTTTCCGGCATGGTCTAGTGGGATTCCACTTCCGGTTGTGAAAGCGTGCGGACGTGCGTATCATGAGCTCCGTAGGAGCGGCATCGGCGGCTCAGCTTAGCCGCGGTTCCAGGATTGAAATGCCCCAGGTTTATGCTGTTATTTTGCCCCCTTTGCCGAATGGATATGTGGTTCAGATTACATTTTCTGCATGCGGGTGTAAAAGGAAGACCTTATCACGTGGAAGACTTTCGCGAGCCACTTTTTCGACGTGCTCAGCCCACCGAAGTTCTTGCGCTTGGCTCTTATCAAATGAACCACGTGTGGGCAGTGACGTGCAGAAGCACTGTAGGTGTAAAGAAACTTTTAACTAATCCGCAATTGACTTTGAAAGGCCTAAAATTCATGATAATCGACCCAAGCCACCGCGACGTCCGTCGGAAGCTGCATTGGTTGCTCTAGCACGTACGAGAAGAGGACGTAGGAAATGCACTGACCTCCTACGGGACGGTGCTTGACGTAGGAATGGATAAGTGGCGAATGGACGGCTACACCCAGCAGAATACCATGACGAGAACCGTGACGCTCCGGCTAAAGGCTAACGTTACGCTGGACGATATACCTCACCTGTTAGGAGTTGGAGGAGACCTTGCACTTATTGTGGCAACCGGAAGAGCGCCGCGGTGTTTGCGCTGCCAGCAGATTGGCCACATTAGGAGAGATTGTCGAGTCCAACGGTGTGACATTTGCAAGCGTTTTGGACACGCCCCTGGGAACTGCATGAAGACGTATGCAGCAGCTGCACTGAACACCGAGAGCATGGATAAATCCGAGCTCACTATAAACGAGGTCGAAGCAGAAGAATCGGTGAAATCAAAAACGGCTTGTGAAGGAAGAACACCTAGTGCAGTAGGCATGACGCGAGTGCAGAAAGAACCGCCAAGGTCAACTGACAATGGGGGAGTGTAACCTATCGCGGATGCATCGGCGAAATCACAGGTGACTTCTGCGGGAAAAACATTAAGTACAGGAGGCGTGATGGATGTGAAAGAAGCACGAAAAACAATTGAACGTGCGTGTATGCAAGCGGCCGCAGAATCATCGACGAGCGCAAAGGAGACTGATGTTTTAAACGATGCAACCGCTGCAACAGATGAGAGCGAATCATCTACTCCAACTGTCCAGAAACCTGCCGAGGGTTGTGCCATTGAGTGGCACGACGTCGAGGAATCAGGTACGGTAAGAAAACGACCACGAGACGCAGCCTCAACAGAATCAAGTGATATAAGCAATCAAGAACCGCCATCAAAAGCAGCTCTCCTTGGGAGGCAGTGACTATGGTGGTCAAACGTAATATAACAGGAGGAAAAAGGAGGGCGGGAAAACCGGCCCCTTGAACAAACATTGCTTGCCGCCTTCTACTAAGAAGATGCGCCGGACGACTAAATAGGTGGAGTTCGGCTAAGACGGTATGGTGAGCAGCTACTTGTTTTAAAAAAAAATAAGCCTGAAACTTAAAAGATCAATGCGTTTTGCCAGCTTAAATGTACGCGGATGAGCTTCAAGAAGGCGGCAGTACCAGTTGAGTAGGCTGTTTTCGGAGCATGACTTGGATGTGATTGCAGTGCAGGATACTAAAATAGCGACAGAGAAAAATACCGATCATATGATGTTACCTTTTCGCTCAATGTATAACATCTGTGTATCCCATGCTGGTGGCTTATCAGGAGGGTGTGCGCTCTTTATAGGACGATTGATAGGCGTTGTTGAGAGAAGTGTAGCAAGCAGCGATAAAGGACTCTACGTAGCGTGTGATTTTTCTTTCTTGAATTTCGAATGGCGTGTCATATGCGTTTATGCTCCGAACCGAGACAGTGAAAGGGAAGTTTTCTTTGAAGAAATTAGTAACTTACTGGAATGTGACAAGTATGTAGTCCTCTTTGGTGATTTTAACTGTGTTTGTAGAAAGGAGGACCGTGCCATGCTGGCCCAGTCATTTGATAAAAGCGCAGTGTTCTTAAATGAGAATATTGCAGAAAACGGCCTGGAAGGTGTTGATTTATGTATGTCTAATTGCAGTGTTCAGTTTACGCACTTTCAGGGTCTAAGCCACGTACGTTTAGACGGAGCGTACATATCACTGACCTTATTATGTGCTGTGACGAATATGTTGTTACACCAGTGTCTTTCAGCGACCACTGTATGATTAATTTCACACTTGGCACTAAAGACATGACTCCGAAATTTAACTGGCACTTGTGGAAACTGAACAGCCACATCTTGAAAGATGAATCTTATGGTAAAGATGTAACCGAAGCCCTTACTAAACTCTACGGTAATCAGAAAGATGACTGGGAAACAAAGTGGGAAATTTTCAAACAAGAAATTAAAATGAATGCAATAGAACGATCTACAAAAAATAAATTCGAGAAGAAACAGGCGGAAAGGAACCTGCGAAGGCAATTACAAGTGCTCTTGCAGGAAGAAACTGTGAAACCCGGCTCCTTTACCAATGGAATAACAGATACTAAAAACAAACTGGAGATATTAGATAAAGAGAAGTATAAAGGCGCTATAATAAGAGCTAGAAGTGAAAAACTTTGGAGAGGTTAGACACCGACAAAACGAGCTTTGGGGGACGAAAAAAATACGCACAAAGAAATGAACTCAGAGAAATAGTACGCAATGACACACTGACGATTGAAAAAGGTCCGATAATGGAGGCGTTTGAGGACCATTATCGCAATCTGCTCAGAAAACGAGTACCGATGGCCACAGGTTTTAGTGATGTCTTTCTTGATACGATGCCTAAGCTTGACGCTGATACACGAGAAATATTAGGGGCTCCTATCAGCGTACAGGAAATGAAAAAAGCTATTGATGACCTAAGTACAGGCAAGACGCCCAGCCCAGATGGAATCGGGGCGGAGTTTTATAAAGTTTATAAAGAAAACATGGCAGTTGCGCTATACGAAGTTATCGTAGAAGCATACCAAAAGAAAAAAACTGCCACGCTCTAACACGCAGGCGCATACTGCCTTGATTCCGAAGACAGACGATACCAGCAAACTTCAATCTGTAACGTCATATCGACCTATCAGTCTTTTGAACACTGATTATAAAATATTCATGAAGGTTTTAGCCAGGAGAATTCAGAACATCATTAAAAAAGATTGTAGGGACACACCAGACATGTGGCATAAATGGCCGCAGCATCACAACGAACATACATATAGTAAGAAGTGTACTAGAGATTTCTGACGCCTTTGAAGAACGAATAGCAATCATGCAGATAGATTTACAGAAAGCTTTTGACCGTGTCTCCCATGAAGTATTGTTCAGTGTGTTGAAGCATGTGGGAGTTGGTGACGTAATTTTTGATGGTTTGAAGATGTCATATTCACAGTGTGTAACGCAGTTGATAGTCAATAAGCAGCTCAGTGAAGAAATTGAAATACTAAGTTCTATCAGACAATAATGCCCGGCCTCAGCATTGTTATTCGCCATCTACCTAGAATCCTTTGGCTTATCAATCATTCAAAACTCAAGTGTGCAAGGCTTTCGGTTACAGAACACGGAGATAAAATTACTCGCAAATTCTGACGATGTGGCAGTACTCTGCCTAGATAGACAAAGTATATGTGAAGTCGTTTACATGGCAAATAAATTCTGTGACATGACGGGCAGTGTAATTACCTGTCAAAAAACAACTGCCTTTTGGTACGGCAATTGGGATGTGAGGCCCGAGGTATACCTTAACGTAAAATGGGAAAGCAAACCCCTAAGGTACCTCGGTGTACCCTTGGACAGCTATCGCGACAACGCGGATTAGTGGAAAGGTAAAGCAGAAACCCTCAGGCAAAAAACAAACGCCTGAGGTGGTCGGGATCTGTCTATATTCGCACGTGCAACTGTGTGCAACATGTTTTTGATATCGAAAATCTGGTATGTCATGCAAGTTATCTGTATGTCACGCGTCAATGTACAGAAGCTTCACAGGATTTTTGCTGCGTTTGTGTGGAAATCGCCGTGGGAACGTACAAGCCGGTCTAATTTAATGCAGTCCGTTAGCAATGGCGGACTCAGTTTATGTCATTTATTTATTAGACAAGTTGTCTCTCGTTTTACTTTTCTTCGTGATCAAAGAAACAAATTTCTGCAAACAGTGATAAAAGTAAGGCTGTCATCACGCATCCCAAATTTTGTTGTGTCTACAAACAGTGATATGTGTCGATATGTGACTGGTTTTTTTAAATAAGTTATACAGTCTTTTGAGTTTTTGAAAGTGCGCTTTTCGCTAGAATATCTTGCCACAATTAAGCGAAAAAATCTGTACAGAGATCTCTGTGATATCTTGTTTCCAACACCTTTGTACAGATCTATGTTCAATGGAGGACCCGGACAGGACGTTTTGAAAGGGGTCAATAGGATGAAAGTAAAAGCAGGGGCAAAAACTTTCTTTTTTAAATGACATTCCGGGACTCTCCCCGTAAAGCAGTGGCTAGCGGACAAGGGAATCGATGTACCATGAACAACCAATTTTTTTACTTTGTAAAACACCTGAGACAATAGAACATGTGTTAATTCATTGCTGGGACGCTGTCTTTCATTGGGACATCCTTCAAAGAACATTGAAAAAAGATCTCCTCATTACAAGCCATGGCATTCGTTTTCTCTGTGTCGATGATGTCGACGGCATACCAAACGACATGGTTATGTTAATTATCCTTCACAGCATCTGGCAGACCACAATGGCTTACAGACATCGTGACCAGAACATACGTCCTGTCCGGGAGAACTTCATTGCAAAAATGCGGTATATCACTGAGGTGTATAAACAACAAGAACCTCCCAGCTGGCTAGCAATGTTAGAGGAATTGTGCAACCTGAAAAATTTTTAATATGAGCACTTCGGATGAAATATTGTTCCAACTGTATTTTATCATTCATGTTTCTGTGTGAACACCTGTAAAGATAAACAGGTAATAACGAAAAAAATCCAGCATGGTCTAGTGGCTAGGATACTTGGCTCTCACCCAGGAAGCCCGGGTTTGATTCCCGGTGTCGGAAGTATTTTCCTTTATCTGCTATCATCAAGTCTCCAGTTTGCGCACGCTATGTACCTTCAATACTTTTACCCTGTTGGCCGAATGGCTAAGCGATCGCTCTTTCCCTCTGCGTTCTCCGGCATGGTCTAGTGGCTAGGATACCTGGCTCTCAACCAGGAGGCCCGGGTGCGATTCCCGGTGTCGAAAGTATTTTCTTTTATCTGCTATCATCAAGTGTCCAATTTGCGCATGCTATGTAACTTCAATACTTTTACCCTGTTGGCCGAAGCGCTAAGCGATCGCTCCGTCCCTCTCTGTTCTCCGGCATGGTCTAGTGGCTAGGATACCTGGCTCTCACCCAAGAGGCCCGGGTGCGATTCCTGGTGTCGGAAGTATTTTCTTTTATCTGCTATCATCCAGTCTCCAATTTGCGCACGCTATGTAACTTCAATACTTTTACCCTGTTGGCCGAATCGCTAAGCGATCCCTCCGCCGTTCTCTGTTCTCCGGCATGGTCTAGTGGCTAGGATACCTGGCTCTCACCCAGCAGGTCCGGGTTCAATTCCCAGTGTCGGAAGTATTTCCTTTTTATCTGCTATCTTCAAGTCTCCAGTTTGCGCACTGTCACGGACGGCTATTTTTGGCGACACCGCGTCACGGCAATTAACGGGCGCCGTACTCCCCGACCAACCGTGAGAAACAGCGGCGCATGAAAGGGAGCCGAGAAGGGCAGAATGGGGTGCTCTTCTTAGAACGTCGCCGCCGACGGTTAATCCTTTTGTAACTGTGGCGGCGTCTGCAAGGTCGTAGAAGGCCACGGTATACCCCGAACAAGGATTAGACTACGAGACGCCCCGGCTGAGAGCTAAGTGGTTGACCATTCCCACGGGGAAAAGCGTGGGAAACGCTCTGGTGGCCAAGCCGTATGACAACAACTCGACAGGTTGTCACTCTCGCTAGTTGCGGGCCCTCTCCCATATAAAAAGGGGTGGGGTCAAAATATTTTTGGGGGCGGAGTTTCCATCAAATAAACGCGCATGATTGGACCCAGGTAGAGGTCTCTTGTCCCCAAGGAAGAGAGCGAGGAGACACGAGGGGGATTTAAGCGCAGGAGTTTGCCCTGCTAGGCAGACTAGTCGCTGACCAACATGGTGTAGAAACAGATCAACAAGCATCTCTTCTAGAAGTTTTTAGTGTGGCTCTGTATCGGCTGGCCACCTAAACTTAGCCGTTCGTCTAGTTGTGACGCGATATTAACGTCTGCAACGTAGACATCGGGACTTCGCCTCGAGTTAGCTCAACCTGCTCGAAGTCACCTGCAAGCACTAGCCTCCCGGAGCCACCAGCGTTGCAACACCGCCGACATCGCAGTCGTGCCAGAACTCTCTTCGACTTCTCGCATCCGATCGTCGGGGACGCAACGCTGCCGGTCATCACACGTATGCCTTCACCTGTTTATATCTTCGAACTTTCTACTCCGTAGTTTTATTGTTGGTATTTTGTGGAGCTTGTAATAGTTCTCTCTCGTAAGCTGGTTTATTGTTTCTGTTATATATTTTTTTAGTTGTGTCAAGTGTCGATGTATTTTGTTAGTTGTATTGCAGTGTTGTATTAGATCCCGTGTGCTGCAATATCACTAGAGTAAAGTTGTTTTGTTTTCTCACGTCTCTGATCTCTTCACTGTCTCTGCTTACGTACGGAACGAACCAACCTGCTGTCATTCCCGTCGCCGACTTCGCGCTGGCGACGCTAGAGTGGCAGCTTGTAACAAAACTGGCGTCCGCGAGACAGGACGTTCCGTACAAGAGTAAGAAAGTGAGGGGTGAACGAGAACCGTCCGCACAGTTGAAGCGGTTGCATCCTGCAATGATTGCGCTGTTTTTATAGGGGCATTATAGTGACAATTTGCAGTATGAAGTGTATGGATTTTGATAAGTGGATCGCACACGGTAAACAGTTAGGCCTCGAGGGCGCGGAACTGAGACAATGGGTTAAGGAGCAGCAGGAACAGGCGCAGGCGTTAGCCAGAGAAGAGCGGGCACTGGCCCGGGAGGAAAAGGAAAAAGAAAGGGAGAGAGAACGCGAAGAAAAGGAAAGAGAACGCGAATAAAAGGAGAGAGAGCGCCAAGAAAAGGAAAGAGAACGCGTTGAAAGGGAGAGAGAACGAGAAGCGGCAAGGGAAGCGGCTAGGGAAGCCGGAGAACGGGAAGTGCAGTTACTGCAATTAAAGATTTGCCTCAATGAGAGTAGCAGTGTGAGCAGATCCAGCAGTGAGCACGGCGATGCCGGGGAGGAGCCGAGTTTGAGAATACACGCAGGTAGACTGCTTGTCACCTTTGACGAAGGAAGGGACGACTTAGATGCGTTTATACGCCGATTTGAGAGCATCGCCAGAGGGCAAAAGTGGCCTGAAAGCCAATGGGTGACGGTGCTTTCGACATGTCTTACAGGAGAGGCGCTAAGTGTTTATGGCAGGCTACTGCCTGCTGATGCAGCGGACTACACCAAGGTTAAAACCGCCCTCCTGAAGCGCTTTCGCTTCACGGCGGATGGGTTCCGAGACAAGTTTAATAAGGAGAGGCCAGTAGGGGGTTAAACAGCAACACAGTACGCGGCTCGCTTAAGACACTACTTCGATAGATGGGTTGAGCTGTCCAAAACAGACAGAATTCGAGTCCCTCCGAGCATTGTTGATTAGAGAGAGGTTTTTGCATAGATGTGGTTCGAACTTGGCATTATATTTGAAAGAAAGGAGGGCGGAATCTCTGGAAGACATGCTTGAGCTGGCAGACCAGTTTTTGGAAGCTCAGGGTGGAGCAAGCCTAGCGAAAACAAAGAAAGATGGTCCCATAAAGGACGAAAAGGGGAAATACAAAAAAGGAAGCAACAGCCACTCACCACTACCGCGGTGCTATATTTGCAATCGTGGGAATCACCCACCGCACTTGTGTCGCAACAGACCTGCCGCTAATGTAGCCAACGTCTGCTTCAAGTGTGGGAAAAAAGGACATAGGGCAAACGACTGCCGGTCAGGAGCAAATAACTCCCTCCAGGTGTCCTGCCTCTACGCACCAAGGGAAACGCGTGAGGATCCCATATGCGACGGGTATGTCGAGCTTAGGAATGGTGAAAAAGTCCCCGTCGTCAACGCCGTAAGCGTGACACCACCGAAAAATCTGGCCGAGAACCTACCAGTGGCCACAGGGACCCTCCGAGGCACAGACATATCAGTGTTGCGGGATACGGGGTGCAACACAGTAATCGTGCGGAGGAAGTTGGTGAAGGAAGACGAGCTGACAGGTACAAGCAGACTCGTCTACTTCGTTGACGGAACAGCGAGTATGCTGCCCAAAGCACGGATTGAGGTGGACACCCCCTACTTTACTGGCAAGCTGACAGCACTATGTCTGCAAGATCCACTGTATGACCTCATTCTGGGCAATATCGAGAGCGTAAGACCTCCTAATGATCCCAGAAAGCAGACTGAAAACCCAGTCGCGACAAAGGAGTTAAGAGAAGAGCCTGTGGCAGCAGCTATAACCCGTTCCCAAGCGCACGCACAGTCGGGAAAATTTGCCAAGCTTCGTACGCCTGGGACCACGGCGGGATTGCCGAGAGATAACTATGGCTGCAAGCAGAGGGGAGATGCGACACTCAAACAGTGTTTTGAGAAGATCGGCAGGAAGCAAACATGCTGAAACGAGAAGGCAATCATAGAGTACAAACAAGAACAGGGACTGCTGTACCGACAGTACACAGAGGCCAACGGACGGCTTGTACGCCAATTAGTCGTTCCGCGCTGCCACCGAGAAGCTGTGCTTAAAACGGCACACGATGGTATAATGGCAGGACACTTGAGCACGCAGAAAACCAAGGAACGGATCTCGGAGGAGTTCTTTTGGCCAGGCATCACAGCTAACGTGAAAAGGTTAGACGCCTCATGTGACATTTGTCAGCGCGCCGTACCAAAGGGCCGTGTACCACATGTTCCATTGGGGAGGGCACCCATAATCGACACGCCATTCAAGCGAGTGGCGATCGATATAGTGGGACCGATTCACCCGCCCTCAAAACATGGGAACCGATACATTTTGACTTTGATGGATTATGCCACCCGGTATCCAGACGCGGTGGCGCTCCCGAGTATCGAAACTGAGCGAGTGGCCGAAGCCCTGGTCGAGATGTTCTCCCGATTTGGCGTCCCCCACGAGGTACTGAGCGACCGTGGCACGAACTTCACATCGGACCTGATGAAGGAAGTAGCGCGGCTCCTTTCCGTGCGCCAGCTCCACACCACCCCATATCACCCCATGGCGAATGGCTTGGTAGAAAAATTCAACGGCACCTTAAAATTAATGTTGAAGCGCATGTGCGCCGAAAAACTGAGAGATTGGGACCGCTACCTGGCACCTCTCCTCTTTGCCTATAGGGAGGTTCCGCAAACCAGTATGGGGTTTTCACCCTTCGAGCTTCTCTACGGCCGCCATGTGAGGGGACCCTTGGCGATACTGAAGGAGCTGTGGACGAACGCCGACTTGACTGAAGAAGCTAAGACGACGTACCAGCATGTCTTCGATCTTCGGAACCGTTTGGAGGAAACGTGCCGCCTGGCACACGAGGAGTTGGAAAAAGCCGGAGCACGGTACACGAAGCTGTACAATCGAAAGGCGAAGGAGCGGAGTTTAAACCCCGGAGACAAGGTACTAATTTTACTTCCAACCGACACGAATAAGCTGCTGCTGCAATGGAGGGGCCCTTTTGAAGTCTGGGAAAAGAAAGGTGAAGCTGACTACGTCGTAGACACGGCTGGCGGCACAAAAATCTTCCACGCCAACTTACTAAAAAGATACGAGGAGAGAGACAGCCCCTCCACCAAGGTGTGCAACGTGACATTTGGCGTTGTGGAATCGAGCGACGACGAGAATATTCCAACCCCTGACTGGCTGAAAGTAGAAGGAGAAGAAGACGTGAAGCTCTCCGACAAACTGGACGCTCAGCAGATTGGACAGCTGCAAAAAATTGTCAGGGAACACGCTCGTATTTTCTCGGATGTCCCGGGCAAAACTGACTGGGTCCACTGCAACCTCGAACACACCACGAGTAACCCCGTCCACGTGAAACAATACCCTCTTCCCTTTGCAACGCGGGAAGGTGTAGAGAAAGAGGTGCGGGATATGGAGAAGCTTGGCATCATTGAGAAATCAGAGTCCCCTTATAATTCGCCAGTCATTTTTGGTAAAGAAACCCGACAGGACAAATCGACTGTGTATCGATTTTCGACGCCTGAACAACGTTCTGGTGGCCGACTCCGAATCTATGACAAGAACTGACGTGGTGTTTGCTACAGTGGGAAAGAAGTATTTTTCGAAGCTCGACTTCGTGAAGGGCTATTGGCAGATCCCGCTGACTGAAGAGTCCAAAGCGAAGACGGCCTTCTCGACGACAACGGGACTATATCAGTTCCGCTTTATGCCATTCGGCATCAAGACAGCGCCTGCTGTATTTGCTAAGTTGATGCTGAAGGTTGCAGAAGGTATACCCGGTGTGGACCACTACTACGATGATGTACTGGTAGCCACCGAGACATGGGAAGAGCACCTGAGGTCCCTGGGACTGCTTTTTGAGCGCATACAGAGGGCCGGGCTTACAGTGCGCCCCAGTAAATGCGAACTTGGTGTAGAAGAAATCGACTTCTTGGGACACCGAGTTGGCAGGGGCAGATTGCAACCACTGGGGAAAACACTCGACAAGATCGAAGCTGCACCACGTCCTTCAACCAAGCGACAAGTGCGCGCCTTCCTCAGTTTGACCGGGTACTATCGGGAATTTATCCCGAATTACGCAGAAGTCAGCGCTCCCCTTACAGATTTAACACGGAAGGGCGAAGCTAACTCGGTGAAATGGACAGTAGCCCACGAGGAGGCTTTTCGAAGTCTCAAACAACATGTCTCGACGGAGCCGATACTACGGCTACCAGATTTGCCCCAACCATTCGTACTTCGAACGGACGCATCGGACACAAGTCTCGGAGCCGGGCTCATGCAGGCCCACGAAGGCAAGCTCCACCCCACAGCTTATGCCAGCCGAAAGCTACTTCCACGGAAGGCTTCCTATAGTACCATCCAACGCGAATGTCTCGCGTTGGTATGGGGAATTCCGAAATTCTCCATGTACTTTATGGAGTACATTTTTGTGTCCAAACAGACCACCAGCCTCTGAGTTATATCCAACAGGCGAAACAACTGAACGCTCGAGTACTTCGATGGAGTTTACTACTCCAAGAGTACCAGTTCACCATTACGTATATTAAGGGTAGCGAAAACGTGGGAGCCGATTACTTGAGCCGGATATAGTTCTTGAGGTCTATGAGCATGTTGTTTTTTTTCCTTCCGTCGGTTGTTTTCTGTTTGTATGTGCGTATTTCATTGTATAAGAAGTGTAGTTTGAGTTATTTTCTTGTTGCTTGGTGCATTGGCTGATTTACTTGCTGTAATGCACATTGAAGGATTGCACTACAGTAGAGGAGCGCACCTGTTCCGTTTTGTTTCGTAGTATACATTCGTGCAGTGTATTCTGTATTGATGGCTGCCGTACACGGCTATTCCCTCTTCTTGGTTGTATTGCGCATTGATATTGTTGCGTGTAAATGAAGCTGGTACTCTAACAATTGTTTTTCCTTTTGTTGTTACTTTGATGCACTCTGCCTATGTATGTTGTGTATGAGAGGGACAGTCCTCATGCCTCGCTTGTTGGTGGTGTTTTGTTCCTTGTTGTCGAAAAAATTCTCCTCCGTGTGAACAAATGTTATGAATAACATTCTGAAAGTGG
Organism: Rhipicephalus microplus; assembly: GCF_043290135.1. NCBI lineage: Eukaryota > Metazoa > Arthropoda > Arachnida > Ixodida > Ixodidae > Rhipicephalus > Rhipicephalus microplus. The sequence continues at coordinate 158,908,417 of NC_134702.1, forward strand.
GGGGCAATGTCACGGACGGCTATTTTTGGCGACACCGCGTCACGGCAATTAACGGGCGCCGTACTCGCCGACTGACCGTGAGAAACAGCGGCGCACGAAAGGGAGCCGAGAAGGGCAGAATGGGGTGCTCTTCTTAGAACGTCGCCGCCGACGGTTAATCTTTTTGTAACTGTGGCGGCGTCTGCAAGGTCGTAGAAGGCCACGGTATACCCCGAACAAGGATTAGACTACGAGACGCTCCGGCTGAGAGCTGAGTGGTTGACCGTTTCCACGGGGAAAAGCGTGGGAAACGCTCTGGTGGCCAAGCCGTATGACAACAACCCGACAGGTTGTCACTCTCGCTAGTTGCGGGCCCTTTCCCAATTAAAAAGGGGTGGGGTCAAAATATTTTTGGGGCGGAGTTTCCATCAATTAAACGCGCATGATTGGACCCAGGTAGAGGTCTCTTGTCCCCAAGGAAGAGAGCGAGGAGACACGAGGGGGATTTAAGCGCAGGAGTTTGCCCTGCTAGGCAGACTAGTCGCTGACCAACATGGTGTAGAAACAGATCAACAAGCATCTCTTCTAGAAGTTTTTAGTGTGGCTCTGTATCGGCTGGCCACCTAAACTTAGCCGTTCGTCTAGTTGTGACGCGATATTAACGTCTGCAACGTAGACATCGGGACTTCGCCTCGAGTTAGCTCAACCTGCTCGAAGTCACCTGCAAGCACTAGCCTCCCGGAGCCACCAGCGTTACAACACCGCAGACATCGCAGTCGTGCCAGAACTCTCTTCGACTTCTCGCATCCGATCGTCGGGGACGCAACGCTGCCGGTCATCACACGTATGCCTTCACCTGTTTATATCTTCGAACTTTCTACTCCGTAGTTTTATTGTTGTTAGTTTGTGTAGCTTGTAATAGTTCTCTCTCGTAAGCTGGTTTATCGTTTCTGTTATATATTTCTTTAGTTGTATCAAGTGTCGATGTATTTTGTTAGTTGTATTGAAGTGTTGTATTAGATCCCGTGTGCTGCAATATCACTAGAGTAAAGTTGTTTTGTTTTCTCACGTCTCTGATCTCTTCACTGTCTCTGCTTGCGTACGGAACGAACCGACCTGCTGTCATTCCCGTCGCCGACTTCACGCTGGCGACGCTAGAGTGGCAGCATGTAACACGCACGCTATATAACTTCAATACTTTTACCTGTTGGCCGAATGGCTAAGCGATCGCTCCGTCCTTCTCCGTTCTCCTGCATGGTCTAGAAGCTAGGATACCTGGCTTTCACCCAGGAGGCCCGGGTTCGCTTCCCGGTGTCGGAAGTATTTTATTATATCTGCTATCATCAAGTCTCCAATTTGCGCACGTTATGTAACTTCAATACTTTTACCCTGTTGGCCGAATGGCTAAGGGATCGTTCCGTTCCTCTTCGTTCTCCGGCATGGTCTAGTGGCTAGGATACCTGGCTTTGTCGGAAGTATTTTCTTTTATCTGCTATCATCAAGTCTCCAATTTGCAAACGCTTTGTAACTTCAATACTTTTACCCTGTTGGCCGAATGGCTAAGCGATCGCACCGCCCCTCCCCGTTCTTGGCGTGGTCTAGTGGGATTCCACTTCCGGCTTTCGAGCGATGCGGTCGCGGAATGTTCGGCTCCGACGGAGCGGTTTCAGCGGCACAGGGTTTTCGCGCCTAGCGCCGACGATTATCAGGTGATTCTGCCCAATCTGCCTTCTGGACGTATCGCTGCGAACACCGTTTTCATGCATGGTGATCCAAGAGCCTGGCCTCACCGCGTGAGATCACCGGGACACTTTGGCCAAGCTTGGTGCGCTCGACGACGTTTTGGCGTTGGGGGCGTATCACTTGAACCACGTATGGGCTGTGACACTGACGAGTGCTGAGGCTGCTCGGAAGTTGATCTCCGCCGTCGATGTAAAGGCAAAGGATCGCCCATGTTTGCTCATTGACCCGAATAACCACGAGGTTTGCTTGAAGCTTCACTGGTTGCTGCACGGCGTGACCGGTGAAGACGTGCGTGTTGCCTTGACTCCCTATGGGAAAGTATTCGAAGTGAAGCGGGACAAGTGGCGAGCACCAGGCATCACTGAAAAGGGTTCAATGACGCGGTCTGTGGGACTAAAGCTGCAATGCGACGTCAAGGTGGATGACATTCCGCACCATCTCAAGATTGCCGGAGAGGTGACTCTCGTTGTCGTTCCGGGCCGTGCACCGTTGTGCCTACGGTGCAAGAGTACCGGTCACATACGTCGCGACTGCTGAGTACCCCGCTGCAGTCGTTGTCGCCGCTTCGGCCAAGAAGACGACGACTGCGCGAAGACATATGCCAGTGTGACCGGACCAGCGCAGGAAAGTGATGCACTGGAGCACCTCATGGACGAAGCAGACTCGGAAGAAACAGCAGGAGTTAACCCAAACTCTGCTGTGGAAGATGGGTTGTCATGCTGTCAAGAAGAGGGCGTGGGTGAAGCACCAGGTAAGCCCGGCGCCGGGATTCCATACGAAGGCGTAGGAGAAAGCAGTGAAAAGGTGGATGCAAGCAGCACCGGCGACACGTTTCTTGGCTTAGCAGACGAGACCCCCTCCGAGGCGGAACCGATGACTGGGATGGAAAGCGACAATGGCACTGTGACGGGGAAGCGTCCTCGTGACGAAGGGAAAAAAGACAAGGGCACCACTGCTTCCTCGCCGGACTAACCACCCGCCAAAACGACTCCCGCTAGGCGGCCTCTCATTCGGCCACGGCCAAATATTTTGACAGAACACAAGACGGTGGAAACGCCGCCTTCGCCACCTTAAGGACTGTACTGGGACAAGGCATTCAGCAGGCAATTGCAGTTGTAAGGTAAGCGCCATGCCCCTCGGTTTTTCGTAGCCTTACAATGGTGCAAATAGAAATTTCAATCCGTGTGGCCACTTTAAATATGCGTGGCCTGGCCTCACGGAGAAAACAATGTCAACTTAATCGACTAGTAAGTGACCTCGACCTTGACATACAGCCAGTCCAAGAGACCAAAGTCCATGGCGACGACGAAACTGGGAGCATGGTGCGCTAATTCTTGCCGCGGTATTCTGCTATAGTTAGCCATGCTTTAGGGACTTCTTCCGGGTCGTGTTGTTCGTCAGCAGAGTCTGGGTGCTAAAATAGATGCCTCAACGTCATGTCCGTCTGGTCGGCTCATTGTTTGTGATCTTTTGTTTTCGGGTTTAGAATGGCGTGTAATGTGCTTGAACGCACCGAATGTCACTGACGAAAGACGCATATTTTTCGAACATATAAAGCAGTATACCGAATGTAATAGGCTCCTTATCATTATTGGCGATTTCAACTGCATCCTTTCAGCCAAAGACAAAACTAGCGAACGACATTACAGGGATGCAAGTACCGCTGTCTTAAGCGATACAGTAAGAGAACATGGTTTGGAGGATGTGGCTGAATTTCTAGGAGGTGGCCAGACTATGCAGTACACCCACTGTCAGGCAGCCAGCCACGCCCGACTAGATAGGGCGTACGTGAGTGTTGAATTGGTACCGCTTTGCAAGGCAAACCGTGTTAACGCCGTTTCATTTAGCGACCACTGCTTGGTTAGCTTTGTAGTAGCTAGCACGAAAGAAGCGGAAAGGGCCTTCGAGTGGCAACTATGGAAATTTAATTCGAATCTGCTGAGTGATGAAAAATTTATGGAGGAAGTAATGACGGAAGTTGAAATGAAAGTTCACAGTAAAAAGACGTTTAGAGAAAAATGGGAGAACTTCAAGCAGGTCGTTAAATTGAAGGCTTTGAAGCGCTCGAGCGCTATAAGCAGAGAAAAAGGCGCAGAAGAAAAGCACATGCGCAGAAACGTGGACAAATTGCACCTCGAAGAATGTAGAATGCCCGGCATGTTTCTTGAAGATAATCGCGCATTGAAATGTAAAATTGAGCGGTTCGATGTCGAAAGATACCGCGGTGCTATAGTTCGGGCAAGAGCCGAGCGACTGATAATGGCAGAAGCACCGTCGAAAAGAGCGTTGGGCTCAGAAAAGTGGCATGCGCGACGTAATCAGATAACAGAAATCGAACACGAGGGTGAAGTGAGCGATGTCGCAGATGTTATCGAGCGTGCTTTCTTTTTGCACTTCAATGGTTTATTCGCCACCAGCTCAGTTGATGTCGATCGTTTCAAAAAAGATTTTTTACCGCTGATGCCAAAGCTTGACAATAATACAAAAGAAATATTGGAGGAACCCATTTCGGAAGAGGAAGTTAAGAGTGCTGTTGAAAATATGCATCCCGGGAAATCGCCTGGCCCTGATGGTCTGACTTCCGCCTGTTATAAGTGTTTCAAGTTAGAAATAACCCCATTCTTAGCCGACGTTTATAGTGAGGCATTCGAGCTGAAAATATTACCCCCGTCTTTTTCATCATCTCACACTGTTCTTACACCAAAATCTGAAGACCCCGTTGCACTGCGCAGAGTAAATTCTTACCAACCAATCTGCCTCACTAATGGAGATTACAAGATATTCATGAAAATCCTAGCTAAAAAGTTGCAAACAGTCATTACGGAGCTGGTGGGGCCACATCAGACGTGCGGCATTAAAGGTCGAACTATCCTCACTAATATACACGCAGCCCGGAGCATCCTCGAATGTTGCGACGCTATTGGTGCGCGAGTCGCAATGCTGCAAATCGACCTCGAGAAAGCTTTTTACAGGGTGCCTCATGAAATTCTGCTGTGCATCCCAGATTATGTGAATTTAGGGAAAATAATCAAAGAGGGGGTTGCCATGGCGTACCGAGACTGCTCAACGCGGTTAACCGCTAACAAGGTGGTGGGGAAGCGCATCCTAGTCAAGCGTTCGGTCCGTCAGGGTTGTCCTCTCTCACCACAATTGTTTTGTTTGTACATAGAGTCCTTTTGTTTGAGTGTCATAGACAATGGCTGTGTCAGCCTCGTGCAGACAAAAACTGCACGAGGCTGAAGTCCGGCAGTTGGCTTATGCGGACGATATTGCCATTTTTTGCGCGGACTCTGACAGCACTGCAGATGCTGTCAAATGCATTACTAACTTGTGTGCTGCAAGTGGCAGCGCTGTAAACTTGGAGAAATGCCTTGGCTTTTGGCACGGTGACTGGGCAGAAACCCCAGACAGTTTCGCCAGCATAATGTTTGTTACGACACCGGTGAAATACTTGGGACCCTCCTCGAATGCTACAAAGACAGCGATTCGTACTGGAGGAGCCAAGTGGATAAACTGCGGGAAAGAGTGAACAAGTGGAATGGCTGGAGTTGGTCTATGTTTTCTAAAGCCACAATTTGCAACATATTCTTAGTGAGTAAAATTTGGTATATCTTACAAGTCTTACATTGTTCAAGGGTAAACATCCAAAATTTCCGTGTGTTCGCTGTCTTCGTGTGAGAATCGTCTTGGGAAAGATCGAGTCGGATCAATTTATTTTTTCGAGTGCGAAATTGAGGACTTGGCTTGTCGCATTTGTTTTTTTCAGACAGGTAGTCAATCGATTTTGTTTCTTTAGAGACGTCGACAACCCATTCCTTCGCACTGTCTGTCAACTTCGCCTGGGGCAACACTTGCTTAACATGGTTGTATCAACTTGCAGCGTACCTGGTGGCGTTTATGGCTTTCTCCGCGAAGTTGTACTTTCTTGTAGGTTTCTGTCAGTGCGGTTTTCACTTGAATACTTGAGTCAAGTCCGACGTAAGAAGTTGTACAAGGACCTATGTGATGTGTTTTTACCAGTGCCTTTGTATCGGTCCCTTTACAATGTATGCTGTGGCCACACTGTACTAAAGCGCGTCAATGCGATGAAAATATCACAAGGTGCTAAGAATTTATTTTTAGATTACATACCGGTACGCTGACCGTCAAAACCTGAATGGCTGCAAAGGGGTTTTACGTCCTTGGGGCACGCATTGCATAAAATGCAAAAAGGAGGAGACAATTTAGCATGTATTCATTAACTGCTGGGATGCTGTCTTTCTTTGGGACGTGCTCCAGCGCACGATCAAAAAAGATTTCCCCATTGATGCACATGGCATCCGCTTTTTGCAAATTCAAAGTGACGACGGTACCCCATATGATATGATAATGCTTATGGCTCTTCATAGCATTTGGAAATCCAGGATGGAAGCCATGCACTTTGATGCAGATGCACGAGGGCCCACCCAGTACTTCAAAGAATATATAAGAAATTTTGTGGATGAACAAAAGTGTCAGGAATTCACCCCAGAGTGGTTGCCGTGCGTCGAATTACTATCGACGAAAAAAAATTTAACAGATACGTGGCCACATCATTTGAGCCACGGTTTTTATAATGTTTGGGATTGTGTTGTGTAATTATCTGTTAATGTGTGTATTGTTTACGTGAGCCGAAGACAGGCAATAAAGAAAAAAAGGAAGAGGAAGAAGAAGCCGCACCGATCGGCTGCGTTCCAAAATGCTCTCTGCTAATAACAGCGTATCGGCCAACGGCCAAGGATCATCGACTCCTTTTCATGATGAAGACTCAAGCTATAAAGTGGTCCTGCCACGTCTTCCAACCGGTAACGATGTTTTGAATTCCGTTTTCTTTCATGCCGACTTGAGTTGTAGGCCGTACCGTGCCCCAGACTTCCGTGACGCGCGGCTTAAAGTGGTGAGCACAGCGAACATTATTGGAGTTGGCCAGTATCAAATGAGCCACGAATGGATGGTTACGTGTGCAAACAGCATGACGAAACAGAAACTCGTCACTTGTGGTGAGCTCCGTGTAAAAGAGATGAAGTGCATGGTGCTAGATCTGGAGACCAAGAATATTAGGCTGAAAGTACTTTGGCTTCCGCCTCATCTTGAATCGCGTCGTGTTGAAGAGGCGTTCCAAGCTTACGGCGTTGTGAATTCCGTTGAAAGAGAGGCATGGAGATGTGCAGGAATGGAACAATGGATGACAACAAATAGAGACGTTGCCTTGGAGCTCAAGGACACAATCACTGTGAGCTCAATACCACACCTTATGTCAATCTATGGCCACCAATGCCTCGTACTTATTCCCGGTAGGCCTCCATTGTGTCTTCGGTGCAAGCGAGTGGAGCATGTACGACGACAGTGCAAAACACGTAAGTGCTTGCAATGCCAGCGTTTTGGTCACTCGTTGGATGCCTGCGTATCGACTAATGCCAACAAACTCCATTCTGGCTAAGGCACAGAAGACCAACGTCTCGATCATCTTATGGATGTCGCTAAGGTAGTTGATGCGACACGAGAAGCAGCGGGAGGAGCAGAAGGTGCCTTAAAGGAAGCGCAACACTCGTCCATGGATACCCTTGTCACGCAAAATAACACCGCTAACGACGCCAGTGAAAGCATAACTTAATGCAATGCTGCTGACGAACACCACTTGGAAGGCCTTAAGGACAAGCCTCCTGACAATGAGGAACAAGAAGGAATGTATTGCAGTCAGACAAGGAAGCGTCAGGCACCGGTCACAGATGAAGCAACAACGAGTGCGCCAGACACGACAGAGCAAGTGTCTTCGTGTGGTCCACGTGTCACCTTCTTTGGGGACCGAGAGACGCGCCGCCTACGCCAGCGTCCTGAGGAAAGTGCTCCTAAAAAGTGCAAAGTAGGTGAAGCCACAGGTGCACACCTGTGGCTAAATGTGACCTACAAAAGTAGTAAGACATCAAAATGGCTACAGCGCAAACGTTTCCCATGTGTGTAGCGACACTCAACGTACGTGGCTTGAGGAATGTAAGGCGTCAGTGGCAGTTGCGCCACGTGCTTGAGCAGTACGACATTGACGTACTTGCAGTGCAAGAGACTAAAATTTCCGCTGCTCCTGACGCCGATCTTGCACTGGAAGTTTTCCGTGATTAAAATTTATACATCAGCCCAGGACATGGTGCATCCGCTGGATGCTTTTTATTAATTAGAAAGCACTTGAATCATATTTTGACGTCAATACAAGTTGATGGGGAAGGACGCCTCATTTATTGCGACTTATCTTTTCATTCCCATAATTGGAGGTTTATCTGTGTCTATACTCCCTCCAAAGGGAATGAACGGAATTCTTTTTTCCTTTCTTTAACTTCGCTACTGAACACTGACAGCACTTTGGTAGTTTTTGGAGACTTTAATTGGGTTTGTGACGCTAGAGATCATTCATATATAACAAATCGTTATGTTGCAAGTACAGCCTTATTGCAGAAACTATTGAATGACCACAATTTAATAGATGTGGGAGCGCATGCACCTTCCTTGGTGAGGTTCATGCACTTTCAAGGCATCTCTCATGCTCGGCTTGACTGTGTATATGTATCTCTAAGCTTATGGTCTCACATTCATATTTATGCTGTAAAGCCCATATTTTTTACAGACCATTGCTTGGTCACTGTTTCTTGGGGTCCTGAAAATTTTCGTAAAACCCCTCTAAACTGGGACATATGGAAGCTTGATGTACAGTTGTTGCGCGAAGATTGTTTTGTTAAAATAGTAAAAAAAACGGTACAAGAGGTAACGCAGTGTCGACAGCTACCAATTTTCGCTCAATGGGAAAGGTTCAAAGAAAGAGTCAAGTATCAGGCAATTAGTATTTCATGTGAAATAGCGCAAAGAAAAAAAGCTGAAAAGCGCTATCTTTATGAATTACTTCATAAGCTCCATACTTTTGAAAGTCAACAGCCGGGATTGTACGGGGACGAGATAAATGTGATTCGAGCACAGATACGAAAACATGATACAGATTTATACAGAGGAGCTAAGATTCGTTCCCGTGTTACCCATTTCACTGAAGAGGAACCCACTAAAAAATCCCTCGGGGATGAAAAGAGATATGCACTTTCTAAAGAGATACTGCAAATTGAGTCGCGGGGTTCCCTTTGCACAGAGACATGTGAAATAAGAGCTGCATTTGAAGATTATTACAAATGTTTGTTCACCGCGGCTGAGCTTCAGGAGAATTTTGAGGAAGAAGCTAACCACTTCATTGCCCTTGTGCCTCAGTTACAAGATGATGATAGACTCCCTGTAGAGGGGCCAATAACCAGAGAGGAAATTAGATTTGCAATAACAACGTTGCATAAAAACAAAACTCCTGGCCCAGATGGCCTTAGTGGCGAATTTTACATAGCTTTTCAGGAACTTCTGATACCTTTCCTTGAGCAACTTTTTAAAGAGGCTTATGACCGTGGTGAACTTCCTCCTTCTTTCTATCAGAGCCATACAACATTAATCCCAAAAAGTGCTGATCCTAACGCATTAAAGGGAGTTAACGAATACAGGCCTATATTGTTATGTAACGTTGACTACAAAATATTTGTTAATTGTTGACAAATCGGCTACAGACAGTGATGACTAAATGTGTAGGTGACCACCAAACATGTGGAATTCATGGTCGCTCTATACAGACAAACATTTATATTGCACGTTCAGTTCTTGAGTGTATAGATGGTAGCATGAACCAAGTAGTCTTCCTTCAAATAAACCTTGCAAAAGCATTTGATAAGGTACAGCATGCTTTTTTGTTCCGGCTCCTAAGACACCTGCAGTTGGGTGATGTACTATACAATGGTATCTCACTCTGTTATATGAAGTGGACAACTAGGCTAATTGTAAATCGCACACTTTCCAATATAATAGAGTTAAATTCTTCTGTACGTCAGGAATGTCCGCTGTCACCTTTGCTTTTTGCAATTTATCTGGAACCATTATGTTTAGCTGTGCTTCTAAAGTCCAGCATAAGAGGCTACCGATATGATGCTGAGGAAGTTAAAGTTCTAGCGTATGCTGATAAATTCATTCAGGCAACCGGAAGGATACGCTGCTAGTGGTACTGCCATACATATCCAATTCTTTCTTCCCCTTCCTCATTCTTGTTAATTTGTTTTATATATTCTGGTTTATCGTATTCTTCTGCAATTTTTTCACGTTTTTTCAAAGGAACATTATTATTGTTTCTATCTAATATCTCTTTTTTTAGCAAGCGTTATAAAAAATGATCTCTCAAGAGGTACAGTGTGGCCAATCCCCCATATGGGTATGAGCCAAAATCTCCTAGGAGACAAGACAAGACAAGATGACATGGCCTTCTTTTGCGCTGATAAACCCAGCGTTCAAGAAGCAGTCAACACTACTTTACGTTTCTGTGAAGTCGCTGGCGCCAGGATAAATTTTGATAAAAGTAGTGAATTCTGGCTAGGCATGTCGGCTACAACTCCTTCGGTCTTCGCAAATATTTATTGGAATGCGACTCCTATGAAATACCTTGGTCTGCCTCTCGATAACTATCGTAACAGCGGCCCACACTGGACCGCTGCGATAACTACGATCCACCGAAAGGTGGCAACATGGCAAAGACGGGAGCTTTCCATTTTTTTCAGAGCGAAAGCGTGCTTTATACTCCTTGTATCGAAGCTTATTTATATTCTGCAGGTGTTGCATTGCCCTTGATACACATTCAAGCCTTACATGGGATATTTGCCTGCTTTATTTGGAGCTATTCTTGGGAACCCATGAGAAGAGACAAGCTTTTTCTTCCACTCGAAAAGGGTGGCCTCGGCCTTGTGCATTTGTTCGTGTGACAGTTGGTGTTGCGATTTTTCTACCTCAAGGATGTGTGCCACCCATTTCTATTAGCGGTTCTTCGTAACCGTCTATGTTACCACCTTCCTTTTATTCATGTCACAACAAGCGTTGCTAAGGAATTGCCGTTGCGAGAATTCCTAAAAGAAATTGTTGATACTGTCAGTTTTTTGAAAGCCAGGTTTACCTTAGAGTATTTGTATACTATTGGCAGAACAAATTTAACCGCTGCACTTGTGAATAATCTTTTCCCCGAATATGTTTATCGAAAGCCATATTCGCTTCTGTCTGGTCACGATGTATTATTTCGTGTACGTAGAATGTGTATATCTCCTTCAGCGAAAAAATTTTTATTTAAACAGCACACTTCCACGCTGCCAGTGAAAACGTGGCTGAATGAAAAATCAATATACGTACCCTGGACATTGAATTGTAGACTCTGCAACCAACCTGAGACTATAGAGCATTACTTTATTCATTGTCGTGATGCTTTTCATTTTTGGGACATTCTAAAAAGAACGTTAAGAAAATAACTTCCAATCACAGCCCATGGTATTAGGTTCCTTCCGTTCAAAAAGAGTCTGACTGATAGTACTCCTTACGACTTGTTTATGTTGTTGAGACTTTATTCATTATGGAAAAGTCGCATGATCGATAGACACGCCGAGCCACCACAGTTGACGAGATCTGTCTTCCGAGAAGCAGCTGCTCAAGTGCGCAGTGTTGTTGAGACTTTTCACACCGTTCCGGAGTGGCTTCCCGTTCTTGACGCTTGTGTGTGTTTGCCTGACTTCTGATGAAGTATGTTCTGTGTACTTTACTGGTGATAATGTCATTCAATAAACAAAAAAAGGCATGGTATAGTGGCTAGGATACCTGACTCTCACCCAGGAGGCCCGTATTCGATTCCCGGTGTCGGAAGTATTTTTTTCTCTGCTATCTTCAAGTCTCCCATTTGCGCACGCTATATAACTTCAATACTTTTACCTTGTTGGCCGAATGGCTAATTGATCGCTCCGTCCATCTCCGTTCTCCGGCATGGTCTCGTGGCTAGGATACCTGGTTCTCACAAAGGAGGCCCGGGTTCGATTCCCGGTGTCGGAAGTATTTTCTTTTATCTGCTGTCATCAAGTCTCCAATTTGCACACGGTATATAACTTCAATACTTTTACCCTGATGGCCGAATCGCTAAGCGATCGCTCCGTTCCTCTCTGTTCACCGGCATTGTCTAGTGGCTAGGATACCTGGCTCTCACTCAGCAGGCCCGGGTGCGATTCCCGGCGTCGGAAGTATTTTCGTTTATCTGCTATCATCAAGTCTCCGATTCGCGCACGCTATTAAACTTCAATACTTTTACCTTGTTGGCCGTATGACTAAGCGATCGCTCCGCCCCTCTCCGTCCTCGGCGTGGTCTAGTGGCTAGGATACCTGGCTCTCACCCAGGAGGCCCGGGTGCAATTCCTGGTGTCAGAAGTATTTTTTATCAGCTATCATCAAGTCTCCAATTTGCGCACGCTGTAACTTCAATACTTTTACCCTGTTGGCCGAAAGTCTAAGGGATCGCTCCGCCCCTCTCCGGCATGGTCTAGTGGCTAGGATACCTGGCTCTCACCCATGAGGCCCGGGTGCGATTCCTGGTGTCGGAAGTATTTTCTTTTATCTGCTGTCATCAAGTCTCTAATTTGCGCACGCTATATAACTTCAATACTTTTACCCTGTTGGCCGAATGGCTAAGCGATCGCTCCATCCCTCCCCGTTCTCCGGCATGGTCTAGTGGCAAGGATACTTGGCTCTCACCTAGGAGGCCCTGGTTCGATTCCCGGTGTCGGAAGTATTTTCTTTTATCTGTTGTCTTCAAGCCTCCAATTTGCGCACGCTTTGTAACTTCAATACTTTTACCCTGTTGGCCGAATGGCTAAGCGATCGCTCCGTCCCTCTCCGTTCTCTGGATTGGTCTAGTGACTAGGATACCTGGCTCTCAGCCAGGAGGCCCGGGTTCGATTCCCAGTGTCGGAAGGATTTTTTTCTTGTATCTGCTATCATCAAGTCTCCTATTTGCGCACGCTTTGTAACTTCAAGTTACATAGCGTGCGCAAATTACATTGAAGTTACATAGCGTGCGCAAATTGGAGACTTCATGATAGCAGATACAAGAAAATACATCCGACGCCGGGAATCGCACCCGGGCCTTCAGGGTGAGAGCCAGGTATCCTAGCCACTGGACCATGCCGGAGAACAGAGAGGGACAGAGGGATCGCATAGCGATTCGGCCAACAGGATCAAAAGTATTGAAGTTACATAGCGTGCGCAAATTGGAGACTTGATGATAGCAGATAAAAGAAAATACTTCCGACACCGGGAATCGCACGCGGGCCTCCTAGGTGAAAGCCTGGTTTCCTAGATACTAGACCATGCCGGAGAACGGAGAGGGACGGAGCGATCGCTTAGCCATTCGGCCAACAGGGTAAAACTATAAGTTACATAGCGTGCGCAAATCGGAGACTTGATGGCAGCAGATTAAAGAAAATACTTCTGACCCCGGGAATCGTACCCGGGCCTCCTCGGTGAAAGCCAGGTATCCTAGACACTAGACCATTGCGGAGAACGGAGAGGGACGGAGCGATCGCTTAGCCAATCGGCCAACAGGGTAAAACTATTGAATTTACATACCATGCGAAAATTGGAGGCTTGATGACAGCAGATAAAAAAAAATACTTCCGACACCGGGAACCAAACCCGGACCTCCCGGGTGAGAGCCCGGTATCCTAGCTACTAGACCATGCCGGAGAACGGAGAGGGACGGAGCGATCGCTTAGCCATTCGGACAACAGGGTAAAACTATTGAAGTTACATAGCGTGCGCAAATTGGTGACTTTATGGCAGCAGATAAAAGAAAATACTCCTGACACCGGGAATCGAACCCGGGCCTCCTGGGTGAGAGCCAGGTATCCTAGCCACTAGACCACGCCGGAGAACGGAGAGGGACGGAGCGATCGCTTAGCCATTCGGCCAACAGGGTAAAAGTATTGAAGTTATATAGCGTGCGCAAATTGGAGACTTGAGGATAGCAGATAAAAGAAAGTACTTCCGACACCGGGAATCGAACCCGGGCCTCCTGGGTGAGAGGCAGGTATCCTAGCCACTAGACCATGCCGAAGAACGGAGAGAGACGGAGCGATCGCTTAGCCATTCGGCCAACAGGGTAAAAGAAGTTATATAGCGGGCGCGAACAGAAGACTTGAAGATAGCAGATAAAAAGAATACTTCCGACACCGGGAATCAAACCCGGGTCTCCTGGGTGAGAGCCAGATATCCTAGCCAGCAGACCACGCCGGTTTTTTTTTTCTTTATTGCCTGTTTTTCTTTACAGGTGTTCACACAGAAACATGAATAATGAAATATACTTGGACCATTATTTGATCCGAAGTGCTCACATTAAAATTTTTTCAGGTTGCACAATTCCTCTAACATTGTTAGCCAGCTGGGAGGTTCTTCTTTTTGTTTACACACCTCAGTGATATACCGCATATTTGCAATGAAGTTCTCCCGGACAGGACGTATGTTCTGGTCAAGATGTCTGTAAGCCATTGTGGTCTGCAGATGCTGTGAAGGTTAATTAACATAACCATGTCGTATGGTATGCCGTCGTCCTCATCCACACAGAGAAAACGAATGCCATGGCTTGTAATGGGGATATCTTTTTTCGATGTTCTTTGAAGAATGTCCCAATGAAAGACAGCGTCCCAGCAATGAATAAACACATGGTCTATTGTCTCAGGTGTTTTACAAAGTAAACAATGGGTTGTCCATGGTACATCGATTCCCTTGTCCGCTAGCCACTGCTTTACGGGAAGAGTCGCGGAATACAATTTAAAAAAGAAAGTTCTCGCCCCTGCTTTTACTTTCATCCTTTTGACCCTTTTCAAAACGTCCTGTCCGGGTCCTCCATTGAACATAGATCTGTACAAAGGTGTTGGGAACACGACATCACGGAGATCCCTGTACAGATTTTTTCGCTTGACAGTGGCAAGATATTCCAGCGAAAAGCGCACTTTCAAAAACTCAAAAGACTGTATAACTTCCCTCAAAAAACCAGACACATATCGGCACATATCACTGTTTGTAGACACAACAAAATCTGGGATGCGTGATAACAGCCTCACTTTTATCACTCTTTGCAGAAATTTGTTTCTTTGATCGTGAAGGAAAATAAACCGAGAGACAACTTGTCTAATAAATAAATGACATAAACGAAGTCCGCCATTGCTAATGGACTGGAATAAATTAGACCGGCTTGTACGTTCCCACGGCGATTTCCACAGAAACACCGAGAAAATCCTGTGAAGCTTCAGTACATTGACGCGTGAGATACAGATAACTTGCATGACATACCAGATTTTCGATATCAAAACCATGTTGCATACAGTCGCACGTGCGAATATAGACAGATTCCGACCACCCCAAGCACTTGTCTTTTTCTAGGGATTTCTGCTTCACCTTTCCAGTAATCCGCGTGTTCGCGATAGCTGTCCAAGAGTACACCGAGGTATTTTAGGGGTTTGCTTTCCCATTTTACGTTAAGGCATACCTCGGGCCTCACATCCCAATTGCCATACCAAAAGGCAGTTGTTTTATGCCAGTTAATTACACTGCCCGTCATATCACAAAATTTATTTGCCATGTAAACGACTTCACATATACTTTGTCTATCTTGGCAGAGTACTGCAACATCGTCAGCATATGCGAGTAATTTTATCTCCGTGTTCTGTAACCGAAAGCCTTGCACACTTGAGTTTTCAATGATTGATAAGCAAAAGGGTTCTAGGCAGATGGCGAATAACAATGCTGAGGCCGGGCATCCCTGTCTGATAGAACTTAGTATTTCAATTTCTTCACTGAGCTGCTTATTGACTATCAACTGCGTTACACACTGTGAATATGCCATCTTCAAACCATCAAAAATTACGTCACCAACTCCCACATGCTTCAACACAATGAACAATACTTCATGGGAGACACGGTCAAAAGCTTTCTGTAGATCTACCTGCATGATTGCTATTCGTTCTTCAAAGGCGTCACAAATCTCTAGTACACTTCCTAATATATGTATGTTTGTTGTGATGCTGCGACCTTTTATGCCGCATGTCTGGTGTGTCCCTACAATTTTTTTCGATGATGTTCTGAATTCTCCTGGCTGAAACCTTCATGAATATTTTATAATCAGTGTTCAAAAGACTGATAGGTCGATATGATGTTACAGATTGAAGTTTGCTGCTATCATCTGTCTTCGGAATCAAGGCAGTATGCCCCTGCGTGTAAGAGCGTGGCAGTTTTTCCTTTTTGTATGCTTCTACGATAACTTCGTATAGCAGTACTGCCACGTCTTCTTTATAAACTTTATAAAACTCCGCCCTGATTCCATCTGGGCCGGGCGTCTTGCCTGTACTTAGGTCATCAATAGCTTTTTTTATTTCCTGTACGCTGATAGGAGCCCCTAATTTTTCTCGTGTATCGGCGTCAAGCTTGGGCATCGTATCAAGAAAGACATCACTAATACCCGTGGCCATCGGTACTCGTTTTCCGAGCAGATTGCGATAATGGTCCACCAACGCCTCGATTATCTGATCTTTTTCATTCGTCAGTCTGTCATTGCGTAATATTTCTCGGATTTCATTTCTTTGTGCGTATTTTTTTTCGTCACTTAAAGCTCGTTTTGTGGGTGTCTCACCTATCCAAAGTTTTTCACTTCTAGCTTTTATTATAGCACCTTTATACTTCTCTTTATCTAAAATCTCCAGTTTGTTTTTAGTATCTGTTATTTCATTAATAAAGGAGCCGGGTTTCACAGTTTCTTCCTGCAAGATCGCTTGTAATTGCCTTCGCAGGTTCCTTTCCGCCTGTTTCTTCTCGAGTTTATTTTTTGTAGATCATTCTATTGCATTCATTTTAACCTCTTGTTTGAAAAATTCCCACTTTGTTTCACAGTCATCTTTTTGATTACCGTAGAGTTTTGGAAGGGCTTCGGTTACATCTTTACCATAAGAGTCATCATTCAAGATTTGACTGTTTTGTTTCCACAAGTGCCACTTGAATTTCGAAGTCCTCTCTTTAGCGCCAAGTGTGAAACTAACCATACAGTGGTCGCTGAAACACACTGGTGTAACAACATATTCATCACAGCACATAATAAGGTCTAGTGATATGTACGCTATTTCTAAACGTGCGTGGCTTAGGCCCTGAAAGTGCGTAAACTGAACACTGCAATTAGACATACATAAACCAACATCTTCCAGGCCATTTTCTGCAATCATCTCATTTAAGAACACTGCGCTTTTATCAAATGACTGGGCCAGCTTGGCACGGTTCTCCTTTGTACAAACACAGTTAAAATCACCAAAAAAACTACATATTTGTCACATTCCAGTAAGTTACTTATTTCTTCAAAGAAAACTTTCCTTTCGCTGTCTCGGTTCGGAGCATAAACGCCTATGACCCGCCATTCGAAATTCAAGAAAGAAAAATCACACACTACGAAGCGTCCTTTATCGCTGCTTGCTACACTTCTTTCAACAACGCCTATCGATCATCGTAAGAAGAGCGCACACCCTCCTCATAAGCCATCAGCATGGGATACACAGATGTTATACATTGAGCGAAAAGGTAACGTCATATGATGGGTATCTTTCTCTGTCGCTATCTTAGCTTCCTGCACAGCAATCACATCCAAGTCATGCTCCGAAAACAGCCTACTCAACTGGTACTGCCGCCTTCTTGAAGCTAATCCGCGTACATTTATTCTGGCAAAACGCATTGCTCTTTTAAGTTTCAGGGTCATTTTTTTAAATACAAGTAGCTGCTCACCATACCGTCTTAGCCGAACTCCGCCTATTTAGTAGTCCGGTGCACCTTCTTTGTAGAAGGCGACACATGTGTTGTCAAGAGGCCAGTTTTCCCGCCCTCTTTTCCCCTTCTGTTATATTATGTTTGACCGCCAGTCCTTGCCTCCGAAGGAGAGCTACTTTCGGTGGCGGTTCTTGATTGCTCATGTCACTTGATTCTGTTGAGGCTGTCTCATGGTCGCTTCCCTCCCGTACCTGGTTCCTCGGCGTCGTGCCACTCCATGGCACCACCCTCGGCAAGTTCCTTGACAGTTTAAGTAGACGTTTCACTCTCATCTGTTGCAGTGGTTGCGTCGTTTAAAACATCAGTCTCCTTTGCGCTCGTCAATGATTCTGCGGCCGCTTGCATACACGCAGGTTCACTTGTTTGTCCTGCTTCTTTCACATCCATCACGCCTCCTGTACTGAATGTTTTCTCCGCAGAAGTCACCTGTGATTTCGCCGATGCATCCGCGATAGGTTGCACTCCCCCCCTGTCAGTTGACCTTGGCGCTTCTTTCTGCAATCGCGTCATGCCTGCTGCACTAGGTGTTTTTCCTTCACAAGCCGCTTTCGATTTCACCGATTCTTCTGCTTCGGCCTCGTCCATAGTGAGCTCGGATTTATCCATGCTCCCGGTGTACAGTGCAGCAGCTGCATGCGTCTTCGTGCAGTTCCCAGGGTCGTGTCCAAAACGCTTGCAAGTGTCACACTGCGGGGCTCGACAGTCCCCCCCTAATGTGGCTAATCTGCTGGCAGTGCAAACACCGCGGTGCTCTTCCGGTTGCCACAATAAGTGCAAGCTCTCCTCCAACTCGTAACTGGTGAGGTATATCGTCCAGCGTAACGTTAGCCTTTAGCCGTAGCGTCACGGTTCTCGTCATGGTATTCTGGTGTAGCCGTCAATTCGCCACTTATCCATTCCTACGTCAAGCACCGTCCCGTAGGGGGTCAGTGCATTTCGTACGTCCTCTTCTCGTACGTGGTGGAGCAACCAATGCAGCTTCAGGCGGACGTCGCGGTGGCTTGGGTCAATTATTATGCACTTAAGGCCTTTCACAGTCAATAGCGGATCGGTTAAAAGTTTCTTTACACCTTCAGTGCTTCTACACATCACTTCCCACACGTGGCTCATTTGATAAGAGCCAAGCGCAAGAACCTCGGTGGGCTGAACACGTCGAAAAAGTGGCTTGTGAGTCTTCCGCATAAGGTCTTCCTTTTACATCCGCATGGAGAAAAACAGTGTTCTGAACCACATACCCAGTCGGCAGAGGGGGCAAAATAACAGCATAATCCTGGGGCATTTCAATCCTAGAACCGCGGCTAAGTTGAGCCGCCGAGGCCGCTCCAACGGAGCACATGATAAACACGTCCGCACGCTTTCGCAACCGGAAGCGGAATCCACTAGACCACGCCGGAGAACGGAGAGGGACGGAGCGATCGCTTAGCCATTCGGCCAACAAGGTAAAAGTATTGAAGTTACAAAGCGTGCGCAAATCGGAGACTCTATGATAGCAGATAAAAGAAAATACTTCCCACACCGGGAATCGCCCCCGGGCCTCCTGTGTGAGAGCCAGGTATCTTAGCCACTAGACCATGCAGGAGAACAGAGGGGGAAAGAGCGATCGCTTAGCCATTCGGCCGAAAGGTTAAAACTACTGAAGTTACATAGCGTGCGCAAATTGAAGACTTCATGATAGCAGATACAAAAAAATACTTCCGACACTGGGAATCGAATCCGGGCCTCCTGGGTGAGAGCCAGGTATTCTAGCTACTAGACCATGCCGCTTTTTTTTCTTTATTGCCTGTCTTCGGCTCTCGTAAACAATACACATTAACAGATAATTACACAACACAATCCAACACATAGTAAAAACCGTGGCTCAAATGATGTGGCCACGCATCTGTTAAAATGTTTTTATCGTCGATAGTAATTCGACGCGCGGTAACCACTCTGGGGTGAATTCCTGCAACTTTTTGTTCATCCACGAAATTTCTTATATATTCTTTTAAGTACTGGGCGGGTGCTCGTGCATCTACATCAAAGTGCATGGCTGCCATCCTTGATTTCCAAATGCTATGAAGAGCCATAACCAATATCATATCATATGGGGCACCGTCGTCACTTTGAATTTGCAAATAGCGGATGCCATGTGCATCAATGGGGAAATCTTTTTTGATCGTGCGCTGGAGCACGTCCCAAAGAAAGACAGCATCCTAGCAGTCAAGGAATACATGCTCAATTGTCTCCTCCTTTCTGCATATTATGCAATGCGTCCCCAAGGAACGTAAAACCCCTTTGCAGCCATCCAGGTTTCGACGGTCAGCGTACCGGTATGTAATCTAAAAAGAAGTTCTTAGCACCTGGCGATATTTTCATCGCCTTGACGCGCTTTAGTACAGTGTGGCCATGGCATACATTGTAAAGGGACCGATACAAAGGCACTGGTAAAAACACATCACGTAGGTACTTGTACAACTTTCTACGTCGGACTTGACTCAAGTATTCAAGTGAAAACCACACTGACAGAAACCTACAAGACAGTACAACTTCGCGGAGAAAGCCATAAACGCCACCAGGTACGCTGCAGGTTGATACAACCATGTTAGGCAAGTGTTGCCCCAGGCGACGTTGACAGACAGTGCGAAGGAATGGGTTGTCGACGTCTCTGAAGAAACAAAATCGATTGACTACCTGTCTGAAAAACAAATGCGACAAGCCCAGTCCTCCATTTCACACTCGAAGGAATAAATTGCTCCGACTCAATCTTTCCCAAGACGATTCCCACACAAAGACAGCGAACACACGGTGGAATTTTCGGATGTTTACCCTTGAACAACGTAGGACTTGTAAGATATACCAAATTTTACTCTCTAAGAATATGTTGCAAATTGTGGCTTTAGAAAACATAGACCAATTCTAGCCACTCCACTTGTTCACTCTTTCCCGCAGGTTATCCACTTGGCTCATCCAGTACGAATCACTGTCTTTGTAGCATTCGAGGGGGGCACCCAAGTATTTCACCGGTGTCGTAACAAACCTTATGCTGGCAAAACTGTCCGGGGTATCTGCCCAGTCACCGTGATAAAATCCAAGGCATTTTTTCCAGTTTACAGCGCTGCTACTTGCAGCACAGAAGTTAGTAACGCATTTGACAGCATCTGCTATGCTGTAAGAGTCCGCGCAAAAAATGGCAATATCGTCCGCATAAGCCAACAGCCGGACTTCAACCTCGTACAGCTTAAACCCATGGACACAGTCATTCCCTATGACACTCAAACAAAAGGACTCTATGTACAAACAAAACAATAGTGGTGAGAGAGGACAACCCTGAAGGACCAAACGCTTGACTGGAATGCGCTTCCCCGCTACCTTGTTAACGATTAGCCGCGTTGAGCAGTCACAGTATGCCAAGGCGACCCCCTCTTTGATTATTTTCCCTAAATTCACATAATCTAGGATGCACAGCAGAATTTCATGAGGCACCCGGTCAAAAGGCTTCTCGAGGTCGATTTGCAGCATTGCGACTCGTGCACCAATAGGGTCGCAACATTCGAGGATGCTCCGGGCTGCGTGTATATTAGTGTGGATAGTTCGATTTTTAATGCCGCATGTCTGATGCGGCACCACGAGCACCGTAATGACTGTTTGCAACCTTTTAGCTAGGATTTTCATGAATATCTTGTAATCTCCATTAGTGAGGCAGATTGGGCGGTAAGAATTTTTTTATTTTTATGTATTTATTTACATATACTGCCAATCCCAATAGGGATTATTGCAGGAAGGGCACATACATTGTGAAAAGGCAAGATTATACAGAAGGTACTCACTGAAATATTATAATAACGAGTGAGACAAAGCCGGCAGAAATGCAATTGATGACTACATCTGTACCACTAAAATAGATTCAGTAGCGTAGGACATCAATTCCAACTAGTACTGAAAAAAGAAAAGTGAGCACTTCAAACAGTGGACAAGAAGAAAACAGGGTTCGTCAGTTCTGAAGACAATAAATAACATTCGAGCAGAGATGACAAAGTTTCCAATGATTGACTGTTTGTTATACTGATTGGCAAGTTATTCTACTCGTGAATTGCTAGTGGAAAAAAAGAATATTTCAGACAGTCCGTCCGGCACTGATATTCATTCAGTGTCTGAGAATGCTTTTGTCGTGTTGGCCTTGTTTCTTTAAATGACATGTACTTTGAACTGTGAATGTTTAGCTCTTGGTGAACTAGCTGATATAGGAATTTCTGACGTGCTAGTTTAGCGCGGTTTTTTATTGTTAAGAGACCTGCTTTTTTTTAAAACTTCTGTGGGTGAGTCAGTTATTCAGTAATTGTTATAGACAAATCTTATCGCTTTTCGTTGTATTCGTTCTAAGGCATTTAGGAGATTGTTTTTAAAGGGAAACCACGCGACGTTTGCGTATTCTAAGACAGGTCTGACGAATGCTTTGTAGGCTAGAAGTTTCGTTTCAGGTGGCGCGGAAGCGAGACTTCTACGAAGGAAAAACAGCCGTTCTAATGCAGCTGATGTGACATGACTAACGTGGATATCCCATCTAAAATCTTGCGTTGAAGTTAAACCTAGATATTTGTGTTCAGTCACTACCGGAAGTGGAGAGTTATTTATAACGTAAACAAATTCAGATACTTGCATTTTTCTTGTTATCCTCAAGAGAGCAGATTTTTTAACATTCAGGGTCATTTGCCAAAGAGCACACCACTTAGATATGAACTGCGAGGCATTGTTCAGTTTTACATGATCTTCTGGGGTATCCCGGCTGCGGCGGCTGCATTTCCGATGGAGGCGGAAATGTTGTAGGCCCGTGTGCTCAGATTTGGGTGCACGTTAAAGAACCCCAGGTGGTCGAAATTTCCGGAGCCCTCCACTACGGCGTCTCTCATAATCATGAAGTGGTTTTGGGACGTTAAACCCCACATATCAATCAATCAATCTTCTGGGGCGTTTATTTCCTGGTAAAGTATACAATCATCAGCGAAAAGCCTCACAATAACACCAAGGCCAGCAGGTAAATCAATAATGAAGATCAAAAATAAAATGGGGGCCAAAACACTGCCCTGCGGTACACCTGACGTAACGTTGGCTATGGAAGAACTTTCGCGATTGACTTGCACATACTGTGTTCGGTTACTCAGATAATTGTCGATCCAGTCAGTAAGTGGGCCTGCGCCTATCGTTGCTTCTAATTTTTATAAGTTTTTTTGTGTGGCACCCGATCAAACGCCTTTGAGAAATCTAATAGAATTAAATCGGTTTGTTTTGTACAGTCTACATTGAGGGAGATGTGAATTAGTTCAACCAGTTGGGTAACTGTAGATAGTCTTTTGCGAAAACCATGTTGTTGTGGCGATAAGATGTGATTCTGGTCAAGGTACAACGTTAGATGTTTAAGAATAATGTGTTCCAGTAGTTTGCAAGTTGTGCTGGTTAGTGAGATGGGTCTGAAATTTAAAGGGTCAGCTTCGCTACCAGATTTATGAACAGCAGCAACTTTTGCGATTTTCCACTCTTGGGGGAGGAAACAGGTTGATAGGGACTTATTGAAAAGTATACACAAGTATTTGGCTACCCATTCAGCATATCGCCTAAGAAATTCATTTGGCAAGTTATCGGGACCGGCACCCTTCATAGTATCTAATTTTAACAACAAATTAAGCACTCCGGACGCTGTCACAAGTGGTTCAATATGTCGGGTGTTGCAAATGTCAACATCAGGCACATTTCCATCATCAATCGTGAAAACAGATTGGAAATAGTTATTTAGCGAGTTTGCTTTATCTTTGCTTTCTTCCGGGGCCGCGGGCCTAATACGGTTTTTGGGATTAAGGTAATTCCAGAACTTCTGGGGAGACGTTTTCAAAAATTTGGGTAGCGTACTTGTAAAATAGTTTGCTTTGGACATTTTTATTTGGGATTTCATCTTAGTAATTGCTTGACTCAACTTGTTCCGAATTAGTGGAGTAGGTTTTGCCTTCAAGGTTTTTCTGAGGCGCAATTTACGCTTGCAATGAATAAGTTCACGCGTTATCCAGGGATTATGTTTACGTGTTTTCTTTGTTTTAGATGGCACAAAGTTAAGAACGCAATAAGTTACGACTGATTTGAAGCTTGCCCATAGTATTTCCACATTTGTTTTTGAATCATTCGCAAGTAGTTTAAATGAAACAAGTTCATGGAAAAGATGATCAAGTATACTGGTGTCATCGGCATGGTTAAAGTCAAGATAGGCAGAAAAAAGAGTTGGACGGTCTAGGGATGTCAACTATAGAAACGGAGCCCTGAATAACTTCGTGGTCTGATATGCCCTCAAGAATTTCAACCTGTGCAGTATCTGCGGGGAAATGATCGCTTAAGAACACCAAGTCGAGTATATTAGAACAGCACCCTTGAATACGGGTAGGCTGTTTTACGATTTGGGACAGATTAAATGTCAACATAATGTCAATGAGCGCATCCGCGCATGCGCTGTTGTGTTGCATTGTTTGCCAGTTTATATCGGGTAAGTTGAAGTCGCCGAGCAAAATTAGCCTGGCTCCGAGAACATACCGATGCATATACGTGTGCAATGTCTGCAAGCTATCCTTGTCTGAAGATGGGCTGCGATAAACGCAGCCAACAAATACTGGGCGAGAAGTGAAGAGAAGCTTGCAAAATATTGCCTCGACTCCGATAACCTCAGGAAGTATTTCAAAGGAAATCTTTTTTTCAGTAAGATGGCCACACCTCCCCCGCGTGTCTGCCTATCTTTACGAATGATGACGTAGTTGGGGGGTGTTACCTCAAAATCCTTTATCTCATTTGTCAGCCATGTTTCTGTCAAAGCTACGAAGTCAGGTTCAATTCCAAGAGGTAAGGTATCAAGCGGTACTAATTTTGGAAGCATGCTGCGAGTGTTTATGGTAAGAAATGTTATTTCTTTCGTTAGCTGCGGCGTTGTGGCTCGCCTGATGCTTCCGCTTCGTCGTTTTTTTCATGGTTAATGGTGTGACGGCCAGCGCTTACGAGCACAGTATCATTTGTATCGTCATCCCATCGGTACAGATCTTCATTCACTTTTAACTTGTCATAAACCAGAAATACTTTGTCTCCGGCTTCTTTTTTGGTTTTTGCAATTTGCCAAAGCATTTTTCTGATGTATCTTACTCTATTTGAGAAGTCCTCTCCAACAGAGAAAGTGGTGCCCTTTAGTTTCGTGCAGTTTCTAAGAATGGTTACTTTGTCTCGGAATTCGGGGAGTTTCAGCATCACTGGTCTAGGTTTTTGAGCGTTTTGTTTTCCTATCCTGTGGATTCTTTCTATTGGAACGGGTTTGATCTTTAGTATGTTCTTAAGTATCTGCTCACTTATGGTTTGTTCGAGGGTTTCGGGGTGTTCGTCTGCCTCCTCCGGTACGCCATACACAAGTAAGTTTGACCTTCTATACCGGTTTTCTAAGTCATCTATTTTCATCTTCAAGTATTGAACGGTTTTTTGAAGGTTGGTTACTTGGGAGACACAGGACGTGATCTTGTTTTCCAGTAACGTTACTTGTTCAAGTTTTGCTTCAATAGATTTTAAACGTTCTTTTTTTATTTCTTTTATGTCATCTGCAATTACTTGAAGCTGTTTCATGATCTTGTTCATATCGGGGCCCGGGTTTGTTTCAATGTCGCCACTGAGCAACAGTAATTCCTTGATACAGGTACACATGTCACTTTATAGGGCACAAATCTGCCTAGGGCACGGCAGCACTATTAGGCATACGTAATTTGAACGAATACATTTGTCATAACGCCTGCTCACCTGCAGTAGATAAACAAACGGGTTGAGATGTTGCATCCTGGCAGTGCCGCCGTGCCCTATGGCTTGAGTCAAGGGGTGTTTAGTCTTTATACCTCTCCAGTCTGCCAGCAGCGCCGTTTTCACATTGTGGCGATCAGCGTCGGCGCATGAAGTTACCGAGGCAGGCCTGTTTCCAGGCAAATCGTCGAGCGTAGATTCCAAGTAAGCAATGCGCACATGATGCGCTTGATGGCTTGGAAGTGGTGCGCCGTCGTATCCAGATAGCCGAGCCGGTACATCGCCTCCTGCTTGTGCGAGCAGCAGGACGCCGAATATCTGCAGTAGATAAACAAACGGGTTGAGTGTTGCATCCTGGCAGTGCCGCCGTGCCCTATGCGCAGTGCAACGGGGTCTTCCGATTTTGGTATAAGAACAGTGTGAGATGATGAAAAGGCCGGGGGTAATATTTTCAGCTCGAATGCCTCATTATAAAGGTCGGCTAAGACTGGTGTTATTTCTACCTTGAAACACTTATAAAAGGCGGAAGTCAGACCATCAGGGCCAGGCGATTTCCCCGGATGCATACTTTCAATAGCATTGTTAACGTCCTCTTCCAAAATGGGTTCCTCCAATATTTCTTTTGTATAATTGTCAAGCTTTGGCATCAGCGGTAAAAAATCTTTTTTAAAGCGATCAACATCAACTGAGCTGGCGGCGAATACACCATTGAAGTGCTCAAAGAAAGCACGCTCGATAACATCTGCGACATCGCTGACTTCACCCTCGTGTTCAATTTCTGTTATCTGATTACGTCGCGCATGCCACTTTTCTAAGCCCAACGCCCTTTTTGACGGTGCTTATGTTATTATCAGTCGCTCGGCTCTTGCCCGAACCATAGCGACGCGGTATCTTTTGACAAAGAACCGCTCAATTTTACATTTCAATGCGCGAATATCTTCAAGAAACATGCCGGGCATTCTACATTCTTCGAGGAGCAATTTGTCCAGGTTTCTGCGCATGTACTTTTCTTCTGCTCCTTTTTCTCTGCTTATAGCGCTCGAGCGTTCCAAAGTCTTCAATTTAACGACCTTCTTGAAGTTCTCCCATTTTTCTCTAAACGTCTTTTATACTGCGAACTTTCATTTCTTCAACTTCCGTCATTACTTCCTCCACAAATGTTTCATCACTCAGCAGATCCGAATTCAATTTCCATAGTTGCCACTCGAAGGCCCTTTTCGTTTCTTTCGTGCTAGCTACTACAAAGCTAACCAAGTAGTAGTCACTAAATGAAACGGCGTTAACACGGTATGCCTTGCAAAACAGTACCGATTCCACACTCACGTACGTCCTATCTAGTCGGGCGTGGCTGGCCACCTGAAAGTGGGTGTACTGCATAGTCCGTCCACCACCGAGACATTCAGCCACATCCTCCAAACCATGTTCCCTTACTGTATCGCTTAAGACAGCGGTACTTGCATACCGGTAATGTCGTTCGCTAGTTTTGTCTTTGGCTGAAAGGACGCAGTTGAAATCGCCAATAATGATTAGGAGCCTATTACATTTGGTATACTGCTTTAGTTGTTCGAAAAATATGCGTCATTCGTCAGTGACAGTCGGTGCGTACAAGCATATTACGCGCCATTCCAATCCCGAAAACAAATGATCACAAACAATGAGCCGACCAGGCGGACATGACGTTGAGGCTTCAATTTTAGCACCCAGATTCTGTCTGGCGAACAACACGCAGCCGGAAGAAGTCCCTATGGCATGGCTAACTATAGCAGAATACCGAGGCAAGAATTGGCGCACCATGCCCCCAGTTTCATCGTAGCCATGGAATTTAATCTCTTGGACTGCCCGTATGTCAAGGTCGAGGTCACTTACCAGTCGATAAAGCTGACATTTTTTTTTTCTCCGTGACCAGGCGACGCATATTTAAAGTGGCCACACGCAGTAAATTTTCTATTTGCACCATTGTAAAGCTACGAAAACCCCAGGGGCGTGGCGCTTGCCTTACAACTGCAATTCACTGCCGAACGCCTTGTCCCAGTACAGTCCTTAAGGTGGCGAAGGCGGCGTTTCCGCCGTCTTGCGCTCCGACGAAATGTTTGACCGTGGCCGAATGAGAGGCCGCCGAGCGGGAGTCGTTTTGGCGGGTTCTTCGTCCGGCGAGGCAGTAGTGGTGCCCTTGTCTTTTTTCCCTTCGTCACGGGGACGCTTCCCCGTCACAGTGCCACTGCCGCTTTCAATCCCAGTCATCGGTTCCGCCTCAGAGAGGGTCTCGTCTGCTCAGCCAAGAAACGTGTCGCCAGTGCTGCTTGCATACACCTTTTCACTGCTTTCTCCTACGCCTTCGTATGGAAGCCCGGCGTCGGGCTTACCTGGTGCTTCACCCACGCCCTCTTCTTGGCAGCATGACGACCCATCTTCCACAGCAGAGTTTGGTTAACTCCTGCTGTTTCTTCTGAGTCTGCTTCGTCCATGAGGTGCTCCAGTGCGTCACTTTCCTGCACTGGTCCGGTCACACTGGAATATGTCTTCGCGCAGTCATCGTCTTCGTGGCCGAAGCGGCGACAACGACTGCAGCGGGGTACTCGGCAGTCACGACGTATGTGACCGGTACTCTTGCACCGTAGGCACAACGGTGCACGGCCCGGAACGACAACGAGAGTCAACTCTCCGGCAATCTTGAGCTTGTGCGGAATGTCATCCACCTTGACGTCGTACTGCAGCTTTAGTCCCACAGACCACGTCCTTGAGCCCTTTTCAGTAATGCCCGGTGCTCGCCACTTCTCCCGCTTCACTTCGAATACTTTCCCGTTGGGAGTCAAGGCAACACGCACGTCTTCATCGGTCACGCAGTGCAGCAACCAGTGAAGCTTCAAGCGAACCTCGTGGTTATTTGGGTCAATGAGCAAACATGGGCGATCCTTTACCTTCACATCGACGGCGGAGAGCAACATCCTAGCAGCCTCAGCACTCGTCAGTGTCACAGCCCCTACGTGGTTCATTTGATACGCCCCCAACGCCAAAACGTCATCGAGCGCACCAAGCTTAGCCAAAGTGTCCCGGTAATCTTCGACGCGGTGAGGCCGGGCTCTTGTATCACCATGCATGAAAACGGTGTTCACAGCGATACGTCCGGAAGGCAGATTGGGCAGAATCACCTGATAATCGTCGGCGCTAGGCGCGAAAACCCTGTTACCGCCGCCCGCTCGGGCCCCTGATACCACTCCGTCGGAGCCGAACATTCCGCGACCGTATCGCTCGAAAGCCGGAAGTGGAATTACTAGACCATGCTGAAAAACGGAGAGGGAAGAGCGATCGCTTAGCGATTCGGCCAACAGGGTAAAAGTATTGAAGTTACATACCATGCACAAATTGGAGACTTGATGATAGCAGATAAAAAAAATACTTCCGACACCGCGAATTGTACCCGGGCATCCTGGGTGAGAGCCAGGTATCCAAGCCACTAGACCATGCTGGAGAGGGGCGGAGCAATCGCTTAGTCATTCGGCCTTCAAGGTGAAAGTATTGAAGTTATATAGCGTGCGCAAATCGGAACCTTGATGATAGCAGATAAAAGAAAATACTTCCGACGCCGGGAATCGCAACCGGGCCTTCAGGGTGAGAGCCCGGTATCCTAGACACTAGACCATGCCGGAGAACGGAGAGGGACGGAGCGATCGCTTAGCCATTCGGCCAGCAGGGTAAAAGTATTGAAGTTACATAGCGTGCGCAAATTGGAGACTTGATGATAGCAGATAAAAGAAAATACTTCCGACACCGGGAATCGTACCCGGGCCTCCTGGGTGAGAGCCACGTATCCTAGACACTAGACCATGCCGGAGAACGGAGAGGGACGGAGCGATCACTTAGCCATTCGGCCAGCAGGGTAAAAGTATTGAAGTTACATACCGTGCGAAAATTGGAGCCTTGATGGCAGCAGATAAAAGAAAATACTTCCGACACCGGGAATCGAACCTGGGCCTCCTGGGTGAGAGCCAGGAATCCTAGCCACTAGCCCATGCCGGAGAACGGAGAGAGACGGAGCGATCGCTTAGCCATTCGGCCAACAGGGTAAAAGTATTTAAGTTATATAGCGTGCGCAAATTGGAGACTTTAGGATAGCAGATAAAAGAAAATACTTCCGACGCCAGGAATCGCACCCGGGCCTCCTGTGTGAGAGCCAGGTATCTTAGCCACTAGACCATGCAGGAGAACAGAGAGGGAAAGAGCGATCGCTTAGCCATTCGGCCGAAAGGTCATTACCCTGTTGGCCGAATGGCTAAACGATCGCTTTTTGCCTCTCTGTTCTCCTGCATGGTCTAGTGGCTAAGATACTTGGCTCTCACACAGAAGGCCCGGGTGCGATTCTCGGTGTGGGAAGTATCTTCTTTTATCTGCTATCATCAAGTCTCATTTGCGCACGCTATGTAACTTCAATACTTTTACCCTGTTGGCCGAATAGCTAAGGGATTGCTCCGTCCCTCTCCGTTCTCCGGCATAGTCTAGTGGCTAGTATACCTAGCTCTCACACAGGAGGCCCAAGTGCGATTCTCGGTGTGGGAAGTATCTTCTTTTATCTGCTATCATCAAGTCTCATTTGCGCACGCTATGTAACTTCAATATTTTTACCCTGTTGGCCGAATAGCTAAGGGATCGCTCCGTCCCTCTCCGTTCTCCGGCATAGTCTAGTGGCTAGGATACCTAGCTCTCATTGAGGAGACCCGGGTTCGATTCCCGGTGGCGGAAGTATTTTTTTTATCTGCTATCATCAAGTCTCCAATTTGCGCACGCTATGTAACTTCAATACTTTTACCCTGTTGGCCGAATCGCTAAGCGATCACTCCGTCCCTCTCTTTTCTCCGGCATGCTCTAGTGGCTAGGATACCCGGCTCTCACACTGGAGGCCCGGGTGCGATTCCCGGCGTCGGAATTGTATTTTCTTTTATCTGCTATCATCAAGTCTCCGATTAGCGCACGCTATATAACTTCAATATTTTTACCCTGTTGGCCGAATCGCTAAGTGATCGCTTCTTCCCTCTCTGTTCTCCAGCATGGTCTAGTGGCTAGGATACCTGGCTCTACCCGGGAGGCCCGGGTGCGATTTCCAGAGTCGGAAGTAATTTCTTTTATCTGCTATTATCATGTCTCCAATTTGCGCACGCTATGTAACTTTAATACTTTTACCCTGTTGGCCGAATCGCTAAGCGATCGCTCCTTCCCTCTCTGTTCTCCGGCATTGTCTAGTGGGTAGGATACCTGGCTCTCACCCAGGAGACCCGGGTGCGATTTCCGGAGTCGGAAGTATTTTCTTTTATCTGCTATCATCAAGTCTCCAATTTGCGCACGCTATATAACTTCAATAATTTTACCCTGTTGGCCGAATGACTAAGCGATCGCTCCGCCCCTCTCCGGCATGGTCTAGTGGCTTGGATACCGGGCTCTCACCCAGGAGGCCCGGGTACGATTCCCGGTGTCGGAAGTATTTTCTTTTATCTGCTATCATCAAGTCTCCAATTTGCGCACGCTATGTTACTTTAATACTTTTACCCTGTTGGCCGAATCGCTAAGCGATCGCTCCGTCCCTCTTTTTTCTCCGGCATGGTCTAGTGGGTAGGATACCTTGCTCTCACCCAGGAGGCCCAAATGCGATTCTCGGTGTGGGAAGTATCTTCTTTCATCTGCTATCATCAAGTCTCATTTGCGCACGCTATGTAACTTCAATATTTTTACCCTGTTGGCCGAATAGCTAAGGGATCGCTCCGTCCCTCTCCGTTCTCCGGCATAGTCTAGTGGCTAGGATACCTAGCTCTCATTGAGGAGACCCGGGTTCGATTCCCGGTGTCGGAAGTAATTTTTTTATCTGCTATCATCAAGTCTCCAATTTGCGCACGCTATGTAACTTCAATACTTTTACCCTGTTGGCCGAATCGCTAAGCGATCGCTCCGTCCCTCTCTTTTCTACGGCATGCTCTAGTGGCTAGGATACCCGGCTCTCACACTGGAGGCCCGGGTGCGATTCCCGGCGTCGGAAGTGTATTTTCTTTTATCTGCTATCATCAAGTCTCCGATTAGCGCACGCTATATAACTTCAATAGTTTTACCCTGTTGGCCGAATGACTAAGCGATCGCTCCGCCCCTCTCCGGCATGGTCTAGTGGCTTGGATACCTGGCTCTCACCCAGGAGGCCCGGGTACGATTCCCGGTGTCGGAAGTATTTTCTTTTATCTGCTATCATCAAGTCTCCGATTTGCGCACGCTATGTAACTTCAATACTTTTATCCTGTTGGCCGAATCGCTAAGCGATCACTCCGTCCCTCTCTTTTCTCCGGCATGCTCTAGTGGCTAGGATACCCGGCTCTCACACTGGAGGCCCGGGTGAGATTCCCGGCGTCGGAATTGTATTTTATTTCATCTGCTATCATCAATTCTCCGATTAGCGCACGCTATATAACTTCAATATTTTTACCCTGTTGGCCGAATCGCTAAGTGATCGCTTCTTCCCTCTCTGTTCTCCAGCATGGTCTAGTGGCTAGGATACCTGGCTCTACCCGGGAGGCCCGGGTGCGATTTCCAGAGTCGGAAGTAATTTCTTTTATCTGCTATTATCATGTCTCCAATTTGCGCACGCTATGTAACTTTAATACTTTTACCCTGTTGGCCGAATCGCTAAGCGATCGCTCCTTCCCTCTCTGTTCTCCGGCATTGTCTAGTGGGTAGGATACCTGGCTCTCACCCAGGAGACCCGGGTGCGATTTCCGGAGTCGGAAGTATTTTCTTTTATCTGCTATCATCAAGTCTCCAATTTGCGCACGCTATATAACTTCAATAATTTTACCCTGTTGACCGAATGACTAAGCGATCGCTCCGCCCCTCTCCGGCATGGTCTAGTGGCTTGGATACCGGGCTCTCACCCAGGAGGCCCGGGTACGATTCCCGGTGTCGGAAGTATTTTCTTTTATCTGCTATCATCAAGTCTCCAATTTGCGCACGCTATGTAACTTTAATACTTTTACCCTGTTGGCCGAATCGCTAAGCGATCGCTTCGTCCCTCTTTTTTCTTCGGCATGGTCTAGTGGGTAGGATACCTTGCTCTCACCCAGGAGGCCCGGGTGCGATTTCCGGAGTCGGAAGTATTTTCTTTTATCTGCTATCATCAAGTCTCCAATTTGCGCACGCTATATAACTTCAATAATTTTACCCTGTTGGCCGAATGACTAAGCGATCGCTCCGTCCCTCTCCGGCATGGTCTAGTGGCTTGGATACCGGGCTCTCACCCAGGAGGCCCGGGTACGATTCCCGGTGTCGGAAGTATTTTCTTTTATCTGCTATCATCAAGCCTCCAATTTGCGCACGCTATGTAACTTTAATACTTTTACCCTGTTGGCCGAATCGCTAGGCGATCGCTCCGTCCCTCTTTTTTCTCCGGCATGGTGTAGTGGGTAGGATACCCGGCTCTCACCCTGGAGGCCCGGGTGCGATTCCCAGCGTCGGAAGTATTTTCTTTTATCTGCTATCATCGAGTCTCCGATTAGCGCACGCTATATAACTTCAATACTTTTACCCTGTTGGCCAAATGGCTAAGCGATCGCTCCGTCCCTCTCCGTTCTCCGGCATGGTCTAGTGTCTAAAATGCCTGGCTCTCACCCAGGAGGCCCGGGTACGATTCCTGGTGTCGGAAGTATTTTCTTTTGTCTGCTATCATCAAGTCTCCAATTTGCGCACGCTATGTAACTTCAACACTTTTACGCTGTTGGCCGAATCGAAGCGATCGCTCCGTTCCTCTCCGTTCTCTGGCATGGTCTAGTGGCTAGGTTATCTGGCTCTCACCCAGGAGGCCCAGCTTCGATTCCCGGTGTCGGAAGTATTTTCTTTTATTTGCTATCATCAAGTCTTCCATTTGCGCATGCTCTATAACTTCAATACTTTTACACTGTTTGCCGAATGGCTAAGCGATCGCTCCGCCCCTCTCCGGCATGGTCTAGTGGCTAGGATACCTAGCTCTCCCCCAGGAGACCCGGGTTTGATTCCCGGTGTCGAAAGTATTTTCTTTTATCTGCTATCATCAAGTCTCCCATTTGCGCACGCTTTGTAACTTCAATACTCTTACCCAGTTGGCCGAATGGCTAAGCGATCGCTCCGTCCCTCTCCGTTCTCCGGCTTGGTCTAGTGGCTAGGTGGCCCGCCGGAACGATATTCACGAAGTTGAACAAGACGGTGTTATCTTATATGAACAGAGCGACATCGAACATGTGTTCACAGCGGTCTACAGAAAGCTGTTCGCGCGTTGCCCAGTGGACGCGGGGGGTTTCGAGACGGAATTCGTGCGTTTAATTCCAAAGATTGACGATAGCTCAAAGGAAATGTTAGAGTGCTTATTACGGCCGATGAGATTGCGGTGGCGATAGACGATTTGAAACGTGAGAAATCTCCCGGTTGATTGATTTGTGGGGTTTAACGTCCCAAAACCACCATTTGATTATTAGAGACGCCGTAGTGGAGGGCTCCGGAAATTTTGACCACCTGGGGTTCTTTAACGTGCACCCAAATCTGAGTACACGGGCCTACAACATTTCCGCCTCCATCGGAAATGCAGCCGCCGCAGCCGGGAATCGAACCCGCGACCTGCGAGAAATCTCCCGGGCCCGACGGGCTAGGAGCCGATTTTTACAAGGTGTTCAAGTACGAAGTAGCCCCTATACTGGCTGCAATTTTAGACGATGCATATGAACGCAAACGACTACCACCTTCATTCTTGTCCACACACACAGTTCTTATCCCGAGAACAGATGATCGCGACACATTAAAGCGGGTAACAGCATATCGCCCTATCAGCTTAGCGAACGTCGACTATAAGATATTCATGTAAGTGTTGGCCAAAAGACTGCAAACAGTAGTGAAAGATATAGTTGGACCACACCAGACATGCGTTATCAAGGAACGGACCATTTTCACGAACATTCATACGGCGAGGAGCATACTCGAGTGCTGTGACGTATTGTGCAAGAAGGTCGCAATTCTCCAGTTGGATCTAGGAAAGGCGTTCGACCGGGTACCGCACGACATGCTATTTGCCATTCTAAAGTACGTGAACGTAGGATCTGTTACTATGGAAGGTTTCGCATTGGCGTACAGGGGTTGCACGACAAGGCTGATATGATTGATATGTGGGGTTTTAACGTCCCAAAACCACTATATGATTATGAGAGACGCCGTAGTGGAGGGCTCCGGAAATTTAGACCACCTGGGGTTCTTTAACGTGCACCCAAATCTGAGCACACGGGCCTACAACATTTCCGCCTCCATCTGCACGACAAGGCTGATAATAAATAAGTCAGTAGGAGAGCTTATCGAAGTGCAGCGGTCGGTGCGCCAGGGATGCTCCCTAGCGCCGTTACTTTTCGCTTTATATATCGAGCCCTTGTGCCTCAGCGTAATACGGGCTAACTGAATCAATGGCTTTAAAATACAGCAAGCGGAGGTAAAACTACTCGCTTATGCGGACGACATCGCGGTGTTTTGTGGGGACCACGCCAGTATCATGAAAACTGTGGAAATCGTGAAGCGTTATTGTGTCACTAGTGGCAGTGCAGTTAACTGGGGGCAAGAGTCTCGGAATCTAGCATGGAGCATGGACATTGACACCCAGTACCTTTGCCAACATGCAATCGGTTTCCATTCCCACGAAATACCTAGGCGCCCCTTTAGAGTTTTACCGTGACAGTGAACCATACTGGCAGAACCAGGTTGCGGAAATGCGCGCAAGGACTGAGAGGACAAAAGGCTCGGAATCGTCTACGTTTGCACGTACCACAATGTTTAATGTGTTTTTTATTACCAAACTTTGGTATGTGTTGAGTGTTTTGCACTGCTCACGTATTAAAATACAAAAGCTCCACAGACTTCTGGCTGTTTTTGTTTGGGGATTGGTTTGAAAGAGGACGCGCCGCACCAACTTGTTCCGACGTGTACGTGATGGAGGTCTTGGCCTGTCGCACTTATTCCTGAGGCAAATAGTGAACCGGTTTTGCTTCCTTAGGGATGTGAAGGACCCTTTTTTGCGCACTGTATTACAGCTCAGACTTTGCAAGCCTGTGCCGGACTTTGTGGTATCCACCGAATGTATTGAAGGCGGAGTTTTTAGTTTTTTGAAGGAGGTTGTGATGGTTTATAAGTTCTTGCGTGCTCGATTCTCATGCGAATATCTGGCGGGAGTGAAACGAAGAAAGCTATACAAATATCTTGTGGATATCTACTCCCCGTGGCTTTGTATCGCACAATGTATAGTGCCACTTCTGGAAGTGATGTCCTGAAGCGTGTCATACATATGTATGTAGCTCCAGGAGCCAAGTCCTTTTTCTCCAGATTGCATACCGGGACACTAGAGGTAAAAACATGGCTACAGGAAAAAGGAATGTATGTACCAAGGTGTGTGCACTGTTTCTTATGTAGAAAGCCCGAAACCAATGAGCACATTATCTTAGAATGCTGGGAAGGCGTGTTCTTTTGAGATATATTACAAAGAACGCTAAAGAAAGACCTCCCTTTAAACCCACAAGGAATTCGTTTCCTAACTGTGGACAACGAAGAAGGTGTCCCGTTTGATGCTGTTATGCTACTTGGTTTGCTCTGCATATGGAAGGCCTGCATGGCCGCACGACATGTAGATATAGATGCAAGATCGGCAGACGAGTACTTCCGCAAATCAGTGGGCAGGTTCCTGGAAGCACATATATCTTTAGATCCGATACCTGAATGAGTATCGAGGATCGAGCCACTCATGAACATGAGACGCTTTTAGCCATCACACGCCAGCCAAAGTTTGGTTGCTCCTTTTACCCATGCCCATTTATGTATCATGTCTTATGTGCCTTGCATTATTACTTTTGATCCCTGACTGTATTTGTGTTTCTATGTGTACGTCTAACAGGCAATAAAGGAAAAACAAGGTCTAGTGGCTAGGATACCTGGCTCTCACCCAGGAGGCCCGGGTTCGATTCCCAGTGTCGGAAGTATTTTTTGTGTCGGCTATCATCAAGTCTCCAATTTGCGCACGCTATGTAACTTCAATAGTTTTACTTTGTTGGCCGAACGGCTAAGCGATAGCTCTTTTCCTCTCCGTTCTCCGGCATGGTCTAGTGGCTAAAATACCCGGCTCTCACACAGGAGGCCCGGGTGCAATTCCCGGTGTTGGAAGTATTTTCTTTTATCTGCTATCATCAAGTCTCCAATTTGCGCACGTTAAGTAACTTCAATACATTTACCCTGTTGGCCGAATGGCTAAGGGATCGCTCCGTCCCTCTTCGTTCTCCGGCATGGTCTAGTGGCTAGGATACCTACCTCTCACCCAGGAGACCGGGGTTCGATTTCCGGTGTCGAAAGTATTTTCTTTTATCTGCTATCATCAAGTCTCCACTTTGCGCACGCTTTGTAACTTCAATACTTTTACCCTGTTGGCCGAATGGCTAAGCGATCGCTCCGTCCCTCTCCGTTCTCCGGCATGGTCTAGTGGCTAGGATACCTGGCTCTCACCTAGAAGGCCCGGGTTCGATTCCCGGTGTCAGAAGTATTTTCTTTTATCTGCTATCATCAAGTATCCAATTTGCACACGCTATGTAACTTCAATACTTTTACCCTGTTGGCCGAATGGCTAAGCGATCGCACCGTCCCTCCGTCCTTCTCCGATCTCCGGCATGGTCTAGTGGCATTCCACTTCCGGCTTTCGAGCGGTACGGTCGCGGAATGTTCGGCTCCGACGAAGCGGTTTTAGCGGCCCGAACAGGCTACGGTAACAGGGTTTTTGCGCCTAGCGCCGACGATTATCAGGTGATTCTGCCCAGTCTGCCTTCCGGGCGTATCGCTGCGAATACCGTTTTCATGCATGGTGATCCAAGAGCCCGGCCTTACCATGTCGATTTTACCGGGATACTTTGGCCAAGCTTGGTGCGCTCGACGACGTTTTGGCGTTGGGGGCGTATCAAATGAACCACGTATGGGCTGTGACACTGACGAGTGCTGAGGCTGCTCGGAAGTTGCTCTCCGCCGTCGATGTGAAGATAAAGGATCGCCCTTGTTTGCTCATTGACCCCAATAACCGCGAGGTTCGCTTGAAGCTTCACTGGTTGCTGCACGGCGTGACCGATGAAGGCGTGCCTGTTGCCTTGACTTCCTATGGGAAAGTATTCGAAGTGAAGCGGGAGAAGTGGTGAGCACCGGGCATCACTGAAAAGGTCTCAACGACGCGGTCTGTGGGACTAAAGCTGCACTCCGACGTCAAGGTGGATGACATTCCGCACCAGCTCAAGATTGCCGTAGAGTTGACTCTCGTTGTCGTTCCGGGCCGTGCACTGTTGTGCGTACGGTGCAAGAGTACCGGTCACATACGTCGCGACTGCCGAGTACCCCGCTGCAGTCGTCGCCGCTTCGGCCACGAAGACGACGACTGCGCGAAGACATATGCCAGTGTGACCGGACAAGTGGAGGAAAGTGACGCACTGGAGCACCTCATGGACGAAGCAGACTCGGATGAAACAGCAGGAGTTAACCCAAACTCTGCTGTGGAAGATGGGTCGTCATGCTGTCAAGAGGGCGTGTGTGAAGCACCAGGTAAGCCCGACGCCGGGCTTCCATACGAAGGCGTAGGAGAAAACATTGAAAAGTTGGATGCAAGCAGCAGCGGCGACACGTTTCTTGGCTTAGCAGACGAGACCCCCTCCGAGGCGGAACCGATGACTGGGATTGAAAGCGACAGTGGCACTGTGACGGGGAAGCGTCCCCGTGACGAAGGGAAAAAAGACAAGGGCACCAGTGCTGCCACGCCGGACGAACCCCCCGCAAAACGACTCCCGCTCGGCGGCCTCTCATTCGGCCACGGCCAAACATTCCGACGGAGCGCAAGACGGCGGAAACGCCGCCTTCGCCACCTTAAGGACTGTACTGGGACAAGGCGTTCAGGAGGGAATTGCAGTTGTAAGGTAAGCGCCATGCCCCTGGGTTTTTCGTAGCCTTACAATGGTGCAAATAGAAAATTCAAGCCGTGTGGCCACTTTAAATGTGAGTGGCCTGGCCTCACGGAGAAAACAATGTCAGCTTTATTGACTAGTAAGTGACCTCGACCTTGACATACTGGCAGTCCATGGCGACGATGAAACTGGGGGCATGGTGCGCCAATTCTTGCCGTGGTATTCTGCTATAGTTAGTCATGCCATAGGGACTTCTTCCGGCTGCGTGTTGTTCGTCAGACAGAGTCTGGGTGCCAAAATAGAAGCCTTAACGTCATGACCGTCTGGTCGGCTCATTGTTTGTGATCTTTTGTTTTCGGGTTTGGAATGGCGCGCAATATTGTTACGGCCCCGTCACAAAATGCTTGTACGCACCGACTGTCACTGACGAAAGACGCATATTTTTCGAACAACTAAAGCAGTATACCAAATGTAATAGCCTCCCTATCAATATTGGCGATTTCAACTGCGTCCTTTCAGCCAAAGACAAAATTAGCGAACGACATTACAGGGAAGCAAGTACCGCTGTCTTAGGCGATACAGTAAGAGAACATGGTTTGAAGGATGTGGCTGAATGTCTCGGTGGTGGCCGGACGTAGCAGTACACCCACTTTCAGGCAGCCAGCCATGCCCGACTAGATAGGGCGTACGTGAGTGTTGAATTGGTACCGCTTTGCAAGGCATACCGTGTTAACGCCGTTTCATTTAGTGACCACTGCTTGGTTAGCTTTGTAGTAGCTAGCATGAAAGAAACGAAAAGGGCCTTCGAGTGGCAACTATGGAAATTGAATTCGAATCTGCTGAGTGATGAAAAATGTATTGAGGAAGTAATGACGGAAGTTGAAGACATTAAAGTTCGCAGTAAAAATACGTTTAGAGAAAAATGGGAGAACTTAAAGCAGGTCGTTAAATTGAAGGCTTTGGAACGCTCGAGCGCTATAAGCAGAGAAAAGGGAGCAGAAGAAAAGCAAATGCGCAGAAACCTGAAAAAATTGCTCCTAGAAGAATGTAGAATGCCCGGCATGTTTATTGAAGATATTCGCTCATTGAAATGTAAAATTGAGC
Source organism: Rhipicephalus microplus (assembly GCF_043290135.1). Classification (NCBI taxonomy): domain Eukaryota; kingdom Metazoa; phylum Arthropoda; class Arachnida; order Ixodida; family Ixodidae; genus Rhipicephalus; species Rhipicephalus microplus. The sequence goes on from NC_134702.1 coordinate 158,947,716, forward strand.
GGTTCGATCTCGAAAGATACCGCGGTGCTATGGTTTGGGCAAGAGCCGAGCGACTGATAATGACAGAAGCACCTTAAAAAGGGCGTTGGGCTCTGAAAAGTGGCATGCGCGACGTAATCAGATAACAGAAATTGAACACGAGGGTGAAGTCAGCGATGTCGCAAATGTTATTGAGCATGCTTTCTTTGAGCACTTCAATGGTTTATTCGCCACCAGCTCAGCTGATGTCGATCGCTTTAAAAAAGATTTTTTACCGCTGATGCCAAAGCATGACAATAATAAAAAATAAATATTGGAGGAACCCATTTCGGAAGAGGAAGTTAAGAGTGCTATTGAAAGTATGCATCCGGGGAAATCGCCTGGCCCTGATGGTCTGACTTCCACCTTTTATAAGTGTTTCAAGTTAGAAATAACACCAGTCTTAGCCGACGTTTATAATGAGGCATTCGAGCTGAAAATATTACCCCTGTCCTTTTCATCATCTCACACTGTTCTTACACCAAAATCGGAAGACCCCGTTGCACTGCGCAGAGTAACTTCTTACCGCCCAATCTGCCTCACTAATGGATATTACAAGATATTCATGAAAATCCTAGCTAAAAGATTGCAAACAGTCATTACAGAGCTCGTGGGCTGCATCAGACGTGCGGCGTTAAAGGTCGAACTATCCTCACTAGCATACACGCAGCACGGAGCATCCTCGAATGTTGCGACGCTATTGGTGCGCGAGTGGCAAAGCTGCAAATCGACCTCGAGAAGGCTTTCGACAGGGTGCCTCATGAAATTCTGCTGTACATCCTAGAATATGTGAATTTAGGGAAAATAATCAGAGGGGGTTGCCACGGCGTACCGAGACTGCTCAACGCGGCTAATCGTTAACAAGGTGGTGGGGAAGCGCATCCCAGTCAAGCGTTCGGTTCGTCAGGGTTGTCCTCTCTCACCACTATTGTTTTGTTTGTACATAGAGTCCTTTTGTTTGAGTGTCATAGAGAATGACTGTGTCCGTGTGTTTAAGCTGCACGAGGTTGAAGTCCGGCTGTTGGCTTATGCAGACGATATTGCCATTTTTTGCGCGGGCTCTGACAGCATAGCAGATGGTGTCAAATGCGTTACTAACTTCTGTGCTGCAAGTGGCAGCGCTGTAAACTGGGGAAAAAGCCTTGGCTTTTGGCACAGTGACTGGGAAGAAACCCCAGACAGTTTTGCCAGCATAAGGTTAGTTACGACACCGGTGAAATACTTGGGTGCCCCCTCGAATGCTACAAAGACAGCGATTCATACTGGAGGAGCCAAGTGGATAACCTGCGGGAAAGAGTGAACAAATGGAATGGCTGGAATTGGTCTATGTTTTCTAAATCCACAATTTGCAACATATTCTTAGTGAGTAAAATTTGGTATCTTACAAGTCTTACATTATTCAAGGGTAAATATCCGAAAATTCCACCGTGTGTTTGCTGTCTTTGTGTGGGAATCGTCTTGGGAAAGATCGAGTCGGACCAATTTATTCCTTCGAGTGCGAAATGGAGGACTGGGCTTGTCGCAGTTGTTTTTCAGACAGGTATTCAATCGATTTTGTTTCTGTAGAGACGTCGACAACCCATTCCTTCGCACTGTCTGCCAACTTCGCCTGGGGCAACACTTGCCTAACATGGTTGTATCAACCTGCAGCGTACCTAGTGGCGTTTATGGCTTTCTCCGCGAAGTTGTGCTTTCTTGTAGGTTTCTGTCAGTGCGGTTTTCACTTGAATACTTGAGTCAAGTCCGACGTAAAAAGTTGCACAAGGACCTATGTGATGTGTTTTTACCAGTGCCTTTGTATTGGTCCCTTTACAATGTATGCCATGGCCACACTGTACTAAAGCGCGTCAAGGCGATAAAAATACCACCAGGTGCTAAGAATTTCTTTTTCAAATTACATACCGGTACGCTGACCATCCAAACAAAGATGGCTGCAAAGGGGTTTTGCGTCCTTGGGGCACGAATTGCATAGTATGCAGAAAGGAGGAGACAATTGAGCATGTATTCCTTGACTGCTGGGATGCCGTCTTTCTTTGGGACGTGCTCCAGCGCACGATCAAAAAAGATTTCCCCCTTGATGCACATGACATTCGCTATTTGCAAATACAAAGTGACGACGGTACCCCTTATGATATGATAATGCTTATTGCTCTTCATAGCATTTGGAAATCCAGGATGGCAGCCATTCAATTTGATGTAGATGCACGAGCGCCCACCCAGTACTTCAAAGATTATATGAGAAATTTTGTGGATGAACAAAAGTTGCAGGAATTCACCCCAGAGTGGTTGCCGCGCGTCGAATTACTATCGACGATAAAAACATTTTAACAGATGCGTGGCCACATCATTTGAGCCACGGTTTTTACAATGTTTTGGATTGTGTTGCGTAATTATCTGTTAATATGTGTATTGTTTACGTGAGTCAGACAGGCAAAAAAAGAGAAAGACGAAGACTACGTTCTGAACGGACGCGTTTTTAATGTTCTCCGCTTCGAAGGATTTATCGGCCATGGGCCGAGGTGCTGCTCAGGCTTCAGCCAGCGGAAACGACTACCGTGTTGTACTTCCTCGCCTTCCCACCGATAAGCTTGTAGTGGACTCTGTCTTTCTACATGCGGACTTAGCTGGTCGCCCCTACCGGGTTCAATATTTTAGAGATGCTCTTTGGGACATCATTGACTTGAAGGAAATAAGCTCCATAGGTCAATTTCAAATGTCTCATGTTTGGATGGTCACATGCAACTCAACGCTGACGAAAACAAAGTTGGTCACAAGAGGCGATTTTTCGTCAAAAGTCGTCAATGCGTCGTTATAGACCCGGAGCCCACGGAAGTGAAGTTGAAGCTTATGTGGCTTCCTGAGCGCTTGGAGGACGCCTATGTGTGCGAGGCACTGCAAGCTTTTGGGAAGGTCAAGACAATATCACAAGAAAGCTGGAAAGTAGCGGACATGGAACAAATGCGGACGCTAAATAGGGATGTTGTTTTGTCCCTTGCTGATGGAGTTCGCATTGCGGATATTCCTCACATTCTTTTTGTCTGCGGAGTGCAAAGCCTCGTCCTGATACCTGGCCGCCCACCACTTTGCCTTCGGTGCAGTAAGGTTGGACACATCCGTCGAAACTGCAGGACCCCTCGCTGTGACAACTGTCGACGCTTCGGTCATTCGGCCGAAGATTGTGTTATGACATACACCAACAAGCTGCGACAGCACACAAAACAGCCAGATGATAACCTACAAGAGCATATTATGGATGCCACCGAGGTTTTGGATGCAACGGGAGACACTCCATCAATGTCATATGCTGCAAACTCTACCACAAGGAATCCAGAAGAGGAAAGAAAGTCACTCGCTGTTGACACAGTTGAAACTTCTGCGTGCAAAGAGCCAAGTGAATCATGCAAGCAGCATACCCAAAACGACTCCGCACCACCCCTAGCACAAGTAGGAGTTCCTTTGGAGAGTGCTGTTGCGCTGACCCACAAAGATGCCGAAGAACCACCAGTACAAGATAGAGACTCTGGGCTGGATGCCGCAGAAAGTTCATCACCTGCTTGCGCTGCAGCTCCGCAGCAGCTTTTCCATCAAGGTGCAGTGTCGGAAGATGATATGCAGATCTCTACGGCTACAGCGATACTGAAACGTCGCGCATCGTCCAGCTCGGATTCAAGCAAAGGGAGTGACCCAGCGTCAGTGACTAGGGAGTCACGCCGTCGCCGAAAGTCCATGCCAAAAGGGAAGTGTCGCCAATCCCGATCTAGGAGGCCTGCTGGGGACGGGAAGCCTCAGCGCCAACTCTTGGGACTGATCAAGTGGGACGATAAGCGAATTAGAAGGTAGTCACCATGGCGCAGTCTGAGCGACCTATATTTGCCACCTTGAACGTACGCGGCCTTAGGTCTTCGCAGAAACAAGCACAACTCCGTAGACTTCTCAATCGGAAGCGTCTCGACTTTGTCGCCATCCAAGAGACAAAGATCGAGAGCGAGGAAGAGACCGAGAAGGCCCTGCGGCCTTTTCTGTCTCAGTTTAATGTGTGTGTCTCACATGCTAAAGGTTTATCTGCGGGCTGTTGGTTGTTTCTGAGAAAAAGCCTACCCTGTTCAGCATACGGCACTAGTGTTGATGAAGAGGGCAGGTATATATGCTGTGATTTTTTGTTGCAAGGAGTGCCATGGAGAATTATCAATCTATATGCACTTAATTATGTTCCGAAACGGCTTGAGTTATTTGAAAAAGTGCGTAATTTAATTGACGTTGACAGATGCACGGTACTTATGGGAGATTTCAACTGCGTATGTGAAGCTATTGATCGTTATGATTCGTCTGGAAAGAGAGACAGGAGTGGTGAGCTTTTATCCGGTATTGTAGATAATGCAGGACTAATTGACATCGGGGTCTCGAATCGGGCAACAGCATATACAAGAGTACAAGGCAGCTCTCATGCTCGCCTTGACCGGATTTACGTGTCCTCATCACTCCTATCTCGTAAAATTTCCTGCAGCACCGAAGCTGTATCATTCTCAGACCATTGTATTGTCATAGCGCAAATTGGTGAAAATCGTCACAAACAAGCCCGTCCCCAGTGGGCCCTTTGGAAAATGAATGCGAAGCTCCTCTGTGATCAGGAATTCATGAATCGCATCCAGATGGCATTGAGGCAATCTTTTTCGATTGGTTTTCATATCTTCGCTGCTTGGGAGCTTTTTAAACAAGAAGTTCGCTCTATAGCTTTAGAAATTCGGGCTGTTAAGTCTTTCTATAGAATGAATGATGAAAAGATACTTGTTAAAAGTCTTTGCAATCTTTATGAGATGGAATGCGAAATGCCGGGAAAGTACATCAAAGATATTGAGAATATTAAGTGCCAACTACAGAGATATGATGCTGCTCGCTACCAAGGGGCACGTATTAGATCTCGGAACCAGCGCACTTTAAATTCTGAACAACCGACGCGCCAAGCTTTACTTGATGAACAACGCCATGCGATTTCTAAAGTTATTCCAGACTTGTACTTTAACGATGTGCTCATAAAAGATAACGGAGACATTACTTTGGCGTTCGAAACGTACTATAACAGCTTATTTAGCTCTCCCTCTGATGATCCTGACGCTCACCTCAAGGCTAGTTTTGTTTCTCTTGTGAACCCCTTGAAGGACAGTGATTGTGAAGTCATTAATGGGCCCATTACTCTACAGGAAATCGAGCAAGCAATCGACAACTTGCCTTTATTGAAAACACCGGGGCCTGACGGCATCTCAGGCGAATTTTACAAAGCTTTCAAGAAAACGCTTGCTCCTATATTGCTGAATATTTTTCAGATGAGTTACGACATGGATACACTCCCACAATCTTTTTGCAAAAGTCACACTGTGTTAATACCGAAAACAACTGACAAGGAAAAACTTCGCTTCGTCGAGGGCTACAGACCAATATCGCTGTCAAATGTGGACTACAAAATTTTCGCAAAAGTATTAGCAAATAGGGTGCGATTTGCTATGTCGATCCTCATTGGGTCTCATCAGACATGTGGGATCAGAGGTCGATCCATACAAACCAATATACATGTCGCTCGAACAATGCTTCAATACTGTCATGGTTCTCAAGAACATCTTGCAATGCTACAGGTAGACCTTGCAAAAGCTTTTGATCGTGTTCGTCATTCCTTCCTTTTTTCTCTTCTCGAACAAGCTAATGTTGGCAAAGTTGTTCTTAAAGGCGTTAAATTATGCTATAATGAATGCTAAACTCGTCTGAGAGTTAATGGTCAACTCTCCAAGCCAGTTTCTATTCGCTCTTCTGTAAAACAGGGATGCCCGATGTCACCTCTGTTATTTGCACTTTATCTAGAACCACTGTGCTTAAGCATAATACAGTCGAGTTGCATTCGTGGCTTTAGAATATTAGGCAGTGAGGTTAAAGTATTGGCTTATGCAGATGATGTCGCATTCTTTTGCACAGATAAACCAAGTGTCGAAAATGTGGTATATATTATTGAAAAGTTTGGCGTAGTATCAGGAGCTCGTTTAAATGCCTCTAAAAGTTTAGGACTGTGGTTTGGCTTGTGGGGTAGCACACCGAACCAATTTGCAGGGATTGATTGGACAAGAACTCCTCCAACATACCTCGGTGTACCATTGCATGCATATAGATTCAGTGCGCATTACTGGAAGGAACGTGTCCCTAAGCTTGAACGACAGGCCCACACATTTGTGCCCTATCGACTTTCGATATTTGGGAGAGCTGAAGCTTGTAATACTTTCTTAGCGACAAAACTTTACTATGTATTGCAACTTATTCATTGCACAAAATTCCATATACAACGCTTTCATCGGATTTTCGCTACTTTCATATGGTCTTCAACTTTTGAGCCCATGCGTCGTGATAATATATTCAAGCCAGTTAGTGAGGGTGGGTTAGGACTAAAACACCTTCATCTATGGCAAATAGTGTCCCGATTCTTCTTTTTTCGAAACAATTCCCATCATGTAATCCGTTTCTTCTTGCAGGTTACACTTGTTGATTGCTTACCAGATTTAATTGTTTCATCCAACTTCTCCGAACGCCCATGCTTGTGGGCATTCATGCAGGAAGTTTACCTCGCAGTTCAGTTCCTTAAAGCTCGCTTCTCTGTAGAATACCTGTACTCAGTAACGCGCAGGGTGCTTTATAAGGACCTACTGAGTACACTCTTCCCACCTCCATTGTACCGTTCACTGTACGCCAATTAATCTTCCTGGTCACGATGTGTCGAAGCGAGTGCGCAAAATGTACATTCCACCGAATTCAAAAACATTCTTCTATAAACTCCACTCTGAAACATTGGCGGTAAGCCCATGGTTAGAAAGAAAAGGTATTTTCATTCCGTCTGTTAACTGCCGTCTATGTGATGTGCCGGAAACGATTGAACATTGCTTTGTTAGCTGCAAAGATGCCATACTATTTTGGGATGTCCTTCAGCGAGCACTGAAAAAACGTTTCGTCATTAATTCTCACACAATACGTTATCTTCTGCCAGCAACACTTGATGAAGTACCATATGATATGTTTTTCCTCATGGGTTTGCACAGCTTGTGGAAGACACGAATGCAAGACCGCAATGCAGAGCCCACCACCTCTTCAAGCACACACTTCATTCAAATGGCTATCCACCTAAAAAACATCTACGACGAGCTAGACTTTAGACCGGACTGGTACTCTGTCTTAGAGAACTGTTTGACCTCACCCCTATTTTGTTTGTATAACACGATGTGAAGAACTCTTCATGTGAGGAACTCACGCTGTGTTAGCCATTTAGTGTTTATGAGTAACGCTTGTGCGCTTACTTTGGCGATTTGATTGTACTTTTGTTCGCTTGATATGGTCTTTATTGCCCAAGTACTTTATAAATACCATGAAAAAAGAAGCGGCATGGTCTAGTGGCTAGGATACCTGGCTCTCACCCAGGAGGCCCGGGTTCGATTCCCAGTGTCGGAAGTATTTTTTTTATCTGCTATCATCAAGTCTTAAATTTGCGCACGCTATATAACTTCAATACTTTTACCCTGTTGGCTGAATGGCTAAGCGATCGCTCCGCCCCTCTCCGTTCTCTGGCATGGTCTAGTGGCTAGGTTATCTGGCTCTCACCCAGGAGGCCCAGCTTCGATTCCCGGTGTCGGAAGTATTTTCTTTTATTTGCTATCATCAAGTCTTCCATTTGCGCATGCTCTATAACTTCAATACTTTTACACTGTTTGCCGAATGGCTAAGCGATCGCTCCCCCCTCTCCGTTCTCCGGCATGGTCTAGTGGCTAGGATAGCTGGCCCTCACCCAGGAGTCCCGGGTGCGATTCCCGGTGTCGGAAGTATTTTCATTTATCTGCTATCTTCAAGTATCCAGTTTGCGCACCCTATATAACTTCAATACTTTTACCCTGTTGGCCGAATGGCTAAGCGATCGCTCCGCCCCTCTCCGTTCTCCGGCATGGTCTAGTGGGATTCCACTTCCGGTTGCGAAAGCGTGCGGACGTGTGTATCATGAGCTCCGTAGGAACGGCATCAGCGGCTCAGCTTAGCCGCGGTTCCAGGATTGAAATGCCCCAGGATTATGCTGTTATTTTGCGCCCTCTGCCGAATGGGTAGGTGGTTCAGAACAGTGTTCTTCTGCATGCGGATGTAAAAGGAAGACCTTATCACGCGGAAGACTTTCACGAGCCACTTTTTCGACGTGTTCAGCCCACCGAGGTTCTTGCGCTTGGCTCTTATCAAATGAACCACGTGTGGGCAGTGACGTGCAGAAGCACTGAAGGTGTAAAGAAACTTATCACTAATCCGCAATTGACTGTGAAAGGCCTTAAATGCATGATAATCGACCCAAGCTACCGCGACGTCCGTCTGAAGCTGCATTGGTTGCTCTACCACGTACGAGAAGAGGACGTAGGAAACGCACTGACCCCCTACGGCCCGGTACTTGACGTAGGAGTGGATAAGTGGCGAATGGACGGCTACACCCAGCAGAATACCATGACGAGAACCGTGACGCTCCGGCTAAAGGTTAACGTTACGCTGGACGATATACCTCACCAGTTACGAGTTGGAGGAGAGCTCGCACTTATTGTGGCAACCGGAAGAGCGCCGCGGTGTTTGCACTGCCAGCAGATTGGCCACATTAGGGGGGACTGTCGAGCCCCGCGGTGTGACACTTGCAAGCGTTTTGGACACGCCCCTGGGAACTGCACGAAGACGCATGCAGCTGCTGCACTGAACACCGGGAGCATGGATAAATCCGAGCTCACTATGGACGAGGCCGAAGCAGAAGAATCGGTGAAATCAAAAACGGCTTGTGAAGGAAAAACACCTAGTGCAGCAGGCATGACGCGATTGCAGAAAGAACCGCCAAGGTCAACTGACAGGGGGGGAGTGCAACCTATCGCGGATGCATCGGCGAAATCACAGGTGACTTCTGCGGGAGAAACATTCAGTACAGGAGGCGTGATGGATGTGAAAGAAGCACGAAAAACAAGTGAACGTGCGTGTATGCCAGCGGCCGCAGAATCATTGACGAGCGCAAAGGAGACTGATGTTTTAAACGATGTAACCGCTGCAACAGATGAGAGCGAATCATCTACTCCAACTGTCCAGAAACCTGCCGAGCGTGGTGCCATGGAGTGGCACGACGCCGAGGAACCAGGTACGGTAAGAAAAACGACCACGAGACGCAGCCTCAACAGAATCAAGTGATATAAGCAATCAAGAACCGCCATCAAAAGCAGCTCTCCTTCGGAGGCAGTGACCATGGTGGTCAAACATAATATAACAGGAGGAAAAAGGAGGGTGGGAAACGGCCCCTTGAACAAACATTACTTGCCGCCTTCTGCCAAGAAGATGCGCCGGACGACTAAATAGGTGGAGTTCGGCTAAGACGGTATGGTGAGCAGCTACTTGTTTTTAAAAAAAATAAGCCTGAAACTTGAAAGATCAAAGCGTTTTGCCAGCTTAAATGTACGCGGATGAGTTTTAAGAAGGCGGCAGTACCAGTTAAGTAGGCTGTTTTCGGAGCATGACTTGGATGCGATTGCTGTGCAGGAAACTAAAATAGCAACAGAGAAAGATACCGATCATATGATGTTACCTTTTCGCTCAATGTATAACATCTGTGCATCCCATGCTGATGGCTTATCAGGAGGGTGTGCGCTCTTCATACGATGATCGATAGGCGTTGTTGAAAGAAGGGTAGCAAGCAGCGATAAACGACGCTTCGTAGTGTGTGATTTTTCTTTCTTGAATTTCGAATGGCGGGTCATATGCGTTTATGCTCCGAACCGAGACAGTGAACGGAAGTTTTCTTTGAAGAAATTAGTAACTTACTGGAATGTGACAAATATGTAGTCCTCTTTGGTGATTTTAACTGTGTTTGTAGAAAGGAGGACCGTGCCATGCCGGCCCAGTCATTTGATAAAAGCGCAGTGTTGTTAAATGAGATGATTGCAGAAAATGGCCTGGAAGGTGTTGGTTTATGTATGTCTAATTGCAGTGTTCAGTTTACGCACTTTCAGAGTCTAAGCCACGCACGTTTAGACAGAGCTTACATATCACTGGACCTAATTATGTGCTGTGATGAATATGTTGTTACACCAGTGTGTTTCAGCGACCACTGTATGGTTAGTTTCACACTTGGCGCTAAAGAGAGGACTTCGAAATTTAAGTGGCACTTGTGGAAACAAAACAGCCAAATCTTGAATGATGACTCTTATGGTAAAGATGTAACCGAAGCCCTTCCAAAACTCTACGGTAATCAAAAAGATGACTGTGAAACAAAGTGGGAATTTTTCAAACAAGAGGTTAAAATGAATGCAATAGAACGATCTACAAAAAATAAACTCGAGAAGAAACAGGCGGAAAAGAACCTGCGAAGGCAATTACAAGCGATCTTGCAGGAAGAAACTGTGAAACCCGGCTCCTTTATTAATGAAATAACAGATACTAAAAACAAACTGGTGATATTAGATAAATAGAAGTATAAAGGCGCTATAATAAGAGCTAGAAGTGAAAAACTTTGGATAGGTGAGACAACCACAAAACGACCTTTGGGTGACGAAAAAAAATACGCACAAAGAAATGAAATCAGAGAAATAGTACGCAATGACAGTCTGACGAATGAAAAAGGTAAGATAATGGAGGCGTTTGTGGACCATTATCGCAATCTGCTCGGAAAACGAGTACCGATGGCCACGGGTATTAGTGATGTCTTTCTTGATACAATGCCCAAGCTTGACGCTGATACACGAGAAATATTAGGGGCTCCTATCAGCGTACAGGAAATAAAAAAGCTATTGATGACTTAAGTACAGGCAAGACGCTCGGCCCAGATGGAATCGGGGCGGAGTTTTATAAAGTTTATAAAGACATGGCAGTTGCGCTATACGAAGTTATCGTAGAAGCATACAAAAAGAAAAAAAAACTGCCACGCTCTTACACACAGGCGCATACTGCCTTGATTCCGAAGACAGATGATACCAGCAAGCTTCAATCTGTAACGTCATATCGACCTATCAGTCTCTTAAACACTGATTATAAAATATTCATGAAGGTTTTAGCCAGGAGAATTCTGAACATCATTGAAAAGATTGTAGGGACACACCAGACATGCGGCATAAAGGGTCGCAGCATCACAAACGAACATACATATAGTAAGAAGTGTATTAGAGATTTCTGACGCCTTTGAAGAACGAATAGCAATCATGCAGATAGATTTACAGAAAGCTTTTGACCGTGTCTCCCATGAAGTATTGTTCAGTGTGTTGAAGCATGTGGGAGTTGGTGACGTAATTTTTGATGGTTTGAAGATGGCATATTCACAGTGTGTAACGAAGTTGATAGTCAATAAGCAGCTCAGTGAAGAAATTAAAATACTAAGTTCTATCAGACAATGATTCCCGGCCTCAGCATTGTTATTCGCCATCTACCTAGAACCCTCTTGCTTACCAATCATTGAAAACTCAAGTGTGCAAGGCTTTCGGTTACAGAACACGGAGATAAAATTACTCGCAAATTCTGACGATGTGGCAGTACTCTGCCTAGATAGACAAAGTATACGTGAAGTCGTTTACATGGCAAATAAATTTTGTGACATGACGGGCAGTGTAATTACCTGGCATAAAACAACTGCCTTTTGGTACGGCAATTGGGATGTGAGGCCCGAGGTATTCCTTAACGTAAAATGGGAAAGCGAGCCCATAAAGTACCTCGGTGTACCCTTGGACAGCTATCGCGACAACGCGGATTACTGGAAAGGGGAAGCAGAAATCCTAAGGCAAAAAACAAATGCCTGGGGTGGTCGGAATCTGTCTATATTCGCACGTGCGATTGTATGCAACATGGTTTTGATATCGAAAATCTGGTATGTCATGCAAGTTATCTGTATCTCACGCGTCAATGTACTGAAGCTTCACAGGATTTTCTCGGTGTTTGTGTGGAAATCGCCGTGGGAACGTACAAGCCGGTCTAATTTATTCCAGTCCGTTAGCAATGGCGGACTCGGTTTATGTCATTTATTTATTAGACAAGTTGTCTCTCGGTTTACTTTCCTTCGTGATCAAAGAAACAAATTTCTGCAAACAGTGATAAAAGTAAGGCTGTCATCACGCATCCCAAATTTTGTTGTGCCTACAAACAGTGATATGTGTCGATATGTGACTGGTTTTTTGAAAGAAGTTATACAGTCTTTTGAGTTTTTGAAAGTGCGCTTTTCGCTATAATATCTTGTAACAATTAAGCTAAAAAATCTGTACAGGGATCTCGGTGATATCTTGTTCCCAACACCTTTGTACAGATCTATGTTTAATGGAGGACCCGGACAGGACGTTTTGAAAAGAGTCAATAGGATGAAAGTAAAAGCAGGGGCAAAAACTTTCTTTTTTAGATTGCATTCCGGGACTCTCCCCGTAAAGCAGTGGCTAGCGGACAAGGGAATCGATGTACCATGGACAACCAATTGTTTACTTTGTAAAACACCTGAGACAATAGACCATGCGTTTATTCATTGCTGGGACGCTGTCTTTCATTGGGACATCCTTCAAAGAGCATTGAAAAAAGATCTCCCCATTACAAGCCATGGCATTCGTTTTCTCTGTGTGGATGATGACGACGGCATACCATACGACATGGTTATGTTAATTAGCCTTCACAGCATCTGGCAGACCACAATGGCTTACAGACATCTTGACCAGAACATACGTCCTGTCCGGGAGAACTTCATTGCAAATATGCGGTATATCACTGAGGCGTATAAACAACAAGAACCTCCCAGCTGGCTAGCAATCTTAGAGGAATTGTGCAACCTGAAAAAATTTTAATATGAGCACTTCGGATCAAATATTGGTCCAAGTGTAATTTATCATTCATGTTTCTGTGTGAACACCTGTAAAGAAAAACACGTAATAAAGAAAAAATCCGGCATGGTCTAGTGGCTAGGATACCTGGCTCTCACCCAGGAGACCCGGGTTCGATTCCCGTTGTCGGAAGTATTTTCTTTTATCTGCTATCATCAAGTCTCCAATTTGCGCACGCTATATAACTTCAATACTTTTACCCTGTTGGCCGAATGGCTAAGCGATCGCTCCGTCCCTCTCCGTTCTCCTGCATGGTCTAGTGGCTAGGAAACCTGGCTCTCACCCAGGAGGCCCGGGTTCGATTCCCGGTGTCGGAAGTATTTTCTTTAATCTGCTATCATCAAGTCTCCAGTTTGCGTACGCCAATTTCAATATTTTTACCGTGTTGGCCGAATGGCTAGGTGGTGCACGGCGGCCCTGCTCGTTCTCCGGCGTGGTCGATACTTGGTCCGAAGGGGTATAGGCATAACTGAAGAGGTCATCACTGTAAACGAAAACAGACGGCTAATAGTCCTTGATTTCCATTTGAGCAGATCACAATGGAGACTCATTGACGTGTGTTCCCCCCGAACGACGCGAATGAAAGGGAACTTTTCTTCAGCTATGTAGAACAGTACCTGGAATGCGAAAGGCATATAATCTTTTTGGGTGATTTTAGCTGTGTGTTTTTCAGAAGATCGCGCCAAACGTACCATCACCCACGACAAGAGTGCCGTGTTTTGGAACACTTAATAAGCCACTACAAACTAGAGGCTGTAGGTCGCTTTATGGCGAGTACATTGCTGTTTCGGAATAAGAGCGCACTAGTTAGACACGGACACCAACTTGCCCAATCAACCATATTGACAGAGTGCATTGCAGCCGCGGTTTATGCACTGTCGGCAAGAGTGTCAGACAAGACTCGACAGAGCCTATATCTCATTAAATCTGGGGCCTTTGTGTGGCACCTATGTCGTACAACTGGTGTCCTTTAGCGACTATAGTTAAGTGTGGTTTGCACTAGCTACTAAGCCAAAAAAAACTTAAATTTGATTGGGTGTTTTTGAATTTTAACGAAAATCGCCTAGATGGTGAGCACTTTGTGAATGATGCAACGAGCCAGATCAAAGAGTTGTTAAGAAATACGTTTTTACATTACGCGGAAGCATGAAAAAAATTCAAAGTCCACGTAGAGATGGTCACGATCTCAATAGGTACTACCAGAAAAAATAATGAAACACATGAAAGAAAACGAGCTTCAGAAGGAATTTGTTTTTTTTTTATTTCAATGGACAGTGCGGAGCCGGGAAAATATAACGAAGAAATTGGAAAGATAAAAAAAATGGCAGATCCCACGTATAGGATATGCGAAGCACGATTGAGAAAGGTTGATATGTCATTTTAAAATAAGCACAATGTTAGGAGGTGGGCGTAATAATGCCACGCACGTCTTCTGTGTATTTATTATCTTGTTTGGATGTGTCATTTACATTCCTATTCAATTCATGTCACGTGATACCAAATTTCTAATACGTCAAGCTAGCGAAGCGACCACGAGCACGCTATGAGCGTGGTACGTTGTCATCTTCTTTCATGACACGCGTGTCAGGATTATGATGTTTCCACAAACCATATACTTTCGTCATTCATTCTCGTCATTTACCATCAATTTTGGTATATGTGGAGCTAGCAAAACAACCGCGAGTGCAATATGAAGGGCCCAATATACTCCAATGTAGCGTTGACGCGCGCGCACGCTGGACACAGCGACGCTACGTTAGCAAAACGCGAGCACTCTATAGCCTGACGCCAGGCGCGACCAGCGTCCGTCGGCGCGGCCCGACGGACGCTGGTCGGACGCGACATCCTTAAAACCCGGACGCGCTGAAACGCACATGCGTCAAAGCAACGCACCACGGCGCGCGCCTGCGAGTATATGGCAGGACCAGCGCCTGGCGTCGCAATGCCAGCATAATGCGTCGAAATGAACGCCGGCGAGCACGCGCTCTGCGCCACGTCGAAATGTATTGGCGCCTTGACTGTGACATGTTGTCATGTTCTCACATGACACACATCTCATGATTATCATGTTTGCACCAGTCCCATACCTTAGTCATCCACTGACATCACGTAATACCAAATTTGGCTTGTATGAAGCTAGCGAAACGGCCGCGAGAGCATCATGAGTGTGGAATATAGTCTGGTTGTTACATGACACGCATGTCATAATTTTCATGCTAGGGTCTGTCGCTTGTGTTCACCCTGCAATCATGTCATACCATACCAGTTTTGCAACATGCTATGTGGACGAAACCACCACAAGAGCTGTAGGACCAATAAATGTAAATCACGACATTCATGACATCCATGCCATGATTTTCATGTTATGACTAGTCGAAATGTTTTTCATACAGTCATGTTATGCCATACCAAGTTTGGTATCGATACCATTATCGAAATGGTTAGGAGAGCTAAAAGTCGTAGGTGGCTAAATAGATAGATAGATAGATAGATAGACAGACAGACAGACAGACAGACAGACAGACAGACAGACAGACAGACAGACAGACAGACAGACAGACAGACAGATAGATAGATAGATAGATAGATAGATAGATAGATAGATAGATAGATAGATAGATAGATAGATAGATAGATAGATAGATAGATAGATAGATAGACAGACAGACAGACAGACAGACAGACAGACAGACAGACAGACAGACAGACAGACAGACAGACAGACAGACAGACAGACAGACAGACAGACAGACAGACAGACAGACAGATAGATAGATAGATAGATAGATAGATAGATAGATAGATAGATAGATAGATAGATAGATAGATAGATAGATAGATAGATAGATAGATAGATAGATAGATAGATAGATAGATACGCTCACAGTCACTGAAGTTCGCTAAGAAATGCTACACATTTAAAAGCGAGATTGAAGCCTTTGACAAAGAAAAATATACAGCAGTGGTTATTCATGCACGTGCGGAAAGATTGTGGGCTGGTGAAACGCCGAACAAACGCGCTATTGCCGGCGAAAAACGGTACGCGAGGAAAAATGAGATAGGACAGATTGCTTATCGTGATGGCGTTACTTCGGACAAGAATATGATAGAGCAAGCCTTCATAGAACATTACCGCGAACTGTTCGGAGACCCAATCTACGCGGGAGATGAATATGAAGCACGGTTTTTTTTAATTATATGCCCCGGGTTGATGATGAAATAAAAGTTGTCTGGAGAAACCAATAAGCGCGCGCGAAATTGAACGCGCAATCGAAGAACTTCCTGCAGGCAAGTCACCAGGTCCTGACGGCTTAGGAGCTGCTTTCTACAAGGCTTTTGCACCTTGGCTCGCGAAAGTGTTGGAACATTTGTACGCAGAGTCATACAAAAATAGACGTATACCATTCTCTTTCAGGAATGCGCATATGGTTTTAATGCCGAAAATAGATGACGACAATGCACTCTTATCGGTGGGGGCATACAGACCAATCAGTCTTACAAACACTGATTACAGTATATATTTATGAAGGTGTTGGCAAAGAGACTAGGAGCAGTCGTGACAGAACTTGTCGGTCCGCACCAAACTTAAGGCCGCACGATTGCTACAAACACCCATGTAGCGCGAAGTGTGCTAGAGTGTTGCGATGCTTTCGCTGGACGCGTTGCTTTGTTGCAGCTTGACCTGGCGAAAGCCTTCGATCACGTATCCCACGACGTCCTTTTTCTCGTTTTAGGGCACGTCAATGTTGGGAAAATATTCTTAGATGGCGTGAAATTGGCTTACGAGCAATGTACTCTCCAGATTATATATAATAAGTCTCTCAGCGCAAAGATTTCACTGACGTCTTCCCTCAGACAATGGTGCCCTCTAATCCCATTGCTTTTCAGGCCATATCTCAAGCCCTTCTGCTTAGCGGTTATACGCAATGAGAACATTCGAGGTTTAAGATTACAGCGCACTGAAGTTAACATACTCGCACACGCTGACGACATCGCGGTTTCCTGCGAGAATCGCGACAGCGTTCTTGAAGTTGTAAGCCTTGTGAAGGCATATACTGTCAACAATCTGGAGCACACATAAATTGGGAGAAGAGCCTCGGCATTCGGCACGGTAACTGGGACAATACACCGGCTCATTTCACAGACGTCCGCTAGTCTATAACGCCGGTTAAGTACTTGGGTGTTCCACTTGAGCACTATAAGGACAGCTCTCAGTATTGATGCGATGAGGCTGAGAGAATAAGGGAAAAAACAAAGGCTTGGCAGGGGTGATATTTATCAATGTTTGAACGAGCTACCATGTGTAATCTTTTCTTAATGGCGAAAGTGTGGTACGATTTGCAAATAATCTCTATGGGTCGTTCAAATGTGTAAAAAATGCATCGAGTTTTTGCCGTATTCATAAGGGCATCTAGTTGGGAGAGGGTAAGCAGAACAAATTTGTTTCGACGAGTCCGCAGTGTCGGGCTGGGTTTGTCGCATATCTTTATCAGACAAATTGTGTCGATTCAATTAGGAAAAGCACTGCATCAATTATAGTAACTTCCGCAGATATGACAGGATGAAGTGTCACTGGTTGTTATCGTGAAGTGGTCGAATCTTTTCATTTTTTACACACTCGCTTGTCAATGAAATATTTGTGCTCCGTGACAAGAAAAACATTGTACAGAGATTTAGTGAATACATTGTTGGCAATACCTCTGTACCGATCAGTGAACTGTGGAGGTCGGGGAAATGATGTATTGAAACCATACAAACACCCTACCCATTAAAACTTGGTTATATGAAAGAGACATAGACATCACTTGGATTCTGAACTGCCCACTTTGCAACAAACCAGAGACAGTTGAACATGTTTTCATCGACTGATGGGACCCAACCTTCCATTGGGATGTCTTACAGCGGACCCTCAAAAAAGAACTACCGATTACGTTTCTTAGAATTCGTTTCTTTCCTACTGATAATGCAGGGGGAAGTTCCGCATCAAATGTTTATGCTCATTGGCATCCACAGTCTATGGAAAACGAGAATGGCAGTGAGACACGTGGATGTTGATGTGCGCTCGGCAAGAGTTTACTTCATCGAGAGTGTCGTGTATATTCGGTAAATATATTGTGCCCAGATTGAGCCTCCCGTGTGGGTGGCCATTCTCGATGATTTATTTTTTTTTATTTCAGAAGTACTGCCAGCCTCACACATGAGGCCTATAGGCAGGGGTGGGTGATACAAAAAAGGAAACAAATATGAAGATACAACAGGAAAGGAAACACGTCACGCAGAGCTACACCATCAAAAACTAATGCATCAAAGTAAAACGCCAGTACTTGCACAATTGTAGGGGTTTACGCGTACACGTAGAAAAAAAAACTATGACGACAAACATCTGCTCATACAGAACTAAGAAACAAACATCATAGAACGGTTCAAAAATAGGCAACATTTAAAAAATACAACGCATCGATATGAAAAAATTGATAGAAAGTGGAACATAAATGGAAGCCTGTTCAGGATGCGCGGTGGAATAATAGAGGGCGAAGCGCAAAGAAAGATCAAAGTCAAGTGGGTTGCTGGCGTTTAAGTTTTTCCATGAATGACTGAACGGTTTCGCAGTTCACCAGAACGGCAGAAAGAGCATTCCAATTAATGACAGTGTGCGGAAAAAATAGGTTTTTAAAGGCTTTTGTTTGACAGGAATATTCCTTCAGTTTTTTTTTTTATGCTCGGAACGAGTTGATCGGCGGTGAACCGTTTTTATGTACGCGTGCTTGTTTATGCGTAGCTTGTCGTGGTAAAGTAGAAACATGTTTTCAATCGATCGTGTTGCCGTCTAGCCTGCAATGTATCCAGGTCAGCTTTTTTTAACAGTTCACTGGGTGACGTAAGAGCATTGTAGCGATTATATACAAATCGGATTGTTTTTCTTTGAATCATTGCAAGTGTTTTAATATTTACTTGGCTATGAAAGTCCCAAACCACAGGTGTGTACTCGAGGATCGGACGGATAAAAGTTTTATACGCAATTAATTTTAATTTTGGGGTAGATTTGCACAAAGAACGTCTTAGAAATGCTAGTTTCTGTAAAGCTTTCTTTTCAATGTAGACAATATGCTCATTCCACATAAAATATGCACCTAATACAACCCCCAAATGTTTATAAGTTTTAACAAACGATAGTTTTTGACCATTGAAGGAATATGAGTGTTTCAAAGGAAGCCGCTTGCGCGTAACGGTCATAGCTACCGTTTTCTTTTCATTAATCTTTATTTGCCACACTGCACACCAAGAAGATATTTTCGTTAACGCTGCGTTTAAAACAACCTGGTCGCCTGCACTACGTATTTCCTGATAAATAAAGCAATCATTTGCAAATAACTTAATAGAAACTGGGATATCATTGGCAATGTCGTCTATAAATATTAAAAAAAAATGTCGCCCAAGCACTGAGCCCTGAGGGATTCCCGATTTCACCGGTCGTGAATCAGACTGGACGTTATCTATAGAAACTATTTGATTTCGATAAGAAAGGTAGGCCTCAATCCATGAGGTTAATGTACGGTTCTTTAGTATAGGTTTAAGTTTCGCGAGAAGTTTTGGATGCGACACGCGATCAAATGTTTTTTGGAAGTCTAGGAAAATCATGTCAATCTGGCCTTGCCTATCTAGAATAGCTGCAATGTCATGAACGGTTTCCAACAGTTGTGTGACGGTTGAGAATCCTTTTCGAAAGCAGTGTTGTCGGTCATTGATTAAATTATTTTCCTCGAGAAGAACTTAGAGATGCTTGAATATAATATGCTCTAATACCTTCGTGCATGAGCAAAGTAGAGAAATCGGTCTATAGGCGGAGACGAGAGAAGTGTTAGGCGATATGGGTATAGGGATAATTTTTCCGAATTTCCAGTCATCTGGAATTTTGTCTGGCACAAAGTCATGAACGCACTGCATCACAAGGTTTTTGAAGAAACACCAAAGGTTGTTAACAGTACAAGTACTACATTCAAAAAGTAAAATGAATCGAGAAAAATGTAAGTCTAATGTGTGCAGTATTTCTACGCCTTTTGCGCGCGAAAAGACAGACACCACGCGTTCTTCCCTCTTGCCTTTTGGAAGTTCATTAAGATTAATGCTCATGTAAACCAATTTGTGATCAGATATTCCATCAAGCACATTGGTGTCTGCCACACGACGCAGCATGCTGTTGCTAACGAAAAAAAGACCCAGAATTGTAGCAGTAGCATTCTGTACGCGGGTTGGTTGCTTAACTAGTTGAGTTGAATCATGAAAAAGGACTATATCGACTAAACGTTTCGCTGCATTTGAAGACGGTGCAAGAAAATCAGTATCATATAACTGAAGAAACGCTGAAATCACCGCCAACTATTATATTACTAGAGCAACTGCGGACCATGCAAAGAAATTCATTAAGCTTATCAAAGAATGCTTCGTCTGTGTCTGGGGGGGGCGGTAAAAAGCGTCGACTATGAACTCAAGATCGCCTGTGTCTACTTTCACAATTACGCATTCAAGATCTGCTATATCGGTTAATCTTTCAATCTGTAAGGTTTCCTTAAATATGACTGCAACTCCACCGCCTCGACTACTCCTATTTTTGCGATAGATGCGGTAACCCTGGGGCGTGATCTCATCGTCACTAACGTCGGTGCGAAGCCAGGTTTCAGTAATTATCAAAAGATGAGGGTGATACGTTAACACAACACCGTCTAAATCACCACTTTTTGCTAGAGTACGGGCGTTAATATTTAGGCATCGGAAAAGTTCCCCGTTCTTGTCGTTTCATTTGTTGCGAGTTGCTCTGGTAAGCGGTCTGCTCGCAGAGAGACCATTCCACGCTGAACTTCATTTAATGTTAGCAATCGATTGTCAATCATAATTTTGTCATGTACAAGTTTAACCTTTGTGCCCGATTTCCTATAATCTGAAGTGTTTTTCCCTAGAAACTTCCTGACGTGCCTAGTGCTTGCAGAGAAATCCCCCGAGACTGAGATTCCCTTCCCTTTTAATTTGAAGCAACTTTTGAGAACGTTAACTTTTTCCCTGTGGTCGAAAAACTTCGCAATCACTGGCCGATTTTTACCATGCTGCCTTCGCCCTAGCCTATGCATTCGATCGACTGAGTTTACGTTCACGTCTAAAGCATGCCTGAACACATTGTAGACTACGCTATCCATGAGGTCGTCAGAGGCGTCCTCATTCTTTTCCGGTATGCCGAACACAACAAGGTTGTTACGCCCGCTTGTGTCCTCTAAATTAACGAGCTTACGTTCTAAGTCTTGAACCGTATTTTCCAGGCTGCGAAGTTTATCGCTGAATCCCTTTTAATTATCTCAGAAGTTTCCTCCACAGTTTTTAATTTCAGCTCGATATCATCAATCCTTTTTTGGATGTTGTTTTGACCTTCAATCAACTGTGACAATTCCGCAGTGGAGGGTCCTGGATTGGATTCAACGTCCCTGCATAGCATCAGTAGGGACAAAAACACTTGATTAATGTTACAATACAAGGTATACAAGCTACGTGGGCACGTCAGCTGGACGAAATAATGATTGCTAAAATAACGATTGGTTAACCTAAACGATTGCGGCGGCTGCATTTCCGATGGAGGCGGAAATGTTATAGGCCCGTGTGCTCAGATTTGGGTGCACGTTAAAGAACCCCAGGTGGTCGAAATTTCCGGAGCCCTCCACTACGGCGTCTCTCATAATCATATGGTGGTTTTGGGACGTTGAACCCCACATATCAATCAATAACCTAAACGATTTTAATACTGTATTATTAACCAAGGTATGGTTGACATGTTTTAGCCTTTTCATATGCATTTGTGATGCAAGCAGGCAATAAAGACAAAAAATCCGGCATGGTCTAGTGGCTAGGATACCTGGCTCTCACCCAGGAGGCCCGGTTTTGATTCCCGGTGTTAGAAGTATTTTCTTTTAGCTGCTATGATCAGGTATCCTATTTGCGCACGCTAAATTCAATTTTTTACCCTGTTAGCCGAATGGCTATAGGCGGGTCGCACCGACCCTACACGTTCTCCGGCATGGTCTAGTGGCTAGAATACCTCGCTCTCACCCAGGAGGCCCGGGTTCGATTTCCGGCGTCGAAAGTATTTTCTTTTGTTTGCTATCATCAAGTCTCCTATATGCGCACACTATTTTCAATATTTTACCCTGTTGGCCGAAAGGCTAGGCGAGTCGCGGTGGCCTTACTTGTTCTCCGGAAAGGATACCTAGCTCTCACCCAGGAGACCCGGGTTCGATTCCCGGTGTCGGAAGTGTTTCTTTTTATCTGCTATCATCAGGTATCCTTTTTGTGCACGCCATCTTCAATGTTTTTGTCCTGTTAGCCGAGTGGCTAGGTGGGTCACGATGGCCGTACTGGTTCTCCGGCGGGATCTATTAAATTACGCACTTTTTCAAATAATTCAAGTCGTTTCGAAGCCTTATTAAATGCATTTAGATTGATAATTCGCCATGGCGCTCCTTGCGACAAAATATCACAGCATATATACCTGCCCTCTTCATCAACACTAGTGCCGTATCCTGAACAGGGTAGGCTCTTTCTCAGAAACAACCAACAGCTCGCGGATAAACCTTTTGCATGTGAGACACACACATTATACTGAGACAGAAAAGGCCGCAGGGCCTTCTCGGTCTCTTCCTCGCTCTCGATCTTTATCCCTTGGATGGCGACAAAGTCGAGGCGCTTCCGATTGAGAAGTCTACGGAGCTGTGCTTGTTTCTGCGATGACCTAAGGCCACGTACATTCAAGGTAGTAAAGATGAGTCACTCTGACTGCGCCATGGTGACTACCTTCCAATTCACTTATAGTCCCACTTGATCAGTCCCAAGAGTTGGCGCTTAGGCTTCTCGTGAACCCCCACTAGCTAGGCCTCCTATATCGGGATCGGCGACACTTTCCTTTGGGCATGGACTTTCGGCGACGGCGTGACTTCCTAGTCGCTGACGCTGCATCACTCCCTTTGCTTGAATCCGAGCTCCACGATGCGCGACGCTTCGGTATTGCTGCATCCGTAGAAATCTGCATATCATCTTCTGACACCACACCACGCATGATGAAGAAGTTGCTGCGGAGCTGCAGCACAAGCAGGTGAAGAACTCTCTGCGGAAACCTGCCCAGAGTCTCTGTCTTGTACTGGCGGTTCTTCGGCACCTTTATGGGTCAGCGCAACAGCACTCTTCATAGGAACTCCTACTTGTGCTAGGGGTTGTGCGGAGCCATTTTGGGTATGTTGCTTGCATGATTCACTTCGCTCTTTGCACGCAGAAGTTTGAACTGTGTCAACAGCGAGTGAGTTTCTTCTCTATTCTGGATTCTTCGTGGTAGAGCCCAAAGCATCTGAAAATGTCGGCGTATCTGCTGTTGCGTGCAGAACTTCGCTGGCAACCATAATGTGATCTTGTAGGCTATTGTCTGGCTGTTGTGTGCGCTGTCGCAGCTTGTTGGCGTATGTCATAACACAATCCTCGGCCAAATCACCGAAGCGTCGACAGTTGTCAAAGCGAGGGGTCTTGCAGTTCCGACGGATGTGTCCAACCTTACTGCACCGAAGGCAAAGTGGTGGGCGGCCAGGTATCAGGACAAGGCTTTGCACTTCGAAGACAACAAGAATATGACGAATATCAGCAACGTGAACTCCATCAGCAAGGGACAAGGCATCCCTATTTAGCGTCCGCATTTGTTCCATGCCCGCTACTTTCCAGCTTTCTTGTGATATTGTCTTGACCTTCCAAAAAGCTTGCTGTGCCTCGTGAAGATAGGTGTCCTCCAAGCGCTCAGGAAGCCACATAAGCTTCACCTTCACTTCCGTGGGCTCCGGGTCAATAACGAGGCATCGACGACTTTTGACGAAAAATTCGCCTCTTGTGACCAACTTTGTTTTCGTCAGTGCTGACTTGCATGTTAACATCCAAACATGAGGCGTTTAAAATTGTCCTATGGAGTTTATTGCCTTCATGTCAATGATGTCCCGAAGAGCATCTCTGAAATCTTGAACCCAATAAAAACAACCAGCTAAGTCCGCATGTAGAAAAACAGAGTCCACAACGACCTTACCGGTGGGAAGGCGAGGAAGTACAACACGGTAGTCATTGCTGCTGGCTGAAAACCTGAGCAGCATCTCAGCCCATGGCCGATAAATCTTTTTAATTTATTGACGTCGACAGATGCATGGTACTTATGGAAGACTTCAACTGCGTATGTGAAGCTATTGATCGTAATGATCATTCTGGAAAGAGAGACATGAGTGGGGAGCTTTTATCCGGTATTGTAGATAATGCAGGACTAATTGACATCGAGATCTCGAATCGGGCAACAGCATATACAAGAGTACAGGACAGTTCTCATGCTCGCCTTGACCGGATGATACCGCTTCGGTCCTGCAGGCACCGAAGCGGTATCATTCTCAGACCATTGTATTGTTATTGCACAAATTGGTGAAAATCGTCACAAACAAGCCCGTCCCCAGTGGGCCCTATGGAAAGTAAATGCGAAACTCCTCTGTGATCAGGAATTTATGAATCGTGTCCAGATGGCAATAAAGCAATTCTTTTCGATTGGTTCGCATATCTTCTGGGAGCTTTTTAAACAAGAAGTTCGTGGTATAGCTTTAGAAATTGGGGCTGTTGAATCTTTCTGTAGAAAGACTGATAGAAAGATACTTCTTAAAAGCCTTTGTAATTTTATGAGATGAAATGCGAACTGCCGGGAAAGTACATCAGATACCTTCAGAATATTAAGTGCCAACTACAGAGATATGATGCAGCTCGAGCACTACCAAGGGGCACGTATTAGATCTCGGAACAAGCGCAATTTAAGTCCTGAGCAACCGACGAACCAAGCTTTACTTGATGAGCAACGCCATTCAACTTCTAAAGTTATTCCAGACTTGTACTCTAACGGTGTGCTCATAAAAGATAATAGAGACAGTACTTTGACGTTCGAAAAGTACTATAACAGTACTATAACTCTCCCTCTGATGATCCTGCCGTTCACATCAAGGCTAATTTTGTTTCTTTAGTGAACCCCTTCAAGGACAATGATTGTGAAGTCATTAACGAACACATTAGTATACAGAAAATCAAGCAGGCAATCTACAACTTCTTTTTATTGAAAACACCTGGCTCTGATAACATCTCAGGTGAATTTTACAAAGCTTTCAAGAAAACACTTGCTCCTATGTTGCTGAATATTTTTCAAATAAGTTATGACATGGATACACTCCCACAATCATTTTGCAAAAGTCACACTGTGTTTATACCGAAAACAACTGACAAGAAAAAACTTCGCTTCGTCGAGGGCTCCAGACCAATATCGCTGTCAAACGTGGACTACAAAATTTTCGCAAAAGTATTATCAAATAGGATGCAATTTGCTATGTCGATCCTCATTGGGTCGCATTGGACATGTGGAATCAGGGGTCGATCCATACAAACCAATATACATGTCGCTCGTACAGTGCTTCGATACTGTCATGGTTTTCAAAAACATCTTTCAACACTACAGGTAGACTTAGCAAAAGCTTTTGATCATGTTTGTCATTCCTTCCTTTTTCTCTTCTCGAACAAGCCAATGTTGGCAAAGTGGTTCTCAAAGGTGTTAAACTATGCTATAATGAATGCTCAACTCGTATGATATAGTTAATGGTCAACTCTCCAAGCTTGTTTCTATTCGCTCTTCTGTAAAACAGGGATGCCCGATGTCACCTCTGCTATTTGCACTTTATGTAGAACCACTGTGCTTAAGCAAAATACAGTCGAGTTGCATTCGCGGCTTCAGTATATTAGGCAGTGAGGTTAAAGTATTAGCTTATGCAGACGACGTCACATTCTTTTGCACAGATTAGCCAAGTGTCAAAAATGTGGTATATACTATTGAAAAGTTTGGCAAAGTATCAGAAGATAAGCCAAGTGTCGAAAATGTGGTATATGCTATTGAAAAGTTTGGCGTAGCATCAGGAGCCTCGAAAAGTGTAGGACTGTGGTTCGGCTTGTGGGGTAGCACACCGAACCACTTTGCGGGGATTAATTGGACAAGAACTCCTCCAACATACCTCGGTGTACCATTGCATGCATGTATATTCAATGCGCATTACTGGAAGGAATGTGTCCCTAAGCTTGAACGACAGGCCCAGATATTTGTTCCCCATTGACTTTCAATATTTCGGAGAGATGAAGCTTGCAATACTTTCTTAGCGACAAAGCTTTACTATGTATTGCAACTTATTCATTGCGCAAGATTCTATTTACAACGCTTTCATCGGATTTTCGCTACTTTCATATGGTCTTCGACTGTTGAGCCCATGCGTCGTGATAATATATTCAAGCCAGTTAGTGAGGCTGGGTTAGGACTAAAACACCTTCTATGGCAAATAGTGTCACGATTCTTCTTTTTTCGAGATAATTCCCATCCTCTAATCCGTTCCTTCTTGCAGGTTACACTTGTTGATTGCTTAGCAGATTTGATTGTTTCATCAAACTTCTTCGAACGCCCATGCTTGTGGGGATTCATGCAGGAAGTTTACCTCGCAGTTCAGTTCATTAAAGCTCGCTTTTCTGTAGAATACCTGTAAACAGTATCGTGCAAAGTGCTGTATAAGGATCTACAGAGTACACTCTTCCCACCTCCGTTGTACCGCTCACTGTACTCCAATCTTCCAGGCCGCGATGTGTTGAAGCGAGTGCGCAAAACGTACATTCCACCGAATTCAAAAACTTCTTCTATAAACTCCACTCTGAAACATTGGCGGTAAACACATGGTTAAAAATAAAGGGCATTTTTTTTTTCGTCTGTTAACTGCCGTCTATGTGATGTGCCGGAAACGATTGAACATTGCTTTGTTAGCTGCAAAGATGCCATACTGTTTAGAAATGTCCTTCAGCAAGCACTAAAAAAACGTTTTGTCATTAATTCTCACACAATACGTTATCTTCTACCAGCAGCGCTTGATGAAGTACAATATGATACTTTTTTTTTTTATGGGTATGCACAGCTTGTGGAAGACACGAATGCAAGACTGCAATGAAGATCCCGCCACCTCTTCAAGCACACACTTCATTCAAATGGCTATCCACCTAAAAAACATCTACGACGAGCTAGACTTTAGACCGGACTGGTACTCCATCTTAGAGAACTGTTTGATCTCGGTGTGCCCTTTTTTGTTTGCATAACACGATGTGAGGAACTCTCCATGTGAGAAACTCACGCTGTGTTAGCCATTGAGCGCTTATTTTCGCGATTTAATTGTACTTTTATTCGCTTGATTTTGTCTTTATTGCGCAAATACTTTATTATATACCATGACAAAAAAAACTCCGGCATGGTTTAGTGGCTAGGATACCTGGCTCTCACCCAGGAGGCCCGGGTTCGATTCCCGGTGGCGGAAGTATTCTTATAAAGACGATAGTCTCTCTTGGGGTACTCATACAAAAAAATTTTGGTCTGTCTGTCTGTAGATTTGCCTGTTTGTCCTCTGTAAGAATAAATCAAACAGCGCCAAACGATTCTTCAAACGGCCAACTCCATCCGCAGCGCCCAGCAATATTGATCAAGTTTTAGCATTCATACTTGTGCGAATGTCAATTAAAAAGCAATCAATGCGTATATCTGAGGCACCATAACAACGCGTCAATATTTTGTATGTGTGCCATTATAGTGGATAAGGCATGGGTAAGTAATTCTAAGGACCATAGCGTTTATCACGCTGCGCTGACAGCTACGCGATGCTCAAAAAGGCGTTTCCAATGCTTTGCTAAGACGACATGGTGGTCGCGCCTGCCCATCGCTTTGCGTTTTACACCTTATCACCTTCGAGACAGGCACGCATGCCTTCCTTCGTTTTCAAAGATAACTGCCAGATAGCGCTCGTGTCTAACGTTTCTCGATGCACTCGTTCTTCGCTGCACAGGTCGAGACCACAGCGCCTCCAGAATACAATTGAACAATTTTCTCACGCGGAACATCAAAGAAACGTGTTGTTGTCTCCAGACGCAAGACTATAGTCTTTCAACGACATTTGCAATGAAACATGCAAGTATGGGGCCAATTTTTTATCTGCTATCATCAAGTCCCCTATTTGCACACACCAACTTGAGTATTTTTACCCTGTTGGCCGCATGGCTAGGTGGGTCGCAGCGGCCCCACTTGTTCTCCGGCATGGTCTAGTCGCTATAGGATACCTGGCTTTCACCCAGGAGGCCCGTGTTCGATTACCGGTGTCGGAAGCATTTTCTTTTGTCTGCTATCATCAAGTCCCCTATTTGCGCACACCAACTTCCGTATTTTTACCCTGGTGGCCACACGGCTAGGTGGGTGGCGGTGGCCCCACTTGTTTTCCGGCATGATCTTGTGGCTATAGGATACCTAGCTTTCTCCCAGGAGGCCCGGGTTCGATTTCCGGTGGCGGAAGTATTTGGTTTTATCTGCTATCATCAAGTCCCCTATTTGCACCCACAAACTTCAATCTTTTTACCCTGTTGGCAACATGGCTAGGTGGGTGGCGGCGGCCCCACTTGTTCTCCGGCATGGTCTAGTGGCTAGGATACCTGGCTTTCACCCAGGAGGCCCGGGTTCGATTCCCGGTTTCGGAAGTGTTTTAAAAGGTGTAGCACCTTAAGCTGTCTGTACATGCACGTCTCTCTTGGTATGTGACCACCAATTTATATGACTCATTCAGCAGGTGCGGACGTCCGGACAGACGGACGGATGGAGGATTCACAGTTTACCGAAAAAACCCTCCGAAGCTTCGCCCCACTCATCATCATGCACTCCGTGGATGGGCTTTAATTTGTTTTTATGCTATGAAGTCCCCTGTTTGCACGAAATAATTAGCATTTTCAATATGTTAGCAGAATGGTTAGGATTCGTGTGCTGGCTCTAATAATCTCGCGCGGAACTCCTCCATCCTTATCCGGTGGCAAAACACTGTTCAAAGATTGGATCCAGGCAATCAATGAGAGTGCAAAATAGAGCCATGGAACGTCAGTGTCTTTTTTTTTTTTTCATTTAGCCAAGGTTTTACGGGTAGCGTGCTTGTATACAGCTTAAGAAAAACATTTTTTTAGCAGGTCTAATCCCCATTCACAGGACCAAGTTGACTGGCGGAACATAGGAGAGGCCTTTGTCATGCAGTGGACGTAGTCAGGCTGATGATGATGATCACGATTAATCCCATTATTTTTTAACTGTTTCAATGCATAATCTCTTTGGCCTGTGGAGTAACAATACAAAAACATTTGTACCAGCCAGAGAAATCTCTAGTAGCAAATCTTAAGAAACAGAGGACAAATCTTCAATAATGCAAAGTCGACTGTGCAAAAAACCAAAAGATTCAGCCGCTTCACATCAAATGCCCCTTGCACTTAATTCCTGTTGTCATATTTGTGGTAGTTAAAATAAAATGCAGCAGCACTTCCCTCAATTGAAATTGAGTCACTGTGCACAGAAAATCATTTGTCTGCTTGCGCACGAAAACAAAACTGGACGAAATTTCTCTGATAAGAAGATGTGACAGACCTAGCCTGCCATTGCAGACCGAACGAAACTTTGTTCCGCTTACTCTCTGCCACCTAGAGAGCCCATATGAATACGGCAAAAACAGTGCATTCATGGTGCTTCAGCAACCATTGCTACTCAGTGCACGCAGCTAACAGCCATAGGTGTGCGCGTGGTGCGGGGGGTGCTAATCACTCAAGGAAAAAAGGGCAAAGTCTGTCTCATACACTGACCTAATAGGAAGCAGGGGCATTCAATGATGCTTCGCCCCTTCCCCCCCTTTAAGCTGAACACTGCGCATGCTAATGCTGACAGCCTTACCGTTACGAGGCACACACATCAGTAATGTGAGTTGAATTGATTCATGTTGGCATGGCAAAGTGCTTACACATTGCCATGCCAACACATTGACTTTGTAGTTTGTCCATTGCTGCTCCATACCCTAAGCGCATCACCATTAACACACACATTGTGTCAGGGGCAGATCCAGACACTCATTTTAGGGGGGCGGTCACTTGAAGTAACACCGGAGAGGAGGGTGTGGTCATCACCTTTTTGTTTTCACTAGTACAAGAACTCTATCATAGCATAAATTTTGTTAATGTGTGCTCCAAATGGTTCCACTCATTTCTCCTGATTGCTGGTTGCAAGTGGACGGCAAGCGCTGAAGCGAGAAGGAGAAGTGCTGACACAATTGGGGGGGGGGGGGTTGAATCGCCCCTACCGCCCACCCCCTGGATCCGCAGCTGCATCGTGTGCCTCCGGAATGCCAGAAAACATGGTTTTACACAATCAAGTGCAACAAGAATACTTTTCTTTGCACAAAAAACACTTCATTGTATTCGTTGCTTGCACATATGCAAACACAGCTTTTCTTTTCCATTGCTAGAAGCAAAAAGCGGGAGCCGAACCACAATTGCGCATTGCGTAGCTACGCCTTCCGACAATCAATAAATGTGCTACAAATCCACCTGCCACATTCTGTACAGTATATGCATTGAGCTCCCCTGCCAGAACAATCTTACCATTAGCATACTGCAAATTCAAAAAACATGAGACACAGTTCTGCTATTTCTAATTACATGGTATTGCAATCATAGGTAAATACTTTTAAAATGAGACCTCAAAATACTAAATTATTTCATAATAGCATATATATATATACTGCACAAAGGAAAATTATGAAATAATGCCCTAATTACAGGAAATGCAGGAAAAAATGCAACTACTCAGACCGCAAAGAATGCAGAGCAATTTTGATTTTTTTTTTCTCGCATGGCTCATCACATTAAGATAATTTATAGTGCTCTCAAATGTTTCGTCAGTTTTCACCAGACCTTTACGTTTACCCATTCACATGTGACCATTCATTATAATTGTTTTTACATATTAAAAAAAAGGAGTCAGGCAAAAATGACACCTTGCGATGAAAGATTTGTAAACAGGGTTGTGCTGCAGCCGATGTTTCGACTATTGAATTTTTTTTCTTCAAGGCTGAACAACTTTTTCATTGACTACATACAGTAGACTCCCATTATACGAAACCTGAAGCAACCAGGAAAGTGTGTTTGGTTTAACAGGAGTTTCTTTACTGAGAGATAATAAGGGTGCAGAATTCAAGTACCAAACTAATCCTATTAGAGGCAGTTGTTCTATTCAAGCAGCATTTTGTTACAGATAGTTTCACTTGATGAGAGTCTACTGTACTATTCATATTACACTATGACACCACCTAAGCCAGGGAACAAAATGCCAGCATGTACATTATATCTAGTCATTACAATAAGAATTTAATATCAAGCCATGTACAGGATGCAAAATTCAAATACAAAAACAAACCTATTAGGGGCAGTTGTTCTATTTAAGCAGCAATTTCATTTCAGAGAGTTTCATTTAATGAGAGCCTAGTGTACTATTCACATTTTACTACGGCACCGCCTAAGCCAGGCCACAAAATGCTAGTATGTATACTATATCTAAATCATTACGATAAGAATTCAATATCAAGCCATGTACGTTACTATACTTTTATTAAAATTGGCCTTTTTGTGAAGCTTCCCACTTCTTTCAGGTCCGAGTCACTGGGTGGTTGGTGTATGGTCTAATTGATAGAAAGTGTGGCTGTGGTCAAACAGACACCCACAATTGCGTAGTCTTCACAAGATAGGTATTTCCAAGGAAACACAGTGACAAACATCTCTGAAAAAACTAAGAGAAAATGCAGCCATGAAATATATAGGGGGCATTCATAGTCTTCAAGAGTAGTGCAGTATAATTATCACATTATTATAATGTAGAGGAACTGGTTGTGTGGATGTGTGACTCTCCCAACTGGTCTAAGGAAGCCAGTAAGCGACCTTTGACTTGACCTGGTGGTCCTCAAGAGCCGGTGAGGACCTGGACAAGGGGCATCACCCACAGCAACCAAGCAAAAAATTGGAGAGCCTTTAAGCTTTGCCTTTAAGAGCTCAATGCGATAGCGATATCCTGTCCCTAGTGCAAATGAGTTCAAAGTGGCTTATGTCAGTGAAGCTTTAGCATATGGCTGGATTCTCTGTAATAGGTAGCATGCTTTAAACCACCAGATACTTCGCGCATGAAATCTTGTCAAACTTGCTATGCGCCCACTACGTGGCCTCAAGGGAAAAGACGTAGTAACCTGTGTGTCTCTCGTAGAGAGTGGCCTGCTTTAGACCATGAAGTCATGATAATCGCATGTTCCGACACCCGATGCCAATGTACGTTTGTACCACGCATATTACAATACTACAATACTACTGCAATATTACATGTTGCACTGTGAAGCATGCATACAGGACGCATGTGTTTGTAAAGCATGCAAGTTACTTTCACTGAATTTCCAAGCAGAGCAAGTTATTGTCACTGTATTTTCAAGAAGACACGTGGCTTAGTGCTAGAACAGTTGCCACGCAAACGGCCTGGGTTCAATTCTCACTCGGAACCAGAATTTTTCATTATTTACTTCATTTGCATTTTTTTCTATTTCTCAGTCACGCACAAGATGATTTTTTGTGTTCAACACCAAAAACACCCACATTGGAATTTCTGTGAAACGAGCTCTTTACCACGATGAAGTTAAAATTGTTTCCTTAAGGTTGTTTCTTTCTCATAACTATCCAAGTGGCCCTATGAGGAACAGACAACAATGCAACCATAGGAAACTTGTGCACACAGCATTCATAGGAAGGTGTACACCTAACATGCAAAAACAGGGCAACGCTACGCACGGTAATAAATACATTTAATTACGAAAAGCCCTACAACGTGAACAAAGGCCACAGTATTTTTAGATGGTGTCACTTGTAAATAGTTTCCTCTGCATTTTCATGGTGTGAGCAGACCCGTGCAGCTACGAACAGGTAGTCACTCAATCTGTGAACAGTGTCGATAAAAAAAACAGTTCTGACACACACATGGCAATAGAAAGATCCAAGAGACCAGAGTTGATCACTACCACAAACTGATGACTAGCATATCTTATTTCTTAAACAAAAGTTAAAAAAGCATCAATTTAGCACTTCTTTAATGCAGTACAAACACACTCATGCACAGTCTACAAGCTGAATATAATTCTCTTGTATGGGGTACCTATGACGCCTCCCATAGATTTAAAAGCCCCATTTATTATTGCCTACCAGTACAGTCTTCAGCTATAAGGCCGACTGTTTTTGTCGCTCTGAAGCATTAGTTCTACTCATGCTTTCCCTCATGATGTAGCAAACAAGCAAGTGTCATTTGTTAGGAGTGCTTTTGTCTGGGCAAGTTGGTGCGACATTTGTGAAATAAATCAGCAAAAAGCGACGGCACGAAAGACGCAGTACAACAGCACCAGCGCTGTACTACAAACTGAGCTCTATTTGATTGAAAGCGCCTTTTTTTTTTATTGTCACATGTCACCACCACCATGAGGCCACACACATAAAAAGCCAAATGCTTGTCTCTGTTCAATCAAATGTCTGTGTCTGCTCTATCTGTACGTCAGTCAGACCCAAACATCACTGCACGTGCAACCCAACATGGGTCGACTGACCTACACAAATTTGAAATGTACCACTTGGAGGCCTTTCAGCCATTGCAGGACTAAACGTAAAGTGGAAGCCTGCGAGTTTGCCGCACGCCGCTGTTAGATCGGTGGGCCACACCAGAAGTATGTGACAGAGATGAAACCAAGTTTTCATTACATATTGCGGTTAAACCCCTTTATAAGAGGCATGCTCCAAGCAGCGATTCCTCTTTTTTATATGAGATGTCTCTTATAAGCAGGGTAACACGCATGCATTTTCTCATCAACCTGTATTCTACTTGTAGGCACACTAGTGTCCCTTATACCCATTTGTCTCTTATATCAGTGTCTCTTATAGAAAGGTTTGACTGTAATAGCAACCACCATGAACGTACCTCTTAACAAAACCAGAATCAACGTACAGTTGATTAAACAGAAGCGCATGGCAATACAGTTGCATCACACTAAAACACACATTATCACAGTTTAACATGTTAGTTCGCACATCCAGCTCTATTTAAAACATGGCATTGAGCATGTTCCTCCCCATCAGCACAGAAAGCAAGATATTAAAGCGACAAAAACTTGGCAGCTGGTTAAAGAGGATCAATCCACAGCAAAACCAGAAGGGTGAGGGTGCTCTGTCATACAGAAGATGATCAACAAACGAAACCCAGCCTTGTCTAATTAAAACCTAAAACTTAACGGTTACTCATACATGGCCTTCCAAGAATGCTATCTCGTCTTTGGAGAGAAATATGGAAGGTTCATTAACAGATTGATCGCCAGCTTTATTGATAAGTAACACCCCCATCACTTTTCTTTCCAGTTTTTTGCTCACTCTTTCGAAAAATCTGCTTCTCTGAAACTCTGATGCACACCACCACCTGCGGCAGTGGTCTGCCAGGTGTCCTCTTCCGATTATTCTGCAAATTCAGCCTGTGTTCTGGTGCCCTATCATTAAAGCATCGGCCTATTGCAAACAGAAGTACAATGGCCAAAAGGGCCGATTTATTTCTGCCTTGGAACTCATCTTTAAATTCTCATCATGCATTCATACATCTGTTTCCATCCTAACGATGTTACCAACCAGCCCAATTAAGTGCACTACTGCACTTCTCATCAGACAATAAAGTGCAAGTTGTTATGTTACTTTTCAAACTCTATTTCATTAATGATTAACATATTTCATGAAGCAGGTACTTACCTATTTATATATTTCATCACAACTTCGTCCACCTCTTTTTCTAAGAAAAGTGAAGTCACCCTGGAAAAATAAGGCACCCTGTCTCAATAACTCTGGAGTATCTTTCCCAATAAGCCGTGAATAATTATTACATAACAAACAAGGAGTTCAACATCATAAAACTGTGTAGTGCACCAAATCAAATGGTACACGTGCGAGTAAGAACAGGGTAATTGCTGTGCAGAATGAGAGGGTATTTCCACAACAACAAAAAAAAGTAATTACAGTTCTGCCACAAGAGCCAAGCTTTGAAGACAATGCAACAAACTGGAATGTTTGAAGAAGTAAAGCTCTCAACCAACACTTTTGGATTCAATACTGCATAACTCAACAAAATTCAAGCGAAGAGGGCCGCACCAGAGAGCAAAGCGGCTTTTGTGCTGCTGTCGTTTTAACGTGAAGCAAGCAGTAAGAGCGCAGTCGGCATATAAGCTGTTCACAGATATCTGTCAAGACAGCGCATGGGTCAGCGCTCGCTATTGCACCATTCTAATCAAATTTCACAGCTGTTGCCTGAGCGACACAACCCATCCCACCTCCATGCTCCTTCCCCTGACAAAAGACGGGTGGGTCACTTCCTCTCTTCTTTAGAAGCCGTCAACGGCAGGCCTCAAGTGCAGGGCAATGTTATCACATGAACCCTTCGTGAAATGGAAATAACAGCTTGTTTTGTCTTTGCTTCCAGACGAGTTTGTCCCCGGTGTTCACATGTTTTTACCAACAGAGTTTTTACTAGCAGACATTTACTAGCAGAGTCAAAACTGAACTTTTTGCTAGATTCAAAACCATGCAACAGATATACCTTCTTCTGCCTCCATGACATTTTCCATGCAAGGTTTGACTGTGTATGCAAAGAAGCCACGTATAGTTTCACGAAATTCTTGCATCCCTTAGCATGCACAAACACAAGGGTGTAATACAGTGTGCATCTAACGGTGCTATGCAATGGCATAAGAACGTGTGCTAAAGGTATAAGAACATAGGACTGCAGTAAGCCGCACTGTGAGTGGCCTGAAGAAGTGAAATAATTTTTGCACCTATGCACTTTGATCAGACGCATTTGGCACAGGAATGAAATGCAGCCGAATACCTTCGTTCAGCACGCCGGCAGACAGAGCGGGCTATGTGGAGGGCAGCACCAGCTGGACTTCCAGACTTGAAACAGAAGAGGACAGTCCACTCTGTTCATGTGTCTAGAGTATATCCCTCTATTCAGGCACGAAGAACTCATTCAGCCACATTCACTCATGACACTTATGGCACGAAGTTCATTGGACATGTACAGCATGGTCAAGAGATGACAGAGACAATGAAAACCTAAAATTAAGCTTAACTGTGTTCCCTAAACATACAAACTGGATACACTTGGTATAGAGCATGTCGTGTCATTTTTGCGGTACCAAACTGTGCAAGAACTAAGGGTACAAAGTACCTCTTATACAATTAAACTGATTATGCTAATTGTACCAACACACGCTGAAAGACACAATTCTTAATACAATCACACATCAAATGGTCAGATTATTGTTTGAGCACACTAAAATATTTTCACTGACTAGACTAATATTTACCAGCAAGCTTCGTTACACAAATCAAGGGTTGATGTTTCTACGCAGTTCGTGATGTTCACATCAAGACTAAGTGCTAACATACCATTCAAAAGTAATCATGTTGCAGGGCTGCCTATACATGAGACATATTATGAAGCAAGGGGCTACATTCTAATGCATTATCATGACAATACTCTGTTATTCTAACGAAAACGTTTTTGTCTTTTCTTTCATTTTAATATTTTGGGAATAACACTTAAGCGATGATGCTATTTTACTTATAGATCAAAACAGTGTTGAAATCAAATAAAGTGACAACAAACTTGCACGTATCATGGGTCCTGGCTTTGTACACGTTGTGTAGCAGAGCAACGTTATTCATGCCCGTTTCTTCTAAGGATAGTTGCTCTTGACGAACCACCTGTGCTTACTGTCATAAAATCCTATTCACATGTTTGATACAGAAGTATAAAAACACAACAGGCTAAACACCTGTGAAGAAGGGTCATTATTCAAAGAGATAAAAGCCGCAGCAAAAGGTAAAGGTTGCAAGAAAAACTTGAGCTAGGTGATTAAACACTGAGTAACATAACTCATTATTTAATAAACTCCAATATAAAGTCTCATATAGACCAACTAAGAGAGCATAGTAAATTGCTAAATGAATCATTAGATTGTCTTCACTAGTCCTGTCTTCTATTCTGGTTTCTTAATCTTCAGCACAGTATTAGTTCTCTAGCAACATCTCATCGACCAGCAGCTCAACGTACACTCCTTGAATAACTATATCACAAACACGTACGTAAACAGGCCTACCAAACATTTGTCCGGCTTCAGTTAGCATACGCATCATCCATTTGGTTACCTCACCAAAAATATTTAATACAGAAATTAGAAGCTATCCAGAAAAGGGCTTGTCATTTTATCACGTGGAATTATAATAACTTGTCCAGTGTAACCTAGCTAAAGCTCGAACTTTCACTCCATCCATTAGCAATTCGTCGTGACAAGGCGCTTTTGTCTCTCTTTCATAAATATGCCTACACCACTCGATGACCGCTAGCGCAATTACAACTTTCCTCTCACTTATCGCACAGGTTTCACAATGACTTCAGCTACACCTGCCTCTACGGCACCACTAATGCTTTTAACTACTCGTCACTCCCGCGTGCAATACGACTGTGGAATGGTCTTCCAAACAGCATCGCCCTCCAGCGTAATCACAATAAATTTCGCGAGCATCTTCTCAACCATTTCACTGATGATGCTTAGCTGGTCCACTTACTCGCGGGATTCATGTGTGTCCCCCCCCCCCTTTTTTTTTTCATCATCACAGTGAAGCTGTTGTTTAAAGTTTTGTTCATTAACCCAAACCAGCACGGTAAACTGCGTAGTCTGTTTCACTACGCTTCATTTTGATCTGTCCAACACGCTATTGCATATCTTTTACATGTTTTAAACTTACCTATTCCTGTGGAATACATACGACTACTTCTGTACTTGGACATATTTTTGCTGTTGTTGACGTACTACATCGTTCTTACTGACTTGTTAACCCAATTTGTTATTACTCTGTATCGACCACCCTTACACAATGCCTCTGCGAGGCCTGTAAGGTACTTGTAAATAATAATAATAATAAAAAAAATAATTTTGAGTGCAATATGTAATTGAAGTGGTTATAAGGACTAGCCAGAGTGCTAGCAGTGGTCTGTCACAAAGAAGTGGGATTGATTGATTGATATGTGGGGTTTAACGTCCCAAAACCACTATATGATTATGAGAGACGCCGTAGTGGAGGGCTCCGGAAATTTAGACCACCTGGGGTTCTTTAACACACAAAGAAGTGGGAAGAGAGCTGCAGTTTCCCTGTGCGGAACCTTATACACTGAATGTAATAAGATTTTAGACATTTACTGCAGGGACAGCAAACGAGACTTGACACCAAGCAACGCTCCCCATAACAGAAAGTGAGACATTTGCTGCGCATGTGAACGAACCTAGAAGCTCACCTGCTTACGTGCACACTATTGCAATACAGTTGAACCTCACTAATACGTCCCCATTTTATACCACATCCTCGTGTGAAAGTTTAATATTTTATGTACAACTGCACAATGTTTTAATAGATTTGGATGGTACGTCCTGCCGAATAGCATGAGTCTTTGTTCGATTTTTTTTTTTTTCTAATGTATGACCGAGGTTCCACGTTACTTATTACGTGGCTGCTCAGAAGCAGGCTGCCACATCCCACTTATAGACCACATCACACAAGAAATAGGAAGAGTAAAAAAAGTTGTCTTACGGGAAGGATAAAATTCTTGAGCGGTGGCAAGTTCTCGGAATGTGCATCGATCCACTGTTCCAGCTCCTTAATGTGCTCAGCCGGAAATTCAGTCTTGGCTATAACGTTAAATAAAATGAAATACTAAGTAACACGGTGACAAGCAAATTGGAAAAATACATTTTTCTTCCTTTGCACATTCAGAATAAACTTTACCATAATTAAAAAACTTTCTTGGTAAAATTGGCACTCATGAAAAAAATAATAACAATAATAATAGTAAAAATTGGGGCACCCTCAAGCTTCGCCTTTAAGAGTTGAACGCGATAGCACAATTTGGCCCCTAGTGCACCCTTCAACCGCTAAGTGCATACTTATTAATATGTTTTGTTACATACACACACACGCACACAAACACGCACACAGTAGATCGGTCCAGCACGCGCTCTGAATGGGCTCGTTTTCGTTGTGACACCTGTCGAACAAAATGCGTTAAAGGGGCCCTGAAACACTTATTCAAGTAACTGTAGAATGAATTCACTAGAAGAGCTTATTGCCTCACGAATGGAACGCTGCAAAAATTTTAAGAATTTGTCCAGCGCGAGTTGAGTTATAAAGGTTTGTCGCATGCTGCAATTGCATCCTCTCTTCTCTCATCCCGACAAAAGTGCTGGAAGCAAAGCAGGGAGGGGTGGTAGGGCAAAGAAACTACTGTGCCTCGTGACCATGAGCACGTTTTTTTTCTTTGAATGCACGGCTTTTACAGTGTGATCGTGTGCACATGCGTGGACAAGTAGCGGCCTCCCGCAGCTATCTCGGTAACTTGATTTTTCAGTCACAGATGCACAGACAATTTTTCGCTCACAACCAAAGGGGCCGCCGCCACCGCCGGCTTTTCTGCAACACAAGCTCTCTAATGCTATCGCGTTAATAATAATAATACTAATAATAATATAATAATAATGTACTTCTTCCCAAACGCCTTTTTTTCATATGTACAGCGTGTTTATAGTGGCATGTTTAAGTAATACCCATTAAAAGTTTGGCTTCTTAAATAAAAAAATTTTTCATCTTAAGTAATACCATCAGAGCCCTGTGCATAATGCAATGAACTCAACAGCCCGATAAACTCTGTAACTAGTAGCTTTAGATGCCCTGCTTCGAATGGAAAACTGAAGCAAACTGCATGTGCATGCAGCACTTAAATTAGCAAGGCTCCAAAAGCTCTCGAAAGTGTAGCTCAAGAAATCACAGTTTTTTGTGTGCACACAGACACTTACTCAGGCAGATATCAATGTACAAAGTTTTAATACATGAATATTTTCCCAAATGTTATCGGACATAGGTGAGGCATTGTTACTTTTCTATGACATGGACTGCAAAGTAGCAGCTAATGTGCCATATGCTGCCTAAATGGGACATCTACACTACTGACATGTACAGTCATTAACACCTCCAGTACACACCCAACAAAGGCTTCAGCTGAGAAATTTTAGCATATCCTTGGCTTTTTGAGTCAACATTGTATCTTTTCAGTGAAACTGCAGGATTGTGACCACACCCTAATGACTATATAACATTTACAGACCAAGTTGGCTTATTAAAATCACTACATCAGAATGCAGCAGTAAATTACAATTTCTCAACCAATCCATATTTTTATTTTGCATCTACACTAAAGAACTAAAATAGTCAGTCAGAAATTGTCTTTTTAGGAGTTGAGCAATCCTTTAGCTCTATTCATACAAAGGGCCCAATCGCGATTCAAGCCAGTGGATTGCATACTACGTCAACATGTGTGACTCGTTTCCTCAGCCCCCTTTGGTCCGCGCAAAGCCGTGAAACAACGTAGGCCCAAATCACAGTATGGATCCTCAACGAGAAATCCTAAAAATTGTTCCTCGTAACGTGACTTCTCCTCTCTCGTCTAAATGCTGGCTGCGGAGCAATCCATATCATGTTACATTTCACATGACTGATTCATTCGCAATCGCGTCCTTTACATGAAAACAGTTTCAAATGCGATGCTCTAGAAATACGCAGAAACTTACCTCTCTGTCCCTCAGATGCTGATGACAATGGTGTTGCGATAGAAGCCTGGAGGTCTTGGAGCAAGCACTGAACCTGCAATTACCAACGAGCACCGCGAATTGAGATGTGACCCCAGACAGAAAGAAAGTATGGTGTGGGTTATAGCTAGGCTTGTTCGAATAATCGAATGCTTCAAATATTCAAACAATTATTGCACTATTTCGATTCGCTTCAATTCGAATTTACGTTATTGAACATTTCAAAGTATTCCCAATGAACAAATAGGTTATAAGTCGTTCGGGTGGTTTTCTTGTTTGCCTATCTTAGGTTATAATCCCACTTGCAATTCTCTGTAAAGGTGGTTTCAGTGCAGTGGAACCACCTGCAGTGAAACTTCTTAAGCCGTGAAAGCACCTATTTCAATTAGTATTAGTGTGCATGTAAGCCCCCTGTAAAAGTAATTTCATTGCAGCAAATAGACACCAAGCCGTGAAAACTCCTATCCAGAACAAGTCCGCATTGCCGTCAAGCCCGACATCAATTCATCAGTTTTTTCATGTTTAACATATTTTACTGCTTATCACTTGCACTCTACCGAAAGTGAAGTCCTGCTGTTATTCAAAACTTCCTTTGAACAACAAAAAAAAAGCATTAGAACAGGTCTTTTTTCGAATGTAAAAAAATATTGTGCACGCTAGGCCATGACAAGGATGCCCATAGCAAGTATTCGAAATTATTCGACTAAAAGCATTATTCGTTTCGAATTTGGTTCAAATC
Organism: Rhipicephalus microplus; assembly: GCF_043290135.1. Lineage (NCBI taxonomy): Eukaryota > Metazoa > Arthropoda > Arachnida > Ixodida > Ixodidae > Rhipicephalus > Rhipicephalus microplus. The sequence continues at coordinate 158,989,046 of NC_134702.1, forward strand.
TAAAATTTACAACTCGCACAAGCTTAGTATTAGCACAATTATACTGCTGTTTCTAGTACTTCCTGCTTTACTGTAACTGTAAAATGAGGCTAATCAGATAATGTTTCCAGGATAATCAGACAATGATAAGAGATAATGTTTCCATTTTCCAAAAGTGTATCCACCCCAGCCTTCGACATATACACCGCTGATGTTAATGTACAAACCTGGCAGGACAGTGCCCGTGTAATGATATCATGGTGGAGGCGTGAGAACCCATATTTAACAAGCAGAAAGTTGCACGTCGACAGCATTGGGACTGCTCTCAATCGAGGAAAACTTTGTAATGAGCAACAATGCCTGCTGCTACACCGAAGACCTCCATGACTGGGCTTAATAAGTTCCCGGCCAACTGCGCTGCTGGTGTGTCGTCTTCCTTCCCATCAGGACCGTTGACTAGAAGCCCTTCTCACCATGCTCAGGCAAGCACAATTTCAAATGAGTTTGTCTCTATGTACCTGCTCAAGTCCCATGATACTTGGTTTACTTCTGACAAATTTTTAGAGAAAGAAAAATAGATAAGACTGTTTACTGTCCACTTTTAACTGTGCTGAACATGAAACAGCACAACAGACATATCAATTCTATTGCCAACTCAGTGGATGTAAATCCAGTATCGATTTGACAGAGTATATGCCAGATGCAAGGTGGTATTGTAGAAGGTGACTTTTTCGACGAGCCCGCTAAAAATGAAGGGACAACATTCTTTCCCCTCGTTGTTGACAGCATAGAACCCTGAAGTACAAGAGGAATTCTGGCACCTCTCTGCAAGAAATTAACTTAAAAAGGCCCTCACCCATTTGAGCTGTTCGCTGACCTCCGGATGTTTCAGGACAGAGCGGACATAGCCAATGTGAGAATTGAGCTCGTCTGTGGCACCCAAGGCCTCGAAGACTGCGTCGTCCTTGCGCCGCCGCTGACCCGTGTACGTTGCAGATGTCCCTGACACAGACGGTTCACACATTATGTAGCATATGCCATGAACTACCATGATTGTTGTCATTAAATGTGCGAGATTTCGACAACTTTTCATTGGTGACTGTGTTTTGTGCACACACGCTGATACTAGTAGAACCATTTGGTTTGACATGCAGCACCTTGAATAAAATAACGTTTACACATAAATATAGTTTCACAGTACTTAGATATGTATCGCTCTGGCATGCTTTTGAAAACGTATTACTAATGACGGTAGCACCTCAGCAATTTGCTAATTGGTAGAAAGGCGTATACAATTGATCAGACTAACAAACCAGCATAAATTTGAGACTGTACGTTACACATTAGGAAAATACTGGCAGTTTGCATCCGTAGCTTTTAGATCAACTGTACAGCGCTTTTACGTAACCATTTGATGACTACCTTCAACGGGGTCGGTTGGATCTGCATTTGTTTACTTTCCTGTCATTCGTCTAGAGTATTTTAAATAAAACGGCACGCTACAGCACTCATTGTCCTGGTGAAAAAAAAAATGAGTGGGAATACCTCTGGTTTCAACTGAGAATAACTGCTTGCGGATCAACGCCTGCAGTAACAGAACAACTGCGAAACCGACCCCAGAGCTAGAAGCGGATTCGTAGGTGACGTGCTGGTTTCTGCTAGTAAGTTTGAATCACCATGAGTTGTACTAGAATTCATGCAACTAACTGACTCAGTAACTAAGGTTCAACAAATTTGAACTTCAGCTCTACCATAAGTAAGTAGTTCCTGTTGTATTCCAACTGTGCGTGCGATTTTCTCTTCTGTACAGAGCAGTCGCATTGCATGGAATACAAGGAGCTGTATTTATTGTAGAGAAAAGCAAGGCGGCGCTATCTCCTGCAGCTTATGACGGAGCACTGCGCTGGTCGCAGGCACAGGAGCAGTAATTCCATGCGGCGAAGGCGCCCACAAACCTGCAATCACACGCTTACCTTTGTCACCCGTGCGAGTGTAAATCTTGGTAAGTCGGGGGCTGCCAGAACTGCACGGAGAAACAAACACGGTAGTAATCGGCACATCACCAATGTCCCAGTCACGTTAACGAAAATTACCATATATGTTTGAAATGTCACCTTATGAGGCGCGAGTTGCATATCCGCGAGGCTACGATAGATCGAACGATGCATCGCAACGTAGACATTTCTCCCAGCAGTAATTCAATACGGGCAAAAGTGAATCAATTTGCTGCTGAAGAGGCTGAAGCTCACAGCCACAGAGGTGCTCACAGCAGACATCAAAAACGCGCGTAGGCTTGGATTGATTTGGTACCGGCTACAAAGCATCAGGGTCTAAATTTGACTCGGAGATCGGCATTGCAATCATGATAACCGTGATTAGCATCGCCTGAAGGAAGTCACGATACATTACAGGCAAACAATGTCTGCTGATTAATTTAATTTATTTATAATTTAAACATGCATTCAGTGTCAACCAAAAGGTCTCATTGGCTTTCGCGGCGCTTAAAGGTCAAGAGAACGCCGCAAGCGTCATGGCGTACGCCTCGTCTGCTAGAATTCAGATATGGCGGAACATTCGAGGTGTTTGCGCTTTTAGAAAACAATAGCGCGTAGACTTCCCGAGGAAGCCTCGCGCACCTCCTAAAGTCGATCTAGTCGACTGCGTAACGCGCTTTAATTACAAGCCATCCATCGTGGCTCGCCGCGCAGCGTACTCACTGCGCCATGAAGAGAGATGTGTTGACGATGCACGAACGGAGCGTGTTCCGTACGCCGCCGGACTTCACGGTGCTCGCTGAGAAGTACTTCGATTTCTCGCAGCACGTCACCTACAACACCCTGGGCAAGGCGAAGCTCGACTTCAAGGATTCCGACTCACAGCGGGCGCTGTCCAAGACGCTGCTCAAGCACTTCTTCGAGCTGGACGTGCGGTTGCCGCAGGGTCGACTGGTGCCGGCTGTGCCGCAGCGTCTCAACTACCTGCTCTGGGTCCAAGATCTGGTCGAGAAGGCCTTGGAAAGGAAGGAAAACGTCGTGGCGCTCGATGTCGGTGAGTGGGGCGGATGCGATCGTCCCAGCTTTGCCCGGTCACCTGCTGATGATGCTGTTGACACGTACGCTTCTGTGAAGGAAATAGTCCGCTGTTATCAAACGCTGCTTTCTCGTCTTTCGGTCCGTAACCCGGGGCTTTTAAAGTCAATTTTCTCTCTGTTTCGATAACTTTGTCTGCTGTCAATTATGATGTTACGATGCCCGGAGAGGCAACGCGCTGCGCTGTATGCGATATTCTATGTCGTTCTACTTGCATGACGTAATGCAACAAGAGCCCTGGCGGATCACCTACCTCCTTAAGTCTGAGGACAATAAAGTGGTGTTCTCTCTCTCTCTGAAGACTGCAGCAGAACGGGGATTGTTCAGACAAAATACAGTTCCTCATCCAACGCTGTTTCCAGCTGAGCAGTGTTTTAGCTTTTCCGTGTACTCAGATTTGGGTGCACGTTAGAGAACCCCAGGTGGTCGAAATTTCCGGAGCCCTCCACTACGCCGTCTCTCATAATCATGTGATGGTTTTGGGACGTTAAACACCACATATCAATCAGTGTTTTAGCTTTTCTGTGGAACCCGACAGAGAAGCGAACCCGCGACCAAGTGACCGATAGCGCGATCGCTTCCTGCGCTTGCCTTCTGGACTTGACAGAAAAATTATTAAAGAAGGGGTGTCTTTTTTTCACTACATGAACGTCGAAGAGTGCCTGAAATATCTTCTGCACCAATTGCAGCCAGCAGAAATAGCATATTTCCTTGTTTGCACAGTCAGTCTGTATAAAGGCGCAAAGAGCAGAGGGTGCTTTTGCATGCGATGTTTTATATCTTTGCAGGGCTATATAGACGTCTGACTCTGCTCTGGCGGCGCTGCGAAAAACGCCGCCATCAGCGCCCTCATCGCCGCACTGGGCATAACTGGATATTGCAAGGAGAGCCATCCGCTTGTGAACGTGCATAAGCCCTACTCTTTCATTGCAGTGGAGGCGTGGGTTCCTAAAAATCAAGGACCTGTGAAGCTTCTTCCGTCAATCCAACCTCGCTTCAGAAAAGTAGGAAGCTCATTAAAGCAAACTGCAGGCACAATGCAAAAGGTGTTTACATTATTTCGACGTGCTGCAACTCGCAGTTTAAGTGCAAGCGAGCATCGCATGACATCGAGTTTGAGGCAATCGCTCTGACGAGTGTTTTGTAATGCCTAAATGCATTAAATTTGGGCATACACATGATGCCAAAGGCATTAAGTGCATACGCGAGCAATGTATCTTACGATCAGTGGTACGAAGTTCGCTCTATCTGCGGCACGAATAGCCCCGGTGATTTTCACCTTTTCAGTTGCATTCTTCATCTATCTCTCACTTCCTTTGCATTGAACTGTTTTATTACGAATCTTAGAATGTTATGTTGATGGTTGTCTTCTGTTTATATATACCGCAAATGGGGATACTTGCGTCTCCACTTTTACGATGTACAACGATAGGCAAGACCAAGGCCTCTGAGATAACTCCGGCAATCGCGGAGACCAATGTCAAGAAAAACCTGATTGTGGTCACGACTAACATTTTGCGATTTACCTGTTTGACGTACATGTTACCTGTTGCCATATTAAAGCCAGAACTTAGAGCCTTCAAAGCATACGTGTGCGATACTGCGTGATGGCGACGACTTCAGGTTATCGGGAGTCGCGGCATGTGCGATGTTTTATAGCACGTGCTACAGTCTAGTGTTGCACGGCGCCACCATGGTCAGAGGCTCTATCGAGCTTCATGATGAAAGTTGCCACGGTTCTCCGTCAAGGCTACTAAAAACAATAACAGGATACCTAGGTTACCACACTTTCTCATGCGACCAGCTGTAAGGAACACGAGTAATTCGCTTATGCAACATGTTTGCAACATCCTGTATCCAGCTCTTTCGCCGTTCTGCTTCGCAAAAGCTATGGAAATCGGTAAAACTGAAGTCCTTTACGTCCGTGGCAATTCATAATGCATAGCGTCAACTGCGTTTTTTTTTTCCGTATAAATCGAGCAGCTGTTGGGTCTGCTCTTGTTTTCGTCGTAGTTTGGTGAGTTGATCAGCAAGCACTTAATGGGGGTTCAGTGACATGTCCGAATAGCCAAGAGAAATCTTTTTCTTAGTATTAAATGGGCAAACACAGCGAAGATTTCGCTCAATCGTTCATACGCACGCGCTAGTTTCACCTGGTTGCACAGCTAACTGTGCATGGGAATCAGGCTTTGCACTGCCCAACAATGCGCCGACCGGTGGCGCTTCGTGTCTGTAAAACTCCAGAGTCTGATGTTTATACATGCGACAGTTACATAAGCTTGCATATATCAAATGTGATTATTATGGATCAAAATGTGTGTGACACTGCAGTCGCTGCTTGTAATAATAGGCCCACATTGGTTCTATTGCTGGATGAATGGTATTGAGCTGTACTTTTTCACGGGTTTTGCCATTGCAAGCAGCAATCGAATTTGTGACAAGCTTTTATTGAGCCTTGGATCAGTTCGTCATGTAGCACACGTGTATTTTGATAGGGAAAAGAGTAAAAAAAAGCATGTGTTTTTTTCAGTTTATACTGCTTCGTATGTGCATACGCTCTGATTTTCGTCCACCTGGGGTGGAAGAGAGAAAGACAATTTAACAAGCACTAAATTAAAAAACATCACTCAACCTGTCTCAATAAATCACCCTCGCACAATGCCATAAAAGAAGCTGCATTCATGAGCAGGTACAGGTACAGAAGAATCGGGAACAAAAGTGACACTGCTGCCATGCATTTTTCCCACTGCCTCACCACGACATCTCAAATTTTGATAACGTCTTCCCAGCCTTTGTCTTTATCAGTTAAAATAGTGATGTTTCAACACTGTAGTTGCAGTGCACAATCTGAAATGACGAAATTTTAATCACCCTTCTCCCCTGAAATAACCAATTTGTTCGCATGAAATTGAAGAACCAAGAATTTCTAAATAAAATTTTTTTGTTAGTCTAGACAAATTTGTGCTTTTCTGTGTTGTCTGTCTGTAACTAGCAAGGACGACGATACAGCATGATGGCCAGAACAAGAAGAGACATCGGTTTATTCAGTCACTGATTATATAGGCGCACGATAGCGCGCCGTGAGTATCTGCGCATGTCCGATGCGCAGTCGTGATGCAGTAGCCTTGCCGGATACATCCTTTCCATTAACAACGAAATTACCTACCCACCGAAACAGTGGTAAGTACATGGCATTTCAAAAAATGATATCATACGCTTGGTTGAAGTCCTTGTCATAATGAAGACGCTGTGGTGGCTTCCCGGTTCTAGTCGACCTTCTCAAAGCTGGCGTCGGTGGTGAAGTTGACTGACGCACCACAGGTGGCGAAGGGTCGCCCGACGTCGGAACTTCACGACGTCGGCCATTGGCTGGCGAGGTTGAAGTTGCCACTGTCGGATGGCCACCAACCTTGTTGTTCGCTGAGCTGATATCAATGTCGCCGTTGCTTTCCTCGATGAACCGTTCGCCAGTTTGAAGTAGGTGACAACGGTTGCGCCTTAACAGCTTCTGGTCCTCCGTTTTGACAAGGTAGGATCTTGGATATGGTGAACCCACCACTTGAGCTTTTCGGGACCATGCAGCGTCTCTGAGCCTCACGACGACACCCTTCTGCAGAGGAGGCAAAGGTCTTCCCCCTTGGGCCTGGCTGTGCTTTTTGACGTCGGTTGCGGTCACCGTACTAAAGTCCGGAAGGCTGGCGTGAAGGCGCCTTCCTTGCAGTAGTTCACCAGGGGATGGCCCGTCCTCCAGTGGGGTAGAGCGGTAGGCCAGCAGGCCCAGCCAGAAGTCGTTGCCTGAATCTGCAGTTTTTTTTTAAGATGCGCTTCACAACCTACACACTGTTTTCCGCAAGCCCGTTTGACTGCGGATAATGAGGGCTTGAAGTGACGTGCGTGAAGTTGTACCTCCTTGAAAACAAAAGAAATTCATGGCTGGAAAATTGTGGGCCGTTATCAGTGCATACTTCGACGGGCACGCCAAATCTGGCTAAAATAGCGCTCAGTGCTGCGATGGTTGATTGCGCCGACATGTCAGGTAGTTTCTGAACTTCCGGAAAGTTTGATAAGGCGTCAAAGACAACGATGTACGAGTCCCCTGCAAACGAAAAAATATCGGCTTTAACTCTATGCCATGCGCAACTTGGCACGGGCCGCATTTGAAGCGGTTCCTTGGGCTGTTTGTAAGCATACTTGCGGCATGTAGGACAAAGTTGCACCATGGAAGCAATCTCAGCGTTAAGCCCCGGCCAAAACACGAGGCGTCTGGCCCTTTCTTTTCATTTTTGCATGCCGAGGTGACCTGCATGGATTTTTTCAAGCATAGTTTGTCGCATGCTTTTCGGAATAACAACCTTCGACGCCTTTAAAAGTATTCCGTTGACAAATGAGAGTTCTTGCTCAAAAGTCTTTAGTTCACCTTGTAGTGGAAGCCCCACCGACAAACTTGCGATCACCGACTGTAGGTAGCGGTCACGAGCCGTTTCCGCTTGCAGTTCTTTCTGCGTTGCTTCTGTGACACGGTAACCTAAAAGCTGGATTGCGTGAACTTCCACGTCGGTAGTAGCACCAGCCTCGTCTTGGTTGTCAGCAAGAACAAGGTGCTTCCCAGGAATATACTGCAAAACAAAATCATACTTGAACAACCTCAAAAAGAACCCCGTTGAAGGCGAGGTGGCATGTCACTAATTTCCTTTTGAGCAATTGACAAGAGTGGCTTGTGGTCCGTTTCAATTGTGACTTTCTGGCCGTAGACGAACTGGTGAAATTTTTCGCATCCAAAGTGAATTCCTAGGGCCTCCTTTTCTATCTGTGCGTACAGTTTTTCTGCCTTAGCCAGTACTCGGGATGCGTAAGCTACGGGCCGCCACTCGTTATTGTGACGTTGCAGAAGAGCGGCACCGACGCCGTCCTTCGATGCATCGCAAGACAACCTTGTTTCCCGTCGTGGGTCAAATATTGCGAGCATGGGTGCGGTGGTCAGAATTTGCGTGACGCTTTTCCACTCTTTGGCGTGGTTTTCTGTCCACTCAAACTCAGAACTGGCCTTGATAAGAGTTCTTAACAGGGCCGTTCTTTCAGATAGCTGCGGCACGAACTTTCCAAAGTAGTTCAACACACCAAGCATACGTTTAACATCGGCCTTGCATGTTGGCACTGGCATTTGAACCAAACTTTTTACGAGCCCTGGATTTGGGGATATGCCGTTCGCACTTATGATATCACCCAGAAACCGTAGCTCTTTTACGCCAAACTTGCACTTGTGCGGATTAAACGTTAGTCCAGCTGTTTCAGCAGTTTTGAGGACTGCTACCAGGCGCTCATCATGCTCTTCCTTCGTTGAGCCCCAGACCAGGATATCATCTATATATATGAGCACGCCTGGCAGACCATCAAATATCTGACAAAGTGCCTGCTGAAACACCTCGGGTGCAGATGAGATGCCAAAAGGTAGCCTTAGAAAACGGTATCTGCCAAAAGGCGATGAGAACGTACAGATCTTTGATGTTGTCTTGTCCAAGGGCACCTGATGAAAGCCGGCGTTTGCATCCAAACAGCTAAAATAAGTAGCACCGGTTAGCCGTGCTTCCAAGTCCTCGCGTCTGGGTAAAGGGAAATGCTGCCTCTTGATATACTTGTTCACTCTTCTGGGGTCCATGCAAACCCTTAGAGCACCGTCTTTTTTTTTCACCAGTACCTGAGGCCTTACCCAGTCGGTTGGCTCATTTTCTTTGACGATGATGCCTCCCCGGGTCATTCGCTGTAGTTCCTTCTTCAGAGGTTCCTGAAGTGCAAGTGGAACCCGGCGAGCAGGCTGAACGACCGGAACCGCGTCTGGATCTAGGACCATTCTGTGCTGCGTTTTCAAGCAGCCGAGCCCTTGGAACAGGTGCCTGAAATCTTTCAAAAGTTCATACTCAGACGAGGCATTGACAGCGTCCACCGTACGTCGAACCAATCCAAGCGCTTCACTGGCATCGAGCCCAAGGATGGCTTGGCGCCCGTTCTTTACGATGAAGAATTTCACGCTTATCTCGGTGGTTCCGACAGATATGTTCTGTGACGTTGTTCCATAGCTTGAAATAACGCCCCCGTTGTAGGCGCGCAACACTGACCCGGTAGGTTGCAACGCTTCTTTAGATCCAAGCTTACGGTATGTTGTATATGGAAGTAAGCTTGCCTGCGAACCGGTGTCCACTTTGAACGTCACTTCTCTGCCATTTACTCGAGCCTTGATTGTCCAGTCTTTCTTGCGACAGTTTTCGTAGCCGATTTCGAGAATCTCAAAGTCATTCTCAACGAGATTAGCTACTTCACTAACAGCGGTAGACTTCTGGCAACAACTTGCAAAGTGGTTGTATTTGCGGCAAGAATGACATAATTTACCATACACGGGGCATTGCTTAGGTTTATGTTTGCGGTTGCACTTCCTGCAGCAAATATCTAGATTATCGCGACACTGCTTTTTTTTCTGCTGCTGCCGTTTTTTCGTCACCGTTTCGCCACTTGAAACTGCGTCAATGCTGTCTTCTGTCCTATTCCAAACTAGGCTCCTTAGTGCCGCTGCTTCTGCCGCTTTACACATTTCCTCGGCTTTTAGTAGCGTCAGGCCTCTCTCGGCAAGCATTATTTCACGCAGCTTTGGGTTGTTCGTACCAAACACAATTTGGTCTCTAATCAGTGAATCGTGTTGATCCCCAAAGTTGCACTGTGTCGCCTGCTTCTTTAAGTACCGCACAAACTTCTCAATAGGTTCTTTCTCTGCCTGGCTTCGTGTACGAAAAACATATCTTTCGTGAATTTCATTGCTCACCTCGGAGAAGTAGGCGTCGAACTTCTGCACGACCGTGTCGTAACATTCCTTGCTTTCTTCGGGACCGTACTGAAAGTTGTTGAAGATGTCGAGCACTTCGTCTCTTGCGAAGCTCAGCAAGAGCGCCACTTTCGAGGAGTCACTTCTCGGGGCCTTCTCGGCTGCCGTTGCTTGCAGAAAAAGCTCGAACCTTTGCTTGAAGCGCTTCCAATTTTCAGACAAGTTTCCCGATAGGCGCAATGGCTCCGGCGGCTTCAGTAGGTCCATGGCGATTCCGCGCCGTTGCTGCCGTGCTTCGGTCCGCGGTGGCCACTTCTGATACCATGTAACTAGCAAGGACGACGATACAGCATGATGGCCAGAACAAGAAGAGACATCGGTTTATTCAGTCACTGATTATATAGGCGCACGATAGCGCGCCGTGAGTATCTGCGCATGTCCGATGCGCAGTCGTGATGCAGTAGCCTTGCCGGATACACTGTCCACTTAGGAGAGGCAGGGTGGGGCTAAAAAAGAAGCAAGATCATTATTTTTTAGTCTGTACCAATGAAACAAAGGCAATGTTCTAGCCAGCTGGAGCTTTGTAATTAATTAATCCGATATCATGGGAGAATAAGGAAAAGAAAGTTCTTGCACTAATTGTAAAAAGAAAGCAAGTGTTGGCAATAGCTTCCCAGTTCGTCGTTATCCCATCTCTTTGTTCATTACGAAATTGCCTCTCCCAGGTATTTTCGGTTCCTCCTGTATTGTGGTGGTTGATTGGTGGTTGTGTCCATGGGCTTTTTTTTTATTTTATTTTTTCCAAGTGTGGAGCACTTCAGAGGCACAGGCTGTCGTACGCTGCCATCTGTAGCGTATTGAGAGTGTGTGTGCACCAAGGAAAAGTCCTCTTCCTCTTGTTCTTCGAGCGCTTTGATGATGATATTACATGCAGAGCACTGTCATTGCTTGGCCTTATTCCGGCAGAATTACGTATCAGAATATACAAAGCATGGGTGATCTTAGAAACTGGTATAACACAAAAGTGATACCTGTCTTTATAGCAGTAATGCTTGTTATGTAGAGATATATGAGAGCTTGTGTGATTTCTATGGGAGTTTCGCAGCTATAGCATCATTTGATGTGGTCACAACTATGCTGACACCTAGTGGCACGTCTTCATTGCGACTTCTATCACCTATGATCATCGTTTAACCCTTGTGGTAACTGAAGTTTTTAACGTGGACCTGAACACAGTGTATAATAGTTATGCACAAAGATGACATCAACAACCACATACAAAGCAGTTCTAGTCAATATGTGCATCTTCAACAATCTTCAGTTGATCAAAGAAACAGCACGATGTGCGTTGCTTAAACCTACGCCAGCGCTCACTCATACCACACGCTTCAGCAACGTGGGATGCAGAAGTTTGTAGCTTGAGCCGTGAACAGGTGCCGGCGTTCCACGTCCTGCTGGTCTCAGTTTCACTCCACCGAGGCACGACATTGGCCTGTCTGCATTGTCACCTTGCTGCAGTGCTTACCGCAGCAGTTTTAATAAATAAGTCTGTGCTATCACACTCGATGTAGTCGGCAGTGAAACATCGTTGGTGCATGTGGAAGCTGCAAAACCTCAATAATAAGCTGACACACGCTAACACGAAGCGAAAGACAAAGAACATAACTGTGTCGGCGACTCTCCAATTTTCGCTTGGTCAGAGATTTTCACTGCTGTCGAGAAGCTTTAACTATGGCCTCCAAGACTACGCGCCAGCATGCAATCTTGGACGCCATGCTTTAACTGCGTCATGCCGCATTATTTCTGTTGAGCACTCAGAGACGACCGCTTCGCTTCGCCAACAGAGAGCTTGGCGGAGAGAGAATGTGTGAAAGATATAAGGCGTATTCATAATGAGCCCAACAAATGTTTCAATAGCTCAGTCGCTAGAGAATTTGGCGCTTTTCGTCGTTTCTCAAGGAATCAGAGGTTCAACGCTCGGCGAATAAACTTTTTTTTGGATGTTTTTCTTTCTCATTAGGTCGCATTAATTTTATGACGTCATATCCGTGACGGGAATACATCACTGAAGTCTTGGTAGACCCTGGCATAAAACACTTTTGTGTTTAAAAAGAAGAAGCAAGTGAGAAATAAGTGGAAAAAATGGGAAGCAAGCACAAATAAATGGAGAAAAAAAGAGCAAGATAGAGAGGAGAAACGAAAGCGAGAACTCAAGAGAACCAAGGAAGGCTGCTCAGCTCCGAACTTCCTTCACACGAAGCTGCCATAATTTTTTTCTTAATTTCACCACGGGAGTTAATTCTCTTTCCTTTTTTTATATCTATTTCAGCGCTCTTAGAAGCTATAACTCACCTGCATGACCCTTGCATTACATGCCGCGTTATGTGCCATGACCCCCGCGTTACGGGCCATGTTTTTTTTTTATTTCACCGCAGGAGTTCATTCTCTTTCCTTTTTTTGTATCTATTTCATCGCTCTTAGAAGCTATCACTCACCTGCATGACCCCCTGCAATACGTGCCATGCCCCATCCCACTTTGTTCTCTTTATGCCTGCTAGAGTATTGGCTAACCAGGTTCTTGATTTGGTTCTAGGCAACTGTTTGTCACTAGAGAATGACTACGTCATATTCTTGGCCACACCAAAAACAAGCGATAGCAAATTACAGCCTGAAAATGAATGCACACTCTACCCACAAAACCATCACATGCTTATCCATCGCCTGTGTAAGTGAATCATACCAAATGGTTTTGTTTCAAGTCCAAGTTATTTCTCAGTTATAATGTAAATACTAGGTATATTAGAATATATTGGCACGTATTTTCTGACTGCATTTTCTTTGGCCTAGTGCTGACGTCAGGATCTTCAACAAATTCTATCAGGATGCTACACGCAGGAGTGCTTGACAGTAAGGGAGTGTACAGTAGACCCTCATGAAACGGATCCTGAAGGGGCTTGGAGAATATTCCATTTGTCAGGAGTTTCGTCTACCGAGAGATGAACTGTGGTGGACAATACTAGTGCTAGACCAATTATACAAGATGCAGTTGTTCTATTTAAGCAGCTACCCTGTTTATTATATTTCCGTTTACAGAGAATCTACTGCAATTGGACCAACCGTCTATGAAAATCATTTCTGGACGGGCAACGATGGTTCTAGGCAAACCTTAGATCATTTCTTGGGTTGTAGTCAATGATAGTAAGATACTGTTCAAGGATTCAAGCTGTCTATAGCTTTGCTGGAGAGGGCTAGCGTATTAACATGGCCTGACTGGCACATTTTGCCTACAGGAACGGGAGCATCATGTGTGTTGGCGCTGCTGGGCCACAAGCAGTGCGGATGGGATTTCGTGGGTACGGAGACGGATTCCACCGCCGCCACTTCAGCCGTCGAAAATGTCACCCGCAACAGCCTCGAGGAGCACATCAAAGGTGAGCACATGCTGATGATCTTTCTTTGCATGCGCCGCTGTACATTCTGCCGTGAAAAGCAGTTGAGATCTCAGAAATAAGCTCATTGCATCTGTTTCTCATATTTTCGTTAATGTACAGCAATGGCGTAACTTTCAGATGAAACGACTGGGAGAGAGAAAACAGACGGGGGTGGTTGTACAAAAAATTTGTGAGACGAACTATTGTAATGAATGTGTAAAGAAGTAATCATTCGTTCATTTTAATTTGTTACTTTCCTTTCGTGCTGAAGGGATAACGATTAAATCCACAAAAACCTACTACACCCTGCAGACTCGTAGGGTGGCTTCACCTACAAAATCGCAGTAATAAATAGTTGGTGGCAAAACGAAGTGTTTATTATTAAATGTGAAAGATTTTTTTTTGTGAACCAAAAGGCACTTTTGCAGTTTCTATTTCTGTACCTGTTTGATCTATCCAGCCGCCTATGTCTGGGAACTCTTTTGGCCATCTCCTTTAATTGTTGTACACCAGAATTAGCATAGGAGGACCTGAGCATATGAAAAATGCAATTTACAGATCTTGACATGAATAACGTGATGTTACTGTTGCCTCCAGCCATGTGTGAAATGTTGCATATTGCTGCCCGTGGTATGTAGGTATGCGCCGCCAAGACTTTCGAAATCTTAATATTGTTACGCACAAGGAGGACCAGGACGCATACGGCTGAAGGGGGCCGTTTATTTCGGTCGCGAAGAGAAGCACCGGAGCGGCCAACAGGTTGATGATCGCAGTGTCGTCGTCTTCCTTTCTTTCTCCAGCTTGGGGCCGCCAGCATGTTCACCCATCTTCATTTTCTTCCCAGGCATGCGTAACATTCCTCCCCTCGCAGACGAAGCCCACCGGGCGAGGTAACTGATTCACCTTGGTGTGTACAACTTCAGTCGAGCGACATGGACTGTTTGGGTTTTAGCGGCTCTTTTACCACTTCTCGTGAGGCGAGCTATTGTGTATGTGACTTCCGTGATTTTGTCGAGAACGACAAACGGTCCGTCGTATGTGGCCAAGAACTTTTGGCATAACCCGCGTCTTCGTACCGGAGTCCACAGCCGTACTAAGTCGCCTGGATGGTAAGTTACAGGCCGGTGGGGGACGTCATAGCGTACCTTCGATTTTTCCTGTGATGCCAAAGTGCGTAGACGAGCAATACGACGCCCCTCTTCTGCAAGGCAGAGGATTTCGGTGACTGAGAGGTTCTCGTGCGCCGAGAATGGCAAAACTGTGTCGAGTGTGTGCCGTGGCGGTCGTGCGTACATCAAGAAAAAGGGGCTATAGCCTGCTGTCTTGTGCTTAGCGGTGTTGAACGCGTACGTTATAAATGGTAGCACGTCATCCCAGTTCTTGTGGTCGAATGCCACATACATAGAGAGCATGTTTACAATTGTTCGGTTGGTGCGCTCTGTGAGCCCATTTGTTTGCGGATGGTATGGCGACGAGTGACGAAGGCGGGACTCACTCAATCGAAGCAGCTCTTCTACTATATCTGCCGTAAATTGTCGCCCACGATCACTGATGGTCACGTGAGGTGGGCCATGTCGGAGGATAACGTGCTGCAGCAGGAACACAGAGACGTTTGTTGGCAGTTGCGGTTGGTATGGCCGCCGTCTCGCAGTAGCGCGTGAGGTAATCGACACATACAATTATCCAGCGATTGCCCTTAGCCGACTTTGGAAAAAGGCCCACGAGGTCAATGCCCACCTGTTGGAAAGGTGTGCTTGGAGGTGGCAAGGGCTGTAGAAGACCAGCCGGAGCAGTAGATGGGCGTTTGTGGCGTTGACACTGGGTGCAGCTGGCCACATACGCCTCGACTGACTGTCGCATTCCTGGCCAATAAAAGCGTTCCTTAGCACGCTAAAGCGTCCGCGCAAAACCTAAATGTCCGGACGTAGGATCGTCGTGCATAGCACCTAAAATCGCTGTCCGAAGGCTTTCTGGCACTACCAGGAGGAAATGTGCGCCAGTGCTGGAAAAGTTCTTATATAGCAGTCCGTTGCGTACACAGAAATGGCATGCCGTAGGATCTGTGCAAAGTGATGATAGCCTGGTGTCCTTTCGCTGTTCATCTTTGAAAGTACTGAGGTCGGCAAACTTTGGTGACACAGAAGCTACGAGGTGATCGATGTCATCGGCGTCACACTCTGTAGTGCTCAGTGGCATGCGCGAAAGGCAATCTGCGTCAGCGTGTCGTCGACCACTTTTGTACGAGACTATGAAGTTATACTCTTGGAACCAAAGTGCCCAGCGCGCTAGACGGCCGCAAGGATCCCGAAGATTGACGAGCCAACACAATGAATGGTGGTCGGTGACGACTGTAAAAGGGCGTCCATATAGGTAAGACCGAAACCGCTGAATCGCAAATACTACCGCGAGGCATTCTTGTTCTGTGACAGTGTAATTCTGCTCGGGCCTACTCAAGGAGCGACTTGCGTATGCAATCACGTGCTCGCGGTTACCATAGCGTTGAACTAGGACGGCACCAATTCCTATGCCGCTGGCATCTGTGTGCAGTTCGGTTGGAGCTGATGGGTTGAAGTGTTGAAGGACAGGCGGCGATGTCAGGAGCAACTTCAGTTGACGAAAAGAGGAGTCGCACTCCGTAGTCCACTCAAAGGGAGTATTCTTCCGTAGCAAACATGTCAGCGGATACGTGACATCGGCAAATTTATGTATAAAGCGGCGAAAATAGGAGTAAAGCCCCAAAAAACTCCGGAGCTCCTTCACAGAGCCCGGCACATTGAACGTTTCAACGGCTGCTGTCTTCAGGGGATCTGGACGGATGCCCTCCGGATCGACTAGGTGTCCGAGAACAAGGGTTTGTCGGTCTCCGAAGTGCCATTTATTTGAGTTAAGAACAAGGCCAGCGTTTCTTATGCAAGTCAGTACAGTATCCAGACGTGAATTGTGTTCGCTGAAGGTGCGGCTAAAGATGACGACGTCGTCGAGATAGCACATGCAAATGTTCCACTTCAAGCCACGAAGAACAGTGTCCATAAATTGCTCGAACGTCGCCGGCGCGTCACAGTCCAAATGGCATCACGTTGAATTCAAAAAGGCCGTCAGGGATTACAAAGGCTGTCTTTTCTTTATCTTCAGGATGCATGGGAATTTGCCAGTAGCCCGATCTTAAGTCCACAGAGGAAAAGTAAAAGGCCGAATGCAGACAGTCTATGGCATCATCAATACGTGGAAGTGGGTACACGCCTTTTTTAGTTACAGCATTATATCGGCGATAATCGACGCAAAATCTCCAGGATCCCTCTTTCTTTTTAACGAGAATTACTGGAGCTGCCCATGGACTTACCGACTCTTGAATGATACCGTTTTCAATCATTTCGTTCACCTGCTCATTAATAGTCCGCCGCTCGGATGGCAAAACACCGTATGGCTTTTGTCTAATCGGATTGGCCAAACCCGTGTTGATAGTGTGACATGTCCAAGAAGCAGGGATTAGGGGTGCTTTGTCTTTCTGCGCAAAGTCGAATACAGAGACGTGCTTCGAAAGTACATTACGAATGTTACGCATGCCTGGGAAGAAAATAAAGATGGGTGAACATGCTGGCGGCCCCAAGCTGGAGGAAGAAAGGAAGACGACGACACTGCGATCATCAACCTGTTGGCCGCTCCGGTGCTTCTCTTCGCGACCAAAATAAACGGCCCCCTTCAGCCGTATACGTCCTGGTCCTCCTTGTGCGTAACAGATTGGTGTAGGTGCTGGGTAAGACAAGCCCAACGACGGGAGCTTCACTACCTGGACTACGCCGCAGCCGCCGTCTTGCCGGACTCCCGCCTGCGCCGATTGTAATGGCCCAAGATCAGCCATCTAACGCTTCAAGGCTGACTCCAATGGGTTCCGTGCCCTACTACCGAGTCCCGCCAACCTTCGGAGGAAAATCGGGAGAGGATGTCGACGCGTGGCTCGTCCAGTACAAGCTAGTCAGCAAGTCCAACGGCTGGGATGCCGCCGCTCAGCTCAGCAATGCAGTCTTTTGCCTTACGGATACTGCGCTCGTGTGGTACGAAAACCACGAGGAAACACTGACGACGTGGGACGTTTTTGTTGCAGAGCTGAAAGCGTGTTTCGGTGACTCGAGCGTCAAAAGGAAGCGGGCAGAGCAGACGTTGTCTCAACGCGCGCAGCTTCCAGGTGAGACATGTACCACGTATATAGAGGACGTGCTGAAGCTCTGCAAGGTGGTCAATGATCAGATGTCAGAAGACGACAAAGTAGGACATTTGCTGAAAGGCATAGCCGAAGATGTCTATAATTTTCTCATCGAAAAAGAGCACCTGAGCTCGGTGTCTGACGTGATTCGGCATTGCCGAACTTTCGAACAGCTGAAAATGCGCAGGATTGCTCCAAAGTTCGGCCGGCTCACAAATGTTACAACGGTTGCCAACACGTTCACCCATCTTCATTTTCTTCCCAGGCATGCGTAACAATATGACAGCATTAAAAAGTGTGTGACGTCGAAAATCAGGTGCCTGCGTCAGTGGCAATTTAAAAGATCCCTATAGAAGCAAAGAAAAAAAATCCTAGCGCAAGTCAGAATTGAACTTTGACATTGTGCATGGCAGTTAAGTTTTCTGCCCCAGAGCTATGCCAGTGTTTCAGACTGCTTAAGATAGAGATTCAATACAAGCGTCACGTCAGGAGGAAGCCAATTGTGGTGCAGTGCTGTCTGTCTACTTCTATATCAACGTGATAAACATTGTACGTGTACAGCCATGACTCTGTGAGGTACAGTGAAGCGTTGCGTGAAGATGCTTAGGGCCGCTACTCATGATATGAACATCACACCGTATCGTGCACTACATGGCGGTAAAACTGATGTTTCTTCTCTAATGTGAGTGCCGTTGTTATGTCAAACCAAAGATGATCCACACATCAGGGCAAGAATAACGCATAGCTGCCACTGCAACCGAAATATTTTACAAGGAAACTTCACAAAAATTGTGCCGTTTTTTAGTGTTGCAGGTTGTTCTAGCTTCAATTCTATAGCAGAGGGTCACTTAGCTGCATCGCAGCTAGACAAAATTTGTTGTGTTTAATGAAATTAGAATGTGGTATTTACAGTTGACTTTTAATAAGCGGAAATCTCTTAAAATGAAACTGCAACTTAAATGGAACAACTGACTCTGGTACGATTGGTTTCCTACTTGCATCATGCACTCCTGTTCATCTCTCAGTAAACAGAACTCTTGTTAAATGGAAGACACCTTCATGGTCCCTTCAGGTTTCGTTTATTGAGAGTCTACTGTTCATGCCAAAACCATAATAGGACAATGATGCCTTTTGTAGGAAGGGACACAATGGTAATTTTCACTTGCTGGGTTTAACGTGCATCTCAAAGTACTTTGAGAGTGTCCTTGCATTTTGCTCCCATCTAAATGAGGTCATCAGAATCAGTATTGAACCAGGGCATTACCTTAAGTTCATCATCACAGCACCCTGGGCTGATAGGCCACCGGGACTGGTCTTGTTGTGCTTAATTAACGGTCAACATCTTGAGTAACCGATGTGTCTAGCATTTTCCGAAAAAATTCAGTTGCTGCAGCTCATGACTATTCAGGTTTTTCAGTTAACAGGTCTGCCGTCGTACATTTCCTGCAGAATTGCAATGTATTCACAATAGGCCAACTTCGTTTACGACGATGCAGTGTTGGAGGTTGGCTCGCTCGTTGAGGCCGTGGAAAAGACGGAGTCCCACAAGTTTGATGTGTGCGTCTGCAACCCGCCCTTTTTCCCATCGAACGAGGAAGCAGATGCCAAAACGAAGGCCAAGGAGCAAGGGCGCACCTCTCCGCCTTCCGACATGGGAGGCGTTGAGTCGGAAAAGGTACACCCATGCCTGGAAACCAAGCTTGTGATTGTCATAAAGCTTGGATTTACAAAGTTGTACTAGTGCTATGTACTCTCAAACCTTATTATAACAGTCATACCTGGTACGAAAATACTTTGTTATATCCGAAAATTCGTCATACACATATATTTGTAGCACTGCATCTATATATTTGTAGCACTGCATCTCTTTTCATACTTTGAATTGAATTAAAATACATTAAGTTGATACAAATTAACGAAAACTCGATACAGTTAAACCTGCTTTAACCAACCTTCATATAACAAATTTCTCGCTATATTGAAGTTTTTAGATTCTCTGCCCTTACTACGTAGAACACTTCTATGTAACAATATAATGGCGGGAGACATTCGTAATATGTCGAATTTTCGCCACAGACAAACTGGGAATGTTGCCCCGGATTTCGTCATTTGGCACAAGCATGCATCTTCTATGGTTGCCCCGCCGCTGATGAAGCGACTAGTTGCTGCGGCGGCGTGCCCGGCACGCTTGTGGCCCCGGCGACTTCCAGGCGAAAGCGAGCGCTCATTACTGCACGTGGGTGTGCTCGAGGTGGGCAGGCGGGCTTGCGGGCTTACGCCCCACGAGCTGGCGTTGCCGCTGTTCTTGCCGCCGCGAAGCAGCGATGTGCCCTCCCCCTCTCTCTAAACAAAAAACCATAAGAAAGCTACTTTTGCATTGGCAATGGGCCACACTTTTAGTTAGTGTCACATATGTGGGGCTGTTTTGCATATGGAGGGCGCATTGCCGAATAGTTTTTTGTAGTATCCGCATCGTTCGCTATTCGTTTTTGACGTCGTGCGCACGTGCATGCTTTCACTGCATGCGCATGGTGTGGCCTCCGATGACGTTCAGTTTTGCTTTTCTTTAAATGTGCACAACCATGTCATCACTACTGACGGGATAACAGATTAGGTGCTGATCGCTTCAAAACCACGGAGACCACGAGGCATCTTGGGAGGTCGACTCATGACGTGATTCCATCTTGCACCACGCCGCGAGCTTGCGGGGATGTAGCCTTTGCAATTAGCCGATTAGCTCTGCCAATGACACGGTGGTTGGTTGAATGCAATGCAATGAATGTGATAGCAACAGATTGTAATGCTATACGAAGTAAGGCTGGCACTAACAATTTTAGATCACATATTGCGGAACTCCTACAAAACGCTGTTGTATAATACGGCTGCTCCCAGGGAGAAGTGCTCTTTTCACACAGTCTCTTTGCGTTGAAAGCGCGCTGATGCTTGCCGAGATAGCACACGCAACAGCGATCGCGACCGTGCCCTTAAAGTCAATGTTCACTATTGCTACTCGAGCTACCCCCCTCGTTTTTTTATGCTCGTTCAGGACGGGCGTTTTTTTTTTTTTTTCTGTTCGAGCATTTGACGGCAGTTCTGACACGCAAGGGGGTGTTATCGTATGCGCCCTCCAAGCGATATCGTATACGCCCTTCAATTATCTTTGCTTCAACAGCTCTCGCGCACCTTTACCCGCTCGTAAAAGTTACAATGCACGGGGGCATGTTATCAATTTAGACTTGCTGCGGAACATAGCAGCGACAGCGAAAATTCGTGGAGTATATCCACATAATTGCTGTCGCAATAACAATGCAGTGTTTTACCGCTAAATAAATGTTTTGGCTTAGCTCTGCTCCAAGTTCCCTTTTTTTAATTTGTGCATATAATAATTTTTTGACTTTGTATACCAAACCTGCATATAACGAGATCGTATTTATAACAAATTTTTCCAAGCATATTTCAGTTTTGCTATATCCAGGTCTAACTGTAGAAGTGTTGTGCAATACAAACTCTATGGAAATACCGTATTTTCTTACGTATTATACACAAAAGATAAGCAGAACATTCGAAACTAAAGTAATGGTGGGAGTTATATGCAAATATTAGTATTTGCGTAAAACTCTCACCCGGCTGGCTTCATAGCACTGCTTCACAGTCATGCGAGGAAAGCATTTTCACAGCTGTTCACGGGAATTTTTTTATTATTTATTTTCCCTCATCTATAGATGTTGGTGCGGGTTATGTGCAAGCTAATCCAGTATCATAGAACTGCATGCATAGAGCTTTAGCCTAGGCCTCATGTCTCATGTTTGAATCAATAGTGATATTGCTTTTATGTATGCACCCTTCATTTACAGGTATGGGCTAATTCGGGTGAGACAGGCTTCTTCAAGGACGTGCTCTTGCGGGACAGCCTCATACTACGGGACAAGATTGGGTACGGACCATAACGCTTCTACCGGAAATTACAACGCTATGTGAAATCATCTTAATTTATAAGCTTCAGAAGACTTGTCACTGCAGTTGATCAAGTATTTGTGGTCTTGAAAGGCTTTATCGTACTTTACGCTTAAATCGAGCCGTACGGAGATAAGCTTTCGCCTTTAGTGCCATATAAACAGCATTTATCATATTCTACTAGCACAGCATCATTGAGCACAATACGAATGAAACCCTTTCCTGGCTTTTTCTAGGATACTTCTCTTTCGTTTCTCTAGTGTATACCCTAAAAGCAGTTTTCTTTTTTGCTGACATCTGTGTGTAAGCCTATAAGAAACATTAAATACGATGTGTATATTTTGTGTATTTACTGTGCTTCGGCTGCGCCACCTAAATTCTGTCTGCTTTGATTGAAGCTTGACTCTTCCATCTGGTTGAAAACGCGCTGATACACAAAGTTTACTTCTTGTTCTTTCTGTTGTAGTAAATAGTTAACGGCCCTGTTATCAAGGCGGGAATTGTCGTTCACTGAATGGCTCCATGGTTAATTAGTTGCAGACAGTTTTATTGTGCCTGGTCTCAGTTTTGGTTTCAGAGAGCGCTGAGTCGAGTGAGGCCTAGAATAGTTTTCAGGTAAACACAGCTTTCTACGTGATCAAACAAAACCACGTTCACATGAACGCCACATTGATGGAATTCTTCAATGAAGACCTCCCTGGGTGCATGTGTAATCTCCCCTGAGATATTGTACATACGCCTGTCCCCGCCCACAAAAAAATATGCGCTGCTGGGGCAAGGATATCAGCTTTTGTACTGCTTTCCCGCCACGGTGGTCTAGTGGCTAAGGTACTCAACTACTGACCAGCAGGCCGCGGGATCGAATCCCCGCTGCGGCGGCTGCATTTTCGATGGAGGAAAAAATGCTGTAGGCACGTGTGCTCAGATTTGGGTGCACGTTAAAGAACCCCAAGTGGTCGAAATTTCCAGTGCCCTCCACTATACGGCGTCTCTCATGAATCATATGATGGTTTTGGGTCGGTAAACCTCACATATCAATCAATCAAGCCTTTGTTCTGCCATGCGAGTCCATAAAGGAGGTGCTCCCTCATTCATTGAAAAAGTTTTCTAGGAGAGTGTGCTTGCAATGATTGTGGCTGCCATCACAAACTCATGAGGCTGTTGGCTATTTGCTTCAAAGAGTACGTGGTCTTGATGTGGGACGTTTCGTGCACATTCCCGAAATGTGCACTTCGACGTTGAATTGGAATATGTTCTAAGCTATATTAGCTGCTATTATTTTCTAGATTGTGCATGCGCGTCCATGCAAATTTATTTACAGAAGTTGTCTTGTCATATAAATTTATTTACAGGAGTTGTCTTATTGTGTGCTACAGTTATTGTCGCACCTACCAATTCTGATTTCTTTGTCTGATGCTGTCATTGTCAAACTATTCGTTTAGAAATTTTATTAGGTATTTTGCTGCTTGTCCGTAGTTATGTAAATTCATTAGCATTGCAGTGAAGTCTGAAGAAGAACAAACCCTTGAGGGTACTGGCTACAATTCTGTGGCTTTCGTGGTGTGCAGTTGAGCTGTGACAGAAATTTCTGTACTTGTGTGCTCTGTTCAACCTTGAATCATTAAGAACAGACGTACATATCCCTGAAAAGGATGGTGCACAGGGCAACCCCTTGCCTTCTTCTCTTGACCCCCCAGTGTCACATCTGCAGAATTAAACTATTAATTTTAGTGTTCACAGGCTGTCAGGTACGCTACAGTGCCAGCACTGTTTTTTCGACATATGTGTTACAAAAGAGAGCTGAAAGTTTTGTTTTTCAGATGATTGTGAAACTTTGTTCTGCCAAATAAACGCGAACAATTTCTTCGCAATGTGCCCTACCAGGCTGAGAAACCCCAGCTCTTCTTTTCAAAAGTCCGTTCAAACAGCTAAAGCACTAAATTTTTCTACATGCTTTGTGCAGCCTGTACACCTGTATGCTGGGCAAGAACGGCAGCGTAAAGGAGGTGCTAGGTGCGCTTCAAAACAAGGTAAGCTTCCGTGCAGGACACTAGAGAGTGGTGGCAAAAGCAGTAGCGCACTAGAGAGCTGCATCAATCGTCTCGTTGCTTTCAAAGCAACGTTTGCATGTTTGGCTTTCAGCATGTCAAAAACAAGGCTCTTGCTCGCAAGTCGTTTGCTCCCAAACATGCGCTCCTGTGCCATTGTTCTGGACACACCAGCCATTTTTATGTAAGATTTTGTAAGACCAGCGTCACCTGTGCGTGTGTTTTGGAGGCCACGGCGAGCAGGCAGCTTTAAGACAGACACGAGCAGTTTCTTGTGTAGTTGTAGAGTTAATAGTTTACAAGATGTGTAGAGTCAAGTTCTTAAGATGCATCGGCACGAGGGGCCTGCTGCCAACACGGGAGTCTGCTGACCTTCAGGTCGTGTTTACTTTGCAGGTCAAGTCCTTTCGAGTCGCAGAGTTTCACCAGGGAAAGACAACTCGCTACGCCATCGCATGGACGTTTCTCAACGTCAATCTACAAAAGGTGCGAGGATTTTTTCCTCTTCGTTACGTCATATCGCTCAAGATGGGTTGTGGAGCAACCCATTTAGTGTTTTTAGCATAATAGACATGCAGTGAGATAAATGTGAGTCGTAATTTTGAGGAGATAAATGCACGTAGAACCTTTCTTGTCGAATCATGTTTCACATATTTTTTGCATTTAGCTGCTGATGCTAGCAAATTCACAATACTGTAAGTAGCCAGAAGGTTTTATGAACATAACAACAGTAGTATTTTAGTAATTTACATATTCCAAGAATTGGTATTAGTATTACTCATTAAATTTTTCAAACTAGGAATAGCCACAGATTGTCATTTGTATAAATAAAACTGTGTATTTAGAGCCAAACCTTCTAATGAAGTCACATTTCAAATAAACAATTGGCACTTCATCATATCTTATATATGCTATCAACTTGTGTAAATCTATGTCTGTTACAATTTAATATAACAACAATATTTTTTTTATAACCTTCCAGTTTCTAGAACTTTGTTATTTGTAATTGCTTGTTATAATCTGTATACATCACATCAAAGTACATTCAAACCCACGTATATTGAAGCCACGTGATAACAAACTACTTTCAGGGGTGAAACAGCTGTGCCGTTGTGCGCCAAACTTGTTAACCCACGCCATCTTGGAACGAACCACCCTCGTGATGCCAGTGTTGCTCGTCAGTGCCACAGCACCTGAATATAGCCACAAGGTGCGACAACCGTCAAGCCCCATGCCGGAAAACATGGTTGAAGCATTGCGTTTTGGAATTCATAGAAGCGATGATGCTTACGCAGTCATCAAGGCTGTGATTGACTTTGGCAACTTTTTACACTTTCATATTGACTTTGGCTTTTCGTTGCCTTTTTACGATTTCATCAAGACTGCGATTGACAAGTTTATCCCATCTTAAGGTAGAAAATTGGCTGCAAGAAAGTATGTATAGAATCCCACTCGTGGTAGGTCTCCTGTACCAGTTAAGCAAGCCCACCTCAGGATAGCATCTTGATGAAGGTTGCCGTAGCAGATGTTAAAGGGACACTAAAGTAAAACGACAATATTATCAACAACAGTGCCCTACTTACTGAGAAATTAAGGTAAATGCACGAGAAGACAAGCGCCACAGTAAGACATTTTCAAAATGATCCCTATGACATGAGACAGACCGCCTGCAAATAATCACTGGTAATCGATCTAACTGCACTAAATAAAGAACCTTCTGTGCATCAAGAGACGCAATAAAATGCTACTTGTTCGTTTCTGTTTTATTCATGGAAAAGAGAACCGCCCTACGTTTATATGAGGAATGGCGCGAGTGGTTCAAAAATTCAATTTTCGCGAGGTTACACGAGACCGGTGGTGCCATCTAGCGGGGGGCAGTTAAAACAAACGCGTCTGAAATCTCGAAGCCAAAGGCGGGAAATTGATCAATGGCCGTTGTTGCTGCTGTGGCTCCCGCTGCTTTCGGTCTGCTGCTACTAGCGCTGTAAAACCGAGCAATGTTATGCATGGCAACAGCAACGTGAGTCGATCCGGTTGGTCTGCTTCTTGAGGCGGGTAATTTGAAGTGTGCTAAGCTGATGCAGAGCACTAAAATGAGATTTCATTTCAAAATAGGCCCTTTCTTGGCACGAAAGTAGCACTACAAGGTTTCTGGACTGCCATTTCAACAATCAACTTCGACTTAATAGTTGACGTTAGTGTCCCTTTAAGGGCTACAGAAGAAAGAAAACAAAAAAAGGACATATAGGTGGCATTATTTGGCCAGCTTTGGCAATGGAACATTTGCTGGTACTTTCCCTCCAGCTGTTCAAGCCTTTATTTCCTACACGCTCCTGGCCATGTGAGCAGTGCCTCCCGAGTATGATTTTTTTTTTTTTCAGTATCATCATGCGATTCCCTCCTCCTCAGCTAGAGTGGCTACCTTGGCACTACACGCCTTCGTGGAGTTCTTGATGCGGCATTTTTACCGTTTTTCTTTGTTTGTCGGCAACAGCCGCTGTGTCACAACTAAGGCAATGAAAGTGTTTAGTTATTGGAGGTGAAAAACGATCCTAGCTTTGTGGACCATGACTTTCGGTAGCTACGTTTATTGAAAAAACATTTTAAGCTCTTCGCTCGTGCTTGTTAATTGGGTTTGCATTTGTAGCGATATAATTGCGGTTTTTGGCCTGTGATCTTGAGGTTTATCTTTGCTTATGTGGAGGATAGATTACTAGTTATGCCTTTCAACATGTGCTTTTTGCATCATCTGCATAAGTAGAGCATGTCAGGGCATGTTCGTCGATTGTCGCAAATCGGAGAATGGCAAACACAAACCTATTCTTTGCTGTGCCCTCATTGGAACCACTGCTCAATAGAAAAAAATATATATGCATCTCCATGAAGTGAATCATGATGAGTAGGCAAAGCACTGGGGACCGCTCTTACCGTAAATTACCCGTGATATTGCCCACTCGCACATGTAAATGAGTGACGCCTATGTACAGTATGTGCAATGTGTTTTCACCTTGCTTATTCTTCATTGTCATCAGCCACAGCACAAAGTGCACATGATGCCTTACAGATGTGCAGTGCATATCTTACTTATCAGCAGAATGACGAGTGGCATAGTATGTGCTACGCTATGTCATGAACGTTACGGTGGGCCACACATAGTGTTTATCTTGCGTGTGCTGTGCCAGACAACAGACAACACACAACGGACTAGCCTAGACCCTCATGTGCTTCGCCCCTAAAAGTACTATTAAACGGCACACTTGTCTTACTGGAAGAAGATATGGGCGTATTTTTCCAGCTGTCATACTAGCAGCCCAAATGCAGCTAATGAGACACAAACTATATAAAACTGAATGAAAAAAAACAACTGAACGTGCGTATAGATACATACCTAAATAAGGCTATTGTGCAGTTTAGCTTAGTGTTTCCTAATGCTGCATTGGACAAATTATATTTCGACAAGAACTGTGAAATGGGGTTACATCTGCTTCAAATAGCTTTTCTGACTGCTCCAAACTTGTTTGGAAAGGTCTTTCTGGCTGCTCCAGGTGTGCTACAAAACATCAGCCTGGATGTTTGCAAATAGGACAGGATTGCAAATATGCTTTCCTTCACAATGCCTCTGTTAACATACTCATGTTTATTGGAAAATCAAACTGCAGTCAGTCATCAAATCAGTGGTGATCGTTTTGTGACTGTGCAGCTTCCATACTCCAAGGTGCGTCAGCAGAAGCAGCAGACCAAGATTGAGCTGGTACTTCCGCAATCGCAAGTACCGCTCACCCTGCGGGTTCACTACGTCTGGCGGGAACTGATCAACGCCCTCAACTCTATTGAGGTAATCGCCTCGGCACACTGTAATCACCGGCGCTTTCTCTTCTCCGAGAGTGGTACTCTAGTGAAGTCCGGTCGCGTTTTAATGAAATCGAGCCTCAAGCATGAATACTCGTGCTAAATCATGCAGATAGTATTGATAAACACTCCTCATTTGTAGTGAAACGTAATTCATTTACGGCAAATGAAAAGTGCTATAACTTGACATCTCTAGAAAGTGGATATTTAAACATGAAGCTGCGTTAGATTGACACTTGTGTATGTTTTTTCGCACTATTCTGGTTTGGTGGCACTGGTGTATTTTTAAATAAACCAGGAGAAAGTGTTACTATATAGCAAAATCAGCCTTCATGGGCTAGCTCTCTACAAATCCACTTCCCTTCGCTATTTCTGTGCAGTATCGGTCCTATACGTACGTGACCTCCAATATTGGCTGAGGCAGTTTCTTTGGCTTCACTGCTTACACAATACGACACACTTTTTTTTTGCTGTTTGTTTCATTTGTCTTACGCTATGGTCACTCCCGATATTTTTCCTCTTTCGTGGCTTTTTCTGTTGCTCTCTTTGGATGCCATTGATGCAAAATGCACGATGCAATCCACCAAAGGTGCATGTTCAACCCTTTGAGATGCCACCTGTAAATAACTGTAAATGCTTCTAATTGATAAAATTGTATTGCAGGCATTCAGTAATCTATTTTTGCAAACTTTGTCATGTAAATGTGAATTTTTGTGTGCTAATAATTAGTTCTAATTAAATAATAATTAAACATATATTTACTCTTATATTATGTCCGCCCTGTGTTTTTATCAATGGACCGCTCGAATGCTAGTGCAAATCCATTTTCTGTTGTGTACATTTTGAGTGAACAAAAGTTATACTTTTAGGTGCGAAGCATCTTAGAGACGACCCGTGTCTCCTGTTCCTCGTGACACACTTGTACTGAAAGCACCGGGTGGATGGCGTGGTGGTGCCAGCGCTTGCTCCTGGTGCGTGCGCTGGTGTGAAAGGAGACCGCTCGGGGCGCTGCGGTGCCCCTAGAGCTAAGAAAACACTGACTTCCGGCGCTGCCTCTCTCTTTCGACGGCTCGCAGCACAGCAACGGAATGCAAATTTTTGGGCTCGCAAAGCAGCTGCAGCACGGCAATGCAGACAAACGGATCCAGATTTGCGGGCGCGCAAAGCATTCTCATCGACCACTTGACCTTGCGGTACTCATTTGCATGTTCGAGTAAGCAGTGTACGGGTTACACAAATGATCCCCAGAAGCTTCACCCGCTCATCATTTACTTCACGAATATGCTGCGACTTTTTTTATGTGGCTCACAAGAAGCAGTGTGCCGAGCAATTCGTCGAATATGACAGTGCCTTCGGCAAAGTGATCATACTCAGCAGTGCGTATGATCACTTTGAAATAGAGTTAAATAGAGACGCATTAGCTATGCGGGAGGCTCATTCCATCCAAACCTCATTAATCCTTGCTTTTTCTTAGCCCCTAGTCGACACAAGCAGTGAAAACAACAAGTGGTGTACACGATTGTGTCTGAAAAGGCAGTTTGTGAAAGATGCATTCGTTTGCCTTGGCAGGTCCCCTACGAGATCATCAACGAAGGCCAGAACATGTGTCACCTGTGGGTCAAGGCCAAGGAGAACACGTGGACGCATCTAAGGCGCAGGCGCCGGGAGCTGGAGCGCAGACGCCGCGCGCAGGAGGAGGCCAAGAAAGCCGAAGAGGCCAAGAAGCCCAAGGACAGCTCTACGAATATCCAGCAGGCACAGGACACACCAAAGCAAGGTCGGCTGGGACGATGTCAGTAGTCTTGCAAGTTTATTCGAGTCGTGGCCTTAAAGCGGCCCTACTACACTTTTGAAGCAGCTATTTTTTATATGTGGTTTGCGTAGACTGATGGCCTAGGATAATCTTAGCATAGGTCTAAGTACTAATATGAAATGATTTGCATACTAGTGATGCAATGAATTCGCTACATCACTGCTGACCAATTGGCGCTTTCCAGAACCATTGTGGGCGGAAATGACGACGCAGGGTGCAGGCCCATCATTGGATAGATGTAATGTCGGAAGCAATCGTGACATGGCATTGAAATTGAGATCACTAGTATGTTTCATTTTTCTTTTCTGTGCTTTTTAATTGAACTCGAAGCTATTGCTATCACAAAAAATATATATATATACGTATCTTCAACTATAAACAACAACAGAGGTACTGTTACCATTTCGCCTCTGTATATTTTGTTTGTACTGGTTTGTAGGCTCACAATTGTTGGAGAATCGGTGCAAGCAATTCTTTTCATTGAATGTATATGTCGCTGCATCCGCGTAGTTCATTGGGGGAGCTCATCAAACAGCCCGTGAGGGGACAACAGCACTTCACCGCCCTGGTCGTTCCACTAATTCCCTTCTCAGATTGAGAAGGTGGAGTGGCATGGAATGTTTATCTGAAGAACAGCAGTCTGTACCTCGCTTCAAAACAGTAGTGTGCGCTCACGTTCTGACAAGTCAGGTGTCAGGCACCACATTTGTTGCTATGGCAACTACGTCAACAATGCAGTTGAAAGGACAAGCAGCTATTGCATGCGAGCTCCTTATGTCGGAGCTCCCAGCTCAATTCATTGGGGATCCCTCAAGCATCGCAGGGAAAGCGCAGTGTGGTCCTGTGACCCAGCAAAAATTAGGTTAAGGGTAAGTTTTTTCGTATTTTTTTTTTCTAGATTGAATAACTTCGGACTACATGCCACTATAGCTGCCTTTTTCACTGCAATAATCTGTGCATATTCAGTCCATAGAACCCACGATTAAAACAAATAGAGAGGTTGAATAGTGTTGGAGGGCCCATTCAAGAGATGTAGGGTTAACAAGTGTCCGACACTCACCGTCGTGGCTATGAGCGACCCTAACTAACACTCCCCGCTTTAGATGCTAAAAAATACCTGATAAAATGGATGAGAGGATCACTGCCACTGTAGCTCTGTTGGTAGAGCATTGGACGTGCTATGTGGAGTTTGTGGGTTCGTTCTGTACTGGAAGCAGGTGGTGTGTGCACTTTAATTTATTTACATCTGTAACTTAATTGCTACCCTACAGTTGTAGAAATTACAAGTAAGGTCCCCAATACCTTCCTTGGCCTCATTGTTTGGTGGTTTGTAAGTTGTACATAACAAATACAACTTCCTCCAGTGACAGTCAAACTAGTTAAGGAAGTCAGCATGACTGCATGTTCACTTACAGTGCATATGAAACAAACTAAAGATTTAGGTTGTGTTGTGTCATCCTTCCTCGGTTTCTAACTTGTTTCTCTCGTACAATGCAGAAGCACGTGTGTGATTTTCAGGAACATTGTTATGTGCGAGTTGCCAAGGCAAAAATGGTTTACCTTGTAAATACGTCACTAAATCATGGTCAATTGGGTAAATATCTTCGCTTGCTTAGAGAGATGATGGAAACTGCTCCGTTCACCCCAGCGTAGATGTACGTCGTTGAATGAGGAAGAACTCCACAAGGCATTTTCACTCTGACAAGCACACAATGGTAATTTCAAATGAAATGTCTCACTCCTAAGTGCCCACACCCCAACCAAGTGCAAAAGCCTGACGTGCTGCCGATCTCCCCAACAATGCACGTCACAGAAGTCAAGCGCTTTGGGTTTAACGATTTTCAAGCCCGTGGCATGGCACGTCCTCTTCGTAGAGCTGGGGTAAATTGGCAGCCACTGAATTGACTGATTTGAGCAGAGAAAGCAATATTCTTTATTTGCTCTAGCGCATCCTCCTGAACACCAAAAATAGGAAAGCACAGTAATGTGGCACACTAATGGGCTTTTTGAAAGCACAGTTCTTGCATGAAATCTGCCAGTTTTTTTTTTCTCTTACTTGCAATATATAGTGATTTTCACAATCTAAAAAAAAATGGTTGTCTAATGACTTCACATTAAGGAAACTAATGGAATGGTAGTCTAGAGGATATGAAACTTTTGAACCTCTCACGTAGTTTTTAAGAGAGGCTGTTTGTGTCTGACTCTTGCTTTTGAGACCATTTTCAAGACTTTTTTTGCCTCGGTGGCTGTTTCTCAAAGAGAAGTTGTCCCTAAGATGAGAGTTCACGCAGCGCTGCCTAGGCCAGGAAGATGCGTTCTTGAAGAATCAAGTCCATATGTGTGCCCACCATCTTGTGCAAGCTTACAATACACTGCAGTGAACTTCAACGATACATGATTGAGTAATAACGTTACACGTACATGCTACATCGGGCTACTGCTGCAACGTCTCAACGTCTCACTGGAGTTCACGTCTTACGTTTACCTTAATATGCAAGTCACTAGGAAGCTGTTAGTAGTTGATATTTTAGATGTATTCAAGCATTATTCTGTCTGTGTAGCCTATGTTGTTATTTGCTTTTAGTGCTCCTTTAATCTGCTTCCAGTGAAAATAAATAACCATCACACGAAAGAATGCACTTTCGCACTTCAGTTGTGTTCGTTTTGAGAAACCAACACTTGAACATAATTTTAGCGCGGCTCTCTGCAATGTCCTCTGTAAAGCTGTCGTTCCCTCACTTTTTTTTCTTTTTTTCATATTTTAGAGGCCTCTATCTCAGAGGCACCTGTCAGTAAAGAAACATCTGATGCTCAATCCACAGAGAAGCCATCAAAGTTAGACGAGACCGTGGCTAAGCCGGCTGGAACTTCGGACGAACTCTGTAAAACAGAGGTTGCTGAACAAGAGCCTACCGAATCTGCAAGCGAACTGGTCGAGGAAGAAAATCCTGCATTGGAGCTACCCGAGCAGCCGGCTGCCCTTTCTCAGAGCTCCACTAATGGGCCCTCGTCGGAAGCTGAGCCAGGCGAATCCAGCGACGTGCCAGCCGAGGAACAGGAGTTAGCGTCAGAGTCTTCCTCTCTTGCCTCAAAAGTCGGGGATCCTTCTCCAGCGGCCGCACCCTCAAATCACGCGCCAGTGCAGTCAGATCTCGAACCACTGCTCAAGCAGTTGCCGAGTTGGTTGACCCCGGAAGAGGCCATGGAAGGAGACCTTGCCTACGATACTGGTGGCTTCGAAGGGGGCAGTGTGAAGAGGAAAATGGAAGACCAGAATGCCCCGGACGAGCCACCAAGCAAGGTTCAACGCCAGGGTCCCAGCGACAAATCCTCTGAGGAAAGCATAGTAAGTGCGCATATACGTAGATTCCATGTTTCTTAAAGCTCTCCTCTGCTGACATGGGGCACTTGTACGAAATTTCAAACAAGGCTTGAGCCTGCAGCCAACAAAATCCACCTTCTCCCACTGTCATAAATTTACAATACACTCGGTATCAAGCGATGGTGAGATTTTTTTTTAATAATATGTAATACTAAATAGAGCATACATTGCTTTCTTTTGCAAAGGAGAAAGGAAGCACCTATTAGCACTACAAAATCAGCTGGCAGGTAATACATAATTTGGAAGTACATAGAGCTCTGTATTGATACAGAACAAAAGACATTGTTCTATTTATTCTTTCTCATAAATATGTTTAGCTGTGCCTAGTTTTGACAAAGCCTAAAAAAAAAAATCAGGGAAACAGCATTTGCGATTTGAGAATCTTCTAAAGCAGAGCTTATATTTATGTATCCTGATCCCATATGAAGTCGAACCAACAACAAATGATTTGCCATGGGGCTACAGTGGTCAGCCGACACTTAACAAAGCATTCGCCACAATTAGGCATGGTCACTGCAAGATTGTCATTAGGGTACAGTTAAAAAAAAACATATAACTTAAATGTAACACAAATGTATTAGTAAACTATCATTTTAGAGCATAAAAAAAAAAGCTCCTTTCACGAGTCTGTACCATGTGTCAACGAAGGTGTCAAAGCAAGCTAAGTGGCAACATCGCTTTGAACTTCCTACGCCAACTCATTGCAATAGTATGGATTTTCACTGCAACTTGTCCATGCTTGGTTAAATCTTTTTATCAGCACTGATACATTGCGTTGTATGCCAAAGGACCTGATCAAAGCAGTTGGCAAGTTCTTATAACTTGTACTACGCCAGTGTGGGGCTTAAAGACACATTAAAGAGAGAAATGACTTTTGCGTATTAATTAGGTGCAATCTTGCAACCCCAAAACACCATTCTTACCAGGATACAATGCTTAGTAATCGAGACAACGTACGAAAATTAAATTCAGGTGGAGACGCCACCTGCGGTTCCCGCACCAAACACAGTGACATCATGATTGGAGGCATCTAAATTGGTCCTACATAGCTTTTAATCGATTGAACTGAACTACATTGTCATCTGTGGGTGCTATAAACCTAGCATACTAAGTTTCGAAAAATTTCATCGAGCCAATGTCACGAAAATATGAAAAAAACTTTTTGAAACTTTTGATATCACATGTCATGAATTCAACGCAAAATTTAAAAATGAAACTTTAACCTTAACTTCAATGGTAATAATGAACTTATGATCGTGAAACCTTTGGCATTAGAGTTTTCAGAGTGCAGTTTGTCAATCTAAACCAAGTCATTGTTAATATGAAGTGAAGTTTTAAATCAGTTACATCACAATGGTGTGTAACTTTCAGTGCAAAACTCATTAGCTGTCCAACTTTCGTTTTCTGTTCAGTAGCCTACCTCTTGCAATGACATCGATCAAAGTATTTTTTTTTTAGCAATACCTAATGCATCTAAGCTAATTTGGGTTTCTTTTTCATTTCCATTTTCTTTTTTGTCATTTTCATTTGAATTAGTCTATAATGTGTAGAAAAAAAACTTGGAAGCCCTTGCCCTTTCGGGAAAATGGGGGCAAGCAGAGTTGGCATGTACGTGTCGCATCGCGTCGTAGCAATTTTCTTCTTTTTAACTAGTGCGATGCAACCTCTTGTTTTCTTCCTCCACACTGTGAATATGATCTTAATTCATGTGCCTAGTGGCACGACTCTTCAGTTGCTACAAGCAGTGACGACAGTTGAGGCTTCATTGCCAGACAACACAAAATGGCAGGACGTCTTGATAAAAGATCAGATTGCCGTGTCACAAACAGTTAATTGCTGACAAGCCCCCGATAGAGGGAGCGCTGGTTATTGAAAAACGGCGCATACAAATGCGCATGGAACGGGTTCACTTTCGAAGGCCACATTTTACAGGCATGCGCGAATATTTGAGCACTTGAGATATTCAAACGAAAGTTGCAGTATTTCAGTTTATTTTGAAATTAATTAAAATTATTTGAAATGAATAAATAAACACATAGTTTAAAGCAACGTTCCCATAAACCGCGTGTAATCTTTTGTAAAGGTGGTTTCACCGCAGGAAAAGGGCGCTATGCCGTGAATTTACACATTCAGGAAAAATCGCACTGCCGCGAAGCCCTACTTCAGCGTTAAAAAACATATTTTCACGCATTTATTTTAATTATTTTTTAGTTTGAAAGCTTGTAGCACCAGTTTATATGCTACAAGTATAGTAAGTGTTAAAATGTAATGCACTTTACAGGTTCTCACTTGCATTATACCGTGTGGGCGTCTCGAATTGGCGAGCGACACTCTCTTGGAGTGAACGAACACAGCAGACGCGGTCAAAACAAACCAAACAACTTGCATACATTTATTTAACTATTTTAAGAATGATGATATCGTCTGCCGCATAATTATAACATCAATCGTGATCAACACGCTAGGACATCCTTACACAATATTAAACAATACTCAACAACATGACAAACAAGGCGGTGCCGCTAATGCCTGATTCACTACTCGGGCCCACCGCAGACAGCCTGCGGTGCCGTTCACGGCAGACCCACTGCTGGAGGCAACCGTCCGCACCACCGCCCCACGCCAAAAAAAGACTCGCGCAACTCTCTCGCCCGCCACCAAGGCTTGCCTTCCGCCAGGGGTCACTGCCGGCGCTACTGCTCTACCAACCATGATAATGACAGTGGTGATCGCCGCTCACGAAACCAACGCCACCTATCGCTCAATAGCTGTCACTCTCAAAATACGGCTTCTGTGCGAGATACATGCACCATGCGGCCCAAACAACTTTACAGGGGGTGTCAGCACCTCTACATGCTTTCAATCTTAATTGAAACCATATCCCGAAAAACAAAGAAATTAGCTACACAAGCTCTAACAAATCATGACAACACATGCCCCTACATAATCTCCGTGCACGACGACACCGCCACCGATCGACACTGCTGCACTGTCCGGCTCAACAACTTCACCTCAGTACCGGTCCCGCATCAGCAACATTGCCCTCGGCGTGACGAACCGTCACTCGCTTTGACAAGTCTTCTGGTTGTGACCAGCGCTCACGAGGGCGCCGGACTGCAGGCAGTTGCGCAGGTCCAAGGCAACTCCATCGCCCGACCTCAGGACTGCATTCCTGGCCAGCGGCTCTGACGATGTGCAGAAGACAGCCAGCCGCGGGTCACACCACTCCCGCTGCGTATATTCCAAAACACTCTAAAGAAGAAGGCAGTTGGGCAAAAGGAAGGGAGCTTCAAGCTCCTGCCCACGTGGTACGATGGTCAGTACTGCTAGCTAATACATCGGTGGCGGCCGAGACGACCATCAAAATAAAACAAACATCACGTTTCCTAACTCGTGCGTCGCAAAATAAAAGTGATGGAAGCAGAGTGAAACATTTCAACGCCAAGATCCACCTAGTTGTGCCACGTGCGACAGGCGGCTGCGCAGAGCCTTAGGCCTAATCAGTCGCTTGACAACAACCGGCATCCACCTAGCACCCAGCCTATGCATAGAAGAGACAGCCGCAAAGAGATATCCGCTCTATAAGGTGGCCCTATCGCTCGCCCGACACAGCAGCTTATCGAGCGATTGGCGTTTACTGTTCCGGACAGTGTCACGGCGTCGAGCCTTAATATCAGACAGCTAGGACGCCCGGCTCCCTGAGTCAAAAAGAGAAGAAGCTATTTACAGAAAATTGGGCCACCTATGAGGCTTCTGTACTCACTCGCTTCGAGCCTGGACTACAATCCACGTGCTCTAAGCCTTGCTCGCCCCAGGATGCAGACCACATGGTTCTCGTACTCAACTGAACAACGTTCTTAAAAACCAATCACTACAACAACAAAAGCACTTGCGAGCAGAAAAAAAATACAACTAAATGTGCCAACAAGTTCAAACATGCCACAACAACCGATCTCGTTCTCAACAAAGCACACCGCCGACGCTAGCAATGAGAAGTCCCCCTAGGCCTACTCTACCCTGGTTCTAACAAAAACTTGTACCGAACCACAAAAACTGTCGGCCGATGCTTCAAAAGCTCCACATTGGGCAGCCAGTGTGTGCGTCTCGAATTAGCGTGTGACACGCTCTTGGAGTGAACGAACACAGCAAACGCGGTCAGAACAAACCAAACAACTCACATACACTTATTTAACTATTCAAAAACGACATTATCGTCCGCCAAATTATTATAACATCAATCCTGATCAACACTCTGGGACATCCTTACACAATAGTAAACAACACTCAACAACATGACAAACAAGGCAGTGTCGCTAACGCCTGACTCACCACGTGGGCCCACCGCAGATGGTCCGCAGTGCCGTCCACGGGAGACCCACCGCTGGAGGCAACCGTCCGCGCCACTGCCCCGCACTAAAAAAAAAGACTCGCTCAACTCTCTCGCCCACCACCAAAGCTTGCCTTCCACAAGGGGTCACCGCCAGCGCTACCACTCTACGAACCATGATGATGATAGTGGTGATCACCGCTCGCGAAACTAACTCCACCTATCGCTCAATAGTTGTCACCCCCAAAATACGGCTTTTGTGCGAGA
Organism: Rhipicephalus microplus; assembly: GCF_043290135.1. Taxonomy (NCBI): domain Eukaryota; kingdom Metazoa; phylum Arthropoda; class Arachnida; order Ixodida; family Ixodidae; genus Rhipicephalus; species Rhipicephalus microplus. The sequence goes on from NC_134702.1 coordinate 159,026,197, forward strand.
CATGTACGCCACGCAGTGCAAACAACTTTACAGGAGGTGTCAGCACCCCAACAATTGAAAGTCAAATTCTGCGACAATTCTAAATTGCTTCCACATTCCTTTCAACTAAAAAGAATGGCATACCTTGCTTCACTTTCAAAAAATATTGTGCAGGTTAGTTGGGTCGGGATAAAGATGCTCATTTCTCTTTATAATATGTGAGAGATACTCTTCGAATTCACTTCAAACCTGAAATTTATGACTTTCACATCCCTTCTTGTCATTTCTTTATTGTTGCGGGCGCCAAATTTTTTGTGATAACAGCTGTGACACACGACAGTTGCGAGGTGCTTGAAGCTTTGGTTGAACAGTCATTATTTCACTATGCGAGCCTTGGCTTTCTTGTGTAGTGTTACAATCATCGTGCGGCTTTCCAGGATGACATGGCAGCCGACGAAGGTGTCAGAGGGTCCAATCCTGAACCGGACGACGCCTCATTGCTTCTGAGTACCGACATAAGAGTGCGGCGCTTCTACGCTGACATCGTCATTCACATGACCATCCGCAGTGGCCAATCAGACGTTGCGCACCAGTTGCTGCAGTACATCAAGAACTGCCTTTGGGGAGTGTAACCCCCCTGCCAACTTGTTTGACGCTGAAGTCCTCAATGGCTGCATTTTTCTTTTTTTTCACACTTTTGGAAACTCTCATTTCGTGTGTCACTTCATCTGGGTTGTGTGAATGTGCTGGTGCGAAGAACTGCTGCGAGAGGGGGGTGTGTGCATGGTGTGGTGTGAATGTTTCATTTGGTCGCAGTGCACATCGAATTAAATCAAATGAAAAAAATTATGTTTGCAAGTTTTTAGGCATACTTTTTTTCCCCCATTGCATTAAAATTCCGTACATTCTATATAGCATGCTTCTTTTTGTATTGTGTCATTATGTGTTTTCATTTTCTCTTGCTGCGAATCAAATTAGTCCCGAGTGATTGTAAAAAATTGCTCTCCTGTTGCAAACAGTTGAACTTCTTGATGCTTCTTTCTGTCTCAGTCACAAAAAATAAAAATCCTGTGGTTCGCAATCGAGAATGCTACGTCACAGTAATGTCACCTGTGCTGTTTGCAACCTGCAAGTATAGACTATTTAACATAAGACATATGAGCGTTGCCACCATGGCTTTCTAAATGAATGTTTCTTATTTTTGTATGTCGTGCGTGAATCGATCAGGTCAGGAAACATCGAATGCAGTAACCAAACTGTTCTCATGTGTGTTCATTCATTATAGCACTGTTCATTTAGTTGTTCAAAATATAAAACGATAATGTTAACAGCCCGACATGGCAGCACCAAAACCCACTCATTACATACCGTATAAACCAGAATATAAGTCGAGATATTTTCAATAAAACAAGGAGCTAAAGTCGCCCCTTGTCTTATATAGCGGTGTCTAGCCGACAGTGCTCCGCTGTCTGGCAACATGTGGCTTGCATGTGCATGAGAAGCTGGACACGGCCATATTCGCATTCAAATGAATAGCAAGTTGTCTTTTTTTCTCTCGTCTGTTTTTTCGTGCTCGTGATTTGCCTCCGATCTCTTCTAAGTTATCGCTCCGCTTGACATTGTGTTTTATTTTTAGTGGTCTTTTTTTCGTTCGCTGAATATGAGTAGCTGTGGGAGAAGGTAGTACTCAGCTGCGTTTAAACTAGAGATTGTTGAGTTTGCAGAAGCGAATGGGAATATGGCTGCTCAGCGCCACTTTGGTGTATCAGAAAAAAGTGTTCGCTATTGGAGGGTGCAGAAAGGAAAGCTGCAGATGTGCAATCCTCGGAAAATGTCATTTCGTGGGCGAAGTGCAGTTCATCCGCAGCTGGAGAGTACGCTAGGAAACTTGGTGTGGGAAGTTCATGCGTGCTCTCTGCCAGTGACCGTGGATGCCATCCGCAAGAAAGCTGTAGAACTCGCTCGAGAAGCTGGGCTCACGAGAGAAGAGTTTCGTGCACCAAACTCTTGGGTGCGTTGATTCATGAGACGCAAAGGATTTTTTTTCCGGTGGCGCACATCCATCCGTCAAAAGTTTCTAGACGAGTTTGAGGACAAGCTTATAAACTTTCAGGGCTTCGTGAACCGGCTTCGGGAGCAGAACAACTACATGATGGGGCAGATTGACAATGCTCATGAGACCCCCATGTGGTTTAACATGCCTTCATCGACTATGATCATGCAGCGTGGCGCCAAGGATATGAAGCTGTTGTCCACTGGCAACGAGCACCCGTGCTTCACCGTCATGCTGGCATGCATGGCAGATGGCGGAAAGCTTCCGCCCTTCATCATTTTTAAACGTAAGACAATGCCGAAGGAAGTGTTCCCGCTCAGTGTTGTCGTTCATGTCAACAAAAAGGGATACGTGGACGAGGCCATGATGCTCGAATGGATACGAGTAGTCTGGAACTGTCAGCCAGGTGCACTGCTGTGTCTTTGCAGCATGCTGGTGTTAGATGCGTTTTGTAGTCACTTAACCGAAGCTGTGAAGCACGCACTGGGCAATTAAAGAACGGACCTCGCCGTGATACCAGGTGGTATGACCTTTACCGTCCAACCGATCGACGTTGTGCTAAACAAGCCATTCAAGGACCGAGTGCGGCTGGAGTACCAAAAGTGGATGGCCGGCGACAACACAGACACCGAAGGGCCGCCTACAGAGGCCTCCGCTTGCGACTTTTTGTAGCTGGGTACTTTCCGCCTGGCGTTCCTTGCCAGATTCCATGGTGGAAAACGCTTTTAAGAAATGTTCTATCAGCAACGTATTGTCGGAGGCGGCCAGCGACAAACTCTTGTCTTCAGAAGATAGTGGTGCTTCATCTGACGAATTGGAACATTTGCGATGGTGGTTGAGGGAAGCTCCGACGATAGGGGCGCGATGCGCCCAATTCGCAAAGAAATGTTCGGCAATTTCGGGTTGTTTTCCTTTTTTTTTCGGTAACCTGAACTTGGGGGGTCGACCTATATTCCCACTCGACCTATAGTCCGGTTTATACCGTAGCGTACTCCCTCGATTTGTGTGCTCTTTATCTAGGTAGGAAGCAGTTTAAAATATCATTCCAGCTCAGTGCACACAGGTTTGAAAGGCAAGCAATGGCCATAAAAATGGAAAAACAAAAAGAGGGCACTTCAGCTTTGCCTTCAAGAGTAGAATGCTTTAGCGGAATCGAGCCCCTTTTGCAATGCCTTCTCACTCGCTAGCCTTGTTTTACTGTTCAATAGACACATAAACCATGCCGCAAAGAGAATAATGGCAATGCTAATTACATTGACCATATGTAACTGCCCTGGAATATGTACAAGTACAGTTGCAAAATGGCCACTATGCTATAATTCTTCGCCTTGCAAATTAGAAAACTACCACTCGCATCCGCAAGACGATGAAATATACATACGCGGTAGTAAAGTTTTCGCTGATAATGGGTATTGAATTTCTTAGCGCTTTGTAATAGGCAGCAGTGGGTGGCTCTTTAAATCACCCATTCATTTTGCAGTTTGCACTTCGACACATGGCGTGATTCTATGCTTGTGCCACAATACGTTACACCCATTAAGGAGACTACTCACACTGCATGACACTCGGAATGTATAATTTTTTTTTTCTTCAGAAATAGTTCTGATCAATGCAGGACTTTGGTACAATACCTGCTTGCATCCAAAAGGCCTGGTTTTTATCCTCACTGGAACCAGGGATTTTAATTTTTTTTTTTTTGCATAAAAGAAAATGCCAATTTTTCGCTGAGCCAATCAATCAATGTAGCCATTGAAATTACTGTGTAAGAAGCTCTTTAATGCTATGGCATCACGAAGTAGCCACAAGTGTGAAAACAACTTTTTTTAATAAGTAACTGCTAAAGCCTTTCGGTAAAAATATCAATAAGTACAGTCTTTCAAAATTAAAAGTGCTGAGATCAAACATACATTTCTTGCTTTAGTGGTCATTTTGAGCAGTGCACTGTTGCAAAATTGACACCGTCAAATCATTTTGCGTGACATTGCATAGAATCAGTAGTCTTGTCGTGACAATGCAAAATGAGTATGGCAAGGTTGACGCATAAATTATATTCATTTTCTCAACCATTTTCTAGTGATGCCAAAGTGCGAACAGTCTATAGTCATGAGTTGCAGTTTGTACCTAACATCAAGAAATGGCACAAGTAGTTAGTCCAATACTTGATTTTTAGTGTCAATTGTTTGACATATGCAAATATGTTTGTGATATGCAAATTGTTTTCAATTTTTCTGTTCACATACAATTACGACTAAAACTCCTTAAGCGATATAGGTGGTCTGAAAATGTCGACAATTTATGCTCCAGATCTCACGACCGTGATATTGAGCACACTCATGTCATTCTCATTTTTGTGTAATGCAAGCGCCAAATTAAATTTTAGAAGCTGAAAACACTCATTGGTTACGATGTTATGAGATCGCAACCAATGCACATACTCGAACGTGAGTGACTGCAACATTTTCAGATGTTAATAATTTGGCACAAATCAAGAACAAAAAAGGAACCTAGGCATCTTTTTTTTCCTCTACCCGCAGTCCATAAAGTATAGATTGTGATTCTGGTGGCACTTAATATTTCAGTGCCATGGTGGCCTTGAAATGTAAACAATTGACACGAATGTAACACTCGCGTGTTGGCAATGGTTCCATGCAATTTACTTACATGGTTTAGTAGTTCCATACTCCACAATTGGCAGCTCAGTGACTGCATTCTGTTGAATCAGACTAAATTTCACTTGTTTGTTAGGCCAAGAGCGTTTTGGTAGCTATGTGGGCAAGCGACTTTTGTGAGATATGTAAACATATTCATAAACATGCAGCTTTTGTTGAGGTTGACAAGCCACTATATTGTACCATGCCAAAAGTACTGACCTCACGCTCTTAACATGATCAAGGCCTTAATTCATGCTAATTGGCTGTAGATGGATTGCATGAATGTTGTAAATCAGAAAGGTACGAGTTATGCAAAGAGAATCTGGCATGTGCAGTGCATTAAGTAACACCTTTCTATACTTTAATTAATCTTTAAAAGCCTGAATTTTTTCCTTGCCGAAGAAAAAAAAATTTAATTGCTTAGTTGTGCTGGCATGCGAGCTAAGGATGCATCTAAATTAAGGTACTTGAGGAATTTCAGTATGCCAGACGAAATTTGTAAACTACATTTTAAAAGACTGAGTTGAACTGGTCTCTTGTTTCATTCATTATATCCAAAACATTCGATATACTGCAAAGATGGGTTTTAATTTACATACCTGAATATACCATATACAGTATGTTTCACTGGCATAGCGAACACTCCTATAAACAGCATCAATATTGCTGGCCCTCCAACAGCAAGGGGATAATGTAAAAATGTCCATGCGCGTGATTAATATGTCAAGAGGAGCCAGAACTAAGCCACTATACTTCTCTAAGGTAGAGAAACCTAGACACGCTGTAAATGCAGATGTTACCTTTAACAGTGGATGCGTGTGTACATTGCATATTAACCAATTATTAGTGCAGGATTTCAAACAAATGCTTCACACTACATTTGTTACCTTGCACATCCTTTTGTCGGTCAGGCCATTGCTCGACGCGATGATCACTGTGAAAGACAGCATCTGCATGCTATATTTGTGGTCGTTCAAAAAGAGCAAGCCAGTACAGCTGGTCGCTTTTTGCGTGCCATCTCTGTATCTCCAATTCTGCTGCTCCCTCTGTCTCAAGAAAGCGGGAAGTAATTAGTACTATCAGTTGGTTCACTTCTTTTTGCAGAAGCATTGTGACAGCAGGTGCTAGCTGCTAGTCATAGGGTGTAATGAGTTCCTGCTTATTCCTAATGCACACAAATGCCATGTTCAGTAATTTAATTAGTATACAAATGCTTATAAAGACAATGGTCCACTAGTTCAATGTTGCAAACACTGATGCATAGCTGCATTCAAGGATTCATTCTGAATCTGGGAGATTAACGCAATGGATGGGGGAGGGGGCTCCGCGATGGATTTTTTTCCCCCATTTTTTTGCACTTAAAGAACAAGAAACATGGAAGAGAGAAGGGGAGTCCCAATCGCAAGCATAAACATCAGTATTATGGTATTATAATGGCTTGGAGTGACCGAACACACGAGGGTTTCCACTCATGTGAGAATAAAAAAGGGTGTGCAAATACTCCAGAAATTTTGCCTCATCAAAACAACTAGCAAAATCTATTTCCGTCAAAAAAAAATTCCCACATATTGACGAAGTGAATGATGATGAATGGAGCTTGCTCCAGAGGTTAAATCCAGTAAACCGTGAACCCTCTGTACATATGCTCAATCATTATCATATAAAAACGTGACACGGGAGGGTTGTTTTTTTTTTTTGATAGCCTCGCAACACGCCCTGGTGCCAGCCCACAAGCATGATACCATCCCCTGTCTTGGACAGTCATTCCTCTATGCATCTGTCGTCTTGTTGCCATTTGATAGTGGGCTGTACCAGTTATATGTACAATGTGCGACTCGTCGTCCGTGTAGAACATAAATTTGGCTATCGGCACACAAGAAGCTCCAAGGCACGATGCCTGGAGCAGCGTCGACCATGCCGTTCACACCATTTCTACCACCAGCATTTCAAACGCGTGTCTTTTCCTTGCTAGCTGCTCATAGCGATGGTCAGTCATTGTGGTCCTCGCCTGCTGCGTGGAGCCAGTACGGAGTCTCCCGCTTCGCTCAGTTGAGCGAGCGTCGCTGGAGCAACGGCACGCTATCTCGCGAGCGCTCTTGAAATGAAGAGCACGGCTGCACCTCTAGCAGGAGCAATGAGCAATAGCGTACACAATGGCGTTACGATGAGAGACAGCCCCCCAGCAAAAGGAGCAAGCTCCTAAAACTCGTGTAGGGCTCCATGGGTCACAGGAGAACAGATGGGAAGGCGCAGCTGGTTGCAGCAAAAGCGGGGATTAAGGCTATGCTTGCTGCTAAATTCTTTGGACAGGAACCCCGAAATGCTTTCAGCTTTTTTTTTACACGTCTTAACTACCTTAATCCACCGCTGCATTAGCTGCGTGCCCTCGGAGCTCGTAGATCGCTATCACGTCACCGCGACCGCGGTTTTGTGCGCGGCGGTTGCAGCAAACGGCAGTTCTGTTTTCACTCTGCGCGTGCTGGCTGTGCAATGCCTTCAATCAAAACTAAGTCGTTTCATTGGGATAGCAATTATATGGACACTCCTGGCTGAATTTTGCCGTCAACGCCACCGTCAATATATCGTTGAATCGACCTTCGAATAATGCGTTCGATCGAACGCGTTATTCGAAGGTCGTAGGTTTGATTCCTGTTCATGGCTGGTTATTTTTTCATCCCTTTTCTTTCTTCTTATTTACATTCCATTGGTTCTAATAACTTCCTGTATATTCCTTGGCATTACTGTCTGTTAGATCTCATTATATATATATATATATATATATATATATATATATATTGAAACCGTATACTTATCTATATATATATGAAAAAACAAGAAAGAGAAATAATCCAGAAAAACACTCCGACAAGCGGATTAAAACATACGACCTCTCGCTTGTGAGTGCGAGGCGTTAGCCACTAAGCCACGAAACACGTCATTCAAAGTTGAAACGGCAAGCTATTTATATCTACCACTTACTGCTGGCGGTGACCATCTCGGGTGAACTATCGTGTTTTCAGCATTACCAGAGAGATAGCGCATTGAGTGCGCGTCGCCAAATCGTCATGACACGGCGGCGCGCCCTGTCATCTCCCACGCGTACTTCACCAAGCAGAGAGGAAAGGCGGGTGGACGCTCACGCGTGCTCATCGCCTGGTGTGGATAATCGTACACCTTGGGCTTTCACCAGAATGATTCTGTTGTAGTTACCGGGCGCACAAAGGTCACTGCACTCGCTGCGCAGTCTTCGTTTTCGACAAGAGCATGCTTTTCAGGTGCAGCGAAATAACAACTGAGATGTTCATTCACGTGAACAATGCAGGGCAGGTTTCGGTATGCTTTCTATTCTTCGTGCAACATTCCAATTTGTTGCTATGGCATTCATTGCTTTGCCTTTGTAGCAAATCTGTGATTTTTATGCTATTTATTATCGCATCTGCAGTGGTTTTTTCATCAGAATCTTGTAGACTGGTCTAGCATTGAACACGCGCACGCTTTCGGAGTTCTTTCAGTTACATCGTCGCCAGATCGTGTCAAGAATGACCGCGCTTTCGTCTACAGCGGTTGTGGCAACGACAACCACACGCACGGCAGAAGACAGTGCGTGCGATGGTGGTGCGCACTTCTGAAGCTTTGAGCAGGCTGCTCACGGCAATTCATTCAACGGTTTCGGTACTGAAGTTCATGTCACCCACCGCGATTAGGAAAAGTGTTCAGAACATTCGAATTCTGGCCAGTGGGGTACAGTGTACTATAGCTAGGGCATTTCACGAATTCATATGTGCCGCGATTTCGCATCGCTGAGATTCAACTGTACGTTTAGATGGAGTTGGAGGCATGCGTCCTAAATTTGTTTACAATAAATGGGATAGGTTCGCAAAAAACCTGGAGCCGATTCACCTGCATTTTTGTCAATGCAGCCAGATCACGCACAGAAATTTCGATTTTTGGGGGATTTTCACGACAACTACACAAACAGAAGAAAAGGTTGAAATCCGGCAGTCTCCCGGAGACTTGGCAGATATGCTAATGCCAGCCAAAGTTGGAATGCAAGTTAAATTGCGAGCGCTTACATGCCAGACAGACGGCACACTTCCGGCCACATCATTAGACACAGGATGATAATGGTGTTTATAGAGTAAGGATAACAAGCAAACTAATTATTCCTAACAAAATGTTATGGAGTTTCGAGCATATGCTCAAAATCGCGTGCTTAAAACCTCGCGCTGACGCAACGTTTCAGAGTATCACATCAAATAAATGTGCACGTTTGCCATTTCTTAGTTTTTCCTGACTAAAAAAATTGCACAGCTTGCACTAAACTGCGCGAGGCTGGATCACAGCAGAGCTGGTGGGCACGTAGATCGTCCCGACTTGCTTAGGCTTTTAACCTCTCTTCTGTCTCTTTACCCCCTCCCTTGCTATACTACACATAACTCCAGTCTGTCTGTCTATCTGAGTCTATGCCTATAGGTGAACCTCGACCTATGCTGTAGATCTATAGCGCGTGTGTGCCACAGAAATTGGGCAAATCCCGCAATTCGCTGATTCACTAAAAATTAAAAAAGTGCAAGGGAGTTTAATAGCGACGCCAGGTAGTAGGCAGGCAGCCGGTACGGACAGAAATGCTGAGCAGTCCAGTGTCTACAGCTCGTGCACACACTCGCGCTTCGCACTCAGAGATGGTCCCACTAGTCAGTGCCTTGCAAATTCCCCACTACAATACCCCGGTGACGAAGACGAGCCATCCTGGCGACTCAAGGTAACGAAAGGAAAGGAGGGTCGTAGCAGGGCTTGAGGCAACTGACGTGGACCGTTTCACGACCAAGGCGGCGCTTGTCCGTGGACGCCTTGAGTGGTTCAATCACATAGGTGACAGAAGACGGGTGCTGTATTACGCGGTAAGGGCCAGTATACTTCAGTGTAAACTTGGGAGTCAGTCCAGGAGAGTAGAAAGGCAGTCGGAGCCACACGAGAGAACCGACGGGGAAAGTGTCCTGAACAAGATCACGGTCGTGGCGATCTTTTTGGGGGGCTTGATTATCGGCTGTGAAGGACCGTGCAAGCTGACGACACTCTTCGGCATGTTCGGTCATTTCAGAAACTGGGCTGAACTCGAAGGCATCAGGATTGTATGGGAGAATTGTGTCGAGTGTGCTGCATGGGTCACGACTATAAAAAAAATGGAGAAAAGCCCGTTGTTGATTGAATCGCCGTATTGTAGGCATACGTCACGAAAGGAAGAACAACGTCCCAATTGGAGTGGTAGGAATCAATATACATATCGAGCATGTCTCCGAGGTTTCTATTGAAACGTTCCGTTAGACCGTTCGTCTGAGGGTGGTAGGCTGTTGATGTGCGGTGTACCGTACAGCATGAATGTAAGAGCTGCTGCAGAACTTCGGACAAAAATACACGGCCCCTGTCACTCAGGAGCTCCCGTGGTGCACCACGACGAAGAACAAACCGATGCAAGATAAAGGTTGCAACGTCACGAGCACCAGCCGAAGGTAGCACTGCCGTTTCAGTGTACCTTGTCAGATGGTCGGCAGTCACAATCACCCATCGATTACCACCAACAGAGCACGGTAGCGAGCCGTATAGGTCAATCTCAACACGGTCAAATGGGCATGCAGAACATGGTAAAGGCTGCAGTTGACCGGGTGAGTGAGGGAATGTCTTTCGCTGCTGACACAGGGAACATGAGCGAATGTGTTTGCGTACAAACGTGTACATACCCCGCCAGTAGTAACGTTGGTGAATACGCTCATACGTCTGTAGCGCACCGGCGTGTGCGTGTTGCTGCTCAGCAAGAAAATATTCGCAGATATCGGACTGCATATGGCTGGGTATGACTAGCAGCCATTTACGACCCACCACTTGATAGTTGCGACGGTATAACAGGCCATTCCGTATGGCGAAATGCGTTGCTTGGCAGCGAAGAGCTCGTGGGTAACTGGAAGTTGATGCGTCAGAAAGCATACTCAAGAGTGAGGCAATCCAAGGGTCCTTCCGCTGTTCGGATGACATGTCTGTGACGCTGACGGCAGAGAGGGGAAGGTCCAGGGCTGATATATCCGTATCATCAGATTTCACGGGTGATCGTGAAAGCGCATCTGCGTCAGAGTGCTTTCGCCCCGATCGGTAGGCGACGCGTATGTTGAATTCCTAGAAGCGTAGTCGCCAACGTCCGAGGCGGCCGGAAGGATCTTTCAGTGAAGCCAACCAACAGAGTGCGTGACGGTCAGTTACCACATCAAAAGTTTGGCCGTAACAATAGGGGCAAAACTTGTTTAATGCCCACGCAATCGCCAAGCACTCTTTTTCCGTAACAGAATAATTGGCTTCTGCCTTAATGAGGGCGCGGCTGGCATAGGCGACCACATACTCCGTAAAACCTCGTTTGCGTTGCACGAGTACTGCACTAAAGCCGACGCCACTTGCATCCGTGTGTACTTTAGTCGGCGCAGTAGGGTCGTAATGACGCAGTACGGGTGGTGAGGTAAGGAGTTGGCGCAGTGTTGCGAAAGATTCGTCACAGGCTGCTGTCCAATTCGAAAGATCTGCAGGGCCAGCAAGGAGTTTGGTGAGCGGAGCGATGATGGAAGCAAAGTTCCGGACAAACCGACGAAAATAGGAGCACAGGCCCACAAAGCTCCGTAGTTCTTTAACTGTAGTCGGCTTAGGAAATTCGGCAACAGCACGAAGCTTGTCAGGGTCGGAAAGGATGCCGGCTTTTGAGACGACATGACCAAGTATGGTGAGTTGTTTAGTCCCGAAGTGACAATTCTTCAGGTTAAGATGAAGCCTGGCGTTTGTAAGGCACTGTAGAATTTTACGCAGACAAGTGAGATGCGAAGTGAAATCGGGTGAAAAAAGAACAATGTCATCAAGATAGCACAAGCATATGTTCCGTTTGAGACCGCGTAATATGCTGTCCATCATTCGCTCGAATGTGGTGGGCGCATTGCAGAGTCCGAATGGCATCACGATAAATTCATAGAGACCATCCAGTGTGACGAACACCGTTTTTGGACAATCAGACTCAGCCATTGGTACCTGCCAATAACCTGAGCAAAGGTCAAGCGAGGAAAAGAATTCTGCACCTTGGAGACAATTGAGAGCATCGTCTATGCGGGGAAGAGAATAAACATCTTTTCTCGTAATGTTGTTTAGGCGCCTGTAGTCTACGCAGAACCGGATCGAACCATTCTTTTTTTTTTCACGAGTACAACTAGTGAAGACCGAGGACTACAAGAAAGCTTGATGACTCCACGCTGTAGCATGTCGTCTACTTGTTCTGCAATTATGCGACGCTCCGCCGGGGACACACGATAGGGGCACTGGCGCAAAGGAGTACTCTTCCCTGTGTCAATTGTGTGCACAACGGTGTTCAATCTTCCTAACACCGCTTGGGGAAAGTCAAACGAACGCCTGAATTCGTGCAACAGGGTAAGAAGCTGGTCTCGTTGAGCCGGGGCTGGATGGCTGTCAATAGAACAGTGAAATGCATCGGATAACACACTGTTCGAGGCAAAGTAAGAAACCAACGCGTTCAGCTCCATATTCGGCTTGGTGCCGAAGAAATCGGCAGGCACGACAGTACCTTCATCGATAAACTGAATGTGGCCGAGCGTCTCGTTGCGGCGCAAACTGAGGGGGCACGAGTTCGGATTGGAAATAAATATTCCGGTAGTGCCTTGACAAAGCGCAAGAACGGCGAATGGCAGCGATGTGTGGTGGCGGCTACCGAAGATGTCAGATGGTGTGAATAGGACGGTAGCGTCAGAAAGTGAAGCGCAGCAGGCAGGGACAAACTGGGCGCTGAAAGGAGCAAGGTCTATGTCCGTCGCGACGACAAGGTTGGCCACACTAAATACGGCCGCATCAAAAGAAGGCACATCACGAAGCGGTAACAGCTCCACTTCGGCCCGAGCACAGTCCAAGACGGCGTGATGACGTGATAAGAAATCCCATCCTTGGATGACATCGTGAGAACATGAAGCCAACACGTGAAATTCAATGATGTACAACACGTCTCGAATAACCACTTTTGCTGTACATGCCGCGACGGGCTCAATTTGATGGGCGCTCGTAGTGCTAAGAGAAACTACGGGAGAAAGCATCGTCGCTTAACGAAGAGAGCGGCAGTGTCTCTTTGAGTAATCACAGATATCGCGGCACTGGTATCAATGAGTGCAAGTGTTCGTACACCTTCGACGATTACATAGATAAGATTGGTGGGACACAGGCGATTAAACGATGATTAAACAATTAAACTTAAAGGATTAGACGATGATGCAGCTCGTGCCTCCGTAGCTGCGGCAGTTAGTTTTCAGTCTCAATGGAGGTGGGTCGTCGACGCATAGGTGACACTGAACGACAACTTGTTGAAGGGGAAGGCAAGCGGGAAGTAGAACGTCGAGAAGCGGAGGTTCAGGTGCTGGAAGGAGCTTGCGCATCGCGTTTGTGAACTTCAGGTGGCACGTGAGGCACGTGGTATGGAGGCCGGAACGAGTAGTCAGGGTATCTTGGTGCATTAACTGCGAAGTGCCAACGACATAGACATGCAACGTGACCTGGAATCCTGCAAAAGTAACATATCGGCTGGTTGTCAGCAGTGCGCCAAGGATTTCCGGCGTGCTGCTGTGTAGCTGGAAACGGCGCGGTGGAAGGTCGCACAGGTTGTGGCGTATACAATGACCGACGAGGCGGAGGCATTGCCGCGACGGCCGTATAAGTCAGTGGCGCAACCTCAGGTGTTGGTGGAGAGGCAGGCGGAGGTAATGGAAACGCCTCAGAGATCTGCTCCTGAATAGCCTGTCTGATTGTCGGCGTTAGGCGGTTCGTTGGTGCTTCGGTGGTCGGCAGATACCAGAGACACGAAAGCTGTCGTGCGACCTCTTCGCGTACATATTTTTTTATCTGCTCCAGCAGGGTGCTATCGCCACCAACGGCCAGGGCAGCGAGAGAGTCGTCTGATGTCGTCGACCTCCAAACTGATGCACGTTGTTTGCGAATCTATTCCAAGCTCTGGCACAAGGTCACAAGTTCGGATATGGTACTTGGGCGCTTTGCCAGCAACATTTGAAAGGCATCATCATCTATTCCTTTCAAGATATGCCTGATCTTGTCTTGTTCGGTCATCTCAGGGTTAAAGCTCCAGCATAAATCGATAACATCTTTAATATAGCTAGTGAAGTTTTTGCACTGCCTTTGTGCTCATCCACGTAGGCACTGTTCAGCACGCAGCTTGCACACTGCGGGACGATCGAACACAGCTGCAAGGGTGGTCTTGAAAGCGGCCCAAGTGGTAAATTCAGTACGGTGGTTTGTGAACCACAGGCTGGCAACGTCTTTGAGATAAAATGGGACATACTCCGATTTCGAGGGGTCGTCCCACTTGTTAGAGCCGCTCACCTTTTTAAACAGCTGCAACCAGTCTTCCACATCTTGGTCCTCGGTGCTGCTGAAGAAGGGGGATCCCATTGGCGCAGGGTGGTAGGTACAATGACCAGTTGAGTTTGGGCTGTGCTTTGCAGAGTGGTGCCTTGCTCGGTCGTCTGAGCAGGCATTGCTGATGCAGTGGGCAGCTTCCGGCTTCGAAGTTCCAGGTTTGCGTACCCAGAACACTTCCACAGCTTTGCTAGGGAGTTTAATAGCAACACCAGGTAGTAAGTAGGCAGGCAGCCGGCACGGACAGAAATACTCAAGCAGTCCAGCTCTACAGCTTGTGCACACACTCGCGCTTCGCACTCAGAGATGGTCCCACTAGTCAGTGCCTTGCGAATTCCTCACTACAAAAGAAACACACTGGTGGTGAACCCTGATGGGGCTGCACATTGCAGATTTTTTTCTTAACCATCTGTACCACTTGCTTGGGCGGGGAGTGAGTGCTCACTGGCTTCCGATAATTTTATCTACTATACATGACAAGCCTCAACCCTGACGGCTTTCTCATAAAAGGTGTAGCATGCTTTTGCAGCGAAAGCTGCTAGGAGATCGCAATAAAGGTCGGGTGCACCATAGTTATCCCCCACCGCCAGTGTCCATAACTACATAATCCTTGACCGTCATCAGCCACAGTCTTACCACCAGACATGCGTGGAATGCGCAGCACAGTTGCAGTGAAAGCTGGAAAAGCGGCCTTTCTGGGGCGAAGCTGCTCAAGCCGTGGGTATGTCCATGCACGTCTCTCTGTGACTGGTTCGTAACCACCTAGTTGTATGACTCACTCAGCTGGTGGCGCTAGTGTGAGTGACAGACAGACGGACGCACGGATGGACAAAGGCACGAGCAGACGGAAGCATGAACACTGGACGGAAGCATGAACTCACAAAAGCGTGGTCGAACAGACAGATGCACGGACGGAAGCAGGAATGAACGTATGGATGGACAAACGAACGGACGCTTCGCCTGCTCATCATCATTCACTCTGTAGATATGCTATAATTTTTTTACTCTTTGGGTGACTGCTACAAGCACACTTGCAGGGTACCCACTACGCCAATCATAATTTTTGTGTAGTAGGGAGGCATTCACTGTCATCTTTCATTATTCTTCGGACAAATGTGTACCCAATACACACTTCTAAGAAATTTGTGTAATTTTTTGATGTGGCTGACTATCAAGAATTGTGTCTGAAGCTTTTGTGATGGGTTGGAGCATGCTACAACCCACTCATTATGCAATTTGCATTGTGTAATGCTTGGTTGTTCCTTTGCTCTTTTAAAACGCTTACTCATATAACGAGATTTCTTTCCCCACACCAAGCTTGCTTAAGGTCACTATGAAATTAAGTTTCAAGCACCAGCGTAGCTTTGTGGTAGAATACTGGGCTTGCACTCAAGGGACCCTGGTTTGAATCCCATTGTGTCCTTGGCGTTTCTACTTTTTTTTCCTTATTTAGCGCGAAAGTGGTTACGGACACTGGCGGCAGCGGACAACTACGGCGCACGCAGCCTTTGTTGTGATCTCATAACAGCTCTCGCTGTAAAAATTGCATAAAATTCCTTGCAAGTGTGTAGCGAGTACCAAACTTCCCCAAAGAATGGCATAGTGAATGCAACTTTACTTCATAAAAATTATGACTTATGACATAGTGGGAACCCTAGTGTGTTGTGGTAGTTACCCAGAGTTTAAAATAAGGCTCTGAAAGATTGCTCTTTCAGCTTTCGCTGTGACTCTGCGGCTCGTTCCACGCTGGCCTGGAGTTTATTTTTTTAGACGCGAAGCAGCTCTTTGACAAGCCTGTGTAATGCTGCCCCTCTCTACATACGCGCCGCAGATGTTGGCATGGTGCCACGTAGGTCACGCCACTACTGCACGTTGACGTCACGTTCCCTTTGCAGTGCGTGCCGACGTCACTCTCTTTCTCGCCTGCCGCCTTGTAAAACCCCTCAAACTTCGTAACGTAGCAACACTCTCCTCCTACGCTTTCCTTTTGAACATGGCACCACCTGCCTTGCTCCTGCGTAGCAGATGCTGTTTCGCAACGAGAGCATTTATGCCAGCCGTGTAACTCACCCTAAAATTACCTTAACGAGTGTAACGCTGGCCCATGACAGCTCTGTTTAGTGCCACGCGCAACACATGCCTTGATCGAGTCGCTCAGCATTGCAGTGACTAGATGTCAACTTTGTGCGCATCACTCTTCAGTATGTAAAACGTAGAAATGTGATCGTTAGTGAGAACCCCCATTTTTTCTTGGCCTATCGTTTGGCGCATCTCCGAGCAAGTTTTACAGTGTAAATAGCATCGCTCAAACGTTCATGTTTGGCTGCTGCAGTGGCTTACATTTCTATTAGCTGGCGCAACAGTGCCTGAAGGGACAGTGCGACTGTCTTTTCTTACTCAGCGCATGGGTGGTGCAAGCTTCCCTGTGTATGGGGGAAGCTTGCACCACCCATGCGCTGAGCAAGAAAAGACTATGTGCACTATATACACAAAGACTATACACACTATGTGCAGCGAACATTCACAGTGACTGTCATGCAGTGGACACGTCACCTATGGCAAATTTTCATCTAAGTCCTTAATAATGTGTCGGAAGGCGCACATCATGTATAGTTTATACATTCGAACAGCTGTGGTTGTTTCATGACGTCTTTAGGCGCACCAATCATGTTTGGGAAATGCACCTTATGAGCGTACCTCACACATGAGCCATATCGCTGAAAGAATGAGCTAGCGCATGAATGAACTAACGTGGCACCATAGGCTATTACTTCGCGAGAGTTCCACTCGCGGATATAAACGTTCACACAAAATAGCAAATAAGCTATCACGCGAATGGCACATATGTATGAGATTCTTAAACGATGAATGCACCCAATGACTCGAAGGCATGCGCGCTTTTGCGTAAGTGCCCTTGCATAGCGAGTTTCCCGGTTGATCAGTCGACGTTAACAAGCCACAGAAAGCAACTCGCTCTGAAATATACGAACAGGCAACAAAAACCAACAGAGTACCAATCTTAATGCGAGTTGCTGCACTCCAGTCTTGTTTATTCAAAATACCAGCATGGAATCTCTGAAGTTTCGCAATCACGATTTCCATCGTCTTGCCGCATACATGCTAAGCGCACAAACTTATGCTGCGAACTCAAACCAGTTGGCGCATATTGGCAAGCAGAACACGTAAACACGTACTTTTTACCCCCCCCCTCAAAAAAAAGCCCCCGCAGAAGCGTCAATGAAACCCGAGGGAGAGTCGCGATGTCCTACACAATTAGATGCGACTTGTCGATGGCATTAGAGCAGGCATTGAATTGATGCAACATCAAACCATGCTCTTCATGAGAGACGTGCAACTTATTTCACAAAGTGGATTAGAAAACGTCGGCCTGAAGTTTTCACTTCCAATTCTATGTAACCATGTCTTTTGTCGCAACTTGTAAAGAGCTCTCGGCCTTTACTACAGTCGAACCCTGCTACAGCGAAACTGACTGGGCGTAGAAAAAAATTTCGTTGTAGTGAAATCGAAAAATATAGCCGATCTGAGCTAGAAAAAGAAAGGAACATTTATTCTCAAAATTCAAAGTGTCCGCTGCTTCCTATTCTTTCCTAGTAGCGTCACAAAGCGATTCTCACCAATGCATAGCAATGCCACGATGAAAAGCATGCTGAAACAATGCCTACAACCTCTTTCATGAAACAAACAGTTGCATTATGTTATTACCAGCAGCTGTTTGTCGTCAAAGTACATCCAACAACGACAAAATGGAGGCAGGGTATCGTGGAGTAGTGACGTTTGCCTTATTCTATGCCATTCTTATCATCCATCACTCGTGGCTGGCTGATTTTGTTGATAATGCGGTCAAACAGCCACTCTGATTAGGTACCACAATGGCTAAGTGCGAATAAAATTATAAGCATTGACATCAGAAAAGACATCGTTCCGCGGAAACACCCTAAAGCGGCCCGAAAGAAACCATGAACTGAGCGACTGAGTTTCAGCTTAACCCCGGAAAGCCCGGACACAGAAGCACATGAAGGAAAAATACGATAACTTGTTTATTGACTTCTTAGATCACTATGAACCAACTTATACAAAAATATTGCAGAAATATATAAGTATTACACAACCGTAGTCCGTATCATATTTGATACAGTGGGCTTCTTCCCTACGTAAGGCCAGTGGAGCAAAGCGGGAACTTATTGCCTGTGGAAATCAAAAAAGCAGTTTCTTTCTTTGTTTAGGCAAAGTGTCACCTCGCATTTAGAACAAATAACAGAACTGAATGTGTTTTCTTTCGGAGAACAGTGCTTGCATCGCAGCCTTTTGGTTGTAATGATGGGAAAGTGGCCAACACCATCTTTCCTTACATCATTTTGGAGCTGCTTCGGCGCTAGTTTTCTTTTCATTGAGGCAGATGATGGGAGGCTAGCGGGCCGTCCTCTTCTAGTCTTTCCGCAGAGCATCAAGTTTTCTGAGAGCTCTGCAATAAATACTCTCAACTTCATTGGCTTTCTTCCCAGCTGTCCACAGTGACGCCTGTGGATATTCCACGCATTTACCGCACAGAGATACAACGTGTGGTACAGAATATACATGTACCAGCGCCTGGATCTAATGTTGTACTTATAGAGGGCAACTTGATAATTGTGCTGGTCAATACCACCCATGAAACTGTTGTACACAGCAATGATAGCAGGTCGCGGTACATCAACATGTACTTTGGCCTTGCGGTCATACCGCTTGACTTTTTCGACAGGCTCCAATGACACAAAGTTCGACATCAATGTCGCTGCCCTTCTATCGAACCAGCGCACAACAGAAATACCTGTGCCATTGTCAACAGGATGATCACAGGCACCTTGCCCGAGTGGCTTCAGGTTTTTTTTCACTCAAGAGACAACAATCTTTGAGCCGATTTCGGCGCAGCGTACCGACATATTGAATCCCGCGACCAGAGAGCTCCTCCACCAGCTCCATAGAGCTGAAGAAATTATCCGCAGCTACCTTGAAGCCCTCATCAGAGGGCAGCTTGCTACACATATTCAGGACGGTATCGCCACCTAGTCCAAATGTAAAGTTACCGTCACCCTTCCCTTGGTACACATCGAACTGATACAGGATACCTGTTGCTCCAGCCCGGCCCCACAGCTTGAAGCCCCATGGTACCGGTTTGTTCGGCATATATTGCTTTAGTCTACTTCTTCCCCTAAAGGGCACCATCATTTCGTCGACTGCATTATATTCCTCTTGCTCAATTTGCTCAAGGTTTCGTTGCAATGCCACAATCCAAGGTCGGAGCTTCCACACTTTTTTTTTCTTGCTCAGGCACTTGCATGTTATCAACAACATGTAGACACGCCATCAACTTCAGGATGCGATTCCTTGGCATGGTATCTGCTATGGGCGAATGCCTGCTGCCTTGCTCCCAGTAGCATCTCACGTTTGGCATTTGGACGAGGCCCATTTTCAAGTACATGCCAATGTACTGCTCAACTTCGGGGACACTTGTGTTCACAGATTTGCCATACTTCCGTGTGCTGTAAAGGTTTGTTTGGTCGACCAGAATGGCCAGCATGTCGTCTGTTAGAAGCCGCCTGAAAATCATGATCGGGGTTTCCAAGTCGTTCGGTTCGCTGAATGTCCCCGAAAACTCTGGGAGGGCTATCTCGAGCAAGGCTTTCTCCCAGTTTCTTCTAGGAGGAGAAGATGCGACAGCGGAACCGCCACAAAAGTCATCCGCCTCTTCATCTTCACTTGAGTGATCAGGGGCGCTGGGACTTGGTGCGGTCCATTCCTCTTCGTTACTTTCTGAAAGGTCGCTGAAGTCACTCACATCGTCCCCTGGAGCGACACGTTCAAGGACATCCTTCATGGGACCACCTAAAACAAACAAAAACAAACTGTGATCAATGGTGAACATACGTGGCGAAGCGCAGTTTGTGTCTTTGAGAATATCAGTGAATTGTGATCACAACTAATGTAACTGCGCGGTCAAATTGTATCACTTCGTCTTGTGCAGAGAAAAATATTACGTTCAAAATGCAAAGGAAGGGCGATATCGCGTCGCGATCAAGGCACGCGAGTCACCAGGGCAAGAAACCCACGGCAAGAAAGAAGGCTTCACGAAAGCCCACTGTATCATATATGATACGTATGAATTCGCGACGTTGTCATGCAGCGTACATTCTAGGGCAGGCAATTGCGTATAAAGATCCGGAAACGTACACAGAACAGCATCGATACTGTCACTGCCATAAATGAACAATTGCTTACCTTTCGTGGAATAGAAATTTCGGCATGGTATTCCAACACGCGCGCTGCTAGCGTTCGCCATTTTTCCAACTCGGCTCGCAGACCTCTGGTGGTAAGAATCGGAAGCAGCTATAAGCGAAAACACTTTTCAACATGTCCAGAGCGCCCTACAGTGGCCTTCGAGGATTCAGTTTCGATCTCTTCCATAAAAGGGACGTTTGAATTCGCCGTATCATTATTGATACGTTGGGCGCTGTGGGGTTAAAATGGTCTGCAGCTCAAAAGTCAGCCAGTGACTAAAGCAGGGCAGTCTCACTGCCATCTGTATCGAGCAACAGCAGCGCCCATGCTTGCTGAGCAGTGGTGGTTTTTGGTGGTGCCAACGCGTGTATACTTTGTTGACATATTTTCAGGTTCTGGAAATGCATCAAAATGTTAAAGATTGGGTTTACTGTATAGTAATAAATATCTGAGCCTATAACTGCATCGTGAAATTTCGTTAAAGCGGGATGACAGAAGAAAAAGTGTTCGTTGTGGCGACAATATTTATGCATTGACACCTATGGACTGGTGACCGGAAACCGCGAATTTTTCGTTGTAGGGGATACTTCGTTGAAGCGCAATTCATTTTAGCAGGGTTCGACAGTAGCCTTGTTTTGCCATCAAAAGCTACAACCACTCACAGCAACGAACAGCGAAGTCATTCTCGGATGAACATATTTGACAGCACAGTGCGCACGAAAGGACAAGTTCGTATCCGTCAAAACAGATGCGCTCTGCCCCAAGGAGTCTGCGCCTCGAGAGCAAAAATGGTTGTCGTGAGCGACTAAACTAATAAACACTGGGAACTGTCCCATGCGACGGCATCTGGTCAACATCATCGACCTCTGGAGGTCTGAGGAGGGGGAAAAGAGGCGCATGAATAACCATGTGTGTCGCTACTTTGCGAAGTTTTAGGTGCTTTGCCATTTCGTCCGTTAGCCCGCATCACCTGCTGCATGCTTAACGTACACATTGAAACATGTCTGTATGTGTCATCTACAAGACCTACACCAGCCATCGCATCAAACGAATCTTCCAGCGCTCACCGCAGCACCTGCTTTAGCGCTGTTCAAACCATGACGCAACCCATGGAGATGGTCTTTTTTTTTTTGCAAAGCACAACTGTAAAAGCAGCCACACATTTGGTCGAGCGGCTGCTTTAGAGAGCACACAGCAGTGGCGTCAGTGCATCTTAATTTGTTTATTCAGCTTTCCTACATCCAGCGGTACAGCAGCGACATTCAATGGTACGAAGACGAGGCAGGCGGTGCAATAGAGAAGCCAATGAACGACATCCGCCGCCACGCTTTGTCCAAGAAAAAGAAGAGAGGCAAATTGCACTTAATATGAAGAAGGGCATCACATAAACCTCACAACAGGGGTGGCGACTTGAGGAAACCAGAAAAAGAACACTAGGTCACCATAGTCACATGTACACATATATAAGTACTGTACAAGAAAAGAGTGGCACAATAAAAAAACCTCTTAATGGCAAAACAAAGGCACCATGAGAAAGGATTCTAAAATATTATATATAACAAAGGTGTCCAATGGCTCCAAAAATTGCAGAGCAGCACTTTCTATGTATACTGGGCATTGTATAACTGTCTGTAATTGCCCAAACGGTGACCGTGACTTTTTTGATTTTCAGATGTAAAGCTTAGCTGGCAGCCGCCAGATGCGTTCTAATGAGATAAGAAAGACGAGAGCCAATGTTCTCGACTGAAGCGACCAGATCTCAGAGGGCAGCAGCGTTCCACAAACACAGATGAACAAACTGGAATGCCTCACAAACAGTTATACAATTAACCCGCATGCCTTCGCTCACGAGCATCCCTATAAATATATATCTGGAGGCGTATGTAGTATACACATAGGATTCAGCAGCACACACACGCACACACACTCCTACTGTGTCCTAAAGTGAAGGGCTGAACACTGGCCCATGCAGCAGCCGTATTAGCCAGTTTGCCACGGCCAGAGACTGAAAGCAATAAAAGCAGTTCAGAAACCCCTCAAGTCTCAAGATGACTGGTTCTGTATATAGAGGGTTCCAAGAAGACGGTGCCACTATGGAAATGAAAAAATACGGTGTGTCAAAAGTTAAAACTTTGCAAGTCACTTGACGGAAGCGCCCAGTGCAAATGTGAGTTTACAGTAAGACTATGCATCTCACGGCAAATGTCAAACAAGCGAAGGGCACAGACTCTTGCCCACCCTACAGTGTCACTTTTGTTTCAATTTTTTTTTTGTGCCGCACATAATGGCAGCAGGGTTCAAAAAGCGTCACTTTGTTTGCACTAAAAGCTGTATCGTCACGCTTGCCACAACATTCAAAGGAGCATTTCGTGTGAGAGGTCCCCGCACACAAAAGCTGAGAACGCAACATCCAGCCAATGTCGCCAACACTTTGAAAAGTCGCCATAATTAGATCTGCCCGCCTGAATGAGCATTGAAGTTCCGTGCACAACAGTGTACGCTCATTTAAATTGTCGGAGCACCTCTCGAAAAAAGCCGTGAATGTGTTTCCATCCTCTGATCGGGATCAGCAAGCTCCATTGACGCTGCACCGTTTGCTACGAACCCCCTTTTCTGCCCTAGCAAGCCCACGAAACCACCAGTGGCTGCAAACATTAGATTAAAAACACCTTTCTTTTCAATCATTGCATGCATTAGAACAGCGGCAAGCACATCTGATGAAATAAAAAACAGCCCATGAAGTAAATCAATGGTGCTCAATCGTCAATTCACGGCACTACAATGCAGCTTCAGAAAACCCGATGAACATTCCTCACACTCTCATTACGATGGCACCACTAAAAATATACAAGATGCAATAGAAACCACAGGCCGACTTTACTTCAACCTTGTATCGCAGCAGTAACTGGCTAGACCTGTTACCTTTTGCAAAAGTCTTCGCAGTTGAACAATTGAAAAAAAAGAATAAAACGCGCATTAGTTTAATGTGCTCGCATAAACGCAGTTTTCTTTGAGAACATTCACAGGGAGGAATAATGCAGGACGCAAGGAGCATGCACACAAATAGCGGACCACATCGTTTATTACATTCCCTTTCTGCTGGGGCTCAAAGAAAACAAAAGAAACATGTATTTACAATTCTTCAAAAGCTATGGATTAAAAACAAGACGCGCCCACCTAGCCCCAATCAGTTCAGTGGAGAGAACAACGGATGCATTTTTTTATAGCAGAGCTGAAAAAAAAATCAGAAAACAGTGTACTGAAATGTGGATTCAATTGTGGTCACTAGAGGCAATAAAGAAACATTACTGAAAAAAAAAAAAAACTTCAGCCAAAAACAACGCCTATCCTCTGCACACCACAGAAGAAAACCTGTTCTGCAAGAAGGTCACCTAGCGAAAAAACCTATATTGGTTGTCACTAATAATGTGTAGCAATACATCCATACCCCCTCATTCTGCGCATATTCATAAAAAGAGGACTGAATCAGACACTTAGCATTTCACTAAATAGTATCCATCAATTTCTTTTTTTAAACTTTCCTTTCTAATTTGTGAGGAGGGTCCACAGCCTAATTCACTGGGCTTTTTTGTAGTTTGGTACCGATTTTTTCAAACAAGCTCTATAAACCTTAACAGCCAACACTGTGCAATATGTATAGCCTTTGGTGCTTCCTTAACAGCCAGAAGCACCACATCTTTTTCAAACCCGCCTGTCCCATTGGCAATGATACGAACTCCTTCGCATTGAGAGATTTTTTTGTTGCACAAACATCGCTTCATCAAGCACCCTGGAAGTTTCTCGCATAGCTGGCACGTGCCACGGGCTGAATCTATAGCCACGAGCTTTATCTCACTGCTCAGTCAGCCGCACTACGAGCAGCCAGTGACAATCGCGCAACCAAACGAAACAAACATGTGGTCTCTTTCCACCAGGAGCAGACTCATTTCTCTGGCAAACGTTACCCCGACAGAGTACAGCAATGTTTTGGAAATCCTCCAAACTGTGCACTGAAGTTTCACCGAGGTGGTGCTGTCTAACCCTTTTTGCCGCTATCCACCCTTTCGGTCACCAAAGACATCACAACACCAAACAGTCTGGGTCACCCTTCCCACAAAAAGTTCCCAGGATGCCTACAACTTAGGAAATAAACATATATAGGCACATGTGCTCTCGGGTTGGCAAAATTGGTTAAAAAAAAAAAGTTCCAGACAGGCACCACCCTCTGCACCAGCCATGGCGTCCACTTGAAACGTAGGCAAGAATCCTGCATTCCTGAGCCACTTGGTGGTGCATCGGGCAGTGGCTCGTATGTAAACAATGCAGCGTTGCGGCAGCGGTAGCGGGAGCAGCAACAGTGCAGCCGGTGCACAACGATCCGCAGCAAAAACTGTTAACGAGCGGACTTGTGGTGGTGGCAGCGGCAGCGATGGCAGCAGGGCTGTTGAAATCAAAGTGGGGGCAACAAAAAAAAAAATTGTCTGGGTGCAGTGCAGCAGTTGGAGAGACTCTGGAAGCATGAGCTGAGTCACTGCCAAGGCTTTGTCTGCAGGAGGGACTGCTGCTGCTGCGGTCGTCAGTCCTCGGCCAGCAGGGCGCCACCGTGAATGCTCGCAGCGGTCAGTGGCGTCTAGCGGCACTCCCACACCTTGACTGACTGGTCGACGCTGCCCGTCACTACGTACGGCGCTGTGCGGTGGAAATCTGCGCCAAGACATGTGCGCACCATCACGAACGGTTGGTAAAAGGTGCCTGGAAGGAACTTTGCCCCACTATGCAGCAAAAAATAAACATTTAAATGGAACATATGCAATGCAATTGGAATTGAGACTACAAGGCTATTACCATATACTATTGCAGATTATAAGTCTACGTTTTTCCAATAAAACAGCCTTTCAAAGGTAGTCGAACCATACAGGGAATCGTAAAGTCGACTTGGAATTGACTTTTCTGAAAGGTCCGACGAACGGTCGTCGTTCTAGAATTCACTGCTATTCGCCACATTAATAAAGTCAGCTGCAGAAGCAATGGAGTCGTGGAAACTGATCGCGAAACCACAGTATAGCTATGTTGGCTAGAGGAGGAGGTGTCAGCAACAGCGCATTGAAGATGCATCATTTTTTCGAGAAGCGTCACTGCTGACATCACTGTTTCAATGGTAGTGCCACCGTATCGGCGTGTCTGTCGGGCAAGATCAGCAACACCAGCACTCGCCGCATGACGGTGCACTCGACTAGCAAAAAACGCGACACGTGTTTATCGCTCACTAACAACGCGACAGACATCCATCTGTTGCGAAAAACTTGACATGAACCTCTCTCTCGCTAAAAATGTGATGTTTACCGTTCGCGAGAGACGTGACACGTGTCCTTCACTTTAGTGGACAGGGTGCCTTAACAGCACTTGCTCACTAGGCAATTACAAAATTCAGATTTCCCGCTAAGCACCATGGGCATTTCTCGGAAAAGCTGGCAGCGACGTGTGGGCTGGCAACACTTCGCAGAGAACTACCATAAATGTTAAAATATAGGTCGAATGTAAAAAAAAGCAATGAAAAGTCAACTCTCGTCTTATATACCAATCATTGGCAGAAAAAAATGTAGAAGTCTTGCAACAATGGGCAGATGAAGTTGAAAGCCTCCATTGCCATCATGAGCATCAGCAGCAGTGCCATTTGGCAAGGCTACGCAAGGCCTACAGTGTTTTAGCAACGCCATTTTGCTTTGGTTATTTACTGTCAGTCCCCTGTTTTCTTTTGTCTTTTTCCTTCAGAAATGAGTGGTAGTCGACAGCACTTTACGATAGACTTTCAGATAGAAGTTATTAAGTATGCAGAAGCGCACGGCGATCTGGCGGCACAACACGAATTCGATGCATGAGAGAAAACTGGAGGAGCCAATAAAAGCAGCACATCACACCCTGCAGTAACAAAAAAAAAAGCATCGCTTCAAAGACGGACTGCAGTGCACCCCAAACTGGAAACACTACTCATTCAATTCATCCAGTAGCTGTGTGCAAGGTCGCTACCCATAACAGCAGAGTGCAGCCGCATGAAAGCTCTTGAGAGCGCGTGCAACTCTGGGCTCACAAAGGTGCAATTCGAGGGATCACCATCGTTGGTGCGGCGACTTATAAAACAGAATGACTGGCATATTTCAATTTTTCCGCAAATGTTGCATCAGCAATGCATTGGATGGACCGGAGGACGATGCACTCTGGGACGTTACTAGTAAAAAACAGACGTCGCCGGACTCAAGTTCGGCAGTATGAGCGACAGCATTTTGTGGCCTTCTGGCGTTTAACTACGCAAGATTAGTGTCAAATAAAAAGAAATGTCATCGCAGTGCAGTTGGTTGTGTCGCGTAATTACTGAGGTAAGGGTGCGCCGCGATACTTTGTGATTTTTAAAATTTTCTTTTCCAGAGATGCAACCTTTGGGTGGTCAACCTACATTACGGTTTTCACGGTAATCCACATGTCCAGCCACATGCACCCACAAGCGTCTTCACGCCTTTTTGCACTCACCGCTGTTCGCCTGTGTTCACCATTTTTGCATTTTGCTCGCTTGCGAACAGTGTTGTGTGCCATTTGCAAAGCTGCTCAACGTACGCCAAGGTGTCACCGCTACACGAGCAACAGTACAGCGCTGCTTTGAAGCGTCAAGCGATCCTCTGTGCACAGCCGGAAAACAACAATAAAGCTGGGTGCAAGTTCGATGTGTGCAAAAAGTGCGTGAGGGGATAAAGAAAACAAAGGACCTAAATCTTCGCATGCACCGCGACACACCGTTTGTATCGCGGACCTATATGTGGAGGCTTATTCAAGAGTGGGTTCACAACCAGAGAAGCTAAAGCCTGAGAGACAGCTATGATCATTTTTAAGAAAAAGCGTGTACCATCGCGAAGAATATGAGCAACCCGCTAACCGCGTTAAAACCGAAGCGAAGTGGTGAGCGATATAGATTGTGGGAATCAAGGCTAGCCCCCTGCCTTTGCGCGGGCTTTGCTGCCTCTTTCTGCGTTCTGATGTCCTCACATGACTCTCCTCTCTTCTGCGGTCTTTCGTGCTGGGAGAGCGGGAAGTGACGTTTAACCCCTCTCACCGGGTAACGGATGACTGTGGCGCCACGCGCAAAGTCTCTCAAAACGTTTTGCGCATGCGCGTCGGAAGTGAGAGAGAACCTCTCTGGGAGGACAAGGTGTAAGCACGCATTTCTTTTCCGTACTCTGGCTCTCCATTTATTTGGGGCTCATTCGGACTTCACCAACGCCTTGCACCTGCAGCGAACGCTTACCTGTTGTCGCCCCCCCTTCCGAACGCTAGGCCGAAGAACGGTGCGGTGCCCTAGTGAGTGGCCAGGCTATGCCAACCCGTATCTCTTCGAAGCCAACGCGAGCGCCTTTGCCCTCGCTCGAGCAACCGGGCCTTTTGTTCCGGTGTCCCCGTGAATCACCTTTGCCTATGGAGACATGCTCGCGACACCCCTGTGTAGTACTTCTCTCCCGTGGCGTGGATAAGCCCATTTGCTTTCCAACTGTGCCTTTGCAACAGGCTCTGTACTGAGCTTTTGGTGTTGCTGCAGGCAATAAAGTGTTGCGACCTTGAGCAGTACCGTGTTCTCGCCACAGCGATGATTAACGCGTGCTCTGCAGCTCGCTAAGACCGGACCCACGCTAGTGGCCATACTCCTTCGGGATACATGTACACAACAGGATTGATGATGCCTAATATGGACTGTCGACATGGTCCATGCGGTGTTTTCCACATGCGGCATCTCGTACCACCAGCAGCCCTTCCAATAGCGAGCAGCAGCAGTGGCTCACACGATGGGCAATGACTGACCGCCACATCCTTCTCTCAAGCGACCAGTATAAGCGATGTTTCACGGGCAAATAGATGTTTATTTGCATCACTCCCCCTTCTGAAAGACTTACTGGTGTGCTATGGCCACAGCATGAGGCTGCACTTTGAATCAATTTTTTTTGCCTAAAAGGGGTTGCAAGTTCGGGATCGATTTATATTGGGCAATATACAGTATTCAACGTTGTTCCCACTTTTTCTGGTAAAGAAAAAAAAGGACATATGCAAGGCCTTGTTTCAATTTTTAAGAATTAGTTAGGTCATGTCAACTATGCCCATTTTTCTTTTTAATATGTGATATATAGTATTGGAACTCAATTTGAAAATTATTTGACCAAAATCACTATTCGCTTAAACATGCAGTTTTCTTTTTTGTCATTTACAATAAAAAATTGATTTTGTGGGGTTTAACATCCCAAAACCACCATATCATTATGAGAGACGCTCACGATAAGAAAGGACCAACAGCTGTACTAACACTAAACTGCTCTGGCCCTCAGACAAACCTGGCAAGCAGTTTCCACAGGACCTTGCTCTTCAAGTGTCACACCCTCGCATTTATGGCCATCGTCATCGATCACATCTGAGGTGCTATGTCCCAAATTCATTATTTGATTATCAGAAACGCCGTAGTGAAGAGCTCCAAAAAGCTTGACCATCTGTTGTTCTTTTAACATGCACCGACATCACACCAGTAGCCCATCGTCATCGAGTACAGCTGCAATGGTCGCAAGATGAAAGCCCAGTAGCCTCGCTTACAGGAGCGAAGTCCCACGGCCACAGAGAGGGTGTTCGCACCCTCGCACTTCAGGCCATCGTCGTCGATCACATCTGAGGTTTTATGTCCCAAATCCTCACGCGATTATCAGAAACGCCGTAGTAGAGAGCTCCAAAAAGCTTGACCATCTGTTCTTTAACATGCACCGACATCACACCGGTAGGCCATCGTCATCGAGTACAGCTGCAATGGTCACAAAATGAAAGCCCAGTAGCCTCGCTTACAGGAGCGAAGTCCCACTGCCACAGAGATGGTGTCACGCATAGCATTAGAAAGACGAGCAAAGGCTGCTCACCCAGCGATGTGCAGAAGTGCGAGTGGGCCTCCAAGGTCTTGCAGCATCGCTGGTGTGCCAGCTCCCAGACACGCAACGTCTTGTCGTCTGAGCAGCTCAGCAGGTATTTGCCACCGGGGTGGAACTTGACACCACGAACCCAGTTGTCGTGGCCCACCTGAAATTCACAAGAGATACAGTGGAGCCCCGATTATACGACTTTCACGAGACCCCACAAAATTGTAGCGTAATCGGGGCATCATATAATTGAAAAACTAGGAATATAGGCAGTGATACTCAGTCTTGCCAAAAAAAAAGGGGGGGGACAGACCGCCTAAAGCCAACAGCACTATCTTGCGCTTGTTCAAGGAAGGTAGATTAATTATCTTCAAAAATGAAAGCTAACGACGGCATTGTTTAGTTGAAGCAGCCGTAAGCAAATCTTCATTCTCAAACTTAGAATGTCTAATCCATTCATTTTTTTTTTCCAGAGAGAAGAGTAAAAAATTGCCTGTGCATGCAAAGGAAATCAAAACCACATTGGCAACAACCTTCCGTCCGTAGAGTGACACAGTAAGATTCCCAACACATAATGGCCACAGACCGTGGGTGTGCGTAGATGCCTTCATGCGTGACTGAGCAGTGCGCTTTGTAATTTGTTGCCTTGAAGTGTAGCTGGTGATGTCCCACTGTTATTACGAATGTTTACATCTAACCAAAGTTATTTTTCAGCGTGAAAATTGCTGCATTGAGTCCTTTTGCATACTCAAGGCCTGTGACTGTGAGTGCCACAAACAAAGGCAGGAGATCAGCAGTATATCGTCCAGGAAACGATGCCATGGATTAAAAAAGTAAAAATATCCAGATGTCAAAGATGACCTTTCCATCAAGCTGGAGCTACTACTCCATGTGGATACAGCTTGTGTAGGTAATGACCCTAGACACACAAGCTATCGAGGCATGTAAACAGAAGCGCCGAAGTGTCAGGAGAATAAATTTTTCACTCTACAACTTACTGTCTCAACTCACTGGACTTTTCTAATAGTCAACGAAAGAGAACACAGGTTCTTACCTAGCACTTGCGCATATTTGGTGGTTGCCATTCAATTCGAGTAAAAAGTTTTTATTGCGATAGCAACTATATGGACACTCTCAGCTGGTTTTGCCGCCAGCACCAGCTGTCATTCACCGAATAGGTACACGTATCTATGTATATGAACACACAAGAAGAAAAAATAATCCAGAAAAAGACTCCCGCACGCAGAATCGAATGTCTGACCTTTCGTTCTTGAGTGCGCAGCGTTAGCTACTGAGCCACGTAGAAGCACCTCCTTCAACATTGAAACCGCAAGCTATTTATATCTACCACACAGCGCTGGCAGAGCCTATCTCAAGGGGACACAGCGCGTTTTCAGCATTACCAGCGAGATGGTGCGATGAGCGCGCTCGGCACTCATCTTGTCACGATGCGCCGATGCGTGCTCATGCCCCATGAGTGGTTTGCGCCGCGGAAGGGGAGGGGGCTTATCCGCGTGCTCATCCTGTGGTGAGAGAGAATCATGCGTCTTCGGCTTTCACTGGAACGATTGCGTTAAGTTGCCGGGAGCACAAAGATCACTCACTGCACAAGCCCCATTTGCAAAAATAGCACGCTTTTCAAACACAGCGAAGTAACAACTGGGACACTCGTTAGTTCATCCCTCATACCTGTACCTGTGATTACGTTTCGACAGTCATTTTTGTTCCAGCACGTTAAGCGTCGAGCTGTAAACGTTGTTAGTTCGCTCTTGTCCTAAGTGTTGTTCTGCGTATTTGTGAGTGAGCTGAGCGCTGCAGGTTTTTATCTGCTTTTTGTTCTCAGTGTTACATTCTAAGTTGTTGCTATCGCGTTTGTTGCTTTGCCCTTGTGGCGAAACTGTGACGTTTTTTTTCCCTCTTCGCCAGAATTGAAAAGTCGTCAGCATAAAATTGCGTCGTATAGCCATCGTGTTTAATACATTACTTCCATGGGGATTTCGCTGGGACCAAACAGATTCGTCGTAAAATGAGAGTCGTAAGGAAAGCGGGAGCCGTATAATCGAAATTTCACTGTATAGCAAGCTTGGACAGCGCATGTGCAATGCAATGACTGTTTTGAGTGTCACTTGCTTCCATTACTTTTGGGATCCAGTGCATGACACTTAGCAGTGAAAAGTGGCAATGCCTTCGAAATGGCAACCGCTTACATCACACTTATTGTCTCTTTGTACTGCCTTGCACTAGAACTCCACATACACTAAATGTAGCTGCTACTCTTGCTTGGAGCCATCCGACTTAGGCAATTGCCTGTGGTATTTTTCTGCGTTCCCTGCACTTCTATGCAATGTTATAGTACTTGTTCAAGCGACACTAAAGCTCTTTTGATTGACTTTCTAGCCATGCAGGACATTAACCCAAGCACATTTGGCTACAACAGAACTTATGAAGTCTTGACATGAACTTTTAATGCTTTCTTTTTGACCATACAGTCTCCTGGTTATTTAAAACAAGTTTTGATGAAAAGTGAATGCATTCCAAAGCTTGCGCCTTTGATGACTGAAAAATAAGATCAATCTCTGTTGGTTAAGTGCGAAATAATTATGGAAAAAGCCGACATCACAGCTTCGACAACAGCAATGCCGAGGATAAACTGCATAGCTATCTTGGGCTTTCTTTCAATGGTGAAATTTCTATAGCCACCTTTCAGACTCCGCCACAATCGCGAATTAGACTCAAGACCACATAGAGATGATACATGTGACAGATGTGGTGGGGGCTTAATTAATGCTGCTTTAGACCTGAAATTTTGGCAGGAAATCCGAAAAAACGGAAGCCGACAGTTTTTAGGATCCAAAATTTCAAATTATTTTGTACGTTGACATCTACAAGGCAAATTTATAACTTAACTTGAAGGGAGCACAACTTTGTCTGCAACATCAGTTGGGCTTCCACAGAAGTTGAAAGAGGAGGAGAGGCTGAGAAAACAGCGTCTTCGCCTTTCACATGTAAAGTGTTGTTTTATCGGCAACACTTTAGATGCACCAAAATGAACAGCTGCGGCCACGTCTGTACAAAGCGCGCGAGCAGCGGATTTTCGCTCAGCGGGTTGACACTTTGCGGCAGGTTCGGGCCATGACGTGGTCAGACTGACTACTAGACCACGCATGCGTTCGATCCATGTCAGAACCAGAGACTACCGCAAGGTGTCCCCCCGCAGAGCAATAACCGGCTGCTCGCACTGTACACAGACATGGCCGCAGCTGTACATAAGTACGGTTCAGCCACTGGATAGCTTCATAAGATCTCGATAGGACAACTCTGAAAAACCACCCCGCCGGCGCTTCATCAATCTAGCAAAAAAAAACACACTTTCGTGTTGCTATCTCATAAGAATATTGTCGCTAGGCGAAAATAACAGAGTACAGGACGACGGTGCGACCAGAAAAACGAGGTCTGTATTAACAAAACAAAAGAGCAGCCACTTCGACTTCTTGTTTCTCAGAGGAATCGTGGGTGCTGTCCACGCTCATCACTTCGTCGTCCTCTGTCTTCTTGCCCGGCCTTTAGCCGTGACATTAGCCTCCCATTCAAGAAAGCATCGTCCCGATGCTTTATAATCAAAGCGGTTTGTACTCGTTGGAAACGCATGAGTTCATTCGGCGAAATAAGGCTTCATGCGTACCACGTGCACAACTTCTGGAGCATACCTTCGACGCCTTGAAGAGTGCGCAGTATCAGGAACAACCTCATAATTAATGTCACTGAGACGTCGCAGAACTTTATAGGGATCGAAGTACCGTTTTATCAGTTTTTCTGAGAGGCCACAGCGCCGAATAGGTGTCCATATCCAAACTTTCTCTCCTGGCTCGTAGGAGACTGGTCGGTGACGAAGATTGTACCGTCTTGAATCGTAGTCCTGCTGGCGACTAATACGTAGGCGTGCAAGTTGTCGGGCTTCTTCGGCCAGCTGAGTGATATAATCAGCATCCGTTTCAGCGTCTTCGCACTCGTGCGGCAGCATAGCATCCAGCATAGTGGTGACTTCACGACCATGAAGAAGGCGGAATGGCGTTGTTCTTGTTGTTTCTTGATAAGCCGTGTTATAGGCGAACGTGACATACGGCAAGATCTCATCCCAGTTTTTATGCTCCACATCGACGTACATGCAGAGCATGTACGTCGATGTGGAGCATAAACTAGTGTCTTGGAGCATCCACTAGTGTGGATGCTCCAAGTGGGGCATCCACTAGTGTCTTGTTGAGACGTTCCGTAAGACCATTCGCTTGCGGATGATACGCCGTTGTTCGCCGGTGGGATGTGCCACTAAGTCTTAAAACTGTCTGTAATAGTTCGGCTGCGAATGCAGTTCCCCTGTCAGTTATTACCACTGATGGAGCACCATGCCTCAGCACCACATTCTCTACGAAAAATCGGGCTGCTTCACTTGCCGTGCCCCTCTCCAAAGCCTTGGTTTCGGCGTAACGAGCGAGGTAGTCGGTGGCTACTATAATCCATCTGCGACCTGCTGATGAGGTTGGAAATGGGCCCAAAAGATCCATTCCGACTTGAGCGAATGGAGTAACAGGCACGTCAATAGGATGGAGGAGGCCTGCTGGTTTGACGGGTGGAACTTTTCTGCGCTGGCAATCAAGGCACGTCCGAACATAGTGTTGAACGGTTGCCGTCAGTCGTGGCCAGTAGTATTTCTGCCTCACTCTGCACAACGTACGCGTGTAACCCAGGTGGCCGGATGTTGGTTCATCGTGGCATGCCTGTAATACTTCGCTCCTTAGAGATGTTGGGACGACGAGTAAGTAGTCGTTTCCATGTGGCGTGAAGTTCATCTTATACAGGACGTTGTTGCGCAAGCAAAATGACGAAAGCCCTCTCGCAAACAGTCTAGGTACAGCTGAAGTGTGACCCTCTAAAAAACGTATTATGGGTTCTAGTTCGGGGTCGTCTCGTTGCAGCTGTGCGACAGTTGCCGTGTTTACAACTCCGACAAAGGCTGTATCGTCATCTTCTGCCGTCGCAGGTTCGTATGGCGCACGAGAAAGGCAATCGGCGTCTGAATGTCGCTTCCCCGATCTGTAGACCACCGTCCTGTCAAATTCTTGAAGCTTCAGGCTCCAGCGCGCCAACCTAAAGGGTCTCTTAAATTCGTCAACCAGCAGAGGGAGTGATGGTCGCTGACAACATTAAAAGGACGACCATACAGGTATGGACGGAATTTTATAACCGCCCACACCACCGCAAGGCGCTCTTTTTCCATAGTGGAATAATTTTCTTCCGCACGTGAAAGAGTTCTGCTCGCGTAAGCAATTACTCGTTCAGCGCCATCCTGCCACTGCACAAGTACAGCTCCTAAGCCGACATTGCTAGCGTCGGTGTGCACTGTTGTCGGTGCGTCATCATCAAAGTGTGCGAGGACTGGTGGCTTCTGAAGGCGTTGCCGCAGCTCGTCGAATGATTTTTGCTGCTCTTCATTCCATACGAATGCGACGTCTTCTCTGGTAAGACGAGTCAACGGCGAGGCAATGCGCGAGAAGTTCTCAATGAAGCGTCGGTAGTAAGCACACAGTCCTAAAAACCGTCTGACGGCCTTTTTGTCAGTTGGCGCTGGAAAATTCGTAACGGCAGCTATTTTTTCAGGGTCAGGCCGCACACCTTCACTGCTGACAAGATGCCCCAGGAACAGAAGCTCTTCGAAGCCGAAATGGCATTTTTCCGGCTTAAGTGTTAGTCCGGCGGAATGGATAGCTTGAAATACTGAGTGCAGTCGCCTGACGTGTTCGTCGAATGTGGCAGAAAATACGATGACATCTAAATACACTAAGCACGTCTGCCACTTGAGGCCTGATAGTACGGTGTCCATTAGCCGCTGAAACGTTGCCGGTGCTGAGCACAAGCCAAATGGAAGTACCTTAAATTCAAAAAGGCCATCGGGTGTCACGAAAATCTGCCAATACCCACTCCTTAGATCCATCGACGAGAAATAACGCGCGTGCCGTAGTCGATCGAGTGAATGGTCGATACGTGAAAGTGAGTAGACGTCTTTTTTTTGTCACCTGATTCAGCTTGCGGTAATCCACGCAGAAACGTAAGGTGCCATCTTATTTCTTCACTAATACAACCGGCGAAGCCCAAGGGCTTTTCGACGGCTGAATAACGTCGTCTTCAAGCATCTGTCGCACCTGCTTTTCGATGGCTTCACGTTGTCGCGGAGCTACCCGGTACGGGTTTTGCCTGATGGGTCTGGTCATGTCGTCCGTTATAATTCGATGTTTCGTCAGCGGCGTTTGACGGACCCTGGAAATCGAAGAGAAACAATCTTCAAACTTGTTAATAAGCTGCATGATACTTTGCTTCTGCGCCGGCAGCAAACTTGGGCCAATATCAACAGATAGAGGTGCAGGGGTGAGATCAGTTGAAATATCTTTTTCAAGAGTTAGGCAGTCTGTCATCTCGACGAGCTCTTCCACGTACGCGACTGCCATGCCCCTCGTTAGATGTCGGCGTTCAGAGCTGAAGTTCGTAATAAGGACGTGTGTGTGTCCGCATTTTATGCTTACGACGCCTCTTGCGATAGATAAACCATGGCTGAATAGCAGTGTTAGAATTTGCTCGGCGATGTTTTCAGAATCGCTCGACGTGTCACATGTCACAGCCACGAGTGCACTCGACCGTGGTGGTATGGTCACGTCGTCTTCGAAGACACGCAAAGGCTGACGTCGCTGGTCTGTACAGGGCACATCTGAAACTTGATCTGGGGCCGTCCAAAACGTAACCGATTTCTCAGGAATGTTGATAATGGCACCGTATTCACGCAAGAAGTCCATGCCCAAGATCAGGTCTTTGCAGCACACCGGTAAAATTACGAAAGTAGCGACGAAATCTGAACTGCCGATATTAATTCGAGCTGTACATTTGCCTGTCGGCGTCACCAATTGACCCCCTGCGGTTCTAATGTTTGGTCCCATCCATATTGTTCTTACTTTCTTTAGGCAGTCGGCGAGTTTACGGCTAATAATAGAGAAGTCCGCACCAGTATCTACCAGTGCTGTTATTGGGCGTCCGTCTATACAAATGTCTAGATTGGCGCTTACGATTTCCGTTGATGTCGGTGACATCGTATCGTCCTTGGTATCGTGCGTCGTACGATCCGTGGTATCATTCGTCATATCACGTCGTAGAGAAGATGTTAGGGGTGTGTTAGCATCTCGACGGGCGGCAACCTTCCCCCCAAAGGTCGCAGCTGTTAGTTTCCCCGACGAGGGCTTGGAGATCTGCCCCGGACCACCTCGGAGTACCTGCGCTGCGGCGGCGAGTTCGGTGCAGGTGAAGGAGAGCGGGGTCGACGATACGGCACTTCGGGTTGCTGTGCTTGCGGGCCTGCACTGCTGTCACGGCGGTTATCGAAATAGGCACGAGGGGAGGTTTGTAGAAAGTTATGATGTCTACGGTCACGGTACGGGCAATGGCGGAAAATATGGCCGGCTTCTCCGCAATGAAAGCAAAGTGGTCGACGGTCGACGGTGCGCCACAAGTCCGTCTTACGGATGAATGGTCGACTGGTGGGCATACCTTGCGACCAAGATGCAGATGTCGGCGGAGTGTACATTGGCGCCGTTTGCATAGGCACGTTGGACTGTGGATACGGCTGCGGCGGATTGGGAGCTGGGGCCCACGGCTCGTTGTAAGGCCCTTGGCTCACGTCACGATAAGCCAGTGGTGACGAGTTGTAGGACACTGGAGTGTGTCGACGGACAGCTGATGCGTAGCTCACAGACCGCTGGTCTGAGGGCGATTCGGGCAACGAAAATGCCTGGCGGAGTTCTTGCCGCACAACTTCTGCAACGCAAGCCATGGTATTTTCTTGCAGAGTCACAAGGAGGTTTCAGATCTCCTCCCGAACGACCTCACGAATGAGTTCGCGCAGAGAACACTCACTACCGGCACTCAAAGAGAGACTGGGAGATGTTTTGATTGGTTGGTCATGGTATCGGCGCCGTTGCTGCAGTGCTCGCTCGATTGTTGTAGCCTCTTTGACAAATTCGGCTACGCTTGTTGGTGGGTTGCGTAGGAGACCGGCAAACAGCTCTTCCTTGACGCCTCTCATTAAGGGGGGAAGAGGGTTTTAAATTTTTTTTTTATATTTCTTGACCAAATTCAATGAAAATTGTAACCCAGACAGAGTTTTTCAAGCTGATTTCAAAAATATAATTGCTTTTGAAATTGGTTGGCCAGTTGCAGAGATAATTAAAATTAATCCTATATTGTTTATCAGAACAATGGAAAGGCAATTATTGGCCAGAATATTAATATTGACATATGGCTAGATACTATGAAGTGTAATTAACACAAATGTAGGATTACTTTTTTAATATTACAAGTATTACCAATTTTATAGCAATTTGAAGTTTAATCTCCAGATATCTCTATCAAGCGATTAAATTAGTACCAAGAATAAAAATTTAGAAAGACTAGATTGAAAAATCTGTTCCTACATTTGTGTAGGAGACATATGTAGCTACATGCCACCACAAGAATTGTGGCTCTATGTGACCTCAAGACCAAGATATCGCTTTGGCAAGTTTCAAAAACATCGAAAATGACATTCTGAGAAAACGTCAAAAAACAAAATAGGCTCATATTTTAATACAGAAAATCACAAACTATTTACAATGTTCACAAATGGCCTAGCATCAGTACCCTCCAGGAACATAGTCTGTCTGTTTAGAGTCATTTCGGTGTTGTTTTCGTAGCACACGCTGCAAGTTTTCTGCAGAAGCATGCTTGCGTGCGCATGCTTCAGCACGGTGGCGATCTTTTTCACTCATGCGCTTGGTCAACTGTTGGCCAGGGTTTAGCTGAAGTTCTTGAAGTATGGCTGTAGAAGCTTTTTCATACCCAGAATTGAACTTCATTACAGCCTCTGCCACAGCAGCTTGCACAGCAAACAATGATGCATGTTTCTCCTTCGGCGCCAGTGCCCAAATAATTGAGTGGAGACACTCGTTGTTATTTTGGGTCTTCCCTCTTAGGCATCGCCGAAGAAGCGATTCATCAGACAAACGTCTGTAAACTGGAAGAAGCGCCTCACATACATGGGGTGGCAGATTGTGGCGGTGTTTTGGAGCAGGCTCACCTTTGGCCTTTGCTGCGTTTTGGCGGCACCATGAATCTGGGCCCTCTGGACAGAGAGTGTGGTTAGAAGTGACATCGTTTGAGGTGATGTGGTAGTATGTGGCCATGACTGCTTTATGCATGGCCTTGACATCACCTTTGTGCGATTTCAAGGCCCAGCCATAGTAGCTGCTGAGCTTGGTGATAAGCTCACCAGTCAGCTTTCCTTTCCCACCGAGACTCTCTGTACCAGAGGACTTCTGCTTGGAAACTAGATTTCGCAGTGCTGTGCCCATTCTCTTGTGAATGTGGTTAACACAATCTTCCTTGTCCACGGGTATGTATCCATAGACTTTCGCATCTTGAAGAGCAAGGTAAGCGCGGCTGTCACCATCCGACAACAAGGTCGTGTACCGCAGCTTATGCTTCTGCAGCGATCTTTGGAAGAGGATCAGTGCCGCTTCCACCTCCATCTCCCCAGCTTTTTTGTCCGTGTTTTTCTGGCATGCGTGTGCCTCCTTCCAAGCCTGGTAGGCAGGGTCAACTTCTTTTGGTGCCCGTGCGCACCCAGCACAGAAATTGCTGAGCACTACATAATCGAGCACAAATCCTGTGTAGAGCTCAATTACGGTGCCGACGCCGATATGAGACGAGTGGCCGCGCGTCATCCATGTGCCATCGAACGATATAGCGATGTTGTCCGGGCTGTTTATATTTAGGTCACGGTACAAATCGCGCACTAATTGTGCACATGTCCCCATCAACTTTTCTGCCCCATCGGTTGCCGCGGGGACGAGTTTCGTTTTCAAGTGTCCCTGCCATGTTTTATTGTGCATTCCTCTCTCCGAAATGTTCATCGCCGCAAAAATGTCGTTCATTGCGGTTTGCCCGTTTCCGGTGCTCTGCATTGCACGCTCCGCAAGGATGTTTATGACAAAAGGCCTGAGCTTTGCTTTGCCGCTCACGCGCGGCGAGCTCCATCCCTGCACATTATCGCCGCAGATCGCACATTCGGCAACAAACTTCACAGCAAGGCCAAAATCCCGCTCACCTTTTCGCACCGTGAG
Source organism: Rhipicephalus microplus (assembly GCF_043290135.1). NCBI lineage: Eukaryota > Metazoa > Arthropoda > Arachnida > Ixodida > Ixodidae > Rhipicephalus > Rhipicephalus microplus. Next base: position 159,065,735 of record NC_134702.1, read on the forward strand.
GTTACCACCACAAATTGTACACTTGCAACTGGTAGACGCCAGCAGCGCGTTCATCGAGTCGTAACTAGCGATGAAAAAACTTGTAGCGAGATCGTTGCTAGCTTGTGTGGCAGCGTCATCACGATCCAAAAAGTCAGATTTTCGGGCAGTAGCAGGAGTTGAAGCAAGTACATTAAGTTTTTCTTGAGCTTCACTCTCTATACGCCGCAAATCTTCTGGCTGCAACATTGCAGTGTCGTGCCGAAACGACGACGAAGACCCGCGGCGGTTGTCAAGAGCGCTTTGGGGGACTAGGCCTAACACGCCCGCATCGGCGCCGCTCGACTCGGGAAGCACGCCGTTCTCCGCATGGTCAGGAACTGGTGGTGGCACAGCAGCGCATTTCTGGAAGTTGTACGGAGTCTTCCTCTTCCTTTTTGTTCCGAATTTGTACTTCGTAGCGAACTTCGGCGACGGCGTCGACATCGTTGCTCACGTGCGAAAACCAGTTGACGCGTACGGTGTGCGCACAGTCGCCGCGGAGTGATGCAGACGATGCCTGTCAGGCCAATGGCGTGACCCGCTGCGGGTCACGTGCCGTAACTGGCCAATTACTGCGCGTGTTGGGACTTCTTTTTGAATCGGGATATCTTCACAGCCAACGCGCGCTCGGAGCCGAAAATGGCGCGAAAATCAAGACGAGAGGCTGCGCTTTCAAACGATATATGATTCGCGGCTGTCGGACAAATATGACGGCCGTCGCGTGTCACGGAAAAGGCGCTTTATTTACCAAATTCTTGGCTCATATTTAGCTGGCACTGGTGCTAAAATTGATATTACGGCTAAGATATCGTTTCAAACTGCATAAAACTTGGCGAAATGGTAGAATATTGGATGGAAATAGCAAAACTGCCATTTCCAAAAAATCAACTTTTTGACGATTTTTCGGCTTTTAAAACCCGTGTCCCCCCTTAAATGTCGGAGTTTTTTACCTTCAAGCATCTCGGGGTCGGCCCGCTGAAATAGGCGGGTCATGTCTTCCGCAAACATGGCGAAGCTCTCGTTTGGTTTCTGTATGCGTGCCTCTATGAGCTGCAAAGCAGAATCACAGCGGTCGGTGTTTGCGAATGTCCCGAGAATTTGCTGCCGAAATTCTTCCCACGAAGACAGCGTTGACTCGCGGTTCTCGTACCACGTACGAGCGCTGTCTGCCAAAGCAAAGTAGACGCGCGATAGCTTTTGTTCAGTTGGCCAACGGTTGGCTTTGGCGGCTCGCTCATACTGGGCTAACCAGTCCTCGACGTCTTCATAAACCTCACCGTGGAAGGTCTCGGGAATTAGAGGCTAATCAACAGTAAGCTGTGAAGGCCCTCCGGTAGCCATTTCTCCCGGTACGGTGTGTTGCTGGAGAAGTTCGAGCAGGATCACCTGGGGACTAAGGCCTCGCTGTCGGCGACTGTAGCGGTGGACAGGAGTATCCACTGCAGGAACGGATTGCGGTGGTGGACTCGATGTGCTAGGGCGCGGAGGTGTCCCAAGCATCAGTTGGAGAAGTCCAGCACCTCCACCAATGTCGCTAGGTGAAAATAACAGAGTACAGGACGACGGTGCGACCAGAAAAACGAGGTCTGTATTAACAGAACAAAAGAGCAGCCACTTCGACTTCTTCTTTCTCAGAGGAATCGTGGGTGCTGTCCACGCTCATCACTTTGTCGTCCTCTGTCTTCTTGCCCGGCCTTTAGCCGTGACAATATGCTTAGGAATCCTCTCCAACTTTGATTTCTGCAATTTCGCTTCAATGTATTTGAAAAATACTTTAGAAATATTCAAGAAATATTCTAATCAATTGACAGTTAAGCAGTCACACTTAAATATTTTAATTTGTTTTGCACACAAAATTTCGCTATTCGTACAGCATTACTAATAAAGCATCAGGTCATGGTGGCAGCAATAAACCCTTTAGATGTATTGAAGTTCGCGAGGAGCTTTGCATTACCATGCATACTTAATTTGAAGTGCTGCAATTACATTTTCACCTAATAAAATGATTATGTTTCCTTTCAGGAACTTCTAACACTTCAACTTGTAAATGTTCCATGCCAATTGAATTCAATATAGCAAACACTATGTGAAAAACAATCGAAAGTTTGAATATTCACATGCCCTGGACGAAGACTAGTCTTGAAATGCCAGTTTGCTTCCCACACAGAACGCTTTGAATTGCGATAAGTGCCAGCACCACCCACCAGGGTGAAGACGGCCAGGCCCGTGCTGACGTCCCACAGCTTGATGGTTTTGTCCCGCGAGCCCGAGGCCAGGAAGGGTCCAGTGCCCTGGGCCCGGCCTGCGCCACTGCCAGCCGGCCGCCGGTTGCTGTCTCCACTGCCGTTGCCCCCCAGGTGCGGGTGGGCGCTCTCGGGTGCCCACGCGATGCACTCCACCACATGGTCGTGCTCCCGAAGCTCCAGCTTGCACTCCTTGGTGCCTACCACCCACACACGAACCGTCTGCACAAAACAACACAAGGATCAGTGAACACTTGGCTAAAACAAAAGCTTGGGTGAGTCGGCTCAAACATGGGAAGTTATAATATCTGGATTATCACGTCCCGAAACTGCGGTAGGATTACGAGATGCTGTAGTGGAGGGCTCCAGAAATTTCAACCATCCAGTGTTCTTTGACAGCCACTGATCATCGCACAGCACACAGATTTCTACAATTTTGCCTCTTCTGAAATGCGACTGCCACAACCAGGATCGAAACTGCGACTTTCGGGTCTGCAGCCACGCATACTAGGGAAAAATTAAGCAGCCCAAAAAAGATATGGAGCATGCAGAAAGACACACAAGTACATCCCTAAACTCAACTACTTTATTGCTTAAAACGCAAAGCTTTCTCAAAGCATGCATCAGAGCAACGCATGAAATCATGTGATGATACTACATGCCAAGAACAGGATAATCAAGGAATAGTGGCATTTAACGCAATAACATAGCTGTGTTCAGTCCTGTACCTGTATGTCCTTCTGTGTGTTCCGTCTTTTTTGCACTTTTGCATACTTCGAGAGGATCAGTGTTCAATTGATTCCTTACAATGCTAAATCTGCACTGCTGAAAGCAACCCTCGAAGTACCGGCTGCAAATATCAATACAGTGGAACCCCGATTATATGACTTTCAGGGGACCATAAAAAAACATTCTTATAATCCGGGCATTGTATAATTGAAAAACTATGATTACAATGCAGCGAAACCCTTACGAAAATGCCATATATCGCACTTATGTAAGTTATATGTGGCCACATATAAGCATATATGTCAGCATAAGTGGCTTCCGTTTACCATATATAGATGTATATCTGGCAGGGTCGGTTCATATATGGGGTTATATACAGCGGTATATAGAGCAGTTGGCCCATATTAGGAGTCAAATCCGGCCTTATAAGGCACCGCCACACCATATATAACATATAAAGTGAATCCTTATATGTGGAAGTGCTCTCTCTCTCTATATATATATATAGCACCATGATCGCAACCTTAAGCGGATTGTCATATATAACGATTCGTACACAAAGGTGACCTGCTTACTTTCTACAAGAGTAATAATTAAATATATTGTTTCTGCCACGCAAAAACAAAATTATAGGTCAGCTTGTGTACGTGATAGTTGCAACTATGCATGCATTCGTGTAGTTTGTACAAATTTTCCATAGAATTTAGGTTTGAAACAATAAGTTGCAATTAATACAACGTAAATAATGTATATCAGAGAAGACATGTTTTACAAGGAAGGAATCGTGTCAGGTCACAAAACATATTGAAGCTCCCGAACCTCGCTATTATTATAGAGCGATCCAATATAGTATTATGTAACAACGATATGCACACAACTTATATTGTTCCCATTAATGCATTGCTAGGAGTGGCAGCAAGAAATAGTTACTTCAATGCATTTTTAGCTTCCACATTGGTGGACAAAATTGCTAATTATTTGAAGGCTTTGATGGCTATATCCTCCCTTCATATAACAAGATTTCAGTTAACACTGTTCACCCCGCCCCCATCTGCGATTAGTGTGTTTTTAGGCACCGTTAAAGCCTAGCGAGTGGAATGGGTGCCCAAAGGACGATGGAGCCCGCGTGAGTTGTGCTCATTTTATCGGCTTCAATGGCCGCCGCTTGTGGGCTCAACAGCCAGAGCGTCTCTGCAGACCGGCCAGACGCCAGTTGCACCGCGACCTTGGCGGATTCATTAGCTGGCCATTTACCATCATTACATGCACAGTGCGATGTTTAAGGGAGTATCTTCAAAAACAAAAAAAGAGCCCATGTGAATGCAACTTTCAGGAAATATGAATAAATTCAATATGGAAGTTGTACTAATTCATTGCAAAAATACATCTTGCATTTCCTTTGGTTATGTATAACGTTCTTGGCTGTGCAGATAGTAATTTTATCAAAAATTTTATGATTGCACAAGTAAACAATTTCGTGTAATGTTTACAAGCGTCAAAATCTCACGTCATGCACAAATACGTTAAGAAGAGTGCCACTAACTAATAAACCATGTATTGAAACGCTGAAGCCTTATAGCAACATTTAACGTAGGCTGCCGAATTCACAAAACTTCTATTTTGTGTGAGTGTGTCATTGGTCGAGGTCACTAATGCACATGTGCCATCATCAGGGTTAGCTTAAACATTACCTTGCAAATACACAATTATGACACATTTTTGCGAATAAGGGCTGGCGTGATGCCTAAGACAAACTCTACATTATGTAAACAGCCCCTCGCTGTGCAGGCACATAATAATTAAAACTGCTTGCGAACATATCCTTTCAACACTAAAACTGTAGTGCATTTACTTATAAAATATGTATGTCAGTACATACCCACCAAAATGTGCTATTACACACTCGCGTAAAGAAATTTACCATATTTACTCTCGTAATGATCGCACTTGCATAATGATCACACCCCCAAATTTTGTCGTCTAAATTCGACTTTTTTTTTTCCGCGTAATGATTGCACCCTGAACTTACCGCATCAACATGTCATGTGCCAAGTCTAGCTGAACGCGTCTATTATTGTTTCTGTGATCTGAAAGCGGGCATCACTATACTAATGCTGTAAATTTACCGATTTAAATGAAACCATTCCTTATTTAGATGAAAGAAACTGTTGTGATGCGCGTGACGTACTCACAACCTCCATAAGTGACGCAAAGGAGAAACAAAATGCGGCGGCTTCGCTCCATGGAGTGCTTCGCTCCGTCAGCCGCCATGTTTGTTTTGATATCCCGCACTATTACAGCGGCGGCCGCCTGTTGGCCGACCTCTGTTCATCCGACAGCAATGTTTTCTTTTTCCCGAGACCAATTCTTTTTTGGTGTGCTTTGTGATCGTCTGTTGAAGCGCCATTTCACCATGGGGCGGTATGCGAGCTATACTGCCGTGTTCAAGCTGAAGGCGCTTGACTATGCGCTAGAGCACGGCAGCTGCGCTGCCGGCAGGCATTTCGGCGTCAACGAAATCTGGATCCAATATTGGAAAAAACAGCGCGACATGCTCATGGCTATTACAGCATGCGATGGGCTTTCCGCGGACCCAAATCTGGCAAGTTCCCTGACAATGAAAAGGCAGTCCTCGAATACGTGAAGGACATGCGCAAGGACGGTTATGCAGTGTCATTAGACATGATACGGACGCAGGCGTGCAGTTTCCCGGAAGCTGGGAATAGCCAGAAAGGACTTCCGCGCTAGTTCCGGCAGGATGACAGCTTCATGCAGCGAAATGGACTGTCGCTGGCATTTTCAACGCGCTCGGCGGAACGGAAGATGACCCTCTGTGGGAGAGTGAATACACTGCCGGTTCCGACAGAGAATCGCGCGGCGACGACACTGACGCTAGTGATGCTTCAAAGTCTGAATGGACGTTAGGAGGTCAGAGAGATAAAAAATAAAAGGGCAGTGTGCGATGCATGCAGCTCTTGCGTAATGCGTGCATTTTATTACAAAGGTAAGCCTTAATTTACTTTTATTTTTGGTTATGTTCATGATAGCTACCGTAAGAATTCTGATTAGCGACGTTTATTTGTGTTTCCGGTGCTCAGAATATTTGTTCACGGAAAATTTACTCCGCGTAATGATCGCATCCCAAAGTTGGAGTCAATTTTTTTGAAAAAAAAAAGTGAGATCATTATGCGAGTATATACAGTATGGACACCAGGACACTAGCATTTCCTTCAATGTAGCCAGATATTTTAGGCCATGTGAGAATGATATGAGTGTATTATTATCATTACTATATTTACGTGTGTTTTAATAAGGACATGTAGTGAAAAATTTATTTTTGCTAGTTTGGTTCTTCAAAGCAAGGTGCGATGCTCACGAATCAAAATGGAAAAACTTAGGAATAGCCCATAATTTGGTTTCCACCATCCACAATTCGGGTGATATAAGTGTAAATTTGACTGGAATGCATACATCACAGGCAACAATATCGTTACAGATGTCGCAACATTGCGTGGTTATCTTGAGTAACTGCACTACCCGCATACATAGTAACACAAAATAATGTGATGTCACATTTTAACCCGTGAGCACTATTGATAGTTTTACGCAAGCCGATAAATGAACTGGTTTGATGCATTAGGGCTTGCTACTGTGCGAAAATACTGGGTGACCATTAAGCTCCGTTTTTCAGAGTTGAACGGGATAGCAATATCCTGTTTCTTCTGCGCGATTCAACCACTCAGTGTGTACTTTTCATTGTATGATGCTACTTGAACAATTTTAATTGTGGAATAGTACTGTGTAATTGAGAAAGTTGAGTGTCTTGTCTCAATGAAGGTTTCGCACATGGCTGCATTTTGTATAAAAAAAAAGGTTAGTATAGTTGAAAGCACAAGCAATATTACGTTATTACTGAGTTGCGTGAAAAAATTGAAATACAACACCTGGACACAACGCACACTGACAACTGAAACTTTGTTGGAGAAAACAGACCTACATATGTGGTTACGAGACCATGTGCAGTGAAAGAAAATGATTAGATGAGCTTACATATTGTATTAGTGATGCGCTTCCAGAAAAGCTACCTCAGTGGCAAGCAACATAACTGATTGTTACAGGACACATGAACCACCAGCTTTGTTTATGAGATACGCCTCTTCAATTTCCCACACTACCGTATCCCTGAATCTAGCTTTAACTACTGTATCATCAAACAAGGGCGCGCAGCCGCACTCTCTACAATGTGATGATTGCTTAGAGCATGGTTCTCCCTTTAAAGAAGCTTTGCGATTCACAATTAGTTTATTGAATCCTAAATAATACTTCCCGCACGACAGCGCAGTGCCGTACATTGCCCAATGTCCACCCAGTGAAAAAAAATGATTAGATGTCTGCTCATCTAATAATTTTTTTCCACATCACGTGTTCTTGTAACGGCATATATGTCTATTTTCTCCAATAAAGTTTCAGTTAGTGTGCGCTGTGTCCAGGTGTCTTCCTTTTGCACTTCAAATTTTTTCAAGTGAAAAAAAATGATTAGATGTCTGCTCATCTAATAATTTTTTTCCACGTCACGTGTTCTTGTAACGGCATATATGTCTATTTTCTCCAATAAAGTTTCAGTTAGTGTGCGCTGTGTCCAGGTGTCTTCCTTTTGCACTTCAAATTTTTTCGCGCAACTTAGTTAAGATGGATTACCAACTCGCCCAACAGACCGTGCTTCTCAATATTGCGTGTGTAAAATGTTTTAGAAGTTTATGCACCCACTACGCAGTCGTGAGGAAATACGGGCAGTAACGTTTGTGCCTTTTTTAATGGTTGGCTGTTTTCAGACCGCCATGTTACGTTGGTAATAACGTGTTATGATGCCTGATGACAGTGCACGCTTTTATCATGCAATATTGCTGCTATATTAAATGTTGTGCTGTGAAAGCTGTATACAGGATGCGTGTATTTGTTAAGCATGACAGAGGAAGTTATTCACGCTTTATTTCCAAGCAGACGCCTAGCTGTCAGGTACAGCACTCGCTTGCCATGCAAATAGCTTGCGTGATTTTTATCATCACTCAGAGCCGAAAATTTATATTTGTTTTATTTGCATTCTCTCAATTTTCGGTCATGGACAAGACGATTTTTCACTCTGAGCCACCGACACCTATGCCGGAATTTCTGCAGAACAAGCTGTTTACCGCTGTTGCGTTAATTATGCATTATTGGCAGAACGGAAAGTGGATTAAGTTTACAAAAGACAATTTTTAGTGTCCTGTAGGCAAGAAATATTGCTAAAAGCCTCCGTTCCCCCGCGCACAGAGACCTATTGACACCAGTTTTAGCAGTTGCGCTATAGGCCATTCGTAGTCACAATACTCGTACATGACAAGCTTGCATACCAATCACTTTTGACCGAACTCCATAAAGGTTGATTATCAACTCATTTAAGTTATTCAATGCACACACAGTTCATACGGTCAGTAGCAAGTCAATATTTCGTTTCGACTCACTTTGGTTGCTCCATCGGCACGCCAGAAAAGTTTTAAGTAAAAGAACTGTGGAAAATTTGCTTACGAAACTCAAACTGTTTCTTTTATGCTCTTTATTTTAAAGTCGGAATCAATAAAGCGAAATATTTACTTGCACCATACTATGTTGTTGACCATAGGTTCAAGATAAGAAAAATCGCATGTAAGACTGGCGTATTTCAAAAAAATTTTTTACCAAAAGAATTACAGAACGGAACCAACTGCCTTCTAGCATTGCCTCTACTATCTCAAGTTATTCGTTTTATTCCATGTTAGAATTAGTGTGCTGCATTTTTCTTCGGTGTGTTACATATTTATTAATATATGTATTTGTGTTGCAGATTGTGATTGAAGAGACTTTGATTGCAGTGAAAGCTCGTTAATTTGAACTTTAATAATTCGAATTTATGGATAATTTGAACTGTAAGTTATGGTCCGGTCAAGCTTCATACAAGCCTATGAATAAAAAAGCCCGTTAATTCGAACGCCAGTAGGTTCTGCCGCGGATAATTCGAACTACGCGCCGACGGTTTGGCTAGTCACTCGATAGTGCGGCTGCCGAGTTACAAGGCGGTATTGACAGGGAGCGGAGTGAAAAACGGAGAAACTGGCACGGAGGCCAGAGTGCAAAAAAATAGCGCCACCTACTCTTCGCCCCTCTCCCCTCACAATCTGTCTCTGCGGCTGCCTGCTCTCCGTCCTAAGTAACCTCCAAGATTTGTTTTTTTTTAATCACCAATCTCGGAGCCTTTGAAAATCCTGCGAGGTTGTCGCTACCAGCACACAGCAAAGCGTGTACGTCGTAGTTTCGTCGAGCCTTTTCAGCAGTCTATGTCTCGGGCGTGCGTCGTACACCTCGGTTGTTGGTGCTGGGAGTAGCTTCCGACTGTCGCGATTCTTTGTGTTGGTGTTAGGCCTCGGCTAACCTTGTTGTGGTAGCATCGGCAGTAGTTTCCCTTCTGTCGCGATTCTCCTGCTCCGACCTAATGGCATGTGCCTGCGGCAAATACCGTGCCAAAACACTTCCTTCCAGCAAGCACGACAAGCTGGCCTTCCTTCCAGCAAACACGACAGCGGTACTGCAGCCCATGGACCAGGGTATAATTAGAAATTTAAGGGGAGACGCTCCTCGAAAAGTTTGTTATTAGTATAGTTTTTCATGCAGATTTCAAATATGCAATCATTTTTTGTGTAGCTGCTATAATTATTGAGTTATGCCATAAACAATAGCAAAAAGTTACATTTTTTGCGGGCACTCTTTTATGTACTAAACTTTCAGTAAAAGCACTGTGTCTGATCTTATTTGACTCTTGGTAGATTGAAAAGTGCAAATATCTATATAGATATGTCACAGAAATATTGGAACCAAGAAAAAAAAAATTGTATTGAATGACTTATTATTTTCAATCTCCCTTGAAACAATAAGCTAATATTTTCACAACTAATGCTGGTAGGCATTGCAATTTAGAGTAGATATTTGCATTCTGCATGTGTTGAAGAATATGTGTGCCAAGTTTCGTTACTATACAATGAATATAAGTTTATAAGTTTCTAAAAGGCTGCACGGAAAACGTGAAACTGTCAGAAAAAATGAAAATGAGAAAAACAAGTTTGAAAGTTCGCAAAGTTGGCATTTATTAGGAAATCATTCTTTTTGCATCAAATTGGGGCACAATGAAAAGTACCTTGCCTTGAATGCACTGCAAGTGTCTAGAAGTCCCCTGCACCATAGCTTGGTCCTTCACGGCTCTTGCGGTCAGTGTCCTCAACACGAGCTCTCTTCGCTGTGTTGCGACGGTGTGCCCTCGCTTCTGCAGTTTGCTTCAGGTTCATCTTCCTGATGCGCATGACGTCACAGTGGTCACCATGTGTGGCCAGATCTTGAGGGGAGAATTCCAATGCCTTCGAGCACTTCTTCAAAGCCCCTGTGGCCTTTGTTGTACCAGAGTACAGCAAGAGCGGTGACTGTCTCCACAGTTGTTCTGGAGGCGAACTTTGTTTTTGGACATAGCAGCCATATCTTGCTGTTCAGCGATTCGGCTGCATTCTGTGTCTTGCCATGAAGGCACCGAATAAGGAGTTTCTCCTCTGTAAGGCGCTTGTAGATAGGCATAATTGCCAATCCTTGAGCCTTCGTCAACAGTGGGGTGTGGCGTGGTGCAGGCTCCCCCAGTGCTTCCGCACGCTTGTGCTTGCACCACGAATTTGGTCCCGCGGGACAAAAGTTGTGGCTACTGGCACCATCACTGGAGCAGCAATGAAAATACGATGCCCATATGGCAGTGTACATATTTCGGACACTGTCCTTGTTGCTCGTGATGGCGATCTTGTAATATGTTTGTAGTTTTATTATTGTCGCATCTTTCAGTTTTTTGCCTCGTGGCAGTGGCGTTGCCAATTTCCGTAGGGCAGTTCCCAAGCGCTTTGCAACGTGGTTCGTGCACTCTTCTTTGTCAATGGGGGTGTCACAGTATACATTTGCCTCGCAGACTGCAGTGTAGGCCTTGCTGTCACCATCAGTTAGAAAGCTGGTGAATCACAGTGGAGTTTCATAAGACAAGGTCCTCTGCCATATATTGACAGCTGCCGCAGGTTCCATTGCATGGGATGAGCAGTCAGTGTTTTTTTGGCAAACTGGAAGATGAAAAGCTCACCATATCTCTTCATCCTCCCCAAGGTCCCTGTGTATACTGCAAGCATGGCAGTAGTTCGAAAGAACTTCAAAATCGAGGCAGAGCCCCGTGTCCAGGGACACGACTGTGCCCACTCCATTGTGGCTTTTATGACCTCTTTTCTGCCAAGTGCCATCAAACATGACTGGCACATCTCTGCCGCCGACTGCATCCTTCGTGATGTTTCGTGCCTGGTGCAAGTTTTTGCTCACTGCCGTCACCGCCGCACCATGGAGCTTCTTGCAAATGCCGTTGAATGTCTTGTGATGCATCGGGCTCGGAAGACCGAGAATCGCACAAAATCGTGAAAGTTGGTCGTGGCCTGCGCCTATAGCGCGTGCTGCCAGAACTGCCTTCACGTTTACAGCAAAGCTGTCACGCAAGCTGCCGCTGTCAAAACGAGCGCTCGTTCCTTGGTCCCCGGCCGAAGCAGTACGTCTCGACGTGTGCGTGAACGAAAGTGCAGATTCAGGGCAATTCAGAATTTTGACAGCACAATTCGAGGAATGCCGAAAGTCCTTTGCGCTTTCCAGCTGCCTCTCGCACGCCGAGCTTCCGTTCGCGGCAGGTTGGGCATTGCGCACCCGCCACAAGTGCCGTCAGCGCATCGATTTCACAAAGCAGCATGTTCGCAGTAGCAGCATCTACCGGTCTACGTTCACTCTCGAAGAATCCAATCTTCCTTTGGGATGCACTGACGAATTCCACGGCAGCGGCTATTTCACAACCACTGTCGCAGGGTTCGGTGACGGTGTTAGGCCTATCCGAAGTCAGAGCGTCGGGGCGTTGGTCGGGGGCGACATCGTCGTTCGCTGTCACTTTGCGAAGCATCCTACGCCGTTTCCCTCGATACTTGTGGCGAGTTCTGAACTTTCGATTATCTGAACTGCACTTCTTCGGGCTTGCCATGACGCAAAAATGCAGAGAAACGCAGAAATTCTCGATCGCGACGTCCGAGGCTTCGCTCTTTTGCCGGAGAGATAGGAGGGGGAGGAGCGTGGAGCGCACCGCCGTCCAATGGCGGCCTCGCGCTGTGTGCCGCGATACTCAAAACGCGTGACGTACGCGTTGTTTTTCTCGTTTTTTGTTTATTCTGCGTGAAGGCACGAGACTGGCTACTAGTGGATTATGAAGGATACGGCCTTCGCAGCATGCGTGCACGATTGCAAATGGCGGCCAACGCGTCGTTTTCGCGACAGGACGACGCGAACTTCGCCGTTTTTCGCGACTTTCGCGCATTTCTCGCGTCACCGCTGCCCACTTGGAAGCATTTTTTGATAATTTCTCGTGCGAATTTCAGCTTGATATTTTCAGAAGTAATAGATTATAGTCCAAGGATGCCAATACAGCCGGAAAAAAAAAAGCGGAAATTTTCCGGAAAACCGCGACTTTTCGACCCGCGTCTCCCCTTTTAAGGTCATTTTATCGGCGTCATATATTGAAATTAATTATTTTGTGCAATAACTAGCAAGTGACACTCCTAAGTGCACAACACATGCTTGTGCGTGCTTGAGAGCAAGTGACAGCACTTACGATATCAAATTGCTTTCGCCACTGTGGCTTCAGCACCGAAGCTCTGCAAGCTGATGAGCCAGGAGTGCTTGAACACGGCGTCACCGCCCCCATGGCGGACGTTTCGAAAGACGTCTGCTTTGCGGACTACGTCGATGTGGACTCAAGTGCAGTGGTGTGTGGTGCACTCACGGATTGCGACATAATATGTCGGGTGAGAAGTGCAGAACCTGTCGCTACCAGTGACGATGACGAAGAGGAAGACGAAGCACCAGTGCGGCCCTCTGCTGCCGAAGTCATGGCCGGATTGAATGCCGCCAGTCTTTTCTTAAGTTTTGAAGAAGGTGGAGAAGAAGCCTTCTGCCAAATTCGGTCGTTAGAGCAAAAAGTGCTGGCTGTCGCCTTCAAGGAAAGAAGGCAAACCGCTATCACAGATTTTTTCAAAAAATAAATTATGCCCTACTCGCAGTGTACTATTGTTCTTCCCTTTCGTTAGTTCGATCTTTCGTTAATTTGAACTGAGGCAGCTTCCCCTTGCGGTTTGAATTAACAAGCTTTTACTGTATTTGTTTGGCTGACCATGCATCTTTTTTGTGTTCTACTTTTTGTAAATGCTCCCCCACTGTAATTCCGATTAGTGCCGTGGGTAATGAAATAAATAGATAAATAAATAAAATGTTGATAAATAAGCAATAAATTTAGGCACAAAGAATGTATCTTTTTACGGAAAGTGGACTAACAGTGACATGTGCCCACCACAAACTTTAAATATGTTGCCTAGTTACACTTTTTAGCAATAATTTCTTGAGAATAACCCAAGATATAATGAGAAAAACTTGAACAAGAATGTTGAGGGGATATGTACTGCCTTTGTTTTGGAAACGATGACGACTGCATGCAGACCTTAAAAAAACAGCTATATTTCTAGCTGAAGAATGATTTGTGGGGCTATAATTTATGCCGTTCACACAAGCTGAACTCTTATATATGTATCGTCTGAATAGCTATATATAAAGGTATCCGTGTAAGGCCATGTTTAACCTTATATAGATGTTTCTATATAGAGCCATATATAGATTATTGCCATATATGGTCATATACAGCAACACCCATATGTGGGTATATAAGGGATTAGGTATATCAGGTTGTATAAGGCCCATATATGGCTACATGAAGAATTGGGCATGTACGGTTATATAAAGCCCATATATGGGGGTTCCATATAAAGCCTGATATGCCCAATTCCTGATGTAGCCGTATATCTGGATTTTCATACAAGTCCATATATAGGATTTTTGTAAGGGCACTCAGCGTTGCCTGGAAAACAGGTACAGACCGCCTGAATAAGCCCAGGGCACGACCTTGTGCCTCTGTAAGGAAGGTTGATCATCTAATGGCAGTGTTACTTGGTTGAGGGAGATATGAGCGAATCTTATTCTCAACCCTAAAAAAAATCGAACCCAAAGGACATCTTTCTACCAAAATATATATAGTCTGAAAATTGTTTGGGCATGAAAACGATACCGAAACCGTGTTAGCAACAGCCCCATACCAGCAGAGTGAGACAGTGTGAACGCTATTACATAATGGTGATGAACCACAAGTTTGCATAGAATGCCTTGGTGCAATACAGAGTTGTGCTCATTGTAATTTGTTGCCTTGTGAAGTACAACTAGTGGTGTCGCGCTGTTATTATGAACCTTGCCGTCAAGTGAAGTAGTTTTGCACTCAGCTGTGTTGCGCCCCTATGCGAGCGCAAGCCTGTGACTGCGAGTGCCACAAAGGCAGAAGATCAGCTCTACGTCGACCAGGAAAAGTTTCCACAGACTCAAAATGTGAAAATATCAGCTTTTCGACCGGCTGAAGCTACACCATGTAAACAGAGCTTGACCTGGCAACAAGACCGGATATGTATGCACGCGATCGAGGCGTATGTAAAAAAAGCACGAACTGAAGAAAACATCCTGTCCCACTCTCTACTTGTCCAATTGTCATTCATATTGTGCCCTCGTGACGTTTGACTGAAGTAAAGATGGTTTTTTCTTTCAGACAAAATCTGGAAGTCATAATATGAGAGGTCGGCATAGAACTCCGACGCATAACCAAGGTTTCTAATACATTATTTGTATGGGGATTATGCCAGGACCAAACCAATTCGTTGCAAAATGCAGGTTGTTGCAAAAGTGGGGGATGTATAATTGAAGTTCCACTGTAACAGCTTTGTATACTAGTAGACACATGAGCTACCCCACAAACATTTACAAAGCATTGTCACATTTGCACATGCTTTAATCTAAAGAAGCCCAAGCCAAAAATTGCTTTCATCTTGTTTTCACACATAAAACTGACAAGATGGTCCTGCACTGACAAATGTGCGAGTTTCAACAACGATATGTGGCCATAAGCACCTTCACCTGTCAGCTTGGCAGTGTACGTGGTGCATGCCATTGTAATGTGCACAACACAATTTCGATCAGCAACAACAGTCATACACCAATCGTGCTGCTGAGCCGATCACTGAAGACGCTCCGAGATAAGTTGTACTGGTGCATTTGATATCGGCCACGATCACGCCATAAAGCATTTACCCACCGCCGTGGTCTAGCGGTCACGGTACTCGGCTGCTGCCCCGACGGTCAGTCGTCAGCAGTCAAGCTCCACACCACACCACGCAAGCAATCGCTCATCATCGCATTCACCTCTTGCCCTTCTACTGCTGGGCATACCATCATGCAGTTAGACAAACTTCTGAGATTACCACAATTTTAAAAACCACGCTTCGACCAGGCGTAGCTGCTGCAGTCTCTGAAGCCATCCTCCGACCACATCTAGCTGCACCAGCCTGAACATGCCACAGCGAAAGAAGTGGGGGATGGTCTGGGATTGCGAAAGTATAGAATAACGCGACAGTTCCATTGGTTACATGAGGCAACACACGTGCAGCAGCTAAGTAAGGAGAGTTTTGAACCCCCTTAACATTAAGAAAAGCTGTAGATGCAAGGTATACGCCCCACATTGGTCAATCTCCGAATTTCGACCTGCAACAAACTACATAGTCGAAATAGCTGATCTGTGAACTTCACGCCTTTGCGACATGGTGTCTTCATTTGGAAACCCCACCAACTTTTGCTGTTGTACAATATTAATAACGGCAAGAAAGAGACCAGCCACATTGAACTAATACTAATTAGTCATACTCCTTAATATCACTTTGATATGTGGGGTTCAACATCCCAAAACCACCATATGATTATGAGAGACGCCGTAGTGAAGGGCTCCGGAAGTTTTCACCACCTGAAGTTCTTTAAAATGCGCCCAAATCTGAACACACGGGCCTATGGCATTTTCACCTCCATCGAAAATGCAGCCCCCACAATTTAATATCACTTTTAGTTGAGATATCTAGACACACAGGATCGCTTTGTTGAAAGAAGCACTATGTTTAATGAGCTGTTAAGAATGGGACAATTTGGTAGGAATGTAAAAAAAAATGTTTAACTTATTAGGAATGCTCACTATAAGCAGATAACATACCACTGTAATTTGAGTGGGTCGTTGCATTCGGTTTACGAATAAAGCCCGACCGACTCACTACAATGAATAGATTTTTTGCACTAATGGTATTTAATTGCTATGACATGCTATACCTCCACTCACACTAAATTTGGTCTCCATAACCTCGACATCAAATCATACAAATTTCACGTACATTAGGCAGTGGACCATAATGCATGTCGCAAAAAGTTTAATTCTGGGATGAAAAGGATTGCAAATGCTTGACAGACCTGGTCATTAGAACAGCTGGCCAAGAGGGAGCCATCGGAGTTGACTCTGACCATGCGCACCCACTCCCGATGGCCTGTGAACGTCTTGACACAGTACCTGCACACACACAACAGATCCACGTTTTGTTGGGAGACTGAAAGCGCACAAAAGACGCGGACAGTTTAGAAATGATTTAACAGCAAAAGATTCGAGCACTGGCACCTCAGGTCTGCCAATATTAAAAAAACATTAGGTTACCGACTGCTGGGAGGATATTTAGACAAGTAATAAAACGTACTTTCTAAACAGAACTTGTTGCACCTCAGACAAAATGACCGATATCACAATAATCCTCAAGGTAACCCTTCGACTAGTGGCAACAAGGCCATGTTACACATTTTCAGCATTTCTCCAGATGAGTGATTGCTTCACTGGCCAATACACAGTTATCGAGGCCAACTTCTGAGCTGTTTGCGATATAAACTATGAAAGCCTTATGAGCAAGAAGCCTCATCATACCAGGGTACGCACCAAGAAAGCATGCAAAAAACTCGAGAAGTCGGAGTTCGGGTTAATGGTGTCCACTGACACTTGGGGATGAAATTTTTAAGACTGCCAGTTGATGCAGTGGAGGGCTCGCAACAATTCCACTTTACAATGACGATGCGACCGAGGGAGTACCCACTTCAGTGGAATCGCAAATTACGAACGCCTTTGGCACACAGTTCAAAGCGAGGGCCCGACCCCAAATGTGAAAGCCACATTGCATTGCAGCTCGACAGCAAATCCAAGCAAGCCGAGATTACAACATTTTCAAAATACTCTCTCACCACTTGACCTGGTTACCTTTGTAACTTTAGGATCTTTACCTTCACAGCTACAACATTTCTGAAGCCCCTGTCAATTTCGTTGTACCTGGGTTCAGACTGAAGCTGCAGTATGGCGGCATTTACTTCAACAAACAGTATGCTTCACACAGCCTCGGCCCACGCAATTATGAACAGACACCACTGAAACAACGGGAGCCATTATTTTCTCCAGGAAGAGGCACTCCTCAACGAGCTCACTCACCCCGTGGATACCTCCCACATCTTGATGGTCTTGTCTCTCGAGCAGGACACCACGTGGTCCCCGCTCGGCAGGAAGGACACTGACGACACGTTGTGGTCGTGTCCTGAGACAAGAGTGAAGGAGACAAAACGAAGTCATGAATAGAGAAAACACTTTCTACGAATAAATGGCTTTTAACTTTACAGCATTCCAGTATGCAGAAATCACTCACAAAGTAACAAACATTGGTTGCTTCAATTACACAGCAACAACCTCGATATTACACTTTTCACAACCATAAAGCACTCTTATCAATGTGCCACTACGAAGATCCTATGACAACTTGCCGAAAAGAAAAAAAACATGCATCTTGAATGCCTAAAAAGCTGAAACTCATGTGCGATTTGTTTCTGTGATGGGTGCCACGAGCACCCATACAGAATTGGCCCAGGCCCTCGCAGGTGTGTAGAGAGACAACCATTCATCCTACGAAATCCTACAATGAAGATGCAATAGGCTCCCCTCATAAGCTGTGTGTGCTTGACGCTAAAGCAAGTGTTAAAGGGACACTAAAAAGAATGATTTTGAAGACATTACGCTTGCTGCAAGAGGATTTTTGGTAAGCGAGAAAACAGGCGAAGTGATAATGTGGCTGGTGACACAATCTTCAAGTCGCCGTGATGTCATCGATTTTGACAGTGCCTACTGTATCCTGCGTAGTTCCTAATCGGTAGAAATGAAGCGTCTCCCGCGAGAGCAGGACTTATATTTATCAGTCCTTAATTAACGTTTATTTTGGGTATGTCAGCATGCTGCAAGTGAAAGTAGCAAACAAACTAGCTAGTGAGAAAGGCAAATGCTTGATGTTTGTGCCCGTAGAGTAGCCTTTTAAATGAAACTCAACAACCAAAACAAAAGAACTCACCGTGCATTGTACGAATACACTCGTATGTCTGGAAATCCCACAATTTGATGGTCATGTCTGCTGAACAAGACACTGAAAAAAGAAAAAGAAGAACGTTACTGTGGGCGGTGCGGCTTCAGTGCCCATCTACAACAAGTCTTTTTAATGTGATTACAGTGCACTCTCAGTGAACTATGATCTGTTAAATGGAACTGCTGCTTAAATGGAACAGTTGCCTCTATCACAATTGATTTCGTACCCGAGTTCTGCACCCCTGCATCGGAATTCTGCACCCAGTAAATGGAATTCCTGTTAAACTAAACATTTTTCCTGTCCCCTTCAGGTTCCGTTTAACGAGAGTCTGCTGTACTTCTATACTGTTTTAGGTCAACATAACGATTACATTGCTCTGGAAACCTGTGGCTCCATTCTCTGTCAATTAGTACGATGTTCCCCACAGATTGAATGGAGCAACATTTTGCAAACGACACATCAGCGGCTCACAAAATGGACAAGCATCTGCATGAAAGTGATGTCCCAAGTTAGGCATTTATTCTGTTCTCAAAAGCAATCAAAAAACATGGTTATGTACAACCTTTTTTGCAAGAGTAGCTGAAACTACCCACATACCTAAAAAACTTGACTGTGTCATGGCTAAACAAGAAGTCAAATTTTTCTTTGTGTTTGTGCAGTGTACACTGTCTGCACATAAACCTTAAACATAATGCTCTCACACTGCCCCTAGAGCTAACTACTACTACGACTACTTATGCCAAGGCCGCTATAACTTCTAATACCAGTGGAATAAATAAAGGCTTTCAGTACGTGAAGGTACAGTACGCGCACAATTTTCAAGATGTCAATCTCGAAACGTTTCCTGCCCACAAGATCGGAAATACCAATCAAAGTTGTTGCTTAAAAATTCCAGCAACACAACACCATGTACTTGGAGAAAAAAGAATGACAACACGTCTATTATCGACTATATGCACTTGTACATGTTGGTATCATCAGTGATTTGCTTTCTGCTGCTTATGAAGAGTGATGGCACACAAAAAGCAGCTAACAGAGCTTCAGGTGACTCCAGCACTCTCCAATTTTCATTTCCTTGGGCTGGCAGTATACTAAGTGCTCTACAGGCACAATACTGCATTTAACACAGTGTTTGATGTGCTGCTATGATAGCAATAGCAAACAAACAAGTAGTTCTGTTTGTAATAATGCCTGCAGCCAACAGTGAACTGATGCACATGCTCTGAAATGGTGATTTTATTACAGACCGTCCCGGATATATCAAACTCTCATACACTCAAAGCTCGACATAACAAAGTTGCATCGAACTCGAAAATAAGTTTGTATACGAAAATTTATTCCCAATACAATAGCTATTGAAAGGCTATATTTCAGTTACTTCGTTTTCAACAATATTTCACTATATAGAGGTTCGTTATATCAAGATATGAGTGCATATTGAATTACTGGCTATATCGAAATCCCATTGAGACATACAAAATGAAATGAAACGAGAGAAAAGGCAGCGAGATCGATCAAATCTGTAAAGCCCGGTTTTCTACATTGAACACCCCATTCGAAACTATGAGGCTGGTAACAGGTATTATGAGTTAATGCACTCCAAAAGCCTGTTTATACACACACGTGGGTATTGTATATACATATGTCGTAATTACCCATTCCGAACGCACACCTTTTTTCGTGAAAAATAGATCTTAATATCGTACGTGCGTTAGATTCTGGCACAGATGTTTCCACTGGCCCATAGCTGTACTTTTTGTTTTTGGGTCACGTAAGTTAGGCCCGCATTGGAATTGGGAAAATACAGTATATATACATATATATATACACACACACAGTAGACTCTTGTTAATGAAACCTGAACAGACCAGGAAAATATGTTAAATTTAGCAAGAGTTCCGTTTACTGAGTGGTGAACATAGGTACAGAATACATGCCTGAAACCAAACATAGCAGAAGCAATTCTGTTTAGGCAGTAGTTGCGTTTAACAGATTTTCGTTATGCGAGAGTCTACTGTGTGTGTGTGCGTACTCATATATATATATATATATATATATACATATATATACACACACTGAAGAAGTTCTTCCAATGGGCCAAGTGTACTTAGAGAAGAGACACAACTTTGCGGTTTTGTCTTAATTTTATTTCCAACGGTTTCTACCAGTGAACCGGTCTTCCTCAGGATTAGTGATTATATATATATATATATATATATATATATATATATATATATATATATATATAAATGAAAGAAGTGTATA
Organism: Rhipicephalus microplus; assembly: GCF_043290135.1. Taxonomy (NCBI): domain Eukaryota; kingdom Metazoa; phylum Arthropoda; class Arachnida; order Ixodida; family Ixodidae; genus Rhipicephalus; species Rhipicephalus microplus. The sequence continues at coordinate 159,086,448 of NC_134702.1, forward strand.
CTTAAGAGCCCATTTTTTTCGCGTTTTCACACTATATTAATGAAATCTAACAGACAATATTGCCAAGGAAAGTATAGGGAAGGTTGTTAGACCAAATTGTAAGGTTGTAAGGTAAATGTGAAGAAAGAAAAGTGTGTGAAAAGATAACTTGCCGTAGACAGGTTCAGTTCCTGCCCCACTTAAGACGCCCCATATAATGGCCCCACTTAAGACGAACTTTCGCTTAAAATGAACAATATCGGCGTGACCGTCAAAATATACATTGGTTCAATGGCACAAAATCGCACTTACAACGAACGTCTCCGAGCGCCACTGATCAATTACAGCGATCGGAGTCAGCGATTTGCAGACTTCCCGGGAAACCAATTTCGACCACCGATCAGGCATCGGCGAGGTGCCCATACATTCTTATTGTTAAGCGCTGATTCTCCCTCCGCGCCCCTCTAGTTGCTGCTCTCCCCGACCGCTTTTTGTTACGCACCCCTCCGTCCTTTGTCCCCCAGCTACTCTGAGCACCCTGCATCACCAGACGAGGCCCGTGTTTTCACACTGCCACCGATCTTTCGAAGACCGGTCGGCCATGTATCCTGTTTTTGATCGCTGGTACTGTCGTTAACGTCACCGGCCTGGAGTGACCGGACCATTTGCCAACATCATCGGCCACCGACTGTATCCGAAAGTCTGCGTCTAGTGCACGTGCGTACGTTACCCCACCGACTCTGATAATTTGCGATTCGTTTCGTGTTTAAGACTTGTTCTCGCTCACTTCGCACTTAACTCAGCATGCCTTGCGCACGTGCGATAATGGGTGTTAATTTGCGCGGAACGAATTGCGAAATATGAAAGTTCGCGAGGCCACGCAAACCCGCTGGCGCAACAAAACGATTTCTTGATCACTGCCGCCGATTCCAACTGGAAACGCGCCCAGAGCTGTTCAACGCGTGCGCGCGTCATGCCCGCTCTTGGTGTGTATGTGTGGTCATGATGGCCGACGGGAGGACTAGCACGTTTTTTTCGTGCCGCTCAAAAAAAAAAAAAATGTCGGAAGTGTGACCGCTTGGCTTAAGCATAATCCGCGTGTTAGGTGCCGCGTTGCGGAGCGTTCGCTCATAGCTGTTGACCACCTGGCAGCCAACTTGCCACTTCGGGCGTCCCGGTATTCAGCTGTGGAGATGGTGAATATTTCGTGGGTGGCGGTGACGGCTACATGTGCGCGTCACCGCCACCGGTGACGCGCACATGTACGGACGGCTACATGATCGTCGGGCCCGATGCCGAGCCTGAAGCTTCCGAACAGGACCACTGCGGCGGCGATTTGTGGCAGTGTGTCGTCGACTCCGACCTGGGAGAGCGGGTGGGATATCTGTTGCGATGATTTAATTACGGCTGATGATGCCGACACTGCGGAACCGTTCACGGGTTGGGGCATTGTGAATGAAGTACATGGCGAGAGCGATTTGGAGGAATCAGATTGCGAGAACGACGAAGCTTTGGAGCCAGCGCCTCATGCAGCTTATGCAATGGGCCTCGGCGAACGAGCAGCCTGCCGTTTTAAATGAACTCGAGACCGCCCTTATCGTTTCTGCTCTTCGAAACACGTGCATTACGGACTTTTTGGGGCAAAAAAGTTTGTTTTCACTCGCAACTTTTTTTTAAAAGCTGTGTTTCATTTACTACGAACTTCCGGATACAGCGAACGGATGCCACGTCCCGCTCAGGTTCGTTAGAAGCGGGCTCGACTGTGTGTGTGTGTGTGTGTGTGTGTGTGTGTGTGTGTGTGTGTGTGTGTGTGTGTGTGTGTGTGTGTGTGTGTGTGTGTGTGTGTGTGTGTGTGTGTGTGTGTGTGTGTATATATATATATATATATATATATATATATATATATATATATGCGCAAGTAGCCATAGCAACTGCACACTTTCTTTTGATGGCAGCACACTTATCAGAGAGCTTCTGAAGCGCACGCTATAAGAACTAGCCACATACATTCATGCAGAAAAGAAGCAGGCAGATAAGGCCAAGGCAACCCAAAAACCCACTTCCCAGCTGTGTTAACTGGAGGATCACAAACAAACATACGCTACAAAACGAGAAACTGATAAGCCCCTTCCCTGACCCGCGTTTCTAATTCTGGCCTGCTGTACATCTATGGGGGCTCAGTCACTGGGATAGGAAAAGGCAGTTGCAGCATCTTAAGGTTCTTCATAGTCGAGCACAATTTTCTTTTTTTCACAATATATCCTTTAGCTCCTACTTGTTTACTAACTCACCTTAAATCTGATAATTGTTTGGATTTCTCAAATTTTTGAAGCCAGTAGAACGTGCTCACTTAACATCAAGCATGCAGAACAAATGCTTCATCATTAACCTAAAACAAAAGTAAAAATAAGCAGTGTGGCCTTGCTTCTCTAGAAATTGACAATCAGTGCCTTAGCATTAGCAAGATTTATTTGTAGAAGTACTGCATATTACAAACTTAAGTTGAGAATAATAATCGGGCTTTGCGTCTCATCTTCCAAGATTAATTTCCAAGGCTGGTAAGTGGTAATTGATCTTAGACATTGTAACAAGTGCAAAGGAGCACTAACACTAGAGACACAGATTTCGTTTCCCTTGCACTTGTCAAAATTTCGATAGCCAACCAACCTCCTTTTAAGGGCAAAGCTCCTTATGGCGTGGCTCGTGCATCTCCGTTGTAGTGCGTAACCTGTGGCACATACCTGCATACCAGTGGCACATACCCGCTCTCGGGCACATATCAGCATGTCCACATGTTAACTTACCATGGTTTCGTTATCACGGTCTTTGCGTTAACGAAGCGCTGGCAGCAGAAATGTGGTGCATACTTTCGTTTAGTCCTTAGATTGTCCGCTGGATGGCGGTACTTGAAGTGTTCACTAGATGGACGGATGGACGCACGAATGGACAGACTGACAAGCAGACAAACACACGGATGGACGGACAGATGCATGCACAGGCAGGCGCATGAACGATGAACTGATGCACAGACGGGTGAATGCACGAACGGGCACATGTACAGACGGACGCAAGCACGGATGGATTAACCCCACTTAACCCCACTTATCCATTCATTTTGTGGATATGCTGCGATTTTTTTTCAATGCGACCTTCACAGTGGAAAAGCAGTCACTAATTGCAAATAATACCCCCATACAAAAAGGTTTAATTAAACATTCCTCTATCACTGACGAGTTGATTCATCACTGATGTGTGCCCACATAGACTGAATAAATTTAACAACCCCACACTTTTTGAAGATCTCTGGAAAACACCACATAATTTTTTTTGATTACCTGTAATATAAAAAGGGGCAAATAAACAAGCCTTATCAGGCAGCATGAATGCAAGAACTGCTACAATGTAAGGCAGGGCAGAACACAGTTGTGCAATGAAATGATCAAAGCGAGAATCACGAACAAAATGTCAAGACTCCGCGGTTTAATGGCATCCTTTGAGCCTTGCTGCAAAAATGTTGTACAAAATCAGTTGTTTTTAGTGCAGAAACTTTGATGAAGCAAGTCCACCTTACATTTACAGATGATAATCGGTTCACATTACATTCTGTTGCCGAAGCTTACCCATGGCAGCTCCTCAACACTGAAAAATGGCCGGTTTTGTCCTGCCCTTGGGACCTTAGCACCGTTTGTTTTCTAAGCTAATACCCACTCGAAAGTTCCTGCTTTGTCATCTGTGCCCACACTTTGGCAACTGTTGCCTCACAAATAGAAATCAATGTCTTGAGTTTTACGTGCCACAACCGCGACACGATTATAAGGCATGCTGCAGTGGAGGGCTCCAGAAATTTTTGACCCAATTATGTTCTTTTGTGAGCACTGACATCACACAACTTATTAATCTCTAGAACCGCACCTCCACTGAAATGCAACTACTGCCACTGGGATTCTAATCCATAACTTTCGGGTCAGCAGTCAAGCACTTACTACAGTATCACTGCAACTAACCCCACCAAGTCATACAATGCACACATGGCAACAAACTTTTGCTGTGCACAAAAAAAAGGAACCAGTTCCGAACCCTACCTAGGAACTTCCCAGTGTGGTCGAACCCCAAGTCTTGCACGGAGTCCGTGTGGCCCTTTAGCGTTCGTTCGAAGTCTCCAGTCTCGTAATCCCAGACCTAGGCGAATCCGGTGAGAAAAAGGTCAATCAACATGGGCGCACTACATCAACCCGTCACTAAAATGCCAGAAGCAAAGGTAGGCAACAACAAAAAGTATGAACAGTTCCAAATCATTCTGCACCAAGAGCAGTTTACCAAAACCACAGCAAAATATGGGAACAAGAAATCATTACTGCTGCTTTTCACGCAACCGGTGTCCTGCCACTTGCTGTATTGCAGGCATCCAATTTCTAAGGTGCCAGCTGTTGCCAGTCCCGGGCAGAGTTAAGGGGGGATGCTACACCTTCCAAAAACTTTTATTTTTGCGAGTACCTCAGTCAAATTTGGAGAGCCTATGTAGATTTTACTGCTGATTTCAAAAATCTAATTCTTTTTTTGCTGTGACAATTAGTTTTAAAGATATAATGAACTGCGACTTTTTCAATTAAGGCCTAATTAGCTAAATAACTGTAACTTGGATATTGATGTGCAACCTATAGAACCAATTCGATATGTTCACAGTGTGCAATAAAGTATAAATCATTGTTCTGGGCTATTTCGAAGCAAAGTTGTGGGATGTTGAGTATGACATGAAAAATTTCCCCATCTACACTTGAAACAAAAGATCCATTTAGAGAATTTTCTCCAAAAATTATTACAATAAAACTTACATTACGACACATCCCCTGCATTTATCTTCGAAACAAAAAAGAAATCGTAATGATAACCCAGACAGAACAAGAGATATTACTCCGGCATAATGGGAAGCACATGAAAATTGTCGTTTTGAGAAATCGAGAAAAAACGTGGGCACACATTTTTATTGCAGAAGATGCAACAAGACAACCTCAAAACGCACCAGAAGCATAGTCTGAATGCATTCTGTGCTCATGCCTCCTCTTCACTAGCTTCAAGTTCCAATGAGGCTGTTCTTTTCTTGTTGGAGACAATGCTGCGACGGTGGTCTTTTTCTCTCGCTCTCCTGGCACCAGTACTTGTCGCATTCATGTCCATTTCACCTAAGACTGCCGTTGCAGAATTCAAATTGCCCATGTTGAAGCGCAGCACTGCTTCTGCAACAGCTGCTTCAACAGCGAACAGGGACGCATGGTGCTCCTTGGGGGCCAAACTCCAGATTACCGAATGTAGGCTCTCGTTGGAGTTCTGCGTTTTGCCGCGTGCGCACCTCTGAAGCAGGGCTCTTTCCGAAAGCCGGGTATAAACCGGTAGTAATGCCTCTGCCACGTCTTTCGGTAGATTGTAGGCATGCCTGGGGTCGGGCTCACCCTTTGCTTTTGCGGCATTGTGCCGACACCATGAAGTTTCACCAGCTGGGCACAGACTGTGGTCCGAGCATTCATCAGTGGAGGTGACGTGGCGGTATGTGGCCATCACAGCCTTTTGCATCTCGCCCACGTCACCTTCATGCGATTTCAGAGCCCGGCCATAATATGTGCCCAGCCTGGTGATCAGCTCACCTGTGAGCCTGCCTTTCCCACCAAGGCCTCTTTTCCCATCGCACTTTTGTTTCTGCACCAGGTTTCTCAATGCGGTGCCCATCCGTTTCTGTACATGATTAATACAGTCTTCCTTCTGCACGTCAATGTAACCATACACCTTGGCGTCTTGTATGGCGCAAAATGTCCTAGAGTCTCCATCAGACAGCATAGTTGTGTAGCGCAGGCCATGGCGTTCAAGCGACCTCTGAAATAGAATTAGAGCCGCCTCCACTTCCATTTGCCCCGCTTTGCTGTTCGTATTTTTTTGGCATTTGTGGTTAGCCTTCCATTCTTGATAGCCCTCACTACTAGGCTTTGGGCCCACCTCGCAGCCTAGGCAAAAGTTGGAAAGAACGACGTAGTCCAACACGTAGCCACTAAATAATTCGATAACTGTGCCCACGCCGATGTGGGAAGAATGGCCTCGCGTCTTCCACGTGCCGTCGTAGCTAACGGCAATATTGCCCCGGTGGCCGAAGCACAAGTCATCATAAATTGTTCTAACCTTTTCCGCACATTCGCTCATAGCGGACTCAGCCGCTCGCGTTGCAGCGGGTGCCAGCGTGTTCTTCAAATGCCGCTGAAACGTCTTGTGGTGCATACCGCGGTGTGAGATGCCCATTGTTGCGAAAATATCGTTCATTTTCGTTTGGCCGTTGCCGGTAGCCACCATCGCCCTCGAAGCGAGAAGATTTACGGATTGCTCGTTTTCGTGCCGTTCGCGCGGGGCGAAGTACATTCATTCGCGATCTCGCCGCACCTTTCACACTGCACTAGCACTTTCACGGCAAGTCCGTAGTCCCGATCCCCTCTGACGATCGTAGCCGGTCCGTGGCAGGCTTTGCAACACAAGGCACCCATTATCGCGTTTAGGATATCTAGATGCATACGCAGATAAGGAGCAGCGTGGACCGAGTCCTGTGCGGTTGCCTCGCTACAACTCGCGGTGAAAAAGTCAATTTTCCGTGCAGTTGCTGGCGCCGATGAAAGCCGGTCGAGCGTCGCTTTCTCCCGGGCATGATTTTCTTCAACTTCGGCGTTTGTCACCACCTTGGCGTCGATTCGTAGTCGTCCGGAGTTCGCTTCACCGTCATCGTCGTCGGAGGCAACGCGCTCGGTCGCACCATCGCTGAACGGCCGCGGAGCGTCGACACATCGTTCGTCGGAGTCAACCAAGGGCTCTGATGACTTCGTAGACTTTCTCCCACGACCTTTGCGTTTCCTGCGACCAAATGCGTGCACGGTCCGATACTTTTTTGCGTTTCCAGGCATGGCGATACGATCAGAAGCTTCAGAGTGCTCTGCCGATTTCGAGGCGTCACAGCGGTAACCCTTTCAAAATGGCGTCGGGTCGCGTATGCAGGCGCAAGCCGCGAGCTTCCAGCCAACCGGAAAGCGCCATTTCAGTGACGTGCGCCGTTTAGCCAATGGCAGTGAGCGCGGCTCTTCGTCTTTGAGGCCCCGTTTTTCGAGCCGAGGAAACGCTCAATGTTGCTTACTGAATAAAAAAAAACAGCTGAAAACGCGTTCTTTCAAACAAGACCAAAATGGCGCCGATCGAGCGCGTAGTTCCCGCGTATCGTAGAGCCCAAACCTGCGCTATTCGCCCTCAATTTAAAGGGCAGGACGCCCGTTTTCGGTTTCTTAAAGTTGAATAACGATAAAAGTTGATGGTATTCGGCTATGAAATTTTGTAAATAGGTGCGCAATGATGTCGGGAACGCGGAAAGAAGGTCCGCGAAAACTCGATTTTTTGGCTGATTTTCGGTCCCGAAGTGCCGCGTCCCCCCTTAAGGCACCACAAGATAAATGAAGATAGAAAAAAACATCTCAAGGGCATCAAAATACTCTAAAATAACTTGTCGTTCACCTTGGTTAACACTTAAACCGACCGCAGTACAAGTAAACGAAATCGCACGACTACTGGGTGCCAAGATTTTCCCATGGTACCTGGGTATAGTGTCCCGCCTTTTGCTTATTTGCACTGCAATTGCTTCCTTACAACAAAAGTACTAAAGTATCCCTTCTTTGGAGAAAATGGTGACACTTGTGAATTACATGAAGCAGCTTGCAATACCTTGACTGTAATTTATTAACATGCTTAGGATATTTCGTGGGAATATTAAGCACCGATAAAGACAAAGATACATGCATAAGACATTGCATTTAAAAAAAAAACTTCCAAAATGACATCTTTGTTTCAACTTTAAGAGCCTCACCAGCAGGTTAGTTTTAGCCACAGATTGAGGATTTCTCGACATGACAATTCTGACAACTTCAGAACTTCTAACCTCTTCTACTATCAGAATGGCTTCCCATTTGAAGTGGAGACTGTACTTGGCGGTAATGTATGTTCCTTATTCCAAAAAGAGCACACAAACACAACTGCCTAATTAAAAAATTGGCATTGTACACCACTAGAACCATCAGTCCAATTGCCACCAACTGCAGGATTGTCCGGACAGCAGCCGCAGAGAAGTTGAGGTTTCTTAATTCGGATGTGCAGGCACACATAACAGAGAAGTTTGGGCTTGTAATGGACTAGGATTGTGGCGTTCGTGCACATGTTGCTAACATAGCAAAACGACTGAAAGGGAATGCTTATATTCGATTATGATGCGAGGGCCGAGCAGAACAAATCTTTGGATAAAAAGTCACATTAAAGTAGAGTAAGTATAATAATTCACTAAGGTACGCGGGTTTGAGGATAATATATATCCTTATTGATGTGATAGAGCACTAGCGCTGACAACCTCTCCGTTTTGCACTTCATGAACACAAAAATTATGGCTTCCATTCTAGCCTCACAACCATGAACTCATTTCGTAGTTCATGGTTTGTGTGTGTGCCCTTCCTCATTATGCGACCCATATGGCCCAAAAACAATGTTCAGCAAACGTGTAGGAACTGCAAATATCTTTAGTTTCCTCCCCTCGACAGAAAATTATCCTAGAGTAAGTGCACCAAGTGGGGCTGCAGATTGGCAGTATCAATCCGTAATCTGTCTGAATGGGGCAGGAATTGAGGGCCGACCTTGATAGAGGCGTCTTCTGAGGCGGAGACAACCACACTGTAGACAGGGTGGAAGGCCACCCGAGTGACTGGTGACCGGTGGCCCGTGAGGGCATGCCGTTCGGGAGGCCTGGGAATCCATTCTGTAGGGGACCGCTTTTCCCGTGTGGGTGCGCCCGAAATGTACTCTTTCTCGGCCTCTGCCAGTCTACTCTCCAGTTCCATCACCTGCACAGCGCAATGACAAGCACACTACGGGAAACCAACTACAGCAACAGCACAATGCGAGAGAAAAGCAGGAAAAGTTTCTTTACAGACATATGCATCTGCATTTATGACAAAGTTAAAGGTTGGTAGTTCATACAGCCTGGACTTTACAACAACGGCCATTTCAGGCTACTTTCATGGTCATATTGGCATCCACCAATAATGACTGCTGTAACTGTTGTGAGCATGGACCTTGTGTAGTTCACATATTTGACTAAATTATGACAGTACAGTTAGCGACCACTTTAGACTACTTTCCCAAATTAAAAAATCCTTTCGCCCGTCATCGCTGCAAGTTCAAAACATCATCAACCTTCAATTTAACTGGAACAAATCCTTTGAAGTAGTCCAACAGCCCTTAAGTGTGTGAAGAACGCTACTGCTCAAGAAAGAATCCAGAAAAAGACGTACCTTTTTCTGCAACCTGATTACAGACGTCCATTTCTTTTCGAGAAGGCCAGCGTACTTCTTGTCTATGTCGCCAGGCTGTATACCGAGGAGGAGAGAAGAAAATGAATGAGCAAACATTCAAAGCCGCAGCAAAAGCAACACACACCCCCCCCCCAAGTCAACCCCGACAAATCATTCTGCTCTGCTTACGATATGCAACAATACGTAATGCTTCCTTAGAAAATGAGAGCAGCCCCGACTAACTTCATGTACAAAACAAAGTGTAGGAGGCAAAACCTTATCTAACTGAACCTAAGGAAGCAAAAGAAATAGGTTCAACTTAAGGGGTCTTCTTTCATTAGGTTCAAATGTCATTTGGAGCAACGAATGCCACTTGATACATAGTGGTGCTATACAGGAAAAAGTAGTGTCATTCATTCACGATATTGATGCTGATAATTAGAAAAAAGCTGGCCAGAAAAGTTAAGCAAGGTACATCTAAAGTGACAGAAAAGTGAAGTTATTCATTTTAAAAGGCATGCGGGAAGTCGCTCCACTAAATAAATATTCACAGAAATGGTGTACTGTGAATATATGGCCAGCATAAGCCTGTAGGATATGCTTAGCCAGTAGCCACAGCCGAGAGAATGAACACAGGCCCCATGACAAGTGCGACATGACGAGAAAAAAAAAATGGTTAAAGAAACATAGGAGTCTACTTAGGTTTTCTACAGTGCAAAGTAACAGATGTTTACATAGCATAGTTTGTAGCGCGACCACACACTTAGAAACCTAAAGCGTTCAGTGTTAGTCCGCTTTATAGCACAGTCTCGCATGCGTCCATGTAGGCAAACAGCTTGCGACAGATTTGCCGTAGCCCTACGAGAGCAAACGTCTCTGCCTGGGTTCATCGCATTTACGCAGCTGATGCCATTGCTGCAGATACACGCATACACCTGCAAAGAGGCATCTGCTTGTCCACATCAGCTTTGCATACTCCTGTCTTCGTTCAAATGATAGATGCTAAAAAAAAAAAAGCGTGTTTCTATAGATGCAGGTCAAACTGATAATGCCTCTTTTTAAGTGGTCTCTGGGGTATAGTATGCATTCGGTTCAACTATGATAGCGAATATGTTTCTCAACTCATTCGACTGCTTAAGTCATTTAATTCTAATGACATTTTATATCGACGTGTTGCCACCGTGAAATGTCATTAGAAGCGAATGTCATTTCATTCAAATGACATTAAAATGTCCAGTGTGACAGGGGTATAACACTGTTGTCATAAGTGCTAGGCACCATAAGTGAATACAGCAGTTTTTTCGTGTTCCACACAATTTGGCCGAAAATTATCTGATCTGTTTTTCAACTCCTATCTCTAGAACTAAAATTTTGTACCCTTTGCATTTCAAATGATGACCTTGCAATAAAATGACTTGAGTGTGCACCTTAGAATGTAGTGTCTATTCAAACCGTAGAATTTTTCCGTTGATGCACAAAAGCAATACCTGGCTCCCTAATGCATAAGCTTCCGTTGATGCAGTAAAATACCAAGAGAAAGTACAGCATTTTTTTTTTCCATAATTAGTGCATGTGAGTGAAATAAACTGTGTGTGAATGAAACAAGTGCTATAAAGATATTGCAGAGGTCAAGTTTGACAATGATTCTTAAAAGCTGTCAGTTTTTAATCCTGTGTGCTAGCGTTTTGTAAGCGTTGTATGCTAATATTGTGGTAGAAATGGCAGATTCGTTTCATGAAATAGACGGGCAATGTAATTGCACTGAGAAATTTAACAACTGCATCAACAGAAGCTTGCACATTAGTGAGCCAGGTATTGCTTTTGTGCATGCACAAAAAATTCTATGATTTGAATAGACACTATATTCTAATAGTTACTGAGGTGCACACTCAAGTCATTTGATTGCAAGGCCATCATTTGACATGCAACAGGAACCAAATTTTAGTTCCAGAGATAGCAGTTGAAAAACAGATCAGATAATTTTCAGCCAAATTATGTTGAAGTGCGAAAGCACTGCCGTATTCACTTCATGGAGCCTAGCACTTATGGCAACAGTGTTATACCCCTGTCACATTGGACATATTGTTGAGAGCGGAGAGATCGTTTTTTGTGGCACGTTTGAACTTGTCGTCACATTGAGTTGGTCTTTTTTTTTCTTCTCGCAAGTGGTTTTTTGTAGTATTTGATTTTCAAGAATGTTGTTGAGTTGGGATGGGAACCATGCGGCCAGCATCCTGGGGCAAGCAAAGCTTAGATCTCGTGGTTTGTGGGCCAGGCCCGAAGCGAGTACGGAAGACTCGTGGGTGGACCGATTTTCTGTAAATGGCTTCTCTTTTGGGCTCAGGGAGCCGGGCGTCGTTGCTGTTTAGTATTGCGGCTTGACGCCCGGGCATCGTGACACCATCCAGGACGGTGGACGCCGATCGCTTTGTAAGCTGCTGTGTGCGGTGAGCGATAAGGCCACCTTACAGAGTGGATGTCTCCTTGGGGCTGCCTCTTCTACGCCTGGGCTGGGTGGATGCCGCTTCATGTCAAGCGATTGATTAGGCCTAAGGCTCTGCGCAGCCACCTGTCGCACGTGGCAAAACTAAGTAGACCGTAGCGTTGAGGTGTTGTACTCTGCTCCCCTCACCTTTTTTTCATCTTGCAATGCATGAGTTAAGAAAAGTGACGTTTTTTTTTGTTGTTGTTTGAGCTGGCGTCTCGGCCGGTGCCGATGCATTAGCTAGTAGTACTGACGATCGCATCATGTGGGCGAGGAGCCCAAAGCTCTCTTTGCCCTACTATATTGTTCTTTCTAGTGTTTTGAATGAACGCAACGGGAGTGATGTAACCCGCAATAACTTGCAACAAACATGGCACAACTAGGTAGATTTGTGGCGTTGAGGTGTTGCACTCTGCTTCCCTCACCACCGACACTAGCAAAGAAGTCCCCCTAGGCCTACTCTACCCCGGCTCTAACAAAAGCTTGTACCGAACCGCGAAAACTGTCGTCCGATGCTCCAAGAGCCCCACGTTGGGCAGCCCGAGTAGGGTCTCGAGAAGGAGAGTGCCACGCCACGCTCTTGGAGTCAACGGACACAGTAGACACGTTCGGAACAAAAAAAACAACACACATTTATTTACCGTATTTACTCGCATAATCCTCGCACTTTTTGTGGCGGAAAACCGATGCAAAGTTGGGGGGTGCGAGAATTACGCGGGGAAAACTTTCCACCAAAATCTGGAAAAAAAAAAACGAAGTGGCTGCAAATCGAGATTCTCACACCAGCAACTAACCGCAAGCTTTGAGAACTACTAATTAAAATTTACCTCAACAATAAAAGCACACGTTCAACACAAGGCAAGATTTATTTGAGACACAAAAAGTGCAAGCAAATAGTCGAGAATTAGAATACCACACACAAAGCTTGTGGGCGTTGCGGGCATGGCAGTAGCGTTCGTTGCTCAACTGGAGCCCTCAAAAGGTAAGCGTAGGGCGTCAGTATTGGGCTAATAACTACTAAACAGAATCATCCCCAGTTCCCTTCTGAAGAAATAAAGTTTACCATCAGTCCCAGTTTTAGGCACACGGCAGGCCCAACGCCTCTTGGTGGCTTTCAGCTGCCGTCACCAGTAGCGAACACAAAACTAGTATGCTCCGAAAGGCCTATCGGCGGCCCTGTTGCCATTGCTTACATCATGATCGATCACTTTCAACTTGAAAGCAGCCTAGTAGCTTCAGTATCGCCCCATAATGTGGCAAGATTACCGACACAACATACAAAACGCGCCGCAATGCACACTAGCCACTCTGGCTTGGATTGCATTGAATATCCGTGCAATAATAGTAACTTGATGCTTAAGAGATGCCGCACGCTATCATCATCAGTGGTTGAAACGAGGAGACGACATTATTGTGGCAGTTTTTGGGGGTGCGATAATTACTCGAGGAAAAAGAGAAATCGTATTTTTCTTGGGCGATGTGGGGGGTGCGATAATTATGCGAGTGCGAGGATTACGCGAGTAAATACGGTAGCTACTTTTTGATTGACAATATCCTCAGCCGAATTATTAGAACAACAATCGTGATCGACACGCTAAGACATCCTTACACAATATTAAATACTCGACAACACAATAAGCACAAGAACACACTCCAGGCAGCGTCGCCGACACTTGACTTACCACGAGGGCCCCCGGTGCCGCCCACCGGGGACCCACGCGAGAGAGAACCATTTGCGTCAACCAGCACCCGCCAATGAGGAAACCAGCTTATTTTTTGCACACCGCCACCAAGGCTTCCCGCCAGACATCGCCGCTGGCATTAACGTTCTAGTAACCATGATGATGATGGCGGCGATAACTGCTCACGAGCACAACACCATCTACCGCCTGGTAGTTGTAACCCGAAATGAGACCTCTGCGCGAGACACATGCACCACACGGCACAAACAACTTTACAGGGAATGTCAGCACCTTACCACAGTACAACTGAAATTACACAAATTCATTATTCTATTTACTGCATGATTATATCCAATATGCTGTTACTCAACTCGCATCTTATATGATTATCAATTTATTTTTGCCTTTCTTTTTTTTGTTTCCATTTTATAATTCATTGTGTGTTGTATGTACACAGACATATGCACAGTATAATCTTGTATTTCTTGCATTGTTGTGCAGCCTCAAGGCCTTGTTTCACATGTACAAGGGAGTCGTTACAATCATTTCTTCCTTCAAGTTTGAACTTCTCATTTGATTTTTTCACTCTGCTTTCACAGATTTGTGCTATGGTACTAAGATTGCTAGCTCAACTTTTTACTGAAATAAAAATGTTGCCTTGCTTCCAACTTGAGAGGGATAACGGTTCTAGCAAAGCCCATTGGAGGCTTTTTGACCCTCAGCATAGCGAATGCTGGAAATGAAAAAAGTTTCAAAGTTTCGTGCATGAAAGTTCCTTGGTGAAGGTTGTCAAGATTTTTTATGCCTTCATGTTCGCATATCTACCACAAGTTTCTTCCATTGAACTTTCACTTGTTAGACAGCGCTTGTGTCATGCACTTTCCTATGTTTTTTTTTTTTATGCGCTGATTGTGATGAGTATCTTTCAACTAGCCCAATTACTAAAGTTCCTTGGTCTAGTGAACACGATGCCTTTGTACATTGCTTCTTCCCCATTCATACAGCCATCACACTTTTTTTTTGCTTTGTCACTGTAACGGGGAACAGCTCAGATGCTTCCCACTGAAAGCATTCATCCGGCTGTTGCGTGGAATTAACATACACAAAGACTACCATTGAAGCTTCCCTGTTGGTGAACTCTTCATAAATGAAAGCTTAGACATGTTTTAGCAGTCGACCAAGGCTCTTCAAGTACGCATGCGGAAGATTGCCATCCCTGCAATCCACTTCCCTATAGACCATATAGCACAGCACTCGAGGTACTCCTGAGTAATCCGGTTCCTTTACTTTGCAATGATGGAATCCTTGCAACAGCCAGTGTAACGATAAAGGGATGCGACATGTGAAACAAGTGCAATGAAAAATGAATCAGTTTTTCCGAAAACAGGCATATGTTGTTGTTCTAAGCAGTTTTGAAGCAGTCACTTTTTCCGATGTTTCGTAATGACTCTGCATGCAATGCCTTATTGGCCACAATTTGGGGGGCTATTTTAGAACAATATTTTGTCATGCCATCAATTTTGGCTTCAGGTGTACCTCAAAAGTATATATTCCGCACAGCACTGTCTAAAGTGTTTACACCTTTGCTTCGAGTTTCGCCTCGGCTCAAAGAACAAAGCAACATCGCCAAGAAAGAGCATTGACTATCTTCTACAGTGTATCTTTTTCAATGCAACAATAACGCCAGTCTCCCACTGGCTTTTGCATTTCAAGATATGTCAGACATAGGCTTCTCTCACCATGTCTGTCTCCTTCTTGAAGGCTTCAAGGGCTTCCATGAACCCATTGGATGCCATATAATCGGCAATCGCCTTGTTGCTGCACACACAAACAGAAACATGCATTGAGAGATGACCACTACAACATTATCGCGCACTCTTTGGCACAACAGCGAATAATTCTTCTGCCACTTAAACTCAGGTAATGACATTGATTTCCTAGATTAATATTATAAGACTTAATGCTGTTTGTGCCGTGCCACACAAGCAAAACAAATAGCATTTGTGTTAATGCCCTTTATCACTTGATGTCTGCCAGAACTCATTCAAACGAGCAATGGGTAATCTCGATGCCAAAGCTGGCTCAGTGCAGTACATGAAACATACGTAATCGTTTCTATCACGTGCAATATGCTTTATATGTAACTTCTGGTAAGTCTCATGCTATCCTTTAGTTGCATTATAGAAGAATTCAACTCAAAATTGTAATTGCTTCAACTTGGCAGCCACCATATTTGCTCCTGGGCTTTGTATTCTATGTGCGATTATAAGGTCATTTGCAATGTTGTAAACAACACCAACAAACCCACCCAGGTGGCAATATAACACATTTATATGTATATTTTACTAGCCTAGAACAGAAATTAAACTTCTCAAATCTTTTGCTACAGTTTTTTCACAAGACAATATATAAAATTTGCTTATTTGCCTAAGTGTTTGGACCGGGCCACAACAATCAGACATTTTACTTTAGTGCTAATATTCCCTTTCAGATGATGGACTGCAATAACATCAGGGCAAACTATATTGGGCAAAATTCGTTGCATAGCATTACCACTATAACTTTCCACGATGATCATTAAGAAATGGCCAAACACTTCATACGGGTGTGTCAGGTGTGATAAATGCAGGAGCCGTCAACATATCATTACTTCGAGAGACTTCTGACATTTACCTCCTGTGTATTTAAGAACTGATGAGTACAGATGTACTAGAATATTAAGGTGCCCTGATGATTGCTAGAAAAGTTATGCTTCACATGTAGAAACCATCATACATTGATGAAGCCCACCATAGAGGAGGATTAGACAATAACTTAAACAACCTGGTATTCACAGGCGTGCACCTGCACAGTCAGCAAGTACTTTTCTTGCCCTTTATAAAGTGTTAAGACCACTTAATGTAAACAAGAATAAATCACGAACCGAAATCTCCTAGAGTTCCTTTCAAGTTAGAACACGATAAATGCGAGAACTCTGGACTTGATCTTATGATCAATTCCAGCATTCCTAAAACTTTCTTTTACTCGTAGATTACACGGACTGGATTAGTTATCGAAACTGTCTCGACTCTAGGAAGCAGTGTGGCAGGTGCAAAAAATCTTATATACTGCAGAAATTCTGTTGCACAAGAAAATTTTGGTGAATGCAAGCCCTGGCAGCTAGTGAAACTACTAAAAAAAATAATATAGCAACTGCGCACCACTACCCCGCAATACCCTGGTGCTGTGTGTCGGGGCATGGCCACACTTCGGCACACGACATTTAAGCAGTTGCGAATTTCACCTATTTATCTTAGTACTCGCTAAGCTATGTGAATGTGTTCGCCAAAAAGAGCAGGGATGTGCCAACACAAGCTTGAGAAGTCAGAAACAAGTGCCTGTTATATTTAGCGTGCAATTATTCTGCTATAACCAGAGAGGTTGTGCACCATGCTTCATAGAAGCACATCAATTAAATGTCATTAACCAGTGGGTGACCTGCAGTTCCTGTAACACCGAATGAAACTAGCTTGTACACAACACAGCATTCAAAAATAAATGTCAAAATTAGACTTCCACAATTTAAACCGCATTCTATTAACCCACCAACGTATAACATCTAGTGCTGATGTCTTCTTCCCTGTATGTACAGGCAGTGGGCACTAATTGTATACCAGATTAAAGAGCAATAGTTTTTAACAAGCAAAACTTCAAGCCGTTTCACTGACACAGCAGGCACAGCTGAAATGATGATCCATCAGCAGTGACAGTGAACTGATTGCCACGGTTAGACGACCTCCAAAGAATGTTGCTGCATATGGAACAGTCTGCTTTGAATCGCAACTTCAGGTAAGTTCGCACAACACACCAATGACGCAATTTAGTACCACTCATGTATTTCTCCATATGCTCCGCACATGTGCCAGGCAACTAAAATGCAAGTGGTCTACAACAGGACATGAGTACTGCCTATAACAAAACATTAGACACAAGCACCTTGACTGTATAACCGCCCCTGTGGCTATGCAAAGGCTTCACAACTTTTTCAATAGCTAGGAAATGGTATGCAGTGTAATTTGCACATTGCTGACAATGATTTAGAAGCCAGTGTCATGTCTCTTACAAATGAAAATGGCATGTCTCACAAAGAAGCAAAATATAATGAAATGACACATCACAACATCCTTTCACATAACACCCACTCCATTAAACTTATGAGTGGAATATGGATGAAAATGGTAGTGCTAGCACACTGCCCAAGTGACACTTGCTCAGGCGTATAGCATCCCGCTAAAATGTGACGAGGAGTACACATAAGGCAAACCGGTCCGCTGTGGTAGTAATCACGTGCAGTAATTTGCTGATCATTTACTCACGGGCATGGGCAACAACCTCTTACTCGTGGGCAGTATGCCACTTGTGGGAAATGGGAAGCAGCAGCGGTAATGATGTTCCATCGAACCGAGTCACTTTTGTAAACTTACCAAGAAAGCGCGCAAGCACTGTGTTGTTTGCGACTAAGAAACATTCCTTCAACGGTGGCAATGTGCATAGGTAATGTAACCTTTTTGCATGCTCTATACAAAATTTAGAAGCAGTCCTTCAATGATAAAGTTTGGTTGTTAGTCTAGAAATATTTCAGGTGCTCTGGATGTTTACGACTTTCTTTCCCCACTTTACTGGCATACTCCAAGCATAACCACGTAAAAACTCGCCCAACACGCAACTTCTTTCATTGTATGTAAGTTGTCTGCTCCTCGAATTGATGAAGTTCAAACAATGAAACATTTTTTTTTTCAGCTAGACAGCACAGCATGCCTTCCACATTTTGCAGCAATAATGGCCATAAAAATATTAGTTATTTTCATGCACATGACAGCAATTTCGGCGATGCAAACTGCACCAGAGTGCTGAATTTCCAATTTGTAGAGAGATCATCAATTATAGAATAAAAGTAACCTTATGTACAACTTGCATGGGTATAGGACATCCCTGCAAAGCCCTCCTCAGCCAGTAAAGCATTTTTTTTCACGTTGCATTTTACAAGCTCCACTGTGTTTGTACAGTGATAAAGAGCAACCAGCCACACGGTGTAAGCAGGAAGCATGCAGCATATCACCACAGTGCCGTAATGCGGAGGACCCCCCCCCCCCCCTTGAGATGAATCACTACTAAATATTGCCAGCAAACTGGTACGTACAAAGGGTGTGAAAACTCGCTCATAAGGCTTTGCTGCCATCACTATAACATCCCTGTACTACATCTTGTGCTGGTAGCAGTACTGCATGCTCAAACAAATGTTACTGATCGCTTAGAGCATTAGCTGAAAAAATGCTTACAGTATCAATATTTGAGCATATACAAAACACAATGCATTTCATTTTTGTAGTTGTATTGAAATCCTAGGCCTCAAAATGGGACATTGCCAAGTCTGCTCTAATATCAAGCTGTCACGTTTGAATGCTTACGGGAAAAGCAGCAAGAAAAAAATGCTGAAGCTCTCCTCACTGCAAAGAACCGTTTGGTTATTTAGCCCAGTGCAGGCATAACAGAGACGCAATGCACAGTTTCTTAGTTGTTATTTGGACACTTTTATGATTATATTGGGTTATTTTTATCGTTATTAGATACATTCTGCTTATGCATGCATGTTTTTTTTTCTCTGGCAAATAAGCAAAATGTATGACACTCCACACCTGAAATAAAATGAATGAGACATGAATAAAATAACTGTACCATATATCCTGCCCCCTCTCTGCAACTCTCAAAAGCTCATGAAATTCCTTTGCTTGATCCATATGTGAAAAATATTTGTCAAACGCTTGTTTAAAGGCTGCCCATAGAAAGCATTTATTTGCCTTATTACAATGATAAAATTTTGGCATTCTAGAATTCCAATGCCAAGAACTTGCAAATGCTCGCAGCACTGCATCACTGAAAAGCCGGAACTGCTCAGTCGATTCAAAAAGCAAGCCACCAACACATGAGAAGCAATTATTTCCACCTACCACATGGCCGCTGCCGCAAGATTTAAAGCTAGTTCATGAGCCCACATGAACGACACAGGATGCGGGCGTGGTGACTCACGCAAAAAGGCGATGAACCTCTGCTAACTCGCCCACAAACTGCGATAGTGGCAGCTGCTTTTCAAAACACTATCATCGCACACATCAGGCACCGGCAACAACTATTCACAGTCCTTTGGCCTACATTTTGTTAAGGAGTTCCAACATAGCTGCACATATCAATTTTACGACAAGCTTGCCACTCCCCCCCCCCACATGCTGTACATAAGTTAACTTTCGACCCAACCCTCCAATTCCTAAGGCTGGCACATCTTATTCACTGTTGCTGCACATCTTATTCACTGTTGCTTTTTTGTCACAATACTGCCGATTCCATCAAGACAGTGGTAGTCAGCAAACTTTGGAAGGCCTAAGATGCAAAATGGTGTCTCGATAAAAAAAGCCGGAAAGATTGAATGAAGAACTCTTGTTTATACTATTCCCAAAGCTTCTCTGTTGTTTATATAAAACCTAATAGATATGCAGGAATGGCACTAGAAAAGAATATTGAAAGTATCTAAGCCCAATATAAAACTAATGCCCAGAATTTGAACTCTAAATTTTAAACTCTGAGCAAAAAGATTTTTTTTACTGTACGACATAAAGAGTTTTAGTTCATAGAAAAAAGGAATAAAAGCAGCTCCAAATGCCCAGATTGCAATACATATTATCCACACAAATCATATAAGCTTGCTATCAGACCTAAAGAGATTACACTACTTGCATTATAAACTTACCAAAATGAGGTTTTCAAGACATTTAGCTAAGTGTTGTTGAACCTGAATGTGGCACCCTACTTTGTTTAATGCTTCAATTACTTATGTAGAAAATGTGAAGGCACGCTTCATGCACACATTTCACACAGTTTGGAAAACATTTCGTGCTCCTCTTGCTGGTTATTCTCATTGATGTTAATCAGTGCACATGAAATTACAAGCTATCCATGCACAGATTAACATAAATGAGGATAACCAGCAAGAGGAGCACTAAATGTTTCACAAACTGTTCTGTAGTGAGGCAGCCCTTAGAAAGCAGTAGCTACACAAAAACATTTGGCCAACGCAAGAGTCAAAAAATAAATTGTCTAGCGACCCTACACTCCAATCCTATTGTGAAGCGCTACCTGCTCTCTGGATAGAGAGATAGGCAGCAGTGAATGGTGGGGAATTAGAGAAGGGGGTGTAACCTGAGGTGTTTGAACCTAAGCACCTCTGAGCACTTTGCCATTGTCCACCATTAAAGAGTAAAAAAAAAGCAGCAAACAATTTTCCACTCACTCTAGGAAGAGCCAAGACCACCCACAACAAGCAAAGCAAAAAACCTAAGGAAATGTGCCATGGAGAGATTAAAGGGAGATTCACCAGGAGACACTGCAGGGAGCCCAACTTGTGTCACGACACAATGGCAGTGGAAGAAAAATGAGCCAAGTGCTTCTGTTGGAGGGGCTCAACTGGCTTGCAACAATTTAGAAGCAAACTGCACCCTCTGCTCCCATCGCCTTCTGCAAGGTGAGAGACCGGCCTGTCCAAACATCGAGCCATCCAAATTCACACAAGTGGCTAGGAAAGAATGAAGCGTCTATGCATCCACCATGAAGGCCACCAATGAACCAAGAGGGTATACTTTGTTACATACAACCACAAAAAATATGATGCCTAATAATTTGCACAAGTGCTCCATCTAATAGAGTTTACTCACACTTGTGATGCCGAGCACTTTCCATGTGTTTCAGATAGTTGACTTTTCAGTACAAATACATTTTGTGTCCATTTTTTACTCGGAAATGTGAACATCTTAGAACTAAAATTTTACCAGTTATTCTGACATAGCTGCCACTGCCAAACGCAATGTTTTAAGTAGTAACAACCTATCTTTAACGCTTAATGTGCATTGCATTCACAATAGCTGAAAAAAAGTACTTGCAGTTCGAGCGGAAATAAGCAAGCCCAACCATCTTTCACAGGTGAATGGTATGCATACCGTGGTTTTGAGGGCGAAGCCTACATTCCTCCTTAGGTTGGATCTGAGTACAGTGAAGACTTCTAGTGCTACCACCCAACATGGCTTTTTCCCCTCCCAAGAAGAAAGGAAGCTGACCCACACTGCGTGTCACATCAATGCATGAATTGCTTCTCAAAGGATGTTAAAATTGGAGTGTTTTACCAATGCTTCCGAACACAGGAAAGGTCAGCATAACCGGGCATAAAGGGTCGAAAAACCCCAAAACAAAAGCAAATGAAAAGGAGGCTGTGGCTTTTCAAACCTCACTAGCTCATCTGATTTGCATTTTCCAATCACCAATTCAAGACCATTCATTGCTACTGAGGAACAAAAATTTGCCCTTTGAATGTCTTCGTATGCATAAAAGCCATTTAAACATGGTTACAAATGCAAAATCAATGTCTGCCATATTATATCCCAGCTGGTAACCTCGATTTTTCAAATGGATGAGTAGACGAGAGAGTTTCCTAGCGAGAACTGCTTCCCAAGTCAACCCCCCAAAGTCTTTTACCACTGAAGGCTGCAAAGGCAGTCAACATGACACAGGTTCCCAGCTTTACACTGCATGTGTTGATAATTTAACCATTTTTGATTAATGCAAGCAAAATGTAGAGAAGGCAAAAGAAGGATTGAATAATGCTTCACCCTTTCCATCAAGCTACAAATAATCCTTTATGACAAAAAAAGAGCATCACCTTCGACTGGCAAGTGTGATGACCCAACTAGCATGCAAGACCTTAAGAGCCACCTCTCCATTATGCATGAAACATGATGATTCACCACCAACATTAGTTAATCAGCACATTCTACTTTAAAAAATCAAAAGGACCGACTTCTCCCAGTGCACGACTCCACAAGTGACAGAGCAGTGATTGACGCTAGGGTAAACAGTTCTCTGTTGGCATAGTGAGCCTACAGTACTTTGAAGAAATTCAGGAGGGTTTGACCTTGGGCTTATTGGTGAATCATCTTGCTGAAAAGTGATGTGCTCAAAATACAGGACGCATGAAGGAACACATATAGACAGACGAAGCGCACACTAACAGAACGACTGTAGGAAGGCTGCACATATCAAACCTATTTCTGTTGCCATGTCAAGTTGGTAAAATTTCATAGCCGCTACAAGGCAATCCAAGTACTTGTGAGATTTCTACAGGTCATTCTTTCCCGTTAAATCCTGCCACACATGACCTCAAAAATTGCTGTAAAGTGCTGACAGCCCTCAGAGTAACCTGCATATAATTTACTGTGTTACTTGTTGTTATGGACTTTAAACTTCCGTATGCAGACCATAGAGATGCATCATGTAATCACAATACACCAGTCCCTGCAACTGCTGCTGCAGCTACCGGAAATCAGTGTCGCACACAAGTTTGGCTCATCCACTGCGTCACTTGGCGATGATTACGATGGCATTTCGAGACCAGATTTCATTTTCAAATTAGAATGTAGCAGAATTGATTTCCTGCCAACGTACTTGGCAAACTACGCCACTTATGCGAGAAACAAGCCGTTAAAACCACCATAACCTCGGAAATGCTCAGTTTTCCTTTATGCGTCGACCGCACTTAACGACACTGAACTGGCCCAGGCGCCTGCTAGTGCTGAGATACCACTGTTTTTTTGTTCGCAAGCCGCAACATGGATGTCTTAAAAAAAAGTGCACAGCCTTGCCCAGACACCTCTCGACCAAAAGGTAAAATAAAAACAAAAAAGGATGGCGCACAAAGCTTTCTCCGTTTTTTTCCCCCCCCCCAGAAGCAATAATGCGCGTTCGAGAGAATCGACCCTCGCTCGGGGAACACGGAACAATAACCTTGGAGAGGGCAACCACACGGAGTATATATTCACCGTGCAACCGCTAGGAACCACAAATTTCTCGCGTTTTTTTTTATTTCTTGTCCCGTCTCTCCCTCTCAAACACAGGCAGGTTTACCGCACGCCTGAAAGCATCGTTCACGCGTGAGCGATCACAATTTTTTTTTTTTAACGAGGCGTCCAGTCTAGAGGGGAAAGAATGCTGCGATGTCCCCACCAGCACACTGCCGAAAAAAAAATTCATTCGGCTCGTTCGTTAATCCTTCCTTCCCCCTTCGGTAACCGGTTCAGGACGATAGTTTATCCTTTCTTCTATTTTTTTATTGCTATAATCTCGTAAGAGTTTGTCGAGCGAGATTATAGTAATCTTTGAGTTATCCGAACAAGTAAGAAAACACCTGTGGACAATACATTTTAAAGTAAGAAGGCAGCGAGAAGCGCTGCAGAGGTCACTTGCCCCCGGTGGGGAACAAAAAAAAAAGAAGAAAAAACCGCGTGATCCACACACATACACACTCGGGAAGCCGTCAAGTCAAGCGCGACGGCACACACCAGAGTCATCGCGCTCTTGAGAGAAGCAGACCACGCTCGAACGCATCGCCACAGGGGATCCATAGGCGCTAGAGAGATGCCCAGCGGACACAAAAACAACCCGAGACAGACATCGCGGTGAGAAAAAAAAAAAAAACACGGAACAAGCAGAGGCGTCTTAAACAGCAAAGAACACGAGAGGTACTCACAGCTCTTCCCTCTGCCTTTGGGACAACACCATTTTCATAGTCCGGGAAGGTAACTGGTGCTGCACGTAATCCGGCGGTTTGTTTCGCTTCTTCCTGTCAACCTGACGAGCGGCCTCGGCGAGTCGGGAGGACGGTCCGGCTCAAGGCTCTTGTTGCCCCCACCTTGGAGCACCAGAGAGGACGACACATTCAGCCGGCGACTCGATTCCGAGCGACACTTCTAGCTGGCGCACGCCTACCGCGCGCCATACACGCACACACACACTGCCGTCGCCAATTAGGCGTAGAACCATGCCGAGCACTCAAACTATGGCCACGGGTTGGCAGGCCCCCCACCTCCCACACGAGACGGTATTTTTTACCCTGACAAGATGACCCACACTCGAGGGACGACCGTTCAGTTACGCAAGTGTTATTGCTCGTCGTCTCCACGCCACCGCCAACAGCTGCTCTATAACGAATCCCGGTGACGTCAAGAGCGAACGCCACCCCGAGAAGGCTGCCGCTCCGTCCGTCCCGTATAGTAGTATATCTCGATTTCTTTCCCCCACGACCTCAGCTCGCGACTGCGCTTCCGTAACGTTTGCGCGCTGAGAACCACACGCGCAGTGCGGTACGCTCTGTCAGCGGCGGCGGCGTCGAGAAAACGAGCACACCGCGAGACGTTCGCTGGCCGAGAAAAACCGATTGTTCGCACGCGGGGGGCTCAGAATCAGCAAGAAAAAACAATTCCTGTTTGCGTAGGTTGGCCTGGGCTGCACGGCAACTCTCCTTTCTCGCGAAGCACTCCCCGTCGACAACGAAACCGCCACCTAGACTCGCTGACAGCCGCGGCGTGGCAAGCAGGCTAAACTCGAACGGCCCGTCATTTCGAGCGACAACGACGCGCCTTCGCGCACTGCTAATTGACACGGGTACGGCCCCGAGATGCTCTTCGACAGCGAGCCCGTTGCCCGGGTGCCTGTCTTTAGGCTTAGGGGCAGAGACGGGCAGCCCAGCGAACGGGTCTCGGTCGGGAACCGAAACATCGCGACCCCGTTGTCTGACGACCACTGAACTCTCGAGAGCGCTAACGGCGGTCAAACGTCTCCGGATTCCACTCACCTGGCTGTGCTTAGTAATTCATTCATTCCCAAAAACAGCGAGTTTCAAAGACGAACACACTCGTTTGTCACCACCACACTTCCCACAATTCCGCGCTCCGCGACCAGTAGCAGCGCCAGCGGCGCCAGCCAGCGGTGCCAGCAAAAACAAGCCAGCGCGCAAAATCTCGTCTGCTCCCGTCTGCCGAGAGTGCCCGCGCATTAGCGCTAAATACATACGCGCCATCCGTCCCTTATAGTTTTGGCGCTCGCCGCCAGATGCCGCACCAATCCCATAATAACAGCAGACGACGCGGCCTATGCACGCTTGCGTTTATGACGGTCTAGAAACCGTCTACATTGCATTGGATTATGCGTATACGTTAAGAAGTGCGCACACACCAAATTTTTAACACAAGCACTGTATGCAGAATGCAATGTGAGCTTTTTTTTTGATTTCGCGCTCAAAGCTTGAGCACTTTTCGAGACAATGGTTTGACATGAAAATCTTTTGCCAAGTCGTGTTTGTCAGTCACACTCGTCGCGAAGTTCAGAAAAAGTGGGCGGAGAAACTTCACGAGCACAACCTCCAAAAGTTTTTTATGATGTCCCGGGGTCGAGCACTTGAGTTTGTCACGTTTCTGTAGTATTTGCGCGGCGTTGTCAACGGCAGCCTTCAGTGGCTGATTCATCTTTCTCGCTCATGCGAGGAAAACTTCCGCGTAATTCTTTAGAGAATTTAGAACCATTACGAGCTCAGTTGACGGATACAGGAGTCCACCTCTGTCCTGGTGCCTAATTAATGCATCCGATGGCGCAGAGGTGTTTGGTTTAGTCACCAAAGTGAAGCATTCATCACAGGAAATGGTTTCGTGGACTGTTCTTGCAATATAGCCACCAACCATTGCTAGTGCAGCAACATCTGGCGTTGGGAGCAACGTCTTCCCCCTGTCGAGGCTCTCCTCGAGGATCGTGGTTGATTCTGCTGGAAATGCTTCACCGTCATTCTGCGCTGCTCTTGCCGATCGCTGTAGGAGTGCTGATGTGGAGCAGCTGCTGCTGTCTGCAGTAATCACGTTGCTGCTGCTGGACGTGCAGGCTATGCCAGTCTTCAGTGCTTTCTCAATCCCAGACAAAACTGCCCTCACGTCTGTCTGGTCGTTCGAGCCTGCAGATTTCCTCAACCACCCAAAGAAGGCCTCTATTGGGTCAGAGGACATCTTCCTAGTCAGAACGAAACGGAAGCGTGTGACCGTGAGAAGGTACCGAACGCACTCCACGTTTGAGATGGTTGTTATCAGCAAGCCCTCGTACGTTTCCTTGGTCAGAAAATTCTTAGCCGGGCTCTGCCGCTTGATTTCGGCCAGGTAGTCAAGAAATGATGTTTCAAGCCAACCTAGCCGTTCGTCGTCTTCGGATTCGTACTGCTTGCAGTCCGGGTTGTTCTGGTGGAAATGCTGGGTGCAGTTGCTTACGTCCATGAGGGTGAACCACCGGTACATGGTGTCCATGAATACGACGGTTGGACCAACGTGGGCGAAGCTTGCGTCACATGTATGACCTGCCTGCTCTTTCAAGAGCTTCAGGGCCGCGGTCACAGGTGGCGAAACGACTTGCACTGCCCTCCTGACGTTCATTTTTTCCATGCTAGTCGGATGTACGTGCTTTCTTGTCAAGAACCGCACTGGCTTGACAATACTGCGCTGTTGCATTTTGTAGAGGTCTTTCAGGTACTGGGCAGTTATTTCGCCATCCTTTCCGATATCGCGTGACAGAAACTGTGACCGTACGTTTTTAATTAAATGACACTGATCGAAAGCGAGAAAAAGTTTGCCATCTTGATTTGTTGGATGTGGTATGCAGTGCTTGAGGTTACCCCCACATAGCAGTTGGAACGCCTTCACGTTAATCCGATGGTTGTCGGTAACGATCCGCACGATTCTAAAACCTATACTCTCAACTTCTTTGAGTACGTTCATCATGATCTGGTGAAGGTTTTCACCGGTGCAATTTCTAGTAAAAAAAATAGGCTACGGGAATCTTATATCTCGTTGACAAGCCACTTAAAATGAAGCAAAGCAGCGAGTTTGCAAGAACTGGCTCTTCTGGCTTGCTCGGTTGCTTCTGCGGCAAGCAGTCACCGTAGTCTACTTCGCCAATGAAGGCATCTCTCTGCTTGAGATAGAGTAAGCGCTGCTTGACCCTCATTTTGTCCACAATGAGCGAGCACGTCTGTGACTGAGCACTCGTGTGTGAAGCGAGCTCAGCTGACAGCCTCTGCTTAATCAAGTCTGTGACGCCTACTTCATTGCGTGACGAACCGAGGAAGCGCTCCAGCGTGCTTCGACAGGGTAGGCGGAGTAGCCCTGAGCTCCTTAAGTGTTCGTATGCCCTCGCTGAGAGGTTACGAAGGATCACTGCGTGGCGGACTGTAACTTCGGACCACGTCGGTTTCACCTTCTGAAAATTTTTGACCTGCTCCAGCAGTATTGAGGCAGCCAACTCATTTTCACTTGCCTGCTCGACAACCTGCAAAAACGCTGGGACATAGCAGTCTTCTTTAAGTTTCTGAAGCTCCCTTTTATATTTTTCAACAGTTCCTTTGAGCCTTTCAACCTGCACCCTCAGTTCGCGTTCCTTACGCTTCCACTTCCGTCTTTCGATGGTTGGCAACGAAATGCGTGAGGCTACTTGCACTGCTCTATCCACCTGCGCCGTTCTCGGTACGAAGCCTTGGTCAGTCCTGCTGCTGGAGTTGGGCACTTCTTCAACAAGTTGGGAGTCCGACGCGCACGACTGGTCATGTCGTAAGTCCGTAAACACATGTGGTGCACCACCACCGACTGCTCTTTTTTTTCTTGCTGGCTCGTCAGTTATTACAGCCGCAGCACGCTTCCTGAGGGCCGCATCGCTTCTTTCGGTTTGTTTGCAAGGTTGCAAATTCGACGGGTACTCGTGGAAGACGCTGGGCACAGAGCCTTTCTTCAGTCTTCGCGTCGTGCACCCTTCTTTAAAGTCGGACGGGACGAAGTGTCGGCTGCAAACGGTAGAATAGCAAGATGTGCTGTTCGGGGTCCAGTTGTCTCTCGAGATTACCTTAAGCCACTTTTCGCGAAGTTCTTGGTCGCTCGGAATTTCGTGAAAAGATACTCCGGTTTCTTTCCGGCCGCTCCATGATTTGCAGCGTGGTACGCAGCAGTACGGCATTGTGGAGCGTTCGGGGCGCAGCCAAACTTCTGACCATGCATGGGCAGTCGCCTTTCTTTTTACGGTAGTGCTGCAGATAACAAAAATACAGCGTTTAGGCACGATTCCTTGCCGCAAGCGGATGTCTTAACGATGTAACACTTTTAACAAAGAACTTACCCGAATCGCACTTGATACAGTCACGGTTGTCTCAGCGAGCGCTGCAGTTAACGAAGCTCTTGGGGGAGACTATTGTGCCAGAAAAAACATCAAGGGCAAGCAGAAAACACAATGGGCCAAGCACAGTTTTACATCGAGCACGGCAAACCAAATTTGCGCGCGACGGGAAAACCGCGGCGTAGCGGTGTGCGCCTGTTGCTGCAGCAAGCGAGGCGCGAGCTATTATGGGATGCGAGTGCTCCTGGCGGAGTGCCGAGGCGCAAAACGAGAGAATCGGGGGACGGCGCTGAGGGACCGACCGCTCGGGCACAAAGTTATAGAGGAGGCTATGGCCGAGATCAAGAGCGAGAGTCCACAAAAATCAATCGAAACTGACGCGCCGTCTCGAAACTGTCTCAGGGCGCGCTGATAGCGTGTACGTTGAATTTCATTTTTTTTTCATTGCGAGGACAGCATTTGCAAAACAGCGAAGTCGGACCGCAACTTGGCTTTTTTAAGTTTCTTCATTTTGATATGTTGTACGCTCAACCATGTCGCGCGCTCAGCGCAACCGTTTCAAACGCGCACCAGTACGTATTTTGGCAAACTAGGGAAATTTTTATAAGTATTTAACCTTCAGCTGTGCCCAAGAGTTTTGTGACAAGCTTTTGTGGGCTGCGAGAAACAGTGCATGCATTTGTACTTCCTGTGGGCCAGTGCATGACCTTGTAATTTGTGAAAGAACGAGAGCTAGCTGCTCGACACATATACCATTAGCTGGCTTGCCCTATTTGTACAGTGTCTAGAAATATACTGGCACAGAACACCTTTACACTTATACTGGCTAGTGTACCGAGCGCGCGCAATCCGTAGGAGAGAGGGTGGCTCCGCATGTGATGACTGCGCTCAGATGCCACAAGCGGCGCTGCGTGTCGAGGGCGTGTCGAGTGGGGAACTTTACTATTTAAAGGGGAAAAAAAGATAAATATAGCGGTTAGTTCACTAAGTATTACGGCTACGTGGCGTTAGCCGCCGCCCGATCTAAAGGGTACAGCCACATCCATCCATCCATTCATCCATGCACGAACGCGCGAAATTCCTCTCGTCCTGTTGCTGCCGGAGCCTCGCCACGTGTAAAATCAGTGTGTGACAGCTAGCATCTGTTTTACTGTGAAGTTCGACGACGCTATATGTAGGCTGCAACATCCTGAGATGTTAAAAGCTAAGTGGAAATGCAAAGAAAGGACGTGTTTTGTGCCGCTGTGTCGAAGAAGTTATTGGTCGAACAAGGAAAAGGTGTCTTGTTCCCCGCACCAACAGATCCAGCACGGTTTCCTGAATGGAAAATTAGGATCAAGATTCAGCAGACAGAAGGCTGACACCGAAGGCTGTCGTGTGAAAAAGGTATTTGGAGAGTGTCTCCATCAAACTATCTTTTCAAATTTGAGTAAACGGTGTCGGGAATGAAATCGCCGTTTAGGCATAATTTCGAATATCAATATTTATCTGAAAATTTGAAAATACCGTTTCAAAATTCAGACACACTTTTTTCCCCATTTCAACGTCGGACTCCCTTTGCAACAACGTATTGAGTATCATATGTTTCGAGTGTCAGATTGCCCATTGGCATGTTATCATTCTCTGTTTTCACTCGAATCCTAGTGGAATGCAGGCTAAATGGTAAACGTTTTTGGGTCTCCTGTGATAATTCTTATTCTCAAAAACAAAGCACATTTTAAAAATAACTCTGGTGGTTCTACTGTCAATGGTCTTTAAAATTAATTTCTTTGCGTACTGCAACCACTTTGAGCATCTGTCTGTCAAATCGCCTACGCCTGGGTACCCACACGATACCCTTCTTCATATATCATATAAAGATTAGAGGTAGCAAGTGCCTTAGTGAACCATCCGTCACACTGCATGAAAAATAATTAAGTTATTTAGGCCAATCTTGTTGATTGCCATGAGTGTGACAGCGCTACCTCGGTGCATCTCGTATTCTGCACATGATGTGATGTAGGCTGCCAGTACCTATATATATATATATATATATATATATATATATATATATATATATATATATATATATATATATATATATATATATATATATATATATATATATATATATATATATATACTTTTCACCCCGTTTTTTCCAATAAACAACTGTTTGCTTGCTTGCTTGCTTGTTCCTTTCTTTTGTGGCTCTCACCCACTAAGGGGGATTGGCCAAGAAGCCGGTGGTTAATGCAAGTAAATACCTATAGATTTTCTAGATTAGGGGAATATGATTACTGTGTTTTGACTGTGAAATTAATTTGGCGCAATGTAAAAAAAGAGAAAAAGGGGGGAGAAATAATAGAATTTGTTGAATATCTGTGGTGGAGTCGTTATATGAAATTCTCCTGAAAGTTGAATCATTGCAGTGTATCAGCTAAATAATAAGTGGTAGTGTGACTAGTAAAATTCGAGAGCTGATGGCTCACTCAGCAAGGTAATCTTCTTGTGTTATATATGAATTCGCAGAGAGCCCCGCAGATGTTCCTGTCGCTATGTCCCAATGAAATGGCCCCAAAAGACAAAATATTGGGAGTATTAAGTGATATTCCTAATTTTCTGAATAAAGTTTCGAAGCAGTTTTTTCTTTGATTTTTGAATCGGTGACATGTGATAAGAAAATGCTCGATATGTTCAGGTTCGTTACAGCTTGAGCACAGAGGGGATGGCACCAGACCAGACCTGTTTAAGTAGAAATTAAGAGGTGGTACACGGCAACGTAATTTTGTTACCAAGACTTCCAATTTACGCGTGGGACACCATTTATTATTCCATGTGAATTGCAGGTGCGAGAAATCTGGATTCGGTATCATGGTTTTTGATGAGTCTTCAAGAAGGGAAAGTTTTCTAAACCTCGCTGCTGTTACATAAGCTGTAGGAGGCATGATTGGCACAATCGGAAGATCAAGAGATGTTCGCGCAAGTTTGTCAGCCATCTCGTTTATAAATATACTACGATGGCCTGGCACCCATATCATTCACACTAGACGAATGTTTGCTGGGATTAATGATTTAAAAGTCTCTAGTACTGCTGATGTCGACGACGATGATAAGAATGAACACACGGATTACGAGTCAGTCACTATCACAGCTGTCGAATGAGTCGCAGGAAGTTTACGAATAGCTAGTATAACGGCCGTTAATTCCGCTTCAAATATTGGTGTATAATCTGGGAGGCGTAATGAAAATGACCAGAATAATGAGAGAGAAAAAATACCCACACCTGCCTTCTCGCCACTCATAGATGCATCCGTTGCAATTACTGTATTAGTACCTAATTGAGACAGGTGTTGTTCTAATAAACCAATCAAATATTCAGAGGGCAAGTGTTTAGCGTTCATGGGGAAGATATCGTCAAATTCTATTTGCACTTGGCCGATTGGTTTGACAGATGGTGTGATCTCGAATATATTAACATATAAAGCATCTAGAAGTGTTTGAACAAATAGCACTTGGGGTTTATATACACGGGACCAATGCTCATTGAAAAAGACACCAGGCTCGGCAAAAAATACAAATTGTCGCCTTCTTAAAGTGGATTCAGTAAATTTTAAATAGGTGTTTACTGTTAAAATACGAAATCTGCAAGCAAGGGTGGGTATCCGAGCTTCTTGATACAAAACATTGTTAGCTGTGAATTTTGGCACACCTAAACAGCTACGTAGGGCTTCCCGCTCTAAGAGAATGAGGGGGTTTATTTTGTATGCTGGTCCACCAGAGAATAGTACACATCCGAATTCAAGAACCGGACGAACGTACATGCGATAAATCATGATCATCGTATCTCTGCGAAGACCGGAACGGAGGCGGCCAAGCCTACTTATCATTCCAACAGCGCGTGTAGCCTTAATTTTAATATATTCAATGTGGTCACGCCAGCTCAGTTTTTGATCGTACAGTACACCCAGATATTTAATACAATTAGCCTGGGGTATTATTTCTTGATGGTACTGAAGAGAAATAGTAACTGGTGCGTCCAACGGAAAAACTATTATAGCACTTTTAGTTACGTTCAGGTTCATATGAATTTTCTGAAACCAGGTTTCCAATGTTGCCAAATAACACTGTAAAGTCGAATGTAGTGAATAAATATCGTTGTCAGATGCAAAGAACGCGATATCATCTGCATATACATATACGTGTACCTTATCACTCTGTGGTATTGAACTTAACAAAATGTTAAATAGCACAGGCGATAGAACAGAGCCTTGAGGAACACCTCTCGTTTGGCTATACTTCGGCGTGGAAATACCTCGTTGGAAGCAATAAAATTTTCTGTCTTTTGAAAATTCGTATATCCAATTTGTTATGTACTGCGGGAACGTAAGCTCTTTTAGGACATTGATAAGAATAGCATGTTCAACACTGTCATATGCCTTGGCTAAATCAAGGGTTACTAGGGCCGCATATTGTCGTCTGTGCCGAGCAAGCTTTATACGAGCCTCTAAATCAACATGCGCCCACCATATAGGGTAACCTGGTTTAAATCCAATCTGGCACGCACTGAGTATCGCATTATCTGTTATGAACTTCGTAACTCCAATGTAAAGTATTCTTTCTATTAACTTAACTACTTGTGATGTTAAAGCGATTGGCCTAATGTTATCTATCTGCATTCCTAGTCCCTGTTTTTTAAGAAGCGGTATTATTTTTGCAAGTCTCCAGTCAGGAGGTATCCAATTATTTTCAAGTGAATAGTTGACAACGTTAAGGAGGTCTTCAGAAGAGATGTCGAATAACATTTTTAACATTTCTGAAGTGACGCCATCTGGTCCAGGACCTGTGTTTGGCAGAATATGAACGACGTGCGCAAGTTCATCCCTACTTACTTCAATAAAATCATTTCCGAATGACGGTTTTGCACACTTTATTTTGATTTGTGATGTAAATCTCTTCTCCAATTCTATTGAAATTTCCGTTAATGTATTTTCCAAATCAGTTGGAGAAAAAATAACTGAGTAAATATTTACGTGTGCTGTAATAGCTCTACGATTACGGAGAAATCTGAATAGAGCTTTCTTGTTGCCACTCTTGGATAAGTAGGTGTACCGTTTCTCTTCATAATCGCCTTTCGCTAATGAAACTGTTCTCCTAAAGGTAGCTTTAGCAAATAAATAATTTCTCCAATTAGTCGGACATTGGTTGGTGAGGAGTTTTTTCCATGCAGCGTTGCGGCGCCTATAATCTCTGGCGCAATCCGCATTCCACCAGGCAGATATGAATTTTCCCTTTGTTGAAGATATAGTGAACTGTGATTTTTTAATTGTACACTTTAGGGTGGAACAAAGGCTCATAGCTTTCATATTTGTTTTCATATTGGGCAAGGAAGACAGCGTTGACTGTAAGTTCTTTTTAAATTTAGAGTAGTTTACAAAACTTTGCACCTGGCGATCTACCGTCACTAAAGGAATGCTGACTTCAAATACCAGGGGGCAGTGATCACTACTTGTAGCAGTATCAAGAACAGTCCACGACGATATTGTCACACTTGAGCTAGCAAATGTCAAGTCTAAGACGGACCTCGAATTACATCGAACGAATGTCGGAACTCTGGAGTTCCAACAAATAAGGTTATTCCGGTTAGTCCAGACCCACAATCGTTTTCCTGATGAATCAGTGCGGAATCCCCATGAAACGTGATGGGAATTGAAGTCTCCCGCAAATAGCATACTGTTTCTGCAAAAACTCGCAGTCACTTCAAGGGCTCTTTCATCTTGTATTCCAGCCGGAAAGTAGTTGTTGACTATAGATAGTGGCGCGCATCCGGGAAAGTGAATTTCCAGAACCAATACTTCATAATCGTGTGATATTTGTTGGTAAACTAAGTGTGCTTTATGGCAAATTTTGGATGAAATGAAAAACATTAATCCTCCACCACGTGAGTCTCGGTCCAGTCGAAAGCACTGATAGTCTTTTAGATAGAAGTTTTGATCAGCAGACAGCCAAGTTTCTTGTAAAATTATGACGTCTGGAGATTGTTGAGAAATTAGGTATAATAAGTCTGTAGTTGCAGAGAGAATTGAACGGCAGTTCCACTGAAGTACTCTAAGGTACCCTATGATGATAAGCAAGCAGTAGCAACTGCTTGATCTAAGATACTATCTTTTAAGAAGTCCGCTTTAGTCCTAGGTTCTTTCACACTCTTTTTTGTTTTCGGATGAGAAGAATTATTAAGTTTGCTAGTGGGTGATCTGGTGCGTTTCAAAAGGCGAGCATCCATATCTACATCCCGATTAAATATTGATTCTGAATCAGATATACCGTCCTGCTCAGTTGTGTTAGGACTGGAAAGCATTGCCTCATTATCGATAGAGACATCTGACTGATGTTCGGCAGGTTTACTAATTGAGACACTAGGAGGTTGGATACGCTTAGTTATTCGATCAGATGCACCCGACATCTGTGAATCCATAATACTATTGAGTGAGTCGGACAGATTGAGTAAAAATTTTAGGGGCGAAGCTCCTTAGGGCGTGGGCTGTGCGTCCCCTGTATGTAGCCACCTCTAGTTTAGCTCTTGCAGTGTTCACTAGATGGCGGTACCGTCCCCTGTATGTAGCCACCTCTAGTTTAGTTCTTGCAGTGTTCACTAGATGGCGGTACCGTCCCCTGCATGTAGCCACCTCTAGTTTAGTTCTTGCAGTGTTCACTAGATGGCGGTACCGTCTCCTGTATGTAGCCACCTCTCGTTTAGTTCTCGTAGTGTTTACTAGATGGTGGTACTTGTAGCTGATGATGAAAAGATGCAAGATGTTATAAACTAGAATGCGGTACTTGTAGTAGATGAAAGACGCGAGATCTTATAAAATAGGTATGATGTCACATATGGCGCGTGTCATTGGTTGAAGGCAATCGTTCGATTTAGTGCGGCGATGTACGCTAGGGGGAGCGATGTAGTAAAATCGAGTGGGCAAAATGTACAGAGGATTCATGGTTTACCAGGTTTACCTCCGAAGCTTCGCCCACTCATCATCATTCACTTCGTGGATATGGCGGCACTTTTTTTCTAATACTTATTCTACGGCCTTTTCTACCATAGCAGAAATGGACTGAGAAAGTGATGCATCCATAGAAAGAGGTGGACGAGCTGCTATACCGGCATAACCCTGACTCCTGCTTTGAATTTCTGCAATTGCTTCTTTACGAGAGCATCGTCTCCTTTCAATGATTTCAATCACCTGAAGTTCCTTTGATCTTGCAGGGCAGGTAGGATCGTCTGCAGTGTGATTTGCCTTGCACAAACAGCATGTCTTATTGTCTGATTGACACTCAGCAGTACTATGACCAGCCCCGTATATGGCTCCGCATATGCGGCATCGAGTCTCCGATCGACAACCTTTAGTACTGTGTCCAAAGCGCCAACATTTAGCACATTGCAGCGGACGGGGAGCCAAAGCTTCGACCTTATAGATAAGCGGCCATGCCTTGATCTCCGAAGGGCGATCAGTTCCAGCGAATGTGGCAATTACAGTTTCACTGGGAACTTTCTGTTGGTTTTCCTGTTTGGTACAGCGGTAAACAGAAATAACACCTGCTGGGGAAAAGATGTCCAAGACTTCTGCTGGGCTTAGACTTGCGTCTACCCCTCGAACCAATCCTTTGCAGCAAGCTAGATGAGGTGGGATAAAAGAGCTCACCGGATGTGATGCAAAAGTAGTGCACTTCAGAAGGTCTTGGATGCAGGCCTTGTCTGGTGAGCAGCATAGTATCCCCCCGCGTCCAAACTGACGAACCTCTGTTATCAGTAGAGAGTGGAGAGTGATCGAACGAAGTTCCGTTTGGATTTTCTTGGGGTTTTTCATGCGGATGAACCCACCGGTGGTCGGCACCAAAGCGACAGGAACGCTACGGGTTCCATTGCGGAGAAACAACTCCAGAGGAAGATCTTGAGGGGGAACAGAGGCTGACCAGAGGGCAGGCCTCTGGCCCGGAGAAGAAACAGACATGAAATAAGAAGAAGCTACACTTATCAATGCACTAAAACAGTTGCGGAACAAGAGGTAGATCTAATAAAATAAAATAAAAGTAACCGCCGGCTACTTGACCGCAACCCTGAGGATGGAACAAGGAACGCAGCCGCAGGCACCCGATCGTAGGCTCGCCTTTCGCTCGCCTCTTCTTCACGGTTGTTGATGATGATGATGACATGGCTCGTACCCACTCAGGGGGATTGGCCAAGAATCGATGACTTAATTAGGTAAGTTTTTTTTAAATATCGAAACCACCCACCAGAAAAAAGAATGAAAAAATAAAGACACCCTAGTCAGAATGAATGGAATGCAATAGTTGCTTGTCACTCGTGCAGATAAGACAACTATTCATTACCTTGAATAAGAATCAGGATAGTTAAACAATGCTCTTGTGTTCGTTGGAATTATTATTATTTTTTTACACGATTAATAATCACGCAATTAAAAGCTTAATTCTTTTACTTTCATTCAGGTACTTGCAAACTGCGTAGAAAACGTTCTCGTGGCTGAAGCCCAGATCGCAAGCACCGAAGGAAAGTATGTTTTCTGCAGATAAGTTCAACCGTAGGCTAGCGAATGGGAGGGCTAAGAATGTTTTCCTAAGCAATTTGTATCGGCGACATGATAAAAAATAGTGCTCTATTGTTTCCAATTCTGAACAAAAGTTGCATAGTGGTGATATCGCCAGACCAGCCCTATGTGAATAGAAATTTAACGGGGGGACACGACATCGAAATCTGGTTATTATGGTTTCCAACTGTTTTGTAGGACACCAGTGACTTTTCCATGGAAATCTTAAGTGAGTAAATTCTGGTGTTGACAATATTGCTTCCATAGCGTCTGCACTGAGCGCAAGCTTTCTGTATCTTGTCGCCGTTATAGTGGCCACTTCGGGAAGGACTGATAGTACTGGCCCTTCCAATGCTGCTCGTGCTAGAGAGTCGGCGATTTCATTTACTTCTAAGCCGCAATGACCGGGTACCCATACTAATTTCAGTAGCTGCAGCTGAGGAGGAACTAGCATAAGGAGCGTCTTTAAGGCCATCGATTTTGTTGACGCCGTAATCGACGTACATACTGACAGGGAATCCGTTATTATGATCGCATTAGCGGCATTCAAAGGTAGCTTTCGCAGCGCTAGAACTATTGCCAACAGCTCAGCTTCAAAAACTGGGGTGAAATCCGGTAATCTTAATGAAAAAGACCAGTCAAGCGAATGTGAGTATATACCTACACCTGTCTTTTCATCCAATACTGAAGCATCTGTGGCTATAATGTTATTCGTTTTCGCGTGTGCAAGATAATCCTGCAGTCGGCTATTTAATAACCTATAGGATTGTAATTTAGCCTTAGAGGGAAAAATGTCATCGAATTCAATCTTAAGAATTTGATTTGTATCCTGCGCAGCAATCACATCTCGAATTTTTACATTTAACCTATCTAGTTGTTTCTGAAATTTCAGAAACGTCTGAACCGTTAGGATACGAAAACGGCAAGGCAATGTAGGTAATCGTGCTTCCTGATACAAAACATTGTTTCTTACAAACCTCGGTAGTCCTAGACACAATCTCAAGGCATCTCGTTCCAGCATGACCAGAGGCTTTATTTTATAGGCAGGGCCACCTGAGAACAATACGCACCCGAATTCTAGGATTGGTCGCATATACATTTTATAGATCATCACCATTGTGCTTCTGCGTAGACCATATCGGCGGCTGCTCAGTCTACGAAGAATTCCTAAGGCGCGTTGTGCTTTAGATGCCATGCTTTCTATGTGAGGAGTCCAGTTTAGGTTGGCATTGTAAGTTACTCCCAAATATTTAAGAGATTCCACCTGTGGAATGGGCTCTTGTTTATAACATATTGAAATTGAGATGGGATCGGATAACGGGAATATTAATACTGCACTCTTATTTACATTTAAGGTCATGCAGACTGCATCTAGCCATCTCTCCAGCATATTGACATATCTCTGTAGCGTTTGATATAAAGAATATATGTCACTATGTGCCGTGAAAAATGCAATATCGTCAGCATATACAAACACCTTCACGTCCTGGCAATGCGGTATAGTGCTCATTAGGATGTTAAATAGAACTGGCGATAATACAGCGCCTTGGGGGACACCACGTGTTTGTTTGCACTTTGACGATGCGCAACCATCCTTAAAGCAATAAAACTCCCTTCCTCTCAAAAATTCCCTCACCCACGCCAATATATATTTTGGGAGATTGTGGCTCTCTAATATGTCTACTAATACTGAATGTTCTACACTATCGTATGCCTTAGCTATATCCAATGTCACTAGTGCCGCATGTTGTCTTTTTTTGCGAGCAAGCTGAATGCGGCTTTCTAAATCTGCGTGTGCACACCAGATTGAACAATCTGTTCTGAAGCCAATTTGATTTGGATTTAATATTGAATTTTCCTCCATCCATATTATAACTCTTTTATTGAGCACTCTTTCGATGAGCTTCACCATATTAGATGTAAGAGAAATGGGTCGAATGTTTTCTATGACATATCCGAATCCTTGTCTTTTTTGTATCGGCACTATTTTAGCTAATTTCCACTCATACGGAATCCAGGCATATTTTAACGAATAATTTACAGTGTTTAGTAGGTCACATGGTGATAATTTGAATAATATTTTTATCATGGCAGTTGTGATTCCGTCCGGACCAGGAGCTGACGAGGGCAAACCTTGTATCACTTGTGCTAACTCTTCCTCTGTAACTTCAGTAACTTCAATCGTTGACGCTGGTTTTTGTGGATCGTAAGGCTTAGTTGATGTAAATCTACACTCCAGGCCTTTAGCCATGGTTTCTAAGGATTTCTTTGTTTCTTCCAAGGACATAATCTCAAACCCTACATTATTTTGAGATGGCATCATTTTACGTGATCTCATAAACCTGAACAGCGCCTTTTTGTTACAAGATTTTGAAAGGTGATCATAATGTTTTCTATCATATTGTTCCTTAGCTAAAGAGACCGTGCGTTTGAAAATTGCAGCGTGATACTTGTAATCAGACCAGTTTTGAGGGCACTGGTTATACATAAGTTTTTTCCAAGCTGCCTTTCTTCGTCGGAAATCCCGGGCACAGTCCGAGTTCCACCACGGACTGTGGGTTGTGCTCTTTGCGGATTCCACAACGAATTCTGCATTTTTATATGTTCTTTTAATCAGTGCACTTAGTCTCATGGCTTTTGTATCTTCTTGCTCTTCAGAATGAGTTGCCAAAGCAGATTCTAAATCTTTCCTAAATTTGGTGTAATTAATAAACACTCGAGTCTGAGAGCCTGACATTATAACTTGGCAAGCAATCTCGAATAATATTGGCAAATGATCACTGTTAGTTGCACAATCACACGCACTCCACGACAAACTAGTGAGTGATGAACTAACAAAGCTTAAATCTAAGACTGAACGAGACCTATCACTAATGTAAGTGGGTGTTCTTGAATTCAGGCAACACAAGTTATTATCCGCTGTCCACTCCCACAATCTCTTACCGCATTGATCAGTTCGGAAACCCCAGCACGTATGATGAGAATTGAAATCGCCGATTAGAATTTTATTTTGATAACTAGAAGTCACTGCAGCGTCTAAACATCGAGTATCTATTACACCTTTAGGAAAGTATGCATTCACCACCAAAAAAGGCATGCAGCCTGGTAAGGTTATTTCTAAGGCGAGAATTTCACTCTCTGGTGACATGAGCTTATACGCAATTTTTGCTTTGAGACTTATTCTATTATTAATAAAAAATGCCAAACCTCCACCTTTCGATGGACGGTCTAGACGGAAAGATCTGAATCTATTTAATTGAAAAGACTGATGCATTGAAAGCCAAGTTTCTTGCAGTGCAATAATATCCGGAGAAAATTTCGATGCCAAATATATTAGATCAGTTACTGCAGAGTGAATTGATCGGCAGTTCCAATGAAGAATTTTAAGTGACCCTATTTTTGCTCTAAAATAGCCTCAGCGATGGCCTTGTTTAGAATATTTTCTTTAAGAAAATCAGCTCTAGACAGGTTGTTCTTCTGGTACTTTTTGGTTTTTGAATCGACAGGTGTGATGCCTTTTTTGTATAAAGGGGATCTCGAGCGCTTTAGCGATTGGGGATCCATCTCCATTTCGTCTGAGTCCCCCACTTTCTTGGTAAGCTCGCATTGAGATACGCTACCTTCCTCTACTGAATCTGCAGCTACCATAGGTTGCTGTGGCGTATCGGAGCCATACTTCTTTGAAATTTTAGGGGAGTCACGAATGTGAAGGGCTTCCGTAGTCTGATGTGGCGTAGCAGAGTCATACTCCTTTGCAAACTCCGAGGAGTCACTAATGTTACGTGGTGCACTGTGGTTGTTTTCCGCTGTACCCAACATTTGAGCCATCTGGTCCGATAGAATCTGGGCCAAGGACTCACAAATATTCCAAGCGATGCGCTCCATTGCCTTCTCCACTGCCTTCTCAATCGCTTCCGCAATAGGGACAGAGAGTGCTTCCATTGTTGGCATATTACGAGCTGTAACACCGGCGTAGCCTTGTGTTCGTGCTTGTATTTCAAGTGCTGCTTCCTTCCGTGAACACCGTCTTCGTTCTACTATCTCTAGAATTTGCAGTTCACGTACCTTTGCCGAACAAATAGAGCTATCGGCCGCATGAGCTTCGCTACATAGGCAACACTTTTCTTTATCACTCAGACAGTCGCTAGAATTGTGACCTTCCCCGCATACCTTACACCTGACCGCTGACCTACAACCTTTCATTGTGTGACCATAACGCCAGCACTTTATGCATTGGAGCGGACGAGCAGAGAGCGGCTCTACTCTGTAAATTAAAGGCCAAGCCTTAATTTCTGATGGTAGGACTGATCCCGCAAAGGTCACAATTACAGACTCAGTTGGTATTTTCTTGTTATCAACCACCCGTCCACACCGATAGACAGAAATAGCACCTGCTGGCGAAAACAGCTCTAGTACTTCGGAGGGTGGCATATTGGCATCGACGCCACGCACTAGACCTCGGGTACATGCTAAATGAGAAGGTATGAACGCGCTCACCGGCTGGGATGCAAACGTTGAGCACTTTAGCAGATCTAGGACACAGGACTGGTCCTGCGAAAAGCACAGTATACCTCCTCTGCCGAACTGGCGAACCTCCGTTATGGACTGGTATTGGGCCGTCACTGACCGTAATTCCGCCTGAATGATCTTCGGGTTTTTCATTCGAATGATGCCGTCATTGTTCGGGACTAGAGCCACTGGAACCGATGATATTCCGTTGCTCAAAAAAAGATCCACTGGCACCTCCTTTGGATCCGTAGAAGCAGACCAAAAAAAAGTCCCTGGCCCTGGCGAAGATAAGGGCATCTTGTCTTGTCTGAACTGCACAAAAAACACTGATCAAACAACTATTGCAGTATAAGAAACGATGGTAGACCAATTAACCAACAACAGCTACTTAATTCTTGGCCACACCCCGAGAGCAAGCTTCAACGGCTAGAGCCTTGGCGAACCTTGGCTAGAGTTGTTGTGAGTCAGCGTCGTCTTTTCTTTCTCTTTTGCTCCTTCCCTGTCCAGTATTTTTCTGGTGTTGCGCTGTAAGTAAGTTTATGATGTACCCCCCTTAACTTAGGGTACACCAAAATTAGTGTGGACGGGTAAGATGGTTTGATGAATATGAATCGCTGGTGCTGACATGAATAATTTCACGATCCCGTCACGTGCGCCATCAAACCCTTCACGCCACGCCTTTCTTTTTTTTCAATGCGTGAGCATTAAGAAAAAGGTGGCATTGGCAACGTTGACCCTACGAATGCAAATAATAAACATTTGTGTCCCAGCAGAGGAATTGAAACCAAGCAATCTGCGTGGAAATCAAGTATTCTACTACAGAGCCACGCCAGGTCTCCGAAATATTTTGAAAAAGGGACTAATAATCGCGAAACGGATATTCTGGTTCCAATGTTGGCTATTCAAAATTTTGCATATATTTAGCGCCACTCCCTAATTTTTCGCTTAATAAAAATTACAACAGTCACCTTCCATCAGCATGCTTTGCACAACATTGATTCCCAAGTTACGTGGGATCTGCCATTTTGTTTTCTTTGTTTTGTTTTCTTTTGCAGGTGGTAGCGGATGGCGAAAAGTATGTCACGAAATGATCTTCATTCGGTATTGCAAATTTCCAATACTGTGAAAGCAATGGAGTGATTCTTATACAACAAAGCTTTTTTAAAGAACACTCCAAAAATACAAAAGAATGAAAGTAGGCCTCGTGCGGCTCGGCCTCCTGAAAGCTTCGCAGCGCTTGCGGAGCGCAAGGATTGAACGCAAATGATGATGATGATGATGATTAAAGGCCTCCCCTTTGAATCGGGGTGACGGCATGCGCCATCTAGCCTACCTTAATAGTTCGAGTTTAAATTCTGTCCCTCAACTCGGATGTCTTTTTAATTTTGCCCAGCCGCTACTCTTGGCTGGGATGTTATTTTATCGACTTCTCTTTTTTCCTCCACCAATACTCCAGCCGCTGCTTAGTAATACCTACTGCTGACCAGTTAATGCTTCCATCAACCGCGAAGCCCAGCGCCTCAGGAAGTGTGACCTTCCCCCCATTTCTATCCGGCTGAATCTTTTGACATTCCATGACTATGTGGTCGATTGTTTCTTTATTTATGCCACATCCAACACATGTCTCATCCTGTGACGAATATTTGCTCCTGTAAGTTAGAGTTCTCAAGCAGCCAGCCCGCGCCTCAAAGAGCAACACACTACCTTTATTGTCGTCATAAAAGTTCTCTTTCCGGATCTCTTGTTTGCTTGCCTTGTAGATTCCCAGCGATCCCTTCTTTTCCATCCTCTCTTTCCACATGAGCGTCTCTGTTTCCCTCACTTGCTTTTTAACTGGCCCCCCTTGCTTATTTGCCGCAGTCAAGTTATATTTAGTCGCCAGCTTTCGCGTCCTCTTCCGCCATTTGGTGTCCACACTTTTCAGGTACAGGTATTTGTGCACTCTGGCTGCCCAGTTCTTCTCATCTAAATGTCGAAAGTCGCTCCTCAACCGTATTTTACTTTGTGCTTCCCTCGCCTCAAATGAAGCCCAACCCATATCGCCTTGTACAGCCTCGTTTGTAGTCTTACTGTGAGCTCCCAGAGCTAACCTGCCGACTGCCTTTTGGTTAATTTCCAGCCCCGACAGGATATCTGACTTTAAGCATAATACGGCATTAGAGAACGTGAGCGCCGGCACCATTACCCCTTTCCAGATGCCTCGTACTACCCCGTACTTATTGTGTCCCCAAAGTGCTCTACGTTTCATTACTGCTGCATTTCGTCTCCCTTTCAGTTTGAGGTGTTCTTCATGAGCATTCAGGTAGCCTTTTCCTTCATTAAGCCAGATCCCCAAGTATTTGTACTTATTTACTAATGGTATGGCTTCCTGTTGTATCCTTATTGGTGCTACATGAGCTTCCTCGTTGAACACCATGACTCCAGATTTCTGTGGGTTAAAATGTAAGCCTAGGTACGTTGCCTCATCACCACAAATGTCAGCCAGTTTTTGAAGTTCTTCCGCATTATCCGCCAGCAGCACTATATCGTCTGCGTACATCAATCCCGGAATCCGTTGCTCCACTAACACTCCATTGCTTCGGTGTGACAAATCAAAGCCCAATCCACTCTCCTCTATAGTCGTCTTTCCATTCCTCTAATGTACAGTGTGAACAGCAATGGCGAAAGAGGGCACCCCTGTTTTAAACCTCTTCGAATGTACACGGGCTCTGTGTATGTACGCCCTTCCCATGTAATGTGTGCCTTGTTACCCTCATATATTGCCCTTAGCAGCCCTACGAATTCCGACCCAATCCCCTCCTCTTCCAGTATATGCCACAGCAATCCCCTGTCCACGTCGTCATAGGCACCCTTTATGTCCAGAAACAGTAGCCATGTTGGTCTGCCCTGTGCTGCCGAAATTTCGATGGTCTGAGTTATGACGAAAAGATTGTCTTCCAAGCGTCGACCTGGCCTAAATCCATTTTGCAGTTCCCCTAAAATACCGTTACTTTCAACCCACTTCAACAACTCGGCTTTGATGGCTTGTATAGCAAATCTATAGAGCACTGACGTGACTGTAATCGGCCTGTAAGAGCTCGCCTTGTCCCTTTCTCCCTTGCCTTTGTAGATCAAACTCATTCTACTTTCGCGCCAGTGCGCAGGAATCCTCTTGCCCACTTGCGC
Source organism: Rhipicephalus microplus (assembly GCF_043290135.1). Classification (NCBI taxonomy): domain Eukaryota; kingdom Metazoa; phylum Arthropoda; class Arachnida; order Ixodida; family Ixodidae; genus Rhipicephalus; species Rhipicephalus microplus. The sequence goes on from NC_134702.1 coordinate 159,131,248, forward strand.
AGCAGCGCACCATGCGGGAGCCGCCGGCAGTCATCAGCTGCGGGTCCATCTCCTAGCCCGCGCTCAGCACACTAGCCAGTACATGGAGGAAGGAAAACTGGGGAGGGGCCCTCGCTATCCAAGCGACAGAGAAAAAAGTGTGGCAGAAGTTACGCGCTTTTTTTGAAATGGTTGCTATGGCAATGTGGGCTCGCCGTCGATGCCCCGTCGGCAAAACACACCTTTGATAGGCTTGTTGTCTGTGAATCTGCATTTTTATGAAATCGTTGTGTTCGCGGATGACGAAAGGTTTTAGAAGTTCCTCCTACAGTGAGTGTATGTCGTCACGGTTCATTTCATTTGACTTTATTTTCAATTCCGAAATGATACTTCAAAAAACTGTTTGGACCCATAGCCAAAGGCTAGAATAGGGTCCAATGATGCGATACAAAATGGCACAGTATCCAAACGATAGCACAAGGCAACAATAGCACATGTAGCAAAACAATAGAACAAGGCATTGAACCAGGATACGAGATGCTAAACATTGCGGATATAGTAAGGAAGGTTAGGCATTGTTCAGACGTATATATTCAGATACTCGAACTTGGGTAAGATAAGTGAAACATGTAATTTTTATACACAGACAAAAGAAAGGTAATGAGTAATAACAACTACGCAGTAAACTTTCATGGGACGTAGTGGTACTTATAAACAAGGATTGAACGATTTTGTTACTATTAAGGGGGTTACACAGACACATTAATGATTGCAAGGAAGTATTTTTTTATTTTCAGAGATGTCACGCTGAATGCTGCGTGCGCAGCATTCAGCGTGCCATCGCGAGGGGTTTTCGAAGCCCACGAGAGCTTCCCCGAGAAGGCTTCGAGTCGCAACATCGCTGTTTGCTTTCGACACCGTGCTGCTGAACTCCTCCGCGATGAAAGGATACATTTCCGAGAAGAGAACGACACCTCTGGTGACTTTTGATGTTGGAGACTGTGGTGAGCCGTTTCCGTGCGCGACGGTAACGATTGGAAAGCATTGGTCTGGTGCTCTCGCTGAAGGCTGCATCGTCAACCCAATTGTGTTGAATCAAAAGAAGAGAAAAGTGAGCCCCGTAACTGTCTCTCAGGGGGAGGACACCTCAGCAGTAGCTCACGAGGGAAAGGGGGGGTAGAGAAGGGAATAAAATGATAGGATTAAAAGGTAGAGAGAGAGGGAGGCGCCGAGACAGGGAGCGACGGAATTGAGGAGAATACAGCTAGGAAAGATGGACACGGTTGGCGGAGTCCCAGGACGGGGTACCATTGGCGAGAGCTCTTGTCGGCGACAGAAGATGGCTTAGGGCTAATCCAGTCGGCCAGAGCTCCGATGTCGTCGTCGTAGGGGAACGGTGGCAGGAGGTGGCGTAGGACCAACCCAGTCGGCCACAGCTACGCTGTCGTAGGAGATCGCGAGGACACAACCGGTCAACACCGAGCCACCGACACTCCATATGGTGATGTCGTCCGCGTAGATGGCGAACTACGCCTTCTTGGTTTGAGATCTTTGCAGCAAGGCCACACATTGCAATGTTAAAAAGCAGTGGGGAGACGACTGAGCCCTGCGGGGTGCTGAAAGAACCGAGATCGTAGGGCTCAGACTTGAGATCCCCAAGCTGTATAGTGGCTTTTCTATTCCTGAGGAATTAGCTGGTGAACTTGTGAAAGTTGGCTCCTAAGTTGAGAGAAGAGATGGAGGCAAGTATGTGTGAGTGTGAGACATTGTCAAAGGCCTTTTCAAGATCCAGACCGAGAATAGCTCTAACGTCTTTTGTCTCCTGATCTATGATGTGATGCTTCAGCATTTTCATGACGTCCTGAGTAGATAGGTGTGGTCTAAAACCTACCATGTTGTACGGGAATAGGTTAGTCTTCTCTATGTGCTTTGATATTCGATCAGCAGTGATGTTCAAAAAAATTGCCTTGACGTTGAGGATTTTTCACTGGACGTATGGTTGTCAACGCGCTGAGAGTGACAGCGACGATGAGCTACTATCTCACGAGCAGCGAGTTGCACTTGCCGTCCTGTTCTGAGTTCATGTTTTTTTTTTTCACGCCCGTAAGTCACTTTGATTGTAATTGTTGTATAATATGCTTCAGCGAACTCAAAATAAATAAATAGTTTTTCTTGTGCATTGCATGTAGCCCAATTACAGTGAGTATTACAAAACGCCGCATGCCGCCAATATGCTAGAGCTTGACCAGAGAAGTGAAATGGTTAGAACAACGATACGTGCAGTTACGACTACAGTTCATGTTAACTTCTCCTACACTTCACCGGAGCCGTCCGAACGATGTTGTTGTTCTACAAATTCTCACAATTTTGACGCTGCGAAAAGAGCACGCATGTATTCGTTTCGATATCCTTGTTTCAATCGCGCTGATGGAACCTGCAACATGCAAGTGCAGGGAATTGCGCACTGCTGGAGTCTGATCATGGCTGTGTCACAAGCGCTTCTTAATGGGAAGTTAAATGCTTGTGTTCCGTTGAAAAAGCAGCTGCATGGTGCTTACAGCGCTAGTAATGACGATGGCGTAATATGTTTGCAAAACATCGCTACGTTAGACATTTGGTCCTGTGCAGCCGCAACGGCGCGCTACTATATAGTGGCCTACTGTACTGCGGCAAATGCCGCCAGACAGGTTCAACACTAATGATGTCGGAGTGCCGTTCGTTTCATGCGTGAATTTCAGTTTGCACTGTTTTCTGTACCACGTACGTACAGGGTTACGTAAAGCATCGTTGATACACGGACGATCAGCTGACACCAACACCCTTCGCACTGCGGCAAGAAATGAGGTATAGCCAACATTAAGCAGTTCCTATAGTTTGGGAAAGTACTTCGGTTCGATATCCATTCAATTGACGATCAAGCGTTCACCCGGTGAAGGCGGCACGGGGAGAACGTCTGCGCGTCCCATATTTTCCTATGCGAGTTCACGGGTTGATCATCCCTCCGCAGCGATCTTAGATTGCACGGAGTGCCACCTATAGACTCCGTGCACTGAGACTGGTGGCGCGCCAGAGAAGACAAACGTTGAGAGCCCGAGCAAAACGAAACACTCCCCTAACGCTCGCTAGCACGTAGTTTATCTGAATCATGAACTGCTGCGTAGTCAATTGTACCAACAGGTACACGCCGTGTCCTGTGAGAACGAAATTTCATAGTTTCTCGACTTGTTCCAGCTTTATTGGGCAGCAAAATAAGTGGATCACGGCTGTGGGACGTAAAAAGTGTTTAGTTCCCATTTCCTCTGCCGATGCGTGCTTGAATTGGTCTGACACACCCTCTGCAGGAGCGATGATCTTGCGTGATGTTCTCGCTGCCATAGAGCTGGTGAGAAAAGAAACGCATGCAAGAAGTTTTATTTCAGATCAAGGCTGATCTGATATTTTAGTGAACCTTAATAATTACTACCTTGCCGTGTACCGTTCACAGTTCTGAGGAATGCAATGCGAGGTCAATTAGTGATTACCTGAGTTGATCCATCTGTGAAGGGGCGAACTGAATTACGTAACATTTTACCGTAAACTCAAGTAGCCACCCAGCAGCGTATGTGCACTCGATAGGATCAAGCTAGCACGTCAGTTGGTTGGTTGGTTGGTCCTTATTAAACAGGCGCAATGCACCATGGGGGATCGGCCATGAAATGGACAGTTATATAAATGTTATATAAATGACTTTGTTATATAAATGAATAAATCTCAAGATATTTAGCAATAGATCATTTTCTAAATAAGTAATTAGCTTAATTCACGAAAAAAACGTAATTTCGCTGAAGAATAAGTTTCACTTACATGACCTTACAATTCATTTCGTTTCATCTCGCCTAGCAAATCGCATATGGCATCACGAACGCTCCTTTGTCTAAAACTAAGTGCTGTAGCTTCAAAGGAAATAACCGCCGGAAGAAATAAATTGAATTACATCTTTCGGATTCGGTTCATTCAAAAGCCTTTTTCTTTGACGGTTAGACAATCTGCTTGTTAGGAAGAAATGATGCAGGGCGTAGAGTATAGCAGAACTATATACGGTAAGAAACGATGCTTTGCAAAAGCAGTAGCGACGGACGTGCATGTCGGTGTTTGTTTCGGAAAGCAACATAAACAACGCAAGAGGTTATATTGAATGAGAGACACGTGACGGTGGACGAAGTGACTGTGCCGTCGTCGTCAGCACGCTACAGGGTGAAGCGAAAGACGGAATGGGGCATGCGCCGTCCTCTCTGGACTAAATCTCGCGTTTTCTTTCTCGCGCGCGCATCAAGCTCTTAGCATGAGCTGCGCGAGCGGCGAGGTAAAGACTATGATCATGATGAGCGACGATGATGCCGCGACATTTTCAAGCAACGCACTTCGCGAGACTCAGTGGCTGAAAATCGCCGTTGCACGACGCCGGAACAAATGAGCAAGTCAGTTTCCAAGACGCGTGGCCGTGGAGCCATCGATATTTCTAAACGCTCCGAGTATTTTGCAAGTACGTGGGCAGTGGGCAAGCACTGATAATAATCTAAGTTCGAAAGAATGACAGCTTGCCGCGATAGTTGTGCAGCAATTAAGCCTCATGCATTACGTACACCCGACACACGCGTTTAGCCGGCATTCCTGGCGACGGGCAGCAAAGCACTCACTAATGCAAAAAAAAACAAAAAACAAAAAAACGTGTCCACTTTCGTGAAGGTTTTCCCATTTATTCAAGGTGGCATCGCGGAAGATTTTCCCCCTGCGATATCTTTAAATTCTGCTCGAACACCAAGGAAGGTGCTCGAAGCACGCACTAATCCGCCGGCCACGGGCGCTTGTGCCACCACAGATATCAAAGCAATTAGGCGCTGCTGTCTGCTCCGACTCTCAACGTTGCGCACCTACCACACCACAAGCGGCGCTGCGCGCGCCTTTCAAGGCACCCCCTATAGCTGAAGTGATTATAAATGAAGAGAAAAGTGAGCCCCGTAACTGTCTCTCAGGAGGAGGACACCTCAACAGTAGCTCACGAGGAAAATGGGTAGAGAAGGGAATAAAAGGATAGGATTAAAAGGTAGAGAGTTAGAGAGAGAGGAAGGAGAGAGCGAGGCGCAGGGACAGGGAGCGACGGAAGTGAGAAGACAGAAAGATGGACACGGTTGCAGGAGTGTGAGGACGGGGCAGCACTGGCGAGAGCTCTTGTCGGCGACAGGAGATGGCGTTGGTATAATCCAGTCGGCCAGAGCTACGCGGTCGTCGTCGTAGAGGACCAGCGTCAGGAGATAGCGTATAGGACCAACCCAGTTGGCCAGGGCTGCCCTGTGGTCGGAGATCGCGAGGTCACTATCAGTCAGCACGGAATCCAGCGAGCGGGTCTGCACCCCCTATAGGTCCCACACGGAGTGTATAGGCCGTGGGTATTGCGAATGGCTATGGTCCCTAGAATATTCTAGGGACCGTAGTAGAGTGTACTATCTAGTACACTGAAACCATAATATGGCCGTCTTCGCCACCACCGTGCAACAGGCCCAAGGTCGGGCCGACCACCACAAGGACCTTTAATTTCATCTTTTGTTTGCTGTAGACTTTCTGTGCGAATAAATTTTACTCAGTTTCAATAGGAAGCATTTCATTGCGAGTTATCAAAGGCACTTCAAGCGCCTGCTCTATCCGTATAAACGCGTACGCCTGAGCGCTGTGCGTCTGGGCCTAGTGGAGAGCAGTGGTCGTTGTCGTCTACTTATAACCAAATTTTCACGGAAGTATGACATATGTCATTACTTTTGAATAATTCATGAGTGAGTCTAAGTGAGCTCCACATTTTTTGAAATATCATCGTCAGCCTGACTACGCCCACTGAAGGCAAAGGTCTTTCCCATGATCCGCCAATCAACTCGGTCTTGTGTTTTCCGTTTTCCACATTATACCTGCAAACTTTTTATTCTAATCGGCCCACCTAACTTTGTTGATTTCAAGTATTACATTATTAACCCCGGTTCGTTACCAGGCCCCCTCTGTTCTCTTCTTGTCTTTTATATAGTTGCACGTAGAGGTTCTTAATGGGAAAAGGGAAGAAATAAGCACGCTGTCGTTACTGCCTCTCAATGGAGGGCACCTCCATATCACCGCGCATGGGATGGGGCAATGGGAAATAAAGGGACAAAAGAAAAAAGGTGAAAGAAGGGTATGAAAAAAAAAGAAAGTGGCGCATTCGATCTGCCACACATACGCGCGCGAAAACACTCGCACGCCACACGCAGATGACCGAGAAAACCACCGAGACAGCCGGGGTAACAGTGATGTGCATGTTTGAACACGGGTTAAAGACTAACTCACGAAGTGCGCCCCGTTCGTCCGGGGAGAGCTCACTTGAGAGGCCAAACCGATGAGCCATGTGCTCGAAGGCGAGCAGGGGCACAACACAAAGATTGCGCTCGTGGGCGCCAATCGGGAAGGCCCTGAGAGCCATACGAAGTCCTGAAGCAAGACCGGTCAAGATGTTATTCCTGGTTGTGTTGTCAGGTTCCCGCGAGGTCGAGGAAGTGGGCTTAGTCGTCGTACTCCTGCAGGACGGCGGCAGGAACCGATGGTTGTGAAAAAGCGCATGGTGTCTGCGTCGTCGTCGAGCGCTTATTGACGACGGTAGGGGCCGGCTGAGGTGTGCATGAGCGTGAGGCTGTCGTCGCTGTAGTGGGGACGACGGGTGCACTCATTGTACGACGAGGTGCAGCCTCCGAGGTCGTGTTGCCGGTACCGACGAGCACATCTCGGAAGTAGCGTCCCTTGATTATGGTAGCGCTACTGACAGGGATCTTAGCGTGCTCCAGGGTTGGCGGTGAGTCACGATGCCGTCGGATTGAGGCCACGATGACCGTGGCCTTGGAGTTGCCAGGACGGGCAGCGCGGCTCGGCTGCGGGATGTTTCCAATGAAAGTTTATGCAGTGAGGGTGTGCTGCACAGGATCCTGTGGCGTGCTTGATGTCGCAGCGCAAGTACCGTTCGCCTCGTGAGCAGGTGGCGGTTGCGTGCTCGAAGCGGCCGCAACGGGCGCACTGCAGGGGCCGGGGCAGGCGAGGTCGAACAGGGCGCCCTGCCTATATAAAACAGTATATCCGGCGGGACGATGGTATACCCACGAAGGTGAGTGTGAGGCAGTTGCCTCTTCGGGCACCAGACACGAGTGGTACAGGTGACGCCATGTTGTCGGCGAGGTCCTCAAAGGTGATCGTTTGCGTCCACTCCGAAAGCCACGCCAACGCAGGTGTTCAGGTTGAGTTGTTTGGCCCGAACCTTGGTCTCGCAGATCGTCCCAACCTGCAGTAGGGCGGTAAGATCGGCGGTAGGGTGGGTGTCGACCATGATGTAGTCAGGGGTCTGCCCCCGGAGCCAACCAGAGTCTCAGGGAGATATGTCGAGGAGAGGAGCCCGGAGCTGTTAACAGTAATTTTTATTTACATTATTTACAGGTAGCGTGTTGCATGATGGTGGTAGCATCATAGAAGCTCTCGAAGGAAGCGTGATGGGAGCTTCTGGGAGCTTGTGAGAGCACCTCGGCGCTCGCATTTTATGTCCTGGCCTTCCCAGGATTCCCTGGAGGAAAAAAAAACAATGGAGGCCAGGACAGCCCAATGAATTAAGTTTCTCATCTTCCCCTCCACCCCCAAAAAGGGAAGGTGAAACACCGCCTCTTTCTCAACCCACGAAAGGGGGGAAGAGGCACGCCCAGTTTAGCCTATGGCGAGGGAGAAAACATTGCACAACGCGCACGACACAGCACAGCACGAAGACGTTGAGTCTTACCTGGAAGTCAATTTCACAGTCTGTTGCATTGATGGCTACGCGCCGCCAGGAAGACCACAAATTGTGGAAACAGCGGTTCAAGGCGCCACGGAGAACGTGGGAAATACATCCGCACATGGTTCTCAGACGCTGGGCCCTTTGCCCGGGGCTCCTTGACGACAAAGCAAGTCACCTCGATGGCTAACAACTCTTCCTAATCTGTCAGTCGGTCAGGCGTGTCCAAAGGGTTTTACGAGGGGCACCGACGACCTGGGATAACTTGAAGAACGATTTCTCAGTTGTCGCCACTCTTAGTGCATCTCTGGGAACACTGACTCGGAAGAAATCAGCGTAGGCTCAGCCACAATGTTTCATGCGACAAAGCGGCGTCAAGCCAAGCAGGCCGATCATAACAACCACAACGAAGTTGCGCCGGAAATTCAACCGCACTCACTGGGTGGCTGGGAACCCCCAGAGGAAGACGGTGATCGCATCCCTCGACGCAGCCAGAAGGTTGCCATTCTTGCCGATAGGCCGAGAGATGATGGTGGCCGCACATTCACTCGGAGGAAGGTCGCCAACGACGTGGGGGCCATCGGAGCGCGGAGACGGGCTTGGTGGCATGCACGCGCTGGGGGCGGGCACCGTTTGCTCGGCGGCCGCAGTGGCTGAAAGACGAGATGAGGAGGTGTTGCTGCCAGGGGGGTATCCCTTGCATGAAGCCACAGCCATGGCAGGAGACTAGGAAGCGTTGGTGTGCACCTTCGCTTCGCTCGAAGCCGGGGAGATGGTGACAGTGTGATGGCTGCTAGCCTTCTGCGGCTGGGTTTTCTTAGAGCGTGCCGGCTTGGATTGTGTCTGCTGCTGCTGGGTTGGCACTGATGACGATACCGAAGCTGCCACGATGGCATCCTGCAGCGGCGTTTTCTTCTGGTTGCCTCTCTCAGGCGCCATGCGCACTAAAAGCGTGGAGCGAGAATAGAGGGTTAGGACGAAAGCGCAAAAACACGCGTCCTTCTATGTTGAAGTCTCGCTCGGCTTTTTACCTTAAAGTTGCACTTATCGTTTTCGTTTCCATCACTCGCTGCGTCGTCCTCAATTTAAGCTAAGCCCTCTTTGTAAGCCTTCAGGTTTCTGCTCAGTGGTGCAAGATACAGCTGTTATATACCTTCTTCTTGAGGATTAGTGGAAAATTAACATTCATGGTTTGAGAATACTTGCCAAATGTGATCCACCCCATCCTTGTTCTTCTAGTTATTTCACTCTCATGGTTTGGCTCCGTGGTTCCTACCTGTCCTAAATAAACATATTCCTTTACAATTTCAAGCATCTCTCCACATATAGCGAAGTGCTGTTTTCTGCAGACTGTTGCACATTACATAAGCTTTGTGCATAATAATTATCAGGCCAACTTTTCTGCTTTTTGTGTCCAGTTCTGTAATCATGAGCTGTAATTTGTCCTTTGAGTTACTCATCAAGGCAATGTCATAATAGAATTGCAGGTTACTAAGATACTCTCCATTAATTAACTCTCATCTCTAACTCTTCCAAATCTAGGGTCCTGAAAACGCCGAGGCGAAGTTCTTCGCCTCCGCGCCCCTCAGACAGAGCTCGCTCGTGGTCGGGACACGATACCACCAATCTGCCCCTTATGTCACCATCAGCTTCTCTTCTGGACGCGCTTACGTACAAGCTAAAACCCATAATATTAGAAATACGAGACATAATGCAAGCCATCACACAAACACTCCTCTAAAAAAATCACGGTCAGGACAGAAGCACCTCATTGCTTAGAGTGCGGTTCCATACCGCCTGTATCCCACACGTAATGGCACTGCCCCAGAATCAGTATGCCACAACGCCAATCACTCCTGTCTAACGTATACATAGGAGGACTGGGTTGTGAATCTGGGCGAAACGTGGGCAATTCTCCAGAACCATATACTAACCAAATTAAGGGAGGTTAAACCTCACACATGTATCAGGCACGGACTTGGGTTTTAAAAATAAAACTTTTTTCTCTACCTCTCCGAACACATGCCTGTTGTTCCGCAGCAAAGGGTGTATTTGCGGATGTTTTGTGAGGTATTAAAAATTACATCACATTTATAGCGTGTTCAAATATCCATAGAAATTGTTTTCTTGTTACAAATGCTTTTTGTACTTTTATTGCGATATGAATTATATGGACACTCTCGGCTAGATTATTCCGCCGTCGTCTACGTCATTCATCGTATATGTATACGTATCTATATATATATAAAAACGCAAGAAAGAAAAATTATCCAGAAAAAAAAAAGACTCCAGAGCGCGGAATCGAATGTCAGGCATCTTGCTTATGAGTGCTAGGCATTAGCCACTAGCCCCGCCGCGGCGGTCTAGTGGCTAAGGCACTCGGCTGCTGACCAGTCGCGGGTTCGAATCCCGGCTGCGGCGGCTGCATTTCCGATGGAGGCGGAAATGTTGTAGGCCCGTGTGCTCAGATTTGAGTGCACGTTAAAGAACCCCAGGTGGTCGAAATTTCCGGAGCCCTCCACTACGGCGTCTCTCATAATCATATGGTGGTTTTGGGACGTTAAACCCCACATATCAATCAGCATTAGCCACTAAGCCACGAAAGAGTACCTCTATTGACACCCAAACGGCAAGCTATTAATATCTACCGCTTAACACTGACAATGGCCACCTCGGGGAACTTGTTTTCATCACTACCAGCGAGATAGCCCAATGAGCGCGCGTCGCCAGAGCATCACGACGCGGTGGCAGCGCGCTCTCATTTCTCACGCGTACTTTGCCCCGCGAAGAGCCGCCGGGGACGGGGAGGGGGGGGGGGGTGTTGGACGCTCACACGTGTGTACGCCTCTGTTGGGGAGAATCGTACGTCTTGGGCTTTCCCCGGAATGATTCTGTTGTAGTTACCGGGTGCACAAAGGTCACTGCAAACACTGCACAGTCTCCGTTTGCGAAAAGGGGGCGCTTTTCAGACACACCTAAGTAACAACTGAGACGCTTATTCGCGTTCATCTGTACCTGCGACTCTGTAAGTTTCGTGTGCACACCTATGTTTGGTGGGGAGAATTGTACAACTTGGGCTTTTTCCGGAACAGTTTTGTTCTAGTTACTGGGTGCACAAAGGTCACTGCAATCACTGCACAGTCTCCGTTTGCGAAAAGGGGGTGCTTTTCAGACACACTGTTATGACCGTCATCGGTAGGCGCCATGCTGTCGCTGAGAAGTGTAGCCGGGCCGCGTTCCCCCGCCTGGAACCCAGGTTTTCTTGGAACCAGCGTCGAGGAGCGGCGCTCTTTTAATCCTCAAAGAAGTAGCCGACTCGCCGCTTGTCTATGCCCGCCAGGTATTGTCCCGGCTAGCCGGCGGATGAGACATCATGTCGCCACGAAGCTGTAAGTCGTTCCAGAGGGGACAACAAAGACAGCATATTCCTTTGAAGAAACGGCGACCGCCGCCACAAAGTGCCCTGCTAATTGAGCGGACAGATTGGCGGACCGTTTGATGTCTGCTGTCCGAAGCTTGGGACCCCTCGAACAGCGACATACACGACGAGCAAGAGCCTCTCTGGCGCCACCTTTAAGTGCAGTGATCTTGACTCGAAATTGGATGTTCACGTGCGCCGTGCCTGCTCGTACCTTGCACCGGTTGTGTGTGTGTGATTGGTGTTCCCCGCAAGAAGGAGGAGCCCGACAGGGCTTATAAGGACGCCGCTGAGTGCGGGACGTCGCTCTGGACCAAGTAAAGGTTCAACCACCACGTTCGTAGTTTGTGATGGCTCTGAACTGTGTAGCGGTTCAACCACCACGTTCGTGGTTTGCGAACTCATAACCTCATGCTTAAACCCTGTTCTGTTTTTCGCATCCTCCAACGTCCTGCTTCTTCCTTCGTCAACCGGAGGTGGGATACGACTCGGCACCCTGGGATTCGCAACAACTGGTGGCAGCGGTGGGATTCCCAACAACTGGTTGGCAGCGCTGGGATTCGAAGCTACAAGTGACAACAACAGTCGGCCCAAGAGAAGCAGTTGGCTCGAGACATGGATCACGTATGGGTGAGTGCTTGGCTTTTCCTTTGAGTGAACCAGGTTCTAAAAGAGGATTAAATTTTAGAACTGGTAGTTAACTTTGCCGAAAGACTCAGTTTCGCCGTTTCGGAAAGTTTTTTTTTGGAAGTAGCGAGCACTCAGTACGATCATGAACTTACGGGAGCTGCAGAAGCCGGACTTGTTGCTGTTGTGTGAGGAATCGGGGATCAATACAAAGGGTTTGGCACGGAAACCCATAATCATACAAGTCATTAATGATTTGGGGGCTGAGGATGAGGAGCTCAGTGAAGCATGGGACCTCATCAGTCAGAGACAGAGACAGCAGAGGGAGGAGGAAGAGAGGCGTGAGCGCGAAAGAGAGCGTGAAACAAAAAGACGGGAATCTGAGAGAGAGGAACGTCGCTTAGACCGAGAGCGTGAAACACAAAGACAAGCGCATGAAATCGAGATGCGTAAACTAGAACTCGAGTTGGGGAAGAGGTCGGGTAGCAGTCCCCAGGAAATGATAGCTCTTCCCAACAGGGAGGCAGAGTTCAAGATGTCTAAGTACATCCAGCCATACGTGGTGTCAGGGGATATTGGTCTGTACCTGGCAAATTTCGAACGGATGTGCGAGAAAATGTCGTTTGAGCAGGACACCTGGCCCCAAAGGCTACTCACGGTTCTGCCCTGCGAGGCAGCAGAGGTTGTTGCGCGACTCAGCAAGGAGGACGCAGACAACTATGAGAAGGTCAAGGCTTGCCTTCTAAGAAAGTATAGACTTTGCGCAGAGGCCTTTAGACAAAGATTTAGGGGCGCTAGAAAATCTAAAAGTGAGAGCTATCCCGACTTTTTGTACAAAATGAGAGCGAATTTGACAGAATGGCTTAAGAGCACAGAGTCATACAGTGACAAGAACGCTGTAGTAGAGAGAATTCTATTAGAACAGTTTTTGAATTGTCTCCCAGAGCAGGAAAAAAACTGGTTACTGGACCGGGGTGACATAAGTTCTGCGACGAAAGCTGCTGAACTCGTGGAGGAGTATGCGTCGCGACGATATTTTAGCAATAACCTGGGTGCAGATGGAGCCCACAATTCCAAGCCAAATTCAAGTAAAGGTTACGTAAAACATTTTTCGAGCTCTCGACATGAAAAAGGGGAAAGAAGTGTTTCTTCTAACAAATTTCAAAATAAGGACGATGGTGAAACTGGCGAAAAAGGGCAAAACGCGGGAAAAGCGAAAAATGCTTTTGAGATTAAGAAACCGTTCGCTTGCTTCAAGTGTAATGAGACTGGTCACATAGCCGCGAACTGCCGAAAGGAAAAGATGGCATTTTCATTTGTCAGTGACTGCGAAGAAAACATGAGGTTACTGGAGCCTTACATGCATGACCTGGTGGTGAATGGAAAGCCATGCAAAGTGCTGCGTGACTCGGCAGCAACAATGGATGTTGTCCACCCGTCGTATGTGTCACCATCCGACTACACAGGACAGTGCTCGTGGATCCGCCAGGTGGTGGAAGAGCAGAGCGTATGCTTGCCTGTCGCAACCGTTGTAATTGAGGGCCCCTTTGGTAAACTAACAACTGAGGCAGCAGTATCAGAAAAACTCCCTAAATTTTATCCGTACTTGTTCTCAAACAAGTCGGATATGTTATTGCGAGAGAAGGGCATTCTCTTCGGTGACAGGGTAGTTCAAGCATTAACCCGTTCTAAGGTGCGAAAATTAGCAACTCAGCTATCCTCGGAGCCAAATAACACTGAGCAAGCGCATGACGTAACAGTGGTGCAAACAGAGGAAGACATTTCAGGCAACCGTGGCAGCGAGGCACCAGAGATCGGTCAGCCGGAGAAGGAATCTCGTGATAATGAACTTGAGTGTGCGTTACTGCCACCAGCATCAAATAGCTTTACTTTACTTCTGAGTGCGAACGGGGATAACTTGGCCACTGAACAGTTAGAAGATGCCACCATTCAGGAGATTAGAGAGCGCCAAAGAACTAGTAAACAGGCCAGGAAAAATATTTCTTTCCATCTGAAGAATGGCGTGTTGTATCGCTCATACAGGGATAAGCGCGGAGTGGAACGAGACCAACTAGTCGTTCCCCAGAAATATCGCGCAGATCTGCTGAAACTTTCACATGGCAGTTCGTGGTCGTGTCACCTAGGACACAGAAAAACTAAGCTGAGGCTATTACAAGAGTATTACTGGCCTGGCTGTTTCAAAGACGTGGAAAATTTTGTGCGGTCGTGCGACACATGCCAGCGAGTTGGAAAGGCACAGGATAAGTGTAAAGCACCTATGGTGTTAGTGCCGATCATTACCGAGCCGTTTCAACGGTTAGTGATCGATATAGTGGGACCACTCCCTGTGACAAAGACAGGATGTCGTTACATTCTAACTATGTTATGCCCAGCCACTAAATTTCCTGAGGCAGTGGCACTGCGTGAGGTTACGTCACAGAGTGTTGTGGATTCCCTGTTGTCCGTCTTTTCGCGAGTAGGGTTTCCTACAGAGATACAGAGTGACCAGGGCAGCGTATTCACTAGTGTCCTCATGACCTCTTTTTTCGAAAGATGTGGCATAAAAATAGTGCACAGCTCTATTCATCACCCTCAGAGCAATAGCGTAGAAAGATGGCATTCCGTCCTGAAGCGCGTCCTTCGAGGATTGTGTTACGAGAACAAACGAGACTGGGATGCATGCCTCCCAGCGGCACTTTTTGCTTTGCGGACGGTACCCCACGAATCCACTGGTTTTAGCCCCGCCGAGTTGGTGTACGGTAGGTCATTGCGCTCACCTTTGAGAATGGTGCGCGAAGCGTGGGAAGGACACGGAGAAGATGCGACCGTGGTAGAGTTCATTCTCAATCTACTGGAGCGGCTATATAAAGCCAAAGAACTTGTGGAGGTCAGCATGAAGTCAGCCCAGGCCCGATCAAAAGTTTACTATGATAGAACAGCTCGTCAACGAACTTTCAATATAGGGGACCGGGTCATGTTGTTAAAAGCGTCAAGGCAGAACAGGCTCGAAGTACAGTGGGAAGGGCCTGCGGAAGTAGTTGCAAAGCTATCTATGACCAACTACGCAGTGAAAATTCCAGGTAGACGTAAAGAGGTACGCATTTATCATTGCAACCTAATGAAGCCTTATGTGCAAAGAGAGGCTGTGGTGAATATGACCCTGAATCTTCCTGAAGAGATGGAGGACAACTTTGTTTGTCTAAACGGAGGGAAAGGCAGCGCTAAAGAACTCCTTAGTAAATCTAAGCAAAGAAAGGAACTAAAAGAATCCCAGCTTTCGGATCTTTGCGAGCTGATAGGAGAGTTTGACGACTGCTTTGTTGACAAGCCGGGTCGGACTGATTTGACTGAGCACGACATTGAGTTGACTTCCGAGGAACCCGTGAAGTCCAATTGTTATCGTTTATCTCCACGACAGAAAGATATTCTTGATAAAGAAGTAAAGCGCATGCTGGAATTAGGAGTAATTAAACCCTCGGAGAGCGAATATGCTTCCCCAATGATCTTGGTAGAAGCTCCGGGCAAAGACCCGAGACCTGTAGTTGACTATCGAAAGTTAAATGCTCTCACCAAGGGATCAGGTGTATCCGATTCCGAACATTGAAGAGAGAGTGGAACAGGTTAGTCGAGCAGCTTACGTGACTACGTTGGACCTTACTCGAGGTTACTGGCAAGTGCCGCTCACTGAGCGAGCCAGCCGATACGCGGCTTTCATTACTCCCGCGGGCAGCTATCAACCCACTATGATGAGCTTCGGTCTCAAAAATGCTCCGTTTTGTTTTTCCCGCCTTATGGACAAGGTTTTAAGGGGCTGCGAGGCTTTTGCTGTACCTTACTTGGATGACATCGCGGTATTCTCCGATGCTTGGGTGGATCATTTGATGCATTTAAGGGAGGTGCTCGGCCGGTTGCGTCAAGCAGGGCTTACCGTAAAGGCTGAGAAGTGTTGTCTTGCGAGAGCAACCGTCGACTACTTAGGTCACAACGTAGGACAAGGTTTCAGGAAACCCTGCGAGCTAAAGATCTCAGCAGTAGCTGACTATCCCCGGCCAATAACAAAGACCGACGTCAGGGCGTTTCTAGGACTCACAGGCTACTACAATCATTACATCCGAGATTATTCCACGTTGGCAAGCCCTTTGACCGATGCTCTCCGCGGGACAGAGCCTACGAAGGTGGCCTGGGATGAAAAGAAAGAAACTGCCTTCTTAAAACTGAAGGCAGCATTGATCAGCCGTCCGGTCTTGAAAGCTCCTGATTACGACCGCGAATTCACGGTCCAATGTGATGCTAGCGATCGAGGTCTAGGAGCCGTTCTATGTCAGAAGGATGACGATGGTAAAGAACATCCCGTGCTCTATTTGAGCCGGAAATTGAGTTCTCGTGAGATGGCGTACTGCGCTTCAGAAAAGGAGTGCGCTTGCATTGTGTGGGCCATTCATAAGTTGCAGTGTTACCTCGGAGGTGCTAAATTTACAGTAGAAACAGACCATTGTCCCCTTACCTGGCTGAAAACTGCGACATCGAAGAACAGTCGCCTTTTGAGGTGGAGCTTGATTCTTCAGCAATATCATTTTGATATTAAGTATAAAAAAGGCAAATTGAATGGAAACGCGGACGCGCTCAGCCGCTCTTTCTAAACCATTCTGGAGTGCTCTTGGTGTATTAAAATTGATATTTTAGTTTTTTTTTGTCGTGCATCTTATCATGTAAATTTGTAAGGGAGCACGTCTGGTTTTTCAGCTCAAGTGAGTCCTGAGAGTTCTGAGAGTGAGCTCTTGTTAAAGCTAGTAATTAAAATTGGTTTGTCATCCCTCTTTTAGCTTGGTTTGTTCGAAGGGGGCCGAGTGCTTGCTCGTGCATGTGGTCCAGTTTCAGAAACGGTGTCGAAGATTCGGCAATCACCCGGACCATGCCACAAGCGAAGGCCAGCTCCTGGCATTCAACCACTGACCCTTTCGTCGTCCCTGCGAGCAGCAGTGTTGACCGCTGCCCTCCGTGACTCATCTGGCGAGGGGGAAGCTGTTATGACCGTCATCGGTAGGCGCCATGCTGTCGCTGAGAAGTGTAGCCGGGCCGCGTTCCCCCGCCTGGAACCCAGGTTTTCTTGGAACCAGCGTCGAGGAGCGGCGCTCTTTTAATCCTCAAAGAAGTAGCCGACTCGCCGCTTGTCTATGCCCGCCAGGTATTGTCCCGGCTAGCCGGCGGATGAGACATCATGTCGCCACGAAGCTGTAAGTCGTTCCAGAGGGGACAACAAAGACAGCATATTCCTTTGAAGAAACGGCGACCGCCGCCACAAAGTGCCCTGCTAATTGAGCGGACAGATTGGCGGACCGTTTGATGTCTGCTGTCCGAAGCTTGGGACCCCTCGAACAGCGACATACACGACGAGCAAGAGCCTCTCTGGCGCCACCTTTAAGTGCAGTGATCTTGACTCGAAATTGGATGTTCACGTGCGCCGTGCCTGCTCGTACCTTGCACCGGTTGTGTGTGTGTGATTGGTGTTCCCCGCAAGAAGGAGGAGCCCGACAGGGCTTATAAGGACGCCGCTGAGTGCGGGACGTCGCTCTGGACCAAGTAAAGGTTCAACCACCACGTTCGTAGTTTGTGATGGCTCTGAACTGTGTAGCGGTTCAACCACCACGTTCGTGGTTTGCGAACTCATAACCTCATGCTTAAACCCTGTTCTGTTTTTCGCATCCTCCAACGTCCTGCTTCTTCCTTCGTCAACCGGAGGTGGGATACGACTCGGCACCCTGGGATTCGCAACAACACCTAAGTAACAACTGAGATGCTTATTCGCGTTTATCTGTACCTGCGACTCTGTGAGGAAGTTTCGTGTGCATGCCTATGTCGGGTGGGGAGAATCTACGTCTTGGGCTTTCACCGGAACAATTCTGTTGTAGTTACCGGGTGCACAAAGGTCACTGCAATCACTGCACAGTCTCCGTTTGCGAAAAGGGGGCGCTTTTCAGACACACCTAAGTAACAACTGAGACGCTTATTCACGTTCATCTGTACCTGCGACTCTGTGAGTAAGTTTTGTACACCATTTGTGCATGAGAAACGCGGCGCACGTTTCGGTCTGCTTGCCATTCTTCGCGTGACCTTCCAATTTGTTGCTATCGCGTTCATTCCTTCGCCTTTGCGGCAAATCTGTGACTTTTTTGTTGTTGCACAGATAACACCCCTGGTTCGAAATGGTGAATGGTAGTAGTAAAACATTTCTTTTTTAAAGTCCGAAATCTAGCACTTTTTCCGCTTTTGTATTACAAGCCTAAATCTCACTTTACGTGACGTGTTGTTCCCTCGCATACTCGAACATTGTACTTGTATCCATGCGAAATTCTGCGCACTCGACATCTTCGAAATGTTTTTAAAGGTAATGGCAATGTAGTCTCTGAAATACTGACGCCATACCATGCAACTCGCTCATTTCTTCAAAAGCAGCGCCGATCGTTTGACACCCGGTGTACTAAGCGGGCGGCCGTTTTGGTCTGTTGACCTTCTATGTGCTATATATATGCAGTTTCCACAAGTTTACCAGACACCACGCAATGTAATATATGCAATGAAAGTACAAGGCATTGGCGCAATGTAAGTACATGAATCGGGCTGAATACATGTGCTTTTGCTGGAAGTCTCTAAGCGACCAGGGAACGTACGCATGTTGAGATTTGGCACCATGGGTTCATATACGTGTGAGTGATCCAGAGGTATAGCCCCCATGTGTGCTGGAAAATGCTAATCCTGCAAAATATCACTGCGTGCTTTAGAGCATAACCGTACACATATGTACCATCGCAAACTGGAGACGCTGCTGGGATGCCGATGAGTGCAGACGCGTGCACATCGAGCTCCGTATGTTCTTGTCTTTTCTGTATGGTTCAACCCTTTAATCTTCCAGAAATTGCCACAGGCGTGTAGGGGAGATGCTCCGGTATCGGTGGACTCCAGTTTCACTGAAATCGGACCATTTTTCTTGTTTTTACGGCCACTTCTTCGTTCGCCCGTGTGCAGCCTTCGCTACCTCTAGCGTCCAGTAGAGGAGCGGCGGCGCGACGCCGGGAGACGCTCGCCCGAAGACGACAACCACGGCGTTGCCGCGGTTGCTGACGGCTATGGACTCGACCGGGGAGTCGCAAACAGCGTCCGTACGACAATCCGAACCAGGTTTGGGTGAAGAAGTCATGGACTTTGCCACGCAAAACCGGGATGAAGCAGCACTGCCTGGGAACTGCAACGCGGCGTCCACGCACGCCGCCGCAGATTTTTCCGCCCCAACGGAGACCGACCGCACAGAGGAGGGATGGCAAATATCCCAATCGCTCAGAGCGAAGAAGAAACAGGCGAAGGAGCGGAAATTTCAACAAGGAGGGGACTTCTCCGCAGGCAGCAGACCTACGACGGACAACCAGCCAAAGCGCCGGGGTCGACCTACAAGACGGAGGCCCCAGCACTACCCAAGGACGATCTGAAAGTAGTCTTCCGACCTCACCAGGGACTGCCTCTGAAGAATGTGACCACCCAAGCGATCTCCGACGCTATAGTGGAGGCTTGCCAAGGAAAAGTCAGGTGGGATCAGTTTATTCTCCGCATCCGACCGGGGTCCAACATTGCGCTAGCGTCGACTCCAGACACGACCGTCGCGATGGCGATGAGAGGCGTCACGTCTTTGAATATCAACGGAAGACCACACCCGGTCAACGTCTACGTTACGGCAGGTGAAGGAACCAAAAAAGGTGTTATTCACGGTATAGAGCCGCACACCTCGTCTGAGACCATCAAAGCGAGCATCCGTTTTCGCACCCAGAGCGTGACGCTGGTCGACGCTCGGATGTTGGGAGACTCTCAGAGTGCCGTCTTGACTTTCTTCGGGGACATTCTACCAAGATATGTTTACTACAGAGGAGGTGAGAAGGAGTGTATTCCTTTTCGTAACACCGTCCAATTCTGCCGGGCGTGTGGGGCGGTTGGCCACCGCACCGACGTGTGTCCGCAGCCAGACTCACCCGTGTGCCATACCTGTGGAATGCGCAACCCCGAAGTAAACCATAATTGCACTCCGACATGCGCAATTTGCACGGGAAACCATATCACTGGAGACCGCAGTTGTCTGAAACGCCTCAAGCCTATTCGCAAGCAAGCAGCGAAACCACCCAAAAAACCACACAAGCCAGCCCCTCGCTGGTTTCAGTCGGAGGAAGAGGAATCAGAATGGGAGTACGGACGAGGCGGGACCCGAAAGAGCCGTTCCAGAACCCGCACGCCGTCGAAAAACCGTGCCGTGGAGACAGGACAACCAGGACAGCGGCATCCAAAGTCGACTTCGACGCCGAGAGCAATCTCCCAGGACAATCCGAACGCGCAAGCCCTTCCGAGAAGCAAGCCACCGGGGGCGTGTCCTGCACATAGCAACCCACAGGCGGACGCGGTAAGCTATGCGCAAGCCGTATCTCCCACTACCAAACATAAACCCGTTACACCAACAATCACAGAACACCCAGAATACAAGCGGGTAGTAGCTGAAAACAGACAACTTAGAACAGAACTACAGGAGGTTAAGTCTCGAATGGCGCGCCTGGAGTCACTACTAAACCAGTCGAGCAACACACAAAGCCCGGCGAGCACACCTGTTGTCTCGCAGCCCGTTGCGCAGCCCGTGGCAACGCAACCACCACAAACACCGCCGATAGCGTTCCTAGTTCAACAAATTCAACTTGTTTTTGCCAAACTAGGCCAGATGGAACGCACCATAAGCGACATGAGTCAGGCGCAGAATCCTCGCAAGAGATCTTGTCAGACCCCGGGTGCCCCCACCAGACAACCTAAAGAAAGTGGAATAACAGATTCCGAGAATACCAATCATGGCTAGACACCGTAACAATAAAAAGACCGAGCAAACGGAAATATGGCAGTGGAACTGCTGCTCATTGAGAACAAAACTTGAAAATTTCAAACAATTTATTGGAGCATCTCCAATCCCTCCTGATATAATCTGCCTTCAGGAAGTAGGCAAATTTCAGATAAATCTGAGAGGGTACATAAGACATGTTAACCCAAAGTACCCACAAGTGGCGACATTTACCAAAAAAGATATCGCATTGAGTGTCAGCTACGTGAGCAATGAGGCAGTGCAACACCAGATAATAACAGTGTGGCCCAAAAAACGTGGAGGACCAAAAACAGTGGGGGTCAATATATATAGCCCACCTAAGGAGAGACGAGCCGACTTTGAGAACATTATAGCACATGCGATGGGTTTATTGAAAGAGAAAGACAGGTTAGTTATCATGGGGGATTTTAATGCGCCACACAGAAATTGGGGATATAAGCAGGACAGCCCTAAGGGCAAACTCCTTGTAGACCTTGTTGAACGGTATGATCTCTGCCAACTTACACAACCAGACCTACCGACACGGGTCGGGAATAGCTTAACAAAAGACACGTCACCGGACTTAACGTTTACAAATTCTGAAGGAAACGTCTCATGGGCGCACCTCGGAGAAAACTTGGGCAGCGACCACTACATTCTCGGAATAACTATTAATGCCGCCACGACAAGAAGAATGGGGAAAGCGACAATATCTGATTGGAACAAATTTAGGGAGAACGTAGGAGACCAAGGGGAAATAATAGATTTAGGTAACTGGGTGACACAGATAAAGGAGGCACACAGGAAAGTGACAAAGGAAATAGAAACAAGCGTGGAAATCCCAGCAGTCGACAAGCACCTGCTACATTTGTGGGACGCGCGGAGAAGCCTCACAAAGCGATGGCGGAAGCAAAAGCTTAATCGCAAATTGAAGATAAGGATAGCTCAGTTGTCACAGGAAGCCAATGACTACGCACGTCAACTAAATAAAAGTAACTGGAGGCAATTTAGTAACTCACTTAGAGGGACGTTAGGAACCAAAAAGACCTGGCACATCCTGAGGAGTATGATCGATCCAGGGGCAACAAAAACAATGACGAACAGGGCTTTAAGAATTCTGGAGAATGAATTTAAAGGTAACGATGACGCACTTATCTACGAAGTCAAGAAATTATATGTCGGACAAGACGCATGTGAAGTGGTACATGGCAAATATGCAGGAAAAGAACAACCAGAGTTAGACGCTCCCATAACATTTGAAGAGGTTTATGCGGCGGCCCAGTCTTTCAAAAAGAATACCGCCCCAGGACGAGACAAAATAACAAACTCTATGCTTAGAAATTTGAGTGATGCGGCCCTTCGACGAATCACGGATTT
Source organism: Rhipicephalus microplus (assembly GCF_043290135.1). Lineage (NCBI taxonomy): Eukaryota > Metazoa > Arthropoda > Arachnida > Ixodida > Ixodidae > Rhipicephalus > Rhipicephalus microplus. The sequence continues at coordinate 159,153,331 of NC_134702.1, forward strand.
CTTTAATGAAAAGGTATGGGTAGATGGAGGAAACCTTCCAGTAGAATGGAAGGACTCAAACATCATGTTAATACCAAAACCAGGGAAACCAAGAGATATTAAGAACCTCCGACCAATCTCCCTTACCTCATGCTTGGGTAAGCTTTTTGAAAAAACAATATTGACTAGATTGACAGACTATGTAGAGAGAGAGGGTCTGCTACCGGTGAATATGTTCGGTTTCCGACCACATGTATCGGCCCAGGATGTTTTCCTGCTGTTGCAAAATGACGTCATGAACCCAAACAGAGGTTCAAGCGACGAATTCGTACTAGCACTAGATATCAAGAAAGCATTCGATACAATATCACACAAGGTGATAATGGAAGGCCTCGAATCGATTAACTGCGGCCAACGAATATATGAGTATGTCCGGTCATTTCTGACAAGCTGGAAAGCTACCATTTCTTTAGGCTCGGTTACATCTGAAACCTTCGACTACCCAAATAGAGGCACCCCCCAGGGAGCCATGCTATCCCCGATACTATTTAATATCGGCCTGAGAAAGCTCGCATGTGAGCTGGAAAATATAAAAGGTCTAGGAGCAGCTCTTTACGCAGACGATGTCACCTTATGGACAAAGGGTGGCTCTTATGCGGACAAAGAAAACGCCCTCCAGGAGGCAGTAGATAAAATACAAGCTTTCGTGACAGCTGCAGGAATGCAATGCTCGCCGGAAAAAACTGAAATGGTTAGAATTAGGGCAAGATACGCAAAGAAAAAGGACTTAATACCGGTAGCAGTACTGCTGGATGGGAGACAAATCAGGGAGGCAGATGTAATACGCGTGCTTGGCATGTGGATACAAGGAAATTCGGGAACGTCACACACACTACAAAGGCTACGGGGAACAACGGCGAATGTGGCCCGGATGATCAGGCGGATAGCAAATAGCGAAATGGGACTAGAGGAGAAAGAAACCATTGCACTCGTTCATGCATTTGTGATCAGCCGAGTTACGTACGCGCTACCGTACCAGACAATGACAAACCAGGAGACAAAGCAAATAAACACAATAATAAGGAAAGCATTCAAAGCAGCATTGGGGATTCCGGAAAATGCCAAAACCGAGAGGGTAGAGAAATTGGGCATATACAATACCTTTGAGGAGTATGCGAATGCGGTGCTTTTATCTCAAAAGGAAAGGCTCAATTCAAGCTATCATGGGAGAAGAATTCTGGAAAAGATGGGATATACATTGCGACCGTTATATTGTGACGAGGAAACGGTGCTAATAGATGCGGAAAAACGCACACATTTAACTGTAGCGCCTATTCCCAGAAATATGCATCCGACGTATCACGCAGGAAGGAGGAAAGCGAGAGCAGACTCCTTACGCAAAGCATTTCAGAATAGCTCAGAAGCCATCTTTACAGACGTAAGTAAAGCGAGCAGAGGGTCACATGTAGTGGCAATTGTAGCACAAAATCACACCACAATGGCGTCGGTTAAAACTTGTTTCACACGAGTGGCAGAGGCGGCAGCAATAGCCATAGCCATATCCAACGCAGAAATCAGGGGAGAATCAGTGGTTGTGCTCTCCGATTCACAGGCGGCATGCCGAATGTTTCTCCGAGGAACGCTACCTAAAATAGCGTATAAATTTTTGAATAAACCCATAACAGGAGACCATCACATTGTATGGTGTCCTGCTCACGAAGGTTTGGAGGGGAACGTCGTGGCAGACCGTATAGCTCGAGGCATCACCAACCGAGCGGCGGCAGGCCACGACGTTGAACCTCTCTCCAATTCGCGTGACATCCTCCTCCAACAAAGGAAACAACGAAAGGAATATGGGCTTCCACATAAGGACTTGGATAGCCAGCAAAGCAGGGATTGGAGACGAATACAAACCAATAGCTTTCCCAATTTGTACCATCTAAGTAGAATATATCCCGCAAGATATAAAGACACCTGTCCGTGGTGTTCACAAGTACCAACACTCAGCCACATAACATGGGAGTGCACCCAGAGGCCCACACACATCGACAGCCCACACATCACGAAGCAACCACACATGCTTCACAGGCAGTGGGAGGCATGGCTTGCGGACGAGGACAAGCAGAGCCAAATAGCTTTGCTTGACCAGGTCCAGCGAGCCGCTCGTGCCAGCGGAGCCCTGGACTGAGAACCCGACCAAACTGCCTGCATTTCAAAAAAAAATTTTTTTTCTGAATAAAGTTTCTTCCTCCTCCTCCTCCTCCATCGCAAACTGTGCTCGAGACCCGCCTCTCACTGTTGCCGTGTTTGCCCATTTCCACTTCCCGCTTCGTTCTGTAAAATGCGAAATTCATATATTGTATCCATTCACGAAACAATCCAACTTGACAACTTGCAACAAATGTGCCCAACAAGAACGCGTGTTTCCTCCCCGATTACACTGAACAGCACACTCCTATGAAGCCGCGAAATCCTATAGGCCTCGAACCGGAAGTACCGCATCTGACGACACGCCGTTTTGCTATCCACCACCATGTTACCCGCCTATTACTCCAGGGGAAATGTAAGAAAGAGATCATCATGGCTGCTAATATGATGCTGTTTATTGTCATAAGATTCAGAAAATGGGTCACGGATCGAGTTATCTTTAGACTGTTGTAGCTGCACAAACTTAATAATGACATTAAAAAGTTAATGCAGGGCTTTTCGTGAAATCTATGGGAAATGTTCAGAGGTCAATCTGGGTAATAAACGTTGGCTTACGTTGGAATCAGTCGTAAGTGCACTGCATAAGAGGGATGCTCGACTCCGGGTAAATGACAAAACAATTTGCTGGTGCGTGCCAAGAAGTTCTTTGGAATTCTCATATATTTATTCATTTCAATTAATGTTTGCGTACCTTCCTTACGTAACGTTATGATTGTCTAAATTTATATACCCTATATATAGATGATAGAATAGTTCTTTTTTTCTTCATCAAAAAGCTCTAAATCCTTTTCGCCCATTATATTAGCCACCAGTTCAATAGCCAATTCATAGTGGGTACGAGCCAAAACATAGGTTCGAGCAAGCGAGCAAGAGGTTGGTGCGTGCATTAAATCACAAGCGACGAATCTACCAGTACTTTTATCACTTGGCGGCACTTCATTTGGTTACTGCCACAGGGATATATGCTCCACTGTGTTTGATTACATCAACGCAACTAAAAGATTACCGTAATAGTAAACTTTAACCTTTTCAGCTCTTTAGTTTATAATTCGTAGCGATGTCTCTCAAAAACAAGAGATAGTTTGACCGCTTGCTCAGCAAACATTTTTGTTTATTGGTGGTGTTATCTCTAAACTAAATTTTCAGATTGGCTTTAATTTCACTTTAGTTTCATTTAAGTATCCTGCCGCCCAGTTCTTGGCCCATCCCCCTCTGTCGGTGAGCGCCATCCATCTGAGGTCATCAGCATCAGCATCAGCCCGTATCCATGTGCGGGTCGTTTTGGCGAGCGTCGCCTTAGCTCGCCGGGGCTGGTCAACGGCCGAGCGACAGCAAGGAGTCTGATGTCGTGAGTCACGCGAGAGTTCGAGCTCTAGCATCCGGCGAGAGCCACTCGTCTAGCTCCTGCCACGCCATCATGCCGCAGCTCGGAAGGCTCACGGCTCCCTCCATCATCATCAACATTGGCAACGTCGTCATCACCGAAGTGAACACCGTAAGGTCTGATGTCACTAGGGCACCAGGCTCAAGCCTCGAAAAGAAGAGGAACAGGAAAGAGGCAAGTGATCCGCAATGCGATCGTGTTGGCGAGGTCAAGAAGATAAAATGGACGCCATCGGATCCAGGTGAAAACCCAAACACAGCTTCTCCAACAACCACTTCTGATCCTGGCCCAAAGGTCGTCGAGAAACCCGAAGAAAAGACCCAGCAGCTGACTTGCGCTGGATCTGGGGTTGCGCGGCCACAAGAGCAGTCCGACATGGAGCCACTCTACAACTCCGCGAAGACGAAGTTTTTGAAAGCATTGGTCGACAAGTTGAAGAAGCTGGAGTACGCAGACAACGTGACTCGTGACGTCGAGAAGACCACGAAAGACATCATATCATCTGTTGGCAGTGAGTGTGCCAAAGGCATGAAGACCATACAAGGCGCGTTGTTTTCTGTCATGATCCACATCACTGTGGAGGTGATTAGGCGTCTTGAGACGTTGCCATTCTTCACGACGCTGGACGAATGTCTTCAAGGCATGCTATGCGAAAGCGTGACGTGGGCTGCTGGTTATGTTATCGACATAACATTTGTCTAGTTGTCTGTGAATGACGACGATGGATACAACGCTGCCCACCATGCAGCCTCCGATGAAACCCACGCTGCCTACAGCTTCAATATTTAATACGAATAAATTCAGCCTCGTTTTACCCCCTTCGTCCATAGTCTTAATATTTTCCGACTCGGTGGACGAAACACATTATAATTTGTTCACCGGGCCCCTTCAAGTAAGACCGCTATACCGCATAAGCGGTGATGGAAAGGTGGTGTTGGGTGCTATCTCTGTGCGCTTAACCGAAGACGGGTCGGTGATAGCTGCAATGGTGGTCGGCGAGTGCTGTCTACATTTACGGCATTCTTAAGAAAAACGGAAAAGTCAGTAGCTGCAAGAAAACTGCATGGTAGCAACTGTAACAGTTACTGACTTTCTTGTACCGTGACTAACCTTTTTGCAACCGGTTTGCTGCACTCTTAATCTGGTCGCACATAAGTTCCGCTTAGTAAGAGGTACTTCTTTTGAGAGAAAATTTTATCTGGGAGTAAAATTGAAGTGTCAAAAAAGTTACATATTGCGTTCCACTTGATAGACAAATGAGAAAGAACTGTGTCCACGTAGTTTTAGCTGAAAAGAATACTCCTCTTCAGTGTAGGGTCGACGTATACGCGAATCCACGTTCCACTTGTTTGTTCCTGGATCGTCACTTTGCTAAAATGGTATGGTTGGGTAAACCCTCACTCGCAAAACTAAATTTGCACATTTGACACTAAAAATTCATTGCACTCTGAGGAACAAACGTGTGGAGCCCGACGTCGAGTGGCCGCTCCAAGTGGTTTAATGGCCGCGCCGAAGTGCGCCACGCGCCCTCTAGCGTAAGCAGTATGCACACGTAAACTTGCGTTTTGTGTTTTCTGTAACTTTTTCAACTGCAATGTACCTTTTGTTAAAAAACTATTGAATCGATTTCGATGAAACTTTGCATGCGTGAGCTACAACAAAATTGTTGATTTCGTAAAAAGCGAAGCTATAGAAAAAAATACGCACCCACTGGGGCGTTTGCAAGCAGTATTTTTTTTTACAAAAGCTTTCTGAAAAATGTAATATATTTTTTAGTTAAGATGTCACCTACGAGTATCTACATCAATACCGTTGAATATGGTTACATTCCTTTCGGTAGTTGCCGAAAAACGGTACATTTAATAAGTGAACCCCCTTTAAAATTTGGCAGTGGGCCAAATAAAAGATAAGCAACCTTGGCATAAAAAAGGATGTCAATTGATACCAAATAGCATTTCTTGTGAGCACGTAAAATTTTATGGAAAGCTGTTTCAGTTAGTCCTCATCTGGCCCAAGCAACCTATGCACACAGTGGTAAATGGCAGGTAGCCACTGTGCTAAAACGTCCGCTAAAGCTCTTGCTGGGTAATGAAACGAGGAATATATCACGCAATAAAAACACTTATTGTGTACAAAGATTGACTGACTGCATAAATTGACCACACAAAGAAAATGTTAGTGCACTCTTGTTAATTCTGTTGTACTTAGCCGCGGTCCTGTTAAATTCGGACGATGCTCGGAGCACGCCGAGCGCGACGTGTGGCAAATGTGCGATGCAAAGGAGCGAAAGCGGTGCTTGCGGACAGCTGAAACAGCCGTGGTAGCCTAGCCGTGGGCTGTGGTTGACATCTGCAAGTGAAGGCGAAGCTTGAGGCTTCAGAGCATGTTGTCACACAGTCACATCCGATCGCGATCAGGCCTGATCTAGATCGAATCACACAATCCCGAATACCCAAGCTGCAGAGGGCAGCCAATAGATTTTGACAATACTGATCTGGTTCGGTCATGATTAGCAATGCACGGATGTGAGAATGATATAAGACGCGTAGATCTTGAGCCATGTCAACATTGTGATCGAAGTCTAAAAGGACGAACATTGCGACTTTTGCGTTGCTATACACGGTAAACCATATTACACGTATATATATATATATGTGTGCTTCTTGGTGCCTATAACCAGCGCCTCCTCTATAGCTCACACCCATACACCCAACGTAAAGGGCTTAACAAGCAGGATTACTCCTTTTCGTAGGCATACTACACGGACTTAAGCAAACATACACCCTAAAAACCTTTCGAAAAAAAAAAAAAATCCCGACATTATCCGCCATCTCTACAAAGTGAGTGATGATGAGTGGGGCGAAGCTGCTATGCTTAACGGTAAAACCGCAAGACATTTGCCCACACATCATATAAAGACTACACGTTGATGTAGGGCTAATTGTATATATACTTATATACACGATATTTATTATTCACATATCGATGCAATTATAAACGCTTGTATACACGCAAGATGTAATCATTTACATATCAGTAAATTATATACAAGGATTACATTAATAATTACAAAACTGTGGGACACGTTTTTCTTTGAAGAATACAATTTTGTGGTCGGCACGTGGAGTGCGTGGCGAGAAAGAGAGAACGCAGCTTTATCGGTGTGGGATTTAAGGAGGTAGGTGATCCGCCAGGCTAAACCTGGTGGCCACCTCGTCTGCTCTCTGTATGGCCTGGAGCTGAACTGTCAGGCAGGTGGAGGCGAAACCACCTCCCACCCCTCTGGTGACAAAGTGGCCAGGAGATCGGGAGAAAGGGATACTCCCTGCAGCCCCAGAGAATATGACTGAGCGTGGCTATTGACACACAATGCGAGAAATGCGGATCAATTGTGTGGGGTAGAGATACGTGCATGAATATACAGGCACGGGTAGTCGACGCCAGATACCCTCCTGGCGCTTATAGTTATAGTGAATAAGGAAAGAAGTGTATACCTAAGGGCTCGTTTTTCCGTGTTTTTACACAATATTAATGAGATCTAACAGACAACAATGCCAAGGAAAGTATAGGGGAAGATATTAGACCAAATTGTAATGTAAATATGAAGAAAAGTGGGTGAAAAGATAACTTGTCGTGGGCAGCATCCGAGCCTTGGATTACGCATTCGATGATATATATATATATATATATATATATATATATATATATATATATATATATATATATATATATATACTTTTTTCTCTTATTGCAGTGCTCCATGTTCACACATATCTGTATGAAAATAGACATCAGTGGCCTCGCGGTTGTTGTGACAGTAGTCAAATCTTTCAAGTTGTTGCTTTGTTGCATTATTTGTTGCATTTTTCTGTGTGGTAGGAGCATCGGCAAGACTGTGTATGTATTTATTAACGATGGTATGACTGAGAGCGAGACTGAAAGTGTGTGCGTCGAGTGAGCGAGCTGTGGTGATGCCTGGGCATTGCTGCGTACCGAAGTGTCGCGGGAACTATGATGGTGGAAAATGTGTGCGCGTGTTCACGTTCCCCTTGGACCCAGCCAGAAAAACTCAGTGGATCAAAGCCATTCGTCGTACGGACTTCACACCAGGAAAGCGATCGGTGGTAAGGCTAACCTTTCTTACAAGTGCCGTTGACTACACTTCCTCTGCAATGAATAACACCTCGTGGATTAATGTGCGAGGTAACGAGCGCACCTACTCTAGATTGATTAGAATACTTGTATAGCCAATATGCTCTTGCGCTGTCAGATTTTAAGCCAATACGAAGTGGCACAGTACAGGTGAAATTGGGCACCACTGAATTTTTCGGGGAATATGCGAAGTGCCCATCGCTTTGCTGCCACGAGCATGAGATACTGCTTTTGAATTTGAAACAGTACGTTATTTTAATGTCTTTTTCAATGTCCCAGGTATGCGAACGCCACTTCAAACCGTCCGACATGGTAAACACGACAAGCTACACGGATACAAGGACCGGCAAAGTAATTGATGCAAAGCTGAAGCTGACACGTCTTCGACCTGACGCAGTTCCAAGCCGAATATTGCCAAACTGTCCCACTTATCCTTCTGCCCGTGCTGCAACTGCATCTCAGGAGGCCTCGGATGAAAAGAAAACTCGTCGAGAAGCAGCTGTGCTCCAAGATGCCATCGACCAGTCCATTGCGATGCATAACGAGGAAGAGCGAAATAACAAAGTTGATACTTTTAAGGCACTCTTGAACTGCCTCCCTCGTATGAAGGCTTCGAAATTCTGGACAGTTGCTACACAGCATGACTGTGTACTCTTTCTCAACCTCATTGTCGACGATGCACCTGCAATCAGAAAATCTGTAAAAATCACAAAGGACCTTTCTTTAAGTCTGTTCTTTGAATATGTCAAGGTGACCAAAATTGATGGCATAGACATTCCAGAAACGGTGAATGACATGCGGTGCTTGGCGCGTTTTCTGGAAGCTGTTGAGCAATTGGATGAGACATCTTGAAGGTTTAGGACAAGATGAAGGACATACTAAAGGCCGTGGTCTCTATTCTTGAGGGCGCATTGAATCAAGAAATACAAAATAAAGAGCGGCGTAATGCTTGTATTTTTCTAAGGAAACAATTCATGCTCCCTACTTTTAAGCATGTCACCCCACTACTCTTCAGACTTTCAGGTATTTTTGAGTGTTTTATATATTATCACTCCTCACGCCTATTGTTACTTAATGAACTAAAGAGGTTTGAAAATGCCTCTTGGGTCAACAATCAGAAGGGTATGCTGCTTGCATTTCTGTTGTGAATCTGGCAGCTGAACAGCTGGTCAGTTCATTTATGCTGTATGTGAAAAAGCTCGTGACCACAGTGTAGGATCACGAGAAATCTGTGATACTCATCATGAATCAAATATATACACAACTGTATTTGGATTACAAAGGTGGCAGGATTGTCGGCGTTGCCAGTAACACTTCAAATGCAGCCGACAGCACATGTATTTAGGATGCAAATCCTTCTTTTATCTCAAGAAAATGTTTTCACATTTTGCCAATTGCTAAAATCAATGTTGAACAGCATCACAGTGCCCCCCCCCCCCCCCCCGGACCATCATGAATAAGCTCGAAAATTTAGCTCTTTGCATTGTTGCTTTTATCGCAGACAATCCTATAAATCTCACAATAATGTCTTTTTTTGAAACTTCATCAAAAGCCAGCAGCAGCTCACACCACACCCATCAGAACCGACACGTCCTCCTTTTTTTTGTTATTTATCCTGTTCACCTGTTAAAATATGTCCAGAACAAGTAGATTGACCAAAAGAACTAAAGAATGTGCATGTTTTCTCCTTCTGATACGGACCTGCTGAGCAACCAAAAAATCCTTACTGCATCACTAACAAGTTCTCCTGAGGTCCTCCGGGAGCAGTGGCGGCTTGTGCTGCTCAGCTCGGAGGTTCAAGACCAAAAATGGGCTATCCAGCAGGCCAGGGAGGCTGTACAAAGACAAGGTCTCCTGGTACCTCCTTGTGCGTTCTAGCCCGGACCACAAAGATGCCGGATACGGAAATAAAGTTTATTCATCATCATTCAAAACCCTCTATCACCTTCCGGCAAAGGAGCAAAATAACTTGCAAAAACTGCTCCACTGCTCTCAGTAAGAGCTCTCAACACTTCCCGCATGCCAAGCAGCGATGTTCCGTACTACGCCAAAGAATTCCCATTCAGAGACCTGAAAATTCCCTGTATTGGGGATTTTTCTCTGAAAATATTTACGAAATTCCCAACATATTTCCTTTCACGACAGTAATAATTTCCGCCGCCATCCACATACACTATAATTACACGTGTCTTACATACCGGCAATTTTTGAAATTATGACTAGTCCCTCTACTGCCACACAACAAAAGCATGACTTTGTTAATTTCATTTACTGTTAGTACACTCCGCATTGTGGGCTATAAGTCTAACGCCAACAGTGAACTAGAAATCACTCCGCGTAGTTATCAAAAACAAATTCGAAGGGCTGTGCTTGTGGGGTGCATGTGCCCAAAACCGATTACAGCAGATCAAGGTGCACTGTGACCACCAATTATTGGTCATCATAGGAGAATTAAAACCATTCCTGAAATGCCCTACGATATCACAAAGATTCCCTTTCTCTATCTGGCTCAAAATGACAGGCGAAAATTCTCTAAGAAAGGGAAAAATTCCCTGCATGGAACATCCCTGAATTGCAGAGGCAGAATGTTAGACTTGCCCTGAAAGTGTTCAATCGATCTATGACAGCTGCTTTATGAGCATATGCTAAGTGCTATAACTTACAGCACGAAACTGTAACTGCAGACTTCCTAAAGATCGTTGAAAACTGATGGAAGATTATCAATGTTGAGTCTCTTAGAAAAGGACAGCTGCTTCGTATGGCACTGTAGACTTCAACATCATTATTACTGTGCCGAGTGGAATGCCTCTGAAGCATTGTGCAGTGGCGACGCATGTTGGAGCAGTAGAAGTTCAATAATGGAATTCTCTCATGGGAGAGTCACAGTGCTTCTCGACTAAGTACAGAGTCATTGGTTAAGCTTTTCACGCATTGCCTCGAAGACCTTGGATTTAACCACGAGCTCCTGAGAAAGTTCGAAATGGATTGTTTAGAGAAAAGATTTCGCAGGTACAACTTTCTGGATCTCAACATCATGCATGTCTCTATTAGGCTGGTATTTGAATTTGAATGCAAGCTTCATCCAAGTGTTCCCTGAAGATGATTCAAAGACTCCTCCAATGAAAAATGACGAGGCCATTTTGCAGAACTTCCAACGTAGAAGTAAAATGCTGAGGACTTCGAGACCAAGCCTTTCAGCCATGACATAAGTTGCAGGTTACTGTGCCTATGCAGCTTTAATAGATGCTCATGGAGGGTCTCGAATGATGCAGTAAGGACTTTTGGGACTGTGTAACGTGCATTATTGTTGTTACGTTTTGTGTTGAAATAGAATGCAGATTGTCTGAAATGTCCATCCCTGCAGCTGTTTCTCTGGAAAGTGCGTAGACGCTTTTAAAACAGTATTTTGCAACCTACGTTCTGTGATCTTCTATTGGTGTGAAGACGCCCACAAACACCAGTTACTGCATGCAATGAAATTAGTTGTACTGGTGAAAATCGAAAAGTAGAACCACATGTAGTTTTTGAAGGCTGAATTAAGGGTTCTCTAATAATCAAACGATTATCATATTATTAGTTTAAAGCTTGTAAACTGTCAAATAAAATATTACTGTGCTCTTTCAAGCTTTTGTTTAGTTAGCCTAAAAAAGCACCGCAGTCAGTGGAAAATCTCGTGTATTCTAGCAACGCGTATGCGGGCGTTGTGAAACAAACTGCAGTGGTTCCACTGGTGCCAAGCGTACGATTGAAACGAACAGGAAAAGTGCTTCTGAGAAGAGGATGTTCTTGCAGTTTTTTAGGTGCGTTTAGATGTGTTACATTTTTTTTTTGCGAGCTGCACCTTTTTTTCCGAGCTGCACGCTCTCATCTTTTTGTGGTAGGCAGGCAGGCGAAAGGGGTGCCAGCAGCACCACTGAGTGCCTTTTTCAACATGCAGAAAAAAAAGCTAAAATTACTGTTTGTTACCAGGGAAAGCTACCAAAACTGCATAATGTGCAGTTTTAAGCGTAATATATGTTTTCAAGCAAGATAAGCGATATGTGGGGAAATTTTTCCGATCGCTAGACAGTCCCTTGAGGAGGCTCTTATGCGTTGCGTGTAAGCAAACTTAGTGGAGGACGAAGATATTGTGCTTGAAAATGAAGTAGTAGAAAGCAGTCACAATTCCTAGCGAGTTTCCACACATTAGTACTACCACAGCTGAAACTCTTGAAATTATAGCGAGTCCCAAATCGCAGCGGGTTACAATTACATGAATTTGCCGATTCTTTAGTACGAGCATCGCTTGATGGTCATATAATTTCGGTACTGCCAGAAGTAGAACATATAGATGGGATCAGATAAAAAAGTTAGTAATCTTTATGGATATGATGGAAACTATAACTAAATGAACAGAATATTAGCACCTCCTATTTCCATGGAAGCCTCAGCATAGTCAGCTGCATATGGTGGTGTTGGGATGTTAAACCCTACAAATCAATCAATCAATAGTCAGCTGAGAAAGTTTGAAGGTATTATTATTAAATTTCAATGCAGTGTCCTAAACTTACTTACCCAGAGCTGGTCTGGCAATAGAAACAAACTATTGGACATTATTTAGCCTTTCATTGTTACTTGTCATTCACTGATTCCACTTATGAAGGTAGGTGTAAACTGAACAGTAGATAACCTTTAAATGACGCGTCCGACACTACCACTGAGCTACGGCGGCGGTCATTCTTTCATACTCTCTATATGGGGCACATGCGCATTTAAATGTTTTAAATGTGAGAGTTTCGGTCAGCTCCGCCAGTAGCCATTATAGCATGTGTTGAGCAGTCTTTTTGCTTGTTGGCCTTGCGTGACATGTGATCTTCCGAGGTGGCAGCTGGCCAATAATCCCTCATATACTACCTGAATGCACCGAGTCCGCATCAAGGAGACCTTGGTACGAGTGAAGGAAAGAAAGTAAATTTTAAGGGCTCATTTTCTTTGTTAGACAATCTTTACGGAGGGATGATTAGCACCGTAGCTTACCGAGTTATTTGAAGGCCGCAGGTTCGTTCCCTGCCAGCGGCAAGTACACTTTTTTTTCTTCTCATTTACATTACACTTACTTCTGTGACATCCCTTATACTTCCCTCGACATAATTGTCGGTAAGCGTGATATGTGTCCTTTGTTCGATTTCTCGGTATGCACAAGTATTTTTGGACAATCTTGAGTGGCATACGTCACCTAGAAGTTATTTTATTTCGAGGGCAGAGCCTGAGAAAGTTCAAAGGGGGCTTTTAGCACATCAGGACATTGACACTACTGTGTTGTGTCGGTGTGGCACATACCATCCAGAGTGACGATGCGCAAGTAGCGACGACTTGGACAATCCAGGTGTTCTTATCATGGCGCCAACTAGCACCGACGCCTGGAAATGCTTTCATTCTTCATGTCTGATCTTCGTCGTTACACTTCAAACGATTTCATGAAATTACAAGACTCAAGCCACCAATAAAAGATTGACAAAACAAAAGAGCATGATTCGATGCGTGTTCCTCAGTCGGCGTGTTGAGGCATTGTTGCAAGCTGCAGTCATGATAGAAGCGCAAAAAAAAGCGCAGCGAGTGTGTCGTTTCATTAGACATAGGTGTGTACTGTAGTACACGCCTACATTACCACAAGCTACCATTCGCTAAGTGGAGTACCACAAGTTACACATTCGCTACGTGGAGTAGCGAATGCGAAAATATAATTGCCAACGAGCAACACGCAGCTATCGTTAACAGTGAATTTTAGTTTGCCCATACACTTCTTCCTGCTCTTGTGATACCGGATTTCGCCTGCTGTAACTGTGAGAGGCTGGATACGTTGGGCCATCTCACAGAGTTTCCCAAAATTAACTAGAGGGAACTCTGGCTGCGATTGTTCAGCGACTATAAGAATGGTGGGTAGTACACGGATTTGCCTGGTCTTCGTACTTGTGGGGGGCGAATCGCACTTGCGGTTTCGTTTTTTGCTGTGTTTTGGTTTTATTAAAAAGGAAAGAATGAACCCTTTTGAATTTTGTGACCCAATTTGACGTGGTAAGCTTTAAGGTGGTGAAACGTAACCGTTGAACATTCGCAGATTTTTGTTTCATGACAGAACAGCTCCAAGCCACACGAACACATGCGCAGCCGGAAGTACGAAGATTAGACAAATCCGTGTACCACCCATCATTCCCATTCTCGCTGAAGTGCCATGTGTTGCAGCTCCCATAAACACTAGCGCCAGAGTTCTCTCTAGAGGCACGAAGAAAAACCTGGCAAGCACAGAATTGTTATTGTAAAAATCAGACTTATCCTATTTCTCTGCTGGTGTGCATTGTCTGTACCAATATTCCATAAACCTCTTCGCATATTCATAATGCTGTGCACACCGAAACTCGCCAATCAGCAAGCATAGCCAAAGCGTGCATACCCAGGCACCTCGTCGTTGCTGCTGGATACAGCGTCTATTTTTGAATCGATTTGCAAAGGTTTTATAGAAGCAAAAATTATTCAAGACAATTCTAAGCTTCAGACTGATGTACTAACCACCAGTAGACCCTTTTGACTGCATGCTATGCTGGTGACAAGGCATGACAATGTGCAGACGAACTGTTAAAGGATCAGCCTCGCCTCGCTCCTTTCTGTGGGAAGTAGTCGGCTGGGGTGCGATCTGGAGGTGACCGCGAAGAAGCGCTAAAAACGGTTGGTTTGCCAGCCATTTTGAATCGTGTTAGTATCGGCAATATCTATCAATAAAATGTAGTTATTCATCCCTCAGTTGCGCTTTAGGTCGCCGATCAGAACTGGAGGGTCGTATTACTTGTGAATGCAAAAGTCTTCACATACGTAAATTTAATGTCAGTGATCCTTTAACGCGTCGAGTTGACGGCAATTGTGGTTTTAGTGCTGGCTCTGATTTTATAGCAGTCTAATAAACCTTACACCTATCTTCCTAAAATTCAGCAAGCAATATTCCATGTGTTCCTGGACAATGCATCTTCCTAAAATTCAGCAAGCAATATTCCATGTGTTCCTGGACAATGCAGCAATACGCTAATGAAGGTTGTGTCATTCACCTCACCACACCGTAAAGAGCACATCTTTTCAATAACGCAGACATCTGTGCTCTAACATGAGTGCTGATACCGATGTCAGACTGTAGACGTAAGTGTAGTTGGCATGTGCCCACAACTACTCCTTAAAGAAAATCGCTTGGCTGAGAATATAAAAAAATGCAGTATAGAACTACTGACTGCCTGCTTCGTATAGGCGTGGGATCTCCCGAATTTTTAAGAATCGGGCTTTTCTTGTTGAACAATGCATAATGCACACATGAACGACTTGTGTGTAGGGCATATTGCACATTGCAGTCATGTTCTAATGAGGCAAAGGTCCACTCCATTTCAGTCATGGCCTTGTAAAACAGGCAACACATCAGCAGTGATGCAACATTTTATTTTTTTTAACAATGGCTACCTTACAAGCTGACTCATTTTGTACAACAGTCTGGCTAGGTTGTTCTCTATGAAACACATGGAATGCTAGGATCTATTCAAACAACAAGAAAATATAGCCCAGCTGCATGTAACTGCTAATACTCAACAACTACATGTAAATAACGTGAAAAAAGAAGGGGGAGGGAGGCATCATAACAGTGGGAAGGAGAAACGTGCTACTACATGCAAACGTCTAAAGGATCAACCTGTTATCAGCCATGGCGTTTTGTTTATCATTCTCGGTTCTCGATACATTAAAAAAAATAAGTGCAAATCAGCTTAGGGCCACGCACACACTCCTTGCCCACAAGTTGGCAGCACGTCAGGCGATGGATTGAGATGTAAAAAGAGCCCCTAATACCTAAACCTCATCTAAGAGTTTACACATAGCCATGCACGAATGAGCTACAAGGTTTACGTTTCAGCATCTGAGCTAGCCTAACACGTCCCTCAGCATGTGCTGTGAAGAAACGCTCACTTTCAAAAAGGAACTGTAGAGCCTGGTTCGGAGAACAGACTTTTTCAACAAAAAGCGACACGGGCCGAACTTTGACCGCTTTTCCTTCAGTTTCCACCCACCGCGTGGACGAGAATGCTTAAAACGAATGTTCTCGCTCAAGTAAGGTCTTCATCAACAATGGCAGTCAACTGCAACTTGTACTTGGATTGTGCAAGCTGGAAGCAACAAAGCTGAATTCTCTGCAATGTTGACTGCTACTATCAGCTGGCAAGAGGATAGATAGTGGCGCACCCTTTCAGCTGTGCATCTGTCCCACAAAGGCCTCTCATCTGGCACATTTTCCGACTGGCATGGCCATTTTCTTTTTACATATGGACCTGGTTTGCAGTTTAACCGCTCGCTTACCGGCACGCATTTGTCAATCTTTCGAGCTGAACAGAGTTGCTGCGAAAAACGGTCACGGAGGTACTTGTGGAACTGCAACTTTTGTGGTGCTTTCAATTGCGGTGTAGTTAGATGAACTGCAGAAAAACCGTTCCACTCACTATTTCCTTCATTCACTATTTTGTCAAACAAAATTATTCTCTCGCTATACTAGACACAAGCCGTATTTGTGCAGACTTTCATGATCGAAGGCAATAAAATTCGATTAAAATTTTTTTACTGGAAAAGTTATTCCTTTTAAGAACTCTTTTCTGCACAAAGCTCCAGTACGTGCACATTCAGTGGACAGGAAACCCGAGATATGTTGTGAACCGCACATTCCCAAGCGAGTGCTCTATGAATGCCGCAGTCGCTATATATGGGCAGAGGCACAGCTTGAAACGCTTGTGAGCCGCAAGCTCACAAGCGGTGCATCGCTATGAATGCTCGGAGAGCATCGAGTCTCTATGTGAATGAAGGAAAAGAAAGAGCCACAAAAGCACCTCGCAACTCCTTTAACCAGCATAAATGCAACGGCAGGCACATCCTTCCAATGACTTCATGAAATGAAGCACTGAAAGACCAGGAACAGGAGGCAGGGTAATGCCACACACTTTTTATCTCCTGTTCCCGATTTTTTTTCTACACTTCATTCCACAATGACTTCGCCCACCACTCAATCTTTTCAAGAACCTTGCATAATGGGCTTGTGTTAAGTAAAGCGAACCTTGTCTGACAAAAGCAACATAGTCTCACAAACAGTTATTGCCGTGGCGATCAGCTCAACACGGCGCCAACAACCTACATGGGAGGCGCTCAAACGACGAGGACTAAGGAACCGTGCTTCCGTAACAGAAAACTTCCAAATGCCGGCCAATGTAAATGTCACATGTAAAAATATAGAAAGAGCTCACAAATGTTGACACATGGAATAAAGCAATCGCGCAAAGATGCGGTCAGCATGAAGACTTTTTAGTGGAAGCACAGGGCTGCAATGACACTGTGAAACAATGTGTTTACAATATGCACAGTTCAGCAAAATGGAGCAAAAAAGGTCCGTTTAACAACTTGCCTCGAAGAGGGAGAAAAAAGAAACTAAAGGAGAGGAATGGGTTTGTTGTAGACTCTTTCACAAAGGGTGAAGAGCAAAGGTAAAACTGCTTAAATAATAGCGAAGTTCACAGAAAATTAATAAGAAAAAAAAAGGAAGCACTCAGGCTTCCAGGTATCGCTAAAGTACAAGGACAAAGTTAGCCATAGCAGCATCGTACACACTTTAAAGATGCCTGAAAACAAAGTGACATCCTTAATCCGCCACGTGTCGGGCTAAACAACTCTGAGCCCCGCTGCAGTTTCTAACGAAAATGTGTGCGCTGTTAAAGCGCTAAACAACACAGGAACGTGCACATCGAAGACGGGTTATGCAGAGACAGGAAGACGGCGCATGTGAGGTTACACAACATAAGCAGAAGGCCCCTCGTATAGCTCACTCATGAACACTGACAAGGCACACCGGCCCCTTGAATGCAGTCAGCCACCGGTCACACAGCAACACACAGTAACTTGACTAGCACTACACCCAGACTATTAACAATCAAATAAATGTGGGAGGGAAATGTGTCAGAAGGGGGAAAAATGATACAACAAAGTGTGCAGTAAAGTGGCATCACTGCAACAAGTTCATGCATAGAGCAGTCAAAGTAGATAAAATACAGGCCATTGTTTGAAATTTTTCTTGCCTACATTGCCCTTGCACACGTTACACAAAATGCCAACATTAGGCGACACGTTAGTATAGCGTCCTGATCACTGGAAAAACAACGAACTCAGCGTGAAAAGGCCCGCTGTTTTATTACAAGTCACCTGCTTCAACATCTCATGCAGAGGTCCCCATGAAGTGAACAGCCTCGGGCCTTGCAGCGATTAGCACACCAATTCATGGCTGTTAAAATGTGGCATGTCTGTTAAAAGAGCTGCCCCATAGACTTGTTAGCAGTTTTTAAAGATATGCAAATTTCCCGCAAAAAAAAAAATGCCCCAGGGGAAGTTTGTTCTCTTTTAGCCGACGATTGGCACGAATTTGTGAAGGGCAGCAAGAAAAAAAGAAAAGCAAGCTTTAGACTGAAGTTGCCGCCTCTAAGAAAACTGCTTCATGCCAGCAACTACCAAGCCTCAGGGGGCAATGCATCCACATACAAACACATATGGGCTCCACAATAGCCAGCATCAAAATCTGTACAACACTTTAAAGGCACTCAAACTTAGTTATGTGAACAATAGGCTCTTTCGGCGCACAGTGACATATGCCGTGACAAGGTTGCATCATCAGACACCGAAAAATAGCCTTGAACAGCGCTTCCTACTGAATTGCTCACTGTCCTGCACTTATTAGGTGCCTGCAACAACCAGAAAAAGTATTAAGAGCCAGCTAGGCATCAGTCTGTAGGAAGGCATTGACATACCTTCCACCTCACCTGCTCTCTGCACACAATGCACACAGAAGAGAGAAAAACACACACACACACACACAGCGCAGCAGACGTTTTATGAAATTTCTGCGGGTGCAATGCATCTCAATTTCTTTGTCCGCTGCTGCGAGAATCGTGACAGTATTAAAGCAATTTTCGACACCTCAGTTCAATGCAGCACGATGTTTTCTGTTTGCCTTGCAATCTATCATCGCAGTTTTGAAGCTATGAACATCTATGAAAAAATTATTCAGACAAAAGACAGAGAGAGAGGGGGGGGTCCTTAGGATAGTTACAGCAATCTTGCTGGCCCACATAAGTAGCAACGGGGCTTTTGGTTGGGAATGCGGGCGCTGACACTACCTCATCCTGATACAATTTCAAACTGAAAAGACACCGCACACACTGTACATTTGCATTACAGCAGGTGCGCGTACCTTTCTGCCAAGAACAGAGCTATCATTCTCGTTGATTCTCCTAATGTGCAAAAAACAGCGTGCAGAACAACTCCGCAGGAGCATCGCTACTCTAAGGACTTTCCTACAATCATTTTACTCCGAGGAATTTACTACACTCACCGTTCTTAAAGTGACCAAAGGGCCAAACATCATCACAAGCACTCCTTTCTCTCTTTCTCAAGAAATTCACAATCTCTGTCGAGGAGCTATGCATAGCAACTCGCAGGCAGTTCTAGCAATAATAATTAATCTCTACCTGCCGATGCAAAAAAAAAAGCAATAAAAGTACGCCGCATCAATTCTTGACAAAATAATAGTGGTACTTCTGCTTTCACAAAAGAGTAAAGCATTCTCTGTTAGCAGCTGCACTCAGGTAACATTTTGGCCACTGCAGTTAAAAAAAAAAAAAGCAGTGCAGCTGCGATATCGTAGACAAGGACATACAAAAGAATTATACAGAGAAATTAAGATCTTGCACAAGGTGTCGGCTGTCTTGACTTTCAATGGTTATATACAGGCAATAATAGCCCTTAAAAGCACGCACAACCTCCAACACTATTCGTTCAATTTTAGAAGCTTTTGTCCCTAACGAAATGACACCCGTATCCAACAGTTGAACCTGTACACACTAACTATGCATTTCTATGTTTGCTTAGTGTCGCAAGCGCAGACTTCAGCCAAGTAAGAGATCCTAAAGATAAGCTAGAGCAACGAAGAGATGAAGCATAAAAGGTGGCTTAGCTTGATAAACAATACCCGTTACCGACACTTCTCGTTTAACATCCTTTTTAACAGAGTACAACATTGAGCGACGGTGTGTAAACAGTTGTAGTCATCTTATTATGCTGTTTCAACTCTGAAATCACAGGGTGTGACAAGTGCATTGGGAAACGGCAACAGACTACGCAAAAACGAAATCATGCAGATTACACCGGCCCTCGACACTCATGCAGACGAGCACGTTGTATAGTGCGCCCGAGCAAGTTCATTCACAGTGTTCAACTAAGTTCATGCTCAGACACCAATAGTACCACCACGAAATGGAGGTGACTGCACCAGCTTAAACACTTGCAGCTCACAAAAGAATGATGCCATTTGCTGGAAATCAAGTACAATGTGCGAGATGACATAAGCAGTCATAAACAACGTGCTCAACAGGCAAACTAAGCCTCGATGTGTAAAAAAAGAAAAGCACATTTACATTCACGCACACACACAAAAAAACGAAATACCAGGCAATATTCATCATGTCGACCTGCTCGCCTTCAGACTTGATCGCCATCACTAGTAGCATGCTGTGTCTAGGCAATGAAAAATTTTGAACGGCAGCTTTGAAGTCACAGATATGAAGGCTCGCTGACTGAAGAGCATGAGTGGTTTGAGGCACATGCTCGAAAGGATGTGAGCACGCAATGCTTTCTAGCAGCCACGACTAACCGTTTGCTACGGTCGGCCTTTTGTCTTGTGTCGCTCCCTTCGCAACAACTTTCACACACTGTTGCCAAAGGCAACAACTCGTCAAACATGCTTTTAGCACTGCTTTGATCTTTTTCTTGCACGGTAAAAGAAAAAAATATAAAAATGAAGTGCAGGCTGCTCTGACAGGTCAGATCCCGAGTGCAACTGTTCAGTCTTTGAAAACCACTCAGCTATGCTCTGTCGATTGCTGACGCGGCTGATATAGAGCGTTAAAGGAGTTGCGACTCTCAGAGCCCGTGGGTAAGGAGGAAAAAAAGGACTGCAGTCTACCGAAGTGCAACTTTGCCAAGAAAGGACATTGTTGAGCCAGAAGAGACATACATGCACAGCAGACTTTTCCATGGAAAAAAAAAAGAAAATAGACAGTAAGCCAAAGAAAAAGGACGTGCATCTCTCTCTCCATAATCAGGACGAAATCATTCGATTTCATGCACTCGCCCTCTAACAATAATAATAATAAAAAAACGAAGGCACACAAAAGAATGAAGGAGAAATTTACAATGCTACTTTTGTAAGGGTAAAAAAAAATAAAAAGAAAGGGAAAAGAATATCTGGAGGAGGGTGAGGAGGCAGAATACACGGCGCCACAGGGCACAGATATGACGGTCCGCCCGGCAGACTCCTCTGAGTGCCGGTCTCGTTCCACGACCTTACCACACGGCCCAGTTGATGGAAGGGGGATATGCACGCCTCTCTGATGGTGTCATTGGCGATGAAGACCGATGCCATATTCCTCACCGGCTCGGTTCCTCGGCTGCAGCGGCATCTGCGGGGGAAGACGTCTCTGTCGTCGCCGTGTCGATGGGACTGCCGTTTGTCACTGCACTACTGGACTGTGCCACGGCACCACCGTTACAACAAGAGTCTGATGGCTCCTTGGTGGTGGCTGCCTCATTGGCGGAGGGAGCTGTGGACTTCTCGGCGAGAGCCAGCTGCTGACGGCGTTCTAACTCGGCTTTGAAGTTCTCGATGTCCTGTGGACTGTTCCAGGAAGAAAATTATTTTTTTACAAATGAGACAACGACAAACCAAGGTTTCAGCTAAAGTCAAGTTGAAATTTGGCAAAGAGGGATTTATCACGGTGCACGATCGGGGACTGGCACAAAAGACGGTTCACTCTCATTATTGAAGAATGGCATACCATGCACAGATGCACTTCTCATATCTCATACCCTTTACGTGCTAATATCAGAAGACTAAATTTAGATTATTCCTCGTGTTTTTATGCAGATATTTTGACATTTTATGGTCCCACTGCTTCAAATACAATATCTTTGTGTGAAAACACAATGTTTTTGTTTTCATATGAAACTGTTGCAGTGCAGCAAGTAGCAAAGCAAAGAAAAGCTTCTCCAACACACACAAGAATACATACTTTATTATGCCCACTACATTTAGTAGTATAAGCGTACATACATGCTGCGATTCAGGCATTGAGGATACATTTACACTGATACAGACTAGTGTGACGAAAGAAAATTGAGAATTTTTATATTTATTTTGTTTTATAAAATTCCATTATCTATATGTGGTTAAAGTTTGAATGTACTACATTTCACAAATAATGAAAACTGCTAGCGTGTAAGAACAAGCACTCTAATGTAACAGTGACTTCGGCCATACGAAGCTTGTGTGGCACATTTGTAGTGCAAGCGAGTTTTCCCTCGCAGGAATACCGTATTTACTCGCATAATGAATGCACTCGCATAATAAACGCACTTCCATCTTCAGTCATCAAAATTAGGAGTTTTTTCTCCTGCCTAATAAACGCAGCCCCTACATTAATCCACTGCAGTCACGCTAACCGACACCTGGCGCCTCCTCACCCGTTAGATCTCTTTCGTTTTTTTATTATTTTGCATTTTGCCGGCCCCCTTCGGCAACCTAGGCTCGCCCCCTCCCCCTCGTTCGTTACCGCGTGCCATATTTTTCCTTTGTGCGCGGCACGTTCCTCGCCTTATTTGTGCGCCACAGCGGGATTAACGAACGGTGTGAGTGTAGAGACATCGCAACTGATAAGCACAAAGCGAGGGAAGGTCACGATCGTGACCTTCGCTCGCTGTGTGCTTAAAACTGCTTGCATCAGCTGATAGACGGCCACTTCCTGCGAATACGAAAAAGCCCAACCCCGTGCACGTGATTTTCAAACGACGACAACAGGAATTGCTGTTGCAAAGGGTCATTCGTTGCTATCGCGTCGCAGGTTCCTGGAAAACCATGCAGTAAAAAAACCGCTTGTTGTCCAGAAAAGATCATGATGATTTCCACAACACGGTGGCACCCCCAATTTTTGCTTCGCTTGTTATCCGTGCGTAGAGGAACTTATGTAGAAGCGAGGTGGCGGCCGTATTTTGTCCTTAATCTTGTTATTGATGGTTTGTTTTGATGCTTCGGGGGTGGCTTCCTGCAATGTTGGCAAAGTGTGTCATAGCGCACACTTTTGGGCGCCCTTTGAGATCACAGCAGATACAACGGTTATATGACTGCAAAAAGAGGTAGCCGCAAAATGGTTTTATGGCATGCACAAGGGGCCCGGAGACAGCTTGCAGAAGATAGCGCCATCAACCACCGAAGATGAGTAAAGTGCAACAAAAAAGCATTTTCCAAACAGTGTACGTGTATGTCAATTGAGAAAGGCTAAGCGACTTAACTTTTTTTTTGCATTACTGCATTTTTGCTCCTCCGGAAAAGTTTTCACAAAATTTACCCCGCGTAATAAATGCACCATGAACTTTGCTCAGATTTATTAAGAAAAAAAAAAGTGCGTTCATTACGAGAGTAAATACAGTAGATCACTTACACAACACATTACACTATAACAGGAGTTATCTTTCGAAAAGAAAGAAAGGGTTTGCAGTGTAAATTTCAAGAAATATGACACAGGTACCACCGCTTATTACACAAGAAGTAGATTAAGGTGGCAGACTCGTCTTTGGGACCAAGAAGTGACAAAAAAATTAATTTTTTAAAATTGACATATTTGGTTTTTGCAAGTATTTTTCTATGTCTGCAAATTTTCACACACCAGGAAGTGGTAATATTCTTGTAATGTCATTCTAACTGTCCAGATTTTTGTTGCTGTTAAAACCTGCAAAAAAATGGTGAGCAGACTTCGAGGCTTCTTTATAATTTGCCAGCACCTGTGTTAGAAGCTCTGCTACGAATTTATGAGCACCTATACAGTCGACTCTCGTTAATACGAAGTTCACGGGGACCGCGAAAAACTTCGAATTAAGCAGAATTCCAATAACCACAATGAATGAAAAATACATTTATTTCAAAGCAGTTTATGAGAAAAAAATCTGTGATTGCCGTTTGCTTCTGTATGCTGAATCTTGCAGCAGAAAGCAAGTCCTGGAGGCTGTATATGTGCCCGAGTGCTTCCTTGGCGTTGCTCTCAGCAGTTAAAAACCGCTGCGCGAGGGCAAGGCCTGCGGCTACATCAGCAGCCCGCGGTAGTGGCTCACTTGCGGCATCGTCGTCGTCAACCTCAGTTTCGTGACTAGGCTCGCTGGGCCGAACCATCTCCACGATCTCAGCGTTCGACAGTGCACCGCATGTTTCTACCAAACTGTCAGTGGCAATGTACTCCTCGAAAGAGACGTCGCCGAGAGCTGGCAGGAGACCAATGTCAAGCTCACTTGTGTCTTCTTCCCCCACTGTACAAGACCCCAAGTCAAGCGTCTGATAAGGCCCGCCAGTTGCATTAGTAAATGCACGTGGAGCTTCGTCCCACATAGAAACGCTGAGTCTGCACACGACCGTAACGAGATAAACAATGAGGCCTGAAACAGGAACCGCCGGAGCAGCCGCTTTGTGATCTGGGGCGCTGCATGCAACTGCGATGCCATCAGCTGACGCTTTGAGCTGTGGCGCTGTGGTCAACTGCGATGCCCTTGGGTGCCGGTCGGACACGCATTGTTGTTGAGCACTTCGAAAATACGTAATTTAACAAACATTACGATTTCCTACGGGAATTCGATTGAAAATAAATTCGTATTAACCGAAATTTCAGACCTCTAGCTTCCAATTACCGGGAATTTCTTCCTGTTGAACTGCATGCAAAGCTGACGGGACCCCCACTCCATTTCCAATTAACCGATAATTCCAATTAAGCAACTTCGAATTATCAGGAGTTCTATTTTTTTTTTTTTCAAAAAAGCAAAGGTACGACTGTTCAATTTTGAGGCCTCAATATCTCTGCAGCTAGGGAAGGTACAACAATAAAGCTTTTTGCAATGGAAACCTATATGTGTGTAGAATGCAAGTAAGGGAGATGAATTTAGAGCACAAGCCTTTTTATTCAAATACTCATCAAAAATGCAACACAATTCCAACTACTTTTGAAAATAGGGTAGTTCATTTTGCTGTAAAATAACCAAGAAAGACTCTTGCATACTTTCACTCTATAGCCATTAGTCTATGTTGGCATATCTAAAGATTAAGGCGGCAGACTCGTCTTTGGGACCAAAAAGTGATAAAAAAATTCATTTTTTAATATTGACACATTTGGTTTCTGCAAGTATTTTTCTACGTCTCTGCAAATTTTCATACACCAGGAAGTGGTAATATTCTTGTAATGTCATTCTAACTGTCCGGATATTTGTTGCTGTTAACATACAGAACGTGCAAAAAAATGGGGAGCTGACTTCGAGGCTTTTTTATAATTGGCCAGCACCTGTGTTAGAAGTTCTGCTACGAATGTATGAGCACTCATATGAGGATTGCAAAACATGCGCACCATGATTGTTGATTTTTAGAAAAGCCCTGTTTTTTGTGTTTTTTCTATTTTTTTTCAAGAAAGCAAAGTTACGACTGTTCAATTTTGAGGCCTCAATATCTCTGCAGCTAGGGAAGGTACAACAATAAAGCTTTTTGTAATGGAAACATGTATGTGCGTAGAATGCAAGTAAGGGAGCAGAATTTAGAGCACAAGCCTTTTTAATTAAATACTCATCAAAATTGTAACACAATTCCAACTACTTTTGAAGATAAGGTAGTTCATTTTGCTGTAAAATAACCAAGAAAGACTTTTGCATACTTTCACTCTATAGTCATTAGTCTATATTGGCATATCTTAAATATCACTTTTAATTAAACACTTTATTTTTCTATGGTTGCCCTAAACAATAGGGGGTGAACTTAAGTTATCTCAGGAACAAGGTGAGTTACAGGAAAACTAATTAAATGTTTGAAATCAGCAGAAAAAACTGCTTAACCCTTTGCAGTTTGAACAAGGTCACTGAAGAAATAAATGAAAAAATGTTTAAGACCAGTCTGCCCCACTAACATAGACGAAAAAAAAAGAAATATAAAGCATAACATCATTAAAGTATTAATTATAGCATTACTTATCAGTAACCTTTTTAATTACATATTCTCGCACTTTAATTGTTTCAAGGTATTCGTAAACAGAGCACATCAAAAACTACAGGTTGGGCTCGGTGGCGTCAGTAAGCGGTCACTGCCATGTTTGTCAATGCACTCAATAGATAATCAGTAACATTTCCATCAAGCAGTCTTCCAAAAAAGGAAAAAAAAAGGAGGCTAGAATCTGGATGACGTCATTTGCGTGATTAAAGGCCACATATTGTCAATACTCTAGGCAAACTACATGGTCCTTACCTGATTTGTACAAAGAGAATGCCATTGATTATGTTGAGCATCTCGAGGACGTTGCTCTGAGACGGTGCTTGGATCTGAGCATGGAAAAAGAGGGAAAGATGCCACAAACATTAGAGCAACAACAAAAAGATGGGCATGTCGGAAAGACAGCAATCATTACTATAGTGTTTGACAGAGTAATATATCGGGCCATGATGGCAAATATGGGCAATGCAATGCAGTCATAGATAGGTGAGAAGGAAATGCAGGTTCCATCGAGCCTGACAGATCGCATGTTCAGCGAGCTACTACAGTTTACACGCGCTGTCATGGATGCGAAGGATGAGTTGAGGATGTAAAGGTTGAGACTGAATTCGCCGACGTGCGTATACGTTGGCAAATTCACTCCCGATTGTACTCGCGCAGATTCAGATCGAGCAGCGTGTCCAGGCGAGTAATATTCTGGCTAGTCCGAGCGAGTAAGAGAAATTCCAGTGAGCTCGAGTGCGAGTGAGTCCAGTTGAGGAAAACTATGACGAGAGCAAGCTCGGGTGAGCCAGCCCTAAGGACGAGGTATATACAGTAAAACCTTGTTAATTCTAAGTCACTGGGGCCGTGAGAAAGCTTCTAATTAAGCGGGTTTTCAAATAAAGAGAACATACAAAAAAATGGCAGTGGCTTAGCTCAGCTATGCCAGGATATACGTAGCGTTAGCAAAGGCTCAGCTGATTATTCTTAGCTTTCCAGGTATCATGCTTACAGTTGTTCCAATGACACACACACGGTATACGTATTATGTGGCACATGTATATTTATTTTGCCGGGCAACTACTCCGGGATCCGATGAGTTAAGCTTCTCCGCTCTACTGCATCGTTGAGCAGCATATGCACTCTCCTTCTCTATGGCTATACCACAGTGGCAAACGCCAGTCAGAGGCGCTATCAAGCGGCTCCAGCGCAGTGTCAGATGGTAACTGCACAGGGAAGGCACGCGCGTCGGCGTCCATATGTCTACCAAGGCTATGACGGCACTCCTCTGGAAAGCGCACACCGGTGGCGGCGAGTCGGCGCGGCCACGGCCGAGTACGAGGGAGTGCCGGCTCCGGTGCGTGACACCACTGATCGTCTGCTCAGCGCATCAAATTGCGCGCACACCGGCGGCGGAGTATCATAGCGCATGCACAGACCAGTGCCACGCGAAATTGGCTCAGCGAGGCCAGTGTAGCTAACGCTAGAAAAGTGGGATGCAGGGAACTTGGAACTATTCAAAGTAATCGGTGCTCAGCGATGCTCGGCTTGCTTGCGGCTCCAAAGGTTTCGTTTTTCAGCAATACCTGGTATTTATTTTTCCGCGAACATGGAGGAATGGTGGGCCTAGCTGCTGCCAAAAAAAAAAAATGGTTGCGACTGAAATGTGCGCTTGCAGAAAACATGACATCTTCACTGCAACACAGCAGTGACACGTGGACAGCATGTCGCCTGCTCCTCGCTGCGTCAGCATTTCATGGTGCGAACATTCGCACATTCTTTTTGTTATAATTATGAATTTAATAATGGCCAGTATGACGAAGCTCACAATGTGTTTTGGCTGCAAAAAATTATTTTTGAAACTTTTGAACTTAGTTTTCGAAGTAGGTGTTGCTGGCAAGAACTCCGCTAGCAGTGCAAAGACAAATTGCTGGAGCAGCCGGCAATTTAGCGAAAATCGCACACATCGCAATCTCCGCTAAACTGTCCTTTATTAATTGCTTTACAATCCCAGAAAGAATGGGTAAACCATGACCTGCTGACGTTGCAAGAAACATGCGATAAGCTGCCCGCGTGTCTCCACTGTATTGCAGTGAAGCATAGCTCATTTTCTGCCGGCGCATGTTTTGGTCGAGCTGCTACTTATTAGTATCGATACGTTGCATTGCCTTGTGGCAATTAATGGCCGTCGTTTGTGTGGATTCGCGGCGAAATCGGGATCTCGAAGTGGCACACGGCACCCAAAGTTTTTGAATGAACCAGGCTGGTGCCGGCCGCCCCTTCAACTTATCCACTTCCATTGCAAAATACGAGACCACGGAAATCCTTCGAATTAAGCGGGATTTCGAAATAGCCGAGTTAGAATTAAGGAAGGATGTGGGTGCTAAAAACTTTTTTTCTACTTTGGCTCAATCTCAACTAAACTTGACTATTTAAGGCAGTTTTTCATGCTGATTTCAAATCTGTAATTTGTTGCATAATAGCTCAATTGGTTCAGGTAATATTAGGGTGTGAATTTTAATTATTTGCCTATCTCTTACGGGTCTTTTCAGGAATTTCCCCTTAGAAAAATGAACAAGTACATGCATAACTCCAATGCTGAAAACTTGCTGTAGGGAGTGATGCCATTTTTTTCCATTTGAAGGCATTTTATAGGCATGAAAAAGGACAAACACTTATGATGAATATTTTACACCAAATTCCTCTTATAATCTTTAACTGTAATTTGTAAAGTGGCTCTAGAGAATTGAAAATAGCATCACCCCCTGGATCATTTCAAGGCGAATAAAATGATACCAACTTTGTCACTTTCACTAAAATATAACATGGGAAAAATCCCCATAAGGCTGAGTAAAACGTGCAAAAACAACGAACTGAGAAAAATGCATTTGGAGTTTCCATCAACTGTAACTTTTGCTAAAGTGAAGCTACGGCAATATAAATGACACCGTTTTGTAGCTCTATATTATATGATAATGACCATGCTGAAATTATGACTGTTGCCTCCCAAAATATTTGTCACAGCTTGTTCCCAAACTATTACATGGTCATTGATGCAGCAGGAGAATGTTTTTTTTTACTTTTTGGTCAGTGCAGTGAGTTGCAAGAGAAAGGAATGCCAAAAAATTGAACAATAATGTTGTCCTTGCATATACAGTACACCTACACAATGTTCAGGCTGAAAACACACAATATTTATTTTACAAGAAATTGTCACCGTTTGCATGAGGACAGTGCTAAAGCATACCGGGGCTATAAGGGGGGTCCCCTGCTGGCTTGTGACGCTGTGCAAGCCTAGTCTTGGTTGTGTTGCTGCTGAGATGCTTTCTCTGCGATTTTCGCAGCCTGTTTTTGTCTTTTTCGAGGCTGCGACGAACCAGGTTGTAGCCCGCACTGTAGCCTTGATTCTCGGCAATTTCTACTTAGCTCTTTATTACGCCTTGATGGAAGCGGCTTATGGCTTCTGCAACAGCCCTCTCAATGCTCCGCAAGGATGCATGCTGGGTTTTAGGGGCCTGCTGCCAAATCACAGAGTGCAGGCTTTCACTTGAGTTCTGAGTGATCCCATCACTGCACTTTTCCAGGAGCGCTTTGACGCTCAGCCGCCTGAACATGGGCTCTAGTGCCTAGCTCACAAAATCAGGCAAGCTGTCTTTGTGTGGTGGGGGCTTCTCATTCTTCGCCACAGCTCTCTGGTACTTGCACCATGAGTCTGGGCATAGCCTCCTAGATTTTTTTATGCCCGCGCAGTGGAGCGGCGGAGGCCGACCGCTGCCCTCTCTCTTCCTCATCGATTTACGCCTGCCTTCTCCACAAGGGGCGCTCGCACCCCATACTTGCCCGCACACGCTCTGGAGCGTATCAAGCATAGTCAGCATAGCAGCATAGTTCGCTACGCTGCTATGTGTTGAGGCACCTCGAAGCCCTCAAAGTACCTACAAAAGTGGCTCTACAGGCAGAAGTTGTTCCGTGTCCGTCGTGTTTGCCGCAGGTAAGCTTGTGTGTCTTGCGGAAGCAACGGTTTTAATTATGTTTTTTGTTTGGACTATCAGGGAAGCATGACAGAACTCGCAGACAATGTGACAGTGCTCGCGGAATAAAACGCGGTCTGTAAAGATTCAAAAACAACAAATGGTATATGCAATTTAACGTGATAAGAACGCCATATCGCTGCAAATATG
This sequence comes from Rhipicephalus microplus, assembly GCF_043290135.1. NCBI lineage: Eukaryota > Metazoa > Arthropoda > Arachnida > Ixodida > Ixodidae > Rhipicephalus > Rhipicephalus microplus. The sequence continues at coordinate 159,183,371 of NC_134702.1, forward strand.
ACCGCTAATGTTAACGTGGTTTCTGGTGTAAGTGTAAGAGGCAGCCCTACGCCATCGTAGCATGAATTCGGAACGCTGCAAGTGGAAGTACGTTTAACACATAGCTTTAAATTCTCGCTTCTAATTCCTGGAGCATTTTACACTGAATTATTTACATGAACGTTTATTGTTCTAACAGCGTTCTGATCCTTAAGGTTCAGTGCCACTGAATGAAGCGACCGTTTATTTACTATTCTACGGGTCCATGTGTGAGTTGCTAGCGCCGTCACAATCTATATTGTTTGCTACTCTAAAAACTGGGGTTTACGGTGCATATTCATGCTGCATTACTTTTCACATACCAATTTGGTTTTCTATCTGCAGTGTAGAATCAGTAAGGGTGCTCTGTACCCGACAAGATGCCGTACTGCTGCGTCCCACGCTGCAAGTCTTCGCGCAAACAACGGACACCGGGCATATCGTTCCACGAGATACCAAGCGATCCGGAACTTCGAGCGAAATGGCTAAAGGTCATTTCTCGGGACGACTAGACACCGAATACGACGTCGTGCTACTCGACTGTATGCAGCCGACACTTCGGTTCCTCCGACTTCAAGGAGGGCTGCAAAATTCGCAAACTCAAGAAAGACGCTGTTCCTAGCATTTTGGAGGAGTATCCTCCGTACCTGCAGCCTCCGAAAAAGAGAGAGAGAAGCGACGCGTCTGTGAGAAAACGCGAGGCAGCTGCGCCAGTGAACACACCACCGCGGAAACGAAGAGCAGTTGAGAGCCAACTGGAGACTCCTTCACTTCCTCGCAATGACTTGCCGTTCGTCGACGTCGGCTCTCAAGATTTATCACTGATGGATTGCACCGCAAGCGAACTGCTGCTACCCCTGGAAAACGGCGCAAGCGAGCGCTGCATTACTGCGACTGTGCGGGTGGACAGAGCTGTGCAGGTGTCGTCATTATCCTCGGTTTCAGCAATGGACAAACGAAAGTGGAGACGTAAGGAGCGAGACTTGAACGCGCGAATTGAGCGGCTCAAGAACACCGTCGACAAGTACAAACAGGAACTGCACAAGCTCAAGGAAAAATCCTATGTGTCTGCATTCCTGCAAGTTGTGGAGAAAGCGAAAGAGAAAGACCTGGCTGCTTCAATATTAGTGGAACACGTTCAGAATTTCGCGAAGAAGAAACCAACGTGGTCTGAGCTGACAGTACGTCATGCTGTGGTGTTGCGTAACCTCTCGACTCGTGCATACGAACGCGTAAGGAGCACAGGTATTCTTCGGCTTCCCTGTCGAAGTACCCTCGAGTGCTTCATGGGCTCATCACGTGGAGAAGTTGGCGTGACCGAACTCGTGAAGCAAAGGCTGTCTGCAGAACTCGCTTCTCATCCCTCGTTGCAAGCGAGGGCATGCTCTTTAATTGTAGACGAAATGCGAGTCAAACAACGGCTATTTTATCACAAGCAATGAGACGCTTTCATCGGTGAGGTGGACTATGGTGTGAACTTCCCAAAGAAACAACAAATGAGCCTGTGCTGGCCAACTCACTCTTTTGTTTCGTCCTTAACGGCCTTTCAGTTTCTTTCAAATTACCCGTGGCGTACTTTTTCACGAGAAACTGCACAGGCCGTCAGCTGCACATGCTCATGAGACACGTTCTGATGGAAGTTGAAGAAATAGGATTTATCGTCGTGCGCATTGTCACAGACAACCACAAGATCAATGTCTTGGCTATGCAACTTCTGTGCAACGGAAGCCTCAAGCATTGCACTGACCACCCTGGAAAACCAAATCGAAAGCTCTTTCTTGCATTCGATCAGTGCCACCTGATCAAAAACGTGCGATCACAGTTCTTGTCCCGTGACATCGGAAAAGGCGGCGAAATATCATCGAACCATTTGAAGAGCCTCTACAAAATGCAGCAAAACAGCTTTGTAAAGCCAGTACGATTTTTGACGAGAAAGCACGTATTCCCAACGAATATGGAAAAAATGAACGTGCAGAGAGCAGTGCAAGTGTTTTCTCCTCCCGTGACAGCTGCACTGAAGCTTTTGCGAGAACAGGCGGGCCACAAGTGCGACGCAAGCTTCGCGGGTGTCGGTGCGACGGTGCAATTTATGGACACCGTGCACCGCTGGTTCGTGCTCATGGACGTGAGTAACTGTACCCAGCACATATATCAGAAGAATGCAGACTGCAAGCAGTTTGAATCCGCAGGCGATGAACGGCTAATCTGGCTGGAGACAAGCTTCCTCGACTACCTGGCCGATCTCAAAAGTCAGTGCCTGGCAAAGAACTTCCTAACCAAAGAGACTTACGAGGGTCTTGTGATTACAACTCGTTCGAACGTTGAGTGCATTAGATATCTTCTTGAAGAGATGTCTTTTCAGTTCGTTTTGACGAGGAAAATGTCATCAGACCCTTTCGAGTCGTTCTTTGGCTGGCTGAGGAAATCAGCAGGATCAAATAATCAAACGGACGCCCGTGCCGTGCTCACAGGCATTGAGAAAACCCTCAAGACCGGTGTCGCATCGACGTTGAGTACAAGCAACATAATGGCAGCAGAAGAGAGTAATTGCTTGTCAACGCTGCCACAACAGAAAAACACAAGGGTGCAAACCAGCGAGGAATTCCCTGCAGATGCACGTAGAGAGCTCATAGAGCGGCTAAACCGAGATAAGCCTCTACTTCCCACTCCAGATGTGGCCGCATCGGCTATGGTCGGTGGCTACCTCGCAAGAGCCGTACGAGAAAACATCGAATGTGAGGAGTGCTTCGCGCTCTTAACAAAGCCAAGCGCCTCGACCCCATCGGACTCGCTCATTAAACACCAAGACCGCGGTGGACTTCTTTATACGTCCGCACAACTTCTAAATGTTCTCTACGCATTACAGAAGTTCGTTAAAGTTCTTCTAGCGACAAAAAGGCGTATGCATCACCCTCTAAAGGATGCTGTGAACAATGCTGCTGAAATCCTCCGCGAGCACAAAGCTTTGATGAGTTCGAAGCCAGGGCACCAGGAGAATTTGCTCAAACTGTTGCTGACAAAGTTTGAAAGTTTGAAAGTTTATTGAAATTGATTGGTTACAAATGGTGGTTACAATGGGGTTTACTACTGATACAGAGGGAGGTCCCAAAGTCAAGAGACTGTACAGGGGACCTCCCATAAGAGCTGAGTAAACAAAAGTACTTTAACGCAACAAAAATGTGTACACAAAGTACACACTCAAAAAGAAGCAATTAACACTGAAACATCGTTGGATTATTTAAAAATTACAAAAGAAAGCAGAGATGATGAAATGATGAAATGACTATGCTGAATGCAGATAATTCCGAAGGTTGATTTTGAATGCGTGGAAATTGGAGATATATTTAACATGGCATGGTAATGAGTTCCATAGTTGTGTGGCTGAAAAGTTAGTAGTGAACTTACCATAATTAGTTCTGGGTTTCAGTAATAAGAAGCTATTGCTGGATGCGAAACGTGTTGACAAAGAGTAAGGATACTGGCTTTTGATGATTATAGGGAACGGGAGCTTTCCGCTGATGGATTTGTGGATTAGTATTGCGAGGGAATATTTATGTAGTTTTCCCACCGACAGAATACCGTTAGAGGTGAGCAAAGGCAATGCTTCTGATGTGTAGGTGCTATGTGTCATGATGCGAATAGCCTGATTTTGAGTGTGTTGCAATGGAGATAAATGGACTGGATACGTGTTTCCCCATGATGATATGCAATAATTAATATACGTATGAATGAAAGCGTAATAAAGGGATATTAGTGTGTTCATATGGAAAAAATTGCGAACTTTAATTAATATCCTAATGCCATAAGCTGTCTTCTTTGTTAACGATGAAACATGCTCATCAAATTTTAGGTGCTTATCTAATGTGACTCCGAGAAACATGACACTGTCAGTAGGATAAAGTGTGTTTGAAGCGAAAGTTAAAGATGGTGATCCTGAATAAATCCTATGCTTAGAAGAAAAGATGACGAACTGAGATTTTGTAGCATTTATCTGTAGTTTATTCTGCCGGCACCAGGTAACTATGCTGTCCGCGTCGTGGTTAAGCTTGTAGATTAATGAATCAAGGTGGTTGTCTGAGCAGAAAATAGTAGTGTCGTCAGCGTAAAGAATACAGTCAGATGATTTTAGGCATTGTGAAAGATCATTGATGTATATTAAAAATAAGAGAGGTCCTAATATTGATCCCTGCGGTACCCCAATGTTACTTGTTTTAGGGTGTGAGTAAGTGTTAGATATAGACACAATATATTCTCTATCTTTTAAGTAGTTACGTAGTAATTTCAGTGGCGGGCCTGCTATTCCAATAGACTCTAATTTAGCAAATAGTATATTGTGAACAAGTGAATCGAATGCTTTAGATAAATCAATAAAGAGCGCCCCAGTCAAATTACCTGCATCAATTGCCTGCCGGATTTTATCTGTCAAGTAAATTAATGCTAAATCAGTTGAGTATCCCTCCCTAAATCCAAATTGATTTGTTGATAAGACATGAAATTTTGAAAAATAGGAAGACAAGCGTGTTACTATTAGTTTTTCAACAACTTTGCTAAAGAATGAGAGTATAGCTATGGGTCGATAATTAGATGTGAGACGCTTATCTCCCTTCTTGAAAACAGGAATTATTTTGGCTTTCTTCAAGGAACTTGGAAAAATTCCCGTGGTAAAAATAAGGTTTACTATGTGACAAAATGTTTCAGATATTAAACTTGCTATGAGTTTTATGAGAGAGGGGCGGAAATTATCAATACCGGGCCCGGTATTTTTTAGACTAGAAATGATAGTGACTATTTCTTCAGGTGTCACGGGGTGAAGGAAAAAGCTGTGAGGCATGCGTGGGTAAGACTGGGTCAGAGGATCGTCTTCCCGTTGCTTGTCTGTACAGAAGAAGTTAATAAAAGAGTTAGCAATGTCTAAGGGATTATCGAGAAGTAGGTCTCCCGATTTTATCATTGTTATTTCGCTATGCTGGTTGGATCTACCCAAAAACGAGTTTAAAATTTCCCACTGTTTTTTTACATCATTACCGGTACACTTAATTTTATTTTCATAGTACTGTGTTTTGGCATGTTTGAGTAGTTTTCCTAAACGATTAGAATATTTTTTATACCTATCATGAAGCGCAGTATTGAACGGTTGTTTTTTTGTTTTTCTGTAAAGGTTATCTTTTTTCTTCAGGCAATCAAGCAAACTGCTAGATAGCCATGGGTTACGAGGAGCTGAGAACGGTTTTTTACAGTTCATTATTTCGGTAGAATCTGCAAGGGCATTGGAAATTATCTTTGAAAATGTATCGTAGGCAGTTTCAGGGTTATCGCACGCGATGACTGGGTTCCAGTCTGTAGCAGATATTAACTCAAAGAACTTTGTTGAATTGAGCTTCTTTCTGGTTAGGCCTGTGACAATAGCGCAAGGAGTGTAATTTAAACGCACAAATATTGGATAGTGATCGGTAACAGAGGCTTCGACAACGCCGCAGTCAGGGTTAGTAAGGAGATTTGATAAAACGTGGTCAATAAGTGTACCTTGTTTATTTGCGGGACATCGAGTTGGAAGCGTAACTAGGTTTTCATACCCAAAGCCATTTAGGCAGTTAACGTATTCATTGAACAGTGTGTTGGATGGATCTAGGAGGTTAATATTGATATCGCCCATGATAATGACATTTTTCTGCTCCAGTGATAATTTGTGCAACAAATTACCAAGGGCCGAGCAATAAGCACTTCCACATGATGACGGTGAACGATAGATGCAACCAACTATAAGGTTTTTTTTGTCCTGTGAAAAAAATGAATCGTGAAATTCAACCCAAACAGATTCGCAGTTAGCCACTTTGAGTGTCAAGTCAAGTCGTCTATGAAAACGCAGTTCCGAGGACACGAAAACAGCCGCACCACCATGATTACTATTATCGCGGTGACAATATTCAGCAGAGTATGAGGGGAAGGTATACAAGTGATTATGAGATGCGGAAAGCCACGTTTCGCTAATACAAATCACAGAAAACTTGTGACTAGTTGATGATAAGAAAGTTGTGATACCATCCATGTTTTTTTGCAGACTGCGTGCATTAAAATGAATTAGTGAACGGCAGGGCAAGGAAAAATAGGTCTGAAGTTCGTGAGGTCGAATGTACGAAGCCATTTCACGTAACTGAAAGATTAACTACTAGACTGATTGCAAAATGTTAGGCAATATTGCATAAATCAGAATCGGAAGCAATGCGAATTACCCGACTGTCGGGAGACTTCCGCACCTTAATCTGGCAATTTTCCGTCCAGATGAACTGCCATCCTTTTTCTTTCTTTAAGGCAAGTGCCCTAGAGAACAAGCGCTTATTGTCTGGTGATAGGTGCTCATTCACAAATATTGCCTGTGCGTTCTCTCCTGAATACCCTATACTTCGAGTGTTCAGCCGCGCCCTTCTGGCTTTCTTCATGAACTCGTTCTTTTTTTCACGAGAGCAAAACCGCACAATCATATTCCTTTGACCGGACTTTGCAGGTACACGATGTACCGTGTCGACATCGCTAGCCGAGACCTTACAGTTGATTTTGTCGCCAATGGCAGTCAGGATTGCGGAACAATCCTCTCCTTGGGTAGAGGGCACCCCTTTTATTTCCAAGTTATTTAACCTTGAGTACTGCTCGAGGTTGGCGACTTTACTTTGAAGGGCCTCATTTTCTGCTTTTAGAGCGCGATTTGCGGCAGTCAGCTCGAGCTGCCGGGAGCGTGTCGACTCGACCACCTCGTTCAAGAGTTTTAAACTGTCATCCATACGACCAACTTCAGCTCTCAATTCACCGACGTCTAAGCCTGCGTCCTGAAGCTTGGTTTGTATATTAACAACAAGCCGGTCAACCAATTCGTTCAATCTAAGTTTGAATAAATCTTCTAGCTCGTCTAAGCGCTTGCAGAGTTCGGCATTCGTCGGCATCGTGTAAAATGGCTAAACACGTGAGTACAAAGTGAGTATACAAGCCGTAACACCAACAGTAGCAGCAGCAGTTGCTAGACTAAAAAATTCTAAGGAAGTGTCAAAAATGAAGCAACCAACCTGTGAAACCAAGGAAGTTCGCTTAGATGCGTGCTTGTGAATGCAACTGCTGCTGCTACAACAGTGATGCTTCCGCTGGGACGGCTTTTATGACAGAGAAACGGGCCGCGTAGAAGCAGCTTGGGGGCGGCTTCAGCGCAATCTGCGCCAAGGCCAGATGAGTAGTCCTTTTCGCGCAGGCACGTGTACGATGCACGGATGAGAACCCAGGTAGTCGCCGCGGCTATCTGTGAAACCAAGGAAGTTCGCTTAGATGCGTGCTTGTGAATGCAACTGCTGCTGCTACAACAGTGATGCTTCCGCTGGGACGGCTTTTATGACAGAGAAACGGGCCGCGTAGAAGCAGCTTGGGGGCGGCTTCAGCGCAATCTGCGCCAAGGCCAGATGAGTAGTCCTTTTCGCGCAGGCATGTGTACGATGCACGGATGAGAACCCAGGTAGTCGCCGCGGCTATCTGTGAAACCAAAGAAGTTCGCTTAGATGCGTGCTTGTGAATGCAACTGCTGCTGCTACAACAGTGATGCTTCCGCTGGGACGGCTTTTATGACAGAGAAACGGGCCGCGTAGAAGCAGCTTCGGGGCGGCTTCAGCGCAATCTGCGCCAAGGCCAGATGAGTAGTCCTTTTCGCGCAGGCACGTGTACGATGCACGGATGAGAACCCAGGTAGTCGCCGCGGCTATCTGTGAAACCAAGGAAGTTCGCTTAGATGCGTGCTTGTGAATGCAACTGCTGCTGCTACAAGCAAACTTTCAAAGTTCTTCCGCCCAATATTCACCAACTTTGCTCTGAAAGCGACAGACAAACGTGATGTCGCCAAATTGTTCGAAATAAAGCCGCTTTCACGAAAAACCCTGAAACTGTGAGCTTGATCTCACAGCTGGGGGCCTAAGTGAAAGATCCAGTTTTCACAATATGTCTCGTGTTGCTTGCTTTCAATGTACTGTGGGGATGGAAAGAAACGTGAAAAGTGCGGCATCTACATTCCCTGCTGTTTCGAATTTCTTTACGGGTTGTTGTATCCTGCATGATAATTAAAAGCCACTAGAATAAAACTATTCTAGCATATTTTATTTTTATTCCCACCAGGGTCACAGCGGGATGCGAAGATCGTGCCGCACTGTTCCGTTTTTTTTTTTTCTATCACCCCTGAGCATCATGAAGAAACACCAATGCAACCTGCGCATTTATTTTACAGCTCCATCTCGAATACGAACGCAAGTTTCTTTCCAAAAGCATGTGCGCAACAGCATAGTCACGTCGTCTGCTCTGGGAGTGGGTAAGGGGTGACAGCGCCGTGTGGTGGCGAGCGCATGAAATAGAAGGTACGGGCGGGGCGGGGCGCCTTGCTCCGCTCTCCACTTGGCGGGCATGAAAAAATATAGGAGGCTATGGTCTGGGCCTCCAGGGCAGAGGTCATGCTTTGGTGCTTTGTCTGTAGACATGTGCTGCAAAGTTGCAAGCACAGCTTTCTGCATGCGTGGAACGTCGTTCTTGTGACTTCTCAAGGTATAGCCATAGTAAGAGGTGATCCTCTTGATTTTGTGTTGCGTGAGCCTGCCCTTACCGCCTAGCGAGCCACCTTGAGCTCTTTTTTTCCACAAGTGTACGTAAGGCAGCTCCCATACGCTTGTGCACATGATTGATTCAGTCGTTTTTGGCTACCTTGACATGACCGTACACTTCATTCTCGGTAAAAGAAGAAACTGTGTTTCTGTCATCGTCTCACAGCATGGTCGTATACCAAAGCTTGTGCTTTTCAAGTGACCGCCAAAGCAAGCGTAGCGCCGCCTCCACTTCCATCTGGCCAGCGTTGCAGTCAACGTATTTCTGGCACAGTGGGGCGTGCTGGATGAGCCAGGCAAAACGTCCTGCCTCTCCTTCCTTAGGTCCTTTGGTGCAAGCGAGGCAAAAGTTCGACGGTACGATTTGGTCTATATCGAGACCACTGTACATTTCAATAATCAAGCCAACGCATATATGTGACCTATGTCCGCGAGTGAGCCAAGTGCCATCATATATAATGTCGACGTTGCCAGGCGCGTTGCTAACTCCGCACAGAGCTCTTTGACGCGAGCAACGCTCACTACTTCGCACTCGGCAGCTGTCGCACTGCAGGCTTCCTTCATTAACATCATGTGGCTTTGATAGGTCTTGTGGTGGAGCCCTCGATGCGAAATGTTCATAACGGCGAGAAAGTCCGACAGAGCCGTTGCCTTTATGGCAACATTCTTCCTTCATTGATGGCCTTCATGGCACGCAAATTCACTTTGAATAGCCTTAATTTGGCGTCGGTCTCGTCGGCTACACGTGGGGACGAAAACCGTTCTTCGCGAAAGTCACAACTGCTGCACGCGACAAGGAGCTTCGAACACAGCCCGTACACTTTCTTGCCCTTCGAAAACGTCACGCTTTTTTCACCGCACTCGGGGCAGACGACAAGCCGAAATAACAAGTCTATCACCGCCAGGTCAACAATGCCAAATTCTGTCCAGTTTTCTTTTTCACCATCCGCCAGATCATCTAGCAGCTTGAACTTGCGTTCCGTTGTGCACTGCGATGTGAGGGATGCCTTCAAGCTCGCCACATTCCTGGCACACTGAGCACTCGTCCACAGAATAAAATGCCGTTTCAATGCGGTCTTGATGTTGCTGGAAGAGCCAGATGATCCGACGATGTAACAATCTGTGGATGTGCTGTAGATGAGCCCTGGGGAGTGCACCGTTTCAGACACAACAGGTGCCTGCGGCCACGCGCCGCTGTCGGAATTCACCGCTTTGGCCGCACGTGGTCGGCTTTCTTTTGCGGCGCGTTCAACGGATGCCTTCGTTTCTTGCCGTACGCTTGCCGCGTCTTCTTCTTTAGACGAGCATCTCCAATCATGCCAGCAAAAGACGATAAGCCGGTGCGTCGGTCGCGTAGCACGCGCAAAAAGCAGGCGAACAACGCGTGCGCGGAACGGGAGCGGGCGGCCGACAAGTAAAATACAGAAAAAAAAAGCGCGAACAACCTTGGCCGCATCAACCAATGGGAAGCGAGAGACGGGGGGCTCGCCTGGCGTGCGCGCGCTCTAGCCAATAAGCGGTTGGGACGGGAGTTTCAGAAAAGGGGCGAGGGAAGCCATGCCAGATGCCATTTTGAAGGGCGGCAAAATACAAACAAAGAAATCAGCTGCAAAACAAGCTCAAGATGGTGGTGACTGGCCGGTTCCTTAGCCGGCGACGTGCGGGAAGTTTGAAAAAATTTTACCTTTTGAGGGGCATTTTGTGACTCCCTTGGCGACTTTATAACCAATTTTAACCCATTTACCGATCAAATTTCCTATTCACAATTTGAGAACACGTGCGTATAGGTATAAGAATTCTAAAAATAGGATTTTCAAAAAAGCGACTTTCTGGCCATTTTTTGCCATTCTAGGACCCGCGTCCCCCCTTTAACGAGGTTTTACTGTATTTTACGAGCGAGTCCGAGTGAACTCCACATTTTTTTGACGACCGAACTTTTGCCCTACCTACTCAATCTCAGCGTAATTATCACCCTTATGTCGACTCACGTGTACTCAGAGCCGTGAGCCCGAGTCTGAGCGGGCCCTGGCGGCAAGGTATGTTTCATGAGTGAGTCTGAGTGAGCTCTGAATTGTTTGCCTACCTATGATTGCACGTTTTGCCAACCTATGATCATGACTTCTTTGGCATGCACAGGGGAGCACTGTTCTAAAATCTGAACTGTTCTTGTCCCGCGAGTATGAAGCACTTGACAGGCAAACACACCTGAATGGGAGGCAGAGCAGCTGTGGTGTTCTTCTTGTAGATGTCGTTGATCTTCTTCTGGAGCACCACCGCCTGCTGTGTCAGGTGGCGCAGGCACTCTGAGCTCTCGCGAGTCTTGTCGTGCTCCTCACCGAGCTGCACAAATTGTGACAGGCAATGATAGGCGAGATCGCAGGGTCTCCGAACCTGAATACTGTTACATCTTTCAACAACAAACTGATTTCATGAGGGCCACCTTATTTTTCAGTAACCTGACACCACTCGAAAGATGGTGTTTGGTGAAAACAATTTTTAAAAATTATTTTTTCAAGTTACCACACCATTGCCATGACACTTCTGCAGGTGTCCACTTACAAATTCATCACACAGGCTATCAGCTAGGCAGACAACACCACCAAATTCAGCATGGTCACATGAGGTCACCATGCTGAACTGTTACGGTATATCCAGACGAGCCGACCTGCAGATGGCCGAGTCATGTGACAGTAAGAACGCAAGCAGCCAGTCTGATTGAGCCACACGCATGCACAGTCCGAAACACGAGGAATAAAGCCCGAGCCGAAGTCAGTTCCAAGCGGAAACGATGCCACTCGCGTGCCTTCAAAAAGAAACCGCACATTCAAAAAGTTGCCAACGTACTCGGCAGAAAAAAAAAAGAGAAGAAAAAGACAACCTGTCTTCTCAACACCCCACCCCTCCGAGCACGAGCCCCTTAGCTAAGCATGGAAACGGGCGGTTTGTGACAATGTTTTCAGCCTTCTTGGCCTTCCTGCGCCCACAGCCAAAGCTACGAATTCACCCAAACAGAAGTGGAGGGTCACTTGGCGGCGACACCAAGGGCCAAAGGAGCAGTTTGTCCTGTCGCCTGGATCCATTATTCGTGTCACTGCTTTGATCTGAGACCCACATCACGTGTCGACGGCAGTGCTGACCTCATAACAAAACGCTCTCAGTAGCGGGCGCGCGTGCAAGCACGCGCACACACACACACATACACGCACACACACACACACATGCCCGCACCTGGGTCTTGTAGATGGTGTACGTCTCCTTTTCATTCTGCAGGGCCCCTCGGAAGTCGCCCAGGCAAGACTGAGCACGAGCCACCAAGTGGTAGCTCACCGCTACCTTCAGGCTGCGGCTCCCGTAAAACCTGCACACGCAAAACATGCATGGCTACTGAGGACTGCGCAGTAGTACACCAAAAGATAACGAGTCGCGCCATAGAGGAGAACTATGGCTTGATTTCAACCAACCGAGGTCCTTCAAGAACCGCCTAAATTTCTTTGCTTGGATGTTTTTGCATTTCGTCCCCACCGAGATGTGGACACTGTTGCTGCACAACTGAGGTGTAGCTCCACTTGAGCTATTTCCTGAGGTGAATGACAAGACTATGTTCATTCCATTGTGTCTTAAAAAAAAAAGGGACGAGCCTCTCAAATCATTCCCGTTCTTTATTAGGAACAAGTACCGTATTTACTCGCATAATCCTCGAATTCTCGCAACCCCCACATTGCCCAAGAAAAATACGATTTCTTTTTTTTTTCCTCGAGTAATTACCGCACTCCCGAAAACTGCCGCAATCATGTCGTCTGCTCGTTCCAGCCACTGATGATGATAGCACGCGCCATCTTTTAAGCATCAAGCGTACTATTGCATGCAGATTTAAGGGGAGACGCGGGTCGAAAAGTCGCGTTTTTTTTCCAAACTTCACCTTTTCTGTTTTTTGTTGCTTTATCATCTTTATACATTATATTTTGACATCTGAAAATATCACAGCGAAATAAGCATCAGAAGTCAGTGAAAAACGCGTCTGAGTGAGCGGCAGTGACGCGCGGCATCACGAAATTTACACAAAACGGGCTGCTGTTCGCGTGCTCGCGGGGCCGCGAAGAGAGCTGTCCGCCATATTGCGGCCGCTGGCTCGTGTAGAGTTGTCCTTACTCTCCACGATCCCGGTTCTTGAAGTCTCGTACGTTCACGAAAAATCTAAAAAAAAAAGCAACAAAAACAGTCTTTTCCCGCCGTTTCAAACCGCGCGCCACTAACGCAGGGCCGCCATTGGCTGACAGCACCCGTGTTTTCTTGCCGTAGTTCGCTTCACTGTTTTCCGGAGTTATTTTTCGCTGTTTTCGTGCGATGGCAAGCCCGAAAAAGGCCGTTGCCGACCATCGGAAATACAGAAGTAAGAACAAGTTCAGAGGGAAGCGGCGGAGGACGTACAAGAAAGCCACCGCCAACGAAAATGTCCGCGACGGGCCAGCGGCCGGTAGGCCTAACATCGACCACGGCAACGTCGACCATGGCAACTGCGACGACGAGATCAACGCTGCAGTGAATTTTGTGAGTGCATCGCAGAAAAAGATCGCGTTATTCGAAAACGACGTCAGGCCGAATGCCGATCGTGCCGAAAGCGTAGTGCTGTGCGAGTTGGGTGCATTGACGGCCGTCGTCGCAGGCGCGGCATGCCCCGTTTGTCACGAGAGTAAACTCGCAGTTCGGGCACCGAATAAAAAGCGGAAAGGCCTTTCGGCGTTTCTGGAGCTACACTGCGAGAATGCGGAGTGCTCGGAGAGCATCCTTTCGTCCGCGTACTCGTCGAAGCGGGTCGCGTCAGATGGCGGCCGCGGTGCAAGCAGAAGCTACGACAGCCGGGAGTTCGCGTGACGCCTTTGCCGTGAACCTGAAAGTGGTGCTTGCAGCGCGTGCCGTCGGTATCGGGCATGAGCAACTTTCACGATTTTGTGCAGTAGTTGGATTGCCAAACCCTATGCACCATAAGACCTTCCATGCTATCGGCAAAAAGATTCACAGTGCGGCAGTGAAGGCTGTCTGTGAAAACATGCAAAGGGCACGCAGCGTCACCAAAGAGGTGGCTGGTAACAGTGACGTGCCAGTCATGTTTGACGGCACATGGCAAAAAAGAGGCCACAAAAGCCACAATGGTGTGGGAACTGTAGTGTCCTTGGACACTGGTTTGTGCCTGGACTATGAAGTGCTTTCCAACTTCTGCCTGGCGTGCAGTTTGCATAACGACATGGGAGGCGATGAAGAAACATGGCAGGCGTTTCATCATCCCGTTTGTGAGAAGAATTGCGACTGTTCTTCGCATGCCATGGAGGCCGAAGCTGCAGTGCGCATTTGGCAGAGGACTGTGGACTATGAGACACCCCTGCGGTTCACCATCTTCCTAAGCGATGGAGACAGCAAGGCCTACAACGGGGTCTGTGATGCCAACGTGTACCCTGACACTCCAATTGAAAAAGAGGAGTGCACCAACCACGTGGCGAAACGTCTGGGCACCGGCCTGCGGAAGCTGCCAACGCCACTTCCACGAGGGGAGAAGCTGAAGGAGACCACCATCTAGAAGCTTCAAACTTACTTTCAGGTGGCCATTGTGAACAATCGGGGAAATGTCCACAAGATGTACACTGCCATATGGGCCTCATGTTTGCACTCGTGCTCAACAGACGGTGCTGGAAGTCACAAGTTCTGTCCTGCAGGCCCAGACTCGTGGTGCAAGCACCGACGTGCTGAGGCGCAGGGCCAGCCTGCACCGTGCCACACCCCCCTCCTGACCAAGGCCCAGGGTTTGGCAGTCCTCCCAATCTACAAGCGTCTCACAGATGCGAAGCTGCTTGCCCGGTGCCTCCACGGCAAGACACAGAACGCGGCCGAGTCCCTGAACAGCAAAATATGGCTGCTGTGTCCAAAGACCCGGTTTGCTTCCCAGACTGCTGTGGAAACAGCCACAGCCATTGCAGTCCTGTGGTTCAACCGGGGCCACGCGAGCTTTGAAAAGGTGCTGGAAGAGCTTGGGGTGCTTCCTTCGGAGGCCCTGGTTACCCTCAGCGACCGCCGAGACAGCATGCGCATGCACAAGATGAATGTGCGTCAGACCGCTGAGGCGAGGGCACACCGTCGCAGTGCAGCCAAGAGGGCCCGGGTGGAAGAGTCCTGCCGCACCAGCCGGGAAGGGAAAACCTACGGTGCTGGAGAGTTTTAGACAACTGATATTCCCTCTGGACATGTGTGTATGTGTTCAGCACAAGTTTCGTGCTACTGCGTTTTTCATTTTTGTAAATACAGACTTTCAAACTTTCAAACGCGTTTTTCTCATTTCGCAATTTTGGCCAATTTGCATTTTTTGCGGGAAGTGTTTCGGGCACTTAGAGTGGTCATACGACGACGAAATTTGGCACACACATTGAGGAGAGTGCGTAGGGTGCCGATATCTACTTGAATCAGCACAACCTATCAGCTGTAAATATCTATTAATAAATTTAATGGTGGTCGAGTGGAAAAAAAAGGGTACTTTGCTACACAGATGTTTTTTTCATAGTTTCAAAGTTGGAGCACAATTTCTAGCTAGATATCGGCACTCTATGGCTAATAGGGAGCAAAAGGAGCCATTGAACAACTCTCTGCATGAACATTTAGTATGCGCGAAAGTTCCCGGGAAACTTATCAAGTTTCACCATTACTTGAAACACAACTCCCAAACTATTGCACTTATGTAAAAACTGATTACAGATTTGGAATCAGGAGGAAAAACTGCATCAGTGGTCCAATTTCTGAAGCTCTAAGTTGAATAACAAAAAAAAAGTGCTTTCGAGGAGCGTCTCCCCTTAATCTAATCCAAGCCAAGCCGAAGTGGCCAATGCGCGTTGCGGCGTGTTTTATATGCTGTGTCGGTAATCTTGGCATGTTATGGGGTGATACTGAAGCTACACGGCTGCTTCAAGTTGCAAGTGATGGATTATACACTAAACAACGGCAACAGGGCCGCTGGTAGGCCCTTTGAAGTGTACGAGTTTTGTGTTCGCTACTGGTGACGGCAGCTGAAACACACCAAAACGCGTTGGACCTGCCGTGGGCCTAAAACTGGGATTGATGGTAAACTTTATTTCTTCAGAAGAAAACTGAGGACGATTCTGTTAAATAGCCATCAGCCCAATACTGACGTCCTACGCTTACCTTTGAGGGCTCTTGTTGAGCGATGAACGCTACCGTTAAGCCAACAACGCCCACAAGCTTTGCTTATGGTATTCTAATTCTCGACTATTTGCTTGCACTTTTTGTGTCCCAAATAAATCTTGCCTTGTTTTGAACTTCTGCTTTTATTGTTGAGGTAAGTTCTAATTAGTATTTCTTAAAGCTTGCTGTAAGTTGCTGGTGTGAGAATCCAGATTTGCGGCCACTTCGTTTTCTTTTTCGCTCTGTACGTTTTCGTGGAAAGGTTTTCCCCGCGTAATTATCGCACCCCCAACTTTGCATCAGTTTTCCGGCAAAAAAGTGCGAGGATTATGCGAGTAAATACGGTAAATGTCGCGAAAATGACAAGTTTGTGCCACGGAACCACGAGACTCCCAAGGTTTTTCCATTCTTCCCAGTCTCTTTTAGCTCTCAAGAGACTAAGTATTATAGATTCTTTAAGTGAGGCTCAAATAAACCAGTTACCACGTATGCTACGGAAGGTATAGAAGCAAGTGTGCCACTTACGCAATGTTGAGCTTGAGGGCATTCTCGAGGAACCTTAGCGACAAGTCGTACTCCCCAACAGCATGCAGGATGAGACCTATATTACTCTGCAAACAGAAAAGGAAGACGGCAGCTTGTGTTAAGCCAAGCTTCATAGTGACTGCTGTATAATTCAATAACAGCACCTCTGTAAACCTTGATCAATTATTCACACCAAGCATTCTACTGCATTCGAAGAAAGTGTACCATGTATTTTACATCGATTTATATATGGAGGCAACCTGCAAATATTAGCAACATACAGTGAAATCTCGGTAGAATGAACCTCACATTAACAAACTTTTCAGATTAACGAACTCAAAAAATCCTGCACCGACTGCTAATAGTTTTAATGTAAAATTATTTCACTACAACGAACTTCAGAATACCAAACTTTTTAAAATAACGAGCGTTAATTTAGTTCCACATTATATTAACAACGCCTCAGTAATACGAACTTATGTTCTGAAATCCATCGCGACCACTGGAGCAGTACGCAAGCAGACGACAAACCGAATGGACGCCTCGCTTCCCGGAAGACGCGTGATGTGGAGGGAAAAAAAAAAAACTAAAGGGCAACTTTTTTTCTTTTTGTGGAAACGCAGGATGCATGGGCGCGGAAAACCTGAGACAGCAAGAGAGCAAAAAATGAAACGCGGGGAATTTTTTTTTATCACTTTTTTTTCTTCAAAAGAGGCGATGATAGCCATGAGGCTTCAGGTTTTTCTTTGGAGGCCTTGTTTTTTCAGTCCTGTTCATCTCTTTTCGGGGATTACTTAACGGGTTGTAAAGCAAGTCGGTGTTCGCGCTGCCATGATACTACAAATGAGTACATCTCTGCTTGCGACGAAGAAGCGGAAGCAGTTTTTGCTAAGCAATGCAATGGATATTTTTCGGCAATTGGAAGGCAAAAAAGCAGGCTGTTGTGACCATAGAACTGAATCGCACCACAGGAATGTGGATGACCTAGAGGTCTTCGTGCTGCAAAGTTTGTGCTGCTCGCGTCAAAAAAAAAAAGACCTTCTTAAAAGTAAACGTGCATTTTTTGGTGTTAACTTGTGCATTTGTTTATTTCTCGTGAAAAACGAGTTCAAGGACCCACCGTTGTAAAGTCGTTTTGGTCAATGAAAAATAAGTATTTATGGTTAATTTTCGAGCTTTCACTATAACGCCCTTTCAAAGTAACAAACAAATTTTCACGGTCCGCTGAAGTTCGTTATACCGAGATTTCACTGTGTTACCATCAATTGAAGAGACCGTTTGACACGTGACATCACATTAGTAGACGGCTCCTTGGCAGCTGGTCTTGAATGAGTAGAAGTTGCTTGCAGCACTGAGCTCATTGCAAAGCTACAGTTGCGTCTCACAACATTTTGTAACAAGTTTTCAATTCGAAATGAATTTCGCATGCTTTCCACATAATGTGACCCAAGCTGTGGTGGAGGAAGTGTGTCAAAATTTCGAGCCTGCTTAACTATCACGTTAACCAATGAGAGAGACAAATGGGTTGAAGGCAGGGGAAGTTTAACAGAATTGAAAGATAAGGTTTGCTACCCTTCACCAAAGGTTCAATCCTAAAGTCATCAGCTGCATTACCTGCCATAGTGTCACCACCATATGGCTCTCCACAAATTTCACTCTCGAGCGAGCCGAGCACGTGAGCACCTCACAAAATAACAGTACACTTACGTCAAGCACTGGCATCTCTGGATGGTTCTCCCCACACGCTAGCAGCATGAGGTACCTTGCTCGGTATAGCAGCTTCAACGTCGTCGTCACTTGCGAGTTTGCGAAGCAGTAGAGAGCGAGGTGGGTCTGCAAGAACCAGCATCTCCATTCACAACAAAAATCTAGCTTTGCCCCGAGCCTAAAAACTTTCATCGCTCTATAAGTGCATGACAAGTGTACGCTTCCAAGTATTTCCTTGAACAGAGTTATTTTTATTCTGAATAAGAAACTCTACAACAGGGGTTTTTCCAACAATTTTCAAGAGAGCAAAAAACTTTCCTTTTTCCACTGATAGACTTGTAGCATATATAAAATAGCCGTCGGCGGGCAACAGCAACAAGACCAACTTCACAAAGCCATTGTCCCATTTTCATGCTGTGTGCTATTTTTAGGACAATAACATTAAATGAGAAAGTCGCGATAATGCATTGGAGAGGCACCACACCTCTCCCCTCCGCCCCCTGTCCCTGTTTTAGGTACCGTAGGCTGCAAGCGGTGTCTTCATGCAGTGTTGCACATGCAAAGGCTCGCTCAGCACAGAACACTCGGCGCAATGCACCTGAACAAATGTTGGTGCAGACTTACGTATTCCGTGATTGTGTAGGGATGATCAATGCCATTCACTCGTTCACTCATGAGCACCGCCTTCTGCTGGTATGCCATTGCCTGTTGGGAGTGACAACCGTACGCAGCACACTCAATTGAATGAAATGTGCAGCTAATGTCCGCACTGTCCATTTCCTCACTAATCATGCCAGCATCTTAACATTGATTAATTATCCAGTAACATCATTTTACTTAGAATACAGAAAGCCATTTTAGACAGCAAGTTGCATTGTTTGCATTCATTTTTAGGTTTTTATTCTCTTCTGTAATATCCCAAAAAAGAAAAGTTTGGGTAGCATGTCTGAACCCCTCCACCTACATTCTCAATGCCCTCACTAGGAGATTTTAGTGAGATTGATTGACTCAAAATGAATGAATAAAACAAACAAACTTTATTTTACAACTACAATGCCTCTGCAGTCATGCATTGCTACAATGGGCATATGTGAAAATAGCACACCTCCAATCATTTTTTTCGAACTGGCAGTGCATTCCGTGGCTGAACAAATACATTCAAATATTATTATAACAAAATTGCATCTTATAGCAAAATAGGCTAGTTATATATGAAAATTTGTTATAAAGATATAATTATAGGACTACATTTATTGCGAGACTATTCTTAATTTACTCAGTTATAATTGATATTTCGTTATAATGAAGTTTCAGAGAAGTACTATAAATCATTTTGCATGTGTATGTGTGTGTGGTGTCTTCATACACCTAAAAAGCATGTTTGGGTAGTAACAAATGTTGCATCTTGATTAGTCGATGCAAAAATAGAGGTTGAGGCTACAGCAGAGAAGATATGTTACTACTACATTCTTGAATGAGGACACTCATTTCACTGGCCACTGCAAGGCGATATGCTATCTTCTCAACATTCAGCAAGCCCTTTAGCCAACAGTCTCCATAAGTGATGAACGAGATAGACAATGCCCAGAGATAGTAATTGCTGCCCACCAACCTCCAGGTGGTCTCCCATGACGTAGCACAGTCGCGCCAACAGACGCAGACACTGCGCAATCTCTGGGTGCAGGGCACCGTACACGTTGTTCATGAGGTTCAGGGCCTCGCTGACCAGCTCGTAGCCCTCGCGCAGCAGGCCCTGCTGAATTTTGCTCTGGCCCGTCAGGTAAAAGCGGTACGCGTCCGTTGCACGAGGATGCACATGCTTGGCTACCGGGAACACCTGCTCGGGGAAAGACAGGAGGGTGAAGAACAGGCGCACAACAACAAGAGCATGCAACACACCCCAATCTCAATGACGAAGTAATATCAGATTTGATTAAATGACATCGCTAACCAACTTTTTCCCGTGATGGAGTTGAGAACTCTCATTGTGCTGCGCCGTTGAGCCCCACTTTCATTCTCACTTCTCCTTTTTCTTCCTAGCTGCTAAGACAGACAATGCCTTGCGTAGGACTTGTGATTCAGAAAGGGAAACCTCGGATGCCGCCTGGCAGTATACCAGGCAATACCAAAACAGTAACAATGAGAACTACTGCCCACTTGTCTCAAAATGTGCTAAGGCTGCACATTGTCTGAAGGTACAGACCAATAGGCATGAACACAAGAGAGCAAAAGTAGATGAGAGGAGCCTTGCCAAAAAGAAGCAAATGGCTTCGACGAAGACACTTTCCACGGTTTATTGTTTCACTACCTCGAACACTTTAGCAACAATTTGGTCTCTGCTTAAAAGGTGCACATCACAGTTCTGAGGTGCTGAACTGTACGAGATTCACCATCAGGCTTGGTAGAGTTCACCTTTTCAACTGCCTCAATTTCTTGAAACTTAGTCGATTGTGTGCTCATACGCAACCAGCCTTTTATTGGCTGAACAATAAATACGGATTCATTGACTGATTGATTAAATAAATTGATCACCGAACTGGCCAGCACCCCCAACCTGAAGAATGTCGTCCTCGGTGAACGGGGCCCGCGACCTGTGCTCCAGGGAGTATTCTCGATGGAGTAGCTGCAGGCCCATCTTGAGGCAGATGGAGCGCAGCAAGGAACACTTGTGAAGCCGCAGGCCCTCCAGGTACTCGTCCGGGCAGGCACCCACAGACGCGGCCGTTGAAGGCAGCTCCCAGCCGTAGTAGGAGCGCAGCTCCCCACGCAGCTGCTCCCACAGGGAGCGCGGTGTCAGGCTTGCCCACTCACTGGTGTCTGTACGTGACGAAGTATGACGTGTCAAGCTAGTTGGCACAGATTTCATCCAGGCGTTCTTCTCAAAGATAGATTAGTTGTCATGCACATGCCATTAAAGGAACAAAACAAATTAGTTTTATAAGACGAATAATCCTTTGAGGTCTGTATTGGGGTTAATATGACCATTATAGGGGGGAACATGGCACTTAAAGGGGTCCTGAAACACTTTTTCAAGTAACCATGGAATGAACTTTCTGGGAGAGCTTATTGCCTCACGAATTAAAAGGCACAAAAATTTTAAAAGTTCGTCCAGCGCGAGTGGAGTTACATACAAATATTCAACGCATGTTGCGATTGCATTCTTTCTTCTCTCGTCCCGACAAAAGCGATGGAAGCTAAGCAGAGAGGGATGGCAGCGCAAAAGAAAATGTCACGGGCGCTTCATGACCTTGAGCACCTTTTCTTTTTTTTTCTTCGAATACGCGGCTTTTTCTGTGTGATCGTCCACGCATGCGTAGACAAGTCGCGGCCTCCCACGGCAATCTCTGTAATGAACGAGCGCGCCATGTTCAAATCAGCCAATGGCTGATATATGGGCTTATTACGAGTGATTTTTGGCATTATTCCGTGATTTGTGGAGAGAAGAGAAAGCAATTTCTAGCTGAATTTGAAAATTTATTGTGAATTCCAGGCCGCGTACTGCACTATAATATTTGGCTCGGGTGTTGTCGAGAGCCTCTACTACCTATCGGTAGCACTTTCTGACCATGCTTAAAAAGTGTTGCAGGGCCCCTTTAAAAAATGTTGTTTTATTCCTTGATCAATTTTGACAAAACTTGGCGAGTGTATGTATATTTGTGTGCCAATTTCAAGTATGCAGCTGTTTTTCTCATATTAAATGTAGCTTTCAAAGTACTAAATATTTCATGTGCCTTTTAAAGAGCAAGTTTTTGTCTAATCTACATGAGTTACAAAGTAAATCAGCATATCAAAATAATGCGGAATCAAGTCTGACTGCAATTAAACAAAAATAGATGTTCAAAGCCCACTATAAAAAAAATTATGGAATGTTTAACGCTTCCCAGTGAAATACTAGCTTCAAGTTGACTCACTCTAAATGTTCAACGCATCATAACTTTTCTTCACAATAATGTAGAACATCCAATTTTCTTGCATTGCACACAGTCTCGATTCCAGATTATTGTGATATGCTAAATTACTTTGTAGCTCTCTTAATTTAAAGAAATCTTGCTCCCTATAAAAGCCCATATAATATTTTGTATTCTAAAAACTATGCTTTATACAAGAAAAATAATTGCATATCTAAAATCTGCACACATATATATATAAGCTCACCAAGTTTTATCAAAATAAATCAATTAAACTTCTTTTAAAGAGCAGCGTCTCCCCTTATAGGCCAATCAAATCAAAGTTTCATTTTTAAATTACATGCCGAGAGTTCAGCCCCCTGCGTGTCAGTGTCACTTCACTGATGTTGAGGACGCTTCTGTAGCGTTGCTAAGTTACCTCAATAAAATTTCCTGAAGTTGCTACCATATTACTTGGGCTCTCTTAGCATGGAATGCCAATCATATTTACACATATAAATTTTGTTACATTTGGTGGTGTCTAATTTTGGTTTTTGGCTACTTTTGGCGTCTACATTTCGCATTGTTCTTTCTGAATAATTGTATGGTTTGCACTTTCCTTCTTTTCATGTTTGTTTTTTGTTTTGTATTTATTGCGTTATTTCTTTGCTCATTATGTATTACTGACATTTTCTAACGTTTGCGCATGTTCCTTGTTTAAATGCATTGTACATTAGTCCCTCGCTTGGGCTCATTTTTGGGCCTGCAGTATTTTGTAAATAAATAAATGAATATTTCCTACATTACGAAATTGGCTCTCTTAGCATAGAATGCAAATCATGTCTACAAATATAGAATCACATAGCCTCAGCGAACACCGAAGTGGGGTCGAGTTACATCATGCTGTGACATAGTGTAGTGCTGTACGACACGCAAGATAGTGCGGTGCTTGTACCTTGTACAGAGAACAAGTTGTGCCTGCCCTTCCTCTTGCCCTTCTTCCGGTTGCTCTTGAGCTGAAAAAAAAAAAAGGAGGTGAGAATGATTTCTACAAATGAAGCAACCAAAGACACTTCCCCGCAGACAAAAGCTAAACCCAAGTTTCAGAAGCTACACCCACTGCAGCGATTGTAGAAAGAGAGTTCATGTCTCACGAAGTAAACTTCTAAGGCCCTAAAGACATGTTTTGGAATATGTTACCTAACGGCCACAAAACAACTAATTTGATCTTGTTCCCTCAAAGACACATGAAATATTTTCTCTAAAGTACGCTTTATACAAGAAAAATCCAAGAAGAAAGGAAAATTCATGTGTTCTAAACCCCCACCCACAAGTTTTGCAATCCACCCCAGGAAGAGGGCCTAACACATTCTTGCAAAAGCTGGGAACCACCTTGGAGACATTCTGTACTCACCCCTATACCAGGGCAAGGCCTAATGGAGTTCCACACTGTGCCAGCAACCTTGACAACAAGTCGTGAAAGAGAAGATGAGATGCTCACCTCGTCGCAGGAGACGGGAGCCTGGACATTGACGGTGGGCGCAGCGAGGAAGCAGTTGAGGAAGTGGCTGATGGCGGCTGCCATGTTGGTGGGGTCGACGCCCTGGAGGTAGGTGGTGAGCAGGTGCTTGGCGGCGCGAGTGAGCAGCTCACCCACAACCACTGCCTGCAATAAGGCTCACGTGTAACGATGCAAGTCACTGGCGCTAGGGTAGAGTGGGCACTATGTGCACTGCTCACAAGTAAGAAAAATGTGGCTATTGCACAAAAAATAAAAGATAACAGAATAATAATATGTGGGGTTTAAAACGTCCCAAAACCACCATATAATAATTAGAGACGCAGTAGTGAGAGACTCCGGAAATTTCAACCACCTGGGGATCTTTAACTTGCACCCAAAATTGAGCACACGAATGATAACGAAAGTAGATACTGAATACCAGAGTTACTCCAATCTAACATGCATCTTTTCTTTCATGAAAATTTCCCTTGAGCATTTTAACTGAGTAAAATCCTGAAACCATGTCCCTCCTTTTAGAAGGGCCAAGTTCATTGCTATCGCCGTCACAAAAAGGGTGACAGTGCACGTTCTGTTCGAGGTTGTGTGGGTTCATTTGGTGCATGGCCGCAGATTGAGAGAATTTTATCTGTTTCTTGTGATGTGCAAATGGTGACTCACTGCTTTTATTATGAAAGCTAACACTACACTGACTAGTGCAAACCAAGAGAGATCATCAGTTGAACGTCAACCAGCAATAGTCTCTACGAACTGAACATAGAAAAATATGCCGACTTCAAAAACGAGCTTGCAGACGACTTGCATAAGTGGCTCTTTGAAGACTGAGTTTGCCTAGGTAACGGCCTTTGAATCGGCACACAATGTGCATCAAGAAGTCATCTTAGGGGCCCTGCAACACTTTTAGAGCATGGTCAAAAAACGCTGCCGATTGGTAGTAGAGGCTCCCGAGAACATGAGAGCCAAATATTATAGCGCAGCATGCAGCCTGGAATTCACAATAAATTACCAGTCAGCTAAAAGAATTGCTTTCTTTTCCTTTGATAAATGATGGAAGACGCTCAAAAATCACTCGTAGAAGGCCATCTATTAGTCATCGGTCGATTTAAACATGGCGCGCTTGGTCGTTACAGAGATCGCCATGGTGATTTGTCCACGTGTGCATGCGCAATCACACTGAAAAAGTTGCGTATTCGAAAAAAAGGGGGGGGGGGGGGGCCCTCAAGGTCACGAGGCACGCGTGACGTATTTTCTTTGCCCCTGCCAGCCCTTCCTGCTTAGCTTCCAGCACTTTCGTCAGGACGAGAGAAGAGAGAATGGGATTGCAGCGTGCGACAGATCTTTGTACAACTCCACTCGTACAGGATGAATTCGTAAAATTTTTGCGGCGTTGAATTCGTTAGGCAGTAAGCTTTTCCACTGAATTCATTCTGTGGCTACTTAAAAATGCATTTCAGAGCCCCCTTTAAGAGACAACCAAACCAATCTCATAATCTATGAAGGCAACTTGCAATTGTCTGTTCCTTTTACAATGCCGAATCGCTGTTGATATTGAATAAAGGAAAACTTTTGAGACAGCCATCTATAACAGCAGACACTATGATTGCTGAGTAACAAAATAGGCCAACTTTCCATTGTGAAACTAAGAGGTACTAACATGCAAATACTTCAGCTGCTCCATGGGTGCCAGCATGTCTGCAAGCCGTCCCAAGTACCTAATGTTGATACCCCTGCAATTAAAGAAAGAAAGGTCATTTAAGAAAGACATGCACCACACAAAATAGTAAAATGAGACTAAACACTGGTGCTGAAATTACAATTTGGACACTTAAGAGAGGCTCTTCAGCACTTTAGCCTCGGTACTGTTCATACCAAGGCCAGGTTTGAAATTAATACCCATAGAAACTTCCAAGACAACCCAACATGACAAGGTAATGGTGATTTGTGGGGTTTATCGCCCCAAAACCACGATATGATTATGAGACGCTGTAGTGGAGGGCTCCGGAAATTTCGACCACCTGGGGTTCTTTAACCTGCACCCAAATCTGAGCACACGGGCCTACAACATTTCCGCCGCTATCAATATGACGAGGTAGGAAACAAAATTTGACGAGAATTCGGAAAGAAATGTGCAACATTTCCTATGTCGCTGTTCCATTTATACAGAGCTTGTGACAGATGTTGCATGAGCATAAAGAAGGGGTCCGACCATGAAAATTAGTAGCAGATAATGGCAGTTATCGGCATCAGAAACACATTCCATAATATTACATGGGTGCAGCAGGTTACTCAAATCCCCACACTGAACATGCGTTTTGCAGTTACTCACCGATTGTGCATGGCTTCACTGAGCGTAATTCCATCGATGGGAGAGCAGGAGTGTTCCACGCAGTCTTTCACCTGAGAAAACATGAGATAGACAAAGTTGCTAGTGAATACCTCTATCAAATAAAGCAATAACTGCAACCTTTAGCGCACGTAAGTCTATAGCATAAAAGTGATAATCCATGGCAGCTTCAGCAGGCCAGGCAAACAGACTGGGAAATAACCTGCCCTAAAAATGTCGAATGGAAAAAAATACATAAGATAAGTGCGATGAAAATCAGACCCTTGTCATATATACCAGTCATTGGCAGAAAAAAGAGCCTCCACTGCCATTGCGAGCATCAGCAGCGGCGCCGTCAAGCAAGGTTAAGCAAGGCGGACAGTGTACTAGCAATGCCATTTCGCTTCGATCATCTTTTGTCAGTCTGCTGTTTTCTTTTTTCTATTTCCTTGAGAAACGAGTGATAGTCAGCAGCTTATGATAGGCTTTAAGAAAAAATTTATCGCGGAAGCTCAGGCAACCTGGCGGCACAATGGGAATTCGTTGCATCAAAGAAAAGCGTCCAATACTGGAGGAGCCACAAGCAGTGCATCATATCCTGCAGCAACCAAAAAAAAAAAACTCCGTTTCATGGACCGACTGCACTGCACCCAGAACAGGAAACGATACTCGCCGAATTCCTCAGCTAGCTGTGTGCAAGGTCGCTACTCGTAAAAGCGGAGCGCATCCGCATGAAAGCTATCGAGATAGTGTGCTACTCTGGGCTCACGAGGACTAATTCAAGAACTCACCACTGTGGGTGCGCCAATTTATGAACCAGAAGGGCTTTGCGCTGAGGCGGCGTACGTCCGTGTGCCAAAAACTGCCCAAAGATTTCGATAACAAGCGGTCGAAGTAACTACACAAGATTAGTGTCGGAATAAAAAGAAATGTCACCACAGTGCAGCTGGGTGTGTCGCGTATTTATCTAGCTAAAGGTCTGCCACGATACTTTCCAATATATAAAAATTTCTTCTTCGGAGATTAAAAGTTGGGGGGGTCGACCTATATTCCGGTGTTTACGGCAACTAGCTACAAAGCTTACCAGTGAATGTTACGAAGAGATGTAAAACTTTTTTTAAATAAATAAATAAATAAATAAAATAGGATAAATAAATATTCACATACATATAATGGTTGAAATTTCAGCAAATTTGAAAGGATTCACCGTAGAAAAGTTAAGGGGGGACATGGTTCTTAGGGCTCTCTCATTTATTTTTGAACCAAGTGTGACAGAAGTTTGCATGCTTACTTAGTTTGTTCTCCGGATTCTAAAAATGCAGTTTTTTTCTGTAGCTTCATTAGTTAATTAAATAACCAAGATAACAGTTTATATTGAAAAGTTTATATTGATCTTACCATAATAGAAAAATAACCACCTGTCAAAAATTTATAAATAACATAGGGATTGACAATAGAAAGCATAAGACATGCAACATAAGAACCACTTTGTTAAATGGGTCATTATTTCTTACTTCGCAGTACACTAAACTTCACAGCCCTGAATGTGGCCATTGTGTGGTCACACAAAAGACTAGTTTGAAAAACTTGCATCAAGAGAAATCAAAATCTGCTTCCTATGTTGTGTGCTCCAAGCATATAGCTTCATGCTGCAAAATAAAATATTTTGCTATCTGTAATAGTTTCAGATATATTGCAGTAATTTTCATGCAGGGGTGTACAAAATTGCCATTTTGAGAAAATGAAGAAAACAAAGAATTCTAACATTTTTAACTGTAAAAATGTATGCACTTAAAATTACATAGCCATTGATATATAAATGAATGCTAGAAAGCCTAAGGAGTGCAATGCTGCAAGCTCATCGAAAATTGAACGAGTACTTCTCGAATTACAGCACAGTAAAGTTCATTGCTTGTAACCAAATACAGAAATTTTTATATTGAAATTTAAAAAATGAAGCTGCCGATTGAAAATAGGCTCCCAGCATTGTTTTTTGTGCAGATTTAGCTAAATTGTGCAAAATCAACTACAGCTCTAGCTGTCCTAGGTCCACTTTTACTGAACAAGCAAAAGAAAGTGGTCAAAATCTGTGCTTTGAGAATACTGCTGTTAAAACTTAATTTTGCCATTCCAAGGGAAAAATATCATGGCACACATACTTTTGGTCAGTTAATATGCACCAGGAATGTAATAGGACTGATTGTTTGTACGAGCGTGTCGTTTCTTCTTGTCCTGTAGCAAGTTGTCGCCGTGTGCTCGTGTGCCGCGAGGCCGCTTATCAGTTCGGTGACTGTACTGACAGCGATGTGCGACAAATGTGCGTGTGTCATCCACGATCAGTCGAATAACGCGGCGATGTTTTCAGACTTGTCCAGAATAAGTTACCATAAGTGTCGCGAATCAAAGTTGCTCCCTCGCTCATCAATTTCGAGGCTACATGAGTGCCCAGGTGGTAGTTTTCTTTTCACGCAAGACTGCCGCATTTTCGAGCGGAGATCGCGACAACGTTGCAAAAACGTCGTTAAAAGCAGTCTACCTGTTGCCAGTAGCCTCCATCGCGAGGGCCGCGAGCATGTTCACTGCGAACGGATTGACTTTCTGTTGTTGGTCGATGCGCGGCGTACTCCACTCTGACGACCCGTCGCGCAGTTCAAGGTCCTTTCGTCAGGTGGGGGGAACCACGACATTGGCGGGTTTAGCGATAAGACTGCACTTCCGTTTCATCACTACAAAGATTGATATCTCTGGTAGCTTCACTTCTGCTTTTTACTTGCCGTCCTCTAACTGATGAGGCTGCAAAACACAGCCATTCTCAGTAACGTTGTCGGCAACCAACGGGCTCGTACGTGAGAGACCGTATAAACCGGACTATAGGTCGAGTGGGAATATAGGTCGACCCCCCTCCCCCCCCCCCCGAGTTCAGGTTACCGAAAAAGGAAAACAACCCGAAACTGCCAAACCAAATTTATTTGCGAATTGGGCACACCGTACCCCGATCGTCGGAGCTCCCCTCAACCACCATCGCAACTGCTCTTATTCGTCCGACGAAGCAAAACTGTCTTCTGAAGACGAGAGTTTGTCGCTGGCTGCCTCACAGTGCGTCGTCTTCAGTGCCATCCAGCGAGTCGCTGATGCAACATTTCTTGAAAGCATTTTCCACCATGGAATCCGGCAAGGAGCGCCAGGCGGAAAGCACCCAGCCACAATCAGTCGCAAGCGGAGGCCTCTGTAGGCGGCCCGTCGTTGTCTTGGGGTTGTCGCCGGACATCCACTCTTGGTATTCCAGGCGCACTTGGTCCTTGAACGGCTTGTTTAGCACAGCGTCGAGCGGCTGGAGGGTGGACGTCATACCACCTGGTATCACGGCGAGGTCTGTTTTCCCGTCGCCGAGTGCGCGTTTCACTGCGTCGGTTAAGTGGCCACGAAACGAATAAAACACCAGCATGCTGCGAAGACGCAGCAGTGCACCTGGCCGACAGTTTCACACCACTCGTATCTATTCGAGCATCATGGCCTCGTCCATGCATCCCTTTTTGTTGACATGAACGACAACACCGGGCGGAAACACTTCCATCGGCATTGTCTTGCATTTGAAAATGACGAAGGGCGGAAGCTTTCTACCATCTGCCGTGCATGCCAGCATGACGGTGAAGCGCGAGTGCTCGTTGCCAGTGTACAACACCTTCACATCCTTGGCGCCATGCTGCGTGATTATGGTCGACGAAGGCATGTCAAACCACAAGGGGGTCTCATCAACGTTACCAATCTGCCCCATCATGTAGTCATTTTGCTCCCGAAGCCGGTTCACGGAGCGCTGAAAGTTTACAAGCTTGTCCTCGAACTTTTCCGGCAACTTTTGACAGATGGATGTGCGTCGCCGGAGAGAAAATCCTTTGCGTCACATAAATCGACGCACCCAAGAGTTCGGTGCACGAAACACTTCTCTCGTGAGCCCAGCTTTTCGAGCGAGTTCCACAGCTTCCTTGCGAATGATATCCACGGTCACTGGCAGCGAGTGCGCACGAACTTCCTGCACAAAGTCCGCTAGCTTATCCTCCAGCTGCAGATGAACGGCACTTCGTCCACGAAACGACATTTTTTAAGGATTGCACCTCTGCAGCTTCCCTTTCTGCACCCTCCAATAGCGCACGCTTTTTTCCGATTCACCAAAGCGGCGCTGAGCAGCCATATTCCCGTTTGCTTCTGCGAACTCAACAACATCTAGTTTAAACGCAGCTGAGTACTGCTTCCTCGCACAGCTAGACATATTCAGTGAATGAAAAAAAAAAGGCCACTAAATATGCAGCGCAATGTCAAGCGGAGCAAGAACTCAGAACAGATCAGAAGCAAATCACGAACACAAAGAAAACAGACGGAGAAAAAAAAAAAAGACTGCGATTGGATTTGAATGCGGATATCGCCGCGTCCAGCTTTGCAAGCACATGCAAGTTACATGTTGCCAGACAGCATCGCAATTTCGGCTAAACACCGCTATATAAGACGAGGGGCGACTTTAGCTTATTATTTTATTGAAAATATCTCGACTTATATTCCGGTTTATACGGTAGGCCTACACCGGTGGCTCGGCAACCGCCGTTGACTGCGTCGAGTTCGTTATCCTCGTTGTCCTGAGCCATAGCGGGGATCTTTCTGAAGTTCACAGCAAACGAACCACCGCCAAACCCACTTCACAAATTACTGTAGCACGGAACTTCTTTACTGCCACAAGCAGTCAGTAGCACCATGACAAAATGGCGCATGTCCGTGCGCGTCATGATGGTGTAGCAGACGCCGAAAGCCCCCCTTGGCCAATCGGGTGCCTAAATTTGGTCAAGTGCCCCAAGCAGCCAACTGAATCGCGCGCTAGTGCTTCTCGATGACGCGTTTTTGCTAAAAAACTAATGAGCAAAGTGAGCCAGCGATGGCGGGATATTGAAGATTAAGAACGACCCTTCCAAACGAGAACAAGATGAACACGATAGCTTGTGTGTAACGGCAACAGTTTGGCGCGGAAAAAGCACGATTTTAGCGTCAATTTGCACTCACATTCATCTCACAGGGATGTTATAAATTGATTTTGCACCAGAAATAATGACGCGAGAAGCTAGAAACTTTTCAGATAAGTGCAAAAATAGGCGCAGATTTCGAAAATGTCAGCTTCAAAAAGTCGATTTTTTTGCGATTTTTGGCCTTCTAAGACCCGTGTCCCCCCTTAAGAGTGCTGCCATAGACACAAGAGAAAGAATGCAAGCAACACAAAAAACTTGTCAGTAGTGTGTTTGTGTTGTCAATAAACAACCTCACACCATGCAACACTTTATAAAACGAGGTGTTTCTCCTTAGTACTCACAAAAGCGGGTAGTTGGTCGGCAACCAAAAAGTCTGCTGCCTCAATGACTAGACGCTGCTGCTTCTTCAGCTGCTCCTCCTGCAAAAGAAATGAGGTGCAAAACATTTTGAAGGTATGGGCATCCTGTATCTGCACACTGGAGAGGAATAATACAGTGAGAGATAAAGGAAAACTTTGATGGCCAAAGTCTTTTTAACCTTTTAATGCCTGAATTACAAAACCCCCGAAGAAAAAAATATGAATTTTTCATTTTTGATTGATTGATTTGTGGGGTTTAACGTCCCAAAACCACCATTTCATTATGAGAGACGCCGTAGTGGACGGCTCCGGAAATTTTGACCACTTGGGGTTCTTTAACGTGCACCCAAATCTGAGTACACGGGCCTACAACATTTCCGCCTCCATCGGAAATGCAGCCGCCGCAGCCGGGAACCGAACCCGCAACCTACGGGTCAGCAGCCGAGTACCTTAGCCACTAGACCACCGCGGCGGGGCAATTTTTCATTTTTGAGCATGATATATAAACCTTTACTTAACTCTGCAGTTAATT
This sequence comes from Rhipicephalus microplus, assembly GCF_043290135.1. Lineage (NCBI taxonomy): Eukaryota > Metazoa > Arthropoda > Arachnida > Ixodida > Ixodidae > Rhipicephalus > Rhipicephalus microplus. The sequence goes on from NC_134702.1 coordinate 159,215,050, forward strand.
TGTCCGAAATGCAACTTTAATGCATACTTTTAGGTATGTCACAAATTGATGACAGCAGGCACTTAAGCCAGTATGTGGCTCAATACAGAGATATGTTCTAAGTCGAACCTTGAAAAGGCAACCCTTGCTTGTGTCATCAGGCAATGGCTTGTAGTCACTTGTTTAAATGCAAGTTTGGTTACATCGTTTCCACAACGATCATGTGACATCAGTGTCTGTGACTATGTGGGAACCCTAGACTATCCCTGCTATCATAGCAGATTTCTTGGGAGTCGAAAGTGACATAAATGTGGTGGTGCCGAGAAACTGATCTAGATTGTCACGAGGCAAAGCTAGTTTTTTGTTGCAACGTTTCTGCATCCTAAATGATTGCTGTGCTCAACAATGTTACCCATGAAGGCAACACCGAAAATTCCTTTAAATATTCAATAAGACCAAGGACAGTGTCACACTAAAATAAAGAGCAGCTTTCTGATGTGGAACTTCTTGCTGTTCTTAACAAACCTTTAGGGGCTTGCTCCTTCTGCTGGGAGGTTACCTCTTGCTATGCCGGTGTGTAGGCTAATGCTCATTGCTACCGCTAGAGGTGCAGCTGTGCTCTTCGTTTTAAGAGTGCTCACTAGATGGCGAGCCGCCACTCGCTCCATTCTCGGTGCGAGTCCTAGTTTGGTAGGAGACCGCTAGGTGGCCGCTCCTATATATAGCGCTCGCTCTCGGCGTGCTTCCTTTCTCTTTCGCCAGACATCACTCAGTGCGCGTCCATACCGCTACTGACTATGAACACCGCAGGAGCCAAGGAGGTGGCGGGGAGGGCTCGCAATAAGGCTGCAGTGCAGGCTCGCAGTCAGGACCCTTCTCGAAATTTCCACTACATCTTATTTTTCAATATCCTCTGGCTTTATACCTTATGGATCACAAAGCCATTATACTAAAGAAAAAAAAAACGTTCCTCCGAGCTTACGTGAAATTTATATACTGCATCACTTATGGAAATATCTGTATATAGTATAGTTAAACCTGGATATAACGAAATTGATAAATTCCCAGAAAAATTCATTATAAGGAGAATTTCCTTATATGCAGGTTTCGTACGAAAATTTGGAAAATAATTGCGCAAATCAAACAAAAGGGGGACTGAAGGCATATTTAAGCTAAAACACTTATTTTACAGTAAAAAAACTGCTTTATTATTGAGATAGCAATTATATAGACACTCTCGACAGGTTTTTGCCGTCGCCGCCATGTTTTGTAACAAGTCCAAATTGATAACAATTCCCCTGCACATCGTAACTTTCACGAGCGGGTAAAAGCGCGCGAGCGCTGCTGAAGCAGAGATCAAATGAGTCAGCCCTTCCCTCTCGCCTGGAAAATGCATAAGATAACATCTCCAGCGTGTTAGAACTGCCGTCAAATGCTCAAACAGAATGTAAACCACCCATCTTGAACGAGCATGAAACAACGCAGGGAGGGAAGGGGGAATCGCTCGAGTAGCATAAATGAACTTTTTTAAGGGCAGTCGTGATCGCTGCGGCGCTTGCTATTTCGGCGAGTATCAGTGCAGTTTTAACGCGAACTTCAGTGTGAAAAAGAGCACTTCTCTCTGGAGTGGCCGTACTTGCTCCAGCAAGCGTTTTGTAGGAGTTCCGCGACATCTGCTCCAAAACAGTTGGCTGCCAGCCTTACTTTTTATAACATTGCAATTTTTTTCGCTATCGCGTTTCGTTGCATTGCATTCAACGCGCCGTCGTGTTGCCAGAACTATTCGGCTAATCGCAAAATCTACCAGCCTGCGAACTCGCAGTGTTGTGCAAGACGAAAGCGCGTGACGAGTCGACTTCCGAAGGTCCGTCGTCACAGTGGTCTCTGAGAGTTTTCATCAGTGCCTAATCTGACATCTTCTTGGTGGTGACAACACGGTTTTCCGAAATTAAAGAAAGAAAAGTCACAGTTTCGCTGCAAGGGCAAAGCAATGAATGCAATAGAAACAACTTGGAATGTAATGCTGAGAACGGTAAGCACATTGAAACGTACAGTGCGCTGCTCATGCACAAATGATGCACAAAAACAACATACACAGGCCGAGAGCGAACTAACAACATTTACCGCTCGAAACTTAATGCACTCCTAAAACAAAAACGAAGCACGAAACGTAATCACAGGTAGAGATATGAGTGTGAACTAACATGTGCCCCAGTTATAACTTCGCTGCGTTTTAAAAGCGCACTCTTTTTGCAAATGGCGCCTGTCCAGTGGGCGAAGTGAACTTTGTGTGCCTGGCAACTAAACACAATCATACCAGTCAAAGTCGAAGGTGTGCGATTCACCTCACTGAAGGATAAGCGCGCGCGCAAGCATCTATTCCCCCCCCCTCCCCAATTTGCGAAGCAAAGTACGCGTGGGAGACAAGCACGCGTCGGTGTATCTTGAGGAGCTGGACACTAAGTGCGGACGTTTTTTTTCATTTCCAGAGTTTTCAGATATATATGAATACGTATACACATATGATGAATGACGACGGCAGCAGGGGTGCCGGCAAAAAACTGGCAGTGACTGTCCATATAACTGCTATCGCAATAATTAAAAAAAAGCAAAGCTGAATGTTGTCAGGAGCCACACCATGCGTGCGCAGTGAAACTATGCATGCATGGCGTCGAAAACGAAGAGCAGTATTTATTCAGTAAAGCGCCCTCCATATGAAACATGGCCCCACATATGTGATGCTTACTAAAAGCGTCACACTGCCAACTCGCAAATTGTAGTTTTTTTAGAAATTTTTGTTCAGAGGGGGGGGGGGGGAGGGAGGCACATTTTCACATGCACTCGTGGCAGCAAGAACAGTGGCGATGCCTGCTCGTAGGGTGCAAGCTCGCCTGCCGGCTTTGCCCTCTCCTGCAATCAATAACGAGTGCTCGCTCTGTGCACACCACTGCCGCTTCAGGCTTCATGCATGCTGGTATAAAAGTGCCAAAATGCGAAGCAAAATTCCTAGATTGTCCAAGGGGAAAATTCGTTATATCTAAGTTGTCTTCCACTGTTACTTTGTTATATATAGGTCGCAAATACATGTGCTTCTATAGAGCAACGGCGGGGAATAGAAAAACTACATTATATCGAGAAATTCTTTATATGCAAGTTTAACTGTATGTTGATATGTAAATAATAAACATTGTGTGTATAACGTGTATATACAATCACACCACAACTATCGTGTCACGTCTTTATATGATAATTGAGCATATGTACAGAGGATTCACGGTTTACCGGATTCAACCTCTGGAGCAAGCTCCTTCATCATTATTCACTTCGAGGATATGCGAAAAATTTTTTTTGTAGCACTGTATGTTTTAGACATGCACTTGGTTCATGTATCACATCTTCAGCTCCATCCTAACTGCTTGATGAAGGCACTCATGCTTGTGCATGATGATCAGAATAATTATCGTCATCTTTGCTGTCACTATGACAGCTTTTGTAACTTTTATTATCTGGTGGCAAGCAAGTGCGAAGCCCTGTTTCAAAAATAGGGCTCTGCACTTGCTCGCCACAAGGTAGACAGACGTCCATCCATTTTATGAAAATTTTCCCATAAATAGCTGAACGTTATGGTGACCCCGCTACTAACTGCAGTGGACGATCACCGCGGGTTCACGCTTAGCGAGCCACAGGGCCGCTACTCCGTTTACTCGCGTGTAGCGCACCGCTCCGCGCGCGCTCAACTAATAAAGCGTTTAGCGCAGCGCGGCAAATAGACAGTGTTCTAATGCAAAAGTACACAACACTTTGCCTCCGACGGCACCCCGAACAACAGTACAACGTCCGCTCCCGGGACCCGGGTAGCAAAGGCACCCGCACGCGGACGTTCACAATAAGGGGAAAACCGCGAGCACGTCGCAGCTGGCAATGGCGAGCTTTGACACGCCGGTCGGGAAAAGGTCCCTCGCGGCTATGCTGCGCACTCCCACGATGGCCACTGGGCCTGGTCGCGAGTGTTAGGGCAAACCTCGTACGCGTAGGCCTACGGCAAGTGCGGCTCGTTGTGGTACGACCACTTCAAGCACTAGGTACCGCTGTGGGCTTAGCGTACGCTACCGAAGCTAGCACTCAAGTAAACACGCCTGCCGAGGTGCCCAAGGCCACCCCAGGCAGGCTACAGTCCGGCGATTCCCAAAGGGGACGCGGACGAAGAAAAACACGTGCTTACCCGGCGCCGACCACGGAGAAGAGAGCGCTGCCTCGGCACGCGCGTACCGTGTGCCGTGCCCGCACGTGGCGCCATCGATCGCCACGTGGTATTAACTGAGCAGAAAAGCAAAAGGGTGTGGCCGTGTGGCGGAATGCCCGCGAAATGGTCGCGGGCGCGCCTCAGATCCCCACATCCTCCTCTCCTTAATTCACCCTATATACCGGTCTGCAAAGGCAGCCGGTCGTCGCCCATGCATGCAAAGGCGTCATGCAAAGGGCAACAGCTAGCCTCAGCCTCGCTCTGCAACTGCTGCTGAAGAAAAAAAAATAAAACAACACAAGAATACTTTTGAGAAACACAATGGCTCCGCGGAAGAGGGGTAACGGGAGTTCATGATGCTCACGCAAGAGCGCGTCCACGGCTGGGAGGGGCAGCGTCACGTAATGCCCGGCTTGGGTGACTGCGTGGATGCGAGAGTTCAAGGGCAGGGTTCTGGTTGAGGCCTTCATGCGAGGAACGGGCTCACCTTCGTCTCTTCGATGTTGACGACAACCCTGCGAGTCCGACGAACGCCGCCTCGGTGGAGGTTCGGATCGACCTCGCTGCGACAGCCGGCCCTTCTGCTGGAATCAAGGTCGCCAAATCCACTGGCTGCGAGGCGTCCTGCGGCGTCGGTCGAGTCGTGCACAGCGTCTGCGACAGCTGGCCTCGTGCAGGAGCCGTGATAGAAAGGCCAGCAGAGCTTTTCAGCGACGGTCGGGAGCAGGGCGCAACCGGGCTGCCTAACGACCACAGGCCTTCGAACACCTCCAAAGTGCAAGGTGGTGTAGGGGTCGGTGACTTCTTAAGTTGTTGCCACACGCACGCACACACGCACACACACGTCCGATGATCGGGTCTCTCCAAACGCGCTCCGCAAAAGAAGCGCAGAGTGTACTTTGTCCCTCTCCCCACGCTAAAGCATTAATTCACAATCCCTTCCTCCAGCGAGAAGAAAAAAAAAAGAAAACACGGAAAAAAAAGCATCAAGTAAACAACAGCACTAAAATGACAATCAGCAGCAGTAACTGGGCGGAACCGACTTCTTTGCAAGCACTGGCTGTAAAGAAGTTAGCTAACTGAGACTAGAGAGTAAAGAGGAGGGCCTTCGGTTGCAGAAATAAGCCCGCCGTCCGGCACGAAATCACTAAGGTGACCGCTTCCTCAGATTATACCGGTGCGTGGTCCGAATGCGGTCCGCCTCCGCCACGCCGGGTGTGCGCCGTTGCTTGCGCGAAGAGGCACTGGGCGCTGGCGCAGGCTCGTCAGACCTCGACGCAAAGGCTTTCAGGTCTGCGATATGGGCACGGCTGAGTTTTCCCGAAAGCGGGTCTTTCAGCAAATATGCGAGTGGAGTCCAAGCTTTCTCCACTCGGTACGGACCAAGCCACTTTGGAGCGAGCGAAGTTGAGAAACCCTCGCTCGCATCGCTAAGAGTGTGGTGGCGCTTCAGGACGAGGTCACCTACCTTAAATGAAAGGTGGCGACGTTTTCGGTCGTACTGGGCCTTTTGCTCGGCCCTGGCCGATGCCAAACTCTGCCTCGCTCTACTGAGAGCTCGACAAAGCCTGTCCCGAAGTGTGGAAGCGTAGGCAGAACAGTCTGCCGGTTCTTCCTCGTCTCCGAGCTGGCATTTCATGACACTGGTTACCAGATTTGCCAACTCCCTTCCGAAATTAAGGAAGGCGGGAGAGAAACCAGTAGAGCGACTCTCGGAGGTTCGGATTGCAAACGCGAGTTCACTCAAATGGTCTGCCCAGTCCCTTTGACTTTTGGCAAAGGCCGCCAACATCGGTTGGAGCGTACGATTGGTTCGCTCCGTCAAATTGGACTGGGGATGGTAGTCTGCCGGTTCTTCCTCGTCTCCGAGCTGGCATTGCATGACACTGGTCACCAGATTTGCCAACTCCCTTCCGAAATTAAGGAAGCCGGGAGAGAAACCAGTAGAGCGACTCTTGGAAGTTCGGATTGCAAACGCAAGTTTACTCAAATGGTCTGCCCAGTCCCTTTGACTTTCGGCAAAGGCCGCCAACATCGGTTTGAGCGTACGATTGGTTCGCTCCGTCAAATTGGACTGGGGATGGTAGGGCGAAGTGGTGCAGTGATCTATTCCTAGGGAACGGCACGTATCCCCAAATACCCGAGCGGTGAAATACGACGCATTGTCCGTGATCAATCTTTTCGGAAAGCCGAACCGACAAAACACTTCCTGTAGTAGCCTCTCTAGCACCGCTCGCGCTGTCACTTTCCGCAGCGGAAACAGCTCCACCCATTTGGAAAAATGATCAACAACTACCATCAGATGTATGAACCCCTGCTTACTCCTGGGGAACGGCCCCATTAGATCGCAGGTGGCTACTTGCCACGGACGCTCACTGACAATCGGTTTCATCAAGCCGGGCGGCTTGCCACCCCTTGATTTCACCGTTTGACAGACGTGGCAGGAACGGCAATAGCGAAAAATGTCACGCTTCATGCCAAGCCAAGTCACAACCTTGCTCAGTTTCGCAAAAACTTTAGAGCCACTCAGGTGACCGGCAATGGGCTCGTCGCGAGAGGCTCGCAACAGTGCGCCTCTAAGACTTTTGAGCACAACCACCTTAAACGGGTCCACTGACTCCTCATCGGTGGCTATGTATTTCAGCAGGAGTCCATCATGGTCCAGCAAGTATGTATCCGCGGGGGACCCAGCGACACACGCCGGTTCCCGTACCCCTGCGACCCCCGCTGCACTACCAGCAGCATCTCGGCGCTCCGTCTCCCTGAGACCGTCGCTCAACTCACGACGAAACGAATCATCTTGCTGGGCCTTCAGTAACTCTTGTCTGCTGAAAGAGATTCCCATTCTCTCAAAGGGGAGCTTGGTATCGTTCCCACTCAGGACTGCAGCCATCGCCTCCGCTCGCATTGGCGTCGTGGGTTCGCTTCCCTTTCGCTCCCCCTCTCGCCCGCTTCACGACGCGCTGCTTGCCTGGCCCGTGGAAAGGGTTTGCTCGTCGGCGCACTCACCCTTTTCTCCACTCGGCGGCTCGGCCGCCGTTCCGCCCGCGCCGCTCGCGTGCGCAAAGGAACCGCTAGCGGTTGTCGCACCGGGATCCAGGCTCCTGGTCGACACTGGGGCACGAGATAGCGCGTCAGCTACCAAGTTAGTGCTCCCCTTCCGACACTGCACTGAAAAGTCATAATGCTGTATTAGGAGAGCCCAGCGCACTAGCCTGCCTGCAGGCTCACGGAGCCGCATCAGCCAGCTAAGTGCGCTGTGATCTGTTTGCACCACAAATTTTGTCCCATCGAGGTAGACATCAAACTTCCGCAGTGCAAACACGATGGCGAGACACTCCCTCTCGGTCACGGAATAATTGCTTTCCGCGAGTATCAACGAGCGGCTGGCAAAGGCCAGCGGCTGCAACACATCATCGTATTCCTGTAGGAGAACTGCTCCTAATCCCAGATCGGTTGCGTCAGTCTGGACAACAAACGGTCTGGTGAGGTCGGGAAACTTGAGCTGCGCCGTCTCCGCAATGGCCCTAGACAGACGGCAAAATGCCTCTTGCTGCTCAGGTCCCCATCGCCACTCAGCTGACTTACCCAAGAGCTTGGTCAAGGGCGTCTGCACTCGGGCACAGGACGGAATGAAAGACCGGTAAAAGTTGGCCATTCCGAGAAAGCGGCGCAGGCCGCGTACGTCCTTGGGCGCGGGGAAATCGAGGATTGCTCGAAGTTTCTCCCGATCTGGCTCAATGGAGCCTTCGCCCAGCGTGAAGCCAAGTAACCGAACTCGGGTTTGCGCTAGTTGGGCCTTTGCGGGATTTAACGTCATCCTGGCGGCTCTCACCCTCTCGAGCACATCGGCAATGTGGGCCAAATGCTCTTCGAAGGTTCGTGAATAAATCACGATGTCGTCGAGGTAGCACATGCAGTAAGACCACTTTGCTTCCCGGAGGACGCGGTCCATGAGTCTCTGAAAAGTCGCAGGAGCATTGCAAAGACCAAAGGGCATACGAGTGAATTCAAATAACCCTCTGTGGGACGTGAACGCGGTCTTGCACCGGTCACGCTCATCCATCCGGACCTGTAGGTAACCTTTGGAGGCATCTAATGTGGTAAAATACCGCGCAGTGCCGAGGTTTCCTACGATGGAGCTAATCCTGGGGAGCGGATAGGCATCCTTACGAGTCACTCCGTTGAGACGGCGATAGTCTACGCACAGGCGATGACTGCCATCTTTCTTAGGCACCAACACAATTGGAGACGCCCAGGCGCTGGACGAACGGCGAACAATGCCAGCTGAAAGCATCCCGTCCAGCAAGCCGTCAATTACCTGCCTTTTGGCCTGGCTGACGGGCCTGGGGTTGCACTTCAAAGGAAGCGCGTCGCCAGTTTCGATCGAATGGCTCACCAAATCGGTACAGCCGGGTTGATCGGTGAAGAGCTCATCGTATTCGCGTAACAATGCCGATAGACGAGCCTTCTGTGTATCAGTCAATTGAGTCGCGCAGGCGATCAAAGGATGCGGAGCCTCTTCGTGTCGTGCCGCTCAATCCCGATGGGGATTTTGAGCCGACGAGTGCATAGCGCAGGGGCCTGCCCCCGAAGTTCGCACGTGACACGGTTTCGACGCTTCAACTGCACAGGCAACAGAAAGCGCCGGTGGGCTGATGAACGGCTTTAGCTCGGAAAAAGGTCCGTCACGATAGCCTCCATTCGCAATGTCCACTACGATACCGGTTTTTAGAAGAAGTCCCGACCGAGAATCACAGGAACACTGAGCCCTCGAAGATGAACGACACGCGCGCGTCTCATTCGGCCTGAGCCCTCGAAGATGAACGAAATGCGCGCGTCTCATTCGGCCTCCCCATCTGACAGTCAACCTCGCTGCGCCCGCTGACTGGGCCACGCCTTTCGCGAGGGTGAATGTCGTTCGGCTGTTCTGCAAGCGCACCGAGCGCTTCTGCAAGTGGGACAACACCTGTTCGCCAAACAACGAAGCGCTTGCGCTCGTGTCCAGCAACGCCGAGAATTTGCGACCGACAATGGTGACCGAAATCAACGGCGCGTGCGCACCAGAAAGACTGCTTGCCCGATACACAGAGGGGAGAAGCAAGGGTTCGGCCGCTCGTGCCTTCACGAACGGCCCGCGCTCCCGTTTCCCTGCCTCACAGGAGGCACAAACGCGGAGCACTCCCTCGCTATGTGCCCTCGTTGACGGCAGCGCACTCCATCGCGGTCCCTTTCCCGAGACGGAGCAGCTTCGAGCTGCCGGGGTCGGTTCGCCACGTGATCAAAGGAACCGCTCTGACGACCGTTACCACCGGTGATGCGCTTGGTTGGATTTCGTCCCTGTTCACGCGCGTCGAGTTGCGATGCAGCACCGGCTGCACGCCTCCCGTACGTGTAGGGATCTAAAGCTCGATCGCTTATCTCCCACACACGCCCACCTGTAGCAGTAGCCGCAAAGGCAGCTCCGGCGGGCTGTTGCCGCTGAGGAAGGGTCATGGCCCCTCCTCACGCGCAGCGCGGTTCGAGGGCCTCGCTGGCTGGCGGTGGCGGGTGATAGGAACGCGCGGCGAGAATGTCGCCTTGGATGCACTTTGCCTTGACGGCCAATTCCTCCAAATCATGGAAGCGACCGCCGCGCAGGTACGCCGAAAAAGTCGGGTGTGCCTGCCTAATCGCCCGTTCGACGCGCTCCTCGTTCGAGGCTCTGGGCTCAGCGATAGAAAAAAGGTCTTCCATCATGCGTACGTACTCCTGAAGCGACTCATCAGGAGCTTGTGTGCGGAGCTCGAGCTCGCGTTGCATCCTACTCTCGTAGTCAGCGGGTAAGAATTTGCGCAGGAAGGCCGCGCGAAACTCATCGAGGGTTGCTGCTCGGTGGCCGGAAAGCCGATGCCACCTGGCCGCCGTGTCCGTCAGTGCAGCCGGGACGACGCGTCCGAGCACTTCCTGGTCGTCTAGACCCATGGCTCTCTGATAACGTGTGAGGGAGTCCAGGTAATCTCTTGCACTTTGCAGATCACCATACCCGCTGTAGGTCGGAACGGCCAACATGACAGCGGGATGAGGGCGTTTCGGAACGGCTGAAAGCGTTTGGACTGCCCCCGTGAGTGCCTGAATCATTTGGGCGGCATTTTGCAGCAGCGTCTGTGCGCCCGCTTCAAAGGAAGCTGTCGGTGCATTAGCGGCGCGGGCGAGCGATGGGGAACTGTCTCCGAGCTCGATAAGCGGCGCGGTTTCAAAATGGATACCGGCCGTCGCGACTTTGGGGAGCGCCTGTTTTTCACAGCTGACTCTTGCGGCAGCTTCAAGTGAAAATGCTAGGCCGCTTGCGGCTAGCGGTGCAGGCGCATGCTCGAAATGAGCTTGGCTGCTAGGTTGCGTAGCAGCCAGCGGGCAAAATTCGGCAACGGCTGAGGCTGCGGTGCCGATCAGCGCCCCGGAAGCTCCACTGAGAGCAGTTTTGGAGCGCTGTGACATGGAACTGCCATGCATTCCAAAGGAAGCAGTAGTAGTCCAATTTGCCCTTGTGCACTGTTCGGGTTGGGCTATGGCCCCGGACCCAAAACACGCTACCTCTCCAGTGGGAGCTGATACGTAGCGCCTCGTGTCATCCCGACTGCGGCTTGTGACAAGTGAGGGTGCGCGATTGTGATGCTCAAGGGGGGCACTGGCCCTGTTCTCGAGCAATGCGGTATCTGCTAAAAGCGTCAGCGGACAGAACTCACGCGGAGCAGACATAACGCGGGCAAACGCGGCGAGCCTGATTCGCAAAGGCGGGCTGACTCGGCTAAGACTAATCTTTGATACCGCGTTGGGCGCCAGTATGGTGACCCCGCTACTAACTGCAGCGGACGATCACCGCGGGTTCACGCTTAGCGAGCCACAGGGCCGCTACTCCGTTTACTCGCGTGTAGCGCACCGCTTCGCGCGCGCTCAACTAATAAGGCGTTTAGCGCGGCACAGCAAATAGACAGTGTTCTAATGCAAAAGTACACAACACTTTATTGCCTCTGGCGGCACCCCGAACAACAGTACAACGTTTGCTCCCGGGACGCGGGTAGCAAAGGCACCCGCACGCGGACGTTCACAATAAGGGGAAAACCGCGAGCACGTCGCAGCTGGCAATGGCGAGCTTTGACATGCCGGTCGGGAAAAGGTCCTTCGCGGCTATGCTGCGCACTCCCACGATGGCCACTGGGCCTGGTCGCGAGTGTTAGGGCAAACCTCGTACGCGTAGGCCTACGGCAAGTGCGGCTCATTGTGGTACGACCACTTCAAGCACTAGGCACCGCTGTGGGCTTAGCGTACGCTACCGAAGCTAGCACTCAAGTAAACATGCCTGCCGAGGTGCCCAAGGCCACCCCAGGCAGGCTACAGTCCGGCGATTCCCAAAGGGGATGCGGATGAAGGAAAACACGTGCTTACCCGGCGCCGACCACAGAGAAGAGAGCGCTCCCTCGGCACGCGCGTACCGCGTGCCGTGCCTGCACGTGGCGCCATCGATCGCCACGTGGTGTTAACAGAGCAGAAAAGCAAAAGGGTGTGGCCGTGTGGCGGAATGCCCGCGAAATGGTCGCGGGCGCGCCTCAGGTCCCCACAACGTCCATCTCCTACCAATAAAGAAAATATGAACTTGTCAAACCAACAGTCACCACTTACTGCCTTAAAGGGGGACACGGCTTTGGGATCGCGAAAAATGGCAAAAAAATCGATTTTTTAAACTCAAGTTTTCAGTTTCTGGAACCCTTTTCCTATCTGGTTCCAAAATATCTACACTGAAAACCGTGCAGAAGTACTTCGAAAAATTCGTTTCACCCACCTAGGTAGCAAAGCTTTTTCTGGAAATGACGAGAAAACTGCCTTTTTCAAGAAATTATAGCTTCGCTATGCTTGGGCCGCGAGCCGGTTTCTTGAGCTCATCGAAAAGAGCATTTCTCCGTGCTTAACTTTCCCGCCTCAGCTGGCTCCTCCCTTTGACAACAAGCGAGCAAAAAGCAAATGTTTGAAGGTCGTTTTGAGGCCCTTGATTGGCTGTGGCCGCAATGTTTCCTCAGCTCTCCTCGCCATTGGCCCGATGCTCGCTCCAGGAGATCGTCTGCTGCTTGTGCGTCGCGAGGACATGGCTTTCAAAAATCGCCACTTCGTGACGTGTTCACGGCTTGATAATCACTTAAGATATAATTACGCTTTAGTTACGAGCAGTAAGCGGATGCGCGATCAGGTTACTACGGCAGTACGAGCGGGCACGCGGTCTATGAGCGCCGTGCGTTATCGGAGTCATCTTTAGCCCTAACTCCGCCGACAGCGAGACTGCGGGCAGGAACGACACGCTAGCGCATTCGTGGCGGTTGCTTCTTCACAAGCAACGAAGCTGTAAGCGGCGGCACAATCAGATTACTACGAGCGGCGCGCGGCGGTCTACGAGTGCGGCGCGTCATCGGAGTCATCTTTAGCCCTAACTCCGCCGACAGCGAGACTGCGGGCAGGAACGACACGCTAGCGCATTCGTGGCGGTTGCTTCTTCACAAGCAACGAAGCTGTAAGCGGCGGCACAATCAGATTACTACGAGCGGCGCGCGGCGGTCTACGAGTGCGGCGCGTCATCGGAGTCGGCTTTAGCCCTAACTCCGCTGACAGCGAGACTACAGGCAGGAACGACGCGTAAGTGCACTCTTGGCGACGTGCTTCTTTGCAAGGAATGTACCACATTATTCGCTAGCTCCTCTGATCACGTACGGGCATTTTACGCATCAGCAGCGGACAACACAGTCAAGCTCGTCACACCCCCCCCCCCCCCTCTTCACTGCCAAGGATTGCTTGGAACAGCGGCTAGCAGTCTCGCGCGTCGTCATTCGAAAATGCGATGTCAAGTGCAGTGCGCGCCGATTTTTTGTCATCGTAGTTACACATTTCGCGCATCGTCGTCATCGAACGCCGCCGGCAAGTGCATTATACGCCGGCTGCACTGTCCATGCGGCCGCGCACCCCACGGTCATATGAAGCGCTGTCAATAAGCTTTTGTGATGCGATTCAGACGTGCTTGGAGCCGTGCTTGATATCGCCACGAACGTCTATGAATGTTCCGAGGTTAATGCATTGCTGTAGATTAGAGTTTCCGCGACCGGCTGTATGATGATGCGTTTCACGGCTAGAGCGGCGAAAGAGCGTGTATGAATCAGGGGCACGAATTTTTATATGCCCGTTTCGTGTCATTAATTATACTGCTAGAAATTTCTGTGCCAGCTGTCTTCTGCCCATAACATTGTTATTTGGAAAGAAGGCATAGGCCGTCATGGTGTGATCCATTTTTCTGATGCAATAAACCTCTCTCCAAATAAAGAAAAGTTCAGTGAATATTTGTAATCAAGTACTTTATTACGCTAATGACAACTTCAGCACAAAAAAAAAAATATGCGTAATAATTTCAGTACCGTATAAACGCGTGTAAGGGCCGCACTTTTTTTTCAGGAAATGAGGGCCAATTTTCAGGGTGCGGCTCACACACGGGACTTTTTTTTTAAGTGAACTAAAACAATGTACCAGTTAGCGAACGAAGAGCGTTTATTGCAGTATGCCGCGTGTGTGCTTAATCGTTGTCACTCGACGAGTCCTCTAACTCGGAGTCCGAGATGCTGTGTTGCGAAGCACCATTATTCCACAAACAGTCATCTTCGGTGCCATCCAGGCTGTTGGATATCCCAGTGACCTTAAAGCTTCGGGACACAATGTCCGTCGACATCGAGCTCCACGCCGACAATACCCAACCAAGAACAGTAACAAGCGGTGCCCTCTTCAGCCGCCCGGTCGGCGTGTGCTCATGATTGCCGGTTGCCATCCATTCCGTGTAGAGTCTTCGGAATTCAACTTTCAACGGTCGATTCACGCTCACATCCAATGGTTGCAACATTCCTGTGAGGCCGCCTGGAATCACGGCCATGTCTGTGCCGACACGGCGCAGCTGCTCCTCCCCTTATCGGTAAGGTGGCCGCGGAAACTGCCCAACACTAAAAGCGAATGTTTGGCCAACAAAGCTATCGGTCTGTTCTGCCAAACACTTTTTACCCAGTCAAGCACTAAATCATCGTTCACCCATCCCTTCTCGTGGGCTCTAACCATGATGCCTTTGGGGAAAACTTCGTTGGGAATTCTTTTCCTTTTCAAAACAACTTACGGGGGTAGCTTCCGCCCGTCCGCGGTCACACAAAGCATCACGGTGCAGCGTTGGCGCTCTGCACTGGTGGTCCGCACGGCGACACTCTTCTTGCCTTTTACTTCGACTGTGTAGTTCTCGGGAGAGTCAAACCACACAGGAGTTTGATCAGCGTTCGCTATTTGGAACAACAGATATTTGTGCTGATGGCGCAGGCCGATGACAAACTTGTGAAAATTAAGCACCTTATCGGTATAGTCTTCTGGCAGCCGCTGGCACAGCGTGGTCCTTCGCTGAAAGGAGAGCCCCTTCCTTTTCCAGAAACCTTCGCACCCAGCCAGCACTAGCCTCGAAATCCCCGGCCGGTATATTTTTCGCACGTGCCAAGGCTAGTGCCTTCATGCGCAGCATGTCCTTAGTGAGCGCAAAACCATCGTTCCGCACCTCAGTCACGTAGCGGAGCAACTCCTCTTCCAAATCAGGATACTTGCACTGTTTTCCTCGGAAAGCGCGCTTTTTGATGTTGGTGTTCTGCAAGGCTTTCTTCTGAGCGCACCAACGTCGAACACACTTCTCGTCAACGTCGAATTTTCTGCCGGCGGCCCGTTTCTCGTGCTCTAGAGCAAACTCGATCACCTTCAACTTATAGCCAGCTGTATAGCTATTCAGCTGCTTGCCCATCGTGCCAAAACGTAAACGTCCCGCAGAAAACTAGCTAGAGTCCCAGAGTCATTCAACGGTGCGCAAATCTCCAGCACATGGCAGGCTGAACAGCACAATAACCGAACAATGCACAAATACCAAAGTTGGTGATGCTAATGCCGATATGGATAGCACGTTTGTATAGAAGTGTTAGAAGTTAAAGATAAAATCCCGCTTCAACCTTTAGTTGGCGGGAACACTACTGAAAAAACTTAAAAATTTTAGCCAACTTCATGAACATATTAGCATGAAGAAAACCAACAAATTATTCTAATGACGTAATATATGCTGATGATAAGTGCGTTCACTAACGCTATCTACTGACAACGCCTAGTAGCTCACACACGCAAGCGCATTTTGAATAAGTATGGGTCAAGGAAAGTGCGGATGCGGCCCTTACACGCAATTTTTTTTTTTAATGTGTGCTTCTTAAAAACGGGATGCGGTTCTTACACGGGTGCAGCCCTTACATGCGTGTATACGGTATATGGTTTTATTCAATTACAATCTTTTCTGTCATACCTATCGCACCACTCCTTCATACAAAGAGCTTGGTTTGAAATCCATACCTGTTCTTTGTAAATCATGAAAAGGAGTAAATCATGAAAACAAGTCAAATATTATAAGACAAACCTGAGATCACAATTTTTAGGTGTCTTAGAGACGTAAAAGAAAGTTGAAACTTTAAATGCAGCTTTCTCAATACTGTTTTTTTGACATTATGCTCAGTCCCTCCACATAGTTCAATGAAGAAACAATTTGTTTCTCGTAAAGTATTTGTGGTACCGCTTCAAAATTTTTATGGAAGCACTGTGAGGTCATTCTTAGTGTCTGTGCCAATTTTTATCAATATCCAACGATAAACAAAAAAGATTATTGAAAAAAGCCTGTCAAAAACTTCGACAGGCTTTTTCTCACAAGTGTGTTTTGGACATTGTGCATTGCTCGTGTACAGAGTAGCACGGGAATGACTGGACCAATTTTGATTCTTTTTTTTTTTCCCGATTCCCTGTGGAATCAGGAAAACACTACTTGTGGGTACAGCAATCTTCAATTTCTGTTTTATGGCCCTGTTATTTTTCTAGACGATGATTTGTCCGTGCCACTGTTTCTGACAATGTGTGTCGGCAGCCATGATGGTCTCTTAAAAAAAAAAAAGAGAACTTATTAAAAAATTCTGAAAATGCCATACCCTGCACCTTTTTTTTTTTGAGTAAAGATCAACACCATTCGCAGCTTCCTGGCATGTTTTGTTGCAGCGCTAGGCTTTCCACGAGCAGACCATGTAATTGGACCATGTAGCATTATGTAACTTGAGAACTACTGAAGCTATCATGATGAAACTGCATACTTCCCTATTTGAGACATTTATGAGTATGCATGCCAAATTTCATTGCTGTAGGTCAACAAATAAAAAAGTTTTTTTTTTCAATGCCACCTCCCCCTTAAGGGGAGCTGCGGGTCGAAAAGCGCGAGTTTTTTCAAAACTACCGATGTTTTATTTTTGCCTGTTTTGACAAGATTAGTACCTCTACTGTTATGAAAAAATATTACAGGTCGACACTTAACTGGAAATGCTTTAAAATTTCATCTAAAGAGCATAAGATGTCTGTTAAAAGGTCGAAAGTGTGCATTCTTCGAGCACCTTGCCACCGATAATGCGTCGCCGCTAACTATTGTTTCTCGCATGAGTCGAAGAGTCGAGCCTCACTCTTCAAATATTAACAGTTTCTCTCGCTGATGCAGCGCAAGAAATACTGAAAAGAATCACTCTTCGGAGCGTTTTTCGAGCGCTGCCACTGGCTTATCACATGGTACGAATCGGGGACCGCCATTGGCCGCTGTGCGCCTGTATGTGCTGTGAAACCTGTTTGCAGGGTCCATGTCTTGTCAAGCAGCGCAGCTGAACAATGCTTTTCTCATGTAATTATCTCCGTTATGAATGAGAAAAGGCATTGCTCGCAAGTGAAAGTTGTTGTGCGGCGCGCTCTCCAAGAATAGGCTACGAGCAGCTGGTCCGATTTGCGGCAGTTGTTGGCTTGCAAAAGCCAATGCATCAGAGTCATTCAACACCGTCAGCCGGAAAGTTCGTGATGCGGCAATGAATGACGTCAGCACCAATCTTGAGAGATCGAAAGAGCTCGCAGTGAGAGTACTTAGCAGGGACGACATTGCCATTATGTACAACGGTATGTGGCACAAACATGGTTGCAAAATGGCATGACACTGGACTTAGTTTGGATTTCGCAATCCTGTCGAACTTCTTCCTAGCTTGCAGTTGGCACAAGGCTCTGCCAGATGGAGCGGAAGTTTGGCAAGGGTTTCATGGCCCTGCCTGTGAGCGAAATGTCTGTGAGGAGTCGGCTCGAAAATGCCGAGAGGGAGAAACTCATGGTGCTGGCGTATTTTAGACACAATGGCCACTACGAAAAGGATTGTTCTTTTTGGAGTGCAAATTTCATATGATTTAATATTATCTCTCATAAATAAAAACTTAATTTTAACTTTAAAACTCGTTTTTTTTTTTCAAAACAGAAGTTTTGCCATTTCTTCCAATGTACCCCTCCTTTTTCGAGCACTTCTAGTGCTCGGATCTGCATGAAATTTTGCCCAAATTTTTTCCAAAGTATGAAAAATGCAATTATCTAGTTTAATTTTCAACAATTTATTGTACAATAAAAAATTGTATGTATATCTTTACTAGGGCAGGTGAAATATAGACTTTTTGCGTCTATTATTTTTCACGTGTATTACATATTTTGTATGTGCTTTCTAATTAGTTATTTGCATTCTAGACTTTATTTGAAGCATTATAAACTATCAACGGTAAAAAATAACAGAATTTTAGGGATGAAAAGAGGGGGGGCAGGGGCAAAAGAGTTAAGGTTTTCACTTTGTCATGTTGCAGAGCTAAAAGTGTGCAACTTGCAAGAAAACTAATTAAATATTTGAAATCAGCATAAAAAGTTCCATAAACAGCTCAAGTTTCATTCCTCTGGGGTGAATATCAAAGAAAAAGTGTCTTCGAGTAGCATCTCCCCTTAAGTGCCAGATGTCGCGAATTCGCGACGTACCATAAAAGCGAGGATCGTGCAACAAAAAATGTACTTCAGACTAATGTAGCGTGTTATGTGCAGCCCCTTGGATGAGTGCACACTAAAAAAAGTTTTATAGAAAATTGAACTTTGGTAACTCAGACAAAAAAAAGAAAAGAAAAAGAACAGAGACACGAGAGTTGCTACACGCACTTCACACACATAAGCTACAAAACATTTGATTTTAGCTTAGAATACCATACAAGAGATGGCACTAAATGTCTCATGCTGACAGGTACGTTTGCCACAAATACGTGACAGCTGGAATTGAAGGCAGCAGCAAGCGTTTTGGGACAAGTGTAGTTGGCATTTTTTGGTATGTTGCAAATTTGAGACACCCGGCAATAAGAGATTGATGTCAACTCAAAGTGCAGCGATGCAAGATTAACTGAAACTTGCCCTACCAAGATGCAGCCAGCGGGATGCATAGGCCCGCACAGACAATGTGCTTCATAACTCCATAGTTACTGCAATAAGTCCAAATTAACACCTAAGAAATCATAAAGACTAAGATCGGTCAGTGATCATATCTGATCAATAAATATATAAAATACTGGCAGCACTTTGTGCAGTCAACCTAATTTTTATGCAACGATACAGTTACCAGGATGTCAAATAAAAGATAAAAATGCTGTCAGTCGAGCAGTCACTAATTGCTCACAAGCACAGCATTGTGCTAAAACTTGATAATATTCTGCAGTCATGCACAAGTGGCATGACTTTATAAGCAAGTGCTACATATGAAGGTGCTGATATCGATGTGGTTATGTGCATGAGCCAGAGCACATGAGGGCAGTTTTTTTTTTCCTTATACAGGCAAAACAATGAATGGGCACAACAAGAATAGAAGAGAAAAACAAATCATGATCACTTACATCACCAGCGTGCTTTACTCCAGGAGAGAACACGTCAGGGTTGAACCGGATGTCAAACTCTGCATAGAGGAATGAAAAACAACTGATCAGCCTCCTTCACTCCAAGAACTGATAGTACCCTTGCTTACACTCACACCAGAAACATGCTCAGAAGGACATACTAAATTGATACCACTTGAAGAACTGCATCATGACAGCAAAACTACTGCCGTCGAGGAAAACGAAGTTAAAAAAACAACAACGTATATATACAGGCATTAGTGTTAGTGCGTGCAAACGTTACTGCATCAGCTATTTGTGCGTCATGAGAAATCACACCGATGTGAGACTCTCACCTGTATCCTTCAGAGAGCCAACGCCCCGAGCAGCCTTGACTATCACATCTTTCTGACTCTCAGCTGCAAAGAACGAGAGAAGCATACAGCCGAGAATGAGCAAGAGTCGCACTCACACCATGCGAGATTTCAGGCTCCATTTGCAAGTGCCTAAAAATCACTGCCTTTGCTTACTTATAGCTACAGTAAAAGCTCGTTTATCTGGACCTCGTTAACTCAGAAATTCGGTTAATTCGGACTCGTGGCACGGTCCCCAACAAAACTGTGTATATTTCAATGAGGTCAAATGCTCATTGATTCGGAGGGATTTAGCCGCACACCGGTTATCTCCGACAACTCCGGAGAGGGCTATCGGGACTCCAGAGTCACGCCGACGGCAGAACCGGAGTTTTGGGGAAACCAAAACTGAGCGAACTGCAGCAGAATATGACGATGATGATAGTGAATGAGGGGAAAGTTGCTAGGTGGCGCTAGTCACCACCAGGCAGAAGCGCTTGGGCCATCGGCACATCCAGTGTCTACTAACAGCTGCTCGCTATGCTCGTGCTACACCTACTGGTGTACTACTTCGTTTCTTGGTTCTTTGTGTTGTGACTTCGCGTGTTGCGGCTGTGTTTGTGCGCTTTTTCGCCGCCGCCGCACTTCATGGCGACCGTCACAGGAGTTAAACGGCCACAGCAGCCACCAAATGATCTTGAAAGAAAGGTAATGATATTGAAAGATGTGATGAGCCGACGCGACGGCGCCACACCATGCAGGAGGCCGCCGAAGCCGTCGCTGTCCTCGAGGAGTTCTGCGTTTGTTCTAGCGACAGTGAACGTGCGCACCACCACCTGATGGGATTAAATAAGATCATTCTGTCAGAAATTCCGACGGCGAGGCAGGCAAAAATAACGCACCTTTTTAAGAAATAAAGGTGTCTTTGTGCCGTGTACATTTTCCTTTTGTTTCCATGGCCCGTTCGATAATTCGGAATTTGGTTAACTCGGACATTTTCTCCGGTCCCGTGAGATCCGAGTTAACGAGCTTTTACTGTATACATGTGTAGGGCCCACTTTCCAAAACTCCGCTATGGTAGGCTACAAGCAAACTCCAGTGGAGGCGTCCAGATTAATAAGTTTAACCTTAAGCTACCAGCACATGAGTGCTGTTGTTCATCACTGCCATGAGAATGTGGCTATTATTGCTAGGAAATCGAATCTCAAACTGTGTTTAGTTGTAAAGCCACCATGGCACACAGTAATCATTGTAGACAGTCATGGAATGATCCCAATCTCTCCCACTTTCTCACTGTTATAAAGGTCAACATCAAGTTGGACCCAACAGATTTCTGAACATGCCGATAGCATGCAAATAAGTGGCCAAGACATGAAGCCTCCGTACAGAGTTTGTGTCAAGTTTTTGTTGTTGACTTTTCAAGGATGTCCTTTTTTTATGAACTTTTGTCCTTTTATTAAGGATACGAACAGTTTTCTCAAATACAACAAACCACACAAGAAGAATGACTTGTTTATACATTACTATGGTCTAATACCAAGTGCAGCGAAACTTCCTAGATGACTGGAACGAGGCAGAATAGAAGTGCTTTACCGTCGGATGACACTCCATTTGTGCCATGACTATCTCCGTTTGTTAGCCGCTCTGGTGATTTCCTGATTTCCCCTGGCATCAGAGGTGCCTCCAACATGTCCTTGTCCTCAGAGTCTTTTTCGGGGGACCCTTCCTTGGAGTTATCCTGAAACACGCAAAGTGGTTCAGCAAGTAGTTAGAGTTTAGTCACATTAATCTTTTTCAACCGGCACCTAAATTTACATATGTGGGCAAGTGTTATATTTTACCCATGTTGGAATGCAGCTGTCGTGACAGTAACAGAACATTGCAGCTGCAAACCTACTATGGCGGGTTATGTACTTAAGGCTGTTCCTTTGGCAAGGAAACAATTCATGCTCCTAGTACAACAAAGATGCAAGGCGAGATCACTAGTGGCCCACAAACCTTTGCTTCTTCGCTGTCCTTGGTAAGCTGCTTTTTTTCTAGGCTCCGCAAGTGGAAGGCGGCAAGCTTCATGAACAGCACGTACCGAGCACTGCAAAGACGGGAAGCAGTATTACTTAATCAATAGGCACGTGCGAATGTTCAAGCACTTCGAATACTTGAACAATTATTACAGTATTTGTATTTAAGTATTCGAAACACATTAGTAGACAAACCGCATGTAACCCCCTGTAAAGCATGTTTCACTGCAGTGGAGAAATGCTATACTGTGAATACACATATCTATGGGCAATCCCTACTTTAAGGAACATTTCACCCGCAGATCGATTCTTCCTTTTCTTTTTAATGTTAACAAGCTTGTTACACCGGCTTACATGCTCCGAGTATGGTAAATTTTAAAACAATAAAAAATATTCTGAAGGTTAGTTGTGTCATGACAAATATGCCCATTTTGCTTTACATGTCGTATCTACTATTCAAATCCAGTTCGACAGTATTCGGCCAAATCCCTATACACTTCGAATTTGATTAAAACCTCTAATTTACCACACGCACAAGCCTACAAATGCAGGTATATAATTGCTGGTGTAACATTTATGATTTCGACGCAAGTCTCTGCTGACCTGAAAGAAACGAGCAGGGGCGAAAAACTACTGGCAAGAGGAACAGGGTGAACCGAAGACAAACCGAATGGAACAGTGTCTACAGAAACATTTTGAATAAGAACCAATCTCAATTAGAGCGTGGAAGTGAATTCAAATCAATGAGCGAGCACAAATAACATCAAGCACTAACCTCTCCTTGCTAATGCTAGCATGGCACATTGTAAAGAGGTGCACAGGCACACAACCCAACCAAATATAAAATTGATAACAAAATATTATAACAGCCACGCTTTAATGCCAAAGAGTAAGTTAAATACAGAGTACAATTTCAGAGTACTCAGTGGATGTTCCATCTTTGTGTTTAACTGTCACTCTGACGAGGCAGGACGCATAACACGAAGTGCCACGCTCTAACACAAGATGCCCCATCAGTACACTCACTCGACAAAGGCATCGATCAGCTCCTGCCGTAGGCAACACAGCTTGTGCTTGTGTTCTCGCGGGTAGCCCACTGCTCTCGACTCTTTGCACAGTTCCACACCATCCACTGAAAAACAGAGGCACAGAGAGAGAAATCGTGACACATCAACGATACCATTCTTTTACCACAAAATAACGTGGAACCAGTACCGTCCTAACAGCGGGAGCTGCTATTTCTCAAAGCGCGAGATGCATCACCGGTGAACTACACTCGAACCTCCATAAAACGAACACGAATATAATAAATTGTCGGTTATAACAATGTAACATAATTTTGCACATATAACCCGCCCCTGCATACAATCGGCACCTCAACTCTCAGCTCCCCAAGAAAGAAAAAAAAAAAAGGCTTCGCGTATTGCCCGCACATTTGATACTATACAGAAAAGGCTGTACAAAATACTGCTGAAGCAGTAGAGAGCCCTTGTCGCTTCATGAAGCGGTTCAGCCATTCGCGGCTCGCACGGGATCTACGAGGTAGGCCCAGCTCCCTCGACAGTAGCCGTGCCTCCACTTGGACCATCTCGGTCCATATGGCGTGACCCTTACTTCTCACATCTTTGTACTTTATTAGCCGCACGTCCGGCTCAGGGTAGGCGCCGGTTTTGGCGCCACGAAAGAACCTACAATCGCAGTGTGCAACTTGTGGGCTTTCTTTTTTTATTGGCACATACAGGACTTTGTATATCATGCTATCTTCCCGCTTCGCGATTCCCAAATTCCTCGGCGACGGCGATAGCAATCTTTAAAAAAAAAATAGAGTCGGGTGTGTTTTTAAGTACACACTGTGGCATAAATGTGAGACTAGCTTCAATGAAAGATTGGCAAGAAGCTTTGGTTCAATATTTTCAGGTTCAAAGGCCCTTTTGAGGTATAGTTTGGTGATGTGATGCAACACACTATCTCTTCAGTTGGTGCTGCCGCCTGCACAGCCTGGAGATTTACCCCCAGCCAAATGCCCACACAAACAGTGCTAGATGAGGCAACTCACAAATGAGATAGTTGACATCGGGAGGGAACGTCCGTAGCAGGTCCAGGATGTAGTGCCTGTTGTCATTTCCAGTGATGCCCTGGAATGGGACAGAGTGTCGCACTTGATGAAGAAAGCTGCGGTCAGTTGATATAGTATTGAAGGCATTTCCTTTGGCTATTAATAACACAAAAAAGCAGAAGCGCCACTAACATTCAAATGAATTTACTACAGTTGAACCCCACTACAACGATCGCCGCTTCTATGAAATTTACACTACAGCGAAAAATTCACGATTCCCTTCAGCAGTCCATAGGAGTCAATGCATAAATATTGTCGCCACAACGAACACTTTTTCTTCGATCGTCCCGCTTCAACGAAATTTTACGATGAAATTCCAGACTCAGATACTTATTGCTATGCAATAAACCCAATCTTTAACATTTCGATGCATTTTCAGAGCCTTAAAATGCGTCAACAAAGTCTAAAACACTCTTTGGCACTACCAGAAACCGCCTCTACATCGCTGCTGTTCAGCAAGCGTGGGCGTCGCCAATGCTCGATAGTGATGGCAATGATACTGCCCTGATTTTGTACTGCCACTGGCTTGCTTTTGAGCCGCAGTTGGTCCGAAGCTGAAGCTCAGTCGCTCAGTTCATGGTGTCCTTCTCGCAGCTACTGAGTGCAACCGCGGCGCGATGCCTTTTCCGATTCCAATGCTTATCACTATGTTCGCACTTGGCCAGTCTGGTAACTAATCAGAGTGGCTGTTCGTCCACATTATCAACAAAATCAGCTAGCTGAGAGTGATGGATGATAAGAATGGCATAGAATAATGTAAAAGTGGCCGCTCCAAGATACCCTGCTTCCATCTCGGCGTTGTCGAATACTTCTGACGGCGGACAGCTGCTGGTGTTAATGTGTTAATGCTACTGTTTGGCTTGTTCACGTAAGCGGTTGTAGGCGTTGTTTCAGCATGCTTTTCCCCATAGTCTCGCTATGCATGGGTGAAAATCACGACGTGACGCTGCTGGGAAAAAATAGGAAGCAGCAGACATTTTTTGAATTTTGAGAATAAAACGTTTCTTTGTTTAGCTAGCTCAGATCAGCAATATTTTTTTTATTTCATTATAACGAAAGTTTTGCTTTCATGAAATTTTTTCCGTGCCCCGTCAGTTTCATTGTAGCGGGGTTCGACTGTGCCATAAAAAACACACCCGGAGAGCTTCGGTTCCACAGAAACTAGGCCTCAAATTAGGGCAATAACTTGACAGGTGATGCCGGATGCTGTGAAACTGTTCAGTAAATGTTTAATTTTCAAATTAAGGAGTAGTCGGACGTTCACCAATGAACTTGTATGCAGAGACATTTGCAACACCCTAATTTTACGATCATACGATTGCTCCGTCACACCTCGGCTGCGCCGACCACAGGATGACATCCAACACAGAAAGACGACGTCCGAAGCTGATAATTATTCTTACGAAAGCTAGGCTAAATAAAATACTTCAATTTTCATAGAAAAGCGCAGCTAGTTGGTATGTTAGCCTATCAAGGATTACAATATATTTAAATGTAAACAACTGAGATTCACAACTTGCCCTTTTGTACCCAGTTATAATGTGGTAGACCTTAATAAACCAGATTGCCTTAATAGCTGTCAAGCTACATTTTCATGCAAGGCAGTTTGATAAACTCATGGTGGTGTATTTATTTATGCGAACGAAAAGCTACCTGCAAGAGATTTCTAGTCATTTTTTGCAAGAGTGAAAAAGAAAAGCCATCTCGTTGCATCAGGACAATATTGGCCCCTTTGTGCAGCGTCCAAATTGAGTGGGACCACTCACCTTGCACTCAACAGACGAGCACAGCTCCACTTCTTCACCCTTCTCATTGATTACACTGCGCATAGGAGGGTAAGCAAACACCAGTAAGCAGTCATTTTCGTCCACAATACTAAGCAGTGCAAAACCATGCACAAGGAAAGATCTTATCACGTTCGGCCAAGCAAGCTCACCTGTGAGGCAGTATTTTCAGCGCACTTCCAGCCTTTTTCAACTGCAAAAAGAGCACATACACATCAAGGCTTGGAAAGTTGTGCATTCATTCAATTCACAAAAAAGTCAAAAATAGGAAATGATAGAAGCAGGCTGTTTAAGAAACGCAGCGCATCAAAGTAAACTGACCAGCTCCAGGTAGTCTGGATGTGTGACCACTGTCTTGCCGAAGTCCACTGACCCGTAAACGACCGACTGGTCTTGCTCTCGCTCCAGGATGCCCGGGATGATGGACTGTGCCGTGACCCGGTAGCCCCGATAGTCCACCACCACCGTGCCCAGCGTGCACAGGCCATCCACGTCCACAGCTGCATACGCTCGCACACCCTGTACCCAAAAACATCCAAAGCGTTAGAAGTATTATTGTGCAGATGTAGAATTTTAAGGTTCAAGGCGAAAAGTGGTTTTGGTTGAGTAACATAAAATTGAATCCGAATAGTATACACATAACATATTATAAAGAAAAAGAGGCATATCTGTCATGACCAAACTAACTTGCACAGTATTTTTCAAGAATTAAAACAAGGCCTGTACAAATGCCTTTTTATTTTGCTTTGAAGGAACTGGAAACAACTTTGAATAGTAGCAGGATTTTACTTTTGGTAGAATGAAAGTGATAGCCTGTGAAATTATGCTAAGGTTTGAAACTTGATATACATAGAGCATACAAATTGGCATAATGAGCTCTTACATTGACAAAGTGAATCAATGTAAGGGTACTATGTTCATTTAGCCTTGAAGTGGGGCTTTGCAGTGTAGGGTCTCGAATTGGCGAGCGAGCGTCACACGTAGTGAACGGACACAGCAGACACAGTCGGTACAAACCAAACAACATACTTTTATTAACTACTTTTAGAACGCCGATATTGTCCGCTGAATTATTATACATCAGTGATCAACACCCTAAAACATCCTTACACATTACTCCAAAACATGACAAACAAAATAACACACCCAAGGCAGCGTTGCCAACGTTTGACTTACCACGGGGGCCCCCGACGCGCAACCTGCGGTACCATGTACCTGGGACCCACGCTAGAGACAACCATTCGCGGCAACCGCCATGTGCTGAAGAGCTAAACAACCTTACACAAAATTAACATACACTCAAACAACATAACACAAGAGCACACAAAAGGTGGTGACGCCAACGCTTCACTCACCACGTGGGTCTATCGCAGGCGGCCCGCGGTGCCGTCCACGGCAGACCCACCGCGAGAGACAACCGCCGGCGCCTAACGCCACCAGTCAAAGAGACTCACTTAACTCTCTCGCCCGCCACCAAGGCTTGCCTTCCACCAGAGGTCACCGCCGGCGCTACTACTCTACCAACCATGATGATGATAGCAGTGATCACCACTCTCAAACACAACGCCACCTATCGCTCGATAGTTGTCACCCCCGAAATACGGCTTCTGTGCAAGATGTGCTCCACGTGGCGCAAACTTTACAGGGGGTGTCAGCGCCCCCCCAGCGGCTCAGCTGATTTCTTCTGAACATGTGCTTTCACGGCTTAGCACCCATTTACTGCAGTGAAAGCACTTTTACAGAATATCACATGCAAACTAATATATATTTCTTCGTTCGTTCAGCCTAATTCAAAATTTTCAATTATTTAAATTCAATTAGAAGCAAATTTGAGTACTGCATTATTTGTTAAAATATTTGCACAAGCCTAATTGAAAGGGCATCGCAAATCAATGACACAATGTAACATTGAAAAAAATCTAACAGCATGCACATCACTAAAGAGAAATGCTTAAATCATTTTGTAGCAGCATGCTTCTGATTTATCGAGCTTTATATAGTTAGGTAACATGGCCCATACTTGAATAAGTTGTCCATTATGGCATATAATTATGCTTGTGCGAATAGTGAATTTCAGGTTCTAATAGTTTCAAATCTAATTTGAACAGTATATGCAGTCGAGGTCCCATCGCAGGTGCGAACAGCAGCACCATGCTGCTGCTGCCGTACCCTCAAAACCCCAATTGCCGCAATCTAGAGCATGCCAATATGTTGCCAGCCGCAGCTTTGTCAAACCTGTGGTCAAACCTCGCTGTGTTAGTATATGTGATGTTCTGTCAGTTCTACGGCAGATTGTGTGCTGCTGCACACTATCTGCAGCATTCGCATTTCCCAATCTTCAGCAGCCACCGAGTTTCTAGCTGTTTGGCGCTGCACTTTTTGTCGAGCGAATTGGCCGAGACAGCCGCCTCGCCCAGAGTGGACAGCGTGTGTCACAAACTTCTGTCCCCGAATGTTGCCTTCGACGATCTGCGTGCTGCAGGTGTTTAGATTCCAGCCAAGATAATCTTTGAAGGTTTTGCAGACGCTGACAAAGACCTCGAGCTGTGTGCAGAATTGACTGATGACGAAATCATTCGTCAAGTTACGGAGGATTCCGGCACCGATATCGTAGAGCTGCGCCTATACAGCCAATGAGCTCGGAATTGACGAGCGCACTGATGATACTGTCATGGGTGCACAGCGACAGCATGATGTTAGCTGAAATTGAGGCAGACATCATCGCGAGAAGTAGGATGCCATGCAAAACAAAATAAGTGACTTTTTTTGCGTCGAAGTGTTGACCAATGGCGTAGCGCTGGCCATGTCGGATTTTTACCATCTTTTTCACACAGAAGGTTTTTTTTTTTAAGAGCCACCTAAACAATGCATTTGCTAGATTGGAACGAGAATCTTGCACAA
Organism: Rhipicephalus microplus; assembly: GCF_043290135.1. Lineage (NCBI taxonomy): Eukaryota > Metazoa > Arthropoda > Arachnida > Ixodida > Ixodidae > Rhipicephalus > Rhipicephalus microplus. The sequence continues at coordinate 159,243,245 of NC_134702.1, forward strand.
CTACTGTGACCCTTTCCATCAAAAAAGAATATCCGTTAAATAGGTGCGCTTCGCATGGAATCATTTTTATGGACTGACCGATCTTCCGGACACTTTCGTGGTCCTTTGAGGGTCCGGCAAGTCTGATGTCGACTGTATTACGTATTATAAAACAAAGATTAACCAGGGTGTCTAGCAAATTATTATTTTAAGATTCCCTGACTTTTCCAGGTTTTCCCTGACAATTTCAAGTGAATTTCCCTGACCTCTGCATAGGCGGCAATACATATAAGATCATTAGTGCAGACGACAAAACATTCTTTTATTTAGAGCGCAAACATAAATAATTCCCGCAAATTGTAGTCGCTGACTAGAGTATTATTGCACAAAGTCAATGCAAACACGCATCGGCTTCTGCTGTTTGTGTCAGCCACTGCACAAGAGTTCTTGCACTCATCTGTTACTTCTTAAGAGCATCTATTTTTTCTTGCAGGAGACTAGCTTCCGTCAGCGAGTCACTAAGCAAGCAGCCTTCGCTTCTTTTCTTCCAGTTCTTTGACAAGAGCAGCCACTCTTTTCTTGTTCTTCTGAACACCTGACTCCACTCGTCTTTCTGCCTTCTTTTTCTGCAGTTCCTCTCTGAAGACGCTATAGGAATTCCGAACCATCTGCAGCATCTTGTCAGTAATTAGAACTTTTTCCACGCCGCCTGCCGCCAACACGGCATCATGCATCAGTCGTTGTGCTATCAGCGAGTCTTCTTTCAAGTTTTCGACGAGGCATTCTTTGTTGACCGAGAAGCCTCTTTCTACGGCAGTGTTGCCGTGAGACAAACAGAGGATGATCTTGATAAAAGACAGCAGCTCTTTGTGATCATGTGAGCAGAGATCTGGCCACAGAACAACCAGCCTCTGCTCTTTCCTGTCAAAATTTTTCAATTTTTCTTGGTTGAGGCTCGATGAACAGACCTCTATGTAAGAACGATGGGCCCGCTCTGCTTGCAGACCAGTCATCCACTGCTGCTCTGACAGCACTATAAGTGCCAGGGTCAATCGTTTTGGGCCAGCCTCCGGAGACAATGCAAATGTGGGGTCCAAACAGCTGGCACCCCTTGTTAGCTTGTACTTCAATGGTGACCTCTCCACCACCTTCTGACAGCACGCTTTAACAAAGGAAACACAGTCTTTCTTGAATTGGTGCAAAGTAAGCTGTGGCATTTTGGGCACCTTGCGGAGCTCATTCTTCGCAGCGAACCCAATGTCGAAGGTAGGTACGGGTATACAGTTCTCAAGCTTCTCTAAGTCAATCTTGAGCAACTTCGCGGGTGTGTCTGCAGCAACAAGCACTTCCTTCTTGACAATCCTTGCAAGCAGTGACCGCAGTATATTGTGCAGTGCAGTTGAAAGAAAGGGCACCATTGGATTGTCAGTCTGAAATTCTGCCAAAAATGGCTCCAGTTCCTCACAAATTGACAGCATGAAGGCCAGTTTTACTGGCAACAGCTGATCCCTCACTGCGTTCGCAACAGCACTGTAGCTCGAGCATGTAGGCTGCTTCTTTGCCTTCACAGAGCCCTCCACAAACTTCACCAGGTTAGGAAGAAGTTCTAACGCCCTGGTGATTACCTTCCCATTTTCGAGCCACCTGACAGCACAGAATTTGAGGGGAAATAGTGCACTTCCTGTAAAGGTGACGTAGTCAGCACGACGTGCAGGCACACATTTGAACAAGTTGTAGCTGCTGCGAAGAAAGCCTATCACATCCCAGCCATTTGCAGCATGACCTGCCTTGTATGCTCCATTCATTACGTGCAGCCCGCAACTTCCAATATCTAGAATATTGTGACTCTCATCCAACTCCTTGAGTTCCTCCTTCAGTGACCTCAGGAACTTCATGTTCACATTCGGCCCATCCATTGAAACTTGTAGTATCTTGGCTTGCTTGAGCTCTTCTGTGGCCTTCCTGAATGCAGATGCCAGGTCCTCCGCACACGTGTGCCCCAAGAAGCATGAAGTTAGGTACTGCGTTTTCACAGTGCCATCAGTAGTGTCATACCAATATCGGACGAGCACATCCATCTGTTGCTTCTGGGTCACTTTGTTCAGCGACTCGTCAAATGAAACAACTAAGAACGGCACACTGGCAAGGCTTGATAGAAGATTCTTACGAAAGTAAGGTGCAATACCGTGGCAAATCGTATACCCTACCTTGTCCTTCCCCAGATGAAGTTCTTCAGCGACTTCACATCCCGGAAACATGAAAGGGAAGAGCGAGGCCGACGCCGCTGTTGACCGAAAAGATCCGTGAGTCGCTACCGCGTTTAAGCACCACATTATTTCGGCCTTTGTCACAGCGCTCTTCAGAAGAAAGCCGCTCATCGATGTCTTCGCACTTGTGGTGGGGGCAGGCTCCTCGGGAGCGACTGTCCGGTCTTCGCTACATTTGGCTGAAGCGTTCGTCGCTGGCGTAAAAAAGGACAACATACCAGTTTGCGAGGCGCTCGACCGACACTTCAAACCAGCAAGATGCTTCTTGCTGGACGCGTGACTGGAAACTGCAGTTCCTCCCATGTTGCTTAAAGAAAACGTTTTGCAGCACAGTGTGCAATGAGCACTGTGAGGATCATTCTGCACGGGCTTAATCCAGCTTGCATATTCTGAAACGTTCGGGTTCGTCCAGTCCGAATTAAAGAAGCATTTTCTCGCCGCCGACATCGTCAGTGAGAAGGCTTCTCTTCAGAAAAAAAAAAAAACGATGAAAACACACCGCCACGTGAAGGTTTTGTCGTTCAAAACATGGCGGACAGAAGAGGTGGTCCAAAACAACAGTGTATACCCAGCATGCCCAGCGCGCACTGCTCAAGGTTGCCAGGCCACGGAGAAAAAAAGGCCAAACTTGTCAACCTTGGCACTACTGCCCCACTGGCTTGGATTGGATCTGTCCCCATTGGCTGTTTGCGCCAATTACGGTGAGCTGAGTGCGCGCTCCGCGCCGGGAACAAGTCGCGAGTCATTTTCCCTGACTGGGTTCTCTTTTTGGCAACATTCCCCGACGATTCCCTGATTTTTCCCGGCGTGTATCATTTCCCTGACAATCCCGGTTTTCCCGGTTGCTAGACACCCTGTTAACATATTTTTCATGACTCCACTATACTGCACAATATATATACATATATACAGATTTATAATTAGGACAAGGCATGTGCAAATGTCATTATGTTGGTTCAAAGAAAGAGGAAGCAACTTTAAATAGTAGCAAGATTTGATTGTCAGTAAAATGCAAGTGATAACCAAGTGATTATAAAATTTACTACACTTATAGCATAAAAGCGGGTATAAGAAGCTTTAAAATTAATAAAGGAAGAATCGATGTGAAGGTAAAATTTTCATTTAACCGCACTGTGCAACTTCACAGCAATGCGGATTTTGCCTGGAAAGGTGTATTCACAGTGCAGCATCCCTCCACTGCAATGAAACCACCTTTACAAAGAGTTATATGCAGACTAATAAAAATCTATTCGTTCGTTCATTTCGAATAGTTCGAAAATTCCAATAACTTAAGTTCGAAGCGAAGCGAATTAGAATACAATAATATTCATTCAAATACGTTAATATTCATTCGAATATTCAAAGTGCTCGAATAATCACACAAGAATGGATAAAATGAAAGCCAGACCACTTGACGAATCTCGTGGCATTACGTCTCTGCTTTTATGCCAGTGTGATGGTGCAATATTTCGAAGAATTCTCTCCCATTTTAGCCATTGTTACATGGTAAATGTTCTTGAAGATGGCTTTAAAATAAAGTGCTGTTAAAATTTCCCTGGGAACGATTGATATGTGAGGTTAAAAGTCCCAAAACTTCTATATTATGAGAGACGCCATAGTGGAGGGCTGCGGGAATTTCGACATTCTGGGGCTCTCCAACGTGCACCCAAATCTGAGCACACGGGCCTACAGCATTTTCGCCTCTTTCAAAAATGTAGCCACTGCAGCCAGGATTCGATCCCGCAACCTGCAGGCCAGCAGCCTTGGCCACTAGACCACTGCAGCGGGGCAATTCAGTGGGCTCGAGAATATTAGCCCAAAATACAAGTCTTCGCAGCGAGCCAGTACGGTCATTTACTGCCAATGTTGCCTGCCATGTTTCTGGCGCTCTTATGCATAGCTGCAATGTCTGTGCTGTTGGAGATTTGCGGGTATACTCTGCTTACCTGCAGGTCATTGCATGGTGCCGCAAAAGCTGCTGCGTCGCCACCCAGTTCCTTGTAGTGGTCTCGCACATCGAAGCCCAGGCTGAAGAAGATGTTATTCCAGATGAACATCTGCATCCTGCAAGGACATAAGTGTGGGAGTGCACTGTGAAGGTACTGGATGAAGACTGTGTGACACGCGTCAATGGCTGATGAGGTGTACACCTGTAAATGCAAATGCTGGCTGACCTCAAAACCATGTGCGAGCTCAAGTAACCAAGGAGATGTGCACCCAAAAGCAGCATCTTACAATACAGTGAAATCTCGTTAATGCAAAATCTGTTAATTTTTATGCCCTGGTCCCAGCACATCGCTGCGTACTCCCATGAGGGGAAAACCCGATAATTCGAAAGTGTTGGTATCCGATACGACCAAATCGAACTAGGAGCCCATGGTTTTTATCACTCCACACAGAAGTCAGCCAAGGTTGATCAAAACCAAATGCAACCAAATTTACTAGAAATGCAAAACAACAAAACAGCAGCATTTGGCAGATGAAAATTCGGATGCAGCTAAAGCTTTTGGGCAAGCTGCAAACGATCACAGAGTCCCGACAGAATGCGAGCAAATGCAAATCAGTCATTATTACTTTTAAGATGATTGTGTTGACTATGCCATGTAAATAAACATGAATTGGAGCAGAAATAGCACTATATATTTCACATCAAAGCACACTGCTCACTTAAATGCATGTCTGCACTTATTTCTGGTGTATGATTGACCGATCAATTCATTCTCTTCACTGTTCGAGCTCCTTGAACTGGACTAACGAAGTCATCTGCCACAAACGCGTAACAGTGCCTAATCCACGATAACGAGTCTTGAGGTGACTCGTTTGGGTTTCGCCTACACAGTGTGGCACAATGTCTATTTATTCTAGTGCTACCTGCTAATTTGGACAACTGTACAGTTGCCTTCAAATTCAAATCAACAAGCTTCTTACAGTATTGTGACACAGCCCAAGCAACGAGCAATGATAAAGAGAGGGGGGAAGGGGATGAATTAGAACAGAAAATTTCATATATACCGCGCACGGAGTTTTCGTATGCTTACCTAGAGGAAAAACTGGTGTTGTGAGCTGTTGGACGCATTGGAATGCTGGGATATGCGAGCTCTGAATTAGGCTCGGATTTGTACCGTTCACGAAGAGACCGGACACCTCGAAGATGCGTCTGGCTTCACTGCATTCCGTTCGACAAAATGATTAATTTTGTACTGACAGAGCATGTAGTACCGTATAAACCGGACTATAGGTCGAGTGGGAATGTAGGTCAACCCCCAAAGTTCAGGTTACCGAAAAAGAAAAAAAAAAGGAAAACAACCCAAAACTGCCGAACCATATTTATTTGCGAATTGGGCGCACCCCATCCCGATCGTCGGAGCTCCCTTCTACCACCATCGCAACTGTCGCATTTTCACACCATCGCATTGTCGCACCAACTGTCGCACCATCACATTTCTTACGTTTGAAAATGACGAAAGGCGGAAGCTTTCTACCATCTGCCGTGCATGCCAGCATGACGGTGAAGCGCAAGTGCTCGTTGCCAGTGGACAGTAGCTTCACATCCTTGCCGCCGCGCTGCGTGATCGTGGTCGACGAAGGCATGTCAAACCACACGGGGGTCTCATCGGCGTTGTCAATCTGCCCCATCATGTAGTCATTCTGCTCCTGAAGCCGGTTTACGAAGCGCTGAAAGTTTATGAGCTTGTCCTCGAACTTTTCCGGCAACTTTTGACAGATGGATGTGCACTGCCGGAGAGAAAATCCTTTGCGTTGCATAAATTGACGCACCCAAGAGTTCGGTGCACGAAACTCTTCTCTCGTGAGCCCAGCTTCCCGAGCAAGTTCCATGCGTTTCTTGCGAATGGTCACTGGCAGCGAGCGCGCACGAATTTTCAGTACAAAGTCTGCTGGCTTATCCTCCAGCTGCGGATGAACGACACTTCGTCCACGAAACGACATTTTTCGAGGATTGCACGTCTGCAGCTTCCCTTTCTGCGCCCTCCATTAGCGCACGCTTTTTTCTAATACACCAAAGCAGCGCTGAGCAGCCATATTCCCGTTCGCTTCTGTGAACTTAACAACATCTAGTTTAAACGCTGCTGAGTACTGCCTCCTCGCACCGCTAGACATATTCAGTGAACGAAAAAAAAAAAGGCCACTAAAAATGCAGCGCAATGTCAAGCGGAGCGAAAACTCGGAACAGATCAGAAGCAAATCACGAACACAAAGAAAACAGACTGCGATTGGATTTGGATATGGCCGCGTCTGGCTTCACAAGCACATGCAAGCCATATGTTGCCAGACAGGGTTGCACTTTCGGCTAGACACCGCTATATAAGACGAGGGGCGACTTTAGCTTATTACTTTTTTGAAAAAATCTTGACTTATATTCCGGTTTATACCGTAAGCTATTTCTTTAAAATGGCACAAGACAAGTTTTATTTAGCATTGGAAACTTTTGTGTTTATGTTTCTTTGGCGCCCTTGACAAGCAATGTCACCATGCAGCTCCTCACATAATGTGAGCAGTGCATTCTGCTGTAGCTCGTGCGAAAGCACAAGCAGTCGAAAATAAGAAATAAGATTATTTCCCAAATTGTTTTCAATTTAGGAAATAATCTGCGCGAGCACATTTTTTTTCCTCTTGATTTCCAACTATTACCGTGATAACGAAAGTCCCGCTACCACAAACTTTTTTTAATCCCCGTGAATTTCGTTGTGGCGTAGTTTGAATGTACAATCGAGTCCGCTTATAACGAACCCGAGCGTGACGAGGCACCCGTTCGCTGTATCCTGAAGTTCGTAGTAAATAAAACGCAGCTTTTAAAAAAAGTTGCGAGTGAAAACACAAATTTTTTTTGCCCCAAAAAGTCCGTGATGCACGTGTGTCGAAGAACAGAAGCGATAAGGGCGGTCTCGAGTTCATGTAAAACGGCAGGGTGCTCGTTCGCCGAGGCCCGTGGCATAAGCTGCATGAGGCACTGGCTCACAAGTTTGGTCGTTCTCGCAATCCGATTTCTCCAAATCACTCTCGCCACGAACTTCATTCACTATGCACTAATCCGTGCACGGTTCCACAGTGTCGGCATCATCGTCGGCCGTAATTAAACCATAGCAACAAATTTCCCACCCGCTCTCTCAGGTCAGAGTCGGCGACGCGCTGCCACAAATCGCCGCCGCAGTGGTCCTGTTCAGAAGCTTCAGGCTCGGCATCGGGCCCGAGGTCGACGAAGTCTGCCTCGCAAAAACAGTTTCGCACGCATGTAGCAGTCACCGCCGCACACGAAATATTCACCATCTCCAAAGCTGAATACCGGGACGCCTGAAGCGGCAAGTTGGCTGCCAGGTGGTCAACAGCTATGAGCAAGAGCTCATAGCTGTTGACCACCTGCTCATAGCAAGTGATCAAGTGAACTTGCTCATGAGCAAGTGCTCATAGCTGGCACCTAATGCGTGGATTACGCTCAAGCTAAGCCGTCACACTTTCGACATTTTCTTGAGTGGCACGAAAAAGCGTGCTAGTCCTCCCGCCGGCCATCATGACCACACACACACACACACCAAGAGCGAGCAAGACCCGCACACGCGACACACATGCCAGAGCGCATGGAACAGCTCTGGGCCCGTTTCCCATCAGAAAACGAAACTCATTCGAGCAAGCGTGGCGGGCGTCGCGGAGCGGTGTGGACGGGCGAAGGGGTTGTGATCAAGAGGTGAGCAGACTTGCGAGAGAAGGGCAAGGAGTTGCGATAAAGAGAGGGGAGAATGAGGCTGGAGGGTGACCTTGAAAACCAAAACACACGGGAAGGAGGCAGGTTAAGTAGCTTGCTTGAAAGGTCCGCGAAACTCGCACGTATAAAAACTTGGAAAGAGTGCATGGCCGCCTAAATCTGTGCGCGCGGTGGTGTTCGAAGAATCGGCGGCCGTGGTCAAAAAATCGTTTCGTTGCACCGGCGGGTTTGCGTGGCCGCACGAACTTCCGATAATTCGCGATTCGTTCCACCCAAATTAACAGCCGTTTTCGCGCTTCCGCATGCGCCCGGAAGGCATGCTGAGCCAAGTGCGAAGTGAGCGAAGACAAGTCCTAAACACGAAACGAATCGCAAGTTATCATAGTCGGTGGTGTAGCGTACGCGCGTGCACTAGACGCAGACTATCGGATACAGTCGGTGGCCGACAATGTTGGCAAACGGTCTGGTCACTGCAGGTTGGCGACGCCAACGACAGTACCAGCGATCAAAAACAGGGTAGATGGCTGACAGGTCTTCGAAAGATCGGTGGCTGTGTGAAAACACGGGCCTCGTCTGGCGATGCGGGGTGCTCAGAGTAGCAGAGGGACAAAGGACGGAGGGGTGCATAAGGAAAAGCGGTCGGGGAAAGCGGCAACTAGAGGGGCGCGGAGGCAGGGTCGGAGTTTAACAATAAGAATGTATGGGCACCTCGCCGATGCCTGATCGGTGGTCGAAATCGGTTTCCCGGGAAGTCGGCAGACCGCTGACTCCGTTCGCTGTAACTGATCAGCGGCGCTCGGAGACGTTCGTTGTAAGTGCGGTTTTGTGCCATTGATCTAATGTATATTTTCACGGTCACGCGGATATTGTTCGTTTGAAGCAAAAGTTCGTTTTAAGTGGGGCCGTTATATGTGGGCTCGACTGTATACAGAGTTAGGAAGGTACCTTTGTAATGAATTTTCGGATACAGTAGAATCTCGATCATATGAGTTCTAATAGAGCCCGCAAAATATATCATCCTGAATTCGCATAAACCAAAAACAAGTTAAAGCATATCATGAAGGTGAACAAGAACCTTATTGGGGTCAACTACTCGTTGCTGAAAAAAAGTCCATGATGTTCTTTTGAACTTCCCTGCTTTCACTGCCTTTCAATAAAGTACCGTGGTTTCCTCACTCATGCTGCTGGCATTATAAGGCGCTTTCACACTTCGCATCAGAGAGAGTGAAAGCGGCAACTTATTAAATATTCACTCACTTTGACACTTAAGTGGCCAGGAAAACGCGCCACAAAGCAGATACGAAAAAAATTAGTCTAAGAGAATTCACACCCTAGAATTCAAGCGAAAATGCCAGAGTAGCCACAAAACCATGTCTGTACCCGTCGAAAATGTCCACATTCGTTCTGCCCTTTGTATATGTGCCACTGTTGCCATCGCTCGCTGCTTTAGAATTGATTCCTGAGCATTAAAATCCATACCAAAATCCAGTTATTCCTGTAAAGCACTGAAAAGAAACAGTTTACACCTTTACAAATGTTTCGGGAGATACGTCAGAAGAAACGACATGAGCAGACGCACCTGCAGTGGCGGCGATGGATTCAACTAGCAGTGCGAAAGAGAGACATGTTAGGGCATGCCGACTCGCCGCTGCTGCACTTCGCAGCGATCGTAATCCAAACCAAGCTTTCGATGAACACGTCTTTTTCAAGGCAGTGAGCTTAGTAGTGATGCACAGTGATTTAAGATGGCGGCCTTGGCCGCCATCTTAAATGTACGGTTGGTTGCTTACATCATGTGATTTGAGAGCTAGCGCAGCCGGTGTAGCAAAAGCCGTAGCAGTAAGGTTATCCACTATCGTGTGGCGGCAAAATTGGTCTCACACAGATTTTTTTCGCGTCGGCCTCGCGGCATCGTTTTCAGACCATTTTTCTGGCTGCGAAGTGAGAGAAATTCCGGCGAGTTTTGCCGCATTCGCTCCCTTCGAGGCCAAGTGTGAACGGGCCTTCCTCCCACACACGAGCCGCATTGCACCGCTCGCGTGCAGGGGTTAATCTCGCGTTCGTACTATTCGCAGTTGCTGGGGAAACTGTTTGTATATCACTAAATCGCAGCATATTTCATATAATGCAGTCCATCCGAAGCAACCTTAAAATTTCGTATCATCGCGACTCGCATCAACTTATTTTTGTGTAACATGCAATGTCTTTATACAAGGTTTGAGTATGTTATTATCCCTAATGTGGATAATGGGCCCCCTTAAAAAGTTTGGATAGACGATGGTGCCAGATATCACTCTACGTATTATTGTGAAAAACCAAGATTCTGCACACTAAGTGCCCAGCACACTCACTTAGTCTCTTCCCCAGGATTGATGGCCATGACGTTGCCGTCAACCACAGCGACAGCTCCTCGTGTGGCAGCAGCCACAAAGTCACTGTGCACCTTGAAGACAGCGCGCTCGCGGAGGAGCCGCTCGGGCAGGGTCTTGCGAGGTAGCTCGCGGGTCGTTTGCAGCTCGTCGTTCCAGTCGCGGGTCTGCCCAGGGATGTGCTCCTCGTAGCCCAGTTTGAACGAGAATGCTGAGGGAAAGAGAAACATGCGTAGGTAATTTCATGAGCATTATTAGCATGAACTGCAAAGTGAATAAGGTTAAACACAAAAAAAAGTTTCTGCTCTCGGGCTGTGTGAGCCATTTTGTAATAGCCTCAACAACTGACGCTGGTGTTTTGTCATCTGACTAAGCATAAGAGTTTGCCCACTGAAATGTCACCACCATGGCTGGCAAATGAACACATGTGTCGTTGTGTGCTTAGCTACTGCACAATGCCATAACACTACTAGCACACAACGATTCTCGCACGTGTGAAGCTCGAGACAGCCCAAACTTTTCAGGCCATAGGCACCTTTACTCCACTTCCGACACTACCTTTGCATGTAATGTAAAATTGATGTTGGGAGTGAGAAAATACGGGACTTCCTAAAATGTGGCATGCAAGCAATGTACAGTCGAACCTCGATATATCGAACGGCGCGGCGATCACAAAATAGTTCGATATATCCAGAATTTGATATAAAAAAATCACGAAAAAAATGCATCAACAGCTTGCTGAAAACAACCAACAAACCGTTCAAGCGTGGTGCAGTAAATACTCACTTGAAGATTCAAACATAGTATTTATTGTGTTGGTTTAAAATATTGAAAAAGAGTAGCCTGCTTTTTGTTGGCCATGACGTGTTTGACGACTGCGTCCTCAACATAGTCCAGGCGATCCATAAGTGATAGGCCGGTACCTTAAATCGCGCCGCCGCTGCGGCGCACACACTGCGGCGCACAAGGGCCAAGGCAGCTACGACCTCAGCTGATGTCGGGAGCGGGGCACCATCAGCGCTTGCGGGATCCACCTCGGTACAGTCTTCATTTGGCTGCTCAGCAGTAGCTTCGGTGACAATCTCCACATCCGTGAGCTCCGCTGTTCGGAGTTAGGCCTGTCGCGCACCACAGCGTGCGACAGGCCTAACTCCGAACGCACGAACACTGCGAGCACAACGACCGATGCCTGTCGATTCTACGGGGGAGGAGCTTGCAACAAGTGCGCAGTGTGCCGTTGACACCATAGAGACTGCAACGACTGCAAGCTGCAAGGCTGTGGCGCGCGTACGCCGCTACGTTAAAGTGGTGCTCTCGGCGCCATCGATGTATGCAGCATTCGTAAACGCCCGCCGCTCTACCGCTACTTTCGAGAGTTGCGGGAAAGCTTGTCGCCTGTCAATGGAGCGCAGGCGGTTTGGGGTGGCTGAGTTCGATATATCCATTATATGTCAAACTTTGTTCGAAATAAAAAATCAATAATGCATGCGATTTCCCGCAAGATATAGGAACCGTTCTATATAGGCAATAATTCGATATATCCGTGTTCGATATATTGAGGTTTGACTGTACATTAGCCAAAGAACAAGACCTGTAGACTCACCATCCTCCGCACGAATGGAGTCAACATTGTGCTCGGACGTGGGCGCGAGCCACGAGTAGACCTGATACGGTGTGGCTACTCGCTCGAAGGGGTGCCGCTGGGTCCGCTTCTTTTGGATGAGCGCGAAATTGCGCTTGAAGGAGCTGCTCACCTGCAAAGTGCAAGAAGTGGTGGTTCTCAGCAAGTCGCCCAGATCTGAACCTCTTTGTATCAATAACATAGACGAATGTCAGCCCACTACCACATACCGTATTTACACGATTGTAAGACGACCCTTTTTTTCAAATTTGACAATCCAATGTTGGGGGGTCGTCTTAGAATCGAAATCGAACCATATATTGTCATCTCGAATAGTTTTCCGCTCAACCCAAAGAACATAGTTTTCCGCGTGCTTATACAAAAGCTTTTCTTTTTTTAGCATCTACTGCGCGCATTACGAGTGCCTTTATGACGAGCGCACGGCTCTTGAGGGAGCACCGGTAATCGATGGAAGAGCCGCCGTAGGGGGGTATTGGTAGTTGACGGAAGAGCTCCGCTTTGTGATACAATTTTCTAAGCGGGCGCGTCGCCGCGTGCACTGCTCCTGTCGCTTGTGTCCACGACCGGCTCTCTCGAGTCACTTCTGTCTGACATGAGTACCGTAGGCTCGAAGAACACTCGGCGCTCGAACACTCGGCACTCGGCGCTCGTCAGGAAGCCGCGAACTTACGCCAAGCGGGCGTGTGAGGACAGCCTCCCTGGCTACTGTGTGCGGATGGGTCCTCTCCGCATGGACGGCCGTCCCACGCGATGCCGTGGTGCGGTCGTTCGCGAAGTGCACACTTGACGACGACGTGCAGTGGGACTGCAGCAGCAATGACGGTAGCAGCACCAGCGAGGACGACTCCAGCGACGATGAATAATCCTCCGCAACCATGTGAATAAATTTCCCTTGTGTAAAATGCGCGCATTCTTTTTTTTTTTTTTGAGATGCGATTTTGGGGGGGTCGTCTTACATTCGAGTCGTCTTACAATCGTGTAAATACGGTAGTTCACATGCTACGATAGTCCGATACGCATGCTAACATGCCAGTTTTGACAACTGGCTATTGTAAGTGATGATATATTTACAAAGATATATTTTGACGATGCAGTTTATAAGTAGTTTACGCCGATAGTATAGGAGCTAGATTGACCCATCTTTGTGCACAATTTTCGAGTTGCTTGAACAAGGAGGGGCTGAACCTTCCAACTAGTTGCTTACCTGACTCAGCAGGTCGACGAGGGAGTGATAAACATGCTTCGGTGAACAGGGCCGTGGGTTGAATTCTTCCTCTGTGGACCTGCAAAAACAAGTTAGTAACATGGTGTGTCAAGTTTCAGCAACAAATGAGACGCTCAGCAGAGAACGGATGTAGTACTACAATAGAGACATTGACTTGCTAACCATAATGTGAGTGAAAGAAATTAAGTTGCCCAAGAGTTCTCTTATAAGGATTCAAAAATATTCAAGCACAAGGCGATGTACATTCGTTATGCTGTCAATACAGAGTGATTTAAAATCATACTGCACATAATTGATTGATATGTGGAATTTAACGTCCAAAAACCACCATATGATTATGAGAGACAATCATACTGCATATAACAACATCTACTGCATAGACTATCTTGATATCCCACCAGACCTGCACAATCTCGTGACACCTACTCTAACGCCATAAGGCAAACTAAGAAAGGGAAGGAGATGGAGACTGCAATAAAGCAAGCAATGCAGGAAAACAAGCAGCAAGGCCTACCCATGTCTGAATATATGTAGGAGTTTCTACCAGGTAGGTATATTTTTGTGTGTGCCAACAAAAGCAGTAACCAAGTTCACCAGTGAATAATTGCAGGAAAAGTAATCTATTGCAAAACTGCTCTCAAGTTGGAGTGTACAGATAGTTCCATATAACGAATTCTTTCTGGCTGAGGTGGTTTGTATACAGTAGAACCCCGCTACAACAAACGCCGCATCAATAAAATTTTTGCTACAACGAAAATTTCACGGTTCCCCGCCAGCTGTCTATAGGAGTCAATGCATAAATATTGTCGCCACAACGAACACTTTTTCTTCTGCTGTCCCGCTTCAACAAAAATTTCACGATGTTCTCGGATATTTATTGCTACAGTCAACTGCCGATTTTTCGGACCCTCTAGGGAGCGAAAAACCGTCCGAAAATTCGGGCAGTTCGAAGAAATGAATGCAAGCAAAAAAACACATTATTTTACTGATAATTTTCAGTGCAAGCAAAAAAAAAGCACCATTTTGCTAATATTTTTAAATGCAAGCAAAAAACGCACCATTTCATTGATATTTCTCGGATCAAGAGGGTCAAGGTCGAAGTAACAAACTTCCGGAACTCTGCAAAAGCATCAGTGGGGTGGCTCTGAAAAGAGCCGTTAAAAAAAATGCATGCAGCCGACAGCGGGTGCCGTCAGGGCAGCTGGTGTTAGAGCTGTAGCGGCTTGAAAAACTTGTTGATCCTTGTTTGAACGGCGTTCCGCTTGCATGTGATCACATTTGCCTCGATCTGAGCAAGGGTCATGTCATCACTGTACACCAATGACAGCATCATCAATGCTCGCATCAATTCGGCGTTTGTAGGTGGTGCAGGCGTTGGTTCCTCATTTTCGACATCGGAGTCGTCTGAACCGCCATAACCTGACTGACTATTTCGTCGTCGGTTAGCTCTGCGCAGAGGTCGAGCTCATTGTCAGTGTCGACGAACCGCTCAAAAGTTATTTCCGTGGGCATGGAAGCACCAGCAGAGTTGAGGTCGTTGATAATATCGTCCATGAGAGGGCACAAGTCAGGAAAAGCCGAACTCCTTGCTCACGTCAGCCTGCGATTGGCCACTCTTCAGTAACCTAATAGTGGCGGCTTTCTTCTGCATCGTTAACTGACGGTACTGTTTTCCGCGTTTCGATGCCATCGACGATGACGACGAAGGCGGAGTGGGGGCCATCGCAGGCAAGCGAAATCCTCATGATGTGAAGAAAGGAGTTTGCTGACGAGCGTCAAAGCCCCTAGGCTTAGCGTTGCAGAGCACACTTCACACAATTGCACAACTACGCACTAGGCTAGCCAAACGTCATGTGGGCTGCGTAAACAAAACGGCGCGACGGTGCCTTGGGTACTCCGAAGGTAGCGCTGGTAAACATTCAAGATAGCCAGCGTGGCTAGACCAAATCGGTGTGTGACAGTTAGTTCTAGTTCGAAGTGGTGAAACGCTTCGCAAAAACCCTGCGCGGGAAGCCACAGTGGCACGCACGAGCACAAGTGCTAAAGCGTGTGGTGTACACGTATCCCGAAGGAGTACGGCCACCAGCGTGGGTCCGGTCTTAGCGAGCCGCAGGGCACGCGTTAACCGTCGCCGTGGCGGGAAACACGATATTGCTCAAGTCGCAACACTTTATTGTGGCAACCAAACGCAGTACAGCCCGTTGCAAAAGGCGCGGCGGGAAAGCAAATAGGCTTATCCACGCCACGGGCACAAAGTACTACACAGGGATGCCACGAGCACGTCTCCGCGGTAAAAGTGATCCACGGAGACACCGGAGCAAAGGCCCGGTTGCTCGAGCGAGGGCAAAGGCGCTCGCGTTGGCTTCGAAGGGAGACGGGTCGGCGTAGCTAGGCCACGCACTAGGACACCGTACTGCCCTTCGGCCGTGAGTACGCAGCGGGGCAACAAAAGATGAGCGTTCGCATCGGGCGCAAGGCGCCGTCAGCGAAGTCCGACGAGCCCCGAGCGACGGGACTCGACGGACGGAAAACAATGCGTGGCTCACCGTTTGAAGTCCCGGACTGTACTCCCCGCTCCCGACGCAGCGCGCGAAAAACCTCTCGGGGGTCCCCCGCGCGCGGCGCCACAGTCAACATCCGCTACCGGGTGAGGGAGTTAAACGTCACTCCGCCCTTCCCAGCGCGGCTGAGAGCAAAGGAGGGCAGACATGTCGGGACATGAGAATTGGAGAAAGGCGGGAAAGCCCGCGCAAAGGCAGCGGGCCAGCCTCAATTCCCACATCCCCCTCTCCTAAATTTGCCCTTACCCGTCTGCAAAAGGCAGCCGGACGTCACCCATGCAGTTAAAATGACACTGCTATGAGCGACAGCTAACCTCAGTCCAGCCCTGCTACTGCTGCTAAAAAAATGAATACAAAGGAGAAACAAAAACATAAATAACAAAATAAACACACGACACTATACAAATAACTGCGAAAGGGAGCACAGAAACGTGGCACAAGTGTTCGTGGTGCTGAAGGGGGATAGCGTCCACTGCGCGGAGGGGCGGAAAAGGGCGTGACAGTGTCCGCTGAGTGCGATGCCCGAGTGCGAGGTCAGAGGTACGGGAGGGGGCTCACTGATGGCTTGTTGCTGCTCTTGATAAGCCGCGAGTCCGACGAAAGCCGCATCGGTAGTTCGGAGGCCCCGCATATCTGGCTCGATGACGGAGCTGGACGTTGCGGGAAGCCGGGCCTCTCCGGTGGTCAGGGAGGCCGAACCAAAATTGGCTGCGAGGCGTTCTGGCGTTGGCCGGCAGCATATAGCTGCTTTCAGCTGGCCTCGTGCAGGAGCCATGGTGGAAAAGGCAGCAGGGCTTCTTCGACGACGGCATAGAGCAGAGCACAGCCAGATGGTCTGACGTCAGTGGGTCAATGCCCCCCCAGCACCTCCAGTGTCCGCGCCGATGGAGGGGCAGCCATGACGCACTCTTCGCGGGCTCGCACCGAAGCGTCACGCACTTACACACGCACGCACACACACTCAAAGTCAAATAAAGTCGTCATCAAAAGTGACAAGAAAGTCTGAGCCGGTGTCGCTGTTACCGCCCGGCGCAGATGCGTCAGTCGACGGAATCCCAATCCCTGGGCCAACGAGGGCCGCGAAGCCCGGGTTCTTCCGCATTCTCTCTCGGCAGAGAGCAGCCAAGTCTTCGTCGGGGAGCGCCGTGGGTGGCACGGACGAGGCCGGCGTCGTGTAGTGTACACGTATCCCGAAGGAGTACGGCCACCAGCGTGGGTCCGGTCTTAGCGAGCCGCAGGGCACGCGTTAACCTTCGCCGTGGCGGGAAACACGATACTGCTCAAGTCGCAACACTTTATTGTGGCAACACCAAACGCAGTACAGCCCGTTGCAAAAGGCGCGGCGGGAAAGCAAGTAGGCTTATCCACGCCACGGGCACAAAGTACTACACAGGGTGCCACGAGCACGTCTCCGCGGTAAAGGTAATCCACGGAGACACCGGGACAAAGGGGCCCGGTTGCTCGAGCGAGGGCAAAGGCGCTCGCGTTGGCTTCGAAGGGAGACGGGTCGGCGTAGCTAGGCCACGCACTAGGACACCGTACTGCCCTTCGGCCGTGAGTACGCAGCGGGGCAACAAAAGATGAGCGTTCGCATCGGGCGCGAGGCGCCGTCAGCGAAGTCCGACGAGCCCCGAGCGACGGGACTCGACGGACGGAAAAGAATGCGTGGCTCACCGTTTGAAGTCCCGGACTGTACTCACCGCTCCCGACGCAGCGCGAGAAAAACCTCTCGGGGGACCCCGCGCGCGGCGCCACAGTCAACATCCGCTACCGGGTGAGGGAGTTAAACGTCACTCCGCCCTTCCCAGCGCGGCTGACAGCAAAGGAGGGCAGACATGTCGGGACATGAGAATTGGAGAAAGGCGGGAAAGCCCGCGCAAAGGCAGCGGGCCAGCCTCAATTCCCACATCCCCCTCTCCTAAATTTGCCCTTTACCGGTCTGCAAAAGGCAGCCGGACGTCACCCATGCAGTTAAAATGACACTGCTATGAGCGACAGGCTAACCTCAGTCCAGCCCTGCTACTGCTGCTAAAAAAATGATTACAAAGGAGAAACAAAACATAACTAACAAAATAAACACATGACGCTATACAAATAACTGCGGAAGGGAGCACAGAAAAGTGGGACTAGTGTTCGTGTTGGTGCTGAAGGGGGATAGCGTCCACTGCGCGGAGGGGCGGAAAAAGCGTGACAGTGTCCGCTGGGTGCGATGCCCGAGTGCGAGGTCAGAGGTACGGGAGGGCTCACTGATGGCTCGTTGCTGCTCTTGATCAGCCGCGAGTCCGATGAAAGCCGCTTCGGTTGTTCGGAGGCCCCGCATATCTGGCTCGATGACGGAGCTGGATGTTGCGGGAAGCCGGGCCTCTCCGGTGGTCAGGGAGGCCGAACCAAAATTGGCTGCGGGGCGTTCTGGCGTTGGCCGGCAGCATATAGCTGCTTTCAGCTGGCCTCGCGCAGGAGCCATGGTGGAAAAGGCAGCAGGGCTTCTTCGACGACGGCATAGAGCAGAGCACAGCCAGATGGTCTGACGTCAGTGGGTCAATGCCCCCCCAGCACCTCCAGTGTCCGCGCCGATGGAGGGGCAGCCATGACGCACTCTTCGCGGGCTCGCACCGAAGCGTCACGCACTTACACACGCACGCACACACACTGCCGACGGCTGCGCGAGCGTAGGCGCAAAGCGTTCTTCGTCTCTCTCCCCCGGCAAGCACCGACACCCAAGGTCACACACAGCTCCCTTCGCGGTAGACGAAACAAACACGAAAAAAAGTAAAAACAGAGCAAAACGACACTCAACATGTGGCAAAAAACATAAAATGCAAATAACACTTAATAGTAGACAAAAGAAACATAAAATACACATGAACACTTAAAAAAAAGAAGCACTGGCAGCAGACAGGGCGGGGTCCACTTCTTTACGAGAAAAGGCCGTAAAGAAGCTAACCTATACTGAGGCTAGACAGTAAACTGAGGGCCTTCGGTTGCGGAGAAGTCCGCCGTCCGGCGCGAAATCACAAAGGTGACCGCTTCCTCAGATTATACCGGTGCGGGGTCCGAATGCGGTCCGCCGCCCCGGGTGTGCCCGTTGCTTGCGCGAAGTGCCGCAGGGCACTGGTGCGAGCTCGTCAGACCGTGACAAAGGGCTTCAGGTCGATCTGGGCACGGCTGAGTTTTCCCAAAGGGGATCTTTCAGCTAGTACGCGCCACGGACGCTCACTGACAATCGCTTCATAAGACCGGGCGGCTTTCCAACCCTTGGCTCAACCGTTTGTCAGACGTGGCAGGCACGGAATAGCGATAAAAGCCACGCTTCGTGCCGGGCCAGGTCACAACATTGCTCAGTTTGCAAAAACTTTCGAGCCACTCGGGTGACCGGCCATGGATTCGTCGTGAGAGGATCGCAACAGTGCGGCTCTCAGACTTTTGGGCATAACCACCTTAAACGGGTCGCTGGACTCGTCGTCAGTGGCTATATAGTTCAGCAGGAGCCCGTCATGGTCCAGCAAAAATGAATCTGCCGGGGACTCAGCGACACACGCTGTATCAGCCCCCTAATCGCGCCCGCCGCAGAACAAGCAGCGTAACGGCGCGCCTCTCAAGACGGTTAAACGGCGCCCGCCGCAAAGCAAGCAGCGTATACGGCGCTCCGTCCCTCCGAGACTCGAAACGGATCACTTTGCTGAGCCTTCAGTAGCTCTTCGCTGCTGAAAGCGATTCCCATTCTCCCAAAATGGGGGAGTCTGGTGTCGCGCCCACTCAGGACCGCAGCAACCGCCGCGTGCACGGCGTCGCGGGTTCGCTCTCGGCACGGTGGCCTTCGGAAAGTTCCCCCGCTCGGCCGCTACGCAGTGCGCCGCTTACCTGGATAGCAGCCAAGGTCGTCCTCATGGGGACTCCCCCTTTCCGCCGCTGTTTCGCCCCCGACGCTTGCATGTGCTAAGGCACCGCGAGCGGCCGTCGCACCGAAATCCAGGTTCTCGGCAGACAACAGGGGGCACGAGATAGCGCGTCAGCTACCACGTAGGAGTGTATTCACCACAAAAAGGGGTGACGACACAGGCGAGCGCCGAAGGGCGCCCGTCGATAGAGGCGGTTGCCTCTTTGTGCAACGCGGCATGCCACGAAGCAGACATGTTGCGACGAGCCCGAATCGCGCAGGCGAACTGACTCGCTACGAGCAGTCAAAAGCTAGAGCTTTTGATACCGCGTTGGGCGCCAGTGTGGTGTACACGTATCCCGAAGGAGTACGGCCACCAGCGTGGGTCCGGTCTTAGCGAGCCGCAGGGCACGCGTTAACCGTCGCCGTGGCGGGAAACACGATATTGCTCAAGTCGCAACACTTTATTGTGGCAACCAAACGCAGTACAGCCCGTTGCAAAAGGCGCGGCGGGAAAGCAAATAGGCTTATCCACGCCACGGGCACAAAGTACTACACAGGGATGCCACGAGCACGTCTCCGCGGTAAAAGTGATCCACGGAGACACCGGAGCAAAGGCCCGGTTGCTCGAGCGAGGGCAAAGGCGCTCGCGTTGGCTTCGAAGGGAGACGGGTCGGCGTAGCTAGGCCACGCACTAGGACACCGTACTGCCCTTCGGCCGTGAGTACGCAGCGGGGCAACAAAAGATGAGCGTTCGCATCGGGCGCAAGGCGCCGTCAGCGAAGTCCGACGAGCCCCGAGCGACGGGACTCGACGGACGGAAAACAATGCGTGGCTCACCGTTTGAAGTCCCGGACTGTACTCCCCGCTCCCGACGCAGCGCGCGAAAAACCTCTCGGGGGTCCCCCGCGCGCGGCGCCACAGTCAACATCCGCTACCGGGTGAGGGAGTTAAACGTCACTCCGCCCTTCCCAGCGCGGCTGAGAGCAAAGGAGGGCAGACATGTCGGGACATGAGAATTGGAGAAAGGCGGGAAAGCCCGCGCAAAGGCAGCGGGCCAGCCTCAATTCCCACAAGCGAAAGGAACTTTATTGGCGCCAAAAAATTTGCGGGTGGATAGTTTCGATTGTCAGCGAAGCAGCCTTGCACGATAAACACGGCCAGTGTTAGGCATCTCAGAGGCTGTGTGTGTTTCTCCACCAACGATCAACGAGTCCAAGCAACAGATACCACCACAGTAGACCGTCGCGCTCATTCATGCGATCGTAATCGCGTGTGACGCAGTTGTGGTGGTTTCCAATGGAGGTCAGTGGTGGTTTCCGACCTTTTGTCGCGTCAAAAAGTCCGGAAAATTAGACTCCGGGGGGTTCGAGCGTCCAAAATTTCAGACTTCCTTATACATTGATTCCATGGGGCTCGTAGCGGTGCCGCGAAGATGTCCGAATTCGGGCATGTCCGAAAAATCGGCAGTTGACTGTATACAGTAAACACAATTTTTACCATTTTGATGCATTTTCAGAACGTGAAAATATGTCAATGAAGTCTAAAACACACGCTGGCACTACCATAAATTGCCGCTGTTCAGCGAGAATGGGCGCCGTCATTGCTCGATAGCGATGGTAATAAGACTGCCTTGCCGACGTCCCCTCTAGAAAGATGCCTGCGACATTGCACGCTTTTCTATGGGGACGGTGGGTTCCTCGTAGTTCAGTACTTTCTCCGCAAGGAGCGCTCGCAGCCGACACTACTAATTCCACTCGATTCGGAAGTGATGCAATCACTAAAACATGACCGTGTTGCCTTCTAGACGGCAGTAGACATTGCTTTATTTTCAGAGGCAGCAAGGTTTAAAACGGCCGCCGCAGTGAGCGCTCGATGCTGACACTGTTTGGGCAGCAGAGGAGGAGAGAACAGGAGAGGACCAAGAACCAGCTTTTCGGCTCA
The DNA here is from genome assembly GCF_043290135.1 of Rhipicephalus microplus. Taxonomy (NCBI): domain Eukaryota; kingdom Metazoa; phylum Arthropoda; class Arachnida; order Ixodida; family Ixodidae; genus Rhipicephalus; species Rhipicephalus microplus. The sequence continues at coordinate 159,264,828 of NC_134702.1, forward strand.
AGTCACAAGCATCTGTCTAGAGGGGGCGTTAGCCCTGCTTTTGCCACTGACTTGCTTTTGAGCGACAGACGATACGAAACTGAAGCTCTGTCGCTCAGTTCGTGTTTTTTTTCATGCAGCTGTGCGGAACGATGCCTTTTTCAATGCCAATGCATATCATTTTGTGCGCGCTTGGTCATTGTGGTAACTAATCAGAGCGGCTGTTCGTCCGCATTAAGAAGATCAGTTAGCCGTGCGTGGTGTATGATAATGGCATAGAATAAGGCAAAAGTCACCGCTCTACGATACCCTGCCTTGAGGGAATTGAGGCTAGCCCGATGCCTTTGCGCGGGCTTTGCCGCCTTTTCTGCCGTTCTCATGTCCCGACATGTCTCCCCTCCTTTGCTGTCTGCCGCGCTGGGAGAGCGGAGTGACGTTTAACCCCCTCACCCGGTAGCGGATGTTGACTGTGGCGCCGCGCGCGGAGTTTCCCGAGAGGTTTTCGCGCGCTGTGTCGGGAGCGGGAGATAGATACTCTCCGGGACTGCAAACGGTGAGCCACGCAATCTTTTCCGTTTGTCGACTTCCGTCGCTCGGGGCTCGTCGGACTTCGGTGACGGCGCCTCGCGCCAGAGGCGAACGCTCACCTTTTGTTGCCTTCACTGCATACGCACGGCCGAAGGGCGGTTCGGTGTCCTAGTGCGTAGCCTAGCTACGCCGACCCGTCTCCCTTCGAAGCCAACGCGAGCACCTTTGCCCTCGCTCGAGCAACCGGGCCTTGGTCCCTGTGTCTCCGTGAATTATCTTTACCGCGAAGATGTGCTCATGGCCCCCTGTGTAGTACTTTTTTGCCCGTGGTGTGGATAAACCTATTTGCTTTTCCGCCGCACCTTTGCAACGGGCTGTACTGCGTTTGGTGTTGCCACAATAAAGTGTTGCGACTTTGAGCAGTAACATGTTCTCGCCACGGCGACGGTTAACACGTGCCCTGCGGCTCGCTAAGACCGGACTCACGCTAGTGGCCGTACTCCTTCGGGATATGCGTACACAACAGCCTCCATGTCAACATTGTCGGATACACTTTGACAGCGGAGAGCTGCTGGTGTTAACGTGTTAATGCAAACTGCTTGGTTTGTTCACAAAAGTGGTTGTAGGCGTTGTTTCAGTGTGTTTTTCACCATGGCCTCGCTATGCATGGGTGAGAATCACGAGTGATGCTGCTGGGAAAGAGTAGGAAGCAGCGAACACTTTTTAAATTATGAGAATAAATGCTCTTTTGTTTTGCTAGCTAAGATCACCTATGTGTTTTCGATTTCAGTACTACGAAATTTTTGCTTCAATGAAATTCTTTCTGCACCCCTTCAGTTTCGTTGTAGCGGGGTTCGACTGTATAGCTAGATCAAACTGCACATAGCTGTTACTACACTGTGCAAATACAAGCGAATGAATGTACAAGGTAGAGGTACACTTCTAGTTCACATTCTAGTCAGCCCAGTTAGTTTGTGGGTACTTTTACAACAGCCTGTGCAATCTGCAACCACTTACATAATGAATACAAAAGTTAAATTGCAGATTATGTTAAAGTTGTAGTACAGCGATACAGTGCAAAGACATAGTGCATCAAACTTACTCGTTGATATAAAAGCCTCTCGTAGACGCTGTGATGTGGTACCTCTTGTCTTCGAGCGTCACAACATACAGATACATCAGGTCCCCTGCACGAAGTGAAAATAACGCATAAATCATCAGGTGGCAAGACTGTTGCGCACAATCCAATGAGGAAGTACATCGTAGAACAGTAGCTTTGCCTAGAGTGAATACATGTTCACAACGAGTGTAGATCCGGAAAGCGGATGTGCATTATTCACTTAAATAGAAAATCCACGGCCACTTCAGATTGTGCCCGGCCCAATTTTCTCCCTGCAGAAATGTGCTTTGACCACAGCCAATCAGGGTTCGAGACGCGCACGACCAGTATTTACCGCAAGATGGAAACAGGTCTACACTAATTGGTGAATTGCTCTGCCCGCGCAGCCCCACATGCAGATGGCAATGCGGTTTGTCTGAATAGCCATGCGCGCTCGCTGTTTCTCCACTTTGAAAATATGCTTGCCCCCTCATATGCGCTGCGTTTGGTGTGCACGCACCTAGAGAATTTAGAGTTAAATAAAATATCCAGCCCCCTTTTTCTGGTTACACAAAAGATTTGCACCCCCCATCCCCAAATTGAGTGCAACAACTCACCGTGCAGCTTTCTTGGCCCAGGTGGGGGGTTCCAACCACTTGTGGTCAACACTTTCAAGGCTTGATAGCTCTGCAAGCAACAATGAGAGGGGTAAGGCAGCTTTCATGAAAGACCTCTCACTGCAGTCATTGCATTGATTGATTTCTGGGGTTTAACGTCCTAAAACCACTATATAATTATGAGAGACGCCGTAGTGGAGAGCTCCAAAAATTTCAACCACCTGTAGTTCTTTAACATGCACCCAAATCTGAGTACACGAGCCTACACCATTTCCGCCTCCATCCGAAATGCAGCCGCCACAGCCGGGATTCGATCCTACAACCTGTGGGTCAGCAGCCGAGTACCTTAGCCACAAGACCACCTTGGCGGGGCCACTGCAATCATTGTAAGTTATGCCGAAAGTGTATACTGACATTAAAGAAAAAGAAAGGCAGAGCGGTGAATTATAAAATAAAGGATGTCACCCCATCTACCAGAAAGCAGCATATGGCTCATTCATGAGACAAGGTATTCCAAACTTAGTTTCACAAGTGCTAAAGCTGGACATTCCTGAACAAAAAGCTTGTGCAAACTGCAATATCAAACACACCGAGCGCTGCACTTGACTGTAGCAGAATGCTGACTGGCAATACATAGTTTACACTTTTCAGTGAGCACCACGGCTTTAAATAAGGAAGTTAGCATAAGCTCAACACTTGCATGGACAGCACAATGGCAACAGACAACTGTGGCTCTGTTGTGACATTTGCTGGAGGCAATAAATAATCAAGCAAACTTTAGCACCCCGTCATAATGGACGTGCCCGTAACCTGTCCAGAACGATCCGTAGCATAGAATATGCCAAGACATCAACGCCAACATCAATATGGCGAGGTCTAAAATGAGAGTAAGCCCCATAGAAAGAAACAAATATTTTGGTGGTATTGATCGCCAACACATCATGTAATTTTCATACTGCTAGGCATGGCAGTTACGTACAATCAACTAGAGTTGGAAATTAGGTGCTGTATGGCTAATTGCCCTGGCTGCAAAAAAGAACTTGCATTCCTCGTGCACACTGATAGCTCGGCTTTAACTTAGTCTTCTAATTATATGCAAAGCCTACAAGCTTCTGGTCAACATAGCAAACACCGTCCTTTTGTAAAGGACGCGAAACACAGCACAGGAAGGTCAGATTCTGGGCACAGCAACCTGTCGGAGCTAACACGGGAAAGATCCAGCCCTGACAGCGTTCACTTTTCGAACTGATTATTTTTTTATTATTATCGCGCTGCACCCGCCGCGCGGCCCAAATGCCAACTTCTTCTTCCTTCACGAGCGGCGCATTGAGGCGCTACAGGGCTCCCCCCCGTAGAGCGAGAGCCGTAGGAATCGCCAAAGGAGTCGCCCAGTGGACATGCTTGGATGTTGGCATCCAGACTTTAGATTGAAACCCCGCGGCCGCGAGAGTGGCGATATACGCAGGTTTCAGTCGATCAGCAGCCACGACGTCTTCACGGCCATTGATGTCCAGCGTGAACGTCTTAGGTGTACGATGGAGTACGCGGAATGGGCCATCATAGGCTGGTGTTAGTGGTGGCCATATTTGGTCACGCCGAACGAAGACGTGACTGCAGTCATGCAGATCTGACTGACGAAGACAGACTGGGGGTGTCGGTCGGCAGGAATCACAGGAGCAAGGTCTCGAAACGTGATTCGCAGCTCTTGAATGTACGTGGAGGCATCGTGAGTGGAAGGTGGTGATGATGGCTCGAAGAATTCTCCTGGAAGACGCAGGACAACGCCATAGACTAGTTCGGCTGATGAGCAGCCGAGATCCACTTTCAATGCTGATCGGATGCCCAGAAGTACGAAGGGGAGGTTGTCGAGCCAACGTTCCCTTGCCTGGTGAGCGGTGAGGGCAGCTTTCAGTTGTCGATGAAGCCGTTCGACCATGCCATTGGCGGAAGGATGGTAGGCAGTTGTGTGGATGTGTCGAATGCCCAGGATATTGGCAAGTGCTGTGAAAAGGGCCGATTGAAAATGACGACCGCAATCAGTTGTGACGACAGAAGGGCATCCAAAGCGTGACACCCAGCTGTTTGTGAAAGCCTTGGCAACTGTTGGTGCTGTAATGTCTGAAATGGGAAACGCTTCCGGCCATCTGGTGAAGCGATCCACACATGTCAGCAGGTAACAGGCTCCTTGCGATGACGGAAGGGGACTGACGATGTCGAGATGGACGTGAGAAAACCTTGCGTCTGGAGGCCGAAACGGGGATGTTGCCGTGACAGTGTGACGGTGAACTTTAATGCGCTGGCACTCAAGGCAGGTTCGTGCCCAGCGTCGGACATCAGCATTGATGCTTGGCCAAAGATGTGACTAGCTTCTGGGTCGCACCAATACTAGGATGGCTCATGCTGTGCAATTGGTCAAAAATTGCACGACGAAAAGCTGAAGGCACGAAGGGCCGAGGGACACCAGTAGACGTTTCGCACGTTATTAATGAGGTAGAAAATGGAAGCGGGCACTCCGTGAACGATAGAGACGTGGATGAAGAGCGAAGATGATGCAGCTCAGGATCGTTGCTTTGGGCAACTGCTAGCTCTACCATATCTAGTGGTGGCTGGGTCGACAAGGCATTGATGCGGGATAGTGAATCAGCAGCAGCATTTTCCGGCCCATGTACGTGTCTGAGATCCACAGTGAACTCGGAAATAAAGCATAGTTGACGGATATCCCGTGCAGTATAATTGCTGTGATTGCGATGGAAGGCAAACGTAAAGGGCTTGTGGTCTGTAACGACGTAAAAGTCCCGGCCCTCCAATGACGAAAATGCTTGATGGCGAGGTATACCGCGAGGAGTTCTCGGGCAAATGTACTGTATTTTGTCTCTGGTGGCTTCAGTTTTTGCGAGAAAAACCCAAGGGGCTGCCAACCATATACGTGCTGCTCGAGAACGGCGCCAACTGCCACGCTTGATGCATCGGTGATGAGACGAATTGGGGCATCAGGGACGGGATGTATGAGCATGGTAGCATCTGCCAGAGCCTTCTTGGCAGTGCTGAAGGCAGATGCAGCGTCCTTGGGCCACTCCAGTGGTGCAGCCGGGTCTTTCTTTTTAGCCAATAGGTCGGTCAAGGGCTTTAGGAATGTGGCGCACTTTGGAAGAAGAGTCTCTTCAGTGAAGTCGGGGGTGGAAAGTCTTGAATAGCCTTCACTTTGCTGGCGAGTGGTTGGATACACTTTGGAGTGACAAGATGGCCTAGGAACTCTATTGTAGCGACGCCGAAGAGGCACTTATTGGGATTAATTACGAGGCCGTAATCATCCAGGTGGTGGAACAGGGTGCGCAGGTGGGCTTCATGCTCAGGGCCGGATGAGCTTGCTACAAGGAGGTCATCAAGGTAGGCAAATGCAAAATCGAGACCTCGCGTGACCTCGTTGATAGTGCGCTGAAAGGTCTGTGCAGAGTTGCGCAATCTAAAAGGCATCCTCACATATTCAAACAGACCGAATGGGGTGGTGATGGCCGTCTTCGGAATGTCGGCAGGTTCAACAGGAATCTGATGGTAAGCCTTCACTAAGTCAATCTTAGAGAAGATTGTGCACCCAGCCAAATTTGATGTGAAATCCTGTATGTGAGGAAGTGTATAGCGGTCTGGTAAGGTGTGGGCATTGACAGCGCGGTAATCCCCACATGGTCTCCAGTCTCTAGGATCTTTCTTCAGCACCATGTAGATTGGCGACGCCCAGTTGCTGGAGGAAGGCCGCACAATGCCGAGTTCAAGCATGTGCTCAAACTCACGGCGGGCGATGGCGAGGCGTTCTCCAGGGCGATGGCGAGGCGTTCTCCAGATAGTCGACGGGGTTGTGTAAAAACGGGAGGTCCAGTTGACACAATGTGGTGAGTGATGGAATGCTTCACCGGTGACTCTCTGGTGTGCGGCTTTGTGATGCTGGGAAAGTCGTCGAGTATTTTTGCATACGGCGAAGTAGGTGTGAGAGCTCGCAGTCCCGTTGGCGAGGAAGTAGAGAATACACCGTTAATGGAGAGGCGGGTGTTGAGATCAATGAGGCGATGAGCATGCATGTCCACAGCAAGGTTGAAAAAACTGAGGAAGTCAGCTCCAAGAACAGCTTGCGAGAAGTCAGCAAGGATGAAAATTTAGCGTACGTACGGCGTAGTCCAAGGTCAAGTGTAAGAGAGCGTTGGCCGTATGTGCGAATGGCGAAATTGTTGATCGCTTGGAGTGGGCAGGTCTGTTCGTTGCGACGGCGATCTGCACACGAGGCCGGGATGACGCTAACCTGGGCTCCTGTGTCGACTAGGAAGCAAGCGCCAGTGATTTCATCAGAAACATAGAAAAGGCGGCATGACTTTCGAACAGTATCACTTGCCGCCGTCAGTGGCCCGTCGTCGCATTTCCCGACCAGGAGCACGGGCGAGTGCACTTGCGAGCAGAGGCACCGAATAGGCGGTGGTACCAGCACACGGTTGAGGATGAAACGTCCCGCGGCGCGTCGGATGGCCGAAGTTCCGGAGAATGTGGGGGTGTCGAGGAGCGACTGTGTATCTGTAACCTGGATGACGGTCGACGATGCGCAGGTACAAAGTCATCAAGTGTTAGGTTTGGCCTGGAGATTTGTCTCTCAATCACTTCGGCGCCCAGTCTGACGGACGCTGTCAGCAGCGTGACTGATGGCCTCATCGACTCGTCGGGCGACAGGAGGGCTGGCGTGGCCGGCGCCGGAGCTGACAGAGGAGCGGCGCTCCCTTTTTATCCCCAATCACCAAGCCGACCGGCCGACTGCCTATGCTCGTCAGGCATTGTACGTGCTAGCCGGAGGACGAGACGTCGTGTCGCCAAGACGCCGTTAACCATTCGAGAGAGGCCAACAAAGACAGCATCTTCCTGGAGGAGACCGACGGCCACCGCAAATCACTCCGCTAATTGAGCGAACAAAATCGGCGGACCCTTTGAAGTATGTTGCCAGGATCGTGGGAACTCTCGAGTAGCGGCACACACACGACGAGGAAGAGCCCTGCTGGCGCCACCACAGTGCAGTGTTCACGTGGACCGTGCATGCTCGCCCCCCTCACCTGTGTGTGCGTGATTGGTGTTCGAATCGGAGAGGAGGAGCCTGACAGGGCATAAAATGACGCAGCAGAGTGCTGGACGTCGCTCTGAATTATGTAACGTTCAACCACCACGCTCGTGGTTTGTGAAACCACTATCCCTTCTTTCTGTAAATATGTGTAAATAATGACATAAACCAATGTTCTGTTTTTCGTATCCTCCAGCGTCCTTCATTCCGACCTTACAACTGATGGCAGCGGTGGGTTGCCATCATCAGCGAGCGACTTTCCTTCCTTTCGACCCAATCTTAACAACTGGTTGGCAGCGGTGAGATGGACCTCACGACATGGTGCTGTGCTGTGGTGAGTGCTTGGTCTTTGCTTTGACTTTCCAGGCTTCAAGTGTGTGAGTTTATTAGAAGCTGGATTGTGTGTGGATTAGGGAGATTACCTTTTGTGAGTTGTAGGGATCACCTAATTAGGTGTGAGATGCAGGACCAAAGTACAATGGCAATCATGTCGTGGAAGGCAATGCTAAGAGATGAACTTTTGGCTGTGAGTAAGCATCTAGGCATTGAAGTAGATGAAAGAATGGGCAGGACAGCGATTTGGATGCTGATCTCGCAAAAAGCCAGTGAGGAGGACATTAAAAACGCGGTAGAGATTGTAGAAAAACAGGAAATTGAGAAACAAGAAAAGGAATTACGGGATAGAAAAGAAAGGCAAGAAAAGAAAAAAAGGGATAGAAAAGAGCGTGATCGAGCACGCGCCTTGGTGCTCGAACAATTGGAACAGAAAAACGAGGCAATGAGACGGAAAATTCAGACATCCGTAAGTGTAGCGCACGAGAAGTGCGAGGTGCAGCCCAGAGTTGTAGAGAAGGCTAGCACGTTTAGGGACAGCAGCGGGTTCGATGAAGAACCAAGTTTGAGCGCTGTGAAAGAGGCTGCACTGAGTAGAGAGGCCGACGAAGGCCAGAGCGAGTGCGACGAGGTGCTGTGCCAGTTAACTGTTAGCGAAACAGCTAGGATAGCTGTAGAAAAGCTGGTACAGGCCTCAACTGTGTTTGTCGCAACGGTGGATCTTGCAAATGAGGTCGAAGACATCAAGAACACCGGAGAAAGCTCAGGAAAAGCAGCGAAAGCAGAGAGTGAGAAGAACAGTGTGGTTGTAGGCAGCTCCCAGCAAGACGAGCGAGATTTTTTGTGGGAAAGCAGCAGCACTGTTTCTGAGAGCGTCGAGCTGTCCGCCGATCTAGAGTGTGAAATATGTGATTTTCTCGAAAATCATTTAGACGGCGCGGGTTTGACAGCGGACGAATACTGTGCGAGATTTGACGAGCTTGCGATGAAATCGGAAGGCATGGCAACGAGCCGCAAAAAGCGGCGCAGACGAAAGAGACGTCGCAAAGCCGCGAGTGAGACAAGCCGCTCTACGCATGTTGAGAAAAGTTCGAAGCCTATTAGCGCAGCAAGCAGAACTAGGCATTTTGCGTCGGTGTCAAAGTTCATTTGTATGCGTCTGAACTACCGGACAACAAGTAAAAGAACAGCAGGTTCTTCGAGAATAGAATCGCGTGTAGAAGCGCCCTTGAACTCTAAAGACACCACCCAAAGCGAACTTCCTAGTAGTGGGGAAACGGTTGGTCGCAAGCGCTGCCGTGAAAGGAAGAAGCGTACGCGAGTGACAAAGCGAAGGGATGAAGGAGGTAGCAATCAGCCGGGCGAACGACAAAAAAGTGGGTTATCGGCCAGTTCGACGGGGAGGCCTTTGTGTCGTGCAGCAAAACGCCAGCGGCGAGGCGAGGTGGTAGGCCACAGCGCGCATCCTCGCGACGGTATGCGCGGGGGAGATTTAGGGCTTTTCATGGAAGGGAGTGTCGACGTGGTCCTAGAAGAAAGACCACAATAGCTAAACACCGCTCGGCTAGACCAAATAGGACGCCGTCACTCTTTCCCTTACATTGCTCGGGTTCCCTCCGCCGGATTGACAGAGGACGAACGAAATCGCAAATGAGGCGTAACGCTGCCGTTCAGCTGGTAGCACGTGCACGTTGTTGCCTCGGGCGTCCTCGCAATCCGGCAAGACCGCGACCGCCGCGTGTACGACTGAAGAGGGAGCGACAGCTGTAGGCTGGAGAGTCGGACACAGGAGTTTTTTTTTGGAAGCATGTTTGTTTATATTTGGTTTTAAAGTGGTGTTCCTGTGTCATCTCCACAGCTAGTTTGCTTGGATACATTTTTCCCCTCTAAATTTTGTTTGTGTGTAAGCTTTCTCAAAATTTCGAGTTAAATTATTAAGCATTATGCGGAAACAGTGACCCGCATTAGTCAGCCTATTGCTTGTAATGACCTTCTCTGAAATAAGAGCACGTAAGTCAAGGAAGATTTGGTACGCCCGCTAAATTTGAATGAGTGGTGGCTATAGGTCATCGCGATATAACCTATGATTAGGGATGTGTTAGTATGCTAGCATTCTTTGGATGAGAGTATGATGTCGTGCTAGGGCGCACAGCAAAGTCCTGTGCGTTCTTTAAAAACATGGGCTGACATGAAACTACATCCAGTAAAATGAGCGTGTTAGCAGACAAAGTTTACTTCGTTTTGTTGTTTTTGTGATCACTTAGGGATCATATATGATCACTTGAGCTGAAAGCACTGCGTTCACCGAAGTTCGAGGCTAGAGATACATTTCTAGGATTTATACAACACAGTTTGATTTGATGTGAGAGAGTTTAGTTGGCATCAGAGTGACCTAAAAGTAGGTACTCTCGACTACGCCTTGTAAGTGTGTAAATTAGAGAATGAAGAATGCGCACAGTTACCTTGTGTTGGGTTCAGGCTGCATTTGTGCGGAATTTAGGTGGGTGTGTTTCATGAAATTAGTAGATGTAAGTTACAAATGAGTAGGGCGGATGGTAGGAGAAAGCTAGTTTTGAAAAAAATGGGATTACGGTTATATTGGGCAAAATTGTATTTGCCTTTGGGTGCTTTTCTCACACGGCAATAGGTTACATCTTTGGTAAGCATCTCCACGTCCATGATTATTGTAACTTTGGCGGCACGAAATTCTGTCTCAAAATTTTAGCGTGCAGGTTTTTCTTTTGTTTGCGTTTCTTGAAAAGCCTGGAGGGTTTTAAGCGGGTCCAATGTGCTTGACTTCAGCATGGTATTGTGTTGTGTGGTTCGCCTTGCTGTTGTCAGTCATTGTGAGCTGGTTTGGGAGTTGGTTTCGAGTTCGCAGCTGGAGAGAGAAAAGCCAGGCCATCGTCCTCGTCACCTCTTCGTGCCCAGCGGTTGGGAGCGCTGGCCAGCCGAGATTTTCCGGGCGGCGGAGGAGCTGTTAGGTTTGGCCTGGAGATTCGTCTCTCAATCCCTTCGGCACCCAGTCTGACGGACGCTGTCAGCAGCGTGACTGATGGCCTCGTCGACTCGTCGGGCGACAGGAGGGCTGGCGTGGCCAGCGCCGGAGCTGACAGAGGAGCGGCGCTCCCTTTTTATCCCCAATCACCAAGCCGACCGGCCGACTGCCTATGCTCGTCAGGCATTGTACGTGCTAGCCGGAGGACGAGACGTCGTGTCGCCAAGACGCCGTTAACCATTCGAGAGAGGCCAACAAAGACAGCATCTTCCTGGAGGAGACCGACGGCCACCGCAAATCACCCCGCTAATTGAGCGAACAAAATCGGCGGACCCTTTGAAGTATGTTGCCAGGATCGTGGGAACTCTCGAGTAGCGGCACACACACGACGAGGAAGAGCCCTGCTGGCGCCACCACAGTGCAGTGTTCACGTGGACCGTGCATGCTCGCCCCCCTCACCTGTGTGTGCGTGATTGGTGTTCGACTCGGAGAGGAGGAGCCCGACAGGGCATAAAACGACGCAGCAGAGTGCTGGACGTCGCTCTGAACTATGTAACGTTCAACCACCACGCTCGTGGTTTGTGAAACCACTATCCCTTCTTTCTGTAAATATGTGTAAATAATGACATAAACCAATGTTCTGTTTTTCGTATCCTCTAGCGTCCTTCATTCCGACCTTACAACTGATGGCAGCGGTGGGTTGCCATCATCAGCAAGCGACCTTCCTTCCTTTCGACCCAATCTTAACACAAGGCGCCTGACAAGGGCGTCCAAACGGTTCTCGATGCTCGCGAGCGCCGGGTCTGCAGCGGTGGCCGGTGGCGGTGTGGTAACGGCGTTGAGGCTATGTGCCCGCGAGTAGTCCGCCACTCGGTCAGCCATTTCAGCGAGAGTGTGTACTGGGACATCTCTGCAGCTACGAGGACCAGGACCATGCTCTGCGGTAAGCGCTGGAGGAACAACTCGCGTAACAGCTTCTCCTCTTGAGGGGCGTAGGGGCCGCCAAGGAGCTGGCGCATGCGTCGCAGGAGCTGTGATGGGCGACGGTCACCGAGCTCTGTAGCCGTGATGAGCTGTTGGACTCTGCTGTGTTCGGACTCAGACTTGCGGGAAATGATAGCTGCCTTCAACGTGTCGTAGGGATGGCTCGGGTGCGGCGACGCTAAAATATCAGCTAAGTCGTCGGCTACGTCCGGAGGTAAGCAGGATACCAGATGCCAGTGCCTCGTCTGTTGGCTGGTGATTTGCCGTAGACGGAAGTGTGCCTCGACCTGCAGAAACCATGTGCTGGGGCTGTTGGGCCAAAATAGTGGCAGGTTGACATGTTGAATCGCAGCGACTGCAGCACCGCTAGGTCTGGCGTCTTCTTGGGCGTCAGGATCGGTAGGATTGGTGGCAGAGCCAACGGGATCCATGGGGGATGATCAGGGCTGTGTGTTCTTTATCGGGTCACCATTAACTGTCGGAGCTAACACGGGAAAGATCCAGCCCTGACAGCGTTTAGTTTTCGAACTGATTTTTTTAAAATTATTGCGCTGCACCCGCCGCGCGGCCCAAATGCCAACTTCTTCTTCCTTGACGAGCGGCGCATTGAGGCGCTACAAACCTTAATAATTATTGAGATCGAAAACAGAGTACAGAAAGGGATGGTGCCATATCTGGTGGACTTGGCATTAAGGGGAGACGCTCCTCGAAAGCACTTTTTTTTTGTTATTCAACTTAGAGCTTCAGAAATTGGACCACTGATGCAGTTTTTCCTCCTGATTCCAAATCTGTAATCAGTTTTTACATAAGTGCAATAGTTTGGGAGTTGTGTTTCAAGTAATGGTGAAACTTGATAAGTTTTCCGGGAACTTTCGCGCATACTAAATGTTCATGCAGAGAGTTGTTCAATGGCTCCTTTTGCTCCCTATTAGCCATAGAGTGCCGATATCTAGCTAGAAATTGTGCTCCAACTTTGAAACTATGAAAAAAACATCTGTGTAGCAAAGTACCCTTTTTTTTCCACTCGACCACCATTAAATTTATTAATAGATATTTACAGCTGATAGGTTGTGCTGATTCAAGTAGATATCGGCACCCTACGCACTCTCCTCAATGTGTGTGCCAAATTTCGTCGTCGTATGACCATTCTAAGTGCCCGAAACACTTCCCGCAAAAAATGCAAATTGGCCAAAATTGCGAAATGAGAAAAACGCGTTTGAAAGTTTGAAAGTCTGTATTTACAAAAATGAAAAACGCAGTAGCACGAAACTTGTGCTGAACACATACACACATGTCCAGAGGGAATATCAGTTGTCTAAAACTCTCCAGCACCGTAGGTTTTCCCTTCCCGGCTGGTGCGGCAGGACTCTTCCACCCGGGCCCTCTTGGCTGCACTGCGACGGTGTGCCCTCGCCTCAGCGGTCTGACGCACATTCATCTTGTGCATGCGCATGCTGTCTCGGCGGTCGCTGAGGGTAACCAGGGCCTCCGAAGGAAGCACCCCAAGCTCTTCCAGCACCTTTTCAAAGCTCGCGTGGCCCCGGTTGAACCACAGGACTGCAATGGCTGTGGCTGTTTCCACAGCAGTCCGGGAAGCAAACCGGGTCTTTGGACACAGCAGCCATATTTTGCTGTTCAGGGACTCGGCCGCGTTCTGTGTCTTGCTGTGGAGGCACCGGGCAAGCAGCTTCGCATCTGTGAGACGCTTGTAGATTGGGAGGACTGCCAAACCCTGGGCCTTGGTCAGGAGGGGGGTGTGGCACGGTGCAGGCTGGCCCTGCGCCTCAGCACGTCGGTGCTTGCACCACGAGTCTGGGCCTGCAGGACAGAACTTGTGACTTCCAGCACCGTCTGTTGAGCACGAGTGCAAACATGAGGCCCATATGGCAGTGTACATCTTGTGGACATTTCCCCGATTGTTCACAATGGCCACCTGAAAGTAAGTTTGAAGCTTCTGGATGGTGGTCTCCTTCAGCTTCTCCCCTCGTGGAAGTGGCGTTGGCAGCTTCCGCAGGCCGGTGCCCAGACGTTTCGCCACGTGGTTGGTGCACTCCTCTTTTTCAATTGGAGTGTCAGGGTACACGTTGGCATCACAGACCCCGTTGTAGGCCTTGCTGTCTCCATCGCTTAGGAAGATGGTGAACCGCAGGGGTGTCTCATAGTCCACAGTCCTCTGCCAAATGCGCACTGCAGCTTCGGCCTCCATGGCATGCGAAGAACAGTCGCAATTCTTCTCACAAACGGGATGATGAAACGCCTGCCATGTTTCTTCATCGCCTCCCATGTCGTTATGCAAACTGCACGCCAGGCAGAAGTTGGAAAGCACTTCATAGTCCAGGCACAAACCAGTGTCCAAGGACACTACAGTTCCCACACCATTGTGGCTTTTGTGGCCTCTTTTTTGCCATGTGCCGTCAAACATGACTGGCACGTCACTGTTACCAGCCACCTCTTTGGTGACGCTGCGTGCCCTTTGCATGTTTTCACAGACAGCCTTCACTGCCGCACTGTGAATCTTTTTGCCGATAGCATGGAAGGTCTTATGGTGCATAGGGTTTGGCAATCCAACTACTGCACAAAATCGTGAAAGTTGCTCATGCCCGATACCGACGGCACGCGCTGCAAGCACCACTTTCAGGTTCACGGCAAAGGCGTCACGCGAACTCCCGCTGTCGTAGCTTCTGCTTGCACCGCGGCCGCCATCTGACGCGACCCGCTTCGACGAGTACGCGGACGAAAGGATGCTCTCCGAGCACTCCGCATTCTCGCAGTGTAGCTCCAGAAACGCCGAAAGGCCTTTCCGCTTTTTATTCGGTGCCCGAACTGCGAGTTTACTCTCGTGACAAACGGGGCATGCCGCGCCTGCGACGACGGCCGTCAATGCACCCAACTCGCACAGCACTACGCTTTCGGCACGATCGGCATTCGGCCTGACGTCGTTTTCGAATAACGCGATCTTTTTCTGCGATGCACTCACAAAATTCACTGCAGCGTTGATCTCGTCGTCGCAGTTGCCATGGTCGACGTTGCCGTGGTCGATGTTAGGCCTACCGGCCGCTGGCCCGTCGCGGACATTTTCGTTGGCGGTGGCTTTCTTGTACGTCCTCCGCCGCTTCCCTCTGAACTTGTTCTTACTTCTGTATTTCCGATGGTCGGCAACGGCCTTTTTCGGGCTTGCCATCGCACGAAAACAGCGAAAAATAACTCCGGAAAACAGTGAAGCGAACTACGGCAAGAAAACACGGGTGCTGTCAGCCAATGGCGGCCCTGCGTTAGTGGCGCGCGGTTTGAAACGGCGGGAAAAGACTGTTTTTGTTGCTTTTTTTTAAGATTTTTCGTGAACGTACGAGACTTCAAGAACCGGGATCGTGGAGAGTAAGGACAACTCTACACGAGCCAGCGGCCGCAATATGGCGGACAGCTCTCTTCGCGGCCCCGCGAGCACGCGAACAGCAGCCCGTTTTGTGTAAATTTCGTGATGCCGCGCGTCACTGCCGCTCACTCAGACGCGTTTTTCACTGACTTCTGATGCTTATTTCGCTGTGATATTTTCAGATGTCAAAATATAATGTATAAAGATGATAAAGCAACAAAAAACAGAAAAGGTGAAATTTGGTAAAAAAACGCGACTTTTCGACCCGCGTCTCCCCTTAAAGGGGCCCTGGAACACTTTTTGAGCATGGTCAGAAAATGCTGCCGATTGATGGTAGAGGCTCCTGACAACATGCGAGCCAAATATTATAGTGCAGCACGCAAACTGGAATTCAAAATAAATTATCAAAGTCAGCTGAAAATTGCCTTCTCTTCTCTCGACAAATCACGGAAGACGCTCAAAAATCACTCGTGAAAAGCCCATCTATCAACAATTGGCTGATTTGAAGATGGCACATTCGGTCGTTACAAAGATTGCCGGGAAAAGCCGCAACTTCACACGCGCCATCGCACTGAAAAAGTTGGGTATTCAAAGAAAAAAAAAACAGAACAAAAAAGTGCTCAAGGTCACGAGGCACACGTGATGCTTTTTTTCTTTTTTTGCTCCTGCCATCCATCCCTCTTTAGCTTTTAGCGCTTTCGTCGGGACAAGAGAGAATGCGATTGCAGCATGCCACAAATCTTTGTAACTCCACTCGCACTGGACGGATTCTTAAAATTTTTGCAGCATTGAATTCGTGAGGCAATAATCTCTTCCAGTGAATTCATTCCATGGTTATTCGAAAAAGTGTTTCAGGGCCCCTTTAACGTTGCTCTTCTAGGTGGGGAGAAGAGGGGATCTTTGAGACATGCAGTTGCACTTTGCTACACAAATGATTCCACGAGTAGTTTCACACTATGCATTTGGTAGAGGTGTCAGGGCTGTTGCATCCTACTCTCCCTAATGAAGTGTTCCTACTGAAGCGCTTAATGAATTAATCTCTGCCCTCAATCAAAGCCCCACGCTCGCTCAGTCTCTCTATCACCCACCTTCTGGTCCTTAGGCTGCGGCAGCAGAGGCACGAGCGGTGGGTTTTCCTTGCAGCCAGGGATTATGTAGTCGGGTGGCGTGCAGTCGACAGACTCCCCTCGGCTCTTCTTCTCTGCAGAGGTCAAGTGGCACATCACCATCATCAGCCTAAATACGCCCACTTTCAGGGCAAAGGCCTCTCTTACGTTTCATCAATCAACCCAATACTGTACTTGCTATGACGAGATTATCTCTGCAAACTTGTTTAACTTTCTGTTTTGCATGCAAGAGGTCCGTGGTTTGAATCCCCAAGCCATGTAATTCCCACCGGATTACAAGAAAGTTGGGTGTGGAGGGAATTGCATAAAAGAGGTCTGGGGTGTGGCCTCATACTGGCCATCACCCAACAAGGATTGGGCACCATGGGGAGGCGGGTACTTGGGGCATACATCCCATATGAGTAGCCCTAAGTGGGACAACACACAGGACAGGAGTCAAGCTTGTGGGAATTGAGGCTGGCCCGCTGCCTTTGCGCGGGCTTTCCCGCCTTTCCTACAATTCTCATGTCCCGACATGTCTGCCCTCCTTTGCTCTCAGCCGCGCTGGGAAGGGCGGAGTGACGTTTAACTCCCTCACCCGGTAGCGGATGTTGACTGTGGCGCCGCGCGCGGGGACCCCCGAGAGGTTTTTCGCGCGCTGCGTCGGGAGCGGTGAGTACAGTCCGGGACTTCAAACGGTGAGCCACGCTATCTTTTCCGTCCGTCGAGTCCCGTCGCTCGGGGCTCGTCGGACTTCGCTGACGGCACCTCGCGCCCGATGCGAAGGCTCATCTTTTGTTGCCCCGCTGCGTACTCGCGGCCGAAGGGCAGTACGGTGTCCTAGTGCGTGGCCTAGCTACGCCGACCCGTCTCCCTTCGAGGCCAACGCGAGCGCCTTTGCCCTCGCTCGAGCAACCGGGCCTTTGCTCCGGTGTCTCCGTGGATCACTTTTACCGCGGAGACGTGCTCGTGGCACCCCTGTGTAGTACTTTGTGCCCGTGGCGTGGATAAGCCTATTTGCTTTCCCGCCGCGCCTTTTTGCAACGGGCTGTACTGCGTTTGGTGTTGCCACAATAAAGTGTTGCGACTTGAGCAGTATCGTGTTTCCCGCCACGGCGACGGTTAACGCGTGCCCTGCGGCTCGCTAAGACCGGACCCACGCTGGTGGCCGTACTCCTTCGGGATACGTGTACACCACACTGGCGCCCAACGCGGTATCAAAAGCTCTAGCTTTTGACTGCTCTTAGCGAGTCAGTTCGCCTGCGCGATTCGGGCTCGTCGCAACATGGCTGCTTCGCGGGACTTTTGTCCGCTGTCCCTTTTAGCGGATGCCGCGTTGCACACGGAGGCCATTGCCTCTATGAACGGGAACCCTTCTGCACCCGTCCGTGTCGGCACCCCCTATTGCGGTGACGACACGGGGCGCCTAGCCGCTCCCTTTGGAGATGGCGCGTCGCTTCGGAATGGGCCTCTTGCCCTACCCGAACGTTATGTCTGCTTCGTGGCATGCCGCGTTGCACAAAGAGGCCGCCGCCTCTATCGACGGGCGCCCTTCGGCGCTCGCCTGTGTCGTCACCCCTTTTTGTGGTGAATACACTCCTACGTGGTAGCTGACGCGCTATCTCGTGCCCCCTGTTGTCTGCCGAGAACCTGGATTTCGGTGCGACGGCCGCTCGCGGTGCCTTAGCACATGCAAGCGTCGGGGGCGAAACAGCAGCTTCGCCGCCATTCGGCGAGAAGGGTGAGTCCCCATGCGGACAAATCTTGGCTGCTAACCAGGTAAGCGGCGCACCGCGAAGCGGCCGAGCGGGGGAGCTTTCCGAAGGCCACGAGGCCGAGAGCGAACCCGTGACGCCATGCACGCGGCCGTTGCTGCGGTCCTGAGTGGGCGCGATACCAGACTCCCCCATTTGGGAGAATGGGAATTGCTTTCAGCAGCGAAGAGCTACTGAAGGCTCAGCAAAGTGATCCGTTTCGAGTCTCGGAGGGACGGAGCGCCGTATACGCTGCTTGCTTTGCGGCGGGCGCCGTTAAACCGTCTTGAGAGGCGCGCCGTTACGCTGCTTGTTCTGCGGCGGGCGCGATTAGGGGGCTGATACAGCGTGTGTCGCTGAGTCCCCGGCGGATTCATTTTTGCTGGACCATGACGGGCTCCTGCTGAAGTATATAGCCACTGACGACGAGTCCTTAGACCCGTTTAAGGTGGTTATGCCCAAAAGTCTGAGAGCCGCACTGTTGCGATCCTCTCACGACGAATCCATGGCCGGTCACCTGAGTGGCTCGAAAGTTTTTGCAAACTGAGCGATGTTGTGACCAGGCCCGGCACGAAGCGTTGCTTTTATCGCTATTCCGTGCCTGCCACGTCTGACAAACGGTTGAGCCAAGGGTTGGAAAGCCGCCCGGTCTTATGAACCGATTGTCAGTGAGCGTCCGTGGCGCGTACTAGCTGAAAGATCCCCCTTGGGAAAACTCAGCCGTGCCCACATCGCAGACCTGAAGCCCTTTGTCACGGTCTGACGAGCTCGCGCCAGCGCCCTGCGGCACTTCGCGCAAGCAACGGGCACACCCGGAGCGGCGGACCGCATTCGGACCCCGCACCGGTATAATCTGAGGAAGCGGTCACCTTTGTGATTTCGCGCCGGACGGCGGACTTCTCCGCAACCGAAGGCCCTCAGTTTACCGTCTAGCCTCAGTATAGGTTAGCTTCTTTACGGCCTTTTCTCGTAAAGAAGTTAACCCCGCCCGGTCTGCTGCCAGTGTTTCTTTTTTTTTTTGAAGTGTTCATGTGTATTTTATTTTTTTGTCTAATATTAAGTGTTATTTGTGTTTTATGTCTTTTTTGCCAGATGTTTAGTGTCAGT
Organism: Rhipicephalus microplus; assembly: GCF_043290135.1. Lineage (NCBI taxonomy): Eukaryota > Metazoa > Arthropoda > Arachnida > Ixodida > Ixodidae > Rhipicephalus > Rhipicephalus microplus. The sequence goes on from NC_134702.1 coordinate 159,283,795, forward strand.
TTGCTCTGTGTTTACTTTTTTTCGTGTTCGTTTCGTCTACCGCGAAGGGAGCTGTGTGTGACCTTGGGTGTCGGTGCTTGCCGGGGGAGAGAGACGAAGGACGCTTTGCGCCTACGCTCGCGCAGCCATCGGCGGTGTGTGTGCGTGTGTAAGTGCGTGACGCTTCAGTGCGAGCCCGCGAAGAGTGCGTCATGGCTGCCCCTCCATCGACGCGGACACTGGAGGTGCTGGGGGGGGGGGGGGGGGGTGGGCATTGACCCACTGATGTCAGACCATCTGGCTGTGCTCTGCTCTCGGCTGTCGCCGAAGAAGCCCTGCTGCCTTTTCCCACCATGGCTCCTGCGCGAGGCCAGCTGAAAGCAGCTATATGCTGCCGGCCAACGCCAGGGCGCCTCGCAGCCAATTTTGGTTCGGCCTCCCTGACCACCGGAGAAGCCCGGCTTCCCGCAACGTCCAGCTCCGTCATCGAGCCAGATATGCGGGGCCTCCGAACAACCGAAGCGGCTTTCATCGGACTCGCGGCTGATCAAGAGCAGCAACGAGCCATCAGTGAGCCCTCCCGTACCTCTGACCTCGCACTCGGGCATCGCACCCAGCGGACACTGTCACGCTTTTCCGCCCCTCCGCGCAGTGGACGCCATCCCACTTCAGCACCAACACGAACACTAGTCCCACTTTTGTGTGCTCCCTTCCGCAGTTATTTGTATAGCGTCGTGTGTTTGTTTTGTTAGTTATGTTTTGTTTCTCCTTTGTAATCTTTTTTTTTTAGCAGCAGTAGCAGGGCTGGACTGAGGTTAGCCTGCCGCTCATAGCAGTGTCATTTTAACTGCATGGGTGACGTCCGGCTGCCTTTTGCAGACCGGTAAAGGGCAAATTTAGGAGAGGGGGATGTGGGAATTGAGGCTGGCCCGCTGCCTTTGCGCGGGCTTTCCCGCCTTTCCTACAATTCTCATGTCCCGACATGTCTGCCCTCCTTTGCTCTCAGCCGCGCTGGGAAGGGCGGAGTGACGTTTAACTCCCTCACCCGGTAGCGGATGTTGACTGTGGCGCCGCGCGCGGGGACCCCCGAGAGGTTTTTCGCGCGCTGCGTCGGGAGCGGTGAGTACAGTCCGGGACTTCAAACGGTGAGCCACGCTATCTTTTCCGTCCGTCGAGTCCCGTCGCTCGGGGCTCGTCGGACTTCGCTGACGGCACCTCGCGCCCGATGCGAAGGCTCATCTTTTGTTGCCCCGCTGCGTACTCGCGGCCGAAGGGCAGTACGGTGTCCTAGTGCGTGGCCTAGCTACGCCGACCCGTCTCCCTTCGAGGCCAACGCGAGCGCCTTTGCCCTCGCTCGAGCAACCGGGCCTTTGCTCCGGTGTCTCCGTGGATCACTTTTACCGCGGAGACGTGCTCGTGGCACCCCTGTGTAGTACTTTGTGCCCGTGGCGTGGATAAGCCTATTTGCTTTCCCGCCGCGCCTTTTTGCAACGGGCTGTACTGCGTTTGGTGTTGCCACAATAAAGTGTTGCGACTTGAGCAGTATCGTGTTTCCCGCCACGGCGACGGTTAACGCGTGCCCTGCGGCTCGCTAAGACCGGACCCACGCTGGTGGCCGTACTCCTTCGGGATACGTGTACACCACAAGCTGTATGATGTAGCTTTTTGCCTGGCGGACCCCCAACAATTTTGTTGGAAAACAAAAACCTTTGCGATTGTGAGACTAAAAATAGGTGATTTTGTTACCCGCTAAATAACAGGAAACAATTTTGCTAATTTAGCAATGCAATACATGCATCAAAATAGGTCTGCACATATTAATTTGATGCCTTAGTGTGAAAAATTGCTTTAGGCAAATGTCTGATTAAAAAACACAAGGATAATAAAAACAGGTAACAAAACATGCCACCTTAATTGCAGAGTTAACACAAAGTAGCAAGAAAATATTGATTTACAGGGCTTAATGCCACAATGGAGGCTATGAAAGACATCGCAACAAGAGTCTGCCCACTAAATTCAATCACTTTTTCTTTTTAAAAATTTGTGGTAATCTACTTATGTAAATGTACACAATTATGCCACTATCACAAGGCCGTCGCCACAACAAAGAAGAATTGAAATATGAAAAACAAAGAAACACTGCAAACAACAAGCAACAATATTGGGCTGAATGTTGAGGAGTAAATATTTTTAGGAAAAGATTTTTTTCTGATATTTCAAGAATTTCAAGGTGCAAGGGCCACTAATGACCAAAATGCATTACAATACATGTAGTATTCAACAGCGAATTCAGAGAAAAGATTGGAAAGAATTTACTGTATAAAGGCAACAGTCACAGTAAAGTGCCGAAGATATATAACAAATAAAATGAAAATGCACTATGACTGTAAAATTATATGTTATAATATAGCATCAGATGATAAAAAAATTATGATGTCGCTAGCAATATCACTGCATCACAGCCATTAACGTAACGGACTCTCCTTTGAAGCACAGTTTCTTAACTAATTGCAATCATACTGAACAGATCTGTAAACACAGTAAAACGAATTGCAAAAGAAAATAGAACAGCCTCAAAAGAAATATGACCAGACAAAAACCACTCCTCACCCAGTATATCCCCTTGCGTAACTACATTAAGGAAGGCCAGGGAGCTGCAGTCCAGGCCGTTGTAGGCATCACCGGAGTCGAGGGACTTGAGCAGGTCTCGCACGTGACGCACGTGGATGCGTGCTTCCCGCACCGTGTAGGGCTCTGCGGAAGGCCAAGCCACATGCCACTTCATCAAGAAATGCTAACCCTAACCACAGCACTCAACCAGAAGCACACAGTGCAGCAACACTCCCACCTCGCGATTTTTCTTTCTCTTATCTGAAGAATAAACATCACAATGCCTGGAACAGGTACTGTGCATTTACAGTTGCGCTTCAGGTGGCAATGAAACACTCAACAGTAGGCGTGTTTCTTTTACAACATCGCTTCACTTGTTCTTATATGAATGCCCCCTGATGTGGAACATAAAATGCACTTCAGACATGCTGCTGCAATAGCCTTTCTCTGAATGGCACGAAAATAGATAAGCCGCTTCTCGGCACGGTTGATGGCCTTTGAAAAGATGGGAGCCGAAAGCATTTACATTTATTTTGTGAGGCGGTTGAGTAGAAAGGTTCGGAGATACCATTACAGCATGGCTTGCAAGTCAGGGTCTGTAAAACGCTAGACAGAAGCGAGAAATCGCACAGTGGGAAGACAACTGCTCAGGTTATAATTGTGGCAAAATCATCAGGAATAGCTGTGTAATGACGGTAAGGTTAAGCAGCTGCATGAAAAACCATACTATAAGCCCCACAATATGAGTAACGTAGGGATAAGTTTAAACGAAAACCCGCAGGAATGCAGAAATGATGCAAATATGACTCTTGTTAAGCGGAACTTTTAGGATAGAGATATCTAAGTTTAAAAGCAGTTCAGCAAAATTATCAAGCATAAGACCTATGCACTTACAACTGCACTTGAGCAGATCAACAACTAGAACAGCTAGCTAACAAAGCAGACTGTAAACACGGTGCCCATGTACCGCATTTACCCAATTTCAAAAATCCTATGCAACAAGTTGGTAGACCCTGCAAACAGGGCCGTGGACACCGACCTTCGACCACCTTGATGAGGGATCCCTCAACGAGCCCCGGGATGTTCTTGAGCTCAGCAAAATTGTCCAGCGTGGTGCCATCCAGCTGGAGACTGAAGCAGGTCCGATGGCAGGTGTCCTCCCGGTCCATCAGAAGCTGGTGGATCTCCTGGACCAGCTCCATGGAGCTAACCTGCAGAAAAATGTGGGCATTGGAATTACAAAATCAAGCAGGCCCCATTTCCACTATAAGCTGTCAAAGCGAGTACACCCAGATTTAAAAAAAAAATAGTCACATCCTTGGGTTCCGACATGCCCAAACGACGATAAAAGTAGAAGTTTAGAGAAGTACAAGGGGCGTAAAAGTGCAAAGCATAAAGCAAGACCAGATGTTCTTCAGCAAACTTACACAGTCTAACATTGACAGTCGTTTACATCAATAGCGTATTCATGTCTGAAAACCAAAGATTACAGCAACAAACTAAGAAGAATTTGTTTTTGCCTATGTGGCACTTGCTACAAGACATAATCACTGTAAAAAAGGCACACACAAAGCAGATAAGAAACGCAAAGCTGCCTGTGCTGTGTATGCACCTTGTTCTTTGTTCTTATCTCTGCTTCGTACACGTCTCTCTAGGTACAATCATGTCACAAAGTAACACTCACTTAAAAACACTATTAAAAACAAAAGCAAGCAAGCTTTTACAATTAAATTTGGTTCAAGAGTTTTACGAGCCTGAACCACAATACATTCTCAAGCCACACCATGGTGGGGAACTTTTAGGTAAATTTCAATCAGCTGTGGTTCGTCTAACGAAAACTAGAGAGAAAAACAATTTTTTTTTTACTCTTAACCTTTCACATTAATCTTTCACAAAAATAAAAGCACCCCTCTTGACACAAACCACTTGGGTAGCCAGGAATCGTGTAAAAAGCAAACCTAAATAGTTATGTGACATTCATACCTCTGTACCAACTTGTGATGTGAATAATTTTGATTACATCTGCTCGGGCAAACGAGACTTTTCATCACTAAAATGATGATGATATGTAGGGTTTAACATCCCAAAACCACAATATGATTATGAGAGACACCGTAGTGGAGGGCTCCGTAAATTTCGACCACAACGGCTTCTTTAACGTGCACCCAAATCTGAGCACACGGGCCTACAACGTTTTCGCCTCCATCGGAAATGCAGCCGCCGCAGCCAGGATTCGATCCCGCGATCTACGGGTCAGCAGCCGAGTACCTTAGCCACTAGATCACTGGGGCAGGGCTATCAGTAAAATGTATCTAATTGTGTACTGAGAGAGCCATAAGCTTGAAACAGCGCGTTCAAGGAAATTTCATTGAACCAATGCCGCCAAAGTACAAAAAAAAAAGAAAAAAATCTATGACATCAGTGACAATCACAAGCACATATTACAAGCACATAATCCCCTGTTGAGTATGAAAGTGTTTTGCCCTTTTTAGGAACATGCCCAAGCCATCAGATGATCGAAAAATGGAAAAAGAGGAGAGGGTAGCAGCATAGTTCAAAGTTGGATAAATAAACTTGATAAGACAGATGCTTGGGCTAGTTGGTGATTGGGAATCAACATATTTGCACAACGCAAGACAAGGAGTAGTTGTAACTACTCGCAGCGCTCTGTCCTTGTCTCTTCTTCTGTAGTTACGTCGTAACTACTCGTAGTCTTGCGCTGTGCAAATATGTGGATAAATAAAGAAGTGCATGCACTGCCGCCCCTCACCTGAATGTCGAATGTCTCCAAACCCGGTGCCTGAATTCGCACATTGAATCCTGTGTCCTGGATGAAGACCAGCTCCTGACCACCAGTCTCCGACGCGGTTTCTCCTGCAGCTGCATCCGGCTTGACGACAGCGCCATCTTCTTCCTCAGATGTCGAGGAACACTTGCCACTGTCCTCAGCCGAGCCAAGACTGGACGCATCCACCTCCGCTGCGGCCGTCATGGCTTCTGGCTTTGATTCTGCGCAATAAGGAAAAGACAAACAAAACAAAACAAATTGTACAACCTCGCACGGATGTTGTAGCATAGTGTGCAGGTATAGTTCTATGAATATGTACGGCCTTGTTGTTGGGTGGCACATGACCGTGTGTGTGAATGAAGGTAACTGGATATGATGCCAACCGGTGAGTGTTGAATTTTAGTTCACTCAATGTTCAACTTGCTACTAATTATTTTTGTTATTGTAGTAAAACGTGGCCTGACATCACTTGCTGCAGCTTGCCAGCAGAGCCGAGCACAATATTATTAATATGCTAAACACATCTTAGCTCTCAAATGCACCATGTCCAGGATGTGCCCGCCATGTTGTGCTAACAAAGCAAAAATACAACCTGCTTACTGTACATTCCAACTTATAGCACAAAATATACTACACACAATTTTATATAGCATAGTTGTGCATTCCTACAGTAATAATGCTCTAAGGACAATCACATAGGCATTTCCTTTGCTTGTTTCCTCTGTTTTCATGTGTTGTTTATGAATTTGGCATTCCTTAATGTCCAGAATATTTACATATCTCCAACTGTTCCACTGAACAAAACAGCAGCCAACGACATGGCTATGTGGTGATTCATAGCTCGTGCGCTGCAAATCGGCATTTAAAAACAATGGTGCACGTGATAAGAAAAAACAAATCGTTTACTCTGTTGCACTGCCTTTGCCTCTTAACTTTGCATTCTTTAAGGTTCAGAGTACCCTCTGCAGGTCCAATGAACCAAAGTTTTTCGTGCAGATGGTCAGAAACCAAGGCACTAAGAGGAGATGCCTTTGGTATAATATGCTGTCCTGTTCAAGCCATAGATATAATGTGGCAAAAGGAAATGTGGCAAGGATAGCATGCTCACAAACAAACCAAAGCAAACATTTGAGTTGAGAGACTAAATTCTTGGTAACGAGGAGAAGCAGTTAGGTAAGAGCACATTGCTTGACAACTGCCCTTGAGTTTGCAAGACTCGTGTGAAGCTATTGCTGAGGTCATCACACAATAATATCAAAGTAAAAAAAGTAGAAAGTCACCATGAGGGTTTTTTTACTTTGCAGAATTGTAAACAATTAATGAACAAGCTGTACATGATTATCCACCCTTAAAGAATCACTACTGCAAACTGGGATGTTCAGTGACACTTTATGCACTTCAAACATCACCGTGTCACTGAAAATTCATTTTTTCCAGACTCTGCACTTAAATGTTTTCTATTTGGAGACAGTAAAAACTGCAGGAAAAAAAATTATGACGTGCTTGAACACAGAACATGCACAAAAAACAATCGCACAGCTTAAAACATTTCATGACGACTACATTTGCAAAACTGCTGACTTACAAATATTTTCTATCTCTGTCTGGTTCTCTGAACTGTCTCAACTACGGCCAATTAGGTGAAACTGACATCAGGATAGTAGCCACAATAATTATGAAAGCTGGAGGCACAAACAGCTAAGGAAAAAGAATGAGGAGGAATCGCAAATAAAAGCCACGGTTTTGCAAGCCATCAACCCAAATACCTTGCATGTGGTGGAAGACATCTCTGAATTGTTTTCTTTCACTGTATCGTCCATTTCGAAGAGAATTCAAGATGACCATGATAAATGCTACCCTACTTGACTTTTTTCTTTCTTCCAACTGAAAGCAACTTATGTTTTTGCTTTGTACCAAGTCCACAGTTGCAGTTGTGCATGTCCTGAACTACAGCCTAGACATTCACGCGGTTCAAAAACAAAGACATTCACGCTCTCTGCAAACGAAAAGGTAAATTGAGACCATTATCTTAATAAACAACGTCAAATTTTTTACCATCACTACAGAACCACAAATAGCAACAAGCCATAAACAAATTTGTTTCTAATGCCAAGTTCTGCCATTAAAAACAACAGTAAGCTTAAGCTAATGGCAACAAACTCGTATCACTGACTAATTTGCTGCAAGGTTAAGATGTGCAGAGACATTCATAAAACAGAAATGCACATCAGTAGGAAACTGGAGTTGTCCACCAGATGTCTATGCAAACACACAAATGGGGCAACAATGGTGCAAGGTACTTGGAAGAAAAACCACTAATGTTCGAAAAATAAGGAAAAAAAAAATTACACAGACATTCTTTCACAAGGGCTCCTTGAATGCGCAAAATATATACCAAAGAAATGACAGTCTCACAGCCTCGGCGCACTTTTCTTTTTCACATTAACATGAGAGTGGCAGCGCAAAACACGATAAAATCGAACACAGGGGGAACTGTGTTGCCAGACTAAATCCCACTTGAAGTGTATGTAATCTTGACTCCTCTTTTGTTAAAGATAATGTCCAGCAAGATTAGTACTGCAACCTGCCCAAGCTCTGTTTTACCCTCAATAGGACGCAGGCAAACGAAGCCAACACGTGAAGTTTGAGGGACCCGAAGCAAGCCACCAATGAAAGTAGATATGCAGAGTGCAAAGAGCTGTCTTATCTCCTGTCAACTTTGACATGAAGAGAAGATGAATGAACCAACTCTTCGTTTATCATACAAGACGCAAAGAAAGTGCAGTGCACAGCTGCGGAAAGTTCACTGTCCCTTGCTTTGCTTTCTAACACAATGTATTACCAATGTGTTCCTTGTTCAAGCAGCCACGTCTCAATCTTTACAGAGATGCCAGAGCTACTAGAGCAGCTCACCATAAGTCCACCTCACTTGACTCCCACCTTTTACCGACTGTTTCGTAGCTCATTTCCTCGCTCTAAGACTGCATTTCACAGTGTTCCATGCCGTGTTGCTTATAGATAATAGATGTCAGGGCTTTGTGTCCCGGAACCCCAATATAGTTATGAGAGACAATGGAGTACAGAGCTTCGGAAATTCTGACCGCCTGGGGTTCATCGATGTGCACTTAAACTAAGCACACGGGCCAGCTTTTATAATTTTTTTTTTTCTCAACTGAAATGCGGCTACCACTACTGGGATTCCATCCAATGGTCTTTGCATCAGCCGTGTACTAGTGTAACCACGACCCCTGCCGTGGGCGATTGCTTATAAAAACTGCTAACATAAGGAACTACACCTAGGGAACACCAGCAAACTCTAAACCTGCACTACCAAGGTTATACATAAGAGAAAACGGACATAGAATGACAGTAAGACACCCTAACTTCGGTACTCAAGAGACTCCTCACCCTTCGCCGTGTCGCTACCACTACCACCACCTGCCAACAACTCTCCTGTGGCCATCTTCAAGAGGCAGCCCTGGCTCAAGTACACGACCCTCCTCGTCCCATCCTCTTGAGGCACAAGTAAGAACATTTCGGGAGAAGCTCTCTTGATCACAGGATTTTCACCACACCACCACACCACCAACCCCACCACAATCGTTGCAGCCAGCAGAGCTACAATAGACCAGCCCAACCACTGAACGCTCACCACATACTACTCTCGGCTGGACAAGGCCCCTGTTCAGCAGCGCCACAGTACCAAGAGAGCGAGATAACCGGTTTAAAGGATCTGTCAAAAACAAACACCAGGGAGACTGGAGGAGACACTAGACAGCCCAGCATGGAGCGGCCCGAGATAAGATACCTAGAGCTAGAGAGAAGGAAAGAGAGGGAAGTGAAGAGATAGCATGCCTGTTTGCTTTGTGGTCATCTCCAGAGGTTATCACATTGATTCAGGGGGGCACGCTCTTCTGCTTTCTCCCTTCTCGGACGTCTGTGAGAAGGCACTGGCAATTAACGTATACCCTTTCCCATCTACTATGGCTAGCTCGTGCCTACTGTTTGAAATAAAGAAAAAGTGTGCAATTATATGGCTTCGAGATTAGGTTCTGCCAAGCAGTCGAGTGACCCGCATGCGAATGAAATAAAGCTGTGCTTGTGCCCCTCTGCTCTTCGCAAAAAGCAATGACTGTGCTATGTTTTTAGTCTATGACAACATTGAGTGGACCAACAATAAACAAATATTTTCTCACCTACCACCAACACCCTCACTTTTACACCACATTCCAGGGCAAGTGCTGGAAGTGTAGTGAAAGCACTTGCAAGATTTCACTATAAAAGCAAATATGAGTGCACACAACGGATATGAATGTTTTAAGATTATACCCAACAATCTGAACATCTCTAGCACATATTGACACATGTAAAGAAGAAAAACTTGTTAGGAGAAATCCCTCAATAAACAAAAGCTGTTCTAGATACAGTCTCGTATGTCAGTGGGGCTTTTGTGTTGTTGCAGTATGATTAAAAATAATATTCACATACATACATTTACGTGTGTTGTCTCGTGACATTATTTCTTGTGTTCTCAGGTGTCCCCAGCAAGCACACCCACCCAGCTATGGTGAAGATAATTTGAAAAGATTTGAAGGGAGGGCCCTTGTTCAGTCATGGATCAAAACTCAAAGTGGTGAAAGAACATCCACTAAGAATAAGATTTAGCTGTGTTGTACTGGCATATAAAAAATTGGCCCCGTATCTGCATGTTTCACTGCAAATGTCATCAAAAGACGACAGTCTTGCGTGTTGAGAAAGTGAACAAAAGGTTTTTTTGATCTGCACGAGAAAATTGGTGAATTGTATTCTGGAAGCGTTACGTTGAAGAGTATCGATCCGTGCAGTTAAGGTGAACGAGCGCATCGAGGCATGTTAGACACGGGTGCCATGTGGCAGTTATCTTCGAAAACGAAGGAAGGCGTGTGCGCCCACTGAGAAAGATGCACGCCTGTCCCGGAGGCGATAAGGTGTAGAGCGCACAGCGACGGGCAGGTGACACCACCGCGTCGTCTTGGCAAAGAGTTGAAAAAACTTGCCTTTTTGAGCATCGCGTTGCACTGTCAGCACAGCGTGATAAATGCTAAGGTCTTTAGAATCACTTGTGTGTGCCTTCTCTAGTATAAAGACACACACACACAAAGCATAGACGTGTTGTTATGGTGCCTCAGATATGCACAATAATTGCTTTTTAATTGACAATCGCACAAGTATGAAAGCTGAAATTTGAGCAATATTGGTGGGCACTGCGAATGGGGTTGGCCGTTTGAGGTATCGTGTGGTGCCATTTGGCGTATAGTTAACGCGGACAAACAGACAAAAATTTCGGCATCGAAAGTCCCCAAGAAAGACCATCGTCTTTAAAACTGTCAAAACGACGGGAGTGAAAGAGGTGTGTGAAGAGGGGGAGGGCTTTCTCGATCACAGGCGCATATTTTAAATATGTCCGCCTCAGTGAAACAGTGGGCTAGGGTGCCCAACTGCTGACCCGAATATTGCGGTTCTGTTTCAGCTGTGGCAGTTGCATTTCGATGGAGGCGATTTGGTAGAGGCCAGTGTAATATGCGATGCCAGTGCACATTAACCAGATGGTCAAAATTTCTGAAGCTCTTCACTACGGCATCTCTCGTAATTATCAATTTTGAGACATAAGACTTTTATTATTCCTATTATATTTCAAATACATTAGATGGTTATTAAATGGGACCTGAAGGGACAAGAAAAATGTGTTCCTTTTAACAGGAGTATTGTTCAGTGAAAGCGAGCAGGGGTATAGAATACAATACAAAATTATTATTATAAGAGATTGATCCGCTCAAGCAGCCATATCCTTCAACAGATTTGCATTTACTGAGGGTCAACTGTATCCAACGGGTAAAATTGAGTGGAGGGCTTGCTGGGAATTTCACAGTACATAGCGTTTTGCTTAGTATCCTGTTGCGAGTGTTTGCTTAATCCAAAGAGGTTTTTTTAACTCACTGACTATACAACACTACGCTTCAAGATTTAAGGAAATGTTAAAAAAAAATGAAAAAAAAAAATCTTTCGCGCAAATGCAGTGCGCTATCACGGTAATAAAAGCACGCTTCTTAAACTAAGACTATGTTTGAGAAGCCGGAAAACGTGCAGAAAACCAAACATGTAATGCAGCCAGTTTGAGGTTGCCCCTACCCCCCTTCATACCAAGTTGCCACAACATCGTAGGTTATGATAGCATTTGTCAGGGCGAGCACGATTTTCTGTCAATAAAAATTTATTGCACTTCTTTCCAAGTGACCCAGAGACTCCACATAGCCAGTTGCCTAGTACTTTTACTGAGAAAATGGGGCCAGAGCCCCCCGCCCCCAAAGACTTTGAAATCCTTTGCATCCCACTCGAGTGCTGAAGATTCGGAGCGAAATTCTGAAGTGAAATTTTGGCCTATATTTTCTTTTCGAAAAGGAAGTCTAAGATGAGTAATTAATGTGATTCTCAGGCAACAGCTTATCTATCTAAGCTTGCATAAAGAGACCACCACAGTGCTTGAACTGACTGATGCCAGTATGCGGAAGCTCAGACTAGCGATTTTCGATGGCCTTCTTAATTAATTCCACTGTATCATGGAAAAAAAAAATCTTTTTGAAGCTACAATGAATAGAACAGCCTGCACATGCACCAGCTACCACAGATGCTTTGCCTGCACAAGCTTGCAGGAAACAGCTGCCCAGCTGCTTTGCATCCTCGGTACAGAACACATGTCTCTGGCCATAACACTAAACCCCCGACGCTTTATGCATCTGGTGTGGGCTCGATTATTCGAGAATAAATGTAGGCAGCTCACCCCTTGCTGCAGCTTAGGAACTTGTTTTGCGCTTGTGAATGATATCTGATTTTTCTATGTACATTTCTGCGTCGACTGAGGATTGCAGTTCCCACCCACAAAGCTCTTGTTTCTGTCTCATTATACCTTCCTCTTGCTAATAGTTTTGTCTTTAGTAATTGGTAATAGTGCAAAGAGCAGGCACTTCTAGCCCACAGGCTACTCAATTGTTCTGACTAGCCTACACATATACCATTCATGAAGTATTCAGTTCCCCGAGTCACAAAAGCCAGATGCAAAAGAAGAATCAGTGGCTGAAGATGCTCTGTTTTGTAAATATTATTGAGTTATGCAAGTGCTATTGAGCAAAACTTTACTTTGTCTCTACCAATGTCTTATGACAGTTTTGAGAGGAACACACCAGGCCAACACAACAGTAGCTCTGTGTCAATCCAGTCAGCCAATGCAAGTCTACAAAGATCTCTAGGCAAACTGGAGTTTTGCGGTAACGTGTTTATGGACTTTGTAACAAACGACAGCAACTCAATGGCATGGTGAAGTTTTTCAGCAAAGTACAAAAAGCTACAAGAAGTAGTTTTCAGGCGTTTCTTGAGTGTGTAATTATAACAAAAAGATTAAGTCTTTGAAGACCAAATGAGCAGTCATCATTCCAGGGTCACTAATAGCACATGTTTGCTAAAGCTGCAAACTTGAAACACCAACTGCATTTGCACTTTTGAAGAACCACTGAAACTTGCACTACATATGCTGGACAGGAAGTGCTCACTTATTCTCATGCATTGCAGTGATGTCCAAAATACCATGCCACCCCCCCCCCCCCCCCAAAAATAAGAATGGCGTCCCTTTGCTAGTACTTTCACAATATATCCAGTGTTCAGCATTACTCCGCCAATGCGCAACTCTTGCTGAGGGGAAGGAGTAGTGATCGACTATTGTCAAGTTCGTTTTTACATGACACTCAGACAATTTCAAATTCCAAATCAGCGCACATGGATCAAAACTTTAACAAGAGAATCGGAAGTGTTATTCCAGCACCATAACAGTGCCAAATAAAATGTGAAAAGTCCAATAATGATAATATCTGGGGTTTTACGTATGAGAACCACGATACAATTGACAGGCTCCATTGTGGAGGGCTACGGAAATTTTGACTATCTGGTGTTCCAACCTGCACTGACATCGCAAAGTACATGGGCATCTGCCATTTTGCGTGTATCAAAATGCGACCGCCCTGGTTGGGTGAAATTGTCCCGTGTCGCACATCGCACACAAGCAAAACAGGTTAAATAATTTTAATTCTGGCTTTTTTTTACTCACCGAAACCTCGATGTGATTATGAGGTATGCCGTAGTGGAAAAATCCAAATGAATTCTGACCAACTGGGATTCTTTCACGTGCACCAAAATCACACCACACAGCTGCACTCTTAGACATCGTCCCCGTTAAAGTGCGACAACTGTTTTGGGAACTGAGCACGCATCCTCAAACTCAAGAGATGCAACACCAAGTCAGAGTATGGCAGGTGATCAAAATCAATACATACCTGCCCCCTACAGAGTGCCTCATAATTATACTGTGGTTCTGGTACATAAAATATGGGATTAACCTAGAAAAATTAAAGGTGACAAAAAAAATGTTGCTGTGTTAACCTAAGTGGAAAGCAAATGATGAAATAAATGTGCATAATGAGTACGGCATCTTTCAGGAGGATATAGTAGGGTAAATGAAATATGTCAGTTTTTACGTAATATTTTAGAAACTGCCGCAAGTATGCACATAAAGTTTCATGCGCTAACAAAGAATGCCGCTGGTTATCATGAGACACCCTTATTTTTATGCCTAAATTTCCTATCTTTCCTATGGTTGATTCCAAATTTTAAACTGGGTTCACTTATTCAGTGTACCTTTTCTCTGTATTGACTGAAAGGAATGTAATGATATTCAGCCGTGTTATTGTAGAGACTATTAGGTTATATTTGAACTAAAAAGAATAGGACATCTTCTACGGAGTTTTGTCCAAAATAAAAATAAAACTATTGCATGCACAAAGTCACAGCGGGTGCGTATTGCTGTAGGCTTATTTCGAAGCTTCACTTTTCATGAAATCAACACACTTTTAAAATAAAAGTTCACATCGTTTTTGATGTCGCACATGCATGCAAAGTCTCATCAAATGTGATTCAACACTTTTGTAGAAAAGCTACGTCGAAGTTGAAAAGCTTGTAAAAAGCACAGTTTGACGAGAAAAAAAAAAGTTTTACGTGTGTGTACTGCTTACGCCAGAGGGCGCGTGGTGCACTTTGGCTTGGCATTTAAACCACTTGGAGCGACTGCTCAACTTTGAGCTTCTACAGGTTTGTTCCTCAGAGTGCAGTGAATTTTTCGGTGCCCAAATTGCAAATTAAATTTTTTTGGGGGTTTAACCTACCTAATTACCTCAAAAGCACAACTGCAGTTCTCGCCCGTTACAACACTCCGACCACGTGTCATACACAGACTGCAAGTGGGAAGCTCGATGTGGGCACTCATTACTAAGCCTGTAATGCTACTTCCAGCCTGTGTGATGATACTCGCCGTGCCTCATTATTCACAGAGGTACACTGACCAAAACAACAAGAATAAAACAGGTGTCGAGCAACCACACTGCACACACAAATAACGGTAGGTGCAACAACATGACGGGAGGGTGGATTCAGCCAACAGCTGGCAGCAAGAAAACGGACCCTGTCAACCGATGCAGCACGGCGAGTGTTACGATGAAGAAACACTGCATGAGCTGTGATGTGAGGAACCAATAAGGGCTGGACAACTACTGATAAGAGGACATGCATCAGTTACAGGTTTCAGTTGTAATGGCAGGACATCGAAGTGCAGCTAGTGAATGACACACTAAAGGGAAAGCTTCAGATAGGCAAATTAGAATACTGCTGCAAGTCTAATATGTTTCATCCGAAACAACGTACAACGAAGTCCCTTTGTGCCTCGGTCTTTTACCCAACACACAGATGCACACAATGCTACATGTCTCTACAGGCCTGCTTTGACTTCAAGCCACTCTCAGCAACGAGGCACAATGTCCACAATGCCGTCAACTATTTCTGAACAAAGGTGTGCAGATGCCTCTATAACTGTGAGCAAACATAAGAAGTGCACATCCAGAAGTCACCAGCTGTGAGCGTGAGACTGGAAAACTTGAGAGGATTCGCAAAGAAAAGCTGCGCACTGAAACAAGTCAGGTACTTCCTTCAATTAGCTTAAGGTGCGTACAAAATACCACCTGCCTTATGAGGCAGGCCAACTGATAAACAGCCATGTTATTGATGATTATCATGAAGTAACCTATGAACCTAGATGGATGGGCTGTTCAATTTTAGATTTCCCTTGGCACTGCTCCCAGCACATCAGCGACGAAAACAAACAACCTCCACTAAACTGTCTCTCGACAAAAAATCCAACTCAACTGTGAACCAATGAGCCGTTCTTTCTACTTCCCTTCCCGCGTTTTGAATACCCAAATAAATTGTTAAAAATTATTGCTTGCACTGTTTACGAGTTCTAACCATGGTTTTTTTCCTTTTCGGAAACCGAAGGTCAGAAATGAATTGTCTTAATATGCTGACAGTTGTAATATGCTACCTAACGCTTTTGCACCTCCAAGGTACAACCAGTGTACCAGGCTAGTACAAGTGGGCTAAAAGTTCTGTGCCCTTTTCTCAATGCCTAGCCGAGTTTCAGGCACTGTTTCCCAGCCATGAAATTAAAGAACTGCAATCCACCAGGTCTGCTGCATGGACCTGCTATAAATAAAAACGTATATAGAAATTCTTTTTGGTGTTCCTATCTTGGCAGTATCTTGCTGCAGATTGCTGAACGAGAACTTTTTACACTGATCCACCTTTTGCCAGCTTCCAGGAATTCCGAGAACCAATTTGCACACTGCCCAATCATGTACCAGTTATATCGTCAAACTGTGTTGTTTACCCCCCTCTTAACGGACTATACTACCAAGAAGCCAGATGAACATGTCTGTCATAAACCCAAAAAATGAGAACACTGATGGTCAGAGTGCGATGCCACTGCCTCAACTCTTCACGTGAACTCCTGCAGAAGTTTGACAGTTGATTGTACAGTATTCCTGCCGCACAAAACGTGCAAAGTACTTGCCGCGGGACACGACCAGGGGGGCCACTCATGACGACCGCACTTGAACATCGCATCCAGGGAAGCCAGAGAGTTGAAGAAGCATGAGATAATGACCGAGCGCCACTGCACCCATTTATGCAGTGGCTTGAGCGAGCCTTTGGTGGTAAAAGAACTGTATCGAATCTCGGGAAATTTCCGAATTTCGAGAGCTCGTTTTGCCTTGCCAGACACATTAAAGCTAACAGAAAAGCAAGACGAACAGTGCATATTGAATTTTTTTCAGTAATTGAGGTGCAAATGCTTACATGATGATTACTACAAATAACATGACCTATACTTTCCTTGGATTTTCACATTGCTTGAAATTTATTTTGACCCCCCAACTGTCAGCATAATCCATGTTTATGTTTTTCCTTTCATTTAACTGCTGTATTCCTAATTAATTGAAAGCCACACACGACATGCGCTTGACAACATGACATAGCATTCTTGACAGGAGGTACAAACTTTTCGGATGCTAAAGTTTTCAAATATGATTACTGGTGCCCAATCTTTTTATAAGGCGCTGCATTCAGTCTGAACACAACATAATGTTAATTCGTCATCATTCTCAGCCCGTTTTACTGCACTGCCGGACGAAGGCCTCCTCCAGAGATCTCCAGTTCACCCTATCCTGTGCAAGCTGGTTCCATTTTATCCCTGCGAACTTTCCGATTTCGTCCCTCCACCGAACTGATTTTTCCGCCTTCGTTTCGCATCACTTCGAAACCATTCTTTTGCTCATACTGTCCACTGGGCTCGCTACGCATTACATAGCGAGCCCAGGTGCACCTATTTCGCTTGATGTCCACAAGGATATAAGCAAACCCTGTTTGTTCCCTCACCCACATTCTGCCATCAACTAATTTTCCAATGTTATTCCTATCATTCTACGTTCCATTGCAGGCTGCGTGATTCTAAACATTTTTTTTCTAGTCGTTTTATTATTCCCAATGTTCCAGCCCCATATGTACATACACTGGCAGTATGCAGTGTAGGCATACATTCTGCTATAAATGACGGGGGCAGATTTCCTGACATTATAGGGAGTAGCTGCCAAATTTGCTCCAGCCCATTCGTATTCTTCAGCGAATTTCTTTTTCGTAAACAGGCTCTCCTATTAGTAGGCTATTCAGCATGATCTTTGTCTTCATCATAAATGACCCATTCAAATCAATACAATTAATTTTAGAATTTCACGTGGCACTCAAATATTTAGAATTACTATACAACTGTAAAGTTTTGCCATGCCATCATGAGACATGGTCGATTGATTGACTGATATGTGGGGTGTAGCTACCCAATACCACCATATGATAATAGACGCCGTAGTAGAGGGCTTCGGAAATTTCGACCATCTGGGATTCTTTAACGGGCACCCAAATCTCAGCACACAGGCCTACAGCGTTTTCACCTCCATCGAAAATGCCGCAGCAGCCGGAATGCAATCCCGGGACCTGTGGTTCAGCAGCCGAGTACCTTGGCCACTTGACCATGAGACATGGTTACAGTGCCAGAGTTAAACAGCCAATGAACAGACCAGAGCTTCTGATTGGTGCGCGGCATGTTCCACGAAGTGCCTGTTACTGCTGTCTAAAGATTAAAAAAACATGAACCTAAACCACATAGGAATTCTATGGCCCAATCATTCTCTTTTTATGCTTTTTGTTAGTGGTTTAAACAGTTTGCTGCCACTGTTATCACTGTGATTGCTCAATCAGAAGTGGTAAATGGTAAGAAAGGAATAGAACTGAGCAAACCAAATCACTAAGCCCTACTGGCCATATATGGAAAATGAACATATGGACCTATCAACACAGAATGGAGGATATGCTACAGGCACAAAGTCAAGATTTTGAGGCTTTCAAGGACAAATAGGTGACCCTGTTATGGATACAAATTTCAACACAGTAGCTTGTTACTGCTGATACAAAACAAACTATAGTTCTCCATTACTGCAAAAATAAGAGTAAAAATTAACTAAACACAAACATCATAATTTATTTCAACCTAGATGACAAAGACTCATCCCCATAGTTATTTAATTATTTCTATTTACTTTTACTTCATCTATGAATTATTATTTCTCAAATTTAATTCTTCGTAGCTCCTACCTCATACCTTACTGCAGCCTCTCGGTAGCTGTAACACAGTAACACTGCCGTCAGTGTATAAAAAGTAACAGTGCATTAGCTCTAGTGGTTCAAAAAAGTAAATATATTGATAAAACACAATAATGACTAGCTACAGCTTATCACTGGCTGGAGTCGGCAGTAACCCTGAGCATTTCACATTCGTGCTGGTAATGATGCAATAAAAATTCGAGCAGGATCATGGCGTTATTACCGGAAATTTTGTATAAAGAAAGTGACTACGTTTGCTTGGTTTTGGACTATTGGGTGTGAGGACGTACCGTGGCCCCACCATGCGAAGGCGTCTTAGTGACCTATGCGGTTGGATTGCTCTGCGGCTCTCTCACGCGCAACCTGCCGCTGCCTTCACGTTTCCTCTTTTTCTTTTTATTTTCTTGTTGTACTTCACTGAATGAAATCAGTCAAATACTGCTGTAGCTTCTTCCTTGACTGTATGAAGGGCTAAATAATTGCCCTGGAAAAGTTTTACGCTTCTCACAATGCCTGAATGCCGGTGTCATCTGCTATAGCCCCCTGAATGAAAACCATGGGGGCAGAGCACGCCGCCTCAGCAAAACGTGGCAACTCATTACGTGTCAAATTGCAGTACCGAATGGGCACTAATGGTGAAGGAACTTATCTTTGCTGCGACCATTGCGCACAACCACGCAGTTTAATTCATTGTAGCTTTGCATCTAAAGAGAACCGTGGTTGTCAAGCAAGCACAAATTACATTTTTGTTTTGAACACACAGCCATAAGAAGCACAGCCCAAGCAGATTCGGCACTTTGTGGGAAGCAACACAGCATTTGTGCAGCGGCTTGCAGCTGCAACCTTTCTGTTATGATTGCACGCTAACGTGATAATACCCCAAGTGCTTGCCTCATTCAAAGCTGTAACTTTTCTCTGTGGCACGCTTCGAATATTTATTAAAAGAAATTTCTATGGTAGTCACACGTTGCACATTCGACCTACATCGAGCCACACATGGGTGAAAATTATGAATGATTGGTTAATTTCCAGAGCTTCTATAAAGGGGTAAATCATGATAAATAAAAATGCGATCAGCCAGCCGTATCAGTTTGCGCCCTTGAATGTGCAAACTGCGAGGTCTTGCGTACTGCAATCAAAACGGCAATTTCATGCTTCAGTAAAGGTGCCAATGTCAATTTTTTTCTTTTTTTTTTCAGCTTGATTCATAAGCTGTGTTATATTTCCCAAAAACTCTAAGAAGATGAATCAGTTCTCGAAGCTGACCATGTTTTCACTGGTAGATTAAAACAACATTGAGAGAAAGTGACAGTGGCTATGGGCCCATTCTATAGACAGAATCTATAACCAAGGAATTAAACCTGTGAGCCGAAGTCACGGACGACAGGGGCGTTGGCAGAAAGTTTTTTTCGGAGGGGTACCACCTAGATTAGAGTTGGGCCCGAGCAGGTAGAGGTGGTAGACCATTATTTTATACACATATATGCCATGTTAATTATTTTTTTCTTGGCGGAAGGGGGGCACGGGCTTGGTGTGCCAGCCCCTGGCTACGCCACTGGCGGATAGAAGCCCGTGTGGTCGGGTACACACACGGGCACCCGGCTGGTAGCGTAGACTGTGGTAAAGGTTACCTCGGCAAGAGAATTAAGCTTTCGCAAAGACTGAAGCGGCACATGTATGATGTAAGAAGGAAGGTTTTGTCCAACGCGCTGGCCGAACCCACAAAAGCAACTGGTCATGAAATAGACCGAAATAGGGTGAAAATAACGAAAAGTAAAGGGAAATGAATTCGACTGCCGGGCTACCTTGACTTTCTGACAATTCAGACGGCGCACATTCTTTAGTGCAATAACAGCAACTTCCCCCACATGTACGCTCCTATAGCCTATTTTAAAATATAAATAATTGGACCATTTGTACATTCATTTTCCGTTGTGAATGAGGCTCCCGTGCAGAAACTGAAAAGATCTGCTTTTATGCGAACATTCATAGCCTGTGCTCAGTTTAATCCTTTGGGCTCGAAATAACCGCAACAAAGAAAGAGCTATGTGACAGTGGCACTGCCAGTGGCGGTGACAGTAGCATCGCATACGCAGTGAACTGTGGTACGTCGCCGATAACTTGTACTGCAACTTCTGGCATTGTGTAGTCTGCAGAAGTATGCGCACCTTACGTCAGAGCAATACAACGCTGTTCATAAAATGCAAACACCGCAAAGTCACGGTTAGAAACAACGCATTCAACCGCCAGCTTTCCTTCGCCAGAGCGAGGCGAGATCTCGTGATCCAAACCTGTGCGTCACCGCGATTGCAGCGCCCGCTTCTCCAGGGGTGGGCCTCGCGCTGGTACGTTACCAACAACCTGACCAGGCAAATTGTGGCCAACCATAAACAGTGTTAACCTTATCGCTCCAAAATATTTCTCAAGTAGTTCAGCTGTGTTAATGAATGACACTGTGTACACTAAAGAAAGAATAACATGTGCCCTTTTTTCTTAAACACTCTCCTTCGTTGTTGGAGTGCTTTCTTTTTTTGCTACGTTTAAATGAAGAGTTGTCTGAGCAGTTGCGATGAGCTTATGCATCTGTTAGGTTTTTTGAATGAACCAAAGTTGAGAAATTTCAAAGGGCCATTTTTTTGTTCTTGTTAGTCACGAACATAACGAAAACTAAGTCTCTCTCAAGCCGAGGAAAGTACAGGGCACGCTACTTGTGTTTCAAAGCAATAATGCCGAGGTAGATGTGAAGAACTTAAAGCGGACAAAAAGCCGCCCGCTGTAATTTCTTTACATTTATGCCAAAATAACAACAACACCGTAAAAACAGTACAAATAACTTGCCCTATAACTTCCTACGCTTCAGTATATGTTGGTTGAAATTAACGTTAGGTTCTTCAACACTTAATCATAACCTAGCTACTGTATTATTGACAAAGTACAAACGCAATCGGGGTTATGGTGCCTCAAATTACGACCCACTCTCGGTAACGATCCATCCGTGCCACCTGGCTGGTGTATGAGAGAGGGAACTAAACAAAATATGAAAGGGTGCCCCCCGCCACGAGACTCTGGGTGTGCCACAAGAGATGACGTCGTTTGTAGCGAGTTAACGACTTGCCTACCACGCCCGTTCGTAATTACTATCCGAGAAATAACCTTTGCTTCCGCGTTGCGCGTCAGACAGTTGATACACCACGCACGAATCTCAGTTTATTTTTCAAAAACAGCAATGTGGACCTCGGAACGAAACATGACCGCCGAATCGGACTACGACAAGTTCCGCGCAGCCGCCCGCATATTCCGAGGGGCGAAGCAGCTAGCTGTGCATCCGAAGATCACGCGCGTCAGCGTTGCGACGCAGGGCGGCCTTCGGACACCATCACGTAATCGTCGGCAAATCGCGCCGTGCGAATGCCCCGAGGTTATTTTTTAGTCGTGCGTCTTTTTCGCACCGCTCCGCGCAACCCTTAGCCGCGTCTTCGCTCACGCGTACCCAGACCCTCCTGTCGCGTCGGATATTAGTTAGTCTCTTCATGCTAGTCTCCCTTTCACTGAGTCTCTTATCGTATAACACGTCTGTCGCGGGATAACGTCCACGCCGCGGGCGAGATAAGGAGGAAACCACCGGCGCGCACGTCGTAATTACGTGCGAACAGCTACAGCAGTAGCCGGTCATTTCATCTTCCGCAAAAAATAAAAGCTCGGACACGAGGCACCACCATCGCATTTGTAAACGTGCGCATTTGCAACTTCAATCAAAAGAGGGTGAAATCGATCGCAAAGCGAAAGTTATCGCTTTCTGTTTCTCAACTTTTCCTTTTTCTTCTCTCTCTCTCTGCAGACATTCAACGTTCGAAAGCGGCAATTATTTATTTTAATACCCGAGCACGCGCCACATTGGGGTGTTCACTCGTAAATTACGCCTGTCGGGAAAAAAAAATCTTTACAGATGTTCATGTGCGTCTTTCGAATGAACAAATGTTGTTGTTAGTGGTTCATGAGGAAAATGAAGAAGGCACCTAATTTCTGTCTGCCTACAGGCGACACGGCGCAGTGCCAACAAATGTAAAGGCGAGGTATTACTCGCGGCGCATCTTCCCGTCCTGTTCGGGATGAAAAAGCAGAAGATCACGATTCACTCCAATCACGCACGCTAAACCCCGGCGCGAATGGAAAGGAGAAGGCGGCATGGAACAGCTGAGCGAAGAAAAAAAAAAGCATGACCAGGGGGAGAGGAGTCCCCCAAAACTTGGCTCCTCCTCGCAACCTTTTAAAAAGCACAAAAACAAAAATCACGCTTCTTCCACCGCGTTTCTTTTTCGAGGCCCTCCTCATTTTTGAGAAAGGTGCACGCATGCTACAGGCGTGGTAAAATATACTGCCAGAAGAGCGCCTCTTCGCTGTGTTGCACGCACGATCGAAACCCGAAAAATCACGAGGTTCAAAACGAAAGCCGCCGCAGGTCTCAACATGCCTAGGCCTAACCTCCGGAGGAAAAGGTCAAATAAAGGTAGCGAGTCGTACCTCGAAAGACTTTTTACGATTGCGTGCTCGTTAATACTCGATGACCGTACATGGGGCGTAAAGAGCCCACTGTGGTTCCATTGCCTCCTCATCGAAGCCTTCTCCTTCATTTTCTCGGCCGGAGAAGCGTCGAAAATAGCGAAATGTGCGCGGCCGCACCACGACGGAGATCCCATGTGAGCGCTGAGCGGCCCGATACGAGCTCGGGATGCGATTGCCACACTTGGGGCGAGGAAGAGAACGGTCCAGGGAGGCTTACCAGAGGCGCTGTCGCATCCGGCATGAACGCACAAGTCTACTCCATTCACCGTGGTCTCCTGCAGAGCTGGGCCGGGCAGTAATTTGGCCGAATGCTCATTTTCGAGAGTCCCTACGAGAGTCATTTCGTCTGCACTGGGACCACCGCTCGCACGTGGAAAGCCTCGCAGACGGAGCCGCTGGGCACTTTCGACCGCAGCGCCACTTCGTAAACGCTGCGCAATTTCTTCTTTTCTTTCTTGAAAAACAAAAAAAGGGGGAGCTGAAGCGAGAACGACATAAAGTTTTAGACGCCCTTGTGCAAGATTGGCTGTCTGTTCAAATCAAGTTATTGCTGAGCAATTATTTATTTTGTTCAAAGCACCAGGGGAGGAGCAGTTGCGTATCGTCGTCGTCTGTTTAGGCGGTAGCAGACGACAGACTCGGTTAACCCTCAATCGAGTTTTTTCTTAACACGGCAGCTAATATTCATTTCAGTTCACACTGAATAACGTGACACACCACACGAAATGCTCCGTGACTGGTGTCGATTCACATCTGCGCGCACCGCGATGCAGACGCAATAAAATTGACGTTCTATGCTTGCTCCTTTGGTTTACAACGCTTTGCGACAAACGAACTCGGCTTTTTCCTTTTCAACAAAATCGACCAACTGTCGCACGAAATTTCCGATTCGCAGGTGTGAATGAGCCCTTATATGTCGTTTTCGAACGAATGTCGCGCAAGAGACGCACCCTTCACACACTTCGCCACTCCACTCTGTTTATTACAACGCGTTCAAACTTGCACGATTGACATTGCTCTGCATATCACTCGTATATTTGTGTGAGGAAAAAAAATGGTGTGGAGCAGACCGAGAGATCACGTTGATATTGCATTTCATAATGCGTTCATAAATATATTAAAATCACCGGGTTTCTATAAAATTAACTACGTACACGAGACCAGACAAAGATGCACGAGTAAAAACGTGCTCAATACACAATACGGTATACGCAGCGCGAAAGCCTAAAAAGTACCACAGCGGGAAAAGTCACAAAAAAGCCTGCTGCACACAGAATCTAGGAAAAGCGACAACTCTTTTGACCAACAGGGCGGCTATTGATAAAACTATTAGTTGCCACTAGCCAGAATAAGTGCAATAAAACCCACAAATTTGTATAAAGTGTTTCACCCCATTCATGCATATTTACAGTTCAGTTAGATGCGTATACTACGGGTATTTGACACGACCAGGAACAGGCGCCTTTCTTTGCCGCGCTTTGGAATGTCTACGCGCATATTATATCCACACACGTCCAGTTAAATTCAGAAGATTGTGCCGCATCACGCACAGAAAGAGAGTACCGCCTCTGTAAAAATACAAGCGATGATTATGAGGGGCCGCGCGCGCTTCCCCACAACGCCCCAACACTGGATGAGCGCGTGGCGATCAGTCTCACAGTATTTTAAGGACTACAATAAATAAAGTATATTTAGTCCATCATTAAGTGCGAGCGTCGGCTATCCGGCCACCTCAGATGGCGGCGTCGTGCTGCTGCCGTCCGTCTGAGTGGCCAGGCTGAGTCTTTGCGGCGGCGGAGGATCGAGACCAACCACTTCCTCGTGACGCTCGGCCGGATGGTGCGGGTCTCCACCGTTCGTCTCGAAGCTTCTTTTAAAGGCGCTCTGATGGTTCGCGAAGCAAGTGGGATCCGTGAGTTGACGCAGAGGAAGCAGCGGCAACGGGCCGTTCGCAGCCGATTGCTCGGTCCCACCACTAGCCGCAGCAGCGGCAGTCGCGAAAGACGGAGGGTTGTGTTGATGCGCCGAGAGTCTTTCGTCCGGCCGCTCGAGCTTGACCTGAACGGTCGGCTTGGCCGCTCCGCCGTAGAAGGCGGTGTAAGTGTTCACGGTGGTATCGTCATCGCCCGAAGTGGTGCGCGGCCGGCCAGACCGGGGCCGCACGTTCAGGTGGCCCTCGCTCTCCCAGCGCTGCACCCACAGGTTGACGGCCGTCCACGACAGGTGAAGACGGCGCGCGATCTCGCTCTTGTTCTTCACGCCTGCCTCCCAGAGCTCGATGATCTGCCATTTCACGACGTCGCCGGTTTCGCGGCGTCCTCTGGGTTTTCCCCTAGGCATGCCTAGCCGCGCTGCGTTTCCCTCAACAACACCGTTGCATAGCCCCTTTCATCGCGGAGACCGGATAAAAACCTCGGTTAGGCTTAGCCAGCGCCCCGACGGGGGAAGCTGACGATTCCGACGACGCGCGACTGCTCCCTGGCGTGCGGCGCTCGCGTGCGGCACAGCCAAAAGCCGGAGACTTAGTCATATCTGGCCAAGTTTAAGACAACGCGAGCCGAAGTGATTATCCCTTCTCTATGATCTCTTTCTTTCCTCCGTGATCTCAACCCATGGAGGAAGGAAAACATTATTCCTTCCTCCATGTCCCAATCACAAAACATGGCAGCTATGACGCATTTCAGCAGTTGCAGAAGGGAAGTTTTCAAGCTTGGTGACACTATTCCTTGAACTACACGAAAAGAAACAACCTTAGACTTCCAACTGAGCACAATAAACCAACAAAAAATTAATTAAAGTAAAAATATGTTTTAAAAATGTTTAAATATTGTTCAAGTTGTTGTGTGTACAGTGTACAGTTACAATAAGAAATTTTTGCTGATGCCTGTTTTAACCCACAGGGGGCGAGACAGCGTGTCGTTCTCCATGATGTCGTCTGTCATAATGTTGCCCCAGAGTTCGATAGAACGGCGAGATGTGATTGTTTTGTCGCGAAGCGTGGCCGTTCGTCATTGAACAGCGACATCGTGGACGCGGGCCACTCCGTCGTCGCAGTGCTTTAACACGCCGCACAGCGGACTGTAAAGGTACGAGACCAGCGTCCGGAACCGCTTGCCAAGCTCCGCCACGATCCACGTCGCCCAGCCGCTGTGAGGTGCGGCTCGCGGCGATCTGCCGTGGAATAGAGCGCGCTTTGCGGTTCCTATTCGGGGAAATACGCGCGACGGATGGCTAGTTCCGGCACGAGAAAGATGTGGCAGTCATTCTATTTTCGTCGCACGCAGAGGCGCACTCTTTTCGCGATGTCAGCGAGCTTTGCCGCAGTGCTATTTTCGAGGACACTTTCGCATCTTGATGAATGACAAAAAAAAAAAAAAGAAAAGAAACCTCATGCATACCCCCGCACCGAGCAGATGAAGTCGTTGTGTGGTACCTTCGCGTACGTTTGCAATTAATTTTAGCCCTAAGGTGTTCCGTTACGTCCGCAGTTTCGCGGGGGTAGCTGACATAGCCCTCGCTAGAAACTTCGGCCTTGACTGAAAACGAACAGGTTGGACGTGATCGCGCTGCTCGCGGCATTTAGAATGATTACCGTGATTGAGAAATTGGTTTCTCGTACATGCCACGCTCTATTTTAATTGTGTACACGCTTGGGCACGACGGAACTAGACTCTACTGAACAGCGCATACATGTGAACCAGTATTCATTTGTGTGTGTTCAGGTGTGTTTGTAACTGCATGTGTGTTTGTGTGTGTGTAACTGTGTTTGAACTTGTTGAACAATTGTGCTAAGCACTGCCATTTTAAAGCGTGAAGCCCGCTTCTTGAGATTTCTTTTTTTTTGTGTGTGATGCTGCCTCTAGACCTTTATCAGTCGTAGAGAGCAGCGCGAAAAAACGGAGTAAAAAAAAAAAAAGATCACACTCAGTGCAGTGACATTATTCATTCGGTCTATGTTCAATCGATCTATTTATTCTACAGTAATTAAACCATATTTTGACATATAGGGGGAGCTTATTAGTTAATCTGAGCACTTCTGGACTTGTTGCCATTGATTTTTATCGGAAATTCGTCTGAAGTAGCTTCGTTTTTGTTTTCTATCTGCATTCAAGTTTCACATATTTTGCGTTCAATTACAAACTCTGCTGCAACTTTTTTTAGATAGGGCATGCACATTGAATGAATGATGTTCTTCGCACAAGATTTTTTTTGTCTGCTCTGTCATTCTAGCAGCCTAATTACTTTTCAACACCTTGAACTGCACACAACTCTATAGCTGAATTACTGTCAGCATTACTAACCTAAGTGATTAAAATGCGGCAGTTGTCATTGCCATCTCAATCTAGTCTTTGTACCCTGCATAAATCATGCAGTTTGTGACATTTTTCTTTGTGTCACAACATTAACATCACAGAAGCATTGACGGTTTGTGTCCCAACTTTTCAATGCTTTGTGTAGAGCTCTAATTGTAACATGCAGAGTTTTTCAAACTTTCCTAAGTAGCGAGTCACCATACTCTTCCGTATTTATAAATATGTGCAGTGGAGCCCCTGCATCTTTCAAAACTTGTCGGCATTGCTTGGAAATAGAAAATACATTTTCTTTCTTCTGTGAAAATTAGTTACCAGAATACCCCATACCCAAAACGGTCAGTTACCTCCAGTAATTTAACCATTCTGAAGCTTTGCACGAATTATGGATCATTTACATTCACACATACCGCATCACATCTTTGGAACAAACTACCAATAGACCTAACAAAATGCCAGTCGTTTACCTGTTTTAAAGTTCAATTACATTGTTTCATGCTCCCTTCACTTGTTTGAATTCTACCACCATTATATCTCCGTCATACTGGTTTCTTGCACGCTCTAGTGTTTGTATAACTGGATATGTCATAAGGGCCCTCTTCACAACTCCTCTATGAGTTATGGGGCCCTGCCTTTATAAGAAAACTGATGTACATACCTCCTCGTGAATAATAAATGAATTCATTAAATAAGCATAAAACAATTGGCCTCATGAAACCGCGATTTTAAGTGATCCAAATAAATTTTTGTTTATAAAAAACAAACAAATACATAAACATGTTCATTATGTGTGTCCTAGTTCTTTATGAAAATTGCCAAGGGTGTGAATTTTCAATTATTTAGAAAGTCGAACTTACGACTTTGTCAGTCCTGCTTGTGTCTTCTCAACAATCATCCTTCACTGTGCTTATCTGTGTCGTAAACCTCAAAAGTTCACCAACTAGCCAAACCATAGTCAGTAAAGGGACACTAAAGGCAAATATTAAGTCGGTGTTGATTGTTGAAATGGCAGTCCAGAAACCTCGTGGTGCTACTTCTGTGCCAAGGAAGGGCTTATTCTGAAATAAAACTGCGATCTAGCAGTCCGCATCACGTTAGCGCACTTCAAATCACCCGCCTGAAGGGGTCTCTTTTGCGTCACTGTTGCTGCTATGCCTAGCATTGCCCGCCTTTGCTGCACAGCCACTGACACTAGTAGCAGCAAAGTGAAAGTGGCGGGAGCCACAGCAGCAACGGCCACTCAACAATTTTCTGCTTGCTTGGTTCAACTGGGCCTTGCTAGATGGCACCATCTGTCAAGCCTAGCCAGGCAAAAACTAGCCTAAAAACTAGCCATCGAGTTTCCTACTTTCAGATAGTGGCAAAATATGCCTTTGTACCATGCTTCAGATCACTTTTAAGAACTCAAGGCTGCCATAATTAACTTGAAATGCCTCCCTCCAGCTATGATATGTCTGATACAGGTTGCGTTGCTTAGACCATTAAATCACATGATTTGATTTGAAGGAAGGGTGAGCCAGTCATCGTTCAATATGAATTGGCCTCAATCTTTTTTTTTTCATTTTGAGTAAATGGTAGTAGAAAATGTGCTGCTACAATATCATCACATTCCATAATTATGTTATTTTTATAAGGTTCTGATCTTGCAGTCTTGGACACATCACATGCCTGTAAGTGCTCAGTATGTTCCAAGCTTCCAACGCTTCATTCACTTATATGGTGCTGTCATATTTTCTCTTAGATAGCATTATAGGAAACTTTGATGCAAGGCAGCTAGGATGCTCATGGTCCAAAAGTGTACTTTTAATCACAACTGCATCCCTATATGAGATTGAAAGCATGCCAAGTTTGACAGCTTGCACAAGAGAAAAGGTCAAAAGTGCGAATGTGCATTCAGATGACATATACGCTCATGTTGCTGAGCAAATGTACTTATTGTGTGTGTAAGCATTGTATCCTATATTATTATTATTAAACATGGTTTCCCTGTCTATAATCAATACAATTAATTATTTCCTGTGTTTACCTGCCCTGGTGGCTCAGCTGATAAGGTGGGGGATAACTAATTTCGAAGAGGCTAATTCGATTCCTGCTCATGGCAGCCGTAATTTTACGAGGGCAATGTGCGAGAGCACCCATGTAGGTACATTTTGGCGCTCCGTAAAGAATTCCAAGTGGTCAAAATTGATCTGAGATCTGCTACTACAGCGGGTCCCATAATTGTTGTGTGACTTTGGCGCATCAATTCATAGATATTTTTACTAATAATTGCCTGTATTTTTATGGAAAGTTATGTAATGGATATCACCACTACTGTAACAAAAACGGTACCAGCCAACCACCTTTTCATCAAATCAAGACTAAGGTCGAAAACATTCCTAAGTGTTCAACAATTTACTTATTATCTTAGTGTACGAAGCGGTTCTTCTCTTTGCAAGCTTCACAGGATCTACTTTTTAAACATATCAAAAAGTTCATGGGAATGCACCACATCACCTTTAATTCTATAGAATTGAACTTGTGAGAACATGCCTTATCGGTTTTGAAGATATGCTGAGGACTCTTAATTCTAAAGCACGAATATTTAATCAACTAGCATGTTATAAATGGACATGTACATACTATTAGCAGCTGCAGAATTTCATAAATTTAGAGCCCTGTGTTGCTTCAACTCTCATGAATTTTTTTTTTCCTTGCATGAGCTCAGAAGTTGAGAAATGTTCACAAAATAACATGACCCTGTCTCGTCTTTTCGCTTGTTTTTTTAAATAATGGATCTTTGTTGGAACATATTTATGCTAAAAAAAAGAAAGCCTAAAATTATGGGCGTCAGCAAGGGGCGTATAGAAGAGGGGCACTTTCTTCTACCAAAGGTACACCAGCGGTTCCCCTCTTTCCCCCAGCTGTGATGCTACACATGTTTGCAACCGTGAAAACAAAATCCCGCTGACACCTTAGGCAAAAATTTATGGAATAAAGGAGGAGGCTTTATTTAAACTTTTCATTGTTTTTCAAAAGTTCTGGGCAATCGATTTTAAAACATACAGTGTGAGGTTTACCATACGTAATCTGGCAAGATGTAGAAATAGTATTCTGCTATTCTGTAAGCTGTTTCTGCCGAGACATATAAAGTTTAAAGATGTCAGTGAAATTAACTAAAAGGAGTCGCTATAGTTCACGAAGTGTTTTTGTGTGTGGGTATTGTTTTATTATACTGTTATAACATTAGTTAGTCAATACTAGCCAATTATTTGTTAGTGCTGTTTTCTCTGTAAATATGGTACCTGTACAGATTATCATGTGCTTCTTTTAAAAAAATAATTAATGTGGTGTATAATTCACCTTGGTTATTATTTTCTTGAATAATTAGTGTCTTGAATAATAAGACATTGTTCAGAAACTGACCAAAAGTTGCTACTGAAACCCTATTTTACCCTCTATAGAATGCTCTACATTACGCAGTTCTTATGCACGGTTCAGGAGTTGGCCACTCATTTGTGGATAGGACTCCTATAGAACTCACATCAACAGTACTAATAACATTTTGTAAGCCTTAAGCCAATTAATCAGATTTATTTGCTTTGAGGGCATTTAATAGATGTGGTTTATAGCATTCTGGTACCTGCCTGTTATGCAGAGTTAGAGCTGCAATCGTTGTGCTTCATTCTTTTTAAATCAATGGATTTATAAAGCACATCATTATATCTAATCTGCCAAGTGACTGTAATTGCGAGAGAGTATCTTGAGGCGGGAGGGTTGCATTCCGCCGGGAATGCTTGTGCTAATTTTTTAAAAGCTGTGATTGTTGTACTAACTTGCTACCACTGTCACTGGCAGGAACACTGTTTATATTGTCACTTAGCTTCCATGAGAAATGATGCCTAAAACATAAATTTTTCGTCGTGCTTTTGGCATCAGGTGTTCATGCAGGCTTTCTTTGTTCATTGCAATGTTGCTACTTTCATTGATCATTGTTTTGAAACATGGCAGCTTTTTAGACCTTTGGAGCATAATTGCTGTAGAATTACTGCAATTAGTTGGAGTTACCAAAAGGGCAATACTTTTGTTGAAAAATTACTAATTTTTTCATTCTCAAATTATCTGAAGAGAGGAGAAAGAAGTTAAGCAGCAGAGAGTGAACGAGTTAGTGCAACATACTTGCGTTGCACTTGTTGGGGGTTTTTGTCATCTTGACATTTATTGTACTGCCTTTCAATTAAGGATGAAGTTTAGGCAAGTCCACATACTGACCACCATTGCCTCATTGTTTGAAGCAGAGTGCTAGAAGAAATCTTTCTCGAAGTTTTAGACATTTATAACAATGGCCACTCTTATGGCAAACAAGGTTAACTTTTATGGCATTGCAAAAAAGAAGTGAACAAGAAGTTCTTGAGAGCACGCCAGTGTCTGCCACAAGAGCTTGCTGTTATCAAAGAAAACAATTTGAAAAAAAAAGAGAATAACTGAATCAGCTCTTATTTGTGCTTCCAGTACCATCCACATTTTCTCACAGGCACAAGAACGTTGTTTTAGCTGCACATGCCCCAGCTCATAGTCTGTGCTGTGCCAACAACCTTGAAAATATTGTTCATTTTTCCATGCAGATTTCAACATACTCGCATCAAATCAGGAAGCGGGGTATTTATTGTGTAATGGACCGCTTGGTCACGGAGTGAACTAGCTCGCTCGACTGTGGGGACATTGGTCGTCCCACTGGATCTGGCTTGGCTTGGCTGGACCCAAAGCCATGGCCTACCTCGAACTCAACGTGGAGCAGGTGAACAAGGCGGCTGAGCTGCTCCCTTACGATGCCCAGGACATTGACCCTTTGGCTAGTGTAGTCGATCCACGGCTTGACATCCGTTCTTCCAAGTCTGCCACAGCTGGCTCTACTATGCCATTCCTGGGTATGTTACACCAATCCCCGTCTGTTTTCTTGAAGTATGCTTGCTTTTAAAGCAACGCTTGTATTAAATAACACATGAAGCTTGTGATGGCACGCAGCCAAAGAATTATAACTGATACTAAATAACTTTTCATTGCGAGGCTGGCATTTGAACCCAGGTCATCCCCAGCTTGAAGGCAAGTGCCTGGAACACTAGGCCACACACGCATGTTTTGCTGATGTGAACTAAGCAGAACTAATTAAATGCATTTCAATGACAATAAAAAATAATTTGGAAGCATTACATTTGCTATGAGCGTTTCATTGAAATGTTTTGTGTTGGCAGACTGAAAGTGATCAGCAGAGCACTGTATAAGATCAATATGAGAAATCTCACATTTGAGGAAAATTCTGACTTGTAGAAAATTGGATCCCTAAACCGCGTTACCATATTGTGGGAGGATTTTTTGGCTGGGCGTTTCTACAGGCTGACAGACGCTAGAAGGAACACGAAAGACGCCACACTAATCTTTAATGTTGCTAACCTTTTAGATCAGATAATGCTCGGTGTTTTGTGAAATCTTGAAATACATAAGCCAAGGAAAAAAGGCATTTTCTACATTAGTATATGAATGCTGTATGCCATTATACTTGAGGTGGTTTCTTAGGCTGGAGCTGTTATTTGACAACAAAGCAGTTTCACATTTTTCAAGTGATCTTTATGCATTACTAATTCTCAATGTTAAACATGGTTTCACTTGAAATGCTGCTGTTGCGACAGTAGCCTGTGTCTCCAGTCATGTATTTTGAAGGCAGTAGTACTGTTTTACCCAGCACTGAAATACATTTCCGTCTATCATTTTGTTGCAGCATATATCTGACATTAATTACACACTTCAATAGTCATATTTTCGATACCTAATGACTTCACACCATTCATAACGACTTTTTTTGGACCTGTTGGCAGTGAACTTCTACCTACTAATTTTCATTGACTGTGCAATCAAATGCACCACATCATTTCTTGATGCTCTTTAGCAATCTCAGGCCCTTTTGAGAAGAAAAACAACAACAAAGAATGCAGATAGTTCGCATCATTATTTTTATTGTAAGGTGAAGTGGTCTTGATGCATACCATGACCTTATAGCCGTTTCTATATTGCATGAAATTTGATAAACTAGTGTGTATTCTATTCTAACAAGTGATCCTTTTCAACAAATTACCTGTAAAATGTAGTGCGAAACTGTTAACTGCAAATGAAAAGGTTAAAAAAAAAGGCAACAGAAAATTAGCCAAAAAGACAAAAAGCAACACGCAAATCTGCAAAGCCTCATTGCTAATGCACGTGCAAGTGCGCAAAACGAGTGGATGCGAAGCTTATAAAAACTGCAAAAGCGAAATTGACGCTAACAAAAAAATACTGGTTCTGAATTGTTTTCAATATTTAGTTTTCTCCGAGCGTTCAGCTCAAAGTAGGTGGTCATGCCTGACACAGCGTAACTTTGGGAAAACCCGCTGCCACGCAGGCTTCCTTTAGTGCAGACCTAATTCTTTGCTAGCACTTGTGTGAATAGAGAAGGCATATGCACCCTGCTCATTCAGGCATGATTTAAGAGCTGTTAATAGACCAGCAAAGCACAGTAAATTCAGTGCAACTGTGGGCATGTACACTTTGCATCATTTACATGGTTGGTTCTTGGCTATTCATCTAAACAAGTTGTTGCTTGCTGCCTGAATTCTGCAGAAAGTGTTTAAATTTAGAATAGTGTCTTTATACAGTTAAGTACAATTGTGTTGCTTAAAAATACATATGAAAAACGCCAGGCCTGCATGGTTCGCGCACCGCAGGCACAGCGAAAGCTAGAAGAGTGGCCTTTCAGAGACTTTTCTAGACACTCTTTGGGTAACTGCTACAAGCACACTTGCCGGGTACCCATTGCACCAAGAAAATAATAATTTTTGTGTAGTAGGCCAGCATTTACTATGCTAACCTTGGTCATTCTTCGGAGAAGTGTGGTATCTGCTGCACACTTGCTAGGACTTTTGTTAAATTTTTTTATGCAGTGGCTGGTGATGATGAAGAATTATGCCTGAAGTGGGTATGGGCCACAGTTAATAGGTGATCAAGAACTAGTTTTCTGATGGGTTGAAGCATTGGACGACCCACTTGTTATGGAATTCACATTGCGTGATGCCTGCTTGTTCCTTTGGTGTTCTAAAACGCTTCATTACTCGTATTAACGCAATTCTTTTCCTCATGTCAAGTTTGCCCAAGGCCAGTTTAGAAACCATTTCCAAGCACCGTCGTCACTCAATAATAAAATACTGGGCTGGCATGCAGTAGGCCAGGGTTTGAATTCCATTGTGTTTTGGGTGTTCTTTACTTACTGAGTTTTTTTTCTTATTTCTTGCTTTTTTCTTATTTCTTGCGACACTGGTTACGAACACCAGCGGCGGCAGACCATTACGACGCCGCCCGTGACCCGTGTTCTGAACTCATAACAGCTTTTGCTGTAAAATCGAATGAATTAAACTGGCCCTAAGAAGCAGCAGTGCCATTAGACATGTGGCCTATTTTTTTATTTGGGACAGGATGCGTAGTGCTAATGTTTGTTAGTGATGGCTGTTAAAATTAAGATTTTTAAAGACATTACTCGTTATTTTGAAGACATAGCACTTGATTCTATTGATTGTTTCAGATGAGTGGATAACTTGCAGCAGTAGCGGCACTGATCAATATGCCACCCTTTGCTTCAGAACTGTGGACTCAGCTCTTAGCAGAAAGAAGGTGTCCCAGGTCCCGTTAATTCGGGAGGCGATCGCTGGGCTAATTCCAAGGGCCGAAGTACCGGCCCCCCCGAACCGCACCACGAACGCGTGGACAATTTAGAAGTGGTCCTTTTCGGCGCGCCAGCGGACGCCGGCTGTGGCCCAAAGAACAAGTCAGAGCCGAGAGTTGATAAACAAACAAAATTATATTCTCAATAATGGCAGATCGAAAACAATACACAAGAATGCACACTCCACAATAGTTGCATACAATATGTCACCAATCAAATAACGTACTACACAGTACAATCAGCTGCACTCGAAACAACGGACACAGACAACAATAGGCACTACAATGCAGTCGCATGCATCGAACAACCAAGACACTTAAAGACTAAAGAGTTCGAAAACTTATTCAGTCCGAAGTTCTTGGGACAAAAGTCTGGATGATACTCTTCCGAGAATCACTCACTCAAAGTCCAGCATTGTTGTTGTTCCGCTGCCGTCGAAGTTTCTCTTCCAGGAAACCTCGCGTCTTCAATTGGCCACTCTCTAAGCTTCAAACTTCTTCGCCGGAAACACGTCGGCTTCGCACACGCAGCTGTTGCCACGCTTTTTCGCTCGATAGCGGTAAACACACACTCTTGCCTGTAGCTCGAGTCGTCACCCCTTAGGTGGAAATCATCTTATTCTCCTGCTTTGTCTCTACGGACAAAACCTTCGCCGACTACACGGCGGAATCCCTACGCGCTCTGGCGCTAACTTCAGTCTTCTCCTGCTCTCTCGTCTTGGCTGCTCGATTAAATACCTTCCGCGCGAGATTCCAGAAGGTTCTCGTCATTTCGTCGGCGTGATACGCAGCGAAGGCTGGGAAGAAAGCGCGAGACTGTACGTGGGCCGTCCCCGACAGATGACTCAACCCGGCATAACACGCCCCTTTCCATCTAGAAATTTCGAGTGCTTGCTCGGCCGCCGATGTGGGGTGAGGAGGTTCGTCGGCGAAGCCACGCTTCCGAGGGGAGAGAGTCGCGCTCCCGGGGAGCTTGTTTTCTTTTTTTTTCTTTTTCTTTTGACCTCGCGGCGTCACTCCGGCGTTTCGTCACGAGAATTTGGCGGTGTGCCCTTTTTGAGCGCTCGTTCTGTGACACTGCCCCCCACTTTAAGAATATTATCTCATAATATTCAAAACCACACAAACGAGCGCGAACAGTCACCACACACTCTGAAAGACTGTAACATAGTCCGTCGATCATGACACGTCATATTCACAATAGATCACTCGATACAATTGTATATTGTAATTCAATCTCACAACACATGAAATATAACCACAGGTACATGACTACAACACTTCATCACACATTCCAAACAATACAAATGTACAAAGTTCTGTCTTTACAACAATTATACAACACTATACATCACATCACAGCACAAACACTTCGACACTTGTGACACAGGATAACACAACATTAACACAACATATGGCACTCAGCACTGCCAAACACATTCTGATTCGACCTCAGCACTTATTCTGTGTACTTTGAGTGGCGCCTGCGCCCTTTCTTGCGGTGCTCGCTCGATCTCTTCTTGTGTTTTCACGTTCTTTTTCGGCGAGCCCTTTCCAACGATGATATCTGAGGCGGCGTCTCAGCCATCGTTGTCACTTCCGACACCGTTAACGGGTCATAACGTTCAACGGGTCCTGTCTGTTTATTTACCAGCTTGTTCATGTCACGGCATTGGGCCTGGCTGGCCGACTCCGTCACCTTTACACTGTCGGTCGGTTAGGGTCGTGCCGACGTACGTCCAGCTGCCCAGCACGTGAACTCATTCAACTCGATCATCTTCTCATTCGCTGTCTCTTGCGCCGCGGCTTCACCTTGGGCTCGAGTGAGGTCCGTCACGGGATGCTCCTCCACTGTATCTCGCGGTCGCTGGGTTGGCGAAAGCTCTATCTTCGGGTCTTCCCCCAAACATTCTGGATCATTCGGCCCTCGCGCCCTGTCGATGTTTCCGATGACGAGGTCGTACAGGGGGGTCGTCATGCATAGAGCCGTAACCTTCCCGCTGAAGTACGGGGTTTCAATCTCAATCTCTGCTTCGGGAAACATCCGAACCGTACGGTCAATTAGGCAAACCGGTTTCGTTCTGCCTGTCAACTCACTTCCCCGTACCAAATTTCTCCGCACGATGACAGTGGAGCTGCCGGTATGTCTTAACACCGTAACCTTCTTGTCCGCAACTTTTCCAGGCAGCGTTGGCATTCCCTTCTTAACACCGGTTGGCTGTTTTGTCATTACGGCACCCACAATAGGAATTTTCTCCCAATTTTTCAACTCTACGAATCCATCAGTGACGGCATTATTACCGGATTTCGGTGCCGCTTGCACACAGGATACCTGGTGAGTTTGACTCGCTCCGTTTCGACATGCGTCTGCTTTGTGCCCAGTCTGACCACACTTAAAACATTTTACTATCGTAGGGCTCGTAAAGTTAGTACGACAGTTGCTCGCGCGATGACCCACTCGGTTACACAGAAAACATCGCGGAACACTCTCCGGTGCACGCTTCTTTTGTTCGGGTGCCGAATTTTTCGAATCTTCGGGACACTCTTCTTGACTTTGGCCAAATTAGTGCCACCTTGCGCTTCCAAGAATTGATCCGCTAATTCAAGCATGTCTTCAAGTGACTTAGCTCTCCTCTCTTTCAAGTACAGCGACAAGCTTGGGTGGCAACTAGTAAGGAATTGTTCTCTAATTAGGAGCTCTCTAAGCTCATCGTACTCCTGTGCTGTCCCTGAAAGTTCAATCCATCTGTCGAAATAATGGCAAAGTCGGGTGGCATACTGCGTCGCCGTCTCACCATCAGCTGGCTTTCCTGTCCGAAATCTGTCCCGGAATCCTTCCACAGTAAATCTAAATCGCTTCAGCCAAGCAGCTTTCACCTTTGCATAGTTGGCTGCATCGGTCGGCGTCAGCCTGCTGTACACACTGAGCGCTTCACCAGTCAAGCAGGTACTCATAGCAGTTGCCCATTGATGTTCCGGCCAATTCTGGCTCCTTGCAATCGTCTCAAATCGGTGAAGGTACGCGTCAAGGTCGTCCTTCCTTTCATCAAACGCTACGAGCAGCTTGCTTGGGTTCAAGCGGAAGCCATGATCTTCCCGTTCGCTGCTTCCAACTCTAGCTTGGACGGGAGTTTCACTTCGCTGTTGCAAACGGAGCCGCTCGAGTTCTATCTCGTGCTGTCGCTGCCGTTCCCTTTTCTTTCTTTCTTCTTTCTTCCTTTCAGCTGCCAGCTTTTCTCTCTCCAACTCCAACTTCAATTGTTGCTCTCTTTCTTCCTTCGCCCTTTCAGCAGCCAGCCTTTCTCTCCCCAACTCAGCTGCTTTTTCTTCCTTGGCTCTCTCAGCTGCCAACCTCTCTCTCTCCAACTCAGCTTCTTTTTCCGCTTTGGCTCTTTTGACCGCCAACCTTTCTTTTTCTAGCTCAGCTGCCTTTTCTTTTTTGGCCCTCTCTTTTTCTTCGTTTTCCTTCTGGGTGACCCACTTCCGTAGCTCGGCGGCGCCAGAAAGACTCATCTTCTCACCAAGGGCGACTAACTTTTCGAGATTCATTGTGTCTCGCTAATAAAACCTTGCCGTGTGTAAAAAGTATCTGCCTAAATCAGTCTATCGGAACACTCCCCTGCACTCGTTAACGAGAACACTGAACAACACACAAAATCGTTCCGATAGCAGTATCAACAACTCGAGGCTCGTTCTCACTACTTTGGACACACTGTGCACCAAAAGGTCCTGTCGCGGGTGCCAGATTAATTGTCACAGGTCCCGTTAATTCGGGAGGCGATCGCCGGGCTAATTCCAAGGGCCGAAGTACCGGCCCCCCCGAACCGCACCACGAACACGTGGACAATTTAGAAGTGGTCCTTTTCGGCGCGCCAGCGGACGCCGGCTGTGGCCCAAAGAACAAGTCAGAGCCGAGAGTTGATAAACAAACAAAATTATATTCTCAATAATGGCAGATCGAAAACAATACACAAGAATGCACACTCCACAATAGTTGCATACAATATGTCACCAATCAAACAACGTACTACACAGTACAATCAGCCACACTCGAAACAACGGACACAGACAACAATACGCTCTACAATGCAGTCGCATGCATCGAACAACCAAGACACTTAAAGACTAAAGAGTTCGAAAACTTATTCAGTCCGAAGTTCTTGGGACAAAAGTCTGGATGATACTCTTCCGAGAATCACTCACTCAAAGTCCAGCGTTGTTGTCGTTCCGCTGCCGCTGAAGTTTCTCTTCCAGGAAACCTCGCCGAAGTTTCTCTTCCAGGAAACCTCACCGAAGTTTCTCTTCCAGGAAACCTCGCGTCTTCAATTGGCCACTCTCCAAGCTTCAAACTTCTTCGCCGGAAACACGTCGGCTTCGCACACGCAGCTGTTGCCACGCGTCTTCGCTCGATAGCGGTAAACACACACTCTTGCCTGTAGCTCGAGTCGTCACCCCTCAGGTGGAAATCATCTTCTTCTACTGCTTTGTCTCTACGGACAAAACCTTCGCCGACTACACGGCGGAATCCCTACGCGCTCTGGCGCTAACTTCCGTCTTCTCCTGCTCTCTCGTCTCGGCTGCTCGATTAAATACCTTCCGCGCTAGATTCCAGAAGGTTCTCGTCATTTCGTCGGCGCGATACGCAGCGAAGGCTGGGAAGAAAGCGCGAGACTGTACGTGGGCCGTCCCCGACAGATGACTCAACCCGGCATAACACGCCCCTTTCCATCTAGAAATTTCGAGGGCTTGCTCGGCCGCCGATGTGGGGTGAGGAGGTTCGTCGGCGAAGCCACGCTTCCGAGGGGAGAGAGTCGCGCTCCCGGGGGGGGGGGGGGGGGGGGGGGGGGGAGCTTGTTTTCTTCTTTTTTTCTTTTTTTTGACCTCGCGGCGTCACTCCGGCGTTTCGTCGCGAGAATTTGGCGGCGCCCCCTTTTTGAGCGCTCGTTCTGTGACAGAAGGCCATGCTGGTGCAGTGCAGAACACTTGTTTTCAGTTAGAATAATTGCATCTAATACTGTGTATCAGCAGAACTATCAAAATCTATGCTTACTTTTTGCTCTTGTTTTAGTTTGCTTTTGCCCTTGCTTTTATCATAGCTGCGTGCTACATGGGACTGGATAAACAAAACATTGTTTCGCTAAATTCACTCTGTTTTGACTGATCTTCGCAGTAAATGCCATATTTTCATTCCATGCCACACACTTTCAAATAAATTGGTCAATCTTTGAATCTATAAATCCTATTTTATAATTGAATATTTTATTTTTGTTACACCAAGCTTTGTGAAACTAATGTCTGATTTGTTTGCTGTGGATCATCAACAAATAAATCTTTAACAATAAATGATAACCTCTCATTCTTTAGTGTAACAGTTATCTCTAGTTTTTAACATTGCCTGCTTGTAGGCAGGACAGAAACACCTTGCCTGTCGCCAAAGTTTTCTTGTTCACAGCAGGTTCCTCATCCAAATTGATTGAGGTTGTTTCTACTGTAGTTTTTTTTAATATATCGTACATGTTCTTGCAGCTTTCTAACTTCGGAACTTTGGTTGGAAGTATGAAAGAAGTCCTGCAGAGCTTTAGTGTCTTTTGCTGTAGTACAAGCTGTAGCTATTAGATACCTGAAACCTTGAATTTTCGCACTCATTCTAATAGCAGTAATAAATAGTTACATGGAAATCAACAAAAAAAAACCTCTGTATACCAGATATCTGTCTTCTACACTTTGAATGGATAGCCAGTGTACAGGTCGGCGATTCTCAGGGCCAATCAAAATTGAGCTTCTGCTTCGAACAAGTTTCTAAAACTGTTTTTATACATTTGAGAACTGCTGTTCACAGCTTCACATTCTTTTAAATTTGGGTCTGCCAAAGAGCGATTTATGTACTTTAACTGCTAACATTGTAAATAGGTAATGTTTGTAGACTGTGTATCAAATAATTATCGTCACCTATGAAAATCATTACATAAGGATGACTGTCCTAATGGTTTGTTCCTTTTTCATCAAGATCATGTGTTACTTGTGTAAACTTTTTTTGTGTGTCATTAGTCTGGTCAGAGAGTACTCTGTTGGTGTAATTGAAAAGATTTGCTTATTATGAATGACAGCTGTCGGGAATGTGCTGCTGGTGAAGTAGAGAAACTGTCGCATCTCATAGGTCCTGAACCTTATGGAAGTTAGCCAGAAAATATATGTGTTAATGCCTTGGCACGTGGTAATACTCTCAAATCTCATTATAACAAAGTTGTATCTTACACAAAAGTTTCTTGTAGTATTCATAAATTCATTATAAAGGTATATTACTAGCACTGTATATATTGCCAGACTATGCTTCATTTACTTCGTTATAACAAATATTTCCTTATATCTGAGTTCGTTATGTTGAGGTTTGAGCGTAATGGCAAATCAATCAAGGATGGGGTGAGCTGGTGCTGTGCATATGTGCTTCATTCCATTGTCCCATCTTCCCACGCTGTTTTCACTCTCAATAAAGTAGGTATTCTGAAGGCATGTAGTGTCTCCAGTTGCAGGCACTAACCATTACTCATTTTATGTACTAGTTAAAATAATTCTGCAGCATTGGACCCAAATGGTTCTGTGTTCAGTATTTCTGA
Source organism: Rhipicephalus microplus (assembly GCF_043290135.1). Lineage (NCBI taxonomy): Eukaryota > Metazoa > Arthropoda > Arachnida > Ixodida > Ixodidae > Rhipicephalus > Rhipicephalus microplus. The sequence goes on from NC_134702.1 coordinate 159,325,506, forward strand.
TTTAAATGGCTCTTAGATCTCACCAGGTCGTGTAAGGTTCATAATTTTCATGTACCATCGATCTGGCGTATCACTTGGTGATTGTGACAAAAAGCAAGGCACCTAGCATGGTGTTATCGTGGTTTGATTGTTGTTGGAAAAGCAGAAAACATCTCGTTATAGTTCCTGCCTTGCTTACAGTAATGGTGCATGAATTCGTGCTTATGTTTTGGGGACCATGAACTAACACGGGCTTTTTCGGCTTTTTATCTCCTCACCCTCTCCTCTCACTCTCTTCTGTCCCTGCAATCGTGTCTCCGCTTATTTCGTCCGTCCCAGCCGAGTCTGAGCAGAGCCGACGTTCCAGCGTGGTCAGCTCGGTGGGAAGTCCGGCGGGTGAGGCCCAGGCACCACCTGGGCCCCCGACAGGTGCCGCAGGCATGGCCACCAATGGAACCGAGCAACGGCCAGCAGCTGCACCCGATGACCCGGTCTATCCAAACATCTCTCCGCGGGTGGGCACTTGCACTACTAACGGCATGCTCTTGCATGTTTTGAAGCACAGTAGAAGTGTTCGATAACCACTCTTGAATTATTTGAAAGAAAACGGTTGTGGGGGATTTGCATCGAGTCAGTCTGGTCGCAACTAGCTTCTCATACAGGCTTGCTTCCCTTCACCACACCTACCTTGGACCTCTTGTCTGGTGCGGTGGGGTAGCTGTTACGGTGCTTATCTGTGAAACTGAAAAGTGTGCGGGTTCGGCCCCAGCCGTGGCAGTCACGTTTCAATGGAGGCAAACTGCTAGAGGCCTGTGTGCTGTGCAATCTCAGCGCATTTTAAAGAACACAAGATCGCCCAAATTTCCAGATCCCTTCACTATGGTATCCCTCATTATATCGTGGTTATGCCATATGAAACCCCAGATATTATTACCTTGGACCTCCAAGGTAAGGCCTCACCAGTGCTCTTAGTCAGCGAGTGCAAACTACCAAATTTACAGTCTAGTGTTTAGTCGACATGAATCCATTTGTAGCTGCTTTACAGCTCTTTGAAAGCTCAGAGACAATCTTGCAAGAAGCCGAGCCATGTCCTTACACCTCTTAGAATTGCAGTCACCATCATATATCTTCACTGAATAAATAGTGAAGGTGCCGTAGGTACCGATCTGCAAATAATTTAGGTGCCTTAAAAATGTGTTAGTAACCATATTGAATTTCTAGTCTTTGGCTTGTCTTATCCAAGTTAGGGTGCAACTACAACTCACCTGCTAGAACTTGAAACTCTTGATCACAATTGCTCGTAAATTAGTATTTCTTGCTCTTGAACTCTTTGAAAACTTCAACTACTCATACCTAATGGTAAAAAAAAAAGAACAGTGGACACCATGAACAGAAAAAGACATGCGAGCCCTCGTATGCTTTTTTGTGTTCATCTGTGATTGATGTGCTGCTTTTGTGATGGTGAACAACCGACTAGCCTGAATTACGGCCCTTGTGTACTAGCTGACACGTGAGCTAATGGGAATATCCAATGGCATAATATTTCATAGAATATTGGATCATGTAGAACAGCGCTAGCTCATTCAGGTGGCTAAAGTTACAGTGGATGCCACTTTTAATGCAGGAATCGAGTTGTTTCTGGCAGTATCGTAATGTAAATTTTTTTTTAATTTGCTTGAAATACCGTAAGGGGTCATGCTCGGAGCTTTAGTTTAGTACTAAAGCTGCGAGGAACAATTCAGTTTTTTTGGTTGAATTTTTTAGACAGACATGGCATAATGTAGCACTTTGTAGCTGGCACCACTGTGAGTTCCTCTCAACGTGTTACTGTGAGGAGAACAAAAACGAGCATTGCTTTCATTTCAACAAATAGTGATCTTTATATATTGACATTTGCTCTTGCCATGTGTGTCCCAACTCAAGGTTGTGAAAAAAAAAAGACAATATATAGGCAAAAACAGCATTACGTCAACTGAACTATTGATATTGCAACGACTCAAATGGGAAAGGGGACTCCTAATGAGTGTTAAACTAAAAATATTTTGGCATCTTTTATCAATTTTATGAAAGAAGTCACAAGAAACTAAGTACTTATTGCGGTGGCAATGGATTAAGCAGCTATTCAAATCTGAATGTGCAATCTTATTGGGCCTATATAGTGCAGTAAGGGTTTCTTTGCAAATTAAATTAATGACCAGTGTGTCACACAAGTGCAGGAGAACGGGAACACCCATTGCTCGATAACTGAGAACAACTGGGTTTCAGAGGGCCGAAATGTTTAACTGTAAACGGAGGTGGTCAGAGGCATTATGTTGCTTTTCGCTTGTTTGAGATATTGCGAGCTATCATGTCAAGCACACAGTCCAAGAGCCCACGTAGTGACTAGCCCTTTGGAAGTGCCGCTGATTACGCACTTGCGAGATAGAATGCATGCTGCGTTTTTAAGTTGTCGCTGCACAGAATTACATTGCGATGCTCCCATCTGAGCTCACTACTGAAGGAATTCCACACTTCAGCCCTGCATCCACCCTCCTACTGGGTGTGTTTACACTTCTCTTTGCGTTTGCTCATCTTGTCTCTTCATCATAATGATGTGCTTGCCTCAATCCTTGCTGTAATCATTGTCATCATCATCAGCCTGATTGCCATGACCACTGCAAGGCAAAGGCTTGTCTCATGCTTCTCTAATGTGTGTTTGTTGTGGTCCAGTTGCCTCCCAGAATTCTTAATCTCATCTGCCCACCTAATCATCCTTGTGCCCCCTCCTAAACAATGTGTGAAAACAGCATGCACGTTTTCCTTTGATGTTTAAATGCACCTGTCCCTGTGAATACCTTGTGTGGAGCGTTGTGGCAACTTCTTTTATGGCAACGCTCCACAGAAAAAATAATCTATCATGAAATAGTAATTCCTTGGTTTGCTTTCGAGCTTCTTTCTGTATTTGATTAGTTTGTATTTGCAATAATTATATCCATTATATTCATTCATTCAACATTTTCAGGTGGCGGAGTATGTGGCGACTGAGAATCCGACACTGTGCACCCAGGTGGCTGAGTGCATAGAGAAGCACACGCTGGTTCATTCGCCACGCCGAGCGCAGGCCGCTGCGGCCAGCTCAGTGGCGCCTCGTTCACCGCTCAAGTGCATGGCCCAGGCAGCCGATGCCCTCTCTGTCCAGCAGTCCACCATTGGTAAAAAGTAGAGCTGTGTGAATAATATGTTTTGAGTGCAAATAATATAGAATGTTTTCACACTACTTCTCGAAGTTTTTAAAATTTTTCTAAGTGAAATTACCGAAATAGACGTTCCAGAGGAACCTTAAGCATATTCTTATGCAGCTTCCGAGGCTAGACCCTTCGTTGCGGCACAGGTAGTTTGGGGAAACGTTCCCGCGTGATATTGTGCGAGTGACACTAAGGGTGACGTTTGCTTCCTCCAAGTGAACTTTTAGGTTGGCTCGTGTGACAGGGTTATTATCAAGCCCCATGAAGCTCTTGGGGCACACGTTTAGTGCATGTGTTGGTCTTTGCTGGTGGCCATGTGGCTGTTGCTAAAGGTTCAGCTCGTTTTCTTTATTCCCTTCACGAGGTGCACTTCATAAATACCAGACTAACAAGGAAAGAAGACCCAAATCTTGTGGCTGCCTCGTCAGTAAGATCTAAGTAACTCGCATAGCCCTGCACAAGCAAAGCAATAAGAAGGCACATTCTTTATTTTTGTCTTTGTTCTAGCAGTGCATGGAGTTGTGTACTTTGTGTGCAATTGCTTCTTTTCCATAACTCATAGTGCTGCGCATTGTAAATATTGGAAATTCAAAACGAACCGGTATGGACGACAGTTCATTTCAGCTTTTCTATTAGCCAGTTGTGTTTGTTTGTATCAATTTCTAAACTCATATAAAAAACGCCATAGTAAATTGCTGTAGTAAGCATTCATGTCCTCTCTGTCTCGTTTTGTCAATCAGGTTTCGATATCCTTTGATGTTGGTCATAAGCTCTCACAGGAACAGTTCTTTCCCTGCACAAAATTTCTTCACTGGGTATCTTAACGATGGGCTTTTAACAATTTCACTTGACTGAAGACTCCACAGCAGAGCAGCATAAACTGAGGAAGCCATGTGAGTCATTAATCTATTTGTAGCCTGTACCAGTGGTTTGCATGCTTTTTATCATCTAATATGCAGGGTTACATGTCTACATTTGATCTCTAAACATCATGATACGTAACGTGATGTCAAGGTGAATATGGCAGTGTTGGTTGTTGCAGTTGCATTTTTTATTACTGTTTTGTTGTTTGTCAGCATCACCTGCGTAACTTTGTTGTCCCTTTATAATGTGCTGCTGGAAAGAATTCATTGGTGTTCAAGTTGTATGCTGTATCATTTTTCAAGCTTATCATGGTGACCTGTGGCTGGTCTTGTCTAAGGTGAATCTTTTTCAATGCATGATGCACAGAATATTATGCTGAGCTCATTTATTTGTCACCCTAATAAACCACATAAGTTTACACGGCATTCAAGCTCAAGACCTTGCTTACAATGTGCTTGCAGGTGTGCCTCTGAAGCCATCTGTGCCGACCAAAGCAATTTACCAGGAGTTGGTCGAATATCCCCCAGAGAGCATTGTAGCCTCTGTTGATGAGCGCACATCCTGGCTACGCACCATCCTGAGCAGTCAAGCCACCACCGGAAGTCAAGTGCAGTCTTCCCAGAACGGGTCCACCAAGCCTAGCCCCCTCCTCCGCAACCAATGCACAATCACCCGGAGGGAGCTTCCTTCCGTGCACAACTGGAGGCGACCCTCCGAGGAGGCTGGCTTCGACGCAGATAACTTCGACTCGGCCTCCATGTGCTCCGAGACAGAGTCCAACCTGTCGTGGGTCAGCGACGTCGATGACGAAATCAGGATGCTTAAGTCTATGATGGTGCCGCGGACTTCCCAGTTCGGCGTCCTCACCGCCCGAGAGAAAATGGCGGCCGGCACGCAAACCGAGCAGCTGTCGGCAACTGGCTGCGTTGTGGCTCACGTTGGCGTCGAAACGGAGGAGACGGATCACTTTGCGATTCTGAAGGAGAAAGTCCATCTTGAGGGCGAGCTGGACATGCTCCAGGGAGAGCTTGGCCGGCTGGTCCAGGCCAAGTCAGAACTGAAGACGCGTGCCGCAGCCGCTGAGGCCCGCTGCCAAAAGCTCGCGGAGGAGAAAGACGCGGCTGTGCAACGGGAAGCTAGCTTGCGCCAGGAGCTGCAGACACTCAAGATGGAGTCAGTGCGCTATGGACGTGTGGTGGGCGACTATGACAGCCTGATCCACTCCAAAGAATCTGAGACAGGGTTCCTGCACGACGAGGCTGCAGTGCTGTCAAATGAGAACCGTGAGCTGAAGGTCGCTGTGGAAGAGTTGAAGGTGGACCTGGAGTCGCGTTGCGGAGCCATCGAGGGACTCAAAAAGAAGATTGCTGAGATGCATGTGGAAAGCCAGTCAGCTGTGTGTGCCCGGGCCCAGCTGGAAACTGAGAACGCGAGCCTCCGCAATCAACTTCAGGTTAGTGCCTGAAATCCTCTACTCTGACCATAATCAAAAGAAACAAACTGTGAAAGGAGGCTTAGATTGTTTGCTGGCTTAAATGCAAAAATATGGTGCCAAATAAAAAAAAGCGATAAAAGTGAGCATTTGGGCAGTGGTCACATTTGTTTGCTCCGTAATTTATCCTCAATACATAGTGCAAATATAATTGCAACTACAACGGCGTTGGGTGGATGTAGTGGAGCAGACAAATGTATGCTGAGTATTTATTACACAGAGTGACCAATTGAACACTTCGCATCTGGGGAACTCTTCATATCCAGTGCATGAGACACAGTAGTAAAAGGGGCTAACTAAAATGAAGGTTTGGGCTAGCTGGTACATTATTGCACAAGATCTTTACTGTGTGATAATTGCTGTCAAAATTTTGGACCGAATACCTTGATGCACGAAGTCCAGCATGGAGCTTGCATATAGAAAAGTGAATTAATCAAGCTATAAAGTTTGTCATGACTAGGCTTGTGGAATGAATATTACAGTATTTAAATTTGCTTTGATTTGAATTTAAGTTATTTAAAATTTTAAAGTATTTGTAATGGACGAATGGGTGTTTATTGGGGCGCATGTAACCTCCTGTGAAGGTAGTTTTACTGCAGCAAAGAGGTGCTAAGCCGTGGAAACATTTGTACCAGGAGAAATTTGCACTGCCACGAAGCCTCACTTCAAAGTTAAATGAACAAATTACCCTCACATTGATTAATCATTTTTTAAAGGGGCCTTGAAATACTTTTTCAAGTAACCATGGAATGAATTCACTGGAAGAGCTTATTACCTTACGAATTCAACGCCGTGAAAATTTCGAAAATACACCCAGTACGAGAGGAGTTACAAAGATTTGTCGCTTGCTGCAATGACATTCTACCTTCTCTCGTCTCGATGAAAGCACTGGAAGCTAAGCAGGGAGGGATGGCAGGGGCAATAAAAATACGTCATCCACGCCTCGTGACCTCAAGCTTTTTTTTTCTTTTTTTCGTTGAATGCGTGGCTTTTTCAGGTTGATTGCGTGACAAGTCGCGGCCTCCCGCGGCGATCTTTGTAACGACTAAGCGCGCCATGTTATAATCGGCCAATGGCTGGTTGATGGGCTTTCTACGAGTGATTTTTGAGCGTCTTTCGTCATTTGTTGAGAGAAGAAAAAGCAATTTTGAGCTGACTTTGATAATTTATTGTGAATTCCAGACCACGTGCTGTGCTATATTATTTGGCTTGCATGTTTTCGGGAGCCTCTACTACCGATCGGCAGCGTTTTCTGACCATGCTCAAAAAGTATTGCAGGGCCAGTTTAAAAGCTTCTTATGCCGACTCATGTGCTCTAAGTGTAGTAAATTTTAAAACGTAACATATTTACCGGGTTATCACTTGCCTTCTACCAAAGTCAAATCCTGCTGCCATTTAAAGTTGTTCCCACTTCCTTTAAACCAATAAAATTGCATTTAATGAAGCCTTCTTTCAATGAAAAATACAGGAAAGTATAGTGCAGGCTTGTTAGATCACGGCAAATTGCCCCCCCCCCCACCCCCTGCACCTTTCTTTTTGTATCTGATACTTAAATTCGACCAAAATCACTATTCGCTTCGAGCCTGAAATTCACTATTTGCACTAGCCAAGCCCTGACTCAAAGAAGCTTGTCCTTCTGGGAACACTGTATTATTGGAGCACCATTCCAGTGTTGCCTTGTTGATTTCTTTCTTTGAGAGTGCATACATGTGTTCTCATTGCCCTGTGCCTCGAATAAGCATGCATCAAGGGGTTGCAGAGACAAGAGAGGTAGAATAAACGTCTTTATTTCAAAATACAGCAAAGGAGATGGGAACATGGTGCACCATCTCTTAGCATTTTGCAGCATTCAAAACTTTAGTGTAAGAAAACGTTCTCTTGAGCTGCAATTCAGCATAGTCAAGTTGTATAAACATACTCGATTTTCTGATTTGCTTACATTTCTGTGCAGTTTCTAGCACACTTTGTGGTGTGCAGCTACACGTTGATACGGTAGACTGGTAGGATAGAGGGAATGTGTCTGCCGTCTCCCTACAGCAGTCAGGTAGTGATGGCTATCATTGCAGAAATGAATGAGGTATCCTCACCACCATTGAAAGCGTTACTTCATCTGTGCTGCAGATAAATCACTAACAAGATTTTCTTGTTGCAGACATTCTATATAGAGAGTTCTAGTGTGTCTAGAGTTCCAGTGTACACAGTAGCATCGGCATAAGAAAAATTTGGGAACCCGATAACATAGTCTTTGAAGGGTTCAATGTGACAGCAATATCTGCACGTGTGTGGTTGTAGGCACACACTCTCTCTCTATCGCCTTCCCAAGCGCCAGCCTGTCTATGTTTCCTATTGGAGACGTAAAGTGTGCTGCAAGGAAAGCCAAAGTGCAAATGCCCTCTGGCTCCTATTTTTATTTGCATCAACCTTGAAATTTCGCTTATGGCCAATGCTGCCTTTTTGCTGAAAACCAAAGACACCAACCGCCGCGGTCAGGACCAACACGAAATTTCCGCAAAATTAATGCCTTCATGCTTTCTCATTAATACATTTCCAGAGTTCACCAGCAACCAAGTAAACAACTTTCTGTTAATCCAATAACAAATTTGTATTTGCTTAGTTGAGCCCTGTGCCACTAAATGGTGCCACCATCCCAGCCGCTTGCGCTCACTTCTTCAGTAATTAATTGTTCTGCAAATAGTAGCGGACGAACTTTGAACTCTCCACTGTTCTCGCTGCTGCGTGTATGTCAGCCCAAAAATTTTGGAACTGGCCGCAGGTGATCGAGAAGTCCAAGGACTGGTTCCGTGACCAGCTCCACGAGAGTCAACAGGGCAGGAATCAGCTGCACAAGGAGCACGTGGCCACCCAGGCCGAGAAGATTGCGCTAGAAGGCACGGCAGAGATGCTCAAAGCTGAGAACGCGCGCTTGACTCAGGAGCTGATGGAGGCCCGGCATCGCTCTGTACGTGATAAAGAAAGCCTCATGAAGAGGCTCGAGGACATCGAAGCCGACCTGCTCGAAAGGGAGGCCATTCTGTCTCGCGAGGCCGCTGAAGCACAGCCTCAACAGGTGATACAGTTTTTTGTAATTGGCATTGCAGTTCAAGCTCGGTACAATAGAAGGCAGGTCTGTTTAACTTGGTGGTGATCATAAAATAATTTAATATATCAATAATTGTAAAGCCTATCTGAAGATTGTGTGAATGCTCGGCATTTTCTGGAGTTGTAAGAGACTTCAAACTGGTTTCAAATTGGTATGGGTTTCTGCAAGGTTGTTCAAAGGCATAAAAGTTGACTTTTTATTTATTTTTCATGCCCACCTTTTTGCGAAAGGCATGTATTTAACCAGGGGGCCTTTTGTAATCTTGAAAAAGTGTGGTAGCCCTGCTTTTATCAAAGAATGAAAACAGGTACTAATATGCGTCACTGTATGGCAGTTTGTTGCCTCCACTTATGGTTTTCTTCACCGAAACGCATTTGTACGATGCGGTGAAACTTGCTACACGAAAGCAAATACAGCATGATGTTGTTAAAACGAAATTATTGCTACTCGAACCATCTTTAGAGACAGGCTCATTGCTTGTTTGAACTCCATACCTTGCTCCATGCCTTTCTGATCTTTAGTGGCCCATTTGACAACATATTCTAGAACAGTGCCGGTTTTTCAGCGTTGATGTATGCAGTGATACAAAGAGTGATCTTGCCACGCTGCGGTGGTCTAGTGCCTAACGTACTCTGCCGCTGACATGCAGGTCGTGGGATCAAATCCCAGCTGTGGCGGCTGCATTTCCGATGGAGGCAGAAATGCTGTAGGCCCGTGGGCCCAGATTTGGGTGCAGGTTAAAGAGCCCCAGGTGGTCAAAATTTACGGAGCCCTCCACTACAGCATCTCTCATAATCATATCGTGGTTTTGGGACGTTAAATTCCACATATCAATCAATCAAAAAGTAATCACATTTGCCTTTAAGAGAAGGTAACTTACAGGGATGTCCAGCATTAAAAACACTAAAAGCGGATGTGTGTGGATATGGAATAGAGTTCAATATATGCCTAGTAACAAGCGATGTGTCTTACTGGGATTTTCAAAGGGATGTTACAACTGTTCGAGACAGCAAATAATTCCGTACACCTGTGTTCAACTCTACTATGATTGCTTTTGCAATGCCTAGGACAATATTATTGCCACTCAGTATGTAATGTGTTCTTGGCCTCTTTAAAGCCTGTATCCGAGGCAAGCGACCTGTCTAGCAAGTTACGTGTGGCCGAGTTGGAAGAGCAGCTGCGTTCGACCGAGTCGAGCCTATCCGAGCGGTCTACAGCCCTGACGGCTTTGGAGCGGGAGCGCACCGAGTTGGTGACGGAAGTCCAGCGACTGCGACTGCGGTTGAGCGACAGTGAACTCGGTCGGCGTAACCAGGACGAGCTGCTGCAGGAAGGCGTGCAGAAAGTTCGGCGGCTGCAGACAGAACTGGCGGCTAGTGAGGAGCGAGCCACAGAACTGCGCAACCAGAAGGCAGCCCTCGAAGTGGCCCTGGCTGCGGCCAACCAGGACAAGCGGGTTGTCAGCGAGTCACTGGGCACCCTGACTGAGAACTTGGCACGGCTCGAAAACAACTTCAAACTCATCCGCACCGAGCAGGTGGCAAAGACTGCACAGGTGAGGGAGGTTGTCGGCTGTGCCATCTTTGACAAATTGCACTGGGGCGCCCCATCATTAAGGAGCGTGTGCTAGGGCGCCCGGTGGTATGCTGATTTCGTTTGATAAGTATGTCACTATAGTGGGAGACAACTTTAAAGGTCGGTTTCCTCCTCAAAGGCGGTACATACAATCCATGCACAAATGGACGCACTTTCTTGACTGATGTCATGTACCACATGGCCTGTGAGCCTACATTCTGAGGACCTTTCCGTGTGCATGAGTGGGACAATTTCTCTAGTCGCAGAAGATTGGCTACCGCTCTTTGGTTGTTGGGTGGTGGCCTCTGCAGACTTCTTGAGTTGTGTTCGACTATAGTTTTCTTTTTTGATGGTGTTAGCTTAAGCACAACCAAAATATGGTAGAAACTTATTAAAAATGAGTGTGCGTGCACACTCAAAGCCTGAGCTTTAAAGGTTGCTACATACAACCACAAAAAGGAATAAAATGCTGTAATTGAGGTAGCAAACGAGTAGGATTTACACTGGAAAGCTCATTAAAGAACCAAGGTGCTCCAGTTCATCACCTTTTTATTAGATTTGCAGTCTAGCGCCATGTGTCTTGCTTGCTTGTCCCTTTTCTATTGAGATCTGTGTGACACACCTGTCACTACATGAATTGACATGCTGAATAGCTGTTGCAGCTGAAATGCTTTGTTATATTGAGTAAAGGTTTAATTGCTCAAATGCATAATATTGCTTGTGGCAATGGAGTTTACTCATATTTCAGTAACCTTCGTTTTGGTTGTGGGTACGATACCTGGTAGCAGGGCCCTTGTTCTTATGTGGATAGAATGAAAAATTGGTCTTGTGCCATGCTCCGCAAGTTAAGAAGTCCTACAATTTAATTATTATTCTGGAGCCGTCCATGACACGTCTTACAGGTTCTGCTTCTCTGTAACACAGTCAATCTCATCTACCAGTCGAAAAACGTGCTCTTTCTGTGGTTTCTGATGTTACAGATTGACCAACTGCAAAGAGAGAAGGCCTCTCTAGGCGAGCGCCTCTCAGAGGCCGAGACGGCCCTGTCACTGGCACGGAAGGAACTTGCATCACGGTCCAATGCGCAATCTCAAGCACAAGCCATGGAAGTGAGCCAGCTGCGCAAGCAGTACAGTGACCTTCAAAACGTGATGCGTGTCCTCGAGGCTGACCTCAAGAAGGCCTCAGCCGAGGCCAGAGAGGCAACGACTAGGCACAGCACGGACAAGGTGAGGGGCACGCTAAATGCTGCTTTTATCAATGCCTTCATTGCCAAGGGTTTCAGATGGGTTCACAGTATCGGCACACACATTTGTTTCTAAATGAAAGTGTGACTGTGTTTTAGTGACAGAAACTGTTACGTGCGCCATCAGTCGGCTTAAGCCAAGCTTAAAATGTATTGGGTGTTCTCAAGTGTTGTCTACCTTCTGCATAACAATAAAAGCTGTGTGCATTGTGGAATTCGCACGAGCATTAGTGATAAAGCTGAAGTGTACAGTGACACATGTATAAAAGGTCAAGCATTTCACTGGCAATGAGATTGTCAGCTACCGACGACCGTGCTTGCTGCTGTCATTGTATTGCAAGTATTACTTGTTGGTACTGTAATAAGTAGACTCCTCTTAAACGAAACTTGAAAGGACAAGAAAATTTGTTTCATTTATGAGAAGTTTCATTTAAGCTAGGCTCACAAAATGAATGAAATATGACTCGATTTCAAAAGCACCAACTGTGGCTGACTGAAGAAAAACATTTTAAAGTATACAATATTTATATAGTTGATTAGAAAGAAAAATGTTGCTAATATTGCTTACAGATATCTCTTAAAACGGCTCAGACAGCCATCGCTCACGCGCAAGTGCTCGATCCCCATGCGAGTAATCTCTTTGCCCTTCTCTTCGAAAATGGGGCTGCTTATTGGGAAGTTCGCACTGCGCACATGCTCGAATCAGAGAAAAAGAGCATCGTAGATTTCTTTCTCCGTCGTCGTTCTCATCTGCATTCTGTCTTTGTCGAAGTTCCCAAGCTTTGCAGCTTCTTCAATTTTCAGTTTGTTCTTGACTGTCCTTAACAGTGTGGACTTGGGAATATTGAACTGTTCTGCACAATTTCTGTCTCCGATAGGTCATTGCGGTCAAATTCTTGAATGATTTTCACTTTCGTTGTGAGCAAAAGTGCATTGGGATGCTGTTTTTTTTTGTTTGTTTTCATCTCAAGTTCACGACGAGATAGAAACAAAAAAGATGAAAACGAGATTAATCGTTTGCTGCTCGGCGTGCGCAGCCATGTGCGATCGCTGGATTGGCATGACTAGGCTAGCTTTGGCATTTGTTTTGTGGTTGCTAGGCTGCCGTGGCCACTTCCGCCGTTCATGGATTTTGTCTGTTTTAGTTTCATTTAACCGATGTAAGGGAAAAAAAAATGTTTCGATTGCCCGCAACTTTTTGTCATTAAATATATAGGAGACCAACCAAATTGCAGAGATAGTTTCTTTTATTCGGCTTTTCCGTTTAAGCGAGTTTCATTTAATGGGAGTCCACTGTAGATTCATTTGTGATGCAGAAGTCTGCCCTATAATTAAATCAATTTTTACTGGCTTGACTGCTTGCTTGGTTGTTCACTGTCCCACCCACGTGACAGCATCCTGGGTAGGTGCAGCGTTGAGGTGGTGTTGCATGAGACAGCTGAGGATACAGCAGCCATCTTGTGGGGTCTCCGCGAGACGAACGCGCGCCTCGTCATGCCACGCTCACAGAGTGAACGGACACAGTCGACGCGGTCGGTAGAAAGCACACAACATACATACCTTTATTAACTAATTTAGACGACGATATCGTCCGCCGAATGATACACCAATTTCAATTAACACGCTACCATACAAACAACATAACGCAGTGACATACTAAACACACAATAACATAATAAACACACACTAACACACCCAACACACTAACACATACCCAAGGCGGCGTCGCCAACGCCTGACTTTCCACGTGGGACCCCGGCGCGAAGCCTGCGGTGCCGAGCACCGGAGACCCACGCCACAGACAACCGTTCGTGGCAGCCGCCACGCGCAGAAGAGACTCGCTCAACGCTCGCCCGCCACCAAGGCCTGCCTTCCGCCAGGGGCCACCGCCGGCGCTACCACTCTACCAACAGTGGTACTCAAAGCGAACACAATGCCATCTATCGCCCGGCGGGGGTCACCACCGAAATAACGCCTGGGGCGAGACACGTGCGCCACGCGGCGCAGACAACTTTACAGGGGGGGGTGTCAGCACCCTCACAATCTGAAACCTCATTCAAGCTCTCATATAGCTGAAAAGGTATTTCTGAAAAGACATCATTGGAGACAAATGCGACTGGTTGCCTTGCTGTTCAAACAAGACGTGTTCTGTTACTTGGATAACTGTGGTTTGCTGCTGGCTTGTAAGCCATTAGTCTAGACTGTCTACGGTATTCTCCGGCGTAGCACAGCCTTAGTGTCCCTTGAATTTTTTGCGGCTTGCCGCATCAACGTCTTGCAGGAGAAGCTGCGGCAATTGGAGGAACAGCTGGAACATGCCGAGGCTGAGCTGGAGACCCTGGCGCAGCGCAATGCTGTTCTGCAGAGCCAGCTGCAGGAGTCGACCCAGCGGCTGAACCGAGAGAAGGCACGCCGGGCGGCCAGCCTCCAGGAGCAGGCGCAGTTGCACGACCCCTCCACCTGGGAGACGCAAGTTCGGGAGCTCGAGCAGACGTTGGCCACCCGTGAGATGGCCACCAGGTAACTGACCCTTCTCACTCTCGCTTGGCCTACAATCAGGAAAGTGGTGTCCAGCCATAAACGTGAGGACAGCTTTGGAGATCTCGTGGTCGTACGGAAAAAGAAATGTGGAATAGCCAGTGCATCCAAAGGTGAATGCTTCCATAATACTAGCGCACACACACACAGAGACTACACGGGAAGATGCTGGACAACTGCTAGTGCTTGTTCTGAGTCTTCCTGTGTTGTGTCTGTGTGTGTGTGTATAGTCGAATCTCGATAATTTGAACTCGAAAAGGCCCAAAAATTTGTTTGAATTGAAAGAAGTTCAAATTAATGAAAGATAAATGAATGGAGTGTTCTCCATGCTGTGGTGCATGTGCTTTGAGCTAACACACGGGGGGGGGGGGGGGGGGAGTTTCAGAAGACGTACATTTATTCACAAATCACAGGACATCTGTTATTAATTGAAGTAATCGGTGATGTGCGTCTGCTCACGCTTGATTTGCAGCGAGTCAATCAATTTTGCACGCAGCTTGCAAAGCATTTCTACTTCGGCTTCAGCGTTCTCCGGGCAAGAGAAGTTGCGCGCGAAAATGTCCAGCGCCGACACTTTCTAAAGACGATCACAACAACGACTGTGTAGCGGAGTCTCCCGCTCTCCGCTACGCAGCCGCAGCATGGCCAGCACGTGACGAGAAAGGAGAAGTGTCTCCACGCGAAGAGAAGCAGATCGGCACCTGAGAGAAAACCAACACTCCACGGCAGCTTTTTTTTTTTTGCTCTCTTTGTGCACGTTGTTGAAAGAAGAAAAGCTACGTGGCAGGGAAGGGAAAGGGGGAAGCGTGGCACTGGCGCATGAGAGACCCCCCCCCTCAAGGTGCATAGCCGTGCTCCCGCAAGGGGCAAAGATAGCGCCTTTTTCATTTCCTTCAGACACACATTCATTCAACTCAGCAACAGCTTTCTTTTTTTTTCTCTCTCTGTTTATGCGCGATGTTGAAAGGAGGAAGGGTCTGTACGTGGCAGGGATGGAAAAGGGTGTAGGGTCGTCGCAGATCGGCATTTGAGAGAGAGCAAACATTCCATGGCAGCCTTTTCTTTCCTTTTCATTTATTTCGCGGGCAGCGTTGAGGTGTTGCCGGTGCCGCTGCGGGACTGGGCGGGGTGCTGAGAGCATTTTCAGAGCGCGGTATGTTCGAATGAAATGTCGGAAGTGCTTGGGCGTTCAAATTACCGGACGTTTTCGCCCATTGCAATACACATAGCTTTGATGAGACCTCATTTTGAGTTCGAATTCACGAAAAGTTCGAATTAAGCGTGTTCGAATTAATGATATTCGACTGTTTTATAGAAGCATTCATTCAGTACCAAATAGCCCAGCTATATGCATTAGGACATCCAAAAGTGTGCCTGACTTGGGCCAGGTGGTACTACTGCAGGGGAAAAAGGTCAGCACAATTTACTGGTGACCAAAGCAGTGAAGCTTTTAACCGGCCACATCTGCACAAAAATACGAATACTACCTGACAATTAAGCTTGCTGGAGGACAAGATGCCACACGTTATTGTCCTACAACGGTCATCATTTGCTTGTGGTGGTCTTATTTTGTTGTAGATGTGCCTAACTATAGTGAAATTGAAGAGCGCTTTGGACAGAATTAAGTTGGGATGAGTCTTTTACCGAACCTGTTCGTCGACCTCACTTCACCCTGTCTGAAGTACTCTTCGCTTCTATATACCGTAATTACTCGAATCTAACGTGCACCTTTTTTCCGGTTTAGTGAGTTCATAAATCGCATGCGGGTTAGAATCGAGTACGAAAAAAGAAATGAATACAGTCATTCTAGTGTCATTGGCATTTTCAAAATGGCTGCCCCCTACGTGCATCGGCATGGCGCGTCGGCATGGCACGTCGGCCATTTCTGCCAATGTGTTTCCTATGTGCGGCACTTCGTAAGTGTGCTGAGGAGTTCATCATATTCTAGTGCATTTACATCGACGGCATGAAAGGCCCGACTTCAAAAACTCGACGAGTGCACCACGATGTTGCTTTAAAAGAAAAGTCATCGCCTGTGCAGAAACGAACGGAAATCGGGCCACATCGTGGTCGTTCGTAGTTTCCGATATGTGCA
This sequence comes from Rhipicephalus microplus, assembly GCF_043290135.1. Taxonomy (NCBI): domain Eukaryota; kingdom Metazoa; phylum Arthropoda; class Arachnida; order Ixodida; family Ixodidae; genus Rhipicephalus; species Rhipicephalus microplus. Next base: position 159,341,619 of record NC_134702.1, read on the forward strand.
TGCGGGACTGGCGGAAACAAAAGCAGAAGATTGTCGACAGCAAAGCTTCATGTAAAGGCTTCAGTGGGCCACAGCAGTGTCGGTTTCCGCAAATTGAAGAGCTGCTAGCCAAGTATGTGCTTGAGCAGTGAGCGGCACGACAGAACTGCTCCAAGTGCGGGCTATGCAGTTAGCTTTACAAAAAGGGCTAACACAGAGCCAGTTCAAAGTGAGCAGGTGCTGGCTAACTAACTTTATAAAGAGGAAAAGCTTTTCCCTCCGAAGGCAAACGGGCATATGGGAAAAGTTGCCGGAGGAGTACGAAGAAAAGCTTCACAGTTTTCAGAGGTTCGTCCTAAACTTGCGGCACAACAACGGTTACCTGCTTGAGCAAATCGAGAATGCCGATCAGACGCCTCTTTGCTTCGACATGCCTGGCACCACAATTATCGAGAAGGGGGTGAAGCAAGTTCACGTGGTGACATCGGGCCACGTAAAAACTAGAGTGACGGCAATGCTCTGTTGCACGTCAGATGAGCACAACCTTACCCCATACTTGATATTTAAAAGGAGTCGTTTTCTCGAGTGGTGTGATCGTGAATTCCAACGAGAAATATAGGTGCACTTTACAATTGATGTCTTACTTCTTCTTTTCTGTCGTCGAAACCGAATGCGCGTTACAATCGAGGGTGCAATAGAATCGAGTAAATATGGTACCATATTTTGAGACAGGTTCAACTAGTACAAGAACAACAATGCCAAGAGGCATGCATAACGCAGCGCTAGACTGAAGCTGAGTATTTACTTTATTGAAGGGCACAACTTGTATAGTACATTTAATTTCAACACAAAAGTACAACTTCCACTTTCATTCCTTCTTCTCCTTTGTTCCTCTCTGATCTTTCTCTTTTTCTTTACGTCATAGAAGCTATACAAACAAGGCAGTGCGGATATTGTTTTCTATATAGGTATGCTCTCTGTGGTGAGAGCCGACGATGATGAAGTTCTACCATACTAATCAGGTGTTTGTCTGCTGTTAAATAAATTTGTGAAATGTAAAATCTAGACTTGCGCGAACATTCGAGCTCTCTGAGTGTTCTAACGAATATAACAGTATTTGAATTCACTTCGACTTGACTTTACTATATTGGAAATTTTGAAATATTCGAAAGGAACAAAAGGTGCGTACGTGTCGACATGCAACTTTTTGTAAAGATGGTTTCACTGCAGTGAAGGGGTGCTAAGTTGAGAAAACACCAGTTCCAGTGTTATAAAGGGGCCTCTCAACACTTTTTGAGCATGGTCAGAAAACGCTGCTGATCGGTAGTAGAGGCCCCCGACAACACGCGAGCCAAATATTATAGTGCATCATGTGGCCTGGAATTCAAAATAAATTATCAAAGTCAGCTGAAAATTGCTTTCTCTTCTCTCGACAAATCATGCGATATACCCAAAAAATCACGCATAAATTTCCCATCTATCAGCCATTGGCTGATTTGAACATGGGGCACTCACTCGTTACAGAGATCGCGGCGGGAGGCCGCTACTTGTGCACACTTGCACGCGCGATCACACTGAACAAGTCGTGCAGTTGAATAAAAACAAAAGAAAAAAGTGCTCAAGGTCACAGGGCACACGGGATGTTTCTCTGTGGCCCTGCCATCCTTTCCTGTTTAGCTTCCAGCGCTTTCGTCTGGATGAAGGAAGAGAGAATGCAATTGCAGCGTGTGACAAATCTTTGTAACTCCGCTCATACTCGACGGATTCTTAAAATTTTCGCGGCATTGAATTTGTGAGGCAATAAACTCTTCCAGTGAATTCATTCCATGGTTACTCTGAAAAGTGTTTCAGGGCCCCTTTAAAGGGACACTAAAGGCAAGTATAAAGTCGACCATGATTGTTGAGATGGCGGTCCATAAATTTCGTAGTGCTAGTTTCGTACCAAAGAAGTGCTTATTGTAAAATAAAATCACGTTTTAATGGCCTGCATCGCATTAACCCACTTCAAATCACCTGAACGTTATTGTTTCCGTGCCCAACGTTGCCCGTCTTTACTATGTGGCCGCCAACACCTGTAAAAGAAGAGCGAAAGTACCAGAAACCACAATAGCAACAACGGCCATTGAGCAATTTTCTGCAATCTTGGAGGCCATGATTCTGCTCGCTTGGTTCAACTGGGTCCCGTTAGATGGCACCACCTATCCAGTCTAACCAGCCAAGAACTGAACTTTTGAACTACTCGTGCCATTCCCCATAGTAACGCCAGGCGGCTTTTTTTTTTGTATAGATAAAACAGGAACGGACAAGCATGATTATTTTATTACTTTTCTTGATGCATGGAAGATTTTTATTACAGCTAGTTCGATTACTAGTGATTAATTGTAGTCGGACGACGTCTTCGGGATCATTTCTCAAATGTCCCCATCGTGGCGCACGTTGTGTGATACATTTAGCTTGATTGTTTGGTAAGTAAGGCACTGCTGTTGATAATGTTGCCATTTTAGACGTCATACATTGAGCTTTCACTCTGGCATAAATTGCCCTTTGCCTTTAGTGTCCCTTAATGCATGTAACCTACTGTAAAAGTGGTTTCGTTGCAGTGGAGGAGTGCTAAGCTGTGAAAGGTTTAGCACCCCTCCGCTTAGAACCATGGTATACTGAAAACACACACTACATTTTCTTCCTGCCAGCCTGTTCCTACCGGCTAGTTTCTTCATGCATTTATGCTGTCTGCTTGCTTGTTGGGTGCAGAGAGCAGGAGCGCATGCACAAGTCCAACATCCGCCTACTTACGCGCAAGCTCCGCGAGAAGATGAAGGAGCTCAAGCTGGCTCAGGTGCAGCTGGCCAACGCTGAGTCGCAGCAGGAGGAAGACCAGCAACGGCGGACGAGCCAGAAACTGATCAGCCAGGAAGTCCAGACCCTGGATCAGCTGGAAAAAGTCAGCGCCGACACTCAGACTGACTCGGCAGCAAAAATCCAAGAGGAGCAGACGGAGCTTGCCGAGAAGAACCAGGAACTGCTGCTGCAGCTGGAGAGGGAACAAGGACGGCTCGCTGGTGAGCATTGTCTCTTCTTTGTTCATCGTTTAGCAGTTTCGTCCAGGGCTGCTTTAAACAAGTATGTTTGGTGTCATCGAAGGTACTGTGGAAAATAAAGAAAAATTGCCGTGCTTTTGTAACTGATCTTTTGCCTCAAGAATTCTTACTAACAAGTGAATGACAGTACTCAATGAGGAGAATACATGAAGAATGGAGGACATTTTATTGCACATTCTCAGCAATGAGCCAGATAGCGTGTATCCAGAAGTTGTAGTGTGCCAATGGGCTGCGCTGAGGAATTGACAATGTTGACTCCATGAATTGTATTGACAGAGCAATCTGGCCCACTGTGCAAAGATACCGGGAGGATATAATCAACTAACCTTTTATGAATTAGTTGGTCTAGAATTTAAGATAATAATGACGCAACTACTAATGCACACTGACGTGGACAAGTACCGCAGATTGGGTGAGTTAGGATGTGATAAAGTCGTATCACTATAGTGCAGCTCAGTTTGAGCATGAAGAAAAGATTCTAATTTGCATCTTTTCTTCACCCCAAAACTAAGCTGCACTATAGCAATACGATTTTATCATGATGTGGACACTGGACGCTTGTCTCATTCGTCATGTTGTGTTTTCGTTGTGTCATTCTTAAACCAAGCAGATATGTTTGCCCAGCGTCAGCTGCTAACGATTAGTCATTCACTGGTGCAGTCAAACATATGAAAGTGTGTCTGAGTTATTGAGAAGAGGTGGTTAGGCCAGCTTTGGATGCATGTCCAGACTGTGCAGTCAGTCCTTGTATGACACTATTCTATGGCTAAAGGGGAGGAAGCAAGCTATTCTTGCGCCTATCGTTTTCGCATGATTGTAGGTCAATCATATTGTCTTAGTTTGCAATCCCAAGTTGGGAGTTTGACCCAGAATAGAAATCTGGTTTCGATTGTAAAGTCCTCCTGAAAATAATCACCGCATATTTTCGCAAGGCTAGCTTTTCTGCACAGCTCAAGCACTGCTGTCAAGCCAGCTTGGCACAACGGTGTTCGACTTCGTTTTCTTTCGGAGACATTGTAAATAAAATTTTTTAATGAAATGTGCTCGTACTTTTCTTATTTTATTGCGATAGCAATTACATGGACAGTCTCGGCTGGTTTTTGCCGTCGCTGCCGCTGCCCCCGTCACGCACCGTATATGTATATGTACCTATATATATATATAAAAACTCAAGAAAAAAAGCCGCCCACGTTTGGCACCCAGCTCGTCCTAATCTAGCAACCCCCGCTTATTTCCCGCACGGACTTAGCCCCGCGGATTGGGGCTAGGGGATTAGGTGCTTGTGGGGCGCGCTTATCCTTTAGTGGGGAGAATCATGTGCCTTGGCCTTTCACTAGAACGATTGCGTTAGTTGCCTGGGCCACAGAGGTCAACTTCACTCACTGGGCAGGCTCCGTTTGCGAAAAAAGCGCACTTTTCAAACACAGCTGGGACACTCATGACAACTGGGACACTCATTAGTTCGCACTCATATCTGTACCTGTGACTATGTTTTGTGCGTCATTTTTGTTCAAACAGTGCTTTAAGCGTCGAGCTGTAAACTTTGCTAGTGAGCTCTCGTTCTGTGTGTGTTGTTTTTGTGCGTCATCTCTGCATAAGCAGCGTAGCGCACTGCACGATCTGCTTGCCGTTCTCTGCGGTACATTCCAAGTTGCTGCTATCACATTCATTGCTTCGCCTTTGCGGTGAAACTGTTACTTTTGTCTTTTGCCATGAGACTTTTGGAAGCATCAACCTAAATTTGAGTTGACTTAAAATCGTGTAATTATGGTAACTATTTAGACAGTTAGGGGGACCTTATTATTGGAACATTTGCACCATATCTTCTTGTCCTGCAGCTGAGGTTACCAGTAATGATAACTCTGTCCACAGCACAGGCTATCTGAAGACACCTGATTCCAGGAACACAGTAATCTGCTTCTAAATCACATGCCAGTCGTTGCCCACAATATATCTGTGAAAGCAATTTGTGTGGACTCTTCAGATGCATTTTTGCCTTTGTTGTTGTCAATTGGTTTTGTATAAAGTTCAAATTTATAACATCGCTAGAATTGTTGTATGTTCGATGCGTGAATAAAAGCGTGCAAGGGCACTCAACGATCCCAGCTCAAGCCGGGAGGAAATGCGTCGCCATCTTCTGATGTTCGAAAGGCTTTCAGAGGGTCTTGGAGAAGGGAGAAACGGCTGCATGGTTCTGGCAAAAACTGTGCACTTTGAGCGGCTGCATGTGGTTGCGTGCGCCGTGTCTTGACACAGATTAGCACAGACAGCTCCTTTCTCACTCTGAGATTTGCATTCAAGCGATAGACAAAATGAAAGGTAGCTTTGTCCCCTGCATTTGCTTGCTTTCGTGCTTTTGTCGGGTTACGCCAGATCGGATTCTAAAGGTGTTAGCTGCCAGTCTTACTTTGTGTAACTTTCTTCTTTGTTACTGTCACGTTCCTTGCTTAGCTCTCATGGTGAGACAAGATTTCCTTGAGTGAACAGCTGTTGAGGTAGACTGTTTTTTTTATTTGACTGCACAGCTGACGAGTTTGTCACACAGCTATTTGCTCCTTTCTTGAATAACTTGTCTGTTATTTGAATTTTCTCCAGTTGAAAACTCTTTGAACGTGGTTGAAATCACTGCCAATAGTTAGTCGAGGCTGCTGCATACATGTTAACCAAACATTACAGCAGGAGACGTGGCAAGGAATTTACAGGTGGTCTTCCTTTGGGATTCATCTCTGCGCTATCCCGATATTAAGGAATTTAAAAGCACCTTTTAAAGGCAGCTAAAAATTGCTTGCTCATCTCTCGGCAAGTTTTATCATTACGCCATTGTTGAAAGGCCATTGGAGGCCATTGGAGGGGAGACACAATCATTGGTTAATTTGAGCTTTTTGTGCTTCTCAGTTACAGCGTCTGCCACTAGCGATACTGAAACTCAACTGATGTGCTGAAAGAATGAAAGAGGAAGTGCTTAAGGTCATGACGGGCACCGACGTAACTTCGTGCCCTCTGCCATCTCCTTCCCCCTGCATTGCTTTGTGTGCGTATGTAAGAAAAAAAGAGAGAGAAAGCGCTTGAAGCATACGAAAAATCCCTGGAAGTCCGCTCGTAGTTGACGGGCTACTAAAAAAGATTTTTTCTGCAATTGATTCGTGAGACATTTGACGATTACTTGGCAAATTGTTGCAGGCGCCTTTAAAGTCGATTGAAAACCAATGTTCTTGTCCTTCTTCCTCAGAAGTTCTCCATTGTGTACATGATCCATAAAGTCTTCTTAGTAGTCACTTTCTGTTAGGAGTGTGTGAATATTCGTACTCTTTATTTTTTTAATAGCGTTTGCTATTTGATTCAATTTGCTTAGGATTTCTACTATTCTAAGCATTCAAATTCCCGAAATGTAACACGATAGGTTATGATAATGAATAATAAATAAGATGACAATAAATTGGCATACAGCATGCTTGGTCTTGCGTTTTGAGATGCCAACATGTGAAACTGCAAGTCGCTTTCACCAGTGCTCCGAACAGCCTAGTGCGAGGAGCTTGGCTGTAGGTGCTGCGTCCGATGTGTGAAATGCCCATTCATTGCGCAGAACAGTGCAAAGAAACAAAGTTGTAGACAAGCAGTGGATAGAGACAGCGCTGTGCGGTGTCCACTTCTCGTCTGCATCTGTGTTTTCTGTGCTGTTAGCCACAATGAATCTACGCCAACTCGCCCAGTTTTCCATCTTAAAAAAAAATGCCCATCAATGGTGGTGAGGAGCCAGCAAGCAATGCGATTTGTTGCTTGAGACGAAGCCCTGTGCGGCTTCTGCGCTTTCACATGTCTAACTGCTACTACCACTAGTACTATGTCTACCACGGAGGAGTAGTGGCTAAGGTGCTTGCCTGCTGACCCGAATGTCGTGGGTTCAATCTCGGCGGTTGTTGGTGCGCCAGATGCTCGAAATTTCCAGAGCCTCTTCAGCATCTCTGGTAATTGTATCGTGGTTTTGGGACGTAAAACTTCAGATGTTATTACCCTACTAGTACTACTTACTGCTACCAGTAAACCTGTGCCTTGAGCCCCATGCGAATGTGCAGGTTCCCTGAAGGCCCAGGAAGAGCTGCGTGCGAGTGTGGAGCAGCTGGAGCGGCAGCTGTCGGAGCAGGGAGGCCGCATGGCCGAGCTCCAGTGCCAGCTGGAGCAAGTGCAGGGGCGTGCCGACCAGGCGCAGGCCCTGCACCAGAGCTCCGTGGCTGACCTCCAGAGGGAGCTCGAGAAAGAGCGCACGCTGAGCAAGGAGCTGCGCCAGAGGGTGAGTGGTGCACATGATTTTATTTTGTTCCTGGTTTTTTAATCTACTTTTGCAATTGGTATGATTGAAGAACTCTGCATTCGGGCATCCTCCCTCCCTCCCCACAGATATTTGAGGAGAAGCGTCGTGGGGGTCAGCTGCAGCGTCAGCTGACAAGCCTGAAGCAGGGTCTGACGGAGGCAAGCCAGTCGGCGGACGCGGGTCGGCTCAAGGCCCAGGCACAGGCCGAGCGGGCGCAGAGCCTTGAGGCCCAGCTGCGGGAGGCACAGGGTCGACTGGAGGCACTCCGAGCAGACCTCGCTGCTTCCCAGGCGGCCAGGAAGGAGCTGGAGGCCAAGCTACGCAATGCACACGAGAGGGACCCTGCCCTGGAGCAGCAAATGAAGGTGACTGGGATGTGACTAATCGAAAGGAGATCCCAAACTGCAGCTAAACCTCGATAGATCTTACCAAACCTTTGAAGTACAAAGCTAGTTCCAATTCCCAATTCCAACTCCGTCCAAAGTCATGTATTTCTTTCTTGCAGTTTAGCAAATTTGTTTGGCACCTCAGTTTTGACTTACCAAGATGCATGCACACATTGTGTGCATGCATCTGATTCCTGTATTGTAAATTAAATATTGGTAAGCATCGACAAGGCGTAAGTCAATGTCCTGTGGGAGATCTTTTATACAGAAACGTTGCCAGTGGACAGCAAAAATTACAAGGACAACTATAGGCACTCTTTACGAGTTGTTCTTGTGAAAGCATTAATGCCTAATGCCTCAGCCAGAAGCTGCAGCACATATGCGATGCCTACACGATATGTCACTGACGACCTCTGCGATAGTACGCTGAGGAAACAACAGTTCAGGGCCATTAGCTTCAGTTTGTGGCCACCTTTTACAATGCCGCAACTGACCATAAAAACTTCAGGCGTTGCATGTCGAACTTTAAGTCCAGAAACAACATGGCACCCGTCATGCCGCTGCAATCCTGAATTGAATTTCTTCATAGGGGAGCTAAGGAGTATGTATTTGTTAAAAGCAGTGCACAAAATATTTGTTACTCAGTAGGCATTATGTGAACTGCTTCACGCACGTACATACTCGAACGGCTTTCTTTGCTGGTATTGTTTTTTATTTACCACGTTGGATGCAAGAACGGGCTGTGTCTCACTTTTTTCATTGATTTCAGCTGCTAAGCTGGAATGTGAAGGAGAAGACGCAGGAGGTGGCCGCACTTCAGGAGCGTGTGCGCCTGGCCGAGACCGCCCATCAGGTTGAAGTTGCGGGGCTGCGCAGACAGGTCGAGGTATGTGAGCAGTGCACTAGCAAACATGTCACCTTTGGAGGCCCTTTGCTTTGTGGAGACACTTGGCAGATTTCACGCTTGACGGTCGCTCTGTCCACGATGTCCTCTCTCCAAAGGCCCCTCACTGATCCCCCCCCGTCCGCAGTCTTCTCTAAGCGTCTCCCGCCTTTACTTTTCTGCCTAACTCTTTTGACCCTACCTCATCGCTTCCCTTGTAAACCACTTCTGAGGTGTCCTACTTTGATAGAGACAGTTGCCGAGTTCACTTTTCTCTTCATTTTCTCCTTTTAATAATCTCTTCCGCCAGCTTTGCTTTGTATGCTTTGGATGCTCAGGAGCCTTGTACAATAAAGTTTAGCGAGGGGATGGGAAAGGGAAGCTAGGGTGAAAAAGAGGAAAAAAACAGATGTGAGAGGGTAAATCACTGAATAATCACATATGTACATTGCATAGCAAGGTGTGGGTAAGTGAAGTCAGGGTGAGGAGGAGAAAGGGCAATATAGGAAGAGGTAAAGAAAAGAAAAAGAAAAGTTGAAGAAGAAAAACATAGTCGTGTCTTCCAGTGTGTGAGGTTACCAGTTCAATCGATATGAAAGGAAGACAGTTTTTTTTTTTTCGTCGCTTCGCCTTTCCTGCCACATGACCTTGCTTCCCCCTGCGTGCATCAGGAGGCCCAGCAGCAGCACTCTGACCTCTCGGCCGAGCTGATGTCAGTGCGCAAGGAGAAGTTCACCCTCCAGGCCAGGCTGCAGGAGCTCCGCAATGTGCTGCGCTCACGCATGGAGCAATGCAAGGTATACTTATATGAGCAGACGCCTGATAATTTCGTTGTCAAGGATGCTAGCACATGTACAGTACAAAACTGACTCAAACACGACATCATTGTTTTAAGGATGAAGCACTTTTAAGCGTGGGCCTGGCTGTTGTATGCTGTTGTTTTTGTTTAGCATCACGCAGACAAAAGCACACGTAGCATAGCCATCTGATCACGTGCTCACGCCAGAGAGAAGTCTTTTTTTTTGTCCCGTTCTTTCGGTGCCTTGTTGATGATATTAAGGCAGGTAAAACCGCATATAGCATAGCCATCTGCTGCATATTTAGTACGTGGTCACGCCTATGCAAAGTCTCCTTCCTCTTGTTCTACGAGCGCCATGATTGTGATGTTAAGTTTGGAGCACATGAAAATTGGAAAAAGAAGCAAGGTGAAAGCAGAATGACTCAAGGGAAAAATGGGGAGTAAAATACAAACAAAGAAAAAAATAGACAATGCAAGAAGCAAGAAAGAGAGTGGGAAAGAAAGAGAAAATTGAAGAGAAAGAAGGCTGTCCGGCTCCGCAATTCTTGCAGGCTGGGCACCCCTAGTGTGAAGCTGCCTTAACGTTTTTTTTAATAACTTCGAATGCATATCATGAGCAACTGCTCATGATAACGTCATGTCGCCGTGGATGCGGCTGCTGAAGTTGTTGCCTCTGGTGTACATGTGGCTGCTGAAGTTGTTGCTGAAGATGTTGCCTCTGGTGTACATGTGAAATGAAAAGTTAGAGTTATGCAGATATTATGCAAACAGCAAATGCTGCAAACAAATGTATGTACATTACTTAGTACCTGAGTTTTTGCATCTCATTCCCTCAGTACCGTAGAAGGGGAAAGTTTAGAAAAACTGTGCAAAGGCGTCTGTTTTGGAAATGCAAAATGACGCTTTCATCGCCCACATATGAATGCACTTGCCCCGTTCTTCGTTTTGTACTTAGCCGACAACACTGCAGAAGCAACATAGCTAGCACAGTCAGACGTCTTAGATCACGAAACATATTATGGAATAAGCACTTGACATAATTATAAGTACAATTTGTGTTATCATGAAACATCAGATTATGGACACTTGTGCTTCCGTTTCGCAACGTGGTATGTGTTAGTTGAGAGCGAAATTTGTGCACGAGTCGCACGAAACTCACTCACTAGCATATAGAGAGTTTTAAATAAGCCAGAGTTTGATGTAATTGAAATGCCATTATCTGTTACATAATTTTGAGACCCCGATTCTAAATCAAACTTCGTAACTCTTCCCTTTAGCTGTCATATTTTGTGTGCAACTTCTTTATGCAAATTCAAGCAGTGAGGTAAGATTCCCTAGCTCTAGTAGTGCTGAGGTGTTGTCTGCTGTGTATAAAATCAATTACAATGGGAGAAAGCATGATTAACCTCACTATTTTTGTGACTCAATTTTCTAGGAGCTTCAGAGGCAGCTGACAGAACTGGCCGAGACAACAGAGCTTGACCTGCCTAATGTCATGCCGGACTTAGACGACTCGTACATTACGGAATTGCTCCAGCAGTGTTCTTCACAGCCAACTAGCAGGTGAGATGTAGTGTATTTCCATCATGTGCCTTCTTTTTTTTCTTGAACATTCGAGCATCGCAGACTACTCGTGTGATGCCCATAAGCAAAACTTTTGTGTACGGTCCCCACCTATGACGAGTGGGTTCTATTTTTGTGAACAGTAGTAAAACTTTGCCTTATCTTGTAGTCACTGCATTTAAAAACTACAAATAACTAACGCCTATCATGCTTTGTACTTGGCTTCCTTGGTACTTGGCAGTATAAGGTTGTAATTGGAAGGCCACTCAAAATCAGGCTATTCTGTGGCTGATATTGTGCCAAAGTTTGTTCTTTACATCAGCAACTAACCACAGTTCGTTAGGTAATATTAAATGAAAATTTGCAGGCGAGTGTTGGATTATACTGGAAATAATACTGAATGCACTGAAATTCTGACAATTGAACCAGATTAGTGTAGAATCAAAACATCTCAGTGTTGTTAACCTAGGCACTGTCTTACAAGGCAAATCTGCACAGAAGGAACTACTGATTGTATAGGTTTTTTTTTTAACCACCATGTTTCGTATAGCATAGTTTTACTTAATATTTACAGTTTAGACTACTTATCTTCTAGACTTACTTTTTTCCAACTTGTTACCTAAAGCAAACCTTCTTGATTTTCTATAGGCCACTTGGGAGTCTGCAAATATGCCTTGACTCACTCAAGCAGGACTTGAATACTCTTCACAGCCAGATTCGGCAGAACGTGGAGCTTCCTAAAAAAGGTGTGTAAACGAATGAAAGTGTTCAACAAATAGGCTTGTAGAGTTGTAAAGAAGGTAATATAATTTGTGGGTTTTTGTTGCAGTGGTAGTGCAGATTGACAGCTTAATTTCACTGTGAATCACTGGCTTACTTTGGGCTTTAATGGCTGTAGCAAAGTTGGGAGCAACAAACTGTGACACTTTAAAAAAAAAATGCCTTAAAAAAAAATTTGGCAGATCCCATGTACAGTGGGAATCGATTATATACGAAGCACGAATGAGAAATGTTGATATGTCACTTTAAAATCAGCACAACGTTACTAGGTGGTGGTAAGTGATGACGTACATGACTACCGTGACATGATTATTATGTTTGGATGTGTCGTTTACCTTCGTCATTTATTCAAGTCACGTGATAACAAATTGAGTATATGTGGAGCTAGCGAAACGACCGCGAGCACGCTATGAGTGTGCTATGTTGTCATGTCCTTACATGATATGCGTGTCAGGATTATCATGTTTGCACCAGTCATATACTTTCGTCATCCATTGACGTCACGTAACACCAAATTCGGTATATATGGAGCTAGCAAAACGGCCACGAGCGCATCATGAAGGGCTCAATATACTCCAATGTAGCGTTGACGCGCACGCACGCTGGGCACAGCGACGCTACGTTAGCAAAACGCAAGCACTCTGTAGTCTGACGCCAGGCGCGACCGGCACGACCAGCGTTCGTCGGCGCGGCCCCACGGCAACCGGTGCGAAATGCAACATGCTGTGTTTCGCACCGATGCGTTACCCAGACAACACTGCGTCTCCCTCTTTTTGTGACGGAGGGACACTGGACGCGCTAAAACGCGCATGCGTCAAAGCAACGTAGTGCGGCGTGCGCCTGCGAGTATGTGGCAGGACCCGTGCCTGGCGTGGCAATGCCGGCGTCACCCGACGAAATGAACGCCGGTAAGCACCACACCGCGTCTGGTCGAAATCTATTGGCGCCTTGAATGCGGCATGTAATCATGCTCTCACATGACACGCATCTCATGATTATCATCTTTGCAACAGTCACATACCTTTGTCATCCATCAGTGTCACGTAATACCAAATTTGGCATGTGAAGCAAGCGAAACAGCCGCGAGCGCATCATCAGTGTGGCATGTAGTCATGTTGTTACATAACACCCATGTCGTGATTGTGATGTTTGTATGTGCCTTTTACGTATGTCCTCCATTCGCGTTGCATAATACCGAGTTTGGTACATGCGAAGCTATCGAAACGGCCGGAAGCGCATCATGAGCGTAGCATGCCGTCATGTTGTTACATGACACGCATCTGAAGTTTATGATGTTTGCACCATTATCATACCATCGTCATCCATTCGCATACTGTAATACCAAATTTGGTATATGTGACGCTAGCAAAACGGCCTGGAGCGCATCATGAGCGTGGCATGTAGTCATGTTGTTACATGACACACACCTCATGATTATCATGTTTGCACCAGTCACATACCTGTGTCATTCATTCACGTACTGTAATGCAAAATTTGGTATTAGTGAAGCTAGCGAAACGGCCCCGAGCACATCATGAGCTTGGCATGTAGTCATGTTGTTACATGACACGCATGTAATGATTTTCATGTTAGGGTCTGTTGCTTGTGCTCGCCATGCAGTCATGTCATACTATACCAGTTATGCAACATGCCATGTGAACTAAACCACTGCAAGAGCTGCAGGACCATAAATTGTAGATCATGACATTCATGACATCCATGTCATGCATTTCATGTTATGATTAGTGAAATATGTTCTTCACACAGTCATGTTATTCCATACCAAGTTTGGTGTCGATACCGGTATGGAAACAGCCTGGAGAGCTAAAAGTCGTAGGCGGCTAGATAGATAGATCGATAAATACGCGAAAAGTCGCAGAAGTTCGCTAAGAAATGCTTCGCATTTAAATATTGTATCATGTCAGTATTAAACCTTGAAAGTTATTTGTATTCTGTTTGGTTAATTTGTACGCCACGGCACATCTTTAGCAGTGTTGTTACTGTCGTAAACCAGCCCTGTATACGGTGGTACTCTATCACTTCCTATAACATTAGCGAAAACGTGTTTCATACCACGGAGCAGGAATCGGGTTACAAAGGTGAAAATAGGCATGAAGTTGCCAATTTCTTTTGCCCCTGTAGCAATAACTTGGTGTTTCTTAGGTGGAGGCATGGAAGCAGTAACCCACCTAGAAAAAGTGTTCTTGATAGAAACAGAAAGTCAGTGTTTAAAAGGACCAACAAGCAATTTTTATGGTGCCTGTTTTCTCTAATGCAATGGAAAGCTTACTAGCTAGAATGTATAATCACAGAACGGTAACATGGAAAATGCCGTGAAGCACTTAAAATTGGAATTTTTCAATATGTACTGGCTTTGAAGTCACACACGAAAACAGTGGGAGTTGAGCGCGACTATGGTTCGTGTTTGGGTGCTGCGATTTGCTGCGCATGCACCACGGTTCGTCTTGTTCAACTTATTGCTGTGAAGGCTGCACTGCTTCTTAGCATCTTTTTATTTTATAAGCAGCATGGATTAATGTGGGGATGGATAATAATAAGCACTCAAATCTAATTATAACAAAGTTGCATCTTACGAAAAAATAAGTTTGTTATATGCAAAAATTTGTTATAAAAATTATTCTTAACACTGTACCTAGTGGCAAGCCTATTTTTAATTTACTTCATTATTAGCTATATTTCATTATATCAGTGTTTGTTATAATATCGAGCACTGATTATGGTGTGTATGAAAGCATCAGACTACATACAGCAAAGTGAATGGCTCTGTAGTCTAGCTTCGAGGTTCTTCCACTAGGCTGCGCAACATACCAGCATTTTGTGAATTGCAAGTGCAATTTAAAAATATTATCTCAGTCGAATCTTGAAAAGGATGCTTGAATTTAGTGCTAATATAATTCACAGTCTTTTAATTTTCACCAGTATCTAATCACGCGTACTGGCCACTTGATGGTCCCTTTAACGTAACCTGGTTGCCGTAACCCAAGTTAAGCCCAAGCGATTTATATTCCTGTGCTCATGTAACTTATCAACGTGTTCAACGTTTTCAACGGCCTCAACTTCAGCGTGGACATTTCACAAACAGCACTAACATTTTCTTGCAGAACTCGTGACCTGAAAAGACTGCTAGAACCACTTGGTACGCACATCATGGTCTTCCATCCCAGTGACTGATGCCAAAGAACGAACGCCTTTCAATGAGAAAAGTCTGCTTTTGAAGGACCAGGGTTATAAAGCTTTCTAGTGTGTTGTGGCCATGTAGTAACCATTCTGGTGTTGGGGGTCATATCCTTGTAAAGAGCTGCTTCTTTTGTGTAGTATATATACATCTATTTTGGTTTGTACGGTGCATGTGTTTGTACGTTACTCCCTTTTTTTTGTCTGCATAATATAATTTCAAAGTGGTGTTGACATTCTTTTCTCATTTATTGAGAGTGATTTGAATGGAAACGGAACAGGGTGTAACGAGTGAACTAAGTTTTTAGAGTGAGTGATGTTTTGTTGGGTATGTGGAAGGTGCTGGCTGCGTCAGAGAATGAGTGATTGTGGTCATTGTAGAATGTAGACATGGGGCCATTTTCCGAGTCATTCTTCATTTTTCAAGAATAGCTACACTGTCATTTTTGTAGCGTACTCTAATCGGTGCAACAGATGCCCAGTGATGGATTTGTAGGGCTTCTTTTTGGACGCATCATATTGTGTGCAATGTGCTGATTACATTTGTTGGCAATGTTATTGTCCTTCGGCGTAGTCTCTCTGAATACTGCTTCGTTGAATATCGAAATGGGTGATGGGAAGTGATGATTAGTAGAGATAATATTCGTTGTGATTAAGTGAATGCATGTGTATTTATTGGAAAACAAGGAAATTGTCAGCTACCTGACCATTTCGACAAACTGGTGCACGCGTTGCTTTAATTCTCTAACTGCTCTAATCAGCATGTTAAAGTACTTTATTGAGATAAAATCATATTAACTGTTGTGTTGGCAGCTCCAATAATAACTAATGTTAACGGAGAGTGCAACTAAAAACAATTGCTTTGTAAGGGTCATTCCTTGTTGACAGTCAATGCATGTTTGATTGCGATGGCTGATATCTTTGCAGACTATTGCTTTGGTGTCGCTCAGTGTGTTATTGGTTCATTTTATATTATTTTTTTATGTTAACTTTTACTCTATTAACACATTCTGGTTGAAGCTGTGTAAATCTGGTGCCTTGTGTGTTCACACTAGATGGAGTGCAGGGTCATCGGTTGAACTGCAAGAGTCAATGCTGCAAATTTATGCAAACTCTGTCTTGTGCCACAATGTGGTGCATTTCCCGTCTTCAATGCCTGTGCATCTCCTGCATATGCGAGCACTCTCATTTTTAATCTAACAAGTTGAAGAAAAAAAAATTGTACCTCCTTTACTATCAGATACTATGCAAGAAATTTATGCATCGTAGTTTAAAAAATAATTTACATACGCTTACACCGTTTATACAGAAAGTATCAAGCAAAAAAAAGAATCTCCTTGCATGTTTTCTAATGTCAGAAACCTGCTGATAAAAATTTGTCTTCAAAGTAAACTGGTTTGTGCAAATAAAAACAAAAACACGGAAAGACTGGACAAGGACAGGCACGTGTTAATGTGTCCTTGCAATAACTGCTCCGATTAGAGCTGTTATTTCGCCTGTCCCTGTCTGGTCCTCCTGTGTCCTTCTATTTATTTGAGCACACCAGTTTATTGTGAAGTATGAACCAACTCACGGAGCTGCAAACTTTACTTGAAAGGTCGTCTTGCTGCCGTTAGACAACTGGGCTCTCGACAGTCCAGGAGAACCTGAAAACTTGAAACTTGAAAGGCTGAGTGCTTCATTTAATTTTGCAGATGGCTAGCAACAGGCAGTTAAAAAGCACAAAATTGGCATTTCACATGGTCACTTAAATGTTGCCACAATAGACTGAGACAAAGAAAGGTTAATAGTGTTTCAAACGAAAATGCATGTCGTTGTATATGTATCCTGTGAAATGACAGTGCCGGCATAGGGGCTTTTGAGTCAAGTTTGTGCAATTTGTTATTGTATAAGAGCAGTTGTGACAAGAGAAAGAAAATGCCTTATCCCAGCACATTACTAAAAAAATTTTAGTTGTGTAAGAGTTCGATTATTTCATCACTGAAGCAGAGCTAGCTCATTTCTGATACTCGGAGTTTTTGCTGCAATGTCAGCTTGAAACCTGAACTGCTAACCATTGAAGGCCGCCTTGATATTGTTCAGTGTACAGCTAATGCAGCTAAACATGCTGTATATTAAGTGAATCTTGCACAAACCTGTTATGAACTTGAAGTTCCAGCTGTCTATGCTTGACCTTTTTGTGGGTTTTATGATGCTATAACAAAACGACAAAATGCGGGTTTTGAGATTACATAGGTTATGGTGAAGCAGATATGACTAGCTTCACCGCTGAAATAATATATGCTATTCGTAATGTAGAAAGGTCAAATGGGTTAACTACTCTGGACGTGTGTGCTTTGGCCTGTGGCTTGGCTGGCCAGTAGTACTTATCTGTGATTTTACTGATATTACGTACAGTTCTATGTCAGTGATGCAAAATATACTTGCAATTCAGAGTTTTCATAGAAAACCGTTGAGAGGCTGTCAAAATTGACAGGCAGCCCTTTGATGGCGCCCTGAATGCTTCGGTCCTGTGTTTGTATCTATTGAGCTAATTGGTACTTAAGTTAGTGTTTTTACCGATCACAAATATTTAATACAGCTCAGGCAACTTCATATAATGTGCAATTTTGTTATAGCAATGTTTAACGGTTAGGGCGAACAACAATGCATAATGATGTTGTGAACAGTGCTGTAAATATTGAAGGAAAAGTGCAATGCTGTACTTCGTTAACACATTGTTAGTTTATGAACCTTGGATTATGCTTGTTGTTGAAGCCAAAGTACGATCCATAAAAAATTACTCTGATGATTGAGTTTTTATAAGGCCACTTTTGTGAATGCCTTTGTAGCTTGAAAAGTGACGCTATATACCTTGTATACTTAGTAACAGTGTTTTCAACATGATATGAAAAGAAAAGAAAAAACTTTGTTTTGGTAGCATATGGAGCAATATTTATTGGTATCGCAAAGGAGGAAGCTTGTTAAACACATAGCCAACACTCCAAAAATACACATTCATCATCACTACACTATCGTATGACGCAAACTTTCAATGTTTTTTCTCTTGAATCAGAGTTAACTTTTCCGTGCAACATGCTTGGCATGCTGTGAAGTAGTGAACATGTCGGCATGTTACCAACATGCTGCAAAGTACTATGTCTGGTCATACCTATGTTCTGGGGTCAGTTTTGTGATGTGTGTGTGTGTGTGTGTGTGTGTGTGTGTGTGTGTGTGTGTGTGTATATATATATATATATATATATATATATATATATATATATACATATACATATATACATAAATATATCCCTGTATTTTCACATTTTCGTTTTGAGTTGATGTGACTTGTAAAAATTCTTTCCTGCTCACTGCTCCTCCAGTGTGCTGAGAAGTTGTCTTCCTCTTGCTGCGTCGAGCTTGGAATGGAACCCTTTAAATGCCATGCTAGCACACCTGCCTGTGATCCCACAGCAGTTTTACAGTTTTTAAAATCTGTGTTCCAAATAATGAGATGGTAAAGATGAAGTGCCTTTGTTAAAACGCGTTGAGACGGCAACGATCTTGCCTCCGTGAGTGTAACTTGCACGACAATGTGTCCTTTAGCATCAACTAATGCTATAAATATGGGCATATGTTAATTGTATGAAAGAAGAAAAGCTGTTAGATAATTTCGAAAAATGTAGAGCACACTTTAGAAAAAATAAATGCTGTACGGAGCACCTGCATTTAGTATTCCTAGAAGGACATCAAAAGGCAAATCTGAATTTAAAAGGCCTTTCACCCGGCACTCCAAACAAAGAAATTTGTATGCAAAGATTGCACATCAATGTAATCGGTAAATTATTGATGTACAATCTATGCACACCAATCACTTTGTATGGAGTGTCTGTGATGGCACTCTAAAGGGTCATGTCAACTAGTGAACTTTTTTTTGTGGGCGATGCATTTCCCGGAAAAAGTCAGATATGACATAGTTCTCTGTCCTATTTATCTCTTTTTAAAAAGGTTTTCGTTTAATTTAGAATGCAGTGTCAAGCAAACAAGCTGCCACCCTGGTAAACTTGGTGCCTTCAAGTACTAGTATGCAAGCGATCATTGGTCAACATCCTGCTCGTAAAAAAGTCACGTACTGTGTAAAGTTCGCATGCAAGAAAAGTGTGTTCCAAACTCACTGTTATAACTCTGAGTGCCACTGACTGGCAATCCTAAGTTTAAAAGCACATACATATATATCTATAAATTTATTTATTTATTTACAGATACTGTCAGCCCTACACATGCATATTACATGAGTGAAAAACAGATACATTTTTGTATATTTGTTTTCTATGCAGTAATCATTCATAGCAAAAAACATTCTGGAATTGTAACATAATCAACATGTATATTCAGAACTAACAGATCATATATTGAGGCTAAACACTATGGTTGCAAAATCGGTAGAGCATTGGGCATTTTTTCTTTTGAAGGTTGTAGGTTTGGTTCCTGCTGACAGCAAGTTGCCTTTTTATTTGCTTTAATTTCTTCACATTTATGTCAATTACAACAATTTAAGTCCTCTACACTTTTCTTAGCTGGATTGCATGTACCTTCTCATTGAATTTGTGCCTAACAAATAAAAACAAGCTCTTGAATTCCACTCTTTTTGTCCATGGGTGCCTGTTATTTACACCGCTCGCTGTGGTGTTGCACCACCTGTTTTTTGAAATGTTGCTATTAGCTCGTTCATGTACTTTCCAAATGCGCAGAGTTAGCTGCTACTGGCCTGCACTGTACCAGGTGTCACGATCATATGCCATCGTTCATATACTACCAGGTTCATATACCATTGGAGACAAGTGTTCAATGAAAACTGCTCAATTCAAATATCTAGGATTAACGATGCAATGTGATGTAACATGATGCAACTTATTTCCCTCGTGTCACCCCTCTCTGATGACCTTCAAGTTCGGTCTTAGAAACGGGAGAAAAGAGAATGCAATTGCAGGGTGCGACAAATCTCTGTAGCTGTGCTCGTTCTCAACGGATTCTGAAAAGTTTTGTGGCAATGATTCGTAAGGCATTAAAATCCTTTTATGGGGCCATTCAAAAGTGATCTGGAAAAGTGTTGCAGGGCCCCTTTTAAAGTAAGTCTATGATGCAGTGGTATCGCGCAATGGGAACGAAAGCAAGCGTTCCAGATTTCTACTCGACGGTGGCGAAAACATATCCCCGATTCCCTTCCCGAAGGGAATCGTGAGGAAATGCGAATGCATTGCGTGGCGTCCATAACAGCGTTTCGTGCGCGAGAGACCAGCGTTAGAGGAATAACGTTTTTTTTTTCTTAGAGCGTGCAGCTAATAAGGCCATTCGCCGCACGGGGCGTTATTCTGTCGCGAGAAACGCGCTATACGTTTCCAGCTTTAGTAGCTAGCGTGCACGGTTAAAAAATACTATAAAGTGAACAAAACAAGCAATGTTCTCAGTTCAGCGTTTCGCAGCGGCATCTCGAGTAGACATTTCCGTGTGTTCTTGAGAAGCGCCCAGCGAACGGTCGAGAGAGGCGCGAGTGGACGGGAAAGTCGGGCGCAGGGAGGAGAGAGAAAAAAATTGCCCGCAGCTTCCCTCGCGGGAACACTGAGGAGGATGCGGAGCATATAATTGGTTAACGGGGTGTTAAAGTGCGACTTACTTGGGTCGATGGCTAAATTGGTTAACATGGTTGTGAAATGGGGTGTTAAATTGCGACTTACTTGGGTCGATGGCTAAATTTGTTAACGTGGTTGTAGGAGGGGGTGTTAAATGAGTGAACACGTACACACGTATGCGAAAGGACGGCGCTGGTCGAAGGGACGTCGATCATTGTGTTTGTGGATTCGTTGGAATTCATTTCACCGCGACCTTGGACGTCGACGCGCCGTACAAACCAACCGACGAGCGGCAACTGAGCGAGCGAGCGCCGACCTTGAGTATATATACAGCGCGACGGCGCATGCGCTGTCAGCTGTCGAATGTTCTCGAAGGAGAAGCGCGCGCGCGGCACAGATGGCAACGGCGCGACGGCGCATGCGCTGTCAGCTGTCGAATGTACTCGAAGGAGAAGCGCGCGCGGCACAGATGGTGGGCGACAGCGCGACGGCGCATGCGCGCGCGTCAGCTGTCGAATGTTCGAGAAGCGGTGCGGACGGCGCACTACAAGGCGCTAGTATAAGATGCTTCCGCATCTAAAAGTGGCGAAGCACTGCAATCGCCCTCTCCTACACTCTTGCACCGCATGCTCCGTGTTGCTATGGGAGAGGGAGTGGCAGTGGAAAGATACCTGCCAGCGCCCAGACAACGCCGGGTGCCTGACATAGCCCGACTAAGAAATGCAGTCGCATTTAAAACTCCGGTCGAGCTGCCCTGGAACTATCTCATTTTCATTCGAAGCTTGCCCTCGGACCTCCGACGACACGGCACCCGTTCTTGCGTTTATATCACGGTGTAACGTACAGTCTATCTTACACCGTGGTTTAGATCGGCAACGCTTTCTAGCATCGGGTCCTCTGGTTCCGCTGGGGTGCTTAGCATGCGTCTCTCGCAACAGGCGGATCATATAGTTCAGCTCCCTAGCAGTAGTAGTAGTAGTAGTACAAAACTTTATTACATACATAATCCAGACAGGCTTGAACTCCAGTGCCCCAAAGAATATACGGGGTGGAGAGCGAAGTCTGACCGGCAGGGTGGTGCCCCTATTCCAGGGCCCCACTGGCGCGAGCCATCCGTTCAGCTCTTTGGATCAGTCGCAGCTGATCCACTAGGGCTGGGCTAGACAGCAGCGCCTCCCATTCCTCCCACGTGCCAGTGGTGTCGTGCTCTTCGTCGTGCTCTGCACACTCCCACGCAAAAAGCTTGCAGAAACTATCTAAAGGGCAAAATTGGAGCACAAGCGCTCCGTATATTGGTTGGGACAGGATGGGACCCCACAGTGAAATACGTACAGGCTGTGACTTGGGCACCGGGGCACGAGGGCGTGACAGGGAACCTGCGCGCGGACGAGGCGGCTCGAGGCTTCACAAATCACCGAGCCACTCAAGCCAGTGCAAGTGATGACCTTACACCCATGGACCCTTGCTTCGCAACAATTTTAAAGTACTACAGAGAAAATAGGCAGCTGTATCCACGTCCTCACAGCAAGCTCAGCGCTGCGGAGGCAACAGCGCTAAGAAAAATACAAACTAACACTTACATAAATCTGCACACTCTTCACCTGATCTACCCCACAACGTACAGAGGTATGTGCCCGTGGTGTGGAGCCACCCCAACTCCCTAGCAAGTTCTCGTGCTTTAGAGGGTCCGTTTTTGATTAGACCACTGCTGGAGCAAATCATTAGCCCCAGAGTTCAATCGAAACACCCTCCGCTCGGCCTTCCACCCTCAACTGCCCTCAACTCTTCCTTCGAGCGCTCAGGGCTAAGCTCCGCCTTCACGACTCCTGCGTCACGATGTGGCATGAGAGACCGCATACGTGTAAATCCCGCCGCCGATCCGATGCCGGCAGTCTGTGCTGCGCGTTCCACAGACAATCAGATAGCAGGAAACGGTGACGTCAGTGGGGCAGAGCGTGTCGCTTGGTGCATGGGCGGTTGAAAACGCGTTTGGCCGAGTCGCAGCGATCTGCAGTGGTGAAGCGATTCGTGGCTTTAAAGCGTTGTAATAAATTACGCAGTTTACGCACAGAGCTCAAATCGGTCTCCAAATTACCCTTGAGACTTAGTCTACGGCCCAATGTGTTTGTAAAAAAATTGTCAATATCGTTTCAGGGTCCCTTTAAAGCGGGTAAGCGCGCAGAATTCTGTCTGTCTAAAAGTAGTTCCAATTTTCCTCAGAAGCATTTCTGACTTATTTGAAAACAGGTAGGGGTACCCCAATGAGAGCCTGCACGATATATGGCCACCTCATTTGTGAACGCTCCAAAGGGCCCCTCAATATAGACACGCGTGAGAGGCAGGCAAACACTGTTTTTCTGCACCACATGTCGTATCCATGGACACTCAGCAGTAAAGTCACTGGCGCCAACGTAAGATGAATGAACGACATCCATAGTCCCTGCGGAATCTTTAAGGACCCCGCACCTCTTTCAGCTCACCGTAAATTCTTTCACAAACGGCTTAAAGGGCCACTCACTAGGCCCCATAACAAATTCAAGTTAGTTAGACCGTAGAGAGAGAGAGAGAGAGAGAGAGAGAGAGAAATTTTATTGATACAAAAAAGTGGAGAGGTCCGCCTGAATCCATGTTCTAGCTTGCTACGCAGCGTTAGGAAAGGGGAGGGGAAAAAAGAAGCAGAGAGAGAACAGAAGATGTTGATGATGATGAGGAAGGTGGCGATGAAGCAAGACCTTGCATCAATTTATAGTCTTTTGCTGAGTTCCGTATCTCTTGAAAAATTGGTCAGCGCTTTCAGAATATCGAGCTGATCACAAGGTGATGGCTCCAACAGAACTTTTTCGGACACTTGCTGTTTGGTACATTTCATCAAGACGGTGGCCATCGAACTTCTTTGGTAGACGCACAAGATATGTTCTTTTGTCTCAGGAGTGCCACAGGCGTCACAATTGGGGCTCTGCACGGCCGATAACGTGTTCGCGGAGAGATCGGGCAATATGTGGCAGCACTGCTCCGCGAAAGTGTGGATAGGTGGTCGGCGGCGCGTATACAAATACATGCAGCGGAACTTCGTTGCGTGCGGTCTGAGCCGATTGTCGGCTGATAAAATGCGTTGACTACAACTTACTCTTAATATCTATGCTTTTCTCTACTGAATCGGTGCACTTCTACTATGCTACATTAGCATTACCCGCGAGTTAATCGCATTCTGCCTTTCATAGGGATGCTCGCTGTGGGCGACTTCACGCTTTTGCATTATATCACGCATTTGCTGTGTTGTTCGTACGTGGTTAGCTTGTGTTCCTCCTGATACGCACTGCTGTAGCGTGACTGAACTACTTATTTACACCATTGTCATCTGCACACTACAAAAAAGAGAGAAAGAAAGATCGTAGAAAGCCCGCGTATCTGTGCACGCGATTCGTTCAGTACCACCGTTCGCACCTTATACGCGTATGAATTTTTTTCTTATTCTGTTCACCACAAAATGTGGGACAGTCGATAAGTCTAATCAGGAAAGCTTAGTGGCTGACGGAGGTTTGCGCTACACTGCGTTTACCCCGTGTACGCACATGTTCTTGCGCCAGTAAAAATCTAAAATCTGATTCAGCAGAAAGCTTTCATCGATAGATTACGTGTATGACGATGCTACAGCAAAGGCTCAGTTAATGGGACTAGCCATTTTTTTGTTTTTTTGTTTTATAGACAAAAATTACCGCTGCCTTCCGTCGGACACTAACAATGCCACTCAAACGCTGGACCAATGCAAGAAATGTGAAATTTTCAGCGAAATTATACATTACATATAGGGCATGCCGTCTGAATTAATTTTCAACGTCTGGGCTCTTTAAAGGGTTCTTAAATCTAAGCACACGGTCGCGCGCTTTAACTTGCTGAAGACAAGACGTAGTACTGTGTAAGTACCGAAGTCGCACAGTTTCATGTGGTAGTAATATTTATGCATTGGTACAATAGCCAGATAAACACAGCTAAGGCCCCCGCATGATAGTTAAACTACAGTGTCGTAGTTTAACCAACAGCGCGCAGGTGCATGACCTAGAACCAGTTTTTTAGATGCGGAGCCTCTAATACTCGAGGCTTGTAGTGCGGCGCCGTCCGCAAGCTTCCTCCTCCTTCTTCCACCATCTGTGCATCCCTTCCTCCTCTACA
Organism: Rhipicephalus microplus; assembly: GCF_043290135.1. Lineage (NCBI taxonomy): Eukaryota > Metazoa > Arthropoda > Arachnida > Ixodida > Ixodidae > Rhipicephalus > Rhipicephalus microplus. Next base: position 159,366,390 of record NC_134702.1, read on the forward strand.
CACCGCGCGCGCTTCACTCCTCCACCATCTGTGCACCCTTCCTCCTCTACACACCGCGTGCGCTTCTCCTCTTCACGAACATTCGCTAGCTGTATAATGTAGCGCGCATGCGCCGTCACGCTTCGAGAACATCGGCAGCTGACGCGCGCGCATGCGCAGTTGCGCTTCTCCCCCTTCTCGAACATTCGACAGCTGACAGTGCATGCGCCGTCGCGCTGTATATATACTCAAGGTCGGCGCTCGCTCGCTCAGTTGCCGCTCGTCGGTTGGTTTGCACGGCGCGTCGACGTCCAAGGTCGCGGTGAAATGAATTCCAACGAATCCACAAACACAATGATCGACGTCCCTTCGACCAGCGCCGCCCTTTCGCATACGTGTGTACGTGTTCACTCATTTAACACCCCCTCCTACAACCACGTTAACCAATTTAGCCATCGACCCAAGTAAGTCGCACTTTAACACCCCGTTAACCAATTATATGCTCCGCATCCTCCTCAGTGTTCCCCCGAGGGAAGCTGCGGGCAATTTTTTTTTGTTTCCATCGAAGTAAGATCCTACGCACACGAAACGCTGCGCCATGTTGCATGTCCGATGTTTAAAAATGCAGCGTTATGGTGGCTAGAAGGAGGGTGGTCGCTTTCGGATCGAAGCAGGCGGTCGCTTTTGCATGGATGCTGCCATGTTGATTTGGAAACGCAGTTACCGGGGTTAAGAGACAAAAATAATTTCATACCTGCGAACTAAATGCGAACAACAAACGTATTAAATAATGATGTGGTGTATCATACACCAAACAAACACCAATTTTAGTCAACCCGGTCAATTTTAAGGCACTTAATAAATCTGGGACTATGTTTTTCTGCGCAAGTGTGTGGCTTTCTTACACCCCATAGCTTTGGTAGTGCTGAACCAAAAGGTTTCGGGCCTTGGGTCAGCACGAGCGCAAGAGCCCAAGATTACCTTGACGCATGCGCCCTGGTGTGTCGCAAGTTTCTTGGGGCCCCAATTATCAAACTCACTAATAGGTTGGGGTGGGGTCAGCCAAAACCATCTTCACGCTTTCGTAAAGACGAAGTGAGCGTGCAGCTTGCGCCTCAAGCTGCATCTTTATTACTTTAACTTTTTCTCCCACAATTCTTACTGCAGACAACCGGGGTGGATTTTTCTGCTCATGAGAATAACATGTAAAAAAAAAGGCAGATCCTACGTACAGTGGGAATCGGTGATATGCGAAGCACGAATGAGAAAGGTTGGTATTTCACTTTAGAATCAGCACAACGTTACGAGGTTGAGGTAAATGATGCCGTACATGACTTCCGTGTCATCATTACCACGTTTGGATGTGTAGTTTACCTTCGTCATCTATTCACGTAACGTGATACCAAATTTAGTATATGTGGAGCTAGCGAAATGACCACGAGCCCGTTATGAGCGCGGTATGTTGTCATGTTCTTCCATGACACGCGTGTCAGAATTATCAAGTACGGACCAGTCATATACTTTCGTCATCCATTGACGTCACGTAACACCAAATTTCGTATATGTGGAGCTAGTAAAACAGCCGCGAGTGCATTATGATGGGCCCAATATACTCCACTGTAGCGTTGACGCGAGCGCACGCTGGGCACAGCGACGCTACGTTAGCAAAACGCGAGCACTCTACAGTGAAACGCCACGCGCGACGAGCATCTGTCGGCGCGACCCGATGTCAACCGGCGCGAAATGCGATATGCTGCATTTCGCGCCGATGCGTTACCCAGACAACACTGCTTCTCCCTCTTTTCATGACGGAGGGACACCGGATGCGCTGAAACGCGCATACGTCAAAGCGACGCAGCGCGGCGCGCAACCGCGAATGTTTGGCAGGACCGGTGCCTGGCGTGGCAACGCCGGCGTGACCCGACGAAATGAACGCCGGTGAACACGCTCAGCGCGTCACGTCGAAAAGTATTGGCGTCTTGACTGTGGCACTTAGTCATGTTCTCACAGGACACGCATCTCATGATTATCATGTTTGTACCAGTTACATACCTTCGTCATTCATTGACGTCCCGTAATACCAAATTCGGCATATGGAAAGCTAGCGAAACGGCCGTGAGTGCATCATGAGTGTGGCATGCAGTCATGTTGTTATATGACATGCTGCAAGTCGCGATTATCATGTTTTCATGTGTCATTTACCTATGTCGTCCGTACGCGTCGCGTAATACCGTGTTTGGTACATGTGAAGCTATGGAAACGGCCGCGAGCGCATCATCAACGTAGCATGTAGTCATGTTACATGACAGGTATCTCATGTTTATCATGTTTGCACCAGTATTATACCTTCATCACCCATTCACGTATCGTAACACCAAATGTGGTATATGCGATGGTAGCGAAACGCCCGCGAGCGCATCATGAGCTTGGCATGTAGTCATGTTGTTACATGACACGCATGTCATGATTTTCATGTTAGAGTCTGTCGCTTGTGTTTGCCTTGCAATCATGTCAAACCACACCAGTTTTGCAACATGTCATGTGAACGAAACCACCGCAAAAGCTGCAGGACCATGAAATGTAAATCATGACATCCATGTCATGATTTTCATGTTACGACTAGTCAAATAAGTTCTTCATACAGTCATGTTATGCCATACCAAGTTTGGTGTCGATACCGTAATCGAAACGGCCAGGAGAGCTAAAAGTCGTATGCGGCTAGATAGATAGATAGATAGGTACGCGCAAAGTCGCCGAAGTTCGCTAAGAAATGCTTCGCATTTAAAAATTCGTCTTAATGGCTGCCGATAAGACACGGCTAAGATTACCCATCGGTGGCACGAGCTTGACTCAACTGTTTGCACGCACGCCCGTCGTCTGCTCCAAGCTTGGGAGGAGGAAGGGGCGCACGCCATGCTGCGCCTCTCTCCACCTCCTTTTGAGCAAGTGCAGGCCGGCAGAGAGCTCGCGCAGCACTGCGATTGTACCGCGACAAAACGAGAAAAAAAGAAACAGTGCAGAGTGCACACGCAGCACCAGTAAATCGAAGAGAAAGGTGCTGCACCCGTTGAACTGGTGCCGCCGGTGCAGCCAAATCAAAGAGACCTTAGGTTGACCCCTATTGCAGAAGCGCATTGGTGTCCAACTATGTCGCGGCTTGGTCTCGGTTGACCAGGACCTTCTGGCTCGCCAGGTTGGAGCGGCCGAGCAGGGCTGCCCGCTAGTTGGTTAGACAACGCCTGTATTAGGGGCGAAGCTTTTTATAACGACACCTGTTTGTCCATCGTAGACGCTGTAGTAGTGTGCAACAACTATAACATTTTAACCTCCAAGGTGGTGCCGGTGAGAGATTTTTTTCTGTGCGTTGTTGAACAATAAAAGATAGTGCTCAATGTACATGCCAATGGCCGCTAAGGGGGAATGAGAGACAGGAAAATTCGGCTTTTAGTTAACGCGCACGCTGCAAATTTTTTTATTGTTCAAGAACTCACAGAAGACAAGAAAGGGTTGCTACGTTATATTCGCTTGGCGTAACCTCCTAGGTTTTAGAAAGGTTTAGCGAGCGCTGGGCCACTGTGCCATGAATACAGTGAACTAGTATATACCATGAACTCGAGGTGGTTAAAGGTGGGAAGTAGACACGAAGCGCAAGCCGTGAGGAAGTGTGCGTGTGCCTCCTCTCGTTCAGTCCTTGGAATGTCCGCTGGATGGCGGTGCTTCTATATGAGGAATATATGATGAAAAGATGCGAGATGGTGGTAATTAGATTGTTGAATAGGGGGACGAACGGACACACAGACAGATGCATGAGCGGACGCACGGATGGCTACACGGACGGATGGACGCATGGGCGGACGCAGGAGCGGATGCATGGACGAAAGCAGGGATGGACGCACAGATGAACGTGTGGACGCACGAACAGACGCACGCACGGACGGGCGGATGGACGCACGGGCGGGCACACAGATGCACGCATGGATGGACGGAAGCAAGAACGAATGGACGGACGGAGGCTTCGCCCCACTATCCATCATTCACTCCGTGGATTTGCTGCCATTTTTTTCCCGTTGTCATTCCCTCATAAATCGACAACAGAGCTATATGTTTTCATTCAAGAGCTCTTGCGCTATTGGCTGTTTTAATGAAAATGCGAGGTGGTTTAATTGAAGATAACAGCTTATTGTGTCTAGTAAAAATACTTCAGGGTAAATATTAGTACTTCATTCATGTTATAACACGTTGTCAAAATTTGTTAACAATATTTCCATTGAAACCGGAGACTTTAACGCGGTGATTCACAAAGATGGGTCAAAAAGCAACCTGAATGTTTTAGCACATTGCCCGTCTAACTCTTAGATGTTAATTGTCACGGTGTTCTTTGAGCACTTTCAAGATGTTTTTTCAACGTCATCTCATATCCATGTTCATGTAAATGACGTCTGTCTTGACATCATCGTTAGAGTATGTCTAAGACGGAAATGTTTTGTTGAGTGTTAATGACGTTTGTGGCAATACATTTTTTCTAATCAGATGGCTTGAGTGTCACGGGACGGCTTTAAGCTCTCCCATAGTAGAGTACCTTGTGCTCTAAATCGTTACCCCCTCTTTCTAACCCCCCTCCCCCACGGTGTTCTGTATTGTTTCGTGGGCCGTTTATAGTGCCCATAATGCCGCGGGATGGCTTTAAGCTCTCCCATAGTAGAGTACCTAGTTCTCTAAATCGATAACCACTTCTTCTAAACACACGGCAATGGTCTATATGCCTTCGGGACGGCTTTATGCTCTCCTATAGTAGAGTACTTAGTACTCTAAACCGTCAACCACTTTTTCTAAACACACACGTTTCTTCAGAATAAGAGGGACAACTGAGGTTTCTAGTTGTCCCGTACTAGCCATACGCCCACTCTATTACGCATGTATAACTGTTATCCTGTTAAACGTGAATAACTTGATTCTTTTTAATTTTCTTTTCACTTGTAACATTTAGATACTCAGTGATCAATTATATTTTGGTGCTCATTTGTAAGATGTATAGACTGTCCTTTACTTGTTTTCGATGTTTTGTTTGTGTACGTACAAGTTAAGTGTACAATAAACTTTCCCTTTTCGCTCAGACCACCCGTTCTCCCATAGTAGAGTACCAAGGGCTCTAAATCGTTAACTAATTTTTCTGAACAGACCACCCGTTGTGAGCTCGCTCACGGCGTGATTTTTGTCAACAGGGCCTGATCAAGTGTGAAGGCCACGGGACGGCTTTAAGCTCTCCCTTAGAGGAGTACCTAGTATTCTAAATCGTCACCCACTTCTTCTAAACCAGATGACACTGTCTGCGAGAATAAATTTCGCTAATAACCACGTGACAACTTTTGAATACGCATGAACACTGCTTGCACTGATCCGTAGCAGAGCAAATATTGGTCCATTCCATGTTTACAGAAGGCACCATTGACACACTGAGACCTTTATAGCAATGTCGCGGCACGCCCAGCTTACAATGTACAAAGAGGAGTACGCTGTTACAGTGTACTAGAACACTTCTAGTACACTGTAACGCTGTAGCCAAGAATGAATGGATGGATTGATGGATGGATATGGCAGTACCCTATAGATAGAGCGGTGGCTAGCACCACCTAGCCGTAATAGTTAATGAATCAAAAACTTAGATTTTTTCCCTTTAAATAGTGAGGTTGATTATTCGTACGTTGTAGTGAAGGGTTTATTTTCACTCGGGCCTTGACTTTAGCCACCAATCAGATAACCTCCTTCTAGTTAATTCTACCCGCTTAAAGTATATTTTGCCCTCCCTGTCCCTAAACTCTGTGCTTTGAAAAACTCTGCGCAATCATCCTGAACTATAGGGTGAAGCCCTTTACATAACATTATCAAGTGTTCGGCAGTTTCTTCTTCCTCCCCACACGCGCTGCATACCGTGTCTACCCCTTCGTATTTGGCCCGATATGTCTTGGTTCGCAATACTCTCGTCCTGGCCTCAAACAGTAGAGAACTACCCCGAGTATTATCATAGATCCTTTCCTTGGCAATTTCCTGCTTAAAAGTTCGATAGATCTCTAGTGCGGACTTCTTAATCATGCCAATTCTCTGCATGTTAGTCTCCGTTTCCTTTACTTTCTTCTTAACCGAGAGTTCTTTTTGGTTTGACCACCTGCTGTTTTCTAAGTATTTACCAGTCAATTTCCTGGTTAGCTTCCTCCATTTTGTATCGACATTCTTCAAGTACAAGTAGCTGAATAGCTTCCTAGCCCAACGCTCCTCCCCCATTTCTCTCAATCACTTCTCAAATTTTATCTTGCTGCTAGCTTCCCTGCCCTCAAATGATGTCCATCCCATATAACCTTGTACTCCCTGATTTCGTGTATTCCCGTGAGCTCCTAAGGCAAGCCTACATATTCCACGTTGCTTAATCTCTAATCTTGCTTGAACTTCTTCTAATATCATGCACAAGACCGAACGTCAGACCAGGAACCATGACCCCTTTCCATATTCCTCTCACAACATCATACCTATGGTAATTCCACAGTGCCCTGTTTTTCATTACCGCTGCATTCCTGTTTCCTTTAGCCGTCACGTATAATTTGTGTTCCCTTAGGTACTCGGCCCCATCGCTTATCCATACGCCCAGATATTTCTATTTATCTGTTATCTCTAGCGTGAGCTCCTGTATTTTAAGCTGACTACCTTCATTGTCATTAAAAATCATGACTGCAGATTTTTCCTTACTGAATCTGAGATCTAACCTATCTCTCTCATTACAGCAGATGTCCACCAATCTCTGCAAGTCTTCCTTGTTGTCGGCGATTAGCACTATATCATCTGCGTACATCAATGCTGGTGGTGCCTGTTCAATGAGTTTTCCTTGTTTGACGAAAGAGAGGTTGAATCCTAGTCCATTTCCCTCTAATTTGGCCTCTAATCCTTGCAGGTACATCATGAATAATAAGGGTGACAGGAGCCAAGCCCAAAGCTCGCCCCCGCCCTCTATGGTTATGGGGCAACTGTCGCAGAAGCTGCAATGCTACCTCCGAGCACAGTGTGTTGAGGAGCCTCCCGCGTAGCCGCAATAGACCCCTTTCATAATTGTGAAGCTTGCTTTTCTGCTATGCAGTTTGCCCTACTAATGGCGGCTAGTCACTTTTTGCAAACAGAGTGTTCATGCTCAGTGTACCACTAAGACTTAAAAAATGTAGGTTTAGCTATCTCGACATTACTGTGCACAATAGACGAGCCCCAGCATGTCTAACAAGGTCTCCATTTGAAGTAGGACGGGTGCCGCCATCAGTAGGGCAAACATGCAGTGCCGAGAAGCGCCCTTGCGAATTATGAAAGGAGGTCTGCGTATATAGGGGTCGTTTTCGAAAGGAATGCTTATACCTGGCGTGGCTCTGTGGTAAAATATTTTATTTCCACGCAGGATGATTGGGTTCGAATCCTGCTGAGGCCATAACATTTACTCTTCGCGCTCGTCGGGTGAACACTGGCGACGTCAGTTTTTCTTAACTCTCTTGCATTTAAACTACCAATGTCAGTGTTCTCGCCGTTCCTTGGTAGATGTAAACAGCCTAACACCTGTGACACATACCCGCATACCTATGGCATAAACCCGCCAGTGTTTACATGCATGTGTCATGCGTGTCTGCCTGGAAGCGTTTAACGACATACGCGACGGGATTGTGACATTATTTATGTCGTGACTAGCCAGCAATGTTCGCCAAACTATGTTACCCTTCCATACCAATTTCAGTTTACCACAAGTTTATGGGGTGATCACGAGAGCAGCTAAACGTAGGCGGCCAGCTAGCTAGCTAGCTAGCTAGCTAGCTAGCTAGCTAGAAAGATAGATAGACAGATAGATAGATAGATAGATAGATAGATAGATAGATAGACAGACAGATAGATAGATAGATAGATAGATAGATAGATAGATAGATAGATAGATAAGGAACACGCAAAAGTGCCTCCAGAACGCAGAGCAATGCTTCACGTTTACAACTCACAAGGTTCCTTATGTATTCGCCCAAGATGACACGAAGGCGAAAGCAATATCTTCCTTTTCTCAGTCGATTATGGTGATCGTTGGTTACTGCATATAAGTAAAAATTTGTGACGTCATTTTGACGTCACTACATTCGGCGATTTGGGACCTCGAATGTTGAGAATTATATGATGGCGTTATTTTTTGCATCACCCGTGTTGAATAACACACCACCGACGTTCAATTTTACAGTTAGACGAGGCATGTAAGGCCTTAATTAACAAACTCCTGAAGTTATTCAATGGTCACCCGGAAAAGTGCTTCAAGCTCCCTTGACTTCTGCTACTATTCGCAGAATGACCGAAAACTATCGAGAACACTGTATAGCTTCCACCTTGGTTTTAAAAATAAAAGCCTTGTATGTTCTATCTCCAGGTGTCGAAGCCCCGCAGAGGGTTTCTGCAATAATGGACCCTCCCACATTCACTCACTTGCCACCTAATAAACGTTTTCTCTCTCTCTTTCAAAGTACTAACAAGTAGCGAAGAGTCAATTACATATTATCATGCGTATGGAACGGTCACTCCGGCACAGGCGTTGAAGTGACATCGAGTGGAGGAAGGCGACAACGTTGTTGTTGGCTGAGCTCTCAAGGTGCCTGCCCTGTTGGCTTGCAATACTGTGCGCTCAGTAGAGCGTCACCTAGATCCGCTGTAACCGAATAAATCTTCCCCGTAACAGCTTTTTCGTGGAGGTGCAGCGCATGAATGTTTCTTGCGCCTTCTTATAAGGCTCTTTCGTATATATAGCCAAACATATATCAATGCCCGAGCGTGGAAGGCACAGAAATAAATTTGAATCGTGGAATATTTTTACAGCGCAACAGGTTAGAATGGACAGAGAAGGGACACCCGTTCTAACCCGTTCCGCTGTAAAAATATTCCGCGATGAACATCCACCGACTCGCCCAACTCGCGATTCTGCTTTAATAAATGTGACGCTAGCAAAAGTGGGGCGCGCGTTCTAGCATAATACGGGGTGATGTACGCAGACCGAGTGCGCGTGAATACTGTTTGCCGCGAGATCGAGCAGAGTCGCTGCCTCAGGGGCTCCGGAACCACGAGGGGTGGGGCAGCGGGGCCGTTGCCCCCACAAGTTAGAAACCAGGGGGGGGGGGGCATGCCCCCCCCCATTAACAGCTGCTATGACTCCTGCCCCTCTTTTTCTCGCCTTAGCAAAAACAGATAAGTATTAACACCCCCCTCTATCTCACTCTTTCATATATATATATATATATATATATATATATATATATATATATATATATATATATATATATATATATATATATATATATATATATATATATATATATATAAAATAAGGGAGAGAAGTGTATACCTAAGGGCTCGTATTTCCGTGTTTTAACACAATATTAATGAGATATAACAGACAGTAATGCCAAGGAATGTACAGAGGAAGTTATTAGAATTAATGAAATGTAAATAAGAAGAAAGAAGAAAGAAAAGTGGATGAAAAAATTACCAGCTGTGAGCAGGAATGGAACCTACGACCTTCGAATAACGCGTTCGATGCGCTCTCTCTCTCTATTCTCTCTCTCTCTCTCTCTCTCTCTCTCTCTCTCTCTATATATATATATATATATATATATATATATATATATATATATATATATATATATATATATATATTTATATATATTCCTGCCAACAAACGTTACCCTCCCCCCCCCCCCCCCTCTTCAGATACACTTCCGGAGCCCCTGCGCCGCATGGCGGCAACTGGCCCCGAAACGGTGAAGTGTGGATTGCTGCTTGCGTCGTCTGCTAGCCACGTCGTGCCTCAATGTGCGCGTATACGTCATGCACGTTCTCAAAGTGTGGTTTGTGCGGTCATGTCAGCGCGAGTGTAATGGTTTTTACGTATGCCTGAAACGATGTACGAAAGGCTTTGGTATTTCTCGGCTTCTAATGCTTATTAATACGATCTGCGAGCCCAACTTTCCAGAGTGCTGTTTATTGTCGTCCTACCCTTCATTCACCAGAATAATTTCAGAGTGGGTGCTGGTTTCTATTTCTAGCACATCGTGAAGTGCTCTTGGCGTCCTCTCAAACACGAGTACGATTAAATTCTGGGTGATTGCAGCGTTTAAACTCGGCTGTAAAAAAAAAAAGGAAAAGAAAGCATGCTCAAGGTCATGCACTTGCGCGCTGTTGGTATAGGTGTACAACCACGACACTGTAGTTTAACGATCATTCCAGGGGCCTTAGTTGTACCACTACATAGAAATATTACTATCGCATAAACTGTGAGACTTTGGTCCTTACACTGTACTTACAACATATTTACCATGCGCAACCGTTTGCTTAGGTTTAAGAATGCTTTAAGGAGCCCAGACGTTGAAAATTAATTCAGACGGCATGTCCTATACATAATGTCGTATGATTTCACTGAAAATTTAATCTTTTTTACATTGTTTTCAGCGTTTGTATGGCATTATTAGTGACCGACGGAAGGCAGTGGTAATTTTTGTATAAAAAACAAACTAAAACATGCTTGTCGCATTGACCAGTGGTGCAATTATATACAAATTCCAAATCTGGACGGAGGCGGTCTATCGGTGACGTCAAAAAGTGGGCGGTCCGCAGCGGTTGCGACGACGAAGGGAAGTGAACAGCCAATAAGGGAAATGAAGCCTTGCGTCATCATTTTGACGTGGACTTGGGGACCGTATAGCAAAGTGAAAAGTGTTTGTAACATGTTGAAAAATGTTTAACTACTATTGATCACTATCATAATGTGTTGGCACAAGTTTTCAAACGTTCAATAAGGAATACGGCACAATATAAACTTTTTTTCTCGTTATTGTTTTGAAATGAGACTAAATTTAGCGGGACGGTAAGTAGTGGCGCTAAGTACAGCCCCGTTTCAAGCAATTACTGTTTTCATATCTCCACCACTATACAAACCTTAACGGCGCAACTTTCGAAGTTGTTGGCTCAGTCGAGCACAATCATGGTTGAGGGCAACGGCACCAGTAGCCAACAGCAGCAGCGGCTCATCCGCGTTTCCGAAGCTCAGCGCGCGCTGGTGCTCGCCTTTATGGGCGAACACCCCCAGCTCGTGGTGAAAGCCATCGAGCTGCGGCACGGCGTCACCGACCGGCGGCGGCTGTGGCTAGAGCTTAGCGACGCGCTGAACCATGAAGTGCCTGCGCAGGAGTGGCAAGCTTGGTGGCGCAGGCCGGTGCACGAGGCCCGCCGTGACGCCGCCGCCATCAGAAAGGCACAAACGTGAGTGACCGTCGAATGGCGCGGGCGATTTGTTCTTTGACATTGGTGCATATATTCAGGGGCACTGGAGGGGGTTGGCTGCCTGGCTTCCGCGGCCGGGTTCTACAGTTGACTGCGATGACACGCTTCAGTGGCGTCTTTGGTCTCACGTATCTACAGGTAAGCACTCTGCCGCCGCCTTATCACGAGTTCCTGAGCGGTGCCATGACAGAGTTTGATATATGAAGGGGCGCCTTTAGCGGAACCTTGTTAAACGGGAATATAGTGCAGGAGAAAGTATTAAAAAGTGGGTAGGTTTATCAACTAAAATCTCAGTTTGCAGCCCTTGCAGTACAAGGGGTATTAATTTATCATAAAGCACGCAATGCCTGCGGGCAAGTGCATGCACTAAAATGGTAATACATGATATCAATGACCACTGAATAGCTGCAGAACATTTCCGCAGATGTTTAGTATGTAAGGTTGAAAAATAGCCAGAGTAACGAATACCCACTTTCCGAAAGATTATGCTTACTACACTTTCCAGCAGGTGGATGTTCCCACTACTGCGGTGGAAATGGATGTGGAGGCCACTGAAGCTGCTGAAGATGGCAGTGACACAGTAACACGCAAGCATCTGAGAACTTAGTGCTTTATTGAGCGCAGGACCGGAACCTTGAGCAGAGCGACAAGGTGCTCAAGGTGAGTAGACCCTTTGTTTATATGTTACATAAGGGGCGTAAGCATTCTCCATGCTCTATTATGATGACTGAAACCAACTTGGGCTATAAACAAGAACCATGCATTGTATTGAGGGCATGGTATCGGGTATCTGCAATGATAAACTGCCGGGCAAAAGGTTGGTTAGCCCTGAAAAGGGCTGTTTCATGGTGAAATATGCATTTGAGGACATTAATAAAGAGTAGTTTCAACAAATGTTTGTTGGTCCGCACAAGGAGGGCATAGCTTTGACACAAAGCTTCACACTTTCAAAGGATGCCATCAGGCTAGTTGATCTTCAACTGAGGGGAAATTGTTGTGCCCGTGGCAATTCTTGGCAGCAGCAGCAGCTTCCAGCCACGAGATGGTTAAGGGTTTACGGGCAGCTCACTTAAACATTTACACCATGATGATTCATCGCAGGTGCTGCGGGAGATGAAAAAATCAATCACCCGCATCGCTTCTGCAGCACGGCGTGTGGCAGCGGCACAGGAGAAGGCGGAAGCGGTGCAGGAGGGCACGGGCCATGGCTGAGGGCTTTCTGCGAGAAAGGAATGCGTAGTTTAGTTCAATTTTTCGTCATGTGTTCAATGTTTTTTCTTGTCATCATTCATTAATGATTTGTTGGTTTCGATGTGTTTAGGTGCTGCTGTTCATTTTCAATTTTATACGCGTCGGGAGACATATACATAGTTTAGTTTGTTTTTTACCATGTTTTCAACTTTTTATCATTCATAATTCGTTTAGTGTTTTTGATATGTTTACGTGTTGCTGTTCATGTTCTATTTTATGCGTTTTTTGTTTTCATTTAGTACATACTACTAGATTTAGGTTAGCATTTACTTTGTACAAGGAGTACAGCATTTTTTATGTTCGATATATGCATTACTCAATGTATGTTCGAGCTGTTTCAGTGACAGTGTTTTTTCCCCACATTTCAAAGGTGTCTAGTCATTCACACGGAGACCACGAGTGTATAGTTGACATTTTCTGTTAATGATTCTGTGATATTTGTATTGTCCCACTGTGTTTTCTAGCTCACCGTGCTTTTTATGCAGCATCACCACATTGTGTAGTAATGTGATATCTTTTTGCATCACACTGTTTTGCAGTTCACTGTGATATTTTCATTTCAGCACAATGAGGCTAAGGTGCAACAACTACATTCTGAATCTTGTTTGAGAGCGCTAAGCTAGTAAGTGGTCATCTCGCACAGTTTCACAAATGAAAATGGTCATCATCACAGCCACATGCCAGCGATTGATTTCATCTAGTTTTCATTGTAAACGACTCGTTGCGGGAATAAATTTTGAACGTGGTATGGTTTGGGAGCCGCGAGATGGCTGAGCGAATTATTCATGCTGTATGTTATCAAAACAACTCGCCTGTTGTTTGCCGTCATGATTTGCGTATTTTTTAGCATTGCAGCATGACTGCAGTCGAGAATTCAAATCAAATGCTATTTTAACATTCATACAATGCTTAGGACAATGAGCAAAAAACCAGCACAACTTGACGAGCACAGTTGCTCGTCAAGCCTGGCGTGCACAATTAAATGCTTGTAGTCAGTCACTATGAGAAGATATGGACTTATGTATCATGTGTTCATGCAACATTTTACTAATGGAATCGCGATTTTCATGCGTTCTGGTGAAAGAAATTCTGAGACGTTGCTGCATTGTTCGCACAATTTTGTGATATCAACATTCAGCACAGAGTGCCGCTCATATATGCTTGCTCCAATCTAGTCTGTTGTGACTGTGATCACTGATATGGAAAAGAGTGTTTCTGTTGCATATTTCATGTGCCATTTAAAGAAAATGCGGCATTTTGACATTGCCACCTTGCTTCATATTAAAGCACGAGTAACTACTTTGTGTATAAAAATGTGGCAAACACAGCCCTGTCATGTCTAGATGCACTAGAATTAGTGTAAATAAATTATGTGTGGGATATGAAAACATGAAAACTCACCGTTCCTGTGTACTGCAAAAAAGGTCCAAGACAGCGCTGCGCTGCTGCCGTCTCTGAGCAGCACGTTGCGTGGTGTGAGCATATGGCTCCCCCTTGTCATCCTCAGCTGGTGGCATGTCCACAACATACTCGTCCAAGGTCCAGTCACCTGCATGCAACGCAATGTTGTGGAGAGCAAAGCAAGCATAGATGATTTGCACTGCCCGATCGGGGTTGTAGAGCATCGTTCGAAAGTGCTGCAAGCAGCGGAACTTGCTCTTCAAAACGGCGATACATCTTTACACAACATTGCGCATGGATGCGTGCTCCTTGTTGTATCGGCCTTCGGAAGTGTTGCACGGTTGACTGCCAAGGACTGGAATTAGGAGCCATGGCTTGAGGGGATCGCCTGCGTCTCCTGCAATATAAGCATAAAAGCTGAGTGCTCTGCCCAGATAGTACACATTAATACTTACCAAGCAGATATTCGCCAGGCTGCAGATGTGCAGGTAGGCGTGCACGCAGTGGGTTGTGTTCCCACACCCAGGAGTCGTGGCACGAATCTGGGAATCATGGGTCCATGACGAGGTTGTGCAGCCATGCTTTGCACACCTGCGATGAGGAGCGATATAAAATAGTACTGCATTTATACTCAGAATAAATCCATTTTTTCAACGCATACGCAGAAAACAATGCGTACTAGTACAGTCATTGGTACAAGGAGCTTCACTTTGAAGGAAACACAGGGTGTAGCACACTGAGGAGGGGGGAGCGTAGGGGCAACGACCCCACCTCTGCTGTACACATGGCTACGACTTCCACTGAATGATCGATAAGTGAAAACCTACGCGTTGCTCTTGGGAAAGAACACTCGTAAATGCCAAAGCCAGCTCGTGCAATTGTGATTGTAAGCACTTTCGTGTTGGAAATACTTCCCTGTCGTGTATATATTTCTGCTACGTCTGCTGCCCATATTACCGATTACCTCTAAAATGCACAACTCAATTGCGCATGCATGCCAGTGCAAAAACGGCAACTAGCTCACGCACAAAACACTTGCCACCTGTTATTACCGAGGCCTTGCGAGCCACCAACTAGCTCGCACCCAATTCCCTGCAGGTTCCTTTTCATTCGTTGCATTACTACTTTTTCCAGCTTTGGCGTCACAAATGAACAATTGCTCCGAAGGGCGAGTAAGAAAGGATCCTAACGGCACTTACGATCATGACGTTCAGGACATAAAAGCCCTTTCTGGACATGAAGCTCGCCGTGTCGGCCAGTATGAATTCCTCTGGCTTGCGAATGGTGACCAACGTGCCGTCGGCACATGCCAGCACCCCTGGGATGCAACCGCGTAGCACAAACTCCGCCTTTGCCTCATCCTTAGCAGCTGTTGTCAGTGGGAAGTCCACCAGCTTTTTCCTAGCAGCCACGGTGATGATTGCCTGCGTCACCTCGTGGATAGTGTTGCTCACGGCCGGCTGAGACTTGCCGATGTGCTCCTCGCGATCAACGCTCCTCTAGAAGCAACCGGTGGCGAAAAATCGCAGCGCACACTACAGTTTCCTCTCTGTGGAAAGGCCACTGGCTCGCTGGCATCCGATGACAGGGACAAGTTCGTCGCACAAGCTACGCACGGTTCGTTCGGACAGACGAGAACATTGCCGGAACTCTTCTTCAATGAACTTTTCGAATGCATCATTAACCATCGCTTCCTCGTCTCTGCTTGGCTGCAGCTGCCGCACAGGCGAGACGAAAACCGTGGCAGTGGGAAAGGCCATGTTGTCCAAGTGCCCGGATGCTGAAAAGCCGCGAACCTTTCAATCCAATCCATGCCACCTTGCAGCCATTTCAATTCATCCGGTTCCTTTCGAACGGTCTCGTCGACCGTTCCTTCGCCTTCCTCCGAAAACCGGACAAAAACAGTCACGTGACACCCCAGCCCACGTGACTCAGAACGTCACAGCACTCGTCACGGCTCGTATAGGCCAATCGCGTGCGACTCAATGGAACAGACCGCCTTTGTCTGGATTTGGAATTTGTATATAATTGCACCACAGGTGTTTGTTGTAGCACCATCATGCACGTAATCCATCGATGAAAGCTTTCTGCTGAACTCTTATCTAAGATTTTACTGGTGCAGGAACATGTGAGTACACGGAGTAAACACAATGTAGCGCAAAGCGTCGTGAGCCACTAAGCTTTCCTGATTAGACTTATCGAACGTCCCACATTTCATAGTGAACAGATTGAGAAAACAAAAAAAATGGCAGCATATCCACGGGGTGAATGATGGAGAGTGGGGATAAGCATCTGTTCGTCCATTCGTTCTTGCTTCCGTCTGTTCATGCGTCCGTCTGTGTGACCGTCCATGCGTCCATCCGCCCGTCCATGCGTGCGTCGGTTCGTACATCCGCACGTCCATCCGTGCGCCCATCCCTGCGTTCGTCCATGCACCGGCCCCTGCGTCCGTCTATGCGTCCATCCGTCTGTGCAGCCATCCGTACGTCCGTCCATGCATCTGTCCGTGTGTCCATTCGTCCATTTAGTCAACATTCCAAGTACCACCATCACGTATCTTTTCATCATATATTCCGCATATAGAAGCACCGCCATCCAGCGGACATTACAAGGACTAAACGAGAGGTGGCACACGCACACTTTCTTACGGCCTGCGCTTCTTGTCTACCACCTTTAACCACCTCGAGTGCATGGTATATACTAGTTCCCTGTATTCATGGCACTGCGGCCCAAAGCTCGCTAAACCTTTCTAAAACCAAGAAGGTTACGCCCGGCGAGTATAACGTAGCAACCCTTTCTTGTCAGATAGTGCTCAACGTACATGCCAATGGCTGCTGGGAATGAGAGACAGGAGAATTCGGCCTTTAGATTACACGCGTGCACGCTCCGAATTTTTCATTGTTCAACAAAGTACAGGAGAAATCTTCCACTGGCACAACCTTGCCGGTCAAAGCGTAAGACATGTTACGAACTACTACGAGGGACGAAAGGGTGCCGTTTTATGGAGCTTTGCCCCTAAAAATCATTTGCGTATAAGGTGCGAACGGTTTATCTGAACTAATCGCACAGATACGCGGGCTTTCTGCGATCTTTCTCTCTTTTTTGTAGTATGCAGATGACAAAGATGTAAATAAGTAGTTCAGTCACGCTACAGCCGTGCGTAGCAGGTGGAACAGAAGCTAACCACGTACAAGAAACACAACAAAGGCGTGATTTAGTGGGAGAGCGCGAAGAGAGGCAACCAAGGGCGAGTATCCCTATGGAAGGCAGAATGCGCTTAACTCACGCGTAATGTTAACGTAGCATAGGAGAAGTGCCCCGATTCAGTAGAGAAGAGTGTAGATATTAACAGTAAACTGTAGTCGAAGCATTTTATCTGCCGACAATTGACTCAGACCGCACGCAACGGAGTGCCGCTACGTGAATTTTTATACGCGCCGCCGACCGCCTATCCACACTTTCGCGGGGCAGTAGCTTATGTGTGTCATTATTTCTTGTTTAGCGCAAAGCAACCGCAAGCGTGTCAAATTCACATAGCATAATGCCAATGCCCCCAATGTTAGATTGCAAGAAAGAAAATGGAGCAATATGTGTCGTTATGTGCGAGTTTCAGTCGTTAATTGTGATCAGTATGTAACAATAAATATTCAATATTTTGCATTTTTAGCAACTTAATTTCTAAATTGAAAAGAGTTAAATTATAGGTTCCAAATGCGTGGGCAAGTGATTTGTGGTTGTACTCATTTCGGGAGAAGAAAAGTTTTGACGTTGGTCCTGAAACGCGGCACGTTGAAAGACTTGTTTGAAATCGTACTACCTCAACACAATGTGTTCGATTAGAGTCATACGCAGCACATTGAAACAAAGTCAAGACATGCTGGTTATAGAGAAGGTTTAGTTCATTCATCGAGGAATGTACCCCTATTGAAACGTTCCGTATGGCATTCGAATAGTGCCGTATGTTACCGTAAGATTATTCCGGAAGACATATAGATTCCGTAAGGGAAAATACGGAATTGCTGAAACGGCGTATGGAACTTAGAAGTGTGGCAGCTTGGGCTAGTTGGTATGACATGACGATAGTTATAGCGCTAGAACAGAATGACGACACAGAGACAAGAAGGACACGAAGGACGTACATGAGCGCTTGGAAGTCAGCACTCGTGTCCTTCGTGTCCTTCTTGTCTCTGTGTCATCGTTCTGTTCTCGCGCTATAACTATCGGCGTGCGGAACGTTTCAGTAGGAATCTTGCTCTTTTTGAGCCATAGCTTGGCACAACCAGTGCAGACGATTTGCGTATGCACAAATGTAACAGCCAACGCTGAAAGGATTTCAATTTGTGTGTCTCACTCTCTTCGCCATTGGTTTCAAAAGTTTATTGGGAAAACAGAATCAATCGAAAAAAAAAGAAGAGAGGATGGTTCTCTTTTCGGAGTCGTCAATGTGTAAAGGCACCTGCGAGTTTTATTGAATCGAGGGCCACAAGATTGAGCCAAATGTGTGCACCACAGCAGTCATAGTTCACAAGAGGGGCTTCATCGGAGACTTAAAGCCGCAGCAAAGACAGAAAAAAAAAGCGCTTCGCCTCGATGTGGTGCTGAGTGAAATGCATAATACATATTCTGCACTGGTTCTTGAATGTTCACGAATGTGACCTCTGAACCTTGATGGATGTAGTGAAAAAAGAAAAAAAAGGCAAGTTTGCGTAGCACGTGCTCGCCTATAAGATAGTCGTCCTCGCGAAGAAATGAAAATCTCTGAGGTATCAGACAGCAGGCACTATTTATGCACACTTTATACGCCTATGTCACAAAGAAAAGCGTTTAACCTATGCCCGCACATTTAGCTTCTGAGACATCGAGGCTTCGTCTGCATGCTTATCAGTCACAAACCCCTCCGTACGCTTCGTCATGCGAGACGACGGACAGCTTAAAAGGGCACGCAAGGGCGTGCATTAAGATGGGAGGGAAACGAACGCTTATAAGATCGTTATTGAGAGGGAACGAGCGAGGAGGATGGTTGACCTTGAACGAAAAGGGCGCGCTTACGCACGCTTGCACACACACGCGCCAGACATACATACGCGCACAGATACAAACACATACATTCACATACGTGCATACGTACACGCAACTGAGGCACACGTGTGGGCGGTGCGCGTGGCCGCCGCTCGTGCAGCAATCGAATGGAGCGGAGTGGAAGGAAGAGATAGGCGACGGTGGCCTGGAATGGCAACCATGTGTCCTGGAACCGGCTTGTTGGGGGTCGCTGCGTCCGCCACGCTCTCTCTGGAGTTGCGTGTGTCTGTGTGTTGCAGGGTATAGCAGCTCGCAATTGCGAGCTGCTATAACCTGCAACACACATACCCTGCAGATGAGGCCGGCAGATGGGACCTCGGCATGTGCAGAGCGTGGCCTTCCGAGAGAATGGCACAGTCGTCCCGCTGCTACTTGAGAAAGCACTGCGCGTACGCGTATACGTAACGATTCCCGCAGCGGCCGCGTGACTGGTGTCTCGTTTGGCCCACTGGCTGCTTTATTGCGGCGCTGCCTTTATGCTTATGTGTGTATGCGCTCTGTGTCAGGTTAGTTGCGTGCAGCGCTCGGCATTCAAATTTGGGTGGTACGGGTGGACGGATGTATGACGGTGTGTCCCAGAGTGGCGAGCATTGCGCGCCGTTGCAGTTCTGCGGGCGGGTAAGTGGCCGCTCTGTAGATTTCGAGGTGGCGGGGTCGATTCCCAGCGGCGCTGCGATGCGAGCAAGACGCGAGAACGCCTGATGGCTCGCACGTTAAGAACCACAGGGCAGTCAAAGGACATCCAGAATACCCCACCACGGTGCGCGTCATAACCGTGGGGACTTAAAACAGGAGAACTTGACAGCAGTGTTTATGATTAAGACCTGAACCTCGGACTTGTACCATGTAGGAGGGTGAGATAGCAGTTTATTAAGAGAATCCTTTCGCATGTTAGAGGCGGCAGCCTTGAGTGCCCCATCAGACACTGGCCTCGAAAAAGACGGCGGTGTGGTGTGAGAGCGTGTTTTTAAAATCGTGTCTCTAGACGGAATCGAACATTAATATTCTGCGTTACAGACAAGCACTACCAAGCCATGCCTGTTTTTTTCCAATTTCAAATATTTATTAGCAAAATAAATGTTCCTTATATGGCATACAGAAAACTCATTTATCCCTTCTGTTAGTATCGCGGCGCATTTATCGACACATAAAATTAAAGCATTCAAAGTCATCTGAGAAGCGGATACATCAGGTAACGGTTTTTCTTTTCAATCGCACATAAGAAAGGCGATCAGACCGAACTCTTCATCAGTACAAAACACCACATTGGTTCAAATTCCATGTGTTCAAATACATCTCTTAGCTCACTGAACATGCAGTCAGATGAATTCGGTTCGGGTCTGTGATTCGGGTCATGGGGATATGGTGGTCTGTTGTGCCACTAGGATATTTTGCTGCCCCATTAAGTGCACTCATAACAAGCGCGCACTATTGGAAAGAGAGGTTTAGAGACTTTGAGCATCACGCTAAATCAAGTATATCGCACAACCTTTCAATTTTATGTAAAGTGCATGGAAGCCTGCGACAAGCGGCTGGGCTCGAAACCATTTTGAAAAGAGACTCTATACAATCGTCATGCCGGAAAATCAGTATCGTTAACAGATGCAGTATTGCGTCGCACAAGCGTTTACAATCGCAGCAGGCGTCACACCACGCGAATTGCGTAACGACGGGGGCGTTTAAAAGGGGCCAACTCGTTCCAAAGGGCTGAGCTACAAGTTATCGCCATCTTCATAATAATAAGTAGCCACAGCACTAACAAAGTGTGCAGTTATTCGCGTGAACAAGCTCCGGTGACGACGTTGGTGATGGTCATGAATTAGCCACAGCGCATGACTCTCACCTTATATTCGCCCTAGACAAATCCATAAGGGAACCTGTTTTCACTCATGGGTAATCTACTATTACAAGAGATGCATCAGGTACGGAACACATAAAAGGGCTACGAGGTCCTGTTATGTAGAAATTCTCGTTCTCTCGCTCAGTTTCCCGCTCCGTTTTATCCTCGCGCTCATACTCTTTAGTATCGCGATGTATGTATTTTTTTTTTTCGTTCCTGAGTGCCTCGTGTGGAGCTGGAGAAAATAGAGTAGGAGGGTTGGGGGGTGGGGGTGCAATGAACTATGCCTTGATGTCTCCCAACTTCATTGTTTTCAAAAAAAAATATGTGGTGCATATTAGATGCAAAATCCTCGTTTTTTAAAAGTAGGGGACACTTATAATCTCGTGTTTGATATTTCTTTGCGCCAGATGCGTGCTTCTAATCTCTACAGCCCACTGTGAACACGCAGTATGTCGCATCGCGTCGAAAATGGACATGTGTTCGCACCGCGGAGTACTTTGATGCATTCATTACAGAACTCGAGGGCACTGCTAATGAATAATACTCTCGGTAAGCAGGCGTTCAAAGAGCACAGTACAAGCTTGTTCATATGTTAAACAAAGAAAAGTAAAAACGTGGAAAGAAATCTACTCTTCGGCAAAGGCGAATCGGCTAACGGAATTCATTCAAGTGCCCCGCAGTTTTCACTTATTAACGAGATTGCAAACATTGCCACCGGAAAGCAGTCGAAGAGGAAACGTATAAATGAACTTATATAACGTACAAACGGGGTCGATGCTATACTATACAACACCAATTTCTGTCTGCCAACCCGGCTCATTGCCTCACTGTTTTGTGAAAATGGTAATATAGCTTAAAAGTATACAAATCAACGACGCTGCAAGGTTGCACGGACTCGCGAGATCGCATGCTGGAGTGATGTCGCGCTCCGGCGATGTGGTTAGGCCACAGCCACAAATGCTGCCGTATAGGTATAGTGTTAAGATCCAGTCATTCTGTCGACATAGAATATTTTCTAATCCACACAGACATGTCACCTTCAACGAATACCTGTGACGTTGGTCGGGCAAACGAACATCTTCTAGAAACGTGGGAGGTCAAGCTCGCTTCAGAGGGTCTGGACCAACAACGACACCTCGTCGACAGAGCCGAGGAGGCAGCGAAGGTCAGAGGGTTCCTGGAGTGATGAGACCGACCTAGAGTAGATGCGTGTGTTGCACCGCGTTAACACTTCCTCAAATAAACGTTTATTTCTTCTCCTCCATACCGAAAAATAAAGAGAATAGGTATTAGCCCGTTTTTTTGAACAACAAAGACAACAACCTTCGTTGTTGCGCTGTGTTGCGTCTCCTTCCGGAAGCGCCTTCTAGTAAGTAAACCGAGAGAAAGAAATAATAGATAGATAGATAGATAGGATCACACTGTGTAACATCACATATAATTATTACATCTACAAAATACGCCACCATGGATTTCATCGGCTTAATTACCAAGGCATGCTTCGGTGTTTAACTTGTGGAGGTGCTGACACCCCCTGTAAAGTTGTTTGCGCCGTGTGACTCACGTGTCTCGCGAAAAAGCCGCATTTCAGGCTACAACCACCAGGTGATAGTTGTGTTCGTGTTGAGTACCACTGTTGGTAGAGTGGCAGCGCCGGCGGTGACCCCTGGCGGAAGGCAGGCCTTGGTGGCGGGCGAGAGTTGAGCGAGGCTCTTCTGCGCGTGGCCGTTGCCGCGAACGGTTGTATCTAGCGTGGGTCCTCGGCGCGGGGCACCGCGGGCCTGCTCGTTGGGGGGCCCTCGTGGTAAGTCAAGCGTCGGCGACGTCGCCTTGGGTGTGTTATTGTGTGTTTGTCATGTTTTGGAGTGTATGGAGATTGTGAGTAAGGATGTCTTAGTGGGCTGATTACGATAGATGTATCATTCGGTGGACGATATCGTCGTCTAAAAGTAGTTAAATAAATGTATGTATGTTGTTTGATTTGTACCGACCGCATCTGCTGTGCCCCTTCACTCCAAGAGCATGGCGAGGCGCTCGCCTCGTCGAAACCCCACAAATTATACACCAGAACACAGCGAGTTCAGTGGATGCTGCCTTATTGAACGGAATAGAGTTACTGTATATGCTACCTTTAGGTAGCATATAGAGTAATTCTAGAATGGAAAAGCATGTCGCGCCATCAGTTGAAAGTGCGGTGAAACAATACCCTGCACTGCAACGTGAGCATACGCTCCACAAATCAAAGGCGAAACTTGATAACCCGAGTCCGGCTTCAAGCATATGTTACGCGCTCTTCCTCTCCTGGCATTTTGTGCTGATTTCGTATGAAACAACAAGGAGACCAATAGTTCGGAATGCCTACAGCACGTGCATCTTCATAAGGTACTTATTATCGCGATTGAAAGAAACTCGAACGGCGAAAACCATTGCTTTCTCCGATGGAGACGATGGATGCTCTAGGCCCATGGGCTCAGATTTGGGTGCACGTTAAAGAGCCCCAGGTGGTCGAAATTTTTGGAGCCCTCCACTACGGCGTCTCTCATAATCACACGGTGCTTTTGGGACGTTGAATCCCACAAATCAATCAATCAATCAAAACACTGCTTTTGACTCAGCCGAACTGCAGCGTGCCTTGGCTGTGGAAAGGCAGAATTTGAGCTGTAAGCCGGCGTCGACGTAGCGCTAGAATCTCACGCGAACTTACACTCATGCACCGCATATGTTTATCATTTGTCTGTCATGCCGAACACTCGCAACACACACGCTGTACGAAAGTACCAGTTAGAGCAAGATTTGATTAACGCTACGGTGACGTTGGCTGAAAGCACAGATTTGCCCAGTGATAGTCAAGACACGTCGCAGTCCGATCGAGTCTAAAGCCACGCTTTCCGCACCATTCACGTCTCTTTGCATCGCGATAGTACGCCATTACAATTTTATTTAGCGTGCTTGGTGGGTGCATACACACGTGAGCCGGTGGGTGCATCCACACGTGAGCCGTTATATATCATAATATTGGAATGCGACCTGCGAAAGAGCACGGCAATGATTTGGTGCTGCATACTAGAGGCATACTGCACGCAAATCGCTGCGGTAAAGGGGAGCAGCTGGCGTCGAGCTTGAATAAACGCAATAAGTATACTTACCTGTACCCTTTTACTGGGCTCGTAGTTTTTCGCGCCGCTTGCCGCGTGTTAACTTGGGTGCCACAGATACACGCTCTGGCAGTTCAGACGTCTTGGTGAGAGGGTATGCGCCGGCAGCCGAAGCACTTCGGCGCGAGATAGGCGTTATCAAGTCTGTACAGTAGTACAACTTCCTTTTCTCCTTTTTTTATTATGCCATGGCCATGTTTGCAACCACTGACATCGTGATAAGCAGCATCACGCTTGGAACCTCAACGACGGTCAAATATACGCTCTACTGCCATAAACATTTCGAGCGCGCTTCGAGGAACTGCATGGAATTCGCGAGACGCACGCGCGGCGCCGCTTATAGACAAAAGGCAGTCACGTGCCCTCTTTGTACACACGTAGTTGCGACCGCGTTTTGCGACCGACAAACCGTTATAGCGCTTACCGAACGTAGCGGCCGTCTTCGTAATCGACGGTATGCTCGTAACGCGAGATGACCCGGATGCGGCCTCTGCGAAGAACTTTTTGCACGGGCCGGACGCTGCGTTAGGCATGTATCGAGTTGCGGCCCATGCAGAAGAGCCCAAGATCCATTTAACAAACCTTATAGACAATAATAGCGTTTGTATTCCCCATCGCCGCTCGAGTACAGTCGCGTGTGTGAGCCGTTGTCCTACTTTGCCTACTGTGTGGTGCGCCGGCCGCGACCGCATGATTATAAAGGTCCCGACGACCTTGGACGTTTCAGTGAGTCAATGTATGTGACTCGCTTGTTGGCGGGTTCGTGTCACGCATATTATGGGGGTCACTGATGCAACGCTGTCTCTCTGACGTTGCTACCAAATGGGGCTTCGCAAACATCGCTACAGCCAACAAGTGTAAGTATGGAACCCGATACACACAGAGACTAGATTCATATCATAGCACGTCAAACAAACAACAATTAGAAATGTGCTGCACCCTCTTGAAAAAAAGTAAAGAAAACAAAGGAGATGTGTCAGGTCTGCGCGCAACGCACTGCACAGTCATAGCGGAAGCCTTTTTTTATATAAACACTCTTGGGGCAATATAGTACAGGTGCACATGCATGGCACTGACTACGCCATAAATCACAATATTTGCGGATGCACACGTTATACGCCAGTATTTGTTGTTTGGAGAAGTGTCGAACGAATAAAGTGACGATGATGCTGATGATGACATCTTATCATTCAGAGGAAACCGGAAAGGTCCCTATTCCAGGACACCTGTGGCAACCTATGCGACAGCTCAGAGCCACAGAACGAGCACCCGACAGACCTCGGGGGCGCCGTCGCGAAGGGTGCTTTTTTGCTGCTCGGGGGTACGAGTGGATCGAAGGATTTAGTGGGATGGGAGGGAAGTAGGCAGCACCAAGGTGCCCGTTAATGTCGTTAAAACTGGTTCGACTGCTATAGATCAGGAATTAGAAGTGCTCGGCGTGTTCCGTTATACCACGGGTTTGCAAATCTTACTAGTTTCATGGCCCCGCCGCGGTGGTCTAGTTAGGGTGGCTAGAATGGCCACCCTAGTCTAGTGGCTAAGGTACTCGGCTGCTGACCCGCAGGTCGAGGGATCGAATCCCGGCTGCGGCGGCTGCATTTCCGATGGAGGCGGAAATGTTGTAGGCCCGTGTGCTCAGATTTGGGTGCACGTTAAAGAACCCCAGGTGGTCGAAATTTCTGGAGCCGTCCACTACGGCGTCTCTCAGATTCATATGGTGGTTTTGGGACGTTAAACCGCACATATCAATGAATCAATTACTAGTTTCATGGCACGCACTAGACGACTGGCTGTTAGTGTAGCTACCGCTGCCTCACTACACCGCAAACGTCCAGTGTGACAATGCGGTGTGCGACAATCTCTTTCAATGCAAAATGCTATGCAAATTCGTTTGTCTAAATAAATAAATTCGCTACTAACGGGGGTTTAAACAGGGGAAGATCATATTCGTGCTGGCCGCTCAGGGAACCATAAGCTATTTTTCGCGGGACCTCCAAGTTGCGCCGAACCCAGTTTGAGAGCACGCGCCATAGCGCTATCAGAACGTGAGTAAACCCATGCAGTAGGCTAGGCGGTTTTATCCCAGCAGCGGCCGCGAGTGCACCGATCGTAGAAGAGGACAATGACGATCGCTCGTGGCACGCGGCAGTCGCTGGCAGTGAGAGTTGCGGCCCAGGCTATAGATATATGTTATTTATTTATTCAATACTGCAGACTCGAGGTCTAAGCAGGGTGGTAATACACATACAAATAAAATAATTGCGAAACGAAACAATACAGGGCGAAGAAGGTTGTTTGGTAGGTTTGTTCATTCATCACATGTATTAGTAAGACAGTTCCGTTCACATATGGTTCTTGGAATGTACAAATGCTTCAGTAGGTCTGTGCGAGCAAAATATGGGATCAAGGCCTTTGGGTGGTGGTGTCGGGTGGGCCGGCTACTAAGGGGTGTCAAATACGGGGATGGGTCTTCTTCAAAAGTTCATCAAGGAATTCTAATCTAGCTTTTTGTCTTCGCATCTGCAGTAAGGGAATGTTGTTGGCTTGTATTAAATATGAGGGTGAATCTAACTTGTAGTATTTGTTGAATATAAATCTAACAGGTTTTCTTTGAATACGCTCAAGAGTGTGTATATTACGTTTTGTATAAGCATCCCATACTATGCTCGGGTACTCTAGTTTTGGCTGCACAAGGGCTGTGTAACAAAGTAGTTTCACATTCGTGGGAGCACTTTGATGTTTATGTTTAAGAAGACATAGTTTACGAAAGGCAGATGAACAAACATTATCAATATGGAGATTCCAAGATAAGTTGGAAGTGAGTGTCACACCAAGGTATTTGTAGGAGTTTACTTGTTGCAGTGGTGAAGACCCTAATATCTATGTATACCATTGTGGATTTTTTTGGCGAGTCACTGGAAGGCACATACATTTGTTCGCGTTGAGACACATTCCTCATTTGTTGCACCATTCATATATATTGCAAAGACTAGTGCTCAGATCGTTGAAATCGTTAGTGGAACGCATTTCTTTGAACAAAACACAATCGTCTGCAAACAATCTTATTTCCACACTAGGGTGAATAACATCACCAATATCATTGATACACAATAGAAAAGCAAAGGGCCTAACACACTGCCTTGTGGTACGCCCGATGTGACCGGAAGACAGTCGGAATATTGGCCCCCGCCCCGCCGCGGTGGTCTAGTGGCTAAGGTACTCGGCTGCTGACCCGCATAGCGCGGGTTCGAATCCCGGCTGCGGCGGCTGCATTTCCGATGGAGGCGGAAATGTTGTAGGCCCGTGTGCTCAGATTTGGGTGCACGTTAAAGAACCCCAGGTGGTCGAAATTTCCGGAGCCCTCCACTACGGCGTCTCTCATAATCATGAAGTGGTTTTGGGACGTTAAACCCCCCATATCAATCAATCAATATTGGCCCCCTACATCAACGTACTGTTCGCGATTATTTAAATACGCAGAAATCCAACAAACGAATATTTCGGATATACCTATTGTTCTAAGTTTGGAAATGAGTTTACTATGGGGAACTTTATCGAAGGCTTTGCAGAATTCTAAGAAGAGCATATCGGTCCTACCGTGTCTATCGATGTTTAATGCAAGAGAGTGAAACAGTGTGACGAGTTGAGTCACGGTGGATAATCCTTTCCGAAAACCATGTTGATAAATGGTTAATATAGAGTGTTCTTCAATATACTTGTTTATATTAGTAGCTATGATGTGTTCAATAATTTTACAACATTGTGAAGTTAGTGAGATTGGACGGTAATTTCCTAGTGCTAAGCGGTCCCCCTTTTTAAAGATGGGTACAACGCGGGCTGTCCTCCAGTCACTGGGCAGCTGGGAAAACAACAAAGAACAGCGAAAAATAATAACCAAAAACTTCGCTAGAGATAAAGCATACCGTCGTAGAAATACGTTCGGTATATGTTATCAGGACCACAGGATGCCTTAGTTTTTAAATTTAGCAACATAGACACCACGCCTGGATAAGAAATAAACAGTGATTCAGCATAAGAAAAGGCTGTAGCATTAGATATACACTTGAAATCAGAAGTGTTGAACACACTCTGGAAATATTGATTAAAATGCCTGGTAATGTCTCTCTGATCGGTGACGTTGGTTCCATCAATTGATATTTGGGATACAGGTCTTTTTTTTCACTGATAAAACTCCAAACTTTACTGGGGTCATTTGCAATAAAGTTAGGTAATGGGATTTTAGAGTAATACTCCCTAGAGCTGCGGACAGTTTGAGCGAGACTGTTGTGCGCATCATGTATCAAATCAGCCGTTGCACGCCCTTTTTTCAGTCGCTTAACTTTGCGCTTCATATGAATGATGTTGCGATTTATCCATGGTGTTTGTTTGTTAACTTTTTTGTGCTTGGAAGGCACAAAATGATCTAAACAAAACTGACACATTTGTTTGAATCGTGTCCAAAGCACGCTAACATTTACGTCATCAAAATTTGTAAGACATGTTTCTAGGTGTTCAATTATATCTGCATCATTAGCCATGGAAAAGTCTTTAAAGCAGCGAAATACCGGATATTTATGGCCTGTTAGTGGAACAAGAGGAAAGGAAGTGAAGACATAGCTATGATCAGAAAGACCTTGCCCTACCTCTGTATATTCGGAGAAATCGCGGTTCAGAAACACAAGATCTAATATTGAGGTGGAATCCCTCTGTACGCGCTTAGGTACCTGAACTGCCTGCAATAGGTCATGTATAAGCATGATGTCAAACACTATGTTAACATGTTTTGAAGTGTTAATGCCGGCGTCAAGGCGCTCCCAGTCTACTCCAGGTAGGTTCAGGTCACCAATCAATAAGACCTTTTTACTTTCAAATTTGGCAATATAATTTTTCAGTGTGCTAAGGTATTCTGGAGTAACGTCTGGGGGTCTGTACAACCCGATTACAACGAGACAATGACCCCAGTATGTAGCCCTAATACATAAGCATTCTATGTCAACAAAATCATCCAACAAAACAGCATCCATACACTGTTTTACCAATATAGCCACCCCTCCTCCCCTAGTGCGTCTGTCTTTACGAAAAACTGTATAGGATGGGGGGGGGGAGACGTCGTCATTAGGCAAGTGCTCGTGTAGCCAAGTCTCGGTAACAACCGTAATATGTGGATCATGTTGCAGCAGAAGCACTTCGAACGCTTTAGTTTTATTCACAATGCTCCGGGTATTAATATTTAGTAGCCTTAACTGTTTGTTACATAGTGCTGGAATAGGTCACGAGTGCGGCTTGGAAGATTGATGGTCTCCTGCTTTTACTCGCCTGTTTTGCAATTCATCCCAATAAAATGTATCTTTATCTACTATAAGCCTGTCGTGTACTAAGAATAATTTTTTTCCTTGTCGCTTGTCGTTCTTAGCACTGCCCCACAGCATTTTTCGTTTCTTAAGTGTCAACTGCGAATAACCATTCTGAATAGATACTGTCGATCCATTAGGTTTTTTGGCATTTTCTAATATTACTTTCTTTTCATGAAAATTTTGAACGTGGAGGATGATAGGCCTTTTACCAGTTTGTTTTCCTAGTCGGTGTATGCGTCTGATGGAATCACATTTCACACCAAGCTTTTCTGTTAATAATTCCTTAACCTCTTTTTTCCCTCAGGGTTGCATCAGTTTCATTAGGGCACTCGGGAATACCGTGAATAATTGAATTCGACCGTCTGGAACGATCTTCGAGGTCGTTAAGCTTTTTGTTTTGAAAGCTTACAATATGTTCCAGTGATTTTAACGTATTTCCCACATTTTCACTGGGAATGCTGCGTTACTGCGTTGGTTCTTGTTCACTATAGCCGAGGCGTACACGATTAAAGATGGTTCCTCGTGTGGCTTGCGCCTTCCCTGAGAGGTTCTCAAGCTAGCCGGAGCCCCGAAACCCCTACCTCCCACATAGGATGCGTATGCGGCGAGTGATAATTGCGTCGCTTTTTTTTGGGGGGGAGGGGGTGAAGCTTCCTATAGCATCGAGCCATGTCCACCGTTGTCCCTCGATGACGATAACGCCAATGGCGATGAAGAACATAAGCATTTCAGACCACACTTTCGCTTTCTGCCATCAGAACACGCGCATGCACTATACGTTATCCCAATGTGACGAAATTGAAGCATCCACTATGACATTCATCATTCCCCTGGTAAGTGGTACCAACTAATTTTGTGTAATAACATGCTGCAATAAAACTATCAAATGGAACCATTCTAATGATAATGTTTTTGGCCCCGAATCTCCCCCGAGGCAGCATAGCAAAGTACATCGATATAGCAATGCAAGACTAATTACTAAATACAAGAACGACCCCGTCGTACTGGCTGGTGGCATTAATGCAGATAATCTGAACGATGACTGGCTTGTGCAGCATATGACATCGCGATATGCTCTGAAATGCATTTCATGCGACTATAAACAACCAACAACAGCCAGGGGGACATGTACGGGAGATCAGCGCTCGATAGGTGGCGCGCCGAAAAAGGGCATCTAATGGCGAGTCGCGGCACAACTCGGCCGCTCGCACCCAGACGACCAGCCGCAGAGTACCGCGGTGAAAGCACTCACTTGCACCGTTCCTGTGCTTAATTTTAGCAAGAACAGCAAAAGAGCAGCCATTGCGCCAGTAATGCTGCACTATGGTTTAGAGATAATACCTTAGTTTGAAGGTTACTCTCACAAGAAGTCACTCGAAAACAGAGAGAAGCTCTGCACGTGGACTGCGCCTATGCTTACGACGACGAAGTGAAAGTAAAGGGCCATGATGACGATTCTCTTGCCAACATTTTCTGGCTGCTTTCTGACAATGGTAGTTCAGGCTGACACGCCTCCATCGAGAAGTACGTGTTGCGTTGATACCACGATGCCTACTTCTGCAGTAGGAAAAATAGAGGCAAGGAGTAGTTCCGTTTTTTTTTCTGACGTGTATGTATTCCCAATGCGCAGTATGTATGCGCGCGGACGCTGATCAAGCATACCACCGTGCACCATACACGCACGGTGTCGCGTTGCTATGCCGAAAGGTGCGGTATTGATTCCGGGCCGTGGCAGTCGCATTTGATGGGGGCGAAGTACAAAGAAAATCCAGGTACCTAGATTTATGTGCACAATAAAAAGAACTCCAAGTGGTCAAAATGAATTCTGGTACCCACACCATGGCGTGCACCTTAATTGTACCTGGTCGGGCTCGTAAAACCATAGCAATTATAGACGTTGCATTCTATAGGGAGACACAGGCAAGCGGAAAATACTTGAACACTGAGTATGCAAGACATCGAATGCAAGACATTAAATGCAAGACATTAAATGCAAGACATCTGATAATTATCTAGCAAGGCATACATTCCTATGTCACTTCAGCATGGTAGCCAAAGCATATAGAACCTTTACTGTATATTCGAAGCACGAATAATATTCGAAGCACGAATGAGAAACGTTGATATGTCACTTTAATATCAGCCCAACGTTACGAGGTGGAGGTAAATTATGCCTTACATGACTTCCGATTCATAATTATGATGTTTCGACGTGTCGTTTACCTTCGTCATTCATTCACGTCACATGATACCAAGTTTAGTAGTTGTGGAGCTAGCAAAACGGCCACGAGCACGCTATAAGCGTGGTTTAATGTGATGTTCTTGAATGACACGCGTGTCAGGATTATCATGTTTGCACCACTCATATATTTGTTCATCCATTGACGTCACCTAACACCAAAGCTGGAATACGTAGAGCAGGCAAAACGGCCGCGAGTAAATCATGAAGGGCCCAATATACTCCTATGCAGCATTGACGCGCGCGCACGCTGCGCACAGCGACGCTACGTTAGCAAAACGTGAGCGCTTTATAGTTTGACGCCAGGATCTACCAGCGTCCGTCGGCGCGGCTTGACGGCAACGGGTGCGAAATGTGACATGCTGCATTTCGAGCCGATGCGTTACCCAGAAAACACTGCGTTTCCCTCGTTTAGTGACGGAGCTAGGAACGCCAGACGCGTTGAAACGCGCATGCGTCAAAGCAACGCATCGCGGCGCGCCTGCGAGTATATGGCAGGACCGGCGACTGACATAGCAACGCTGGGGTGATTCGACAAAACAAACGCCAGCGCGCTGTTATGCCAGCGAGTCCTCGTCAAACGTCCGTGCCTCTGAAAAAGGCAATCTGGGTCAAGGCCAGCCCGCAGTCTGCCTGGCGCGATCGACTCGACGGCGTGAACACGCGCGGCGCCCCTCTGGCCCACGTGCATTGAGTCAGCTGTGCACGTGACAGCGAGCCGGCGTCCTCGTGTCTGGTGGTCTGACGCCTGGCGCGGCGACCCCATTGGCGGAACCTGCCCTGACGACCAGCGGCGCTTCTGATTGGACTTTTTGGTTGGACCCGGTGTAAATAAAAGAAGCCCTGCGGCGCGTCGCGATCGGAGGTCCTATGGAGAGGAGTCCCCGTGTCGGAGAGCCGGCATGTGTGTGAGTCGGCGGTTTTAGGCGAAAAGCTGACCTATGTGTTAGAGAGAAGAGCTCGGCTTTTCGAGTCTCTGTCGGCCCCAGTGCCGAAATTGTAACGCTTCTGTATATATGCTGTACATAAACCTTGTTTAACTCACCGTCGTCTCGTCCGCTCGTCTTATCAGCTCTGCGCAGAAGCAGTCGCGAGCTGAGAAACATACGCTACCACACGGCTGGTGACCTTCCCGGCGGAGTTGAAAGCAGTGGCGCCTGTGGGACCGGGTCGGCGTCGCCGTCTTTCGCAACAGTGGTGGCTTCGGCGGGATCGGTCCGTCGTTCGCAACAGTGGAGGTCAGCGGTGGGATTCCGGAGGTGGTTTCGCAACAGTGGTTGGCAGCTGCGGGATCGGCCGGCGTCAGCGACATCGATGCGGTGAGTGCCTGATGTTTTCCCCTCAGTTCACCAGACTACTCTAGCTCAGGTTGTAGTAGTTTAGAGAAGGGCTGTGTGAAGCATTGTAGTGAGCTTTGATCGTTTCAAGCAAAGTCGAAGTGCTTTGAAACCGAAGTTAATGCGGAGGGGGTAAACACGGGAGTGTGAAATATTGCTTGCGCGTCGTGCTAGTAGGCTTATAGTGGGTACGGCAAGTAAATTGTTAACATGGGCAAACAGCAAGAGGCTAGTGTGAACGATGGAGAACCTTAAAGTGAAGGAACTCATCGAAATTTGTGAGGAACTCGGCATTACTTTAGGCCGTGCGAAACGAAAGCAAGCGATCCTTGAGATCATGAAGGATGAGGGAGTGTCGGCTGAGGAAGTCGATGAGGCCTGGGTGGATATTAAAGCACGCCGTGAGGAGGCTGAAAGGCGAGAAGCTCGCGAACGTGAGGAGGCTGAAAGGCGTGAAGCTCGCGAACGTGAGGAGGCTGAAAGGCGTGAAGCTCGCGAACGTGAGGAGGCTGAAAGGCGTGAAGCTCGCGAACGTGAGGAGGCTGAAAGGCGCGAACGTCGCGAGGAGGCCGAGAGACAGGAACGCCTCGAGATGAAACGAATAGAATTGGCAATACTACAGTGTTCACAGGCGCCTAGCGTAGCTTCTCCAACAGTTCAGGTCAGCGGTTTTAGAATTAGGGACCAATTGCCACCGTTCGTAGTAGGCGAGGACATGGCGAAATATCTCGTCAAGTTTGAACACGTCTGTGAGCGAAACGCTTTGGAGCGGTCTCTTTGGGCGCGGAACCTGCTAGCTCTTCTTCCCGGCGAAGTGTCCGACGCGATAACTTGCTTGTCGAGGGAAGCGTTTGAGAGCTATGACGAGGTTAAGGAAGTGCTCTTGAGACGTTATAAGTTATCACCCGAGGCTTTCAGGCAAATGTTCCGGTATGCTGAAAAGGGGAGTGAGTCACACGTTGACTTCGCGTTTCGTCTTAAAACCGATTTAATTGAATGGCTCAAGGGCGAAGGTGTTTATGACGACCGCGATAAAGTGGTGGAATGCGTTGCATTGGAGCAATTCTACCGCTGCATCGAGGATAATGTCAGACTTTGGCTGCAGGACAGACTTGGGGAAGTACAGCTAAACAAGGCAGCAGAGTTAGCTGAGGAGTATTATACTCGCCGAAAGTTGCATAGCAGGGCAGTGCGCGTTGAAAAGGATGAAAGAAAAGAGGGCTTCTCAAAGAAACCTGATCAACGGAAACCCGCTCCGCACCGTAATTTCAAGAAGGACCCGTCTCTTACGAAGGACAGTGTAGGGGAAGGGAAAACAGAAGCGGAGAAATCGAGTGAGGTTTCTACCACACAGGAATTTGAATCGGAAAACAAACGGAAGCCGCTAATCTGCTACAACTGTAAAAAGGAAGGGCACATCGCGAGAAACTGTCAGGAAAAATTTGCCTTCGCAACAATCCGAGAATCAGAAAAAAACATGCGGTTGTTGGAGCCGTATCTCCAAGAAATTAAAGTAAATAAGAAAACGTGCCGAGCGCTTAGAGACTCAGCGGCAACCATGGATGTTGTCCATCCTTCATTGGTGTCTCCGGATGACTTCACAGGAGAATGCGCGTGGATCAGGCAAGTCGCCGAGGAGCAGAGTGTTCGCTTACCAATCGCCACGGTTGTCATTGAAGGCCCGTTTGGTGAACTTCGCACCGAAGCAGCTGTGTCTGCCGCGCTAAACGATCGTTTTCCTTATCTTTTCTCCAACAACTCAGAGCAGCTTCTCAAAGAGCAGGGCAAATCGTTCTTCCCCAACTTAGCGTGCATGGCTCTCACGCGATCGCAAGCGCGGAAGCTAGCGCGGCAGCTTGATCTGGTTCAATGCAGTGAACTCTCAAGTGACCTTGTCGGCGGGTCGACGGAACCCCAGAAAGGAAATTTTCCGCATGAGTCATGTGAGCAGTCACGCGAGCGGCCCGTCGCGAAAGCGGTCGGCGCGGCCGGCGCGGTAGGGGGAGACGACATGGCGCCATTGAGTCAGAGCGAGAGGGTTGCAACGCTCTCGCCTGTAGCGGAAAGTTGGAGCGAGCTGCCGAGAGTTGATCGAGAGACGCTCATTCGAGAGCAGCGTGAGGATCTCTCGATTGAAGCGCTAGCGAAAAGCCAAATTGAAGCGCTAGTGGAAAGCCAGAAAAACGCGGCAAAAGTGCTGTCGAAGGAGCACTACGAGGAATCGGTGAAGAAGCGTGCTTTTGAAGTAGGAAGTCAGGTAATGCTGCTGCAGCCGTCCAAAAGGAACAAGCTTGAGGTTGATTGGGAAGGGCCCGCAAAAGTAGTATCGAAGCTTTCTGATACAAATTATGAAGTGAAATTAGGAAGGCGGCCGGACAAAATTTACAACTTGATGAAACCCAATGTTCAACATCAAGCGGTCGTAAATCTGTTGTTGAATGCTTCAGAGGAAGAGGAAGCAGGAATTTTGAGTTCTAGTGAGGTAATTGAAGGGGGATCGAAAGTAATCCGGGAGCAGATAAACCTAGAGCCTAGGTTAAGTGAAGTCCGGAAGGAGGACCTGAGAAAGATTGTTTTGGTGTTTGAAGGTGTGTTTTCGGACCGTCCCGGAAACACGAAGGTGATCGAACACGATATCGAGCTAAGCGGTGAGGAGTCAATCCGTAGCAAGCCGTATCGTTGTTCCCCTGTGCAACGTCGAAAGTGTGAGCCGCTCTTGGTGCCGCATAGGTATCGTCGCCTAAAAGTGGCCGGTTACTGAAGTGGAGCATGTTGCTCCACAGCGCAACTTTGACGTTCGCTATCAAAAAAAAGGGAAAGCTAAATGCTAATGCAGGTGCATTGAGCAGTGCGTCCTAGCTAGTACCTTCTCAACCTTTCGGTTTCTCGTTGGCGATTCGGGGCAAAATTTTGACCTCATCACGACCTGGGCTGAGCGCTCTCGTTTAGAGTGATCTCAAGGGGCCAACTTTATGTGGTATTCTAATTCGTTACGTTGTTGTACGTGGGAAAAAAAATTGAGTTGTCATTTTAAGAGTCTTGTGTCCCACATGTGCCTCTTGATGTAGAGGGAGGGAACGAAATTCCGATAGACACGTAGATAGGTATATGTTGAACTATACTTTGTCTGGTGTTCTGTCGGGTGACCGAGGGCACTTGCTTGTGTCGTGTGTTGTTTGTTGCCGAACCGTTCTTAGCAAGTTGCAGAACCATCGACAAGTGCTGAAACCGAAGATGGTCAGAAGAAGACGAGTGAAGCTGGTCGACAAGTTGTGGCGACAAGCCAGTGGAGCTGGGATCCGTCGTCAAAAATGGGATGTGTTCCCGGAACAGTTTGGAGCTGTATTCTCCTCATGGCCCTGGAGGCGAACCTGGAGGAACCTGGCGAACGAGCGCACCTGACATCTGAGCCCCGTGGAAGCAGCTCGTCTTTCCGGTGCATTGTCTGGCGGCGGGGGTGCTGTTATGCCAGCGAGTCCTCGTCAAACGTCCGTGCCTCTGAAAAAGGCAATCTGGGTCAAGGCCAGCCCGCAGTCTGCCTGGCGCGATCGACTCGACGGCGTGAACACGCGCGGCGCCCCTCTGGCCCACGTGCATTGAGTCAGCTGTGCACGTGACAGCGAGCCGGCGTCCTCGTGTCTGGTGGTCTGACGCCTGGCGCGGCGACCCCATTGGCGGAACCTGCCCTGACGACCAGCGGCGCTTCTGATTGGACTTTTTGGTTGGACCCGGTGTAAATAAAAGAAGCCCTGCGGCGCGTCGCGATCGGAGGTCCTATGGAGAGGAGTCCCCGTGTCGGAGAGCCGGCATGTGTGTGAGTCGGCGGTTTTAGGCGAAAAGCTGACCTATGTGTTAGAGAGAAGAGCTCGGCTTTTCGAGTCTCTGTCGGCCCCAGTGCCGAAATTGTAACGCTTCTGTATATATGCTGTACATAAACCTTGTTTAACTCACCGTCGTCTCGTCCGCTCGTCTTATCAGCTCTGCGCAGAAGCAGTCGCGAGCTGAGAAACATACGCTACCACACGGCTGGTGACCTTCCCGGCGGAGTTGAAAGCAGTGGCGCCTGTGGGACCGGGTCGGCGTCGCCGTCTTTCGCAACAGTGGTGGCTTCGGCGGGATCGGTCCGTCGTTCGCAACAGTGGAGGTCAGCGGTGGGATTCCGGAGGTGGTTTCGCAACAGCGCACACACGCCGTGTCACGACGAAATGTATTAGCACCATGACTGTGGCATGTAGTCT
The DNA here is from genome assembly GCF_043290135.1 of Rhipicephalus microplus. NCBI lineage: Eukaryota > Metazoa > Arthropoda > Arachnida > Ixodida > Ixodidae > Rhipicephalus > Rhipicephalus microplus. The sequence continues at coordinate 159,403,591 of NC_134702.1, forward strand.
TGTTGTCACATGACACGCATCTCATGATTATCATGTTTGCACCAGTCACATACCTTCGTCATCCATTGACGTCGCGTAATACGAAATGCGGCATATGTGAACCTAGCGAAACGGCCACGAGCGCATCATGAGTGCGGCATGTAGTCATGTTGTTACATGACACGCATGTCGTGATTATCATGTTTGGATGTGTTATTGACCTATGTCGTCCATTCGCGTCACGTAATACCAAACTTGTTGTATGTGAAGCTAGCGGAATGGCCGCGAGCTCATCATGAGCGTAGCATGTAGTCATGTTTTTACGTGACACGCATCTCATGCTTATTATGTTTGCACCAGTCTAGTACCTTCGTCATCCATTCAAGTACCATAATACCAAATTTTGTATGTCATCATCATCATAATCATCATCATCATCATCATCATCATTATCAGCCAGACTACGTCCCCTGCAGGACAAAGGCTTCTCCCATGTTCTGCCAGTTAACCCGGTCCTGTCTTGCTGCTGCCAATTTATACCCGCTAACTTCTTAATTTCATCTGCCCACATAACCTTCTGTCTCCCCCTAAACCGCTTGCCTTCTCTGGGAATCCAGTTAGTTACCCGTAATGACCAGCGGTTATCCTGTATACGCGCTACATGCCCGGTCCATGTCCATTTCCTCTTGATTTCAGCTATGATATCCTTAACCCTTGTTTGTTCTCTAATCCACTCTATGTTCTTCTTGTCTCTTAAAGTTACACCTACCATTTTTCTTTCCATTGCTCGCTGCGTCGTCCTCAACTTAAGCTGAACCCTCTTTGTAAATCTCCAGGTTTCTGCTCCGTAGCTAAGTACCAGCAAGATACAGCTGTTATATACCTTCCTCTTGAGGAATAGTGACAATCTACCTGTCATAATTTGAGAGTGCTTGCCGAATGTGCTCCACCCCATTCTTATTCTTCTAGTTACTTCAATCTCGTGGTTCGGCTCCGTGGTTATTACCTGCCCTAAGTATACATAGTCTTTTACAACTTGAATTGCACTATTACCTATCTCGAAGCGCTGCTCTTTTCCGAGGTTATTGTACATTACATTCGTGGTCTGGAGATTAATCTTAAGACCCACCTTTCTGCTCTCCTTGTCAAACTCCGAAATCATGAGCTGCAATTCGTCCCCTGAGTTACTCAGCAATGTAATGTCATCGGCGAAGCGCAGGTTACTAAGGTACTCTACATTAACCCTTACCCCTAACTGTTCCCATTCTAGGCTTCTGAAAACCTCCTGTAAGCACGCGGTAAATAGCATTGGGGAGATTGTGTCCCCCTGCTCACCTTTCTTGATTGGTATTCTGTTGCTTTCTTTATGAAGCACTATGGTAGCGGTTGATCCCCTGTTGATTTATTCCAGTATGTTTATATATACTTCATCGACGCCCTGATTCCGCAGTGTCTGCATGACGGTTGATATTTTTACTGAATCAAACGCCTTCTCGTAATCTATGAAAGCAACGTATAGTGGTTGGTTATATTCTGAGCATTTCTCTATTACCTGATTGATAGTATGAATGTGGTCGATTGTAATAGCCTGCTCGAAATCCTGCTTGTTCCTTTGGTTGATTGAATTCTATTGTTTTCTTTACTGTGTTAGCAATTACCTTTGTACATAGCTTGTATACTACAGAGAGCAAGCTGATCGACCAGTAATTCTTCAAGTCCTTGTCATCTCCTTTCTTATGTGTTAAGAGGATGTTAGCGTTCTTCCAAGACTCTGGTACTCTTGCTGTCAGAAGACATCTCGTGAACAGGGTGGCTAGTTTTTCTAACACAATCTGTCCTCCATCTTTCAGCATCATCTGATGTTACCTCATCCTCACCAGCAGCTTTGCCTCTTTGCATGCTCTCCAAAGCTTTTCTGACTTCTATCATTACTGGTGGGGTGTCATCTGGGTTACTGCTAGTTCTTACAGTATTAAAGTCGTGGTTATCTCGGCTACTGAGCAGATCTCTGTAAAACTCCTCCGCTATTTTAACTATCCTATCCATATTGGTAGTTATTTTGCCTTCTTTGTCCCTTAGTGCATACTTTCGAGTCTTGCCTATTTCAAGTTTCTTCTTCACTGCTTTGACGCTTCCTCCGTTTTTCAGAGCGTGTTCAATTCTCTCCATGTTATACCTTCTACATCGCATACCTTACGCCTATTAATCAACTTTGAAAGCTCTGCCAGTTCTATTTTGTCTGTTGCACTTGAGACTTTCATGATTTGACGCTTCCTAATGAGATTCTTCGTTTTCTGGGAAACGAAGAATCTCATTAATCTCTGTATAAGTGACGCTGGCAAAATGGCCACGAGCGCATCATGAACGTGGCATGTAGTCTTGTTGTTACATGACACGCATGTCATATTTTCATGTTTGAGTCTGTCGCTTGTGTTCGCCATGCAGTCATGTCATAACATACCAGTTTTGCCATATTTCATGTGAACGAGACCACCACAAGAGGAGCAAGACCATAACATGTAAATGATGGCATTGGTGACATACGTGTCATTATTAATTGCGAAGCATTTCTTAGCGAGCTTCGGCAGCTTTGAGCGTATCTATCTATCTATCTATCTATCTATCTATCTATCTATCTATCTATCTATCTATCTATCTATCTATCTATCTATCTATCTATCTATCTATCTATCTATCTATCTATCTATCTATCTATCTATCTATCTATCTATCTATCTATCTATCTATCTATCTATCTATCTATCTATCTATCTATCTATCTATCTATCTATCTATCTATCTATCCGCTTACGACTTTTAGCGCTCCAGGCCGTTTCGATAATGGTATCGATACCAAACTTGGTATGGCATAACACGACTGTATGAAGAACATATTTTACTAGTCACAAAAAGCAAATCATGACATGGATGCCATGAATGTAATGATTTACATTTCATGGTCCTGCCGCTCTTGAGGTGGTTTCGTTCACATGACATGTTGCAAAACTGGTATGGCAAGACATGATTGTATAGCCAACACAAGTGAGAGACCATAACATGAAAATCAAGACATGCGTGTCATGTAACAACATGACTACATTCCAAGCTCATGTTACGCTCGCAGGCATTTCGCTGGCGTCAGATATACCAAATTTGGTATATACCTCCGTCGTCGACGAAGAAGGTATGATACTGGTGCAAACATGATAATCATCAGATGCGTGTCATGTGAGAACATGACTACATACCTCAGTCAATGCGTTAATACATTTCTACGTGACGCGGTGCATGTGCTCACCGGCGTTCATTTCCTCGGGTCATGTCGGCGTTGCCACGCCAGGCACCGGTCCTGCCACACACTCGCAGGCGCGTGCCGTGCTGCGTTGCTTTGACGCATGCGCGTTTCAGCGCGTCCGGCATTGCTCCGTTACGAAAAGAGGGTTACGCAGTGTTGTATGGGTAACGCATCAGCACGAAATGCAGCATGTCACATGTCGTTCCGGTTGCCGTCGGGCCGCGCTGACGGATGCTGGTAGCACCTAAAGTCCCTGAAAAATAAACTAAAGTAGCGCCATTCGTGTCAATGTGCAGACTCCTCTCCCCTCGCGTGCATTGCAGATAGAAAACGACGCTAGCTGAGGGGCTGTATGGCTCCTGGCCGTAAAGATGAACTTGTGCTCATGTTTCCGTTAAAGCGCATCTGGGCGCTGCGGTTCTACGCGATGCACCGAAAGAGTGATTGAGAAAGAAAAATAATATAAAAAGTAACGTTAAATACGACGATGTGACGTATAGATAAGCAAGTGGCATGCAGTGGCAAAAGACATCACCGCAAGCACGCAATACTCAACGCGATAGCCCCGTTTGCATGCAGACGCGCTCAGCGGTGACGCTCTCGATGGCAGCGCCACTGCTGTCCCTGTAATAAACTCGGCAGTGCTAAGAATCTGCAGCATAACGCACTAGCATTTGTGAAGGTATCGCAAACGCCATTTTGTTTGTCCACTTTCACGGTGTTTGTTTGTGGCTAGGCGTGCGCGCTTGGTATTGTTGTGTAGCCGCAGTTCGACCGCGCGTGAGTGTGTGCACGGTAATTTTGCACGTTTCGGGATGCCGACCTGCTGTGCCAGCGGTTGCAAAAGCAGGTACAGCAGAGGAAAGAAGCTACTTTCGCTTCCGCGAGGAAAAGACAATGCCGCTCGGCAATAAGTGTGGCTCCAGCGTATCGGATGGACTGACTTGGACCCTGTATCGTCGCGGCTTTGTGAGGTGAGTACCGGCGAGCTAAACTCTATCGTTTCGCTTGTATTCGTGTGTACAGTGTTGCGGTACTGTCAAGCTTGAGCATCACACAAAGAGAGTAACCGCGTCGATGGTAAACGTGCATGCCAGTTGAAACGCGTGCCGCGTTTAGTGCCGTGTAAACGTTGCGTCTCTGGCTTGATCCACGCCGACCGCGGCGGCTGCATTTTCGATTGAGGCGGAAATGTTGGGGCCTATGTACTTAGCATTACATGCACGTTATTGAATACCAGGTGGTCGAAATTTCCGTAGCCCTCCAAAAGGGCGTCCCTCATAATCAAATTGTGGTTTTGGAACGTTAAACGCCAGATATTATTATTATTATTATTATTATTATTATTACTCGTTTGATCCAGAAATAATCGTCGACTATGTTACAAAGTAAATGTAATGGATACATTCAAGTGCTAAACTAAGCTTTGTTTATTGGCCAACGTATAGTTAAATGACTCCCGCGTGTATGTGTGTATGGGTGTAAGGACTTTATGTATAAAGGCGTGGGCAGCGACCTGAATGTCGCATCATTTCGTTTAAGCCTGTGCTCCAGCACGCTCAGTATTCAGAAGCTCTGTGGTTGAAATAAGGACACGCAAGGCTAAATGGTGCGTATTTCTACATACTGTACGCACCGTGTGCTAGTCTGGTGGGAAGAGAATGTGGCAAACAGTGCGTAGTCGTGTACGTGTTGACACGAAAGGTTATTTTAGTTTCTTTTAGAGCGTGCTGTTTCATTGTGTAACAGTAGCCGCGAATATTTCCTTACCTAGGACCACCTCACTGCGGACCGATTCGAGCCGATACTGCTGCGCAAGTTTGGTACTAAAAAGTTGAAAAGAGACGCGGTGCCTACGATCTTCAGTCAAGAGCATTTGCGAACGTCAGGTAAGCCAATCGCGTTAAAAAACTGGAGAATGTTTAGTCCGTCTTCATTGTTTTCTGCATCACCCATAATTACTTCTCAGCCTTTCACTAACCTGAAACATGTCGTCTTGCATATAGGTGCTGTGCACTGTTTGTGTATAGCTAATGGCTTTTCTTTGGTATAATTAATGCATTTTTTTTCATTCTCCAGAATGCAATGATTCAGCCCGCTCATCTTGTGGCCTTAATCTACTACTAACAGCAGCTGCTCTTGTTCATGGTGAGTTGACAGTTAAGCACATCTCACGCCTTTTCCCTCTTCGTTATCATTATTACATGTTTGGATAATGCAGAAGCCAAAGAGACACACTGCCCATCAGCTACGAATGTGCTTCTGACACCAGCTGCTGTTGATGGTGAGTTCTTACTGCATTTATTACTTACCGTAATTACAAACGTGATTTATGCCTTCATTGATGTTTTATAATTTGCAGGCTATGGAGCCAACAGTGATGCCACTCAAGCAAAGTTAGGTTCTTCACAAGGTAACGTAGCTAACACACATGCTGCATGTAGTCGAATCATTGTAACGGCTTGTAACTTGCATCTATTGGTTTATATATTTTACAATCATGTCTGTAGGGGTGTGCTGCAGATCCACAACATTTTGCTCCGCAGTATGGTGTTCAGCACATTGCAAGCATTGAAAGCATTGTCGCTTGGGTTTTGGCATGCATTCTTATTACTGAAAAATTGTAATGCACCTGTGCGTATTGTAAATGCTTCAAGTAGTGTTGATGCTTGTTTGCCAAAATGCTATGTAACAGAGATGATGGTCTTCTTCAATTTGTCTTTATCTTTTTTAGGTCACACTGCCACTGATTCAGCACCATCGGATTTTCCTGAAGGTAATTGCAGTGACACGTTGCTTTGAAATTTCACATATGTTATTGTTGATCTCATGTTGCAGATGCACCTTCAAGTTCCGAATGTGACACACTTCCAGCTTGTTCAACAGCTTGTTCAGCAGGTGAGTGCTACTTTTCATGATTTGTATAGGCATGTGTCTGCCAGATGGTTTTGTTGGTTCCAACTATCATATGTGCGCAGGTGTGGAAACCACCCATGAATCGAGCTGCCAGCCATTTAAAGCTTTGACGGTGCCTGTTGAGTGTGAGTGAAATTTCTGTTCGGTATCATATACATTTTTTTTTTAATTTTAGTCACTGGCCATTCCTCATTGCCTGTGCTGCAACTGTGCTAATTTAAAGCTTTGGTGACTGTACCGGTCTTCAGTACTACTAATAAGATTATCCGTCATTTACAGCTCAGCAGAACTTTTGTGATGCCTGTCGAGGATTTCTGTCTGCTGAGGGCACAGCTGATGTCACCGGTAAGTGTTCAGTGCTACTGTTCTCACACACTATGCAATATACACTTGAGTGTGACACATCGCCGCCTACAGGAAATTACGTGCACGCTCATAACAGATTGATATATTGGTGCATTTAATAGTGCGGATGCGCTCCAAGTACTTGTGCTCTGTTTTGTTTCTTTTGCTGGTATGCTCATTCTTGTAAAGCGAGAGTAGTCGCACACAACGTAAGTTTATTGGAGGAACATGTAAGCTGTGTTTTGTGTACAGTAATGCATAGCACACTGTGCAACATCATCACACTATCACTTGTGACACGCAATCAGCTGCCGTCTTGTAGCAACTCTGTCAAAAAAAGCTACAACAGTGAAACCATGGCACTCTCCCCACTTTGTTTGAAATAGCCATCGCCATTGATAACCCTACGTCATAACCGAGAGTACGTGCCATATATTTATGTCTTTACTCATTACTAACTATTGGCATAGCTAGGAGGTGGTACACCCGACAGTTGCTGCTCCCAAAATGTCTTTCTGCCTTCACACACAGAGTACAAAGTGAGACGTGACCACACTTGACTGTCCTGCCCCTATTTCGGATCAAGGACACGCCCCCACCAAAAAAAATAGTTCAGCTGCATGCATTGCGGGTTCTGCGCAGCTCCATTTGTCCCTCTTTATTGAGCAACAATGTCAGCTTATACTGTTTGTTAAAACCACTGTTGTGTTCTCAAAAAGTTACGCTTACACTTTTCTGCTGAATAATATGGAGTGGCACTGATTTTTTTGTTTCTTTAAATCCTTATGGTTCTCCCTCACATGCTAGTCTTTGTTGAATGGTGAAATTTTCAAACTCTTGTCACTTCCTGCTCAATCTGTGCTTTGCAGGCTCCAGTTCAAGTAGTTGGGATGCTGATCAAGCAGTAGTAGCTGCCCTTCACAAAAGAATAGCTACATTGGAAGAGTGCTTGAACAACATGAAGCGAAAAGTTGCTACACTGCAACAACAGAAAAGCAGAGCAAACCGTAGAAACCATGAACTCACGCGAAACATCAAGAAGTACCTGTCACCAGATCAACTGCAAGGCATGTGGACTTCCAGTATGCGAGGGAAGCAATGGTCTACATAGACTATACAGAAAGGCCTCAAGCTCTGTTTGGCATGTGGATCCAGAGGCTACTATGCGGTCAGGGAGCTTGCTGTACCCATTCCGAGTGAAGGAACCTTGCAACGTCGGGTTGACAACTACAAGTTCTCACCAGGAATTCTACATGAGGTTCTGAAGTACCTTGCTTTAAAGGTGATAGGATGGTGTAGCTGAATATATTTGTTACATTTATTCTCGTGAGCATCTCTTTCAGCAGTACACCTTGATCAAAAGGTGAAGCCTTTTCCAGAGGCTACCACTATGGCATGTCTCATGATCGTATCATGGTTTTCGCACGTAAACCCTAATATTAATTTATTAAGCTTTCATGTGTTGCTAGTGCCAGTGTTAGTGCCTGTCATTGCGCTCTTTGTCGTGCACGTTTTAGCGGCCATTCATAAAGTTTCCACAACATATTCTCATCTTTCCTTCACTTATGACTTCAGGTCCTCTAACTAGGCACAATTCCACATAAATTTCAATAGGTGATAATCTTCTTGCATGCAAACATCGAAAAACAGTTTGCACTGTGCATTGCCTGTTTATTATTGAAAAGCATTGTATTTTAAATGTCTTTATTAATGCCTTTGTTGCCTAATGCATGTTGCATATATCAGATAACCACCATGAAGGAGAATCAGAGGCATGCCGTTCTGATGCTCGATGAAATTCAGTTGAGCTCAGAACTTGCGTTTCACCAAACGACTGGCACTGTTATTGGAAGGCCAACTTTACCTTTGGCCGACGGTTCTCTGCCACCTGCTGCAGTGGCAACGCATGGACTTGTTTTCATGCTGGGTGGGGTTACACAAAGATGGAAGCAGACAGTTGCTTATCATCTTACTGGAAACTCGTTCAGCAGTGCTGCAGTTCAAGAACCGTGGATTGAAATTATTCAGGAATGTGGAACAATCGGGGTTCGTATAGATGCAGTCGTTAGCGACATGGGTGGTGGGAATATGGCGCTCTGGAGAGAGAATTTGGCATAGTTGTGGGAAAGCATTCTGTGTCAAGAGTTTCTTGTTGTCATCCTGTTGACCAAAATCGCAAGCTTTATTTTATGGCAGACACCACACATTTGCTAAAGAACTTGAGGAACCACCTCACACGTGGTCAATCAATTTTCCTTCCCAAAAATGTGGTCGAAAAGCACAAGCTGCCTTCGAATGAGGTTAACCTTGTGCCGATTCAGAAGCTGGTAGAAATAGACTCTGAACTGCAAATAAACATAGCACCGCATTTGAAACCATCCTTCTTGGACCCAGGACACTATGAGAAAATGAAAGTGGGGCCTGCATTTTCGTTGCTAAATCACGATACTGCAGCTGCACTACGTTTCCTGGTCCAAAGGGGAGATTTGCCCCAAGAAGCGGTGACAACAGCATGGTTCATAGAAACCATTTATAGGTGGTTCACAGTACTGACATATCGTACAACGAAGCTTGGCATCAGCAAGTTAAATGATCAGAAATATGAGGACTCACTGATTTTTTTAAAGGATATGGTAACTCTTTTTACAGATCTGAAGATAGGCTCTCCATCAAAACACGTGTGGAAGCCTGTGCAGACGGGCATAATTTTGGTGTGTAAAGTTGCATTGGAATTGCAGCATTATTATCTTAATGAGAAGGGCTTCTTTTTTGTTTTGCTCAGCCAATTTGCCCAAGATGCTCTTGAGAATTCGTTCTCCACTCTGAGGGCGAAGAATGCAGTACCAAAAGCTCTTCAATTTCGTAGTGCTATTCGAGCTGCTACTTTGGCACAGTTCTTTCGGCCCAGTAGAAATGGAAGCTATGCTATCAACGATGCTCCTTTCCTAGTTGGCATCGAAAATTGCCACGCAAGAGCTCCTAACAGCAATGATACAGAAGCTGTTGAATATCCCAGTGATCTTCTCGACATAAGCATAATGGAGCATGAGTCTTTTATTTACCTTGCTGGGTTTGTGGTAAAGAGTGTTGCAAAGCACACAGTGATTTTGTGAGCAGTGCAAAACTGATTGATTGATATGTGGGGTTTAACGTCCCAAAACCACTCTATGATTATGAGAGACGCCGTAGTGGAGGGCTCCGGAAATTTAGACTACCTGGGGTTCTTTAACGTGCACCCAAATCTGAGTACACGGGCCTACAACATTTCCGCCTCCATCGGAAATGCAGCCGCCGCAGCCGGGATTCGAACCCGCGCCCTGCGGGTCAGCAGCCGAGTACCTTAGCCACTAGACCACCGCGGCGGGGCAGTGCAAAACTGCCACAGTGTCGAACGAAGCTAGTGTGCTCACAAAGTTAAAATCCTACACTGATGACAGCAAGCTCGTATAACCAGGGCCAGCAGTACTTCATTTGCTCGAAATAGCTGAGAATATGTTTAGAGTGAATAGCAACAAGCTTCTGTGCAATGAAGTTACGATTGGTCAACTTGTGTCCACCACTAATGACAGTGTGCAAGCTGTCAATTGTTTTCCACCTTGCCACAACATTCAGGAGAGGTTGCCGAGAGCATTTTTTAAAACCAGAATTAACGTTCTTCTGCTGAAAGAGAATATGCGTTTAGCAGCTGATGAAGCTAAAGATGCAAAAACTGGTAGTCGTAGCATTGGAAAGCAGGCTGCTACAACCAATGTAAAATATTGTGTATGCCTCATTTCTTTCGTGATTTCTTTCCGTTTTTCTATGATGCATATGTGGTATGGCCTCTTAACCTAGTCTGTAGGTACAGTACTCACGGGTTGAAATGCAGGAATTATGGTCTCAGTAACGCACATACTTTTGTTGACACTGCGTTAAGTTCGGGTCATATTGGCGTAACTTCGACTAGAACGTGTATATCAGAGCCAAAATTATTCTTAGAGACTATATTTATCATGACATGACGTGGTTATTTCAAGCAGGTGTGCATACCAGTTATCCCCAAAAAATTGATGTTGCGTTTGAATCCCCAAGTACCGTACATGAGGAACTGCAGTGTTTTGTCCTATTGTGATTTCATTGCAACAGGAATTACTTATCTTTGATCCGTACAGTTCAGAGCAGATGTTTTGAGTTGCCGTCATAATGTCATTGAAATTTCTAACACGTTTGCCCTGTTTGTTTCAGTCTGTACATTTTGGTCCTTTATAAGCAGTTCCCTTTAAGTAGCTTGGGTGGTGTCTCGATCTCATTTACGTTGTAATTCTGTGTGACTAGAGTTCTTGAGGAGAAGCTTTGTTAACTTAGCTAAGCCTATTTTTAATATTCTGTGTCAAGTGTGCCTGTTTTTTATTATGTTTCTCGTCACTCGGGAAATTTCGCTTACTTTCTGTCTTGGTGGTTTACCGCCTTAAATTTCTGCTTCAGATGTCAGTGTAGTAATGGCTTTGTTCATTGCCTCTGTGTCTGTTTTCTCATTTTTCCTCTCTTTGCTTTGCATTTCTTGCCAAACACAAGTCTAAGCTCGTGTATTTTTATTTTAACTTCTGCTAGGTTGGCCTGTGGCTGATTTTCCTCTTGTTGTCTTGAGGCTGAAGGTATTGTTGCCTTATGATTTTACAGCTTTGCACTTGTTGTTTAGGGCAATTATAACCTCGTGTGTTTTTATTTCAACTACATCTGGGTTGGCCTCTATTTTAGTGGCTAATTTCGCTCTTCTTCTCTTCAGATAGAGCTGTTGTTACCCTCACTAGTCTATGATTAGGTCCGTGGTTTTGCTGTGCCTATTACATCTGTTTTATTATGTCTTTTACGTGTATGTCCTGTTTCATGCCTACATATCTGCATAATATGTTTTGCATATCCCCAGCAGGGGCTTTCCATGTCTACTTCCTATTCCTGTGCTTTCAAAAGTTCAATATGTGTACTTCATTTCATTCGCTAAATTCCACATGTGGAGTGTTAATCTTGATAAAGGTGTTTGGCACAAATTGTGTCCACTTGTCGCTAGTTGTGAGTGCACCACGAATGCCATCGCTTTTCTTTACTCTTGTCATTGTGATGTGCACGTATAGCAACAAGGCACCGTTAACACATATTTCATGTCATTTATTGTGTACACTGCATAATTATCATGTATGATTGAGGCAGTCCTGCATTTTCATGAACTGTTGAATTAATGTCATGTTTTGTGCCCTTCATTCAGTTTTTGCATAGAATCAACTGTACTTGAACTTTGGTGTTTATCAATAAAGTGACATTATAGAATGGGGTTTCCTAATGAATACCAGGCCCTTTTGTTCGCTCGACATATTGCATGCTATTATGATGGCATATGCATAAACATGTCATGCCATGAACATCCCAGGTATACGTGTGTACTCAATGCTGCCTTCCCCGACGCAGTCATTCCTATGTATTCATGCCAGGGAAGACCGATGTGTGATGGATGTTGAGTGGCCTAGAGCCGGTATGTAAGTGTAAAACATTATTCTAAGAAAGATGTATTCTGCTTAAACAATGGGGACAATCATATGTGCAAAGAAGGAACTTCATGTAACACTGGACACAAACGGTATGGACCTCACCAGAACACAGAGGAGAAACATTATGCACATTATCGCACTACCCCAACCTCTGTCCTTGTGAAATGCGAGTGTTCGTACCTTATAATAATAACCAAGTAGCCTGAGATGCGTTATTCTTTAAGGAGCAAGCTATGCTTACTCATTTTTATTGATTGTATTTAAACACACCCATTAAAAGAATAAAGGCATGGACGAGAACATAGGTAGAAAATTTCATTGGACACATGCTGGACTAACAACTGCAAGTCTTCAATTGGAATATGTTTTACAGCAATCGCAAATGTTAGTATGGTCGGGCTGCATGCACCCCTTGTATGCAGATGTTTAGGTCCTGTCGAGGAGGTTAAACTCTCAAACACATTGGCAGATAGAAGAGAAATGCAGGGAAAAAGGACAAAGTTCAGTGTTCATGTATGTTTTATTTGTTGGGTTGCGCATTCAGCTGGGATGCTAAAAAGCACTATGCATGCGCGAACGCTACTTTTTTGTATTCTTCAGATAGTATTTCTTTTGTTTACCACCTGTCTTACGTAATACTTCTATGGGCTCTATTGCCTCCTCAGCTGCGCTTTCTTTTTTTTCCAATATGAGCGAACTCACCCAGTTTTACACTAGTTTACATATCAATATACCTTCTATGCGGACTTTAACAAGCCACGTCTGTCAATATACGCGCACGATGTGCAGTAGTTGTTTAAATTACTGTACATCGAATAATGCGAGCAGCATATAACCTCACAGACCGAAGAAAGAATCAGCATGACCATGTGACCTGATTTTGTCAGCACTTGCCAGTAGTATCACATGGCCTAACTCGCCCACGCAGTCGCTTCATGCAATTGACAGTGAACTCGAACTGGTCGGCCCCGCGCCGACAACGTATATCTGAGTCTTTCCTTCGGCTGCGCACGGCGCTGTATTAAATATTGCTGCGGCGACCTTTTAAAGCTTCCGGTACCGACGGTTCAAGAAGAGCATGCCAAAGTCATAGTTGCTTTCGTAGTTTTTTCTACAGTAGAAAGGTTGGCTTCTTCGCACAAAACGCTTGCTTTGAAAACGTAGAACGATCCATTGCCTGTTTTGCGAGGGGTAGCTAGCTTTCTATTCCTTCAAATCGACCAACGAACGAACGAGTAATGTCACCACACTAACGATACAAAGAACTGTTCAGCGACGAATGAAATGCAAAGGAAGTGTACCGAATACGAAATACTGGCAACGCCGCACACACGCTGGGGCAGCGATGAAGAATCTCGGAACGATGGCCGCCGTAGACTTTCCTTCTGTGAAGCGAGCGCGTGCTCCCCGAACAGACGTCACCGGCGTACCCTTTCAGCATACCCGAGGCACGGCCGCTCGATGAAAAACGCACGGCGCAGCAGCAGCAGCAGTGCCCGAGCTGCCCAAGCGTCTGGCACATCCAGTGCGCCCGCGTGCTTTCGCATTCGTAGTTTCCTGGTGGACACTCTAGAGGCGCTGCTGTGGCTGCTAGGAGAGGAGGTAGAGGCGAAGGGGTGTGGTTGGTGCTACTTTAGTTTATTTTAAGTGTGAATACACTTCATAAGCGACCCCAAACCATCCACCACCGTCGGCGGCGTCCGCAGTCTTCTCTCTATCTTTAAAAGAAAGAGGACTTGGCGGGCCGAAGCGCGACGCTCTACCGAATAAGCCACGGACGCGACGCTGATATCGGTGTCAGTAACGCGCCTTATACCCCCTCCCCCTTTGCTCGCTCCTCCGCTCTCCTCGCTCGCTGCAGCTGCACGCGCACCCCTCTCTCTCGCGCGCCCGCCCTCTCTCTCAGTATCCCGTCGAGAGTGGGTCGTGAGGGGGAGTTAAATCAAAATCCGTTGGCATTCGCCAGTGAGTTAACGTAAACTCCCCCGTGTGATCAAATTGCGATTCCCAGGAACCATAACACACCATAAAGGCACCATAGTGTGATTAATAAAAATAATAGTGCGAATTAATAAATGCCCCTCATAGCATCACCCCGTGTATTCGCACTTAACCATGTTCACCCTCGGGGAAATGCTCGGGATTTTTTTCAGGGACTTTAGTAGCACCTGGCGGCAGACTATGAGTGCTTGCGTTTTGCTAACATAGCGTCGCCGTGCCAAGCGTGCGCGCGTGTCAGCGCTAAATTGGAGTATATTGGGCCTTTCATGACGCGCTCGCGACCATATTGCTAGCTCCCCTTATAGCAAATTTGATGTTACGTGACGTCAATGGATAACGAATGTATATGACTGGTGCAAAAATGATAATCCTGACTCGCGTGTCATGTAAGAACATGAACACATACCGCGCTCATAGCATGCTCGCGGTCGCTTCGCTAGCTCCACATATACTCAATTTGGTATCAGGTGACTTGAATAAATGACGAAGGTAAACGACACATCCAAACATAATATTCATGGCACGGTGGTCATGTACGTCATCACTTACCTCCACCTAGTAACGTTGTGCTGACTTTAAAGTGACATACCAACATTTCTCATTCGTGCTTCGTATATAATTGATTCCAACTGTACGTGGAATCTGCCATTTTTTATGTTATGAATAGTAAAATATGCTCGCCATACGGTCTAGTATCAAATATGCTCGCCATACGGTCATTCTATACTATACCAAGTTTGGTATCGATACCATTATGCAAACGGCCAAGAGAGCTAAAAGTCGTAGGTGGCTAGATAGATAAATATATAAATAGATAGATGGATAGATACATAGATAGATAGATACGCTCAATGTCGACGAAGGTCGCTAAGAAATGCTTCACATTTAACATACACAGAAGCGAAGAAAGTGGGCACCGTTGCACGACACGCCGCAGCGTCTCTACCTGACGTAAGAGCTCAGAAGAGCACATCCGTACGCACTGGACGCTCGAAAAATGGTGGTGGTAAAAAACATTTATTTCAGAAAAAGTCTACTAGAGAGTGCCGACGTGGCCCATCGGCGTGCTAGAGTGGCAAGACACTATTCCGGGACGCCAGTGGAGCTGGAAGCTGCCCGTGCGCGCTCCACCAAGGAGCGTTGTGCAGCCAAGGTAGAGCAGCCGAGCAGGTGCTCCTCCCAAGCCTCTCTAGTTGGGATAGGAAAAGGGGGTGAGAAAGGGACGGGATTAACTGGGCACGATGCTACGACGTGATATGTGTCGGCGAGGACATGACAGGTCGAGCAGGTGTCATTGATTTTCGGCAAAAAGTGCCTGGCGACCGCCGGACTGATAAAGGTGTTTGTCTGCAGGCGGCGTAGCAGTCGTTCGTCCGCTTTCTCCAAACCGCGTGCGGGGTCCGGGTAGAGGCGGCGCGAAGCCCGGTAATAAGCCAAAATTTCGCGAAAGCGCGTCAGGTTGGTATTGCCAGATTCCGTCTCGGGACATGGAGGGGCAACGGCCCGGACAGGAGAAGCACGGGCAGCGGCATTTGCCGCCTCGTTGCCGGGCAGGCCCGAGTGGCCTGGGGTCCAGACTATACGAATGGGATGAGGGTTAAAGCGCCAAGAGGCTGCCTGTAGCAGGCTAGCCGCCAGCGGGGCAATGGAACCCTGAAGGTACTGAGAACAGGCCGAGCGCGAGTCCGTCAGGATGGTGCGTGAGGCAGGGTGAGAGGTGGCCAAAGCTATGGCAACCTCTTCAACGTGCGTTACTGTGTCTGCTCGAAAGGAGAGGCCATCTACGTGTTTGCCCTCTGTAATCACGGCAGCCGTGAAGTGACCCGAGGGGGAGGGACCCGAGACGTCCACGTAGAAAACACCAGGACGATCGGAGTGTCGCGTATGAAGGGCCGCGGCGCGTGCTTGTCTACGGCCAGGATGGAGGTCGGGGTTCATATTACGGGGTAGAGGTTCCACCCATAGCTTTTGACGCCAGAGCTCTGGTACCGGCTGCAGAGGGTCTTGGTCAGATATCGGGTTAAGGCCAAGTCTGTGTAGAAGACGGCGCCCTGAAGGCGTCTGCGACAGTCGATTGATTTGGTTAACGCGATGAGCTTCGCGCATCTCTGCAAAGGTGTTGTGTATCCCCAGAGCCACGAATCGGCGGTTGGAAGTTGCAATAGGTAGGTCCAGAGCGCGTTTGTATACTGAACGAAGAAGGACGTCCAGCTGGTGCTCGTGTCGACGACGCAGGCGAAGGTAAGGCAAGGCGTAGAGGACGCGACTAGTCACAAACGCGTGGGCCAATCGGAGGGACTGAGACCCGCGGAGGCCGCCGCGCCTGGTAGAAACTCGCCATATCATGTGGCTCACCTGTTCGCTGGTGCGTCTGATGCCTGCTATTGTGCCCTTTGGATCCAAGGACGATGTGAGGTGAAGGCCAAGAACCCGAATGTTTTGCACTGACGGGACGGGCCCGGACGGAAGAAAAATTTGAGGCGGCGGTAGCGGAGAGACTGAAAAAAGAGCCGATTTAGCTGGAGAGCACTCCAGGCCGCATGAACCTGCGTAGGTGTCCACCAGAAGGGCAGCCTTTTGCAGGCGTTCTTCGATTTGCGCTAAGGAGCCGGTGTTGGTCCAGATTGTGATATCGTCCGCATATAGTGCGTGTTGTATTCCCTCGACCTCGCTTAGAAGAGAGGGGAGGTTCATCATCGCCAGGTTAAAATGCAGAGGAGACATGACTGCCCCTTGAGGTGTACCCCGCGTGCCTAATAAGTACGGGCCGTGTTCGGTAGAATTAAGGCGAATGAAGGCGGTGCGATGTGATAGAAAGGAGCTAATGTAGTTGAAAGTCTTCTGCCCGCAGTTTGTGGTAGACAGGTTAGTGAGTATAGTGCTGTGTTTGACGTTGTCGAACGCCCCGCGGAGATCGAGAGCGAGCACGGCTTTATCGTTAAGGTGCATAGTAGTCGGCTCTATGGTATCGTGTTGAAGCTGGAGCAGGACGTCCTGCACCGACAGATGCGGGCGAAAGCCAAACATCGTGTCGGCAAAGGTCCTCCTGGCCTCAAAGTAGGCGGAAAGGCGTTCGCGAACCATGGTTTCCATGAGTTTGCCTGCGCAAGACGTAAGTGAGATGGGTCTCAGTGCCTCAATACTAACGGACTTGCCGATTTCGGAATGAATGTCACGACCGATGTGGTCCGTTCCGTTGGGAGCGGAGAGCCGTCCCATATCGAATTTATAAGGTGGAGTAGTGAGAGGTGTGCTTGGTCGGGAAGATTTGCCAGGAGCGATACTGTGATTCCGTCGCGTCCAGGGGCCGTGCCCCGTCGCATTTTCGTGAGTGCAAATCGTAAATCAGAAAGCGTGTATGGGGTGTCGAGGTCGGTGCTAGGGGCGCCGGAATACGTATATGCTGGGCCTGCGGGATCACTTGTGCGGCAGATGTAGCGGTCACAAAGTTCGCGCGCGAGTTCATCCGTAGTGCCCTGAAAGGCATGCAGAACACGGTGGAGCTGGCGTTGCGTTTCTCCCCTGGTGGTGGAGGGATCGAGAAGGCTTCTAAAAAGTCGCCACGCACTCTTAGAGCTCATCTGGTTTGCAGCCTTCGAACAGGTGTCTGCCCAGTTAGCATCGGAAAGTTGTGCGGAGTATGCGGCCGCCTCTGCAGTGAGCGCCTCAATGCGAGCGCGAAGTTTCCGATTAAGTTTGTTGCGTTTCCAGCGCCTTATGAGCCCGCGGCGAGCGTACCAAAGATGTAGGAGGTGTGGATCGATTGCAGGAGTCAAATTAGAGGTTTCAAGGGTGCGAGTGTTCGCTTGTTTCATATGGAGAGCGTATGATGCCCACGCTGCATATTCGGTCGAGCAGAGGCCGGCGGGGAATGGTTGAATTCTGAACTGAGTCCAATCGGTGAGACGGGCTTGGCCCCAGTGTTGGCGCATTTTCTGCCGCGGTGTGAACAAAATGCGGAGTAAAAAGTGATCGCTGCCTAGGGTTTCGCCTAAATTCTCCCATGTAGCATCGCGGATGTGACGGGTGAGGGAGAGGTCGGGGCATGTGTCTCGCGTGACCGAGTTGCCGGAACGTGTGGGTTGTGCCGGATCGGTAAGAAGCGTCAGGCTCAGCGAGGAAATGAGCTCCTTGAGCTCTCTGCCCCGGGCCTTCTCGTAGTGGTAACCCCAGTGAGGGCTGGGGGCATTAAAGTCCCCGACAATCACCAGTGGTTGTCGGGCCGCTATACGCAGCGCCCGATGGAAGAGATGCGCAAACGAAGCCCTTGCAAGGCGAGGGGGACAGTACACGTTTAAGATATGTATTGATGGTTGGCCCCTCCGCTGAGACAGCACTGATATCATGCAGTAGTCGTAAGGAAGATCCAGATCGAGGTCAATCTGTACCGCCGTGTAAGCTTTATGCACGAGGAGGCATGTGGTGGTGCCGCCTACATAGGGGCAGTATCCAGAAAGGGATGGAGCAGGGCCAGATTCTTGGAACGCCAAGACGGCCGACTGAGAGCCAAGTGAGGTGAGGAAAAGGGAAAGATGTGAACGCTTTCGCTTGTTCCCGAAGCCTTCAGGGTTCCACTGTATGATCTCGAATTGAGACGTAATGTTTGAACGGGACGTACGATTGGTAGCCATCGTTACTGTCTTAGGTTTTATATTTGGTCCTCCAAGTCCCGCTCGGATTTTTCAGAGGCAGGGAGGGGCACGGAGGCCGGATTGTTCGACGGCGGGGTGGTGGTAGCCACCTTACGACGACGCCGTGGAGCTGTACCCTCACTGCTCACCGAGCAGGAGCGGGAACGCGATGCCTTGGGTTGAAACTGGGTGATTGCCCAGGCTTAAATAGCCTGGGTAACCTCTACTACAATGCCTTGGACCGAGAAGCTGGTGAGGAGGTGATTAATCGAAGCTTCGACGCGTGTGAGGCGTTCCTCTACGCGCGGGGTGCACTCTTCGCTTGGGAGAGTTTGGTTAGCGGGCAAGATAACCTGAGGTGCCCCAGGAGCCTCAAGAGCTTCTGGAGTAGATGTGGCACCGGTTCCGAGTGCTGGAGTACACATGGTTGCTTGAACCGGCGGTTTAATGGGAGTGGACTTAGCGCGAGGACTAAGCTTTGACGTAGCTGGCGTAGCCGCCTGGACAGAGGAGGCAATACCGGATGGCGTTGCAGTACACTGTTGTTGGGGTTGAAGTCGCTTATTTAAGAGTTCGAGTTGTTTAGTTAAAAGAGAATTTTGCTTTTGAAGTGCCGCAACTTGCTGGCGAAGGGCCGCAAGTTTGGGAGAAGGAGGATAGACAGAAGGGGGTGAGAGAGGCTTAGAAGCAGCTTTCCCTGCCCAACTGCTCACCTGAGGTACCGCCGCTGGTGCTTCGAGCGGTGGGAATGCTTGAGTGTCGGCGTGGAGTGGTGGAGCCGAATGATGCAGGTTGGTGCTGCTGTCTGGCTGTGACGAACATGAGGTGGTCCCTCGAGGAGATGTTGAGGGCTGCTTGCGTTTCCGATATTTTCGATATTTTGCCGTGCAGCCACTGGTCCCAGTCTCATGGGCGCCGTGGCAGAGGAGGCACTTGGGGTGGCAGTCGTGGGCATTGAGACCTGCAGGTGCGGGGGTTCCACATTTTGCACACCGGGTTGGAGCGGGGTGAGGACACTGAGGTGGTCGATGACTGATGGTACCGCACTTGGCGCAAACAGGGACCGTTTTCTTGTAGGCGCGGATATACGTCGCCACGCAGTGGTAGAAGAGGAAGCGGGGTAACTTCGTGCCCTCGAAAGTCACCACCGCCGCTGCGGAATCTCCGAGTTTGCGGACCGCGAGGATAGTACCTCGAGGCCAATGCAGTTCTGACTTTCTCTTTTCCGGGCTTTCAGCAGGGTTTATGTTGATGACGCCCTTGCATATGTATCCCCTGGTGCCTTGGCGTGGCCCGAACGGGCAGCTGCTGATCCCCCACTTGCAGCTGGAAGTCCCCAAGGAGTCGCTGTGCCATAGGCAAAATGATGGTGCTACAGACCTAGATGTTTTGTTCCCAGATCGGCCACACTTGAATTTGCGTGGTAGCCTTGTCGCCGAGGTAGCTGCGGATGGCGTCGCCTGCGCGATCGGCCGGGACGAATGTGCGTAGCTCGCAGGGAACGCGAGGTTTCACTACCACGATGTAGTCGTCGCGAGAGAGGCGAGGAGTTTGACGCGGACGCCACTTGCGTTGCTTCGCTGGCTGCGAAGACGGAGCAGAGGTAGGCACACCACCGGACGGATGACGCGCCGGCGTTCCTTGCAAGGCTGGGGAATGGTGGCCCGCTGTGGCGTCTCGTTGAGACGCAGGCTTCGATTTCGCTTGCTTGCGTTGCCACAGTCTCACCATGTCGTCGAGGTATTCATCTTCTGATGGCATAGTGTTTACGGAGGATGAAATCTCCATGGACAGCATTTGGCTTGAGGTAGGATCATAGCCCGTAACCACGTTAGCGGCCGCCATCGCCGGGCTGAGAGCCCTTATCGAGGTGGCGTTGTAGCCAGGAGTGAAGGACGTCCTTCAAGTTGTCAAAACTGGACCCACCTGGACGAAGGTGTTGTCTAGGCGAAGCGGAGAACTTGGCGGTGACGATAAATCCAAGTTTCAGGGGTACCAAGGTGGATGTCCACAGAAATAGCAGGAAAAAAACGGAGGCGATGTGGAGTGCGTCCGTCACCATCGAGCGCCCCCCCCTTCCCCCGCTCGAAAGAGACTCTTCGCTCTGCACGTGCACAAAAGTGGTCTGCTCGGCAGCGCGACGGAGAGAAGGGAAAACGCTCAACGCACTTTCCCAGTTTGCATTTTTCTGTCAGAAATCGCGCTGCCTGTCCAGAGGTGCCTCGCCATTAAGCGTTGCAAAGGCTGAACGTGAAGTAATTCAGGGTTTCTACAGTACAGGAGTGGAGAGAACATCGTGTGAAGCTTTCTTGAAGGTGTCTTGTTCACGTCGGCCAGCTAAGGGGTTTTCAAGCTCGAACCATTCTGGCGTCTGAAGGCTGACGCGTCATAACACCTCGGGCTTGGCTGCTCAGTAGACGCGGTGGCAACTTTGCCTGAACTTTACGGTAGCGTCTGAAATCTACTAGGAGGGTCATATATAAAGCATAGCGAGAGGAGACAGATTGTTTAGTACGAGCCGACAAAATCAGCGTGTGCGTGGGTGGAGGGTTTTTAGCTGTTGGGAGAACGCGTGATTCACTTGAACGACACGACGAAGACGTTTGTGTCCATTCGCAAGCGAATGCTGCGGTAGCTAAGGAAGAAGAAGAAGCACATTCAGAGTGAGCGGCCATGTTGACGTTTGACGATCTACCAGACGAGCTTGCCTTAAAGGTACTGTCCTACCTGCCTCAGCGATGTTTGCAAGCAATAGCCGCAGTATCAGAACGATGGAAGACGCTCGCGTTTGATCCGAGCCTCTGGACTGAAGTGCGCATCGACTGGGTGAATGGACGAAGCTCCCAGCATGTTCGCGACATTCTGGACAGAGCTACAATGATCCGGAAGCTGGACATCTCTGCTGCTCCTCTGTACCTCGACGTTATAGCGTTGGCCTCTGTAAGATTCAAGATGATCAAGGAAATGGTGATTCCTCATCGGGTTTTGTCACACGCCAGCATGCCGGTCATTTTGCGCAACTGTGAAACGCTCAGCAAGGTCGTGCTACGTGGCGAGGACGTGCTGCTGTCGTTCCACATGCGCACCCTCGAGCACATCAAGTGCCTCAAAACACTGGTAGCCTCCTTAGAAGTAAAGATCGACGATGACGTTCTTCAACAGCTGTGCATCAGTTGTCCTCAAATCGAGCGTCTGCAATTCAACTCTCATCTGATATCTAGGAGAGAGAGCTGGGAGGGCCTCCAGCACCTGCGACATCTTAAGAGTCTTTCGGTAAGCCAAATTTCTTCGGCTGCTTTGCTGCGTGCCTCCTTGAGTTGCGGTAGTCTGGAACTTCTCCAGATAGGCGCGATCTGGAATGAGAACGACGTGACCGTTGCCCAAGCTCTCAAACGGTTCCGGAAGCTGAGAACGATCGTTGTGTATGGCAAATGTGGCATGGGCCTGCTCGACCGCCGTTTTCGCCTTCCACAAGATCTAGAGAACTTTGATGTGGCGCACCTCCACATACAGGAACAACAGCTGATGCTACTCACCGAAAGCTGCCGCAACAAGCTTCTAAGCGTCGCCTTCAGTGCCCTGATGCTAACGCCTTCCGCCTTAAGCACTCTGTGTAGTTGTATAAACCTGCGAAGCATCTCCATCGGCCATCTCAGCGGTAAGACGCTCTTGCTTACCATGCTGCTGAAGTTCCCCAACCTGGCGAGAGCGCACTTGCACGTCGCTCTGGATGCCACCAAGAGCATTCGCAAGTTGAGATCCATCGTGGACATCCTCGACGTGTCGCGCAAGGGTGGCACACGGCTCGAGCTTCGCATTCACAGCGCGTCGCAGTCGAACCAGGAGGACATGATTCGTGAAGTGTGGCGCTTCAAGGATTTCCTCGCTTTGAACACGCGCGTTTCCGCGGACCACGTTCGCGATCTCGAGGAGCAGTGCGAGCGGATCAGAGATGCCAAGATATACTGGCTACCGATCGGAAGCCAGATGTCGCAGGTTATTGTGACTTCGTTCCCAGTTATGAGCAAAACGTTGAAGCATCTCATACTGGAGGTTTCGGACTAAAAGCGCCACCAATAGCGACCGTTTGTGGGATTAAGCAGTAAATTATTTCACTTTGCGGTGTCACTACCGTGAGTTTGTCTTTGTACACACTGATTGTGCGCAGCTACCCATTTTTCAATTCACCATTTTTCATTTGTGTCGAAAATGTAACATTTTTCCGAACACATTTACGAAATATTCAATGCTTTTGTACTCCAACATGAAGGCCACATGTTGCGTGCATAGATGAGTGCGGTTTGTACGGAGTTGTTTGGTTACGGCGATAGTCTCACCCATAGGTCGCCAAAGTCACTCATGAGTCGACCACAGACACACAGACTCAGATAAAGCAGTGAGTCTGGGTGAGTAACGATGAGTAATACAAGTGCGTTTGGTTGAGCAAAAGTTCAGTGATTCCGAGTTATCTCTAAAAGCAAATTGTAGTTCTGAGCTGTGCATAGGTAATTGATGAGCACAACGAGCGCACCCCTCACCGGATGGACAACACCACGAGCTCGAGCTCACTGCAGGTTGTGCCTACCTTGCAAACCTTCTATAGAGGGCCCCTCACCAGGTTACATGACGAATTTTTGTTACACCCTGGAAGATGTTTCGCGCCCAATAAAGAGCATTATGCTTCAAGAATTTTCTTATGTGGTCCAACACAAGCAGAAAAAACCGATGTTTTGAGAAGGCGTGAAGCCGTGATGTAGGGAGGCGAGGTTTTGAAATCCTTGCTACCCGCTATGGTCGGCTAGCTTAGGCAATCGGCTGCTGACCCGCAGGTCGTGGGTTCGAATTCCGGCTGCGGCGGCCGGAATTTTCGATAGAAGCCAAAACGTCTGAGCTCCATGTGCTTAGAATTAGGTGTACGTGGAAGAATCCCAGGTGATCAAAAATTCCGGAGGCCTCTACTATGGTGTCTCTCATAATCATGTGGTGGTTTTGGGACGTACGTTAAACCCCAACAATTATTATCATTATAATTGAAACCCAAGCTATGCCACTTGCCCGGTATATCCTGTGCAAGCCAAATCTTTTCCCTCCGTTTTCGGCAAGCCAGCGGGATCACATGACACATACGCGCGAATACGTCATGCACACCCAATATCGCGAGCGCATCATGTGCCTTAACCAGCCGGAGACGCGAGCGGTGTTTTGGTGGCGTTCTGTGCGATCGCCAATCACTTGGCTTGCAGAGTGGCGGTTCTACTCCCTCCTTGTCGCAATAGTTCGAAAGAAGACACCAGACGACGCCACTCATCCAGGCTTGCAAAAAGCGAGAAAATTGCTCACGCAAGTACGGTCAGCGTCGCCTCGCGCGTGTCTTGTTTGTCGCGCAAGGCGATGGAAATCGCCCGATGAAAAGCAAGGAGCACAGACGCAGACGACGTCTTTCACCTACAATCCGCCAACTGTGAGAGTCATTTTAACGACACGACGAAAGGTGCCCCAGTGACAGCTCGTAGACTGAAACCAGCATCGTTTCACGGAAGTGCAAACACACACGCGTACGCACGCACATACACAAACACACACTTTCTCTGTCTCCCTGACTCACTCACCTCTATGGAATAACGATTGAACATGACATCAATCAAACGCTTTGAAGCATTTGAGTGCACTGGCATCGCCACTAACCTTCTTTTTGATGTAGCGACCTTGGCATTGGCTGGATGTAGCATCGCGTGAGCGCATCCTTTGTTTTTGTTTTCTTGCCACGTGAAACAGCTCAGCCAATGTAGCTTACGCTACAAGAACAGCCAGGCACATTTGAGCACAAGAACTCCGAAGGATCTTGAGGTTATTTGCTAAATTTCACCCTTTCCAACAGCAATAAAAGGGTTACCTAAATGAAGTGGTTCTTGTTGATGAGTAGTTGAACAGATGTGTTACACTAATATAGAGGAGGCAGAAGCTCCTAGAGCCCATGGTTTTTCTAAACCTTTTATGAGAGTTACGTGAACCACCTAGTATATCGAATGACGTTGGATAGTCCATAAGTTGGTTTGAGCTGCTTCCGGTTTTGCTTTCACTATCTTTGTGCTACTGCCTTAATCATAGTTAACTGAGCGCCCACGAAGTGTTTGCTTTGGGAAATTCTTCATTTTTGCCAAGAGTAGATTTCCAAATGCGACGTAATCGCAAGGACTCACAGATTATCGAGTAACAGCGCAATCGAGCTCAGCGTCGCTCTTGGTGAGTGGGCGGGAGAAAGGGGGGTCATGCATATTCGAAAATTATAGGGGAGTATGACGGCACCCTCATTAGATCCACTCATCTGAACCCGTGTTCATGCGTTCTTTGAATGTCTTTTTTTATACTCCGTTTTCTACCTCAAGTGCAACGCTGCGAAGGCTAGCGAGAATTCTTGCAATGAATTTGTTTGCACTAAGAAATAGTACGATTATACTTGCACCTCTACAATGATTTATTTTCTTCTATATGCTTTGTGCATCGGAGATAAAAACCCCCTGTTACACGGCTTGTCTTGGTGTCTATTTCTTGATCTTTTACTTGTAGCCCTTCGTCACGCCCTGCAGGCGCGTTTGTGCTCGTCTCGCACGAGCGTTTACAACGATGAAAACTAAGCACGATACGTGCGAAGTCACACATGCTTCTGGCCGAACTTCTTGCATATATATAGCTTTCAGAGCGTTGCACCTGATGTATGAAACGGAGACAAATTCCACCGGACTTACGTCATGAAAATCCGGTGTCGCTGTCTTGGTAGGCAAAAGACGCTCTGGCTACCGCAGTTTCTGCTGGGTTTTCAACAATGGTGCATGTTGTGTTCTCAGTCAAGCAACGAGAAAAAAAAACGGTATGCCGACGAATTGCGTCGTGGTTGGATATGACTCGCGTCTCACAACTTGGTTTTGTTTGTTGGCACACATCGCAGCCCTCAGCGCTCATGGCTTTCACAACGCTTATGGCGTCTCACAACGTCGTTTTGTTGGCGCACATCGCAGCCCTCAGCGCTTATCGCGGAAGTTACGGGTGGACGTCACTATGATTTCACATATAATGTCTTCATCGGCCTACCTTTGTTTACAAACATGGAATGGGTCTATAGATACATCTGTCAGCATAAGCGTCACTGTGCCGCCACTCTGCCCAGTGCCGCCACTGTGCTGTGCCCAACAGGAGCAGACCATAGAAACTGGGAGGTAGAAAAAAAGAACGGAGTACCTTAAGCTATGAGGCCAAGTGGAAAAAGCGATATTTAGAGGTGAAGCTCCTTAGGGTGTGGGTCTGTCCATCCTCTAATGGCTTATGTAGGCACCGCTGGCACATACCCGAAAGAGCGGTCCCTAGAATGTCCGCTGGATGGCGGCAGTTGTATATGATGAATAGATAATGAAAAGATACGAGATGGCCGTACTTGGAGTGTTCACTAGATAGAAGGATGGATGGATGGAGAAACAGATAGACGGATGAACTGATGGACGCGCAACAGACAGAAGGGCAGACGCACGGACGGGTGAAGGGATGGACAGACACAGAGGGACGGCCGCACGAACAAACGCGCGGACTGAGGAATGGACAGACACAAGAACGGACGTGTGGACGGACCCATGGAGGTACGCACGGATGGATGAATTTACCGATGGTCACACGGTTGCATGGGCATACCGACCGACACATGGATGGACGCATGGATGGAAAGAAGCAAAAACGAATGGGTGGAGGAAAGCACGGACGAATTAACGAACGCTTCGCCCCACCAATCTTCATTCACTCCGTGGGTTCTGTGATTTTTTTCTCAAATTGTAGTTTTCTGGTTTTTGTTATCCTAAAGCGCAACTTATTGCCCGTGATTTTGGCGAATAAAGCTTCCGTCTAAGCAGTTTTTTTTCTGAAGATAAAAGCAACAATGTTCGACAACCCATCTCCCATGAAACTGAACTGAATGTGCCGATTTTATGTTAACGATAGGATAAGCCTGGTATGTTACCTTTTTAGGGTTATTTAGCACTCATGTCAAGAGCGAACGTGCAATAATGCTCTAAACACGCTGTCAGCGCATCGCCTTTATTCATAAAAGTGGTAATATTCTCACCAGATCCGTAACCTATTGGATAAGTTTTTGAAAGTCAAATGCACTTTTGTTTGGGTGTAAAGCATTAAATTTGCTTTGTCTGACAATATTCGTCTTTTCAATAATGGCAACAGAAGGACATTTTTTATTTTAAAGCAAATTGCAATCACGCCTGACACTCTACTGTGGAAAAGCGTGCCGCACAAGCGATAAGCACCGTAGCGTGAGAGCACCTCACCTTGTCACTCTTGCTGCGAAATAAGCTCGAAGAAAAAATGGCAGCATATCCACGGAGTGAATGATGGATAGTGGGGCGAAGCATTCGTTCATCCATTGGATCTTGCTTCCGTCCATCCATGCGTGCGTCTGTGTGGCCGCCCGTGCGTCCATCCGCCCGTCCGTGCGTGTTTCTGGTCATGCGTCCGCACGTTCATCTGTGCGTCCGTCCCTGCTTTCGTCCATGCATCCGCTCCTGCGTCCGTCCATGCGTCCATCCGTCCGTGCAGCCATCCGTGCGTCCATCCATGCCTCGTCTGTGTATCCGTTCGTCCATCTATTCAACACTCCAACTACCACCAGCTCGCATCTTCTCATCATATATTCCTCATATAGAAGCACCGCCATCCAGCGGACATTCCAAGGACTGAACGAGAGGAGGCACACGCACACTTTTTACGGCTTGCGCTTCGTGTCTACTTCCCACCTTTAAAGGGCCACTCACCAGGTTTGACAATTTTGAGCTGACAAGCGCAATGCGTAGACGAGGCGTTCACGATCACGTCTGTCAAAATTTGCAACGCTACGTGCCGCGGAAACAGGTCAAATTTCAAGATGAAAGCTGCTCACCCTCCCCTCTGCCGGCGCAGGCGTAGAGAATGAGGGCATGACGTGGGCGTAGAAATGGCCCTACGTACACAGCACTGCGGTCACGTTGGTCCTCTACGTAGACGACTCTGCTCTGACGTTGTCAACAGCATACCATGTGACATGGCAAAAATTATATAACACATCATGCGTAGTTTATGTTTCTGCTGCTTTAAGAGATGAATAAAACTTGAAAAAAATGTTGAGACGCGATAAAAAATTGTGCACGTTTTTCTTGCATTTTTTTCCCGTGAAATGCTACGAGATGCGGGGCTAATTTGCCAGCGTTTCACACGCGTTCGGGTTCCCACGGTCAGCGCATTGAGCAGACGACCGCCGTGGAACGCTCCTACGCGTTCGCGCACTCATTGTGCTCATCTACTCTACCGCGTCTAAGCAAGCGTTTCCAAACAATCCCGCAGAAACAGGCAGAGAGAGAGAGAGATTGACTTTATTTAAACATATCCTGAGGAGGCTGAGGAAGGGCCATTCCTACCCTTAATTCAACCTGGAAACTCCGCCCAGGATGGCGCTGGCAGCCGAAGGCTTGTAGCAATGTCCCGGGCCCTCTGGACCGCCTGTAGTTGCAGCTTGTATTGATTGCTCTTGAGGGATTCTTGCCAAGCCTCTTGGGTATTCAGCTGTGCTGCGCTATGGGTAGGGCACAGCCAGAGCATGTGTTCAAAATTGCAATAGGGATGGTTGCAAAGGGAGCATGTGGGTGGTGTGTCGGGGTCGACTCTGTGTCAGGTGGATGGTGTTATGTACGTACGTGTTTGCAATCTTCTGAGAGTTAGAGCTTGTGCTTTGTTAAGTTTTCGGTGCGGTGCTGGGAAGGCACGTCTTTGTCCCCGGTAATGTGAAGTGATCTCGTGGTATGTGAGTGCTTTGTCCTGGCTGCAGAGATTCTCGTACCACTCACTCATCGAGGGGTCGTTGTCCGCGGCGTGGCGTGTGAGCTCTCGCACCAGGCGGTTGACCTCCTCGTTGGGATTGCAGCGGTCGAGTCCCGGTAACTGTCCCATGTGGGCTGGGAACCAGGATACGTAGATTTGAGCTTTCTCTTCCTTAACAAGGGTTTCTTTGGTCTCGTACTCTCTTATTGCGTTGACGGTGAGTTTTCCTGTGCTTATAGCTACTAGGCCAGCCGCGAACGTTCGTGCCGCCGTCTTAGAGTCTGTGTATATTGTGGAGTAGGCTTGGCAGCTTTGCAAGGCTAGCGCGATTGCCATTTCCTCTGCTTAGAGGAAATGCTCTGCTTCGTGGACGTGGCTTGTTTGGACGGTTGCCGCGTTTATGTGGTTTCCGTCTATATCACCGACCGCTATGGCAAACGCCTCCCTGCCATAGTAGCGGGCGGCATCTACGAATAGCGCGTGCGTGTTGTGTTTTTTTGCCTTGTTTATGAGCGCCCTCGCTCTGTCCTTCCTTCGCCCTTTGTTGAACGTAGGGTGAACGTTGCGGGGGATTGGCTCAACCCTAATGTGTTTCCTCAAGTCATTACCAAGTTGTGTTCTTTTCTCTGGTTGAAAAATTGGGCAAATGCCTGCGTCTCGTAGGATAAAATGGCCTGCCTGCGTCAACGACAGGCGTGTGATTTGTGCCACTCTCTGAGCCTCGAAAATTTCTTCGGCGGTGTTGTGCAGACCAAGTTGCTCAAGTTTCTCGTTGCTCTGGCTATTGGGCAAGCCGAGTGCCGTTTTCAGTCCTTTGCGGAGCATGAAGTCGACCTTTTTGATTTCAGCCTTCGTAAGTTTCAGAAACAGGAACGCGTATGCTACATGACTTACGAGAAAGGCGTGATACGCCTTCATGATGTTGTCTTCTAGGAGGCCTGGTCTCTTGTTGGCGATTCTATCAATGCCTTTTGAAAAATTGTTCGTGCTTTTTTCAAGGCGCTTGAGTGCTTCTTTGTTATGGCCCTCCTTGGCGCTTAACGTTAGCCCCAGTACTTTGACTTTGCGGTATCGTTTGGTTGTTCTCAGCTTTGAGCACTACTTGCTGCTCCTCTTCGCCCGAATTCCGTCGAGGGTGAAAGAGCGTTAGAGTAGATTAAGTGGGGGACAGTGCGAGTTCAGTTGGCTTAAGAAATTCTTGAGTTGTAGTCAGTGCTTCTTGAAGAATTCCTTCCAAGGCACGATATGAGTGGGCACATGGGACCTATATGGTAATATCATCCGCGTATATGGCATGGTGCACGGATGGGATTTTAGTGAGCTTCTGCGACAACTTGTGCATCGCCACATTAAAGATCAATGGCGAGAGCACTGACCCTTGTGGGGTGCCGATATTTCCGAGTCGTTCGGGTTCGCCGCATTGCTCTCCTATGCGTATGGTGGCGGTTCGGTTCGCCAGAAAGCCTTTAATGTAGTTGTAGAATTTCTCGCCTAGGTTCATGTGTGATATTTCACCCAGTATGTGTTCATGTTTTACGGTGTCAAAGGCCTTGGCGAGGTCCAGGGCTAATATGGCTTTGGGCGTGTGGAGGAGGCCGTAACATATGTGTTCTCTTAACATCAACATGGCGTCCTGTGTGGACATTGCCCTGCGGAAGCCAATAATGTTGTGTCGAAAGAGCCCATTTCTCTCAATGTGGTCCGTGATACGGTTGAGTATTGCATGCTCAGCTACTTTTCCAACGCAAGATGTGAGTGATATGAGCCTTAAGTTATCGATGCTCATTGGTTTTCCAGGTTTCGGATTGAGCGAAACCTTGGCACTACGCCATTCTTTAGGCACGGTACCCATTTGCCATGCCTCATTTATCTTCTTAGTAATTATTACGATTGCTTTATCGTCTAGATTCCTTAGCAGTTTATTGTCGATTCCATCTGGCCCTGGCGCCGATCTGCCATTGAGTTGTTGTAGAACATACCGTATTTCAGCTTTGCTGAATGGTTCGTCTAGCTTTTCATGCGGTTGACCTCCATATGAGGGATTTTTGTTTTCCCAGGCTACTGATTTGCTTTCCAGTGGGAGACATTTTCGGCCTAGCGTTTTGAGGAGAGCTTGGGATCCACCACTATCCTGGGCGTGCTTGTGCACCAATCGTTCAATTTGCAGCTGGGTGCCGCCTCTGGTGGGTTTGTCGCTGTCCGCCATAAGGTGTTTGAGCAGCCCCCATTTGCTTCCCTTCCTCATTTTGCCATCTGCATCGTCACATGTGTTGTTCCACTGCTGGGCGCAGATTGTTTTGGCGTGAGATTCGATTTCGCGGCCAAGGTCCGCAATTTTTGTGCGTAAGTGTCTGTTGAGCTTGTTTTTACGCCACGCTTCTTTTAGGTCATGCCTTTTCTGCAGCAAACTGGCCAGGTGAGAGTCCATTGCCTGGATGGACTCATCAGTCTCGACTTTTTTGGTGGCCTCATTCGCTGCCATTTTTAATTCATTTAAGAGATCTTCATATGATAATTCTGTATTGCCCTTCTTCTCCCGTATTTTATGGAACTGGTCCCAGTCTGTGATTTTGAATTTTCTTGGCGCTTTCGCCTCGTTCTCAACGGTAATTTCTAGGATGCAGTGGTTGCTACCTAGGTCTTCGGCGAGGTTATCCCAGGTAGCTCTGACGTTCTTGGTAAAGGTTAAGTCTGGCATTGTGTCCCGCTGTACCGAATTACCTCTTCTTGAAGGGAGTGCAAAGTTGTTTATCAGCTGCAGGTCCAGCACGTTCGCGCTTTCTGCTAACGTGGTGCCTTTGCCTTCGCTTTTTAAGTATCCCCATTCGGTACTCTTGGCGTTAAAATCGCCCGCTACTATGAGCGGATTGTCACCCGCCATTTTTACCGCCGAGGTAAGCAGCCTGTTGAAATCTCTTTTCTTATCTGATGAAGAACTGTAAACATTGAGCACGAAGGTGCTTCTTTTAACAGCCCTGTGTGGTAAGATTTCCACCAGGACCGTTTCCAGGCCTTTTTTGTATACGGGGGCGTCCCTTTCGGCGAACATTATGTCCTTCCGGATGAAGGTAGCCACTCTTCGCGTCTTGTTCTGCTCGGGGTGCAGGGTTGGCCTGGCTACCTTGTACCCCTGTATGCCAATGCTTTTAGCAGTTTTGCTTTCTCCACATTCCTGTAGCAATATTATATGCGGCATTTTTTACAGGCTAGCAATAGTTGTGTTAGTGCTGCTTTGCGTTTCTGAAGTGAGTTACAGTTCCACTGCCAGATCTTAATCTCGTTACGGTCAGCAGCCATTTTGGCTTGGTAGCTTGTGTGCGTCGCGGCTCGTTATTTCCGCGAGATCGCGTGCTTTGAATGGTCGGACTTTAGCTGTAGAAGGTATTCTCAGCACGCTTGCCGTAACCGCTGGTTTGTCCGCGCTTAGGTTCTGAGAAGCACCTGCCCCAGGTGGGTTGGCTGCCATCTTCTCCAGGCTCACGAGCCTCTGGTCAGCTTTGTCAGTGTAATTCTTAAAGGTTTCCATAAACTTGGCAAGCGTGTTCGCCAACGTATCAATTTTGTTGTTGAGCTTAGTTGTCGCGGACTCGACATTTGTCAGTAGGGCTTCTTTTTTTATCGAGACCATCTCGATCTCCTCCGTCGTGTCGCTGTCTACGGCTTTGCGTTTGTGTGTGTTGTGGATCGTTTGTTGTGAGCGTGTTGTCGGTGGTGCCGGTGAGCTCGACAGATTAATTCCGTGGCAACTCTCTATTCTAGCTATTGAGGCCCGGAGCTGTTCAAGCTCCTTCTTGAAGGCCCTGTTTTCTTGTTCAAGCGCTACAATACGAGAATCGGGAGCATGCTCTGGCTGTGCCTTACCTTTGGGCTGGCTACTTGTGCTTCGTGATTCACCTGCAACCCTGCTGGCCCAGGAGCCATTGTTCGGCTGCTGCTACTGCTGCGTGGCTGTTGGTCTCGTTCTCGATCGGGATCTGGAGCACTCCCGAGATGTCAGGCGGTTGTCGGATCCCGACAGGGTCGAGGGGCGCCCTCCGGAACGAGAACGGCCTCTGGATCGAAGACGCCTTCTGGATCGGGAACGTCCTCTGGATCGGGATCTCCCCCTGGATGGAGAACGGTGATGGACGGTAGAGGTGTTCTCCCGTCCCGGCACCTGGTTGTGGCAGGGTTCCTTAAACGTGACAGATGTTGGTGCGTCTTGACGTTGTTGTGCTTGCCACTCTTGCTTTCTGCGTCTTCTTCTCCTTCTCACTATGTATGGAATGTGGAAGCGTCTTTTGCATTCGCGATCTCCGGTGGGGTGATTGCCATCACAAACCTTGCATTTGGGCTCGCAGTGATGCACGCCGTCTTCTTGTAGCGTTTCACCGCAGTTGTGACATTTCTTGCTCGTTGCGTTTGTGTGCCGGCAAACATCGGCGCGATGGCCGACTCCTCCGCACGTTCTGCAAACATCGACTTGTCGCTTGTAGAGCGAGCAGGGAACCACGGTGGTTCCGCATATCACTGTGCTCGGAACGCGCAACCCGTAAATGAGAATTGCGACGACTTTGGTCTTTTTAATGCGTCTTGCCTCGATGGCAGTGGGATTTCGGTCTATTCAATTTTTTCAATTCTTTATTCATCAAGTGCGAACATGAAAAAGTTTATGGGTACAGATTCACTGGGAGGTCCCAAGGTAAGAACCGCAGGCGGGACCTCCCACGGAAAAAAAAAGGTAATCGTCAAGCAACACTGAAATACAATTGTGAGCAATTAAACACAGTATAAACACAGCATAAAAAAGAGAAAAATGAAAAAAACGAAAGAAAACAAAAAAACCATTAGAATAATAAGCAGGAACACTAAAAAACAAGGAATACATCGTAAAAAAAAGACATGATAGTACAGTTAGAATTCAATCAAACAGAAGGGCCTAACAAGAAAGTCTTTAGTTTGGTTTTAAAAACACAAAGTGATTTAGAAGATTTAATATCAGAGGAAAGTGAATTCCAGAGTGAAATGGCCGAGAATAGAATCATTTGTTTGCCGTAGTTAGTGTGTATACACGGAAGTAAGAGATTCTGGCGTGAGGCAAAGCGCGTTGAATTGAGATTATTAGTGATGCAATGAGGGAGAATATCTAAGACAAGGTGATCGTGCAAGACGTTAAAAAATAAAATACCAATGCTGTACCTAAACAGATGATGAAGGGGCAAAACACGGAGCTGATAGAACAGCGGGGAAGATTCTGCTTGTCGATGGGAAAATGTAATGATGCGTAACGCTTGTTTCTGCAGTGTTATTAATGGGGCGATGTGGGTATGATACGTACCACCCCAGGAAGAAATGCAGTAATTTAGGTGACTGTGGACAAAAGCGTAATACAAAGTTAGGAGAGTTTGCAAGTTGAAGTATGGTCTAGCTCTAATCAGAACTCTTATGCCGAACATAACTTTCTTTGAAATGAAGATTACGTGCTCATGAAATTTAAGGTGAGAATCGACTATTACGCCAAGAAAATTAGTGCTACGACGATGTTCAATTTTAATACCGGAAATATACAGGGAAGGGAACTCGGAAATTTTTCTTTGCGGGGAACTAAAAAGCAGAAAGCAAGTTTTAAGAACGTTAATAGATAACTTGTTGAAGAGACACCATCGCTGCAGGGAAAATAGGTCAGCTTGGAGCATTTGCGTTAAGGTACACATGTTTCGGTGGGAATTAAAGATGGTAGTGTCGTCAGCATATAGTACGCATTGTGAAGAGGTTAAACAGCGAGGAAGGTCATTAATGTAAATTAAAAAAAGAAGTGGGCCCAAGATTGAGCCTTGTGGAACGCCTCTGTTAACTGTGACCGGGGGTGATGTTGCTGTGGAAACAGAAACTATTTGTTGCCTGTTTAAAAGAAAGCTGCGTAACAAAGTTAGAGCAGGACCCGTGATGCCATAACGCTCCAGTTTAGTGAAAAGAATGTCATGGTCAATGGTGTCAAACGCTTTTGAAAAATCTATGAAAACAGCAGCAGCAACGTCGCCGTGATCAATGAAAGACTTAATTTTATCTGTTAGACATGCAGTCGCAATATTAGTTGATAGGGCAGCACGAAAACCAAACTGAGAGGGGGTGAGTAAGTTGAATTTTTTAAGGTAGCGGGAAAGACGGGTCTCAATAAGTTTTTCTAGAACCTTATCTAAAAAGGAAAGAATAGAAATGGGTCGATAATTATCCATAAAGCGCGCGTCACCTTTTTTGAGTACAGGAACAATTTTTGCTATTTTCAAGGACTGTGGAAATATTCCGGTTTTAAAAATTAAGTTGAATATATAACAAAGTAGTGGCGCAACAAGTCGACGTACAAGTTTCAAATGGAACCCATGAATACCATCTAAGCCAGGCCCGGTAGTCTTTAATCCTGCAATGGTAGCTTCGATTTCGTCGGAACAAGTAGGAAATAGAAAAAACAATTGGGGGCAACGCAAAAGGTCAGAAGAATAAGGGCACGAGGGAAGTTGAGAGCATACACCCGAAAAATGATTACTAAATGCATTAGCAATATCTGCAGGTTCAGTAAATGATGAGTCGCCCTGAACAATGGATTTGATGGGCTTGTGCTGAGTAGCGTTATTCAGGAATTCCTTAACTAACTTCCATTTTTTCTTTATGTTGTTACCGCACCTATTGAATTCATTGTCGTAGTAGCGGCGCTTGGCGGCTTTAAGGAGCGAGCACAGAACTTGAGAGTAGCGTTTATAACGTGCTCGGAGATTAGAATTTAAAGGTTTGCGCTTCATCTTTTTGTATAGATTATCTTTTTTACGCAAGGCAAGAAGAAGGGAATTTGAAAGCCAAGGGCACCGAGGGGCAGCGTAACGCCTATTGGAAGTTATTATTGTTGTACAGTCACCGACAGCATTGATCATTGCATCAGAAAATTTCTGTATAGCGATATCAGGATTCGAGACATTGAATATGCTGGACCAGTCTATTTCTGATACAAGGTTTAAAAATTTTTCACGATCAAATATAGAATGCTTGAAGGTTTCAGTTTTGTTTTTTTCCTGCTTGTGCAAGTAAAAAAACACGGGGAAGTGATCGGTAATATCGCAGTCGATAGTGCCAGCTTTTATTGGGGAATCATGATTAGAAAAAATATGGTCAAGGAGGGAATGGGAAGAATGATCTACGACACGTGTAGGAGTATTTATCAGTGACTCATAACCGTAGCTACAAAAGGCACTAGTGTAGATCGAAGTGATAGGATTCGCAGAATCAAGAAGATTGATGTTAAAGTCGCCCATGATGAACACATTTTTGTTTTCGAAAGACAACTTATCAAGCACAAGAAAAAGTGCATCGCAGAAATCAGCTGCATTAGATGAAGGAGAGCGGTAAACGGAGCCAAAGACTGTCCTATTAACATTTGAAGAATCAATTGGATCGAGTTCAACCCAGACAGATTCGCATTTGGGAACATTTATGCTTAGATCTTTGCGTCGACAATACGAGAGCTGGTTTGAAACGAAAATGGCAGAGCCCCCGTAAGGGCTACCACGACGATGATCGTATTCGCAACCATAGTCGGCAAAGCCATACATATCACGATCTTCACAAGTAAGCCAGGTTTCGGAGAAGCAGATAATGGAGAAATGATGGTTCAAAGTATGAAGTAGTGTGGAAATCTTGTTACAGTTCTTTTTAAGGCTACGAGCATTGAAATGTATTGCGCTGAAAACATTCGCGTTACCTAAACATTTCGCCACCTGTGCTGGTGAAGCACAATTCATTACAGAAGAAGAGAGAAAGCTACAAAGCCAAGGAAAGTAGCCTACTCTTCAAAAATTGAAAGGTCGTGGTCAGTCAGTACCCGAAATACACGACTGTTGATTGGTCGTGCACAATCAGGCGTTTGAGCGTTGCGTCGTCAAGGGAGAGGTCAACGTTCTTGATGACGCCCTTGCATGTATTATCAGGCGTGGCCACGTATGCGGCAACTTCGAACGAGCCTTGGTTTGTGTGCAGTTTCTGCACGTTCACGTATGATGTGGCATTATTTTGGTACGGCGTAGAAATAACAATGATGGTTTTCATATTGTTGGGGCAGATCGTGTCCTCCCGTGCGTGTTCGTCGGTAATCTGGGCGGCCATGATGACGGCTCTCGCCAGCAGAACGAGGTCGACTCGGGCTACGTCCAATCCACCTCTGGGTCTCATAATTACCCTGATCTGGTCTTTGGGTAGGCGGGGTAGCCTGGAAGCGGATACCACACGGTGTAGTGCCGATTGACTTTTTTGAAAGCCCCTGGGGTGCTTCGGCTGGTTGCTGTGCTAGACCGTCCCAGCAGCCAGCTCCTCGTTCGGCGGAGTCGTCTGTCTTCGGCGTCCCATGGCGGTGGCCCATCCTGGTCGGTCGAAGATCTCCGCGCTTACTTCCATTCCCTCCACGGTTACGGTGGAAGGCATTTTCAGTGCCTGGTTGTCGGCTGCGACGTACGGAGGTTGATCTAGTAGCTACCGCGTTTGGCCGAGCCCTTGGCTACGTGTAACGGCCGTACTCCTCGCCAACCCTAGGTGTGGTTAAGGTTAGCGGGGACGCTCGCCGCGTCACGATTTTAAAGTCCAAAAATGAAATGTGTCTAAGAGTTCATTCACCGCCAAAAATGGCGTCTCCACTGAAACCGCAGAGCTTGCTTGTTCGAATAAGCACAAAGCCAAGTGATCTTGGAGCAAAGAAACGACCGAAAACATTTAGAAAAGCGGGAGCCGACGTTTTCCCGTCCGCGCTCCTCGACGCCACCTAGCGATCAGAAACAGGCAGAAGACCCCAAAATAACGCTGGTCAACAAAGGAACGCCGCTCGCGTGCACGGGGGCTGGGCTTGTTCGGGCACATCATGCAAACGTCACCTCTTGGTCGGATGCTGGAGGGGGTGGGGAAGAGGTTTGGCTTGAGAAGGCTACGCGGAGTAGCGGCGAAAGTGTCGAGCTCGTCTCCTCTCACCCTCGTTTCGCGCCGCTTAAAAAAACCGGTTTTCTCCACTCGTAATGAACCAATCAGAAAAATTTTTTCGGCAAAACGTTCCTCATCGAACACCTAACAACTTCCACTGTCTAATTAAAATTCGGTATGGGGCCTGGTGAGTGGCCCACCTCGAGTTCATGGTATATACTAGTTCACTGTATTCATGGCACTGCGGCCCAACGCTAGCTAAACCTTTCTAAAACCTAGGAGGTTACGCCAAGCGAGTATAACGTAGCAACCTTTTTAGATGCGGAAGCATCTTATACTCGCGCCTTGTAGTGCGCCGTCCGCACCGCTTCTCGAACATTCGACAGCTGACGCGCGCGCATGCGCCGTCGCGCCGTCGCCCACCATCTGTGCCGCGCGCGCTTCTCCTTCGAGAACATTCGACAGCTGACAGCGCATGCGCCGTCGCGCCGTCGCCATCTGTGCCGCGCGCGCGCTTCGCCTTCGAGAACATTCGACAGCTGACAGCGCATGCGCCGTCGCGCTGTATATATACTCAAGGTCGGCGCTCGCTCGCTCAGTTGCCGCTCGTCCGTTGGTTTGTACGGCGCGTCGACGTCCGAAGTCGCCGTGAAATGAATGCCAACGAATCCACAAACACAATGATCGACGTCCCTTCGACCAGCGCCGCCCTTTCGCATACGTGTGTACGTGTTCACTCATTTAACACCCCCTCCTACAACCCCGTTATCCAATTTAGCCATCGACCCAAGTAAGTCGCAATTTAACACCCCATTTCACAACCACGTTAACCAATTTAGCCATCGACCCAAGTAAGTCGCACTTTAACACCCCGTTAACCAATTATATGCTCCGCATCCTCCTCAGTGTTCCCCCGAGGGAAGCTGCGGGCAATTTTTTTGTCTTTTGTGTGTTGTTGAACGATAAAAAATTCGCAGCGTGCGCATTAACTAAAAGCCAAATTCTCCTGTCTCTCATTTCCCCTTAGCAGCCATTGGCATGTACATTGAGCACTATCTTTTATTGTTCAACAACGCACAGAAGAAATCTCTCACCGTCACCACCTTGGACGTCAAAATGCTTTACTTGTTACACACTACTACAACGGCTACGAGGGACGAACGGGTGCCACTGTAAGGAGCTTCGCCCCTGAAAAAAAAAGGAAAGTTGGCGCTAGAAAAGAGGCACACATAGGTCCACGATGAAACTGGCTACAAATATTGAGAATTTTCGCGCTCGCGAGTATTTTGTGTTAGCACTGCACGTGTTTCAAACATTTTTTGGTAAATTTATCAGAACCATTATATCTCACATTATTCCGTACGTGATCAGTTCTAGCTGTCTTGCTACTTAAGAACTCATATCATACTTGGCACACGTTTTTAAGTTATCAAGTGGGAAAGTATCCTCAATGAGAGAAAAGTTGCCGCAACATTTATTATGCCTGCCTGTAATACGAAGGTGCCTCAAGTGTTAGTGCATACTTTTGAGGTTATTTAGTTACTATGTCTTTACTAATAATCAGATCTCATTTGCCTTGATTCATTGCACAGGCCGAACTATTTCATATGTGCCTGCAAGAAATGAAATTTTTTTAAATGAGCGCAACTTCAGTTCGGCGTGTTCACGCAAGAGATATATTTCTAAAGAATATTGAATTACGAAAAACTGTCATAAAATAATAATTTATAAAGCTAAGATGTGTCTAAAAAAGATACGCTTTATATTCCCGAGTGCGTACTTGATCCATTTAGTGAGTATTTTTGTGTGTTTGGTTACTCGATAAGTTTAAATTGTGGAATACTACATTGTAATTGATAAAGTTGAAAGTGGCTTGTGTCAGTGAAGCTTTTGTATATGACTGCAGTCAATGTAATGGGCGAGATGCTTCAAAACGCAGGCAACCATGCCCGCGAAAGTTTTCAAACTTGCTGTGCACCCACTAAGTGGTTTAAAGGGGCACTGAAGACAAAAGACAAGTCATGTCAGAGTCAAAGTTCAATGCGTGACAGTATCTAAAACAGCAATATCATCAACACCAGTGCCTTATTTACAAAGAAATAAGCAAAATGTATCACACGTTTCGCAAATTTCCCACAAGTGGGAAATTTGCGAAATGATGCCAAGTATGTGAGATTGTTCACCGTCAATTCATCACTAGTAATCAAACTAGCTGAAATTAAAAAAAAACTTTATTTGTTTCAAAAGACGTAATAAAATGCATGCTCCTTGTCTGTTTTTTGTTTGATTTATAGAAGAAAAGAACTTCTTTGCGTTACTATGGGGAATGGTGCCACTGTTTGAAAAGTTCCGTTTTTGGCTGGTCAGATTCGACAGGTGGTGCTATCTAGTGGGGTCTAGGATCTTGGCTTCAACCTCTTTTTCGTCAAACAAGGAAAACTCATTGATCAGGCATTACCAGCATTAATGTACGGAAATGATATAGTGCTAATAGCCGACAACAGAAAAAATTTGCAGAGATTGATGGACATCTGCGGTAATAAAGGAGATAG
Organism: Rhipicephalus microplus; assembly: GCF_043290135.1. Lineage (NCBI taxonomy): Eukaryota > Metazoa > Arthropoda > Arachnida > Ixodida > Ixodidae > Rhipicephalus > Rhipicephalus microplus. Next base: position 159,443,609 of record NC_134702.1, read on the forward strand.
GTTAGATTTCAGATTCAGTAAGAAAAAATCAGCGGTCATGATTTTTAATAATAATGAAGGTTGTGAGCTTAGGATACAGGAAGTCACGCTAGAGATAACAGATAAATACAAATATCTGGGCGAATGTAAAAGCAATGGGGCCGAGTACCTAAGGGAAACAAAGTTTACGTGACGACTAAAGGTAACATGAATGCAACGGTGATGAAAAACAGGGTGCAGTAGAATTACAATAGGCATGATGTTGTGAGAGAAATATGAAAAGCGGTCATGGTTCCTAGCCTGACGTTCGGCAATGCGGTTTTGTGCATGAGATCAAAAGTTGAAGCAAGATTACAAATTAAGGGACGCGGAATAGGTAGGCTTCCTTTAGGAGCTCACGGGAATACACAAAATCAGAGAGTAAAAGGTGATATGGGATGGACATCATTTGAGGGCAGGGAAGCTAGCAGCAAGATAAAATTTGAGAAGCGATTGAGAAAACTGGGGGAGGAGCGTTGGGCTAGGAAGGTTTTCAGCTACTTGTACATGAAGAATGTCGATACAAAATGGAGGAAGCGAACCGGAAATTTGACTGGTAAATGCTTAGAAAACAGCAGGTGGCCAAACCAAAAAGAACTATCGGTTAAGAAGAAAGTGAAGGAAACGGAGACTAACATTTGGAGAATCGGCATGATTAAGAAGTCCGCACTAGAGATCTATCGAACTTTTAAGCAGGATATTGTCAAGGAAAGAACCTATGATAATACTCGGGGTAGTTCTGTACTGCTTGAGGCCAGGACAGGAGTATTGCGAATCAAGAAATATCGGGCCAAATAATAAGGGGTAGACACGGTATGAGTGCGTGTGGAGATGAAGAGGAAACTGCCGAACACTTGATAATGTTCTGTAAAGGGCTTCACCATAATTGTTCAGGATGAAGGCGCAGAGTTTTTAAAAGCATTGGGGTTTAGGGTCAGGGAGTGCAAAATAAACTTTAAGTGGGTAGATTTAACTAGAAGGACTGGTGGCTAAAGTCAACGGACGAGTGAAAATAAACCTTTCACTGCGAAGTACGAGTCGTCAACCTCACTATTTAAAGGAAAAAAAAACAAACCTAGTTTTTGGGTCACTAAGTATTTCGGCTTGATGGCGTTAGCCACCACCCGATCTAAAGGGTAGAGACATATCAATCCATCCATCCATCCATCCATAGTTGAACCAAGAGAGCAGAATGATGGCCTCCGAAATGTCAAGTGCGCCGCATGTTTCCCTCCGGCTACTCCGGGTCGCCAACAAAACCAACAAGCCTCGCTCCACGCGCCAAGTTACCGTGAGAGGGCGCATTCACTGTGGATTCTGGCAGCGGCGGGCACTGCAGCAGAAAGCAGAGCGCATGGTATTCTAGCTCGCGCATGTTCTTTAACAAGTCTTTTATGCCGGGGTCCTCCACGTTTCGCTGACGATTTCTGTCACAGATATAGCGTTGTAAAATAATACTAGCAGACTGCAAAGAAAAAAAACGAGAAAGAAAGACTCCGTTGCGCGACATCGAATCAGCAACCCTTCAGTTTGCAGTGTGCGGCGCTAGCATCTACACCGCAGAACGTACGTCATCTTTGATGCTAACGGCAAGGCATTAGTGGACACCGTTTGGCTGTCCTCAGAGCTCCGATACTTGAGCGCGTTATCACAATCAGTAAAAAGACGAGCTCGCAGGGGGCGCGTTCTAAAGATCATCGCCACGTGGTCTCTCCTGCGCGCGCTTACTAGAATCGTAATTTGGATGAGGACGAAGACGCTTCGCTTGCAGCCGCGGTTGCGTTCACGAAAAAAGCGTGCTGCCGACACATGACAAAGAACCCTGACAGTTTGCTTTGCGTGTGCTTGTACGCTTGTTTGGTGCGTCTTTATGTTTTAACAGCGCGCTTTAAGTGTAGAACTATGACTGTTCTTAATTCTGCTCTTGTCTTGTGTATGGTAATTTCGTGCGTTCTTCTTGCTTGAGGTGTGCGCTGCAAGTATTGAGCTGCTTGCTATTTTCCATGTGACTTTGCAATTTCTAGCTGTTGCTGAAACAATGCACAATAAACGCTTAAGTACATATGTGAAGACACGTTTTACTTTTGTGTTGTAGCTATTCCTAGATAGGGGGATTAGTCACGCTTTTTTCACGTTCGAAGAAGGATCACCACGAGAATCTTCTAGCTGCACTGAAGACAAGTATTTTTTTCTGTTGCTGCGTGTATTTTGCTCCAATTTCTGAAGAAAAGACTGGCAACTGCCGAATTTTTCTGATATAATAATCTGTGGAAGTATTTGTTTTTTTATTATGGTCTATTTTGTGTCGGTGATAAATATTTTGATTTACAAATTATAATGGCATTTTAGCATTCCTCCTTACTGAAGACGTGTGCCGATGAAAGCTGGGCTAATTATCGCTGTTTAATCATATTGCCCTTCTATTGTGATACACTGTATTACTATTTTATCGCGTGCAGATATTGATAAGGTGGTGAACCGAATCACAGTTACGCTCTAGATAACCGAGTGCCCTGGTAATGTCACTGAAATAAGGCGATAAGTAATTTTTATGAGATACTGTAGAATGCTTCGATTACCCGACCTACATTTACTCCTTACGTCTTTTACTTCGAAAGAAAACTGAGCACTGTTCGTCAAGGTAAAGCATAGAAGAAAGAGTGGAAATTGTCACTGCTATGTAACGCTCAGTGTATCATACCAGGCACACCAACTCTAAATGACGTTGCACGCTTCTTGAACATATGCGTTGCACGCTTCTTGAACAAGCAAAATATTTCGGTATTAGTTCGTATACATTTTCCACCTGAACATACATACATACATACATACATACGTTCATACATACATACATACATACATACATACATACATACATACATACATACTTACATACATACATACATAGATACATACATACACGTCCGTCCGTCCATCCGTCCGTCCGTCCATCCGTCCGTCCGTCCGTCCATCCGTCCGTCCGTCCGTCCGTCCGTCCGTCCGTCCGTCCGTCCGTCCGTCCGTCCGTCCGTCCGTCCGTCCATCCATCCATCCATCCATCCATCCATCCATCCATCCATCCATCCATCCATCCATCCATCCATCCATCCATCCATCCATCCATCCATCCATCCATCCATCCATCCATCCGTCCGTCCATCCGACCGTCCTTTTGTTCGTTCGTACATCCATCCAAAGTTACCAAAATGCTTCTGTAACCAGCCCGTGGTTGCCGCATAACCGGCGACGTCTGCTGACCGCCTTCCACTTTGCTCCCTGCCTTATGCTTCGGTGGCGTGATGAGATGTATTTAGAATGGGAAACTGGGCGAGCCTGGCGCGAACTTTGATAAACGTTACTAGCCACCGTTACTAGGACAAACTCAGTTTCAAAGCTCTGCCGGAGAGGTCCGCGTGGTGGTCGCGCGAACTTGTGGCACTGTAGTCAGATTTTGCTCCCGCGGCCGGAAATGTTGTTATAGGCAGCGGGGACGTGCACGCGGTTACCGTGAATGGTGCGCTTTATTCACACGTGCGATTTCAGACTGTTTCTGGCACTGCGTAATTTCTCGTATGAAAACGCGTTTGTCATGTATGAAGCGTAGCGAGGAGGAGAAGATTTATCCACAGGGAGGTACGCCGAATTGCTTTGCACCGGAATCTAACAGCGGCGACCGCAATGACGACTCCGCTTCGAGCAATTTATTTAATATTATTTTTGTTTCTGGACATGTTTACACAGTTGGCGGGGCCAAGGTCATAAACTGCTCAAAAGCTTATATAGATAGCCTCCGGCTTCTTTGGTCCTGCGATGGCGGGATAGTAGGCAAAGGAACTTTAGGGAATTTCCTGTGTGTTCTTGCACGTTACACGAGTTTATATTGTCGCGTTAATAAAAATTATCATTCCGTTCCATCTATTATACAAGTGACAGCATTTGGCAGATATGATGGAGGTGCCACTGCTGAGAGTTGTATATATTGTGTGACAAAAATTACACAGCAAGGTCTCAGTGCATGATTTATCCATGCCATGAGGGAACGTGCGTGCAACACCAGCTCCTCAAAGTATCGTAGAATGTCTACTGCAAGTACAATTGGTAAGTAGGAACTACGCCATAGTTGTTCCTTTTTCGAATCAGAGAGGGGCGCTCTGTAATGGGTAGTGCCATTCAAACAGCCACTCGAGGCGCATTTCACATCTTTTGACACCTGAATAGTGAGGGACGATTTGAAGCTTCTGCCCCGTAATAATGCGTGTGCTAAAAAGATTCCTTCTCTTACGTGTAGAAAAGAAGTGTGAACATAACGCCTCACTTTTTTGATTAGATGCAATAATAATGAGAAATTCTACTACATGACATTCATATTGCTTTTTTAATGTGTTTCGACCATGGGAGTGTGTGTGTTGTAAAATACTTCACTGCCGTTTGAGATAGCCAGGGTTCGATGCTCATTCATACAGAAGGTATTTATTATTTATTTTATTGGCAGCTTTCTGGATTTTCGGTCACGGACAAGACGATGTTTTTTTCGCTTGCTACTGGAGACGCCGACACAAAGGCCGACATAAGAATATTTGCGAAACGAGCTCTCTAACGTCATCGCGTTCCGATAATACACAATAGATATTATAAGTAAAGGTGAAGAGACAGTAGTTCATCCGACAACGTAATTTGAGAGCATGATCAGGGCATACACTGAAAGGTAGTAGTAATCTCCAACAAAAATAACTCAGGAGAGTAACCGGACGAGCAAAACAAGTTGAGACCACGTTACTGTTGTCGGGGTTTCGATTTCGCCATGGTGCCCCGCCGTGGTGGTCTAGTGGCTAAGGTACTCGGCTGCTGACCCGCAGGGCGCGGGTTCGAATCCCGGCTGCGGCGGCTGCATTTCCGATGGAGGCGGAAATGTTGTAGGCCCGTGTGCTCAGATTTGGGTGCACGTTAAAGAACCCCAGGTGGTCTAAATTTCCGGAGCCCTCCACTACGGCGTCTCTCATAATCATATAGTGGTTTTGGGACGTTAAACCCCACATATCAATCAATCAATCAATGATTTCGCCATGGTGAAGTAAATCATTTGCTTGGCATAAGCTGTTCTTTATTGAAATATAAACCAATTATTTCTCACCACAAGAGGCCTCCAAAAAATCAGACGCAGTTCAACAAGTGGGAGCAAGCTTTGCATCGTAAAGATAGAAAGCTCACTGCCGAAAAAAAGCCCATGACATTCACTTTGAGAATGATGACATGGTAACGCACTGGTGTCATGTTTTGCCTGACAAGAAGTTTCGATCTCACACAGAAAGTAGGAGCTTGCGCCCGGTACCCTTCCGCACTTGTTCCTAGCAATTCCAGTCCATATATCAATGCTGAAAGATTCATAACCAAGGCGTGAATCCTCTCCAAAACACAAAGTGCCCCTAGATACCCAGTGGCTAGTCTGAAGGAGCCGCCAGAAATAGAAGAGCAATACGAAAGGCACCTAATGAACAACACTGTCGATACTCAGAGTTGCATCACATTGACAATATATCAATATTAGTCAAGTGGTCAGGTTTTACCAGTGACTAGGTTTTGTTACATTTCCTTCATGTTACAGGAACATATTTTGTTCTCAATCGCAGTGTTCTCATATCTGATCCCTAGTATTGGTAACGGGGTCTTGCATACGTTGGTGTCACTTTTTCTCGGTGCAGCATGGCGCACCAGGAAGTAACACACCGGGAATGTACATTATCTGTGGGTACGTTCTCAGAAAGTGAAAACGTCTAAAAAGTGCCTATTATCTCTGACATGTACCGCTGGGAGCAGCCGGGCCTGGACCACACGAAAGTGTACTTACTCCGTTGAGGTGTCTGCAAGAATGTTGCTTACATCATCCCCCACGGGGCTTTCTTTATCGATTAAAAACAACTGTGGAAGCTGTCTGGAGGCATATGACAAAAAATCTATATGACGACTTTCCTGGGCCGCTATTTAAACAATAAAGGTCGAATTAGTATTTACATTTTGAGTGCCTTTAAGGAAATACGCGCACTAACGTGTGTGTCTTTTGTAATAAAGTGTCACCTTTAGACCACGTATATCGTATTCATGCTGATTATCGATTTCTGAGGCCCAATGGCAAATTACGCTATTACCACGCAATATCGCTGTGCTATTACACGTTTTATTCTGAAGCCTGTATACAGAACGTGTTTGTCTGTAAAACAGGAATACTACATTCACTGAATTTTCCAACAGATGAATGTAGCTTGACAGTATATTTAAGGAGGCAGATGGCTGTGTGGTGGTACATCTGATTGCCACGCAAACGACCCGTGTTAGATCTTCACTTGGACCCGGAATTTATTATTTATTTTATTTGCATGTTCTTGATTTCTTGGTTTCACACATGATGATTTCGCTTGCACAACCATCCACACACATGTCCATATTGACGCCGGAATTTCTGCTAGACGATCTCATTACGCTATCGCGTGAATAACTATAATCAGTTGGGGTAGTGTGGCTCTGCTCGACGTGCAAGCCAGGGTTTAAGAAAAGAGAAGACACAACCAGGATCGAGAGGCTCGTGGCCACATAACCAGAAAGTCACCCATTAAAGAAATCACACCATCTTCCCAAAGGGAACCCTGATAGGATGCGAAAGCACAGCGTTGCTCACGGGTGGAGTCAAAGGTTGAATGGCGCTGACGCGAGTACTGCGGTGAGCGCTTGAAGATTCGCGAGCGGCGGTCGCGGCAGAAGAGTGATCGATAATAGCGGCAGGTGTTGCAAGTGAACGGATGAGGCAGCAGATTCTGGTGCTGCAGCGAGTGCGCGGTCGGTGAGAGATAGAGTGACGATAGCTTGAACTGAAATGGGAGCGTCACGTCAACGGAGAGTTGTGGTATGACCTACTTGGTACCGCTCCAACACCTTCTGCGAGGAGAGCGCGCTGCGGTGCGTTCTTACAAACCAATGCCACATAATTTCAGGCCTGCTTACCTCCCGGCCACGGACTATTGCACCACTCCATTTTTTAATTTTTTTATTGTTGCCAGTATGCCCTGTGCCATCAGTTCACTCTATTTAGACCCTCGTGTTTCGCTGCACAGATGTGCCTAAGCTTGCTCTCGTCGCTTGACAGACGTAGATTGTCAAGCTCGATGAACGTTTTCGTCGCGTGCTGGTGTGCTTGTTGGTGACTCGGAGAAGACCGTTCTTCTCTGTACCCTTGAACAGCAGCGTGAATATGTGATGCGCTTTGTGCACTCGATATTCACAAAGTGTACGGCTGCAAACCCGATTGGTTGGGTGATTCCGCATGATGAATTGTGGCGGCAAATGAACCGAAGTTCCGAGCTCGTTTCCTAACGACAACCGTCGAATAAAATGTGACCGAGTCTTTAGTCAATCTGCCATCGACATTCACTTTCTTCGTGATGCGAAGGAAGGTGTGCCCATACTACATGTTTCGCAGTCGTTTCAATGGCACCATCTTCACCATGTTTCGTTCTTGCTCTACTATAAAGAATTCATGTGTGCTTCTGACTTGTTAGTGCAAGTCCTGGCATTTAGATAATAAACGCGCGCGGCAATACATTTTCAGAACAGGCGTTTTCAATGTGAATGCATTTCTTCATCGGGCTATGTCAGACATCTGTCGGAATCCATCTACCGCCCTCTCTCTTAGCAGCAGCTAGGGTGCGCGCGTCTCTAGCGACCGGAGCCCCCCCCCCCCCCAATTCCCCTCCTTGTGTCACTCGCCACTCCTTGTGTCGATCACAACAGATTTTCTCGAAACAAAAATTTGTGTTTCCTTTGTCAGAGGTCATCACCCTGATTGGGCTGAATAACATATTTGCGGCAACAGCCCACTTTCCGCTAACTGTCTATGAAGTTAAATGCGGCAACGAGTGCAAATAGAACTGTAGAAACATGAGAAATGAGTAGGAATAGTTTTCGATGAGAGGAAGCTCCTTGACTAGCCTGAGTAATGCTTTCTATGTCTCTGTGCAAACGAGCCGCACCACGCCACCCTCGCAGCAGGTGTTGGGGATGCCAAGTAGGTCACGCCTTTCCTCGCAGCGTGTGTCGTCAATCTCTCCTTCGCCTGCCACGCACTCACCGCGTGTAATTTTTCTCACGCTTCACTCTCTCTACTTCCCGCAACGTTAGAGTGCTCATCGAGTGAACACTCTTTCGGTTAGTTTATCTGCGATGGAGAGGATGCCGGATAGTGAAGTTTCTTCGCCCACCAAAAGATGCACCGAAGCGATTTGGCCTAATCCGGCCGTCGCCGGCGTTGCAAGAGTTAGCAGAGCTGATTGCGTTCGCGAATGGTGACGTTGCGCCTGCAACACCGAGAGGCTCGAGACAGGGAAGCTGAATGCAAGCGTCAGCAGTGGAAGACAAACGACACCGACGAGGTGCGAGTGAAGCACGCAGATCACGTTGAAAAATGGAGACGGCGTACAGGTAACACCGATGAGACCTGAGCCAAGGAAGTCAAGCGCAAGCGTCTTCAATGCGTTGGCAACACCGACGAGATGCGAGTCATGGAAGCCAAGTGGAAGCGCCGACAGCGGAAGCCCAACGCCGGCGTATCATCGACGTGGCCGCGTCGGCAACGTCTCCAAAGCGCCGCGTGCTTTCCAACGAAGCGGCTGCCCGCAAGAGCGGCGGTCCGCCGGCCGATCTGGAGGCATCTCGCCGCCGCAACGACAATCGCGTCCGCCCGTCATGCGTGCGAGAGCCGTCCGCGACGGCAGCAGCAACGCTGGGGCTGACTCCCGCTTCCGACGAGAGTTCCCCCAACGTAGCTTCGGTCACTGTTACCATGCGTGCGACCATCTGCGGTCCGAGAAGCACCTGTCCGACGTTTGTTCTGTTCACAACCACAAGCAGCTGGAGGTGGTGTCCGAAGTGATTCGACGTGAGGTAGGCACGCCCCCCTCGTACGTTGTTGTCTGCTCCACTTGCAAGTATGCACTGCTACGGGCAAGGTTCCGACGTTACCCGCCTCGCCCACCGGAACGTCTCGAGTTGAACCGTTCTTCCAGCACCACGTCGGCGCCCGTTTTAACCAGGTCAACACCGTGCGTACCACTGCTGCTTCGAATCCCATCAGGGTTTCCTTCGAAGAGATGGTGCATATTTTTTTAGGTGCGAAGCACCTAAAGTCGTGAGTCTGTCCAAGGATATGTTTTTGTGGCCAGTTTGTCACCACCTAGTGTTGACTCACTCAGCAGGGGGTGGTCGCGTGAGTGACTTACAAACAGATGGATGGACAGACATACGGACTACGGACGGAAGACAGATGGACGGAAGAACGAATACATGAACGGACGGATGGACTTCATTGCCAATGACTGTACCGTGCAGCCCATGCTTTCCAAAAAGAAAGTCTTAGGCATCTGAGGGGGCCACATGCACTGCGTTTCACATGTTTGTTAAGTTGAACCACCTCTCTGTAAGCGTTAGCGCCCGCTGGCGCTAACGCTTACACTGGCAGCTTACACGTTGACGCTGGCATTCATCAAGCAAAATCTGAGTTAAGACGTCCTTGACTGAATTCCAAACGCGCGATTCAGTGCCTTAATATACAGGACGACCAGCGAACGGCTGTGCAGAGCGAGCAGTCGATTTTCTACTTGCAGATGGCCTTGCAAGGCGGGAAAGGGGGAGGGGAGGGGCGATTTGATGGGTGCCACACGCGGCGAGTGGCGACAGGCTTGTGAGAGAGTGACGTTCACGCACGCGTGCTGCGAGGGAAGGCATGACTTGCTTAGCACCACCCCAGCACCTGCGTCTAGGGGAGTGCGGTGCAGACAGAAAGACAGCGTTCCACTGGCTAGTCAAAGGGCTTCTTGGCGTCTAATATACGATCAGGGTTGTAATCCAATACTCACCGTAGACGGCTAAATAGACAGCTAAATGGACAGTGGCCATCTTAAGTCCCATTCTAATTCTCACGTAGCCGGACAAGTAGACAGTTCGGAGAAGACTGCATTGTAGACAAATAAGATGCAGGCTACTTTGCTGTCTAAACAAGATGGCAACTCAGCGAATCGCTCAGATAGATCAAATCTCGCCAGAATGGCCGTATGCACACAAGCAGACGCTTTTCCAGACGCTCAATGTGAATAACGTTTATTTGTTTTTGATTTCCACATGAAATAAGCCAGAAATTTCAACTGTTACGTTTGTTTCTTTTAGCTTTTTCTTCTCGACGCCAGGTGGCGCATTGTCGCGTAAAAGCTGTCTAAACGTGTCCCAATTCTCGGACAGCTGGGCTTGGTGTGGTCTTCTAAGCAGTCTGCGTAGACTGTCTACGTGCTGTCTAAGAATTGAAACACAGCCCAGATGTGTCCATATCTTGGTCCATATGCAACCTATTACGACCTGAGGGAGGTGCATATACTAGTGCTTGCAAACTTCCCACTGTAGCCAGTACAATACCCTCTCTCGCTTCATTTTGCGGACAATAAAGCCATAATAATGAAGGGACGTCACAATGTGTTCGGCACTAAAACGGATAAATGAAAATTGGCAGATCCCCCGTACAGTGGGAACCAATGATATGCGAAGCACGAATGAGAAATGTTGATATGTCACTTTGAAATCAGCACAACGTTACGAGGTGGAGGTAAATGTAGAAACGGCGCAGCGACGTCACACACCACGTGATTGCGCGAGCTCCGCCCTCCGCTCCATGGCTGCGCGCGCCCGCGCAGCCACGAGTTGCTCGAGATAGGTAAGTCGTCATAGGTATGAATTCATCGCAGGTATCAACCTGGACTGCGATACCTCCAACAACGAGTACAAAGCAATCGAATGCGAGCATTGTACGCGTTGTTGAAGATGTCGCACCGGTTGAAGAGAAGGCAGCGCGGCGAACGGCCCGTGATGCCGAGCGCAAGCGGGCTACGGACATAAACATCATTATAGTGCGAATTTACTCTCACATATACGCATAAACTCACCAAGATATCCCGAAAGGGTCAAATGGTTACTGGGAATCGCAATGTGATCACAAGGGGGAGTTTACATTAACTCACTGGCGAATGCCAAGAAATTTTAACTTTACTCCCCCTGTTAGCGTCACCCCGTGCATTCGCACTTAACTACTTTTTTCTCCTGCGCCACCCCGCGATGAGCGACAGCGTCAAAGTCGCCATTAGTGTTATTAAGTGTTAGCGCCCGTTGTTTCGCAGCCTCACGTGGTTCACTTTTGCAGGAGATGGCGTTATTTATTTCACTGCAGACTTCGATGCCGTGCGCGGCTTGATTTCGCAATGCATATAATAGATCACAAAGTATAATTAACGTGTGACAGCTTACGCCGACGTATCGTAAACGGCAATGTCTGACATGATGATTGTTATAGCGCGAGAACAGAACAATGTCAAAAGGACAAGAAGAAGACCACGTCGTCGTTCTGTTGTCGTGCTATAACAATCGTCATGTCATACTTACTAGCCCAAACCACCACGCTTCTAGGTAATGTCCGACTTAGGAAAAGTATTTCGCGTTAGGTCGGGTCACCTGCTCCAGATTGTAAAAGTGATTAACTAACTCTTCTGCTTTGGATAGGTTCGCTTTTCGAAGTGCCTGCCCAGCTAGGATATTTTTTTTCAAGGTGATATTCATGAGAGCCCTGCACGAGAGAGAGGTTCAAAAAGGGGAAAGACGCAACTTCTGCAGCCCTAAATGAAAGCACGGCTCAGCGCCAGTAGGGGGGGGGGAAGGAGAAGAAGGCATTAAAGATGTCAAGAGAGAAGGAAAAGAGAAATGGCGTCCATGACCAAGGACGTGGCGGGTGGCTTCTATAGCTGGCTGTCTTGTCCAGTGTCCTCAAGGAAGCGATGAACCGCCTAAAAGACCTGGATATAGTGCAGTGCAGGAAAGACAAGGTCCCTCTGTGTAGCCGTGGGCAGACCGTGGCGACGAAGTGTGGCGAGCAAGACGCCACGTTGTGTGCGAAGCACTGGGCAAACACACAACAGGTGCTCGATGGTTTCATCTGCTCCGCACGCAGTGCATGCTGGGGACGAGGCTCTGCCAAGCCGATGACGCCGGGCCGCAGGCCAGAAGCAGGCGATGCGTAAGCGAAGTAGCAGGGACGTCTCCCTCCTGGTGAAACCCCGGTCAGGCAGGCGGGTTGATGGTTCCATCTTAGCTACACGATTGTCAGGGTGGCAGCGTAGCAATAGCCTCCTCAATGTGAGCCCCAAAAAGTCTAAGCCGACCACGGTACGGCAAACAGGAACAGCGGAGTGATGTGCTTCTTTCGTCAGGTCGTCAGCCTGCTCGTTTCCTTGGATTCCCACATGAGATGGGACGTAGGGCAGAGAAACATCGACGTCACTGGCAAGAAGGGCATGCAGTTTGGTGATGAGATCTTACGTTGCGAAGCCTGCCCGTTTCGGCCTTGCAATGCCAGCAACGCAGCTCTTGAGTCGCATGCGACAGCCACGGGGCACGATGGGGGGTGGGGGGTTTGTTGCCAGGAGGTCAACTTCCAGGTGTAGACTGGACGTCTCTGCAGCGGTAGAGCAGGTAGCAAAAGGCAGACGGCAAAAGGCCGCCCAACCAAGTGCTGGCATAACGCAGGAAGCTGTGGCGGAGCCTGTGTCAGGGTTGACGAAGCCGTCCGTGTACGCAATAAGCCTTCCAGCCACCTCTTCCACTATCTGGGAGGAAGATGCCTGCTGGAGTGCGCAAATGGGTGAGCGGCGCTTGGAGAGCCCTCCCACACCAGTGTTGATAGCTAGTGGTTTTTCTGTTGGCGTGGAAAGAGGGACGGCTAGAAGCACCGGTCCTACAGCTGCTTGATAGATCTGCAGCAGCTCGCCCATCCAAGATCCTGGTCGACTTTGCAAGCGGGCAAGCAGGGGCACCCATCAGGTGCATGGACTAGCCGATCAATGTGTAGATGCCCACGTTGCTTTAGGAGCAGGGAGAGAGGCCAGACACCCGCCTCTGCCAGGGCGGCTGCGACTTGAGAGGACCGTGGCCAACGCCCCTCGAGAAGGTCCAGTTTTATATTGCCCTCTCGGTATATTACTGTGACCTGTGTGCATTGCCATTGAATATGTGCCATATCTGCGTGTTCGTGCTTACAGAAGGTACAGCTTGTTTGTGACTATTGTCTGGAATTTACTCTATTCTGGTGTACTGAATTTTAAAAGGTTCTGGTTTGCAATCTTCGCCAATCTGTTTCTTGAGATCTGTCTAGCTGTTTGTGTGGGGGCGGATATTCTGCTCGTTGTCGCTTATAATGTGCCAATATGTCATGATACGTGACCAGTCTGTCTCTATCGTCTTGTATCGCATATTCATTATTGTCATCCCCTCTATCGCCCCCGTCTCCTCGACCGGAGTCGTCCCCCCTTCTGTGGTGGGTGCTTCGGGCCGGGCCGTCGCTGTCCGAGCGGTGGTGGGTTAGTTCTCGCACGCTTCGGTGGGTCTTCTCGTTGAGGGTTCGAGGGATGATCGTGTCTTCAATATTTGATTCCCCTATGTGCGCCGGGATCCACTTGAGGTATTTGGGTACAATTTAGCCGTTTCGGAAGTCTTGTGCTCTGTGGTTCAGGATTTTGGATGCTTGGGTGGAGACCCATCCCTTTGTGAAATTCCTAATAGATATTTTAGAGTCACTGATTATTAATCTGTGATGTTTTTGACCACTGACTACGGCCAGTGCAATGGCCATTTCTTCCGCTGCCTCCGACGATCTGGTCCTAACGGAGCCCGCGGTCAAGGTCTTCCTTTTTGTTTCTATGGCCACCATTGCAAAGAAAGAGCCCTGCACAACTCTATTACTGATCTATTTTTTCGAGAATACCGGGCGGCGTCTACAAAAAGCACACCCTCCCACATGCCGTGGTTTTTAGGATTATTTTCATGCGGCTTTTACGTCTCTCAACGTTGTGTGAAGGGTGCATATTTTTTGGAATGTTTTCCGTAATTATCGCGGACTGGACGTCCGGGTGAATCTGCGCCTTGGGACCTTTGATTCCGTCATAATTAATGGAGATCTTTTCCATGATTTCTCTATCCGCCATGGTTCCAGACAATCGTTCAAGCGGCGCTATCCTTTGTGCTTCAGCGTTCTCGTCCAGCGTGTTATGTACTCCGAGTTGTAGCAGCCTTTCGTTCTTTGTGTATTGCGGTAGACCCAGCGCAGCTCTGTACGCTTTTCTGATCAGCGCGTCAACTTTGTCTTTCTCGGCTTTGTTCCAGTGGACGAACGTCGCTACGTACGCGACATGGCTGATCGTGAAGGCCCGGACGAGTCGTACATTTCTTTCTTTAATGTCCTTTCGTTTATTGCATACTCTCTGTATTAGCCTAACGGCCGCCATGACTTTCTTTTCCAGGCGCGTTATAGTTTTCCCATTGGTTCCCGTGGCTTTGATTCAGAGATCCAGGACTCTGATGTTCTGAACGAAGGGTATCGCCGTGCGATTTCTAGTAGTTATCCTGATTCTTTTGTGTAATTCTGCTGCGTTTCTGCAATGTATGCGAAGTTTTTTTGGGGTGGTATAGTAGCAGTTTTGATTTGGCCGGTGAGTTGAAGAAGAAGGGGCTCAGTAGAGAGCCCCGTGGCACCCTTGTCGATACTAGTTGTGGAGAGCTGAGCTTGTGGCTGACTCTCACACGGAAGAAATGGCATGCGGCCGTGCACGCCAAGGGCTGCTAGTGCCTGCAAGACTGCTAGGTACAGCAGGCCATCAAAGGCATTCTGCACGTCCAAAAGCACTAGAAGGGCCGCCTTCTTCATGCTTCTTGCATGCTCCAGTGCCGAGACGAGGTCACTTAGCGAGTCTGCTGTGCCACGGTGGTGCCGGAATTCAATGTTCTGCTCGGGAAAGTAGACCAGGGCGCTGGCAATCCACTCAAAAGGGCCAAGACCATTCCTTCCACCACCTTTCAGGCAGCTGAGATAAGAGAGACAGGTCTGTACGATGAAGGGGTTGACGCTGGCTGACGTGCTTTTAGGATCGGCACGATGACGGCAGTAAGCCAGAATTTTGGTAGCTGTCGACTGTTCCAGATTACCATGAAATAGTCAAGCAGCTTGGCCTTCTAACTGCCTGCTAGATTGTGGAGCATCCAAAATGTAATTCAGTCCGCTCCCGGTGGCTTGGCCACTTCGAGCGGTTGAGAGACGCGGTGAGTTCAAGGGGCCGGAACAGTTCGTTGCACAGGGCTGCCAATCTCTTAATGGTAAAGGCAGGATGGTGTATATGGGGTATACATACTGGTATGTCAAAGAGCCGGGCCTCTGCTAGTAGTCCTGGTGGTCTCGTTGCGAATCGATTTGCCATTAGGTCCGTCAGAGAGAGCTCCGTGAGGTCCAGAGAGATGGCCGCGGCCAGTTTAGGCTGATGAATGGCTGGCCCGCGCGGCAACGATCGCAGAAGCTGCCACGCAGTTGAATTGCGTCGAGAGCTTGAGATGGTACTGTAGGCACCCTCCCAGCTTCGCTTCCACCATCGGTTTGCGTGGCGTGTACAGACGGCGTGGAGCCACCTGAAAGCTGTCCAATCCTCTATCGGAGAACTGCGGATGGCATGGTGCTCGGCCTACAACTGTAGCTGCTTGTGGTTATGAACGGGACGTCCGGGCTTGGTGTTCGACATGACAGCAGCTGTTTAGCACCGTCGATTACATGCTGCAGGAAATTGCCCTCCGCAGGAGTCGCACTCGGTCGTCGATATACGCCCCGATTGACCACAGAGAAAACGGCTCCTGCGGGAGGGCACAGTGCTGTTCAGAAAAATCGGAAAGTGATCTGTTCCTCAGGTGTCTGGACTAATCGATCAAGTGCACGCACTATGCTCTGTGGCGACACTAATGTCATTAGCAGTACACACGCCTCTGCACACAAAGTTGGGCTTTCCAGCGTTCAAAATTTTGAGGGCTGCTCGAAGGATGACATCCGCAGCGGCTGGGCCCCGAGCACAACAACTGTCTCCACCCCTGGCAGTATGGTGACCGTTAAAGTCCCCGCAGAGAAGAAAAAGTACGTCCCAGGTGAGCAACTAGGGGAAGCAGGCTGGAAGCGTTCCAAGATTTGTTGGTACGCGCGTAGAAACTGGCCTCAGTGGTGTCCCCGGAGCTCATACGCACTGTCCCAGCACAACATTCCTGCGCGCCACTTGTGAGGCCATCAATACGGACTACCATGTGTGCGATAGAGGTACGCACGTACACGGAACATTGGGCAGCGCCTTGGGGTTAGCCATCCAGCAGGAATGACTCATCGGAGCATACGGATACTGTACAGGATGTGGTACTGCAGTAGCCAACAAATCCAAGTAGCCGTGTAGTATCACTAGTGACGTACACTTCCTGCAGAGCGAGTACATCGTACTCGCCCTGAAGCAAGCGCTGTTTAAGTTTGAAGTACCTCCGTTGCAACGAGTTGGTGTTCCACTGGAGAACACGCGAACGTCGGCTGGGCTCTTGACTAGCCATGATGTCTGGAAGTTTTCTGCAAATCACCGGTCTGGAGGCAGGTGACTTTAAGCGGACTGTTCGATGAGAGGAGTTCGCCGATCGCCCGCAGAGTGCGCTGGAATGAGACAATGATGGCGTCTCGCGGATCATACCGCATTTATGGCGCGGCCTTGTCAGAAAGCACCACAGCAGGTGTAACGGGAGATGCATTGGATTCAGTACTTGGTGGCACCGAACGGGCACTAGCCTGCTAGCGGGCAGGGGTTGGTACAAGGCATGGTTCACTGGAAGAGGCCAGTGCATACGTTCGCGTGGCGGTGGTAGCAGGTGGGCCCGTCAGCTGTCGAATATTGTCTACCTGTACCATGATGCGCACAACTCGTCTGAAAAGCGGTACCGAAGAGGAGGCCAGGATGGTGGCCACCTTGCATGCCTCTTGCCTTTACGACAGGTGGGAGTATTTGCTGCATGGTCATCACCACAATTTACACAATGTGCGCTGGCACCGCCACTCTCTGTGGAGGGATGACTCTGACCGCAACGTAGGCAGCATTCGGCGTACCAGCAGGCGGCTGTTGCGTGACCAAGGCGGCCACACCGCATGCACTGCAATGGACGCGGCCTAGGAGGGCGCACCCGACACCGCAGCTTGAAGAGGCTCACACGCTCTGATGGGACAGGGCCAGCAAAACGCAGCATGACTGCTTTTGCGATTCGTACTGCAGACACCACCGAGGCGCTCGACTCAATGCACTGCAGCAGCTCGTGATCTGCAAGGTCACCTTCCACACCGTGCAGGTATCCTGTGCCGTATCTTCAGTCAGCAGAGATTCGGGCGGACATGGGGATGCCGCAGAGCTTCGTGACACCAAGGAGCTCCTCTTGGCACTTCCGGGAAGACACGTCGACTGCCATGATGTTTCGGACGCTGTTGTCTTGATCTTGATGACACCACGCCGTGACAATAGCGCAGACGCCAGCATCAAGCGTGATCCTGGAATGAAGACACCATTAGGTACTGACGGCTTGATTAAAACTGTCCTTGCTACGGCTGGGTCAACGGGAATCTCAGGAGACGCGGCGAGTGTCCCTGCACGTCAACGGGCCCCCCTTGAGTACACGAGAGTGAAATTCTCCGGAGCTGGAACGGTAGCTTGTGGCGCTACCACTCATATATTTTTAAACCACTCATATATTTGTTCATCCATTGACGTTACCTAACACCAAAGTTGGAATATGCAGAGCAAGCAAAACGGCCGCGAGTACATCACGAAGGGCCCAATATACACCTATGCAGCATTGAAGCACGCACACGCCGGGCACAGCGACGCTAAGTTAGCAAAACGTGAACACGCTATAGTTTAACGCCAGGATCTACCAGCGTCCGTCGGTGCGGCCAGACGGCAACGGTGCGATATGCGACATGCTGCATTTCGAGCCGATGCGTTACCCAGAGAACGCTGCGTTTCCCTCTTTTCGTGACGGAGGAACGCCACACGCGCTGAAACGCGCATGCATCAAAGCAACGCATCGCGGCGCGCCTGCGAGTATATGGCAGGACCGGCGCCTGACATAGCAACGCTGTGGTGATTCGACAAAACAAACGCCAGCACACCCACACGCCGTGTCACGACGAAATGTATTAGCACCAAGACTGTGGCATGTAGTCATGATGTCACATGACACGCATCTCATGATTATCATGTTCACACAAGTCACATACCTTCCTCATCCATTGACGTCACGTAATACGAAGTTTGGCATATGTGAAGCTAGCGAAACGGCGACGAGCGCATCATGAGTGCGGCATGTAGTCATGTTGTTACATGACACGCATGTCATAATTATCATGTTTGGATGTGTTATTGACCTATGTCGTCCATTCGGGTCACGTAATACCAAACTTGGTGAATGTGAAGCTAGCGGAACGGCCGCGAGCTCATCATCAGCGTAGCATGTAGTCGTGTTGTTACATGACACGTGTCTCATGCTTATTATGTTTGCACCAGTCTAATACCTTTGTCATCCATTCACGTACTAGAATACCAAATTTTGTGTATGTCATCACCATCATCATCATCATCAGCCTGACTACGTCCACTGCAAGACAAAGGCTTCTCCCTTGTTCCGCCAGTTAACCCTTGTTCCGCCAGTGCTTGCTGCTGCCAAATCATAGCCGCAACCTTCTTAATTTCATCTGCCCACCTAACCTTCTGCCTCCCCCTAAACCGCTTGCCTTCTCTGGGAATTCAGGCAGTTACCCGTAATGACCAGCGGTTATTCTGTTTACGTGCTACATGCCCGGCTCATGTCCATTTCTTCTTCTTGATTTTAGCTATGATATCCTAAACCCCCGTTTGTTCCCTAATCCACTCTGCTCTCTTCTTGTCTCTTAAGGTTACACCTACGATTTTTCTTTCCATTGCTCGCTGCGTCGTCCACAGTTTAAGCTGATCCCTCTTTGTAAGTCTCCAGGTTTCTGCTGCGTTGCTGAGTACCGGCAAGATACAGTTGTTATATACCTTCCTCTTGAGGGATAGTGGCAATCTACCTGTCATAATTTAGGAGTGCTTGCCAAATGTGCTCCACTCCATTCTTATTCTTCTGTTGCTTCACTCTCGTGGTTTGGTTCCGCGGTTATTACCTGCCCTAAAAAGACATAGTCTTATACAACTTGAAGTGCACTATTACCTATCTCGAAGCGCTGCTGTTTTCCGAGGTTGTTGTACATTACATTCGTTTTCTGCAGATTAATTTTAAGACCCACCTTTCTGCTCTCCTTCTATAACTCCGTAATCATGAGTTGCAATTCGTCGCCTGAGTTACTCAGCAATGCAATGTCATCGGCGAAGCGCAGGTTACTAAGGTACTCTCCATTAACTCTCATTCCGAACTGTTCCCATTCTAGGCGTCTAAAAACCTCCTGTCTGCACGCGGTAAATAGCATTGGGGAGATTGTGTGCCCCTGCCTTACACCCTTCTTGATTGGTATTCTGTTGCTTTCATTGAGGTGGTAGCAGTTGATCCGCTGTAGATTTCTTCCAGGATGTTTATATATACTTCATTGACGCCCTGATTCCGAAGTGTCAGCATGACGGCTGATATTTCTACTGAATCAAACGCCTTCTCGTAATCTATGTAGGCTATGTATGGTGGTTAGTTATATTCTGAGTATTTCTCTATTACCTGATTGATAGTATGAATGTGGTCGATTGTTGAATAGCCTGTTCGAAATCCTGCTTGTTCCTTTGGTTGATTGAATTCTATTGCTTTTTACTCTGTTAGCAATTACCTTTGTAAATAGCTTGTATACTACAGAGAGCAAGTTGATCGGTCTGTAATTCTTCAAGTCCTTGTCATCTCCTTTCTTATGTATTAAGATGATGTTAGGGTTCTTCCAAGACTCTGGTACTCTTCCCGTCAGGAGACATCTCGTAAACAGGGTGTCTTGTTTTTCTAACACAATTTGTCCTCCATCTTTCAGCAGATCTGATGTTACCTAATCCTCCCCAGCAGCTTTGCCTTTTGCATGCTCCCCAAAGCTTTTCTGACTTCTTCTATCATTACTGGTGGGGTCTCATCTGGGTTACTGCTAGTTCTTATAGTAATAAAGTCGTGGTTATCTCGGCTACTGTACATATCCCTGTAAAACTTCGCCGCTATTTTAACTATCTTATTCATATTGGTAATTATTTTGCCTTCTTTGCCCCTTAGTGCATACATTCGAGTTTTGCCTATCTCAAGTTTCCTCTCACAGCTTCTACGCTTCCTCCGTTTGGCCGCTAGGGGTCTTGGAGTGCAGCAGCACTTCGCTTCGGCTCCGTACCGCGACAGCGAAAATTGCCAATCGCTGGTATCTCGAGTGCTCTCAGCAACACAAACGCTTTCATACAGGTGAGCGCTCTCTACTGACCCCTCTTGAGGTTTCGGCGAGCCCCAGGAGGGCCACCAGGCCCAAAAAACCAGGCCCCATCGCGCCACCGCCGTGCTAGGCCTTGCGACGCGTCGCGCCGCAGCCTCCTCACCTTAGGCCAGCATGGAGGTTCGAGTACAAGGCACGGACATGGACCCAAGCCAGTATGACTCTCGGAACTGCACCCAAGTCATCAGAGCCCAGGCAAACCTCCGGGAAACACGAAACGCGACCCACGGTACGAACGCCGATCCTTCTGTGCGAGAGACGCCGAGCCAGTCACGCGAGACTCCGCAGACCGCCACAACTCCCGGGCTACAGAGCTCTTCGACGCAGCTGCGCGTTCTCCACACAACCGCCCAAAAGATCAAGCAACTACCGCCCCTTCCACCCGACGGATTTAAAGTGGTGTTCCACTCCCAGGGAGGCCTTGACCTTACGACGCTCCAGCCTCGCTACCTCCTTCACCGCTCTCATGCAGGCCGCTGCGCTTACCGACCCATCTACGTTGACCCTCCGGATTCACCCTGTCAATAACAATTGCACAGTGTCTGCGGTGAATGAAAAGGACGCGCTCAAGCTTGTGCAGCTACAGCACATAACCTACGACGAGCATGAGTATGCCATGACGACATACATCGCACCCCCCGATGGCTCAGTCAGGGGTGTTATTACAAACGCCTACTGGAAGGAATCACCACAAGAACTACTCGCGGACTTGATCTGCCGAGACCCTCACGAAACTATACTAGACGCTCGACGAATGGGACTCACGCGATCGATTCTCATTACCTTTAGACAAGCCACCGTCCCACGAAAGATTGTTTATGGTGGAGGACTGCATCTGTGCACGCCCTATACACCAAGGGTCGAGACGTGCATTAACTGCCAGACCATAGGCCACCGCACGAATGTATGCATACAACCTAGGACGCACAGGTGCCCCAGATGTGGCCAATTACACCTGAAAGAGGCAAATCCAACGTGTACTCCAGTCTGCATCATCTGCGAAGGCCCACATCTGTCGGGGACCTGGGAGTGTAAGCACCGGCACCTACCTAAATTAACCAGGCCCAAGTCACCACGTGAACCACGATCACAGGAAGGAGTAGACCACTCACTACGCGGTGCAAGCACCAAACGCTCTGAGCCACATGCCAGCCAACGAAAAGGGCAGTCGAAGAGTTCCGATCAACCTACATGGGCGGACAAGCTGAAGACGCCCACTGGGACCAGACCACCGGCAACCAACACTCCGCCTGCCCCGGACCCCCGTGACCAGGAGCTCCGGGCCCTGCGTGTGGAGAGAAGCCGTCTCACGACCCTTCTAACACAAAGCCCTACTTTCCCCTCACCTCCTTCGCAACAGCGGTCCCCAGAACAAGTCACCCCACCCACTGCGCAGTCACCCAACAGCCCCGCCACACACTCCTCATCCCCCCTTAAAAAAACGCAGCTCAGACTCAGTCGACGATTATCAGGCTGACCTAGGAAACTTGGAAGCCAAATTTGACGCCAAATTGGTAGCGTTGGAGGCGCGCATCGAAGCTAAATTTTCATTGATAGTCGAGCAGCTGTCTACTCGTTTTGAGCAACAGATGGATGCACTATTCACACGCCTAACTCAAACTCTAGAAACTAGGTTTACGCAATTTGAGACCCGCCTTCAGAGGCTCGAAACTACGAGCTCATCACATGAGGGGTCTTCCACCTACATCTCACACACAACTGCTCCTTCTATTTCACTTCCACTACAGCAACAACAACCAATCCTAGCTCCGCCCACGCTCCAGTATGGCGGGTCGTGATACTTCTACCCACCTATCACTAATCCAATGGAACTGCCACGGCTTTCGGGGCAAGCGCGCACCGCTGCAGCTCTTAATACCTGCCCTCCCTGCCATACCCAAACTTCTTTTGTTACAGGACACGCAACACCAAGCTAAACTTCCAAGTTACCATGCAGTACACTCAAACCCCACTGACACTCCCCGAGTGTCCACACTTATTCATCGCACCCTTACCTACCAAGAACACACAATCACCTCCTCCACTCCGTGCGTCCTCATAGAACTCCTCCCCACGAAACTTAACACACCTCTGATTTTTATAGCCAATATCTACCAAACCCCACGCCAGGCCATGGCCACTCTCGATGCGCTATTGCAGAGAATTCACCGCATCGCGGGCCGAAACCCCCTACTCATAGGCGGCGATTTTAACTCTCAGCATACAGACTGGGGTTATCGGTACACCACAGCACGGGGTCGCAGGCTTTGGACTACCATTCAAGACTTGCGCCTCACTACACATAACAACTTTCTCACACCAACCCGAATCGGCAATAGCGTAACAATGGACACTAGTCCAGACCTCATACTCAGCCGTTCTCTCAAAGATATCTCATGGTCTCGTACACAACACACACTTGGAAGCGACCATTATATTATCGCCATACAAATACCTCACACACAACACAGACCTCGACTCCTCACCCACAATCTGATTCACTGGGACGCTATCCGATCCGCTCGTCGGGAACTCCCCAATACCCCGATACAAGACATTGATCATTGGGTCTCATCTCTCCTAGCTGATATAACCGCACACACACAAAAGATTACCACACCACCCAACACCCCTACAATGGACACTCGATTAGCCCACCTCTGGGAGGCGCACCACAGCATACTGGAGAGAATGAAACGACAGAAACATAACAGAACGTTAAAACGCCGACTGGCTACGCTACAGACACAAATAACTGCGCACGCCGAGGAGTTGTGTCGTTCCAACTGGGGTCAGGTGTGCAACAGCATAGCTGGCAACCTCTCTACCAAGTACGCATGGCACCTCCTACGGCACCTTATCGACCCTACACACTCACGCACAACGTCACAACATCACATTAAACGCCTACTTCACAACTCCACGCTTTCCCCTGACACCCTTCTGGACCAACTACGCACAACACACACGGCACCCAGCACCTCCTCCCCTCTCCCGCCCTACACGGGAGCCCCGAATGAAGCCCTGGACAACGACATATCGGAGCAAGAGGTCCGTATGGCCCTCCAGAACATCCGAACAAGCTCTGCACCGGGGAAAGACGGGATAACTAACTCCATGCTCAATCGATTGCACAGATTACAGATTACTTTAATAAATGCTGGAAGGAAGGCACTTGCCGCAATCCTGGCGCCATGCCAAGATTGTATTAATCCCTAAACTTAACAAACCCCTTACCATATCAAACCTCCGCCCCATTTCACTCACATCGTGTCTCGGGAAGCTTCTCGAGCACGTTGCTTTAAACAGACTGACTCAACACATGCACGACCACAACCTATACCCGCACAGCATGGTGGGCTTCCGCCCGTGTCTCTCCGCCCAAGATGCCATGCTTCAACTGACGCACGGCATTCTTGATCCTCTCATCCCCGCTCATACTAAAGCCGTCTTGGCCCTGGACTTAACCAAGGCCTTTGATCGAGTAGAACACCGAGCGATCATGGCGGCTCTCTCCCCCCTCAATGTGGGCGTTCGTATGTACGCCTACATACAAGCCTTCCTATCAGGACGCATGGCCGAGGTACATATGGGCCCCCATGCGTCCCCTCCATATACCCTCAGTGGTGTAGGCACTCCGCAAGGTTCGGTCCTTTCCCCTTTTCTCTTCAATGCCACACTCATTCCCTTAGCCCGCGCTCTTCACAATATTCCTCACCTTCACCACACCCTCTATGCAGACGACAACACACTGTAGACCACCCACGGTAGTGATGGCGACATAGAGGAAACCTTACAAACCGCCGCAAACATTACACAACAACACGCACAAAGCATTGGTCTCTCCTGTTCCCCGGAAAATTCTGAGCTGCTTCTCATACGCCCTTCACCACGTACTCTTCCCACTGCCCCCATCACCGTTACTCTGGACGGGCGCCCTATCCCAGAGGTCGACACAATCCGAATCTTGGGTCTTCACATCCAAAATAACGGCCGTAACACTTTCACTATCCGGAAACTCAAGCGGGTGACGGATGCGCTCTCACACCTCGTCCGCAGAGTTTCTGGAAAACACTATGGCATGAAGGAACACGATTTGTGTCGTCTCATTCATGCCTTCATACTGAGCCGCTTCCTTTATACAATCCCGTATCTCCAACTTCGACAAGAAGAAATAGCCACCCTGGATGCCATGCTTCGTAAAGCCTACAAGGTGGCCTTACACCTCCCCCCTAACACAAAGACCACTAAACTTCTTCAGCTTGGGCTCCATAACACCACACACGAACTCATTGAGGCCCACAGACGAGCGCAATACACTCGTTTAGCTCAGACTTTCACCGGACGCTACATACTTAACACCCTCAATATTCACATACCAGCAGCCGACCCCACACTTCTACCAATCCCCCGACCCATACACACACAGATAATAGTTAAACCTCTCCCAAGAAACACCCACGTTACCTACCATTCGGCCCGCCGCAAGGCCCGTGCAAAAGCTCTCCACAAATACTACGGTTCTGAAGAGGACGCCGTATGGGTGGATGCAGCTTGCACGGGCTTCGACGCGGCAGTTACAGTCGTTGATCGCACACTCCAACCCATTGCAACTCTCCACCTTCCTCCTGCATCCACCCCGGAATCCTCGGAAGAAGCGGCGATCGCGCTTGCCCTCACACACACTGATGCCCGGTACGTCCTTTCCGACTCGAAAACCGCGATCCTAAATTTCGCGCGAGGACGAGTCCACGAGAGCGCTTTCAGAATTCTCAGCTCGCCCACCAAAAACCTGGCCCGCCATGTGGAGTTGATCTGGGTGCCTGCGCACTCTGGAAATCCCGGCAACGAAGCCGCCAATGACCACGCCCGAGGTCTCATCAACCGGGCGGCGGCGGAATCGGAGTCGGGCTCTTCCAGGGAGCGCATGCATTCGTTCAACGAGATCACCCAGTCATATCGCGCCGAACGCCAGCTATACCCACCACCCCACCGATCCCTCAAAAGTTTCACCAAATATTATGGCGTCGCCTTCAGACCCGCACCCTTCCCTCCCCCTATTTTCTTTCCCGCATTTACCCGGCAGCGTACGCCCCGTTCTGTGCTCAATGCACTCACCCCCACGCTACCCTTACCCACATTCTCATGGAATGCCCGGCGGACCCTCCCCCGCGGGGCCCGGAGCCACTGACCACATGGGAGGAATGGGAGACCTTGCTGCGCTCGACGGACTCGGCCAAGCAGAAAATCGCCACTGACCGGGCCGCCCACGTCATGGAACTGCATGAACTCATGAACGCATAGCGCAGTGGGGTCATGCGGGGACCCTGGGACGTAAGTGCCCAAATCCCTTGGTCTAATAAAGTTTTACCTCCTCCTCCGTTTTTCAGAGCGTGTTCAATTCTCTCCATGTTATACCTTCCTACACCGCATACCTTACGCCTATTAATCAACTTTGAAAGCTTTGTTGTACTTGAGACCTTCATGATTTGACGCTTCCGAATTAGATTCTTCGTTTCCTAGGAAACGAAGAATCTCATTAATCTCTGTATAGGTGGCGCTAGCAAAATGGCCGCGAACGCATCATGAACGTGGCATGTAGTCTTGTTACATGACACGCATGTCATATTTTCATGTTTGGGTCTGTCGCTTGTGTTCGCCATGCAGTCATGTCATACCATACCAGTTTTGTAACATGTCATGTGAACAAGACCACCACAAGAGCAGCAAGACCATAACACGTAAATGATGGCATTGATGACATACGTGTCATTATTAAATGCGAAGCATTTCTTAGCAAGCTTCGGCGGCTTTAAGCGTATCTATCTATCTATCTATCTATCTATCTATCTATCTATCTATCTATCTATCTATCTATCTATCTATCTATCTATCTATCCGCTTACGACTTTTAGCTCTCCAGGCCATTTCGATAATGGTATCAATACCAAACTTGGTATGGCATAACATCACTCTGTGAAGAACATATTTTACTAGTCATAAAATGAAAATCATGACATGAATGTCATGAATGTCATGATTTACATTTCATAGTCCTGCAGCTCTTGGGGTGGTTTCGTTCACATGGCATGTTGCAAAACTGGTATGGCAAGACATGATCGCATAGCCAACACAAGTGAGAGACCATAACATGAAAACAAAGACATGCGTGTCATGTAACAACATGACTACATCACAAGCTCATGTTACGCTCAAAGGCATTTCGCTGGCGTCACATATACCAAATTCGGTATTACGATCCCTGAGGGGACGACGAAGGTATGATACTGGTGCAAGCACGATAATCATGAGATGCATGTCATGTGAGAACATGACTACATGCCTCAGTCAATGCGTTAATACATTTAGACGTGACGCGGTGCATGTGCTCACTGGCGTTCATTTCCTCGGGTCATGCCGGCGTTGCCACGCCAGCCACCGATCCTGCCAACACTCGCAGGGGCGTGCCGTGCTGCGTTGCTTTGACGCATGCGCGTTTGAGCGCGTCCGGCATTGGTCCGTCACGAAAGGAGGGTTACGCAGTGTTGTTTGGGTAACACATCGGCACGAAATGCAGCATGTCGCATGTCGCGCTGGTTGCCATTGGGCCGCGCCGACGGACGCTGGTCGCACCTGGTGTCAGACTGAGGGCTTGCGTTTTGCTAACCTAGCGTATCTGTGCTAAGCGTGCGCGCGTGTCAGCGCTAAATTGGAGTATATTGGGCCTTTCATGATGCGCTCGCGGCCGTTTTGCTAGCTCCCCATATAGCAAATTTGATGTTACGTGACGTCAATGGGTAACGAAAGTATATGACTGGTGCAAAAATGATAATCCTGACACCCGTGTCATGTAAGAACATGACAACATACTGCGCTCATAGCGTGCTCGCTTTCGTTTCGCTAGCTTCACATATACTCAATTTGGTATCACGTGACTTGAATAAATGACGAAGGTAAACGACACATCCAAACATAATAATCATGACACGGTAGTCATGTACGTCATCACTTACCTCCACCTAGTAACGTTGTGCTGATTTTAAAGTGAAATATTATTATTTCTTAGTCTTGCTACGTATATAATCGATTCCCACTGTACGTGGGATCTGCCAATTTTTTTTTCATGTTATGAATAGTCAAAGATGCTCGCCATACGGTCATTCTGTACCATACCAAGTTTGGTATTGATAGCATTATGCAATCGACCAAGAGAGCTAAATGTCGTAGACGGCTAGATAGATAAATAGATAGATAGATAGATAGATACGCTCAATTTCGCCGACGTTCGCAAAGAAATGCTTCACACTTAACATACACAGAAGCGAAGAAAGTGGGCACGGTTGCACGACACGCCGCAGCGTCTCTAGCTGACGTAGGAGCTCAGAAGAGCACATGCTTATGCACTGGACGCTCGAAAGAGGCTCTTCGCTCTGCACGTGCACAAAAGTGATCGGCAGCGCGACAGAGAGAAGGGAAAACGCGCAACGCACTTTCCCAGTTTGCATTTTTCTGTCATAAATGGCGCTGCCTGTCCAGAGGTGCCTCACCACTAAGCGTTGCAAAGGCAGAACGTGAAGTACTTCAGGGTTTCTACAGTGCAGGAGTGAAGACAACATCGTGTGAAGCTTTCTTGAAGGTGTCTTGTTCACGTCAGCCAGCTAACTGGGTTTTCAAGCTCGAACGATTCCGGCGTCTGAAGGCTGACGCGCCATAACACCTCGGGCTTGGCTGCTCAGTAGACGCGGTGGCAACTTTGCCTGAACTTTACGGTAGCGTCTGAAGTCTACTAGGACGGTCATATCCTAAACATAGCGAGAGAAGACAGATTGTTTAGCACGAGCTGACAAAATCAGCGTGTGCGTGGGTGGAGGGTTTTTAGCTGTTGGGAAAACGCGTGATTCACTTGAACGAGACGACGAAGACGTTTGTGTCCATTCGCAAGCGAACGCTGCGGTAGCTAAGTAAGAAGAAGAAGCACATTCAGAGTGAGCGGTCATGTTGACGTTTGACGATCTACCAGACGAGCTTGCCTTAAAGGTACTGTCCTACCTGCCTCAGCGATGTTTGCAAGCAATAGCCGCAGTATCAGAACGATGGAAGACGCTCGCGTTTGATCCCAGCCTCTGGACTGAAGTGCGCATCGACTGGGTGAATGGACGAAGCTCCCAGCATGTTCGCGACATTCTGGACAGAGCTACAATGATCCGGAAGCTGGACATCTCTGCTGCTCCTCTGTACCTCGACGTTATAGCGTTGGCCTCTGTAAGATTCAAGATGATCAAGGAAATGGTGATTCCTCATCGGGTTTTGTCACACGCCAGCATGCCGGTCATTTTGCGCAACTGTGAAACGCTCAGCAAGGTCGTGCTACGTGGCGAGGACGTGCTGCTGTCGTTCCACATGCGCACCCTCGAGCACATCAAGTGCCTCAAAACACTGGTAGCCTCCTTAGAAGTCAAGATCGACGATGACGTTCTTCAACAGCTGTGCATCAGTTGTCCTCAAATCGAGCGTCTGCAATTCAACTCTCATCTGATATCTAGGAGAGAGAGCTGGGAGGGCCTCCAGCACCTGCGACATCTTAAGAGCCTTTCGATAAGCCAAATTTCTTCGGCTGCTTTGCTGCGTGCCTCCGGGTGTTGCGGTAGTCTGGAACTGCTCCAGATAGGCACAATCTGGAATGAGAACGACGTGACCGTTGCCCAAGCTCTCGAACGGTTCCGGAAGCTGAGAACGATCGTTGTGTATGGCAAATGTGGCATGGGCTGGCTCGACCGCCGTTTTCGCCTTCCACAAGATCTAGAGAACTTTGATGTGGCGCGCCTCCACATACAGGAACAACAGCTGATGCTACTCACCGAAAGCTGCCGCAACAAGCTTCTAAGCGTCGCCTTCAGCGCCCTGATGCTAACGCCTTCCACTTTAAGCACTCTGTGTTGTTGTATAAACCTGCGAAGCATCTCCATCCGCCATCTCAGAGGTAAGAGGCTCTTGCTTACCATGCTGCTGAAGTTCCCCAACCTGGTGAGAGCGCACTTGCACGTCGCTCTGGATGCCACCAAGAGCATTCGCAAGTTGAGATCCATCGTGGACATCCTTGACGTGTCGCGCAAGGGTGGCACACGGCTCGAACTTCACATTCACAGCGCGTCGCAGTCAAACCAGAAGGACATGATTCGTGAAGTGTGGCGCTTCAAGGATTTCCTCGCTTTGAACACGCGCGTCTCCGCGGACCACGTTCGCAATCTCGAGGAGCAGTGCGAGTGGATCAGAGATGCCAAGATATATTGGCCAGCGATCGAAAGCCAGATGTGTCAGGTTATTGTGACGTCGTTCCCGATTATGAGCAAAACGTTGAAGCATCTCATACTGGAGGTTTCGGACTGAAAGCGCCCCCAATAGCGAACGTTTGTGGGATTAAGCAGTAAATGTTTTCAATTTGCGGTGTCACTACCGTGAGTTTGTTTCTGTACATGCTGATTGTGCGCAGCTACTCATTTTTCAATTCACCATTTCATCATTTGTGTCGAAAACGTAACATTCTTTACGAAGACATTTACGAAATATTCAATGATTTTGTACTCCAACATGAAGGCCACACGTTGCGTGCATAGATGAGTATGGTTTGCTCGGAGTTGTTTGGTTACGGCGATAGTCTCACTCATAGGTCGCCAAAGTCACTCAAGAGTTGACCACAGACACACAGACTCAGATAAAGCAGTGAGTCTGGGCGAGTGACGGTGAGTAATACAAGTGCGTTTGGTTGAGCAAAAGTTCAGTGATTCCGAGTTATCTCTAAAAGCAAAATATAGTTCTGAGCTGTGCATAGGTAATTCATGAGCACAACGAGCCCACCCCTCACCGGATGGACAACACCACGAGCTCGAGCTCACTGCAGGTTGTGCCTACCTTGCAAATCTTCTATAGAGGGCCCCTCACCAGGTTGCACGACCAATTTTCGTTACACTCTGGAAGATACTTCGCGCCCAATAAAGAGCATTATGCATCAAGAATTTTCTTATGTAGTCCATTACAAGCAGAGAAAACCGATGTTGTGTGGTGGCGTGAAGCCGTGATGTAGAGAGGCGAGGTTTCTTGAAATCCTTGCTGCCCGCATGGTCGGCTAGCTTAGGCAATCGGCTGCTGACCCGCAGGTCACGGGTTTGAATTCCGGCCGCGGCGGCCAGCATTTGCGATAGATGCGAAAACGTCTGAGGTCCTTGTGCTTTGACTTAGGTGTACGTTGAAGAATCTCCAGTGATCGAAAATTCCGGAGGCCTCTACTATGGTGTCTCTCATAATCATGTGGTAGTTTTGGTACGTACGTTAAACCCCAACAATCATTATTATTATTGAAATCCAAGTTATGCCTCTCGCCCGGTATATCCTGTGCAAGCCAAATCTTTTCCCTCCGTTTTCGGCAAGCCAGCGGGATCACATGACACATACGCGTGAACGCGTCATGCGCACACAATATCGCGAGCGCATGATGTGCCCGAACCAGCCGGAGACGCGAGACGTGTTGGGGCGGCGTTCTGTGCGATCGCCGATCACTTGGCTCGCAGAGTGGCGGTTCTACTCCCTCCTTGTCGCAATAGTTCGAAAGAAGACACCAGACGACGCCACTCATCCACGCTTGCAGAAAGCGAGAAAATTGCTCGTGCTAGTACGGACAGCGTCGACTCGCGCGTGTCTTGTTTGTCGCGCAAGGCGGCGGAAATCGCCCGATGGAAAGCAAGGAGCAAAAACGCAGACGGCGTCTTTCACCTACAATCCGCCAACTGTGTGAGTCATTTCAAGGACACGACGAAAGGTGCCCCAGTGACAGCTCGTAGACTGAAACCAGCGTCGTTTCACGGAAGTGCAAACACACACGCGTACGCACCCACATAGACAAACACACACTTTCTCTGTCTCCCTGACTCACTCACGTCCATGGAATAACGATTGAACATGACATGAATCAAACGCTTTGAAGCATTTGAGTGCACTGGCATCACCACTAACCTTCTTTTTGATGTAGCGACCTTGGCATTGGTTGTATGTAGCATCGCGCGAGCGCGTCCTTTGTTTTCTTTTTTTGCCACGCGAAACTGCTCAGACATTGTAGCTTACGCTACAAGAACAGCCAGGCACATGTGAGCACAAGAACTCCGAAGGATCTTGAGGTTATTTGCTAAATTTCACCCGCTCCAACAGCAATAAAAGGGTTACCTAAATGAAGTGGTTCTTGATGAGTAGTTGAACAGATAAGTTACACTAATATAGAGGAGGTAGAAGCTCCTAGAGCCCATGGTTTTTCTAAACCTTTTATGAGAATTACGTGGACCCCCTAGTATATCGAATGAAGTTGGATAGTCCATAATTTGGTTCACGCTGCTTCCTGTCTTGCTTTCACTATCTTTGTGCTACTGCCTTAATCACAGTTAACTAAGCGCCCACGAAGTGTTTGCTTTGGGAAATTCTTCATTTTTGCCAAGAGTAG
Source organism: Rhipicephalus microplus (assembly GCF_043290135.1). Taxonomy (NCBI): domain Eukaryota; kingdom Metazoa; phylum Arthropoda; class Arachnida; order Ixodida; family Ixodidae; genus Rhipicephalus; species Rhipicephalus microplus. Next base: position 159,475,492 of record NC_134702.1, read on the forward strand.
ACTTCCAAATGCGACGCAATCGCAAGGACACACAGATTATCGAGTAACAGCGCAATCGAGCTCAGCGTCGCTCTTGGTGAGTGGGCGGGAGAAAGGGGGGTCATGAATATTCGAAAATCATCAGGGAATATGACGGCAGCCACATTAGATCCACTCATCTGAACCCGTGTTCATGCGTTCTTTGAATGTCTTTTCCTATAATCCGTTTCCTATACCTCAAGTGCAACGCTGTGAAGGCTAGCGAGAATTCTTGCAATGAATATGTTCGAACTAAGAAATAGTACTATTATTCTCTCACCTCAGAAATGATTTATTTTCTTCTATCTGCTTTGTGCGTCGGAGATAAAAACCCCCTGTTACACGGCTTGTCTTGGTGTTTATTTCTTGATCTTTTACTTGTAGCCTTTTTGTGACGCTCTGCAGGCGCGTTTGTGCTCGTCTCGCACGAGCGTTTACAACGATGAAAATAAGCGCGAGACGCGCGAATTCACACACGCTTCTGGCCGAACTTCTTGCATATAGCTTTCACAGCGTTGCACCTGATGTATGAAACGGAGACAAATTCCACCGGACTTACGAGACGAAGATGCGGTGGCGCTGTCTTGATAGGCAAAAGACGCTCTGCCTAAGGCAGTTTCTGCTAGGTTTTCAATGGTGCATGTGGTGTTCTCAGTCAAGCAACGAGAAAAAAGACGGTATGCCGACGAACTGCGTCGCGGTTAAATGTGACTCGCGTCTCACAACTTAGTTTTGTTTGTTGACGCACATTCCAGCCCTCAGTGCTTATGGCTTTCACAACCCTTATGGCGTCTCACAACGTCGTTTGGCTAATGCACATCGCAGCCCTCAGCGCTTATGGCGGAAGTTACGGGTGCACGTCGCTATGATTTTACCTATAATGTCTACATCGGCCTACCTGTGTTTACAAACATGGAATGGGTCTATAGATACATCTGCCAGCATAGGCGTCACTGTACCGCCACTCTGCCCAGTGCCGCCACTGTGCTGTGCCCAACAGCAGCAGACCGTAGGAACTGGGAGGTAAAAAGAAGAACGGGGTACCTTAAGTTATGAGGCCAAGAGGAAAAAGCAAATTTTTAGGGGTGAACCTCCTTAAGGTGTGGGTCTGTCCATCCTCCGATGGCTTATGTAGCCACCGCTGGCACATACCCGAAAGAGTGGTCCGTAGAATGTCCGCTGGATGGCGGCAGTTGTATATGATGAATAGATAATAAAAAGATACGAGATGGCCGTACTTGGAGTGTTCACTAGATAGAAGGATGGATGGATGGAGAAACAGATAGACGGATGAACTGATGGACGCGCAACAGACAGAAGGGCAGACGCACGGACGGGTGAAGGGATGGACAGACACAGAGGGACGGCCGCACGAACAAACGCGCGGACTGAGGAATGGACAGACACAAGAACGGACGTGTGGACGGACCCATGGAGGGACGCATGGATGGATGAATGTACCGATGGTCACACGGATGCATGGGCACACCGACGGACACATGGACGGACGCATGGACGGAAGGAAGCAAAAACGAATGGGTGGAGGAAAGCACGGAGGGATTTACGAATGCTTCGCCCCACCAATCATCATTCGCTCCGTGGGTATGCTGTGATTTTTTTCTCAAATTGTAGTGTTATGGTTTTTTGTTATCTTAAAGCGTGATTTACTGCCCGTGATTTTGGTGAATAATGATCCCGTCTAGGCAGCTTCTTTATGAAGATAAAAGCAAAAATGTTCGACAACCCATCTCCTGTGAAACTGAAACTGAATGTGCCGATTTTATGTTAATGATAGGATAAGCCTGGTGTGTTATATTTTTATGGTTATTTAGCACTCATGTCAAGAGCGAATGCGCAATAATGCTCTAAAAATGCTGTCAGCGCATCGTTTTTTGTCAAAAAAAATGTAATATTCTCACCAGATTCGTAACCTATTGGGTCAGTTTTTCAAGGTCAAATGCACTTATGTTTGGGTGTAGACCATCAAATTTGCTTGGTCTGACAATATTTGTCATTTCAATAATGCAACAGAAGCAGATTTGATATTTTAAAGCAAATTGCAATCACGCCTGACACTCTACTGTGGAAAAGCGTGCCGCAAGCGATTAGCACCGTAGCGTGAGAGCACCTCATCTTGTCACTGTTGCTGCGAAACAAGCTCGAAGAAAAAAATGGCAGCATATCCACGGAATGAATGATGAATAGTGGGGCGAAGCATCCGTCTGTTCATTCGATCTTGCTTCCGTCCATCCATGCGTGCGTCTGTGTGGCCGCCCGTTCGTCCATCCGCCCATCCGTGCGTGTGTCTGTTCATGCGTCCGCACGTTCATCTATGCGTCCGTCCCAGCTTTCGTCCATGCATCCGCTCCTGCGTCCGTCCATGCGTCCATCCGTCCAATCAGCCATCCGTGCGTCCGTCCATACATCTGTCTGTGTATCCGTTCGTCCATCTGTTCAACCCTCCAAGTACCACCATCTCGCATCTTTTCATCATATATTTCTCCTATAGAAGCACCGCCATCCAGCGGACATTCCAAGGACTGAACGAGAGGAGGAGCTCACGGGAATACACCAAATGAAGGAGTACAAGGTGATATAGGATGGACATCACTTGAGGGCAGGGAAGCTAGCAGCAAGATAAAATTTGAGAAGCGATTGAGAGAAATGGGGGAGGAGCGTTGGGCTAGGAAGGTTTTCAGCTACTTGTACATGAAGATTGTCGATACAAAATGGAGGAAGCGAACCAGAAAATTGACTGGTAAATGCTT